>NC_141086.1:25298697-26726197 GCF_041138505.1 Cibotium barometz
TGATATGGCACCCAAGATTTAGTGCGCACTGTGGTGTCTGGATCTGACATGAAATTGAAGAGTAAAGATTCTAGACCCTTCGCATCCATGACAAGCTGCTGGCATTTAGGATTGTTTTGAACCATCGTGCTCACAACCTCTGAAGCCCTAGCTCTAATAGATGCATTAGGGTTTTTCAAGTAGTTCAATAAAGGAACTAAGCCTCCGATGGCATGCAGATCATTTGCCATGTCGATGGAGTCCACATGTGATTGCAACTCCTCCAGCAAGCCTTCTAAGTCTTCCTCAGTGACGCCCTGAGCTTGCAAGAATGCGGTGGGTAGATGTTACACACAAGCACATGCGCGCGCGCGCGCGTACTTACAAACAGAATAGCATGTGAGAGAATTTTGTCAAATGCACTTCTTGCCTTGCATAAATCTCCACATTTGCCATACATGCTGACAAGAGCAGTCCCCACAATATCAGCATCAGTTGAAAAAAAATCCAAAGCGTTCTCATTATATCCATTCTGAACAAGCGCAAAAATCATGGCATTCCATGAGATGACATCCCGAGAAAGCATTTCCAAAAAACACTTTCCTTGCACTGTGCATGTTGCTTTCGTATACGTTTATGGTCGCATTTTCATCCATGGTATCAGCACCATAAATGTTATCAATGATAGTGTTATGAATCTCCTGCCCTTCTTCTAATGCTGCTAAGCTTGCACATGCATTAAGTGCACATACAAATGTAATGTTGTTAGGTCTGATGCCTTCAACTTGCATCTCATCATACAAACCCAGAGCCTCCTTGTTCAGCTCATTCCGAGTAAGAACAGAAATCATGGCATTCCAAGACACGATATCTCGAAAAGGCATTCTTTCAAAACCATTCCTTGCATCATACATGCTCTCACATTTCCCATACATGTTGAGAGGGGTGTTCCTCCCTACTACAAGGTCTACCATACATGTTGAGAGGGGTGTTCCTCCCTACTACAAGGTCTACCATAAGCATAAAAACTCCATGATTCACACCACACTTATGTACAGAGGCTTCGAGACCTGGCTCTCAGCTCATCTTATTGAACCTCATTTACAATATGAACATATGTAGAGTGAAGTACCTGAATCTGCTCAACCAATTCGAGCAATGTCTTTCGTATTTTATTATAGGCACATCAAGAGTTCTACAGGTCTTACATTTTATATTGAGGCTGTAAAATTTAGTAGGTCTTCCACTGTTGTTCCAGAGATTTGTGCCTTTAAAGTAGAGTATCTTGATACTGAGGAACAAATTAAGGCTAGCAAGGATTATAAAAGTAGTGTTGATAGCTTAGATTCTCTGGTAGAAGCTAATAAGGATATGGCAAACTTATCCTTAATTCCTGTCGTGCTGTAAGATTCCTCCCTAGCCTCTCAAGATGTCGAGCATCTTCCCCTGTAATCAAATCCCTCTTCAGAAATATAAAAGATCTTGTTTCTACCTGTTTTGGCCTAGAGAGAGAAAATGTTCTAGAGAGAAATTATTCAAATTTTGAATATTTTTGGATAGAAAAATATCTCTTTATTTAAAATAAGTTCCCCCAAAACAAAAGTTCAAAAAGATTTTCAGAAGGTGCATTAGAAATCAAGTATAATTTGTTCAAGAGGCCTTATCCTAGGGGTCTATATTTTCAAAAAAATTTAAATTAAGGTTTTGAGGGGCCAATCAGATTCATCCAAATGTGTGGAGAAGATAAATAGAACTAAAGAAAATCCCCCAAAAATGAGTAAATACTCACATAAGATGAAGAGTGGACTAAGGACCAAAGGAATACTAAAAAAATGGATTTTTGACACCTCACAATGGGAATTCCCCCCTCACGAATGAGGCACCTACGTCACATGTGTGGTGGAGTTTTAAATTATCAAAAATTGAGATATTTCATCTCTCCTCTCTCCTAATTCAAGTCTAGTTCCAAAAAGTAAGCTAAACTGACCTAAAAAAGGTCAAAAATTGACCAAACTGATCTGAAAAATTCTAGAATTAGTTTGCTTGGTTAGGAGCTCACTTTTTCCTATAATTAGAAGCCTCTCCCTTTGTTGAAGCTTAATAGTGTTTTATGCACTGTTACTCTACTCCTCCCAAGAGCCAAGAACTGTGAATTTCTTAATAATTCACTAGTTTTTGACCATTCCCTCTTCTAAAGATTGGTGGCCACTCTTGTTGCAAACAAAAGTAGAACCCTAAAACCATCAAGCCAAAGGAAAGCTCCCACAATTTCATATAAGTTAGAAATCCTACTTTTTCTTATTCTTTTAATAGTTTTCTAAATTTTTTGTTATCTTAAAATGATAATCTGATGCTATGCCTTGCTAAAAAGTCTTTCCCCCTCTCTCATTCTTAAATTCAGCCCTTCTTTATCCTAGTTAAGTGATCTAATAGTTGGAATTAAACTTTTCATATTGATTCTCTTTTAAAAGTGAAAATTGATTAGTTTAGAGTGCTTAGAACCAATTGGGGATAATTCTTAATTAAATTTAAGTAGAAAAAATTAAAAAAATGATCAGCGTGTTACTTTCATCAAAATGGATTTTATGCATAAAAAGATGCAAAAAAGAATATTCTTTTTAATTATAAAAGTGTTACTTTCATCAAAATGGATTTTATGCATAAATAGATGCATAAAAGAATATTGTTCTTATTATAAAAGTGTTAGTTTCATCAAAATGGATTTTGTGCATAAATAGATGCATAAAAGAATATTTTTTTAATTATAAAAGTGTTACTTTCTTCAAAATGAATTTTATGCATAAATAGATACATAAAATAATATTTTTTTATTATAAAAGTGTTACTCTCATCAAAATGGATTTTATGCATAAATAGATGCATAAAAGAATATTTCTTTTTTTATAAAAGTGTTACTTTCATCAAAATGGATTTTTATGTATAAAAGAAATTTTTTAATTATAAAAGTGTTACTTTCATCAATATTGATTTTTATGCATAAAATGATGCATAAAAGAAATTTTTTTATTATAAAAGTGTTACTTTCATCAATATTAACTTTTATGCATAAAAGAATTTTTTTAATTGTAAAAGTGTTACTTTCACCAATATTGATTTTTATGCATAAATAGATGCATAAAAGGATTTTTCTTTTATATAAAAGTATTATTTTCATAAAAGTTAGATTTTATGCATAAATAGATGCATACATAATTTCTATATTAAAACAAGAGTTCTCTTAAATCCTATGTTTAAATCCCATGAATATTGGTAAATGAATAAGTAAATACTCTGTGAGAGAAAATTCTACCATTTCATATTCTCTAGGATGGTAATGAGAAAATTCAGGAAAACTATCGAAGTCAGAATTTAGATAAATGATTAATTTATCCCTCATAGGAATTCGTGACTAGTTTATAATTCAGTTAAGCAAAATACTCAATGAATGAAACTCAGTAAAGTAGTAATTGAAATATTACCCTTCGAGAAAGATAGTTCAGGGAGAACCTTTCCAGACTCAAACCCTGATTCAGACTTTGACCTGGACGTAACTCCCTCATCAGCTTCAAGAAAAGACGATGTGACCAGTTCAATAATCTACACTCAAATCACCCACCGAATCTGAAACTAAGTTGAGACCTTTGATTTTGATCTGAGGATCAAGAATTCAGATTTCGAGAAATTTAAATTGGGAATCCAGACCTGTGATCTAGAAGTCTTAGCATACGGAATTAAGATATACTCATTATATTCAAAAGAAAATCAAAACTGAAAACTTGCATAGAAACCCTGTTTTCTTAAAGGACTGTCTTACACCAGAATGCTGTGGAGGGAGCATTTGGTATATGTGTTTTCTACGGGAAGTTTCGTTGCCACAGATGGCGGGGAGTGTTCAAAGGACGGCTCACGTGGCAAAGCCTACCTAGGTCTTGACTAGCCTAGGTATGGTGTAAATTGGTTTGCTTTTGGTACGATGGGTGAGGGATGACGAAGCGGTCCCTGAGTGAAGTGCCAGGATACCTAAGGAGGATCCTAGAGGGTTCTGACCAGGCGATGCATGGGCTCACGGTGCTTAGGACACCCATACGTATGTCGTGGGAAGCACTACTACATGTTAGCCTAATACCGGGGCTTGTACCGGCGCTATTTAACGGGGTGTAAAAAAGCCACGTCATCGGTATAAGCGTCGGTATATGCACCGGAACCACAGCGTCGGTATAACCGTCGGGCAATACACCCGGCATCTATACCGACGTGTATACCGGTGTCTATACCGGCGTCTATACCAGCGTCTTTACCGACCTTAATACCGACGAAAATACCAATGAATATAGCGACGTCTGTACCGGGGCATATACCGATGCTGTAGCAGAAATTTTTTTTTGGGCAGAATAGTGCTGCCTGGCTGTTGCCTAGCTGCCTGCAATGAGCAGGATCAACAACAGCAACAGACAGCACCATTCTGTCTACAATAGAGCACAAAAACAACCGTGCTCGTTTGCATATTCTCCTGATCGACAAACAAGAAATTAAATTAAACATTAATACTCAAGAATGTTTTGATCATATTTCATTAGTTTGAAGGTCATCTTACATCATGGTAATGCCTCCCAATTGACGGTCTCTCCTTCTTCTTCAAGCATCTCAAACAAGGCCACAAGGCCATGTTTGTGAGAATACTTCTCCTCTCGCCTACTTGGTGGGCGATTCATGGCCAACTCCTGCACACACGATTAACAATTATAACTTTTAGAAATCAACATTTAGTCCACAAACATACATTTAAATAAATAAAATTGCTACAAACACTTACGAATTCATGGCGCATGGTTTCGTAACCACCACTCCCGAGATGAGAAGCCCCTATTGTTTGGAGTCTTGCCCTTGCCGCCTCTCTTTGTTGTTGAAACCTGTCTGGTGTCTCGGTGAGCTCCTAAGCAATGGCTGCCCACTCCCTGTCATCTAGCCAAACAGGTTTCTCCTTCCCCTCTCTAAATGCGTCCCTCGCCTCTGACCTACGATGCCCCATCAAAATGCGAGCTGTATACTGTATCCACTCATTAGAGACGACATTCATAGGGTCAGATGGCTGGAACTCTTGCTTTATCTTTGTGTTTATATAATTTTTCTTCCCCTTGTCTTGCTGATCCCATTTAGTCATGACAGAGTCATGAAACTGTATAGTGCACAATTGTCGAATGCGTGTCTTCATTGCTTTCCCTGCACTATCCATTATTGGTGCCCCATCCCTAATTGTGTAAATCTTGCTGTTGTCATGGTCATGTGCACCCCAGGGAGTGGAAGGTGACCCTATGGGTGTGCTATCAACAGATGAGAGCGTAGGACGACGCTCACGTGGTGGTGGTGTCACAGCATCTGTGGCACTACCACCACAACAACCTCCCCCTGAAGACCTACTACGTGAGCGCCGTCTATGTGAAGAGGTGGTAGATCGAGCTGTAAGAGGAGTGGAAGGCTGTGTGGTATGAGGTGTGGGAGCTGCTGTCGTACCCACGGGTGTGGGAACTGGCGTCGGGAAGCCAGATGGTGAGGCAGATGTCCCTGCTCCAGAACCCCAATAACTCTGAGCCATGGCTCTCTGCTCTGGAGTCATGGACGAAAGAAAACCATATAACTGCTGGGGACTCATGCCCTGCGGTGTAGGATTAAATGAGAAATCTGGACTGTAGTCGTAGGGCGGTGAGTCACCCATGGCCTGTTGGACAAAAAACCATATGACAAACTTGTACGAAATGAAAATTACATGGTAAACAATGAATGAAAGAACCATAAGATAAACATTAACAATGATAAACAACATTGGTAAAACTACAATAACTTGCTCCTACAGTAGTGATTATGATGGTAAACATTAACAATGGTAAACAATGAATGGACCTTCAATGTCATAAACCCATTACAAATATGTCATAACTATTTGCATAATCATTGAGATACATCATTTTAAAAATCGTTATCTATTCTATCATCCTCATTAAGATCAGTAGCCCCAAAGAGATCTATGTCTATGTACATTTCAGCATCCTCATCATTAAAAGTCCCTTGATGAAGGATGTCTTCATCATCTATGTCTTCTTCCTCAACTTGTTTTTCAGCTTCCTTGGTTTGCACCTCTTCATTTGGATCTTGCTCTAGTTGCTCCTCTTCCTTTGCTTGCTCCTCTTCATTGTTGATCTCGGCTTGTTCTTGCTTCTCTCCATTACCATGTGCATCCACATCACCTTGTTGTAGCTCAAATTCTTCAAAAATTTGCTTACTGCGGGGGGCGACTTGAACCACAAACAGCCAGCGTGGATCTTTTGGATCCGCTTTAAAGACAACCTGCTCACAATGCTCTGGGCGCACAAAAGTATCTTGCTGATCGGTCCATACCTTTGTGGAGTCCACTTGGATGAGGCCACTCTTGTCTCTACGTACAGTTGCATGTGGCCCATTCATGATTACCTTGAACCACTTCACATCAAAGATAAATAACTCAAAACTTCTGAAGCCAACCTTTAATATATCTTGAATGGTTCCAAAGTAATCAAGCATTCCAGTAATTGTGTTATCATCACTTGCACTTGCACGACTTTCTTGAACAAACTGTGCTGTGACACCACAATCAAAGGTTGCTCTTCTTTGGTCTATTCGTTCTACTCGAAAATGACGTCCATGTGACCAAAACGCCCCATATTTGTGATACTACAAATAGCACAAAAAGTTTGTTGATGGAGAATCAAACACAGAGACATGTAGAGAAAAAAAAGAGAGACATGTAGAACTTAAACACTTACATGCCAATCGCATCCTTTTGTAAGCTCCTCCTCCTCCTCTGTTATAGGTAAACCAGCACGTTTGGCTTCTAAAATTGTAGCTTCTAGCCATCTACCTGTGGGAAAGTCCGGAAGAGCTTGCATACCTTCTGGATATGGGAGATTTCTTGTAGTGCGATTCCTTCTGAAACTTAAACGATCTTGTACTCGCTGTCGCTTGAGAGCTTCATATGTCTCAATCCACTTCTCCATTACATGAGAGTTCAAGATGCAAAATTTGTTGATTTTTTCTCTCAAAGTGTTATCCATCTTTCTCTTAATGCCTTGGCCTTGAGGTTCCTCACCAATGACTCGCCTGTTGGACTCTTGAGACCATAGTCGAGGTATCTCTGGATCTGAGGAACTTAAATATTCAGTGATGTAAACAAGGGACTCTTGTATCAGCCACCCTTCTGACATACTACCCTCTGGGCGAGCTATTTGGCGAACAAATCCCTTTAATGTCTTCATAAACCTCTCCAAAAAGAACATCCATCTTGAATGGACTGTTCCAGCAACTGCAACCTCATCTACAACATGAACTAGCAGATGCATCTGGATTATTAATAAACTTGTAGGGAAAAACTTCTCTACCATGCAGACTGCCTCTATGGAGTTTAAACGCGCTGTCTCCAAAGTGTCTCTCTTAATCTCTTTTGAAGAAATCCAGCGCACCAATGTGCCAATCTTATAGATAGTAGCTCTAATGTCTTCAGTGAGGCAATCTTTTATTGCTATGGGTAGCACAAATTGTAGAAACTTGTGCCAATCATGACTCTTGAGACCACTAAGATCATCATCCTTTGTAAATGCACTTTTCAAGCAATGCATACAACCTGTAGGAGTCCGAAACTCAGAAATTGTCCTCTTGACTTGTTGTTCCTCCATCTTGCTAAAAACCCATGGGGCTCTTGGAAGTAGCACCTTTCCATTGGGTCTAGTGCGAGCCCACAACTCTTGCATACAACCAATCTCTTCCAAGTCATCCCTTTGGCCTTTAGTATCCTTTTTTCCTGTCATGGTCTTCCACAGAATGTCAGCTACATTCTTGAAAATATGCATCGGGTCAAGCAAATGGTTTATAAGGAGATCACCCCAATAGGGGAGTTGGTGAAAGACAGAGAGCCTCTTCATCCCATGACATGCTAAGTTGCCACATTCCTCCCATTTGATCTTCCAATCGCTTGCCTTCAATGCACTTGGAGGAGGTCTTCCTAGATTACCATCCCGCAATTCATGATTTTCTGGAAGATACCTAACATGTCCTTGGTAGACATTCTTTCGTAATGCTTTTGAGTATCTTGAATCAAGTCGAGGACCACATACAGGACATGCATTGTAACCCGATATAGACAAACCTGAGCATTCTCCATAGCCAGGCCAATCATGCATTGTCCACATGAGAATACCTTGCACAGTTGTAAGTCTTTGGCCACTCTGCTGCTTTGACATGTCCTTCACTTCAATTCCGTTCCACAAGGTGCGTAACTCATCAATAAGTGGTGCCAAATATACATCCATGTTCTTCACCTTGTACTTTCCTGGAACTATTAATGAGAGCAACAGATGACCTTTCTTTATTGCTAACCATGGCGGAAGATTATAATTCACAAGGCAAACAGGCCATGTGCTCCATGAAGAGCTCCTTAAACCAAAAGGGTTTACACCATCCATTGCTAGGCCAAGACGGAGGTTTCTAGGTTCTTCCTTAAAAGCTGGCCATTTCTCTTCAATGTGTCTCCATGCAGGTGAGTCAGCAGGCACACGCATCACTTCATCTGTGGATCGAGTTGTGGCATGCCATGTCATCAAGCTTGCTATTGATTTGCACCTGAACATGCTTTTTATCCTTGGGATGATTGGAAAGTTCCTGAGAACCTTTACCGGGACAGCTTCCCCCTGAACATCTTCTCTATATCTGTTAGAGCCACAATGGGGACATTCTTGCAAATGCTCATATTCATGGCGGAAGAGGCAACAATCATTGCGACAAGCATGAATATTATTGTAATCCATGCCTATGGATTTCAATAACTTCTTCGCATCTGCACGAGATGGAGGCATCTCGTTGCCAGGGGGCAATATTTGATCTTTCAAAAGCCTGCAAGTATGGCAATATCTGATCGTTACTATTAAGATTTTCTCAAATACAAGTTGATAATTTAACATTTCAACAGTAGGTGTAATCTCCAAAAAAAGACCTTACTTGAATAGTTCAGTGACACTTGTATTAGACCATCCAAAAACTGACTGCAAATTTAGCATCGTAAGAGATGCACGCAATACAGATATGTTGGCACCATTGTATAATGGAAGGCGTGCAAGTTTACGCATGGCCTCTTCCTCTGGTTCATAATTTGACCGTTGAGAATGTCGTGGTTGATGATCTTCATGTTCATGCTCCTCGAAGAGAGCTTCTTGTTGCTCGATGAAGGCATCCAACATTTCTTCCATTGGACCTTCTTCCATTTCCTGACCTTCTTCCATTCCCTCGGGTGCTGTTAATTGAGCTCCATCTGTCACTCCCTCCTGCGATATCCTCATCCTTTGTTGGGGACGAGAATTCACAGGCGCAATGTTATCAAGATGCGGCTGCACACTTGCTTGGTTGTACGATTGAAACCGTAAATTTTGCAAGCGCTCCATTGGAAATATGCCAGCGTCATGAATATGCTCGTTGCAAATCCTTCGTTTTCGAAAGATTTGGTACTTACATCGCATGCATGGACACGCTATTCTCTCTTCAAGATTGAGAGGCTCCATCTAGCAGGATAACATGTACATGCAGCTCATTAAACACAAATCAGCTTATCTCCTCTCCATACAAAATTAAATAGAATTTGAACAAGGATGGAGAGAGAAGCTATCTCTATTCATAAATAGCTGTTTATAAAGGCCTTATGCAATAATCTAAATGCATATTATAAGTATAAGCTTGCATAATAAGGCTGCAAGACTTATGCATAAGCTCTATGCATAAGCCTTATGCATAAGTCTTATGCATAAGCTCTATGCTATGCATAAGCCATATGCATAAGCCTTATGCACACGCTCTATGCATAAGTCTTATGCATAAGCCGTATGCACACGCTCTATGCACAAGTCTTATGCATAAGCCATAAGCTCGGACCTAATCCCAAAAACCCCAGGACTGAATTACGGTTTTGTAAATTCCGCCAGAGTCTCCTTTGTAATTGGAACCAAATCTCACCCTAAACCCACAACTTCTTAAAACTTGTACGCAATACTCTTTGTATCCCACATTGTCATGAAAGATCATATGCATTTGCAATATCCACACAATATGATGGAAAAGGGGCCCCATTGCCCAAATGCATCCACAAAGTCGATGGTGAGGATTGTTGAGGACGCGCGTTGAAGCTTGCCGATCTCCCGGCCAAGCTCTTCTCACCCCTTCACCGAGTTTTCCTTCAAGGTGAAGGTTGAGGCCATTTCTTCACACCGGTGTACCTAATCCCCCTTCGTACCGCTTTACCAAGCAATCACGGCACAAAGAGTTCAAGCCATTCTCCCCTTGGCCTCTCCAACCAATGCCAAGGTACCCTCACACATTGCTAGATTCTATAGAAACTTAAAGTGGTTGCAATGGTGAGTGTAGGTACAAAATGATGTGGATAATATCAAATGATAGAACAAGTTTGTTGGCTTACAAGTATTGAGCATGACTCATGCCCTTTTACAATTTAGAACTCATCAATAAAGCATGGACTCATGCCCTTTTACCATCATCCAAAAGCTCCAACACAAACCAACAATTCACAATGCCCTCACCATGGCATTTGCATAAGCATTTGTTAACCACAATCAAAGCATTTGCAATTGCATATCAACAATCCCTTTCACATAAGCCTTATGCACATGCTCTATGCAATTACGCTCTATGCAATTACGCTCTATGCATAAGCCTTATGAACACGCTCTATGCATAAGCCTTATGCATAAGCTCTATGCATAAGCCATATGCATAAGCCATATGCATAAGCCATATGCATAAGTCTTATGCATACGCTCTATGCATAAGTCTTATGCATACGCTCTATGCAAGACTTATGCATAAGCTCTATGCATAAGCTCTATGCTATATGCCTTATGCACTATGCTAACCCTTAATCCCTTTCACATAAGCCTTATGCACACGCTCTATGCAATTACGCTCTATGCAATTACGCTCTATGCATAAGCCTTATGCACACGCTCTATGCATAAGCCTTATGCATAAGCCATATGCGTACGCTCTATGCATAAGCCATATGCATAAACTCTATGCATAAGTCATATGCATAAGTCTTATGCATACGCTCTATGCATAAGTCTCTTGCATACGCTCTATGCAAGACTTATGCATAAGCTCTATGCATAAGCTCTATGCTATATGCCTTATGCACTATGCTAACCCTTAATCCCATCACCCAATGGTGTAATGAACATGATCTTGTTTTACGTACATGGATAATAGAGATTGCAAGCTTATTATAGGTTTTATGCATAGATATTAAATTAATCCTATGTGTAAGCTTACAAGAACCCAAAACTAACCCTAAACCATAAAACAGGGATGCAAAAATTCATAGAAAATAGCATAAACAAGAAAAATCGAAAGAGGATCTACCTCTTTTTTGCAAAGCTGAAGGAGAGGATTGGTGAAAGATTGGTGAGGTGAAAGAGCTGCAAAACAAAATATTAAACAAACTAATTAGTAAATTAAACACAAGAAAAAGAACTAATACAAAACCCTAAAATCTCTATGCATGCATTAGGAGATCTATGCATACATAGAGAGCTCTCAACATGCATAGAGAGCCAAAAAAACACAAAACCCTAAACGTCCTAATTCTTGAATTAAAAACTAAAAGCAATTGCAATAACATGTTAGGAGAAGGAGAAGAGGAGAAAAGAAGAAAGAAGGAGAAAAGAGGAGAGAGGAAAAAAGAGGAGAGAGAGAGAAAGAGAAGAGGGAGAGGCTCCACCTTAATTCGACCCTACCTGCGCTTCCTCTGCGAAAAAACCAGAAAATAGGCTCTCGGCTGTGAAAAACTTACGAGCGCCGGTATATGCTACGGAATATGCGTCGGAATATGCTACGGTATATACTACGAAATATGCGTCGGTATAGGCGTCAGAATGAGCGTCGGTATAGGCGTCGGTATAGGTGTCGGGACACGAAAATTTAAAAAAACCCCGCCATGCTTGTCTCCTCCAACATGACGACGGACATACCGACGTTCGACATTTGCGTCGGTATTTTGGCGTCGGTATGTCCTCAAGCTCTTGTAGTGAAGATATATATATGAATGTTGATGAGAAAATTATTGTAATCTATTACTGGATCTCGTTGTTGACCTGTTGGTCTCAATGGAGAGTCTAGATAGTGATACTGTTTTGTGAGAAACAAGGATTGAATGGAAATTTTGAGTTATGACATCTATAACCAGTAATTGTTTGTCAATGGATTGTTTTATAAATTAAAGTTTAAAGAGGAGTGTGTGAATATCTATATTCTAAAGCAAAAGTTAAGAAAGGCTTTCAGTTATGTGTGGAGAGTACTTGTCTAGTTCTACTATTCTAGTGGTTGGGCAGTGGCTAACCCATGGGCCGGATGGGGTTAGGCAGGAATTAGTAGAGTTTTAATAATGAAATTGATTAATAGGAATACACTTAGAACTTGAGTAGTTAATTAGAATCCTAAAGACTTCTCTAAAGAATAAATCAACGGCTGTGCCTAATTCATTTAGGAAAAAAAGCGTTGATTCCTTCAAAGTTAAGTCTGTAATAATCCCTTCTATCTGGTTTTTTCATATGAAGGTAGTTCAGTATCTTGACCTTGTTAAAAGAATTTGTTAAGAAAATAAAAATGGTGGAATCGTCCCCGCTTTCCAGACAGGCATAGGAAATTTTCTCAATTTCGATTTTCGGAATGACACCAGCTTAGTCTCGTGCCCGGACATTCGAGTGCAAGGCCCCGAGTGAGAAACCCTGCCCCACGTAGAGGGGGCAGTGGGATCTCATAGTTGGTATCAGAGCTTGGTATCAGAGCGCTGTTGTAAATTTACGTAACAACAGCAAAAATTGCTTAAAATTTTCAAGTAAATCTGGGAAATAATGTTTTTGCTTGTGTTAATATTTTGTTGAATGAACTTCAAAAATTGAAAACTCATAAATTGAATTGAAATTTATAGATGGATACCCTGAATCTATCTGGCATTCTTGAACTCTTCCAGAGCCAGGATATGATAGCCTTTGCATTCGAGCACCTCATCAACTCTCTGCTACGACCCGAGTAAGCAGAGTGAGAGTCGCGCATCATTTTGAGAGTCTTTACTTTCTTGATCCTCTTGAGCAACGTCGGTATATGTGGTCCTGTGGAGGACGATGTATTAATGTCAGCAGCACCAGTCAGCGTCAGAGGGTGAGGCAAAATATTTCCTTAGCCATGATTCTGATAAGGCTAGGTCTTGTTCAGTATGTTCAACTCTTTGATCATTCACCCAGGAACTTCAGAACTTCATGCCGAATTTTTAGGCTTCTTAGCCGCTTTATCCCTAGAGATAGAATTATAGCACCTCTTTCTGTAATGAATCATGTGTACCATGGCATGTCTCCTTTGCAGTTTCGCTTCTTTATGCGTATACGATTGAGGCAGTGATTTTGGGAGCCGTGATGCTCTATGTATATATCGAAAACTTTTGATAATAAACGATGTTTTGTAAAATTAAAAAAAAAATTCTAAAATTTTTTCATGATTGTGAATATGGTTAATCTTGTTTCATGAAATATGATGAAATAATTATCTGTTTAAAGAATAAATTGTAAAAATTAAATAATCATAAATTTGTTATCAAAGTTAAGTTGACGAAAATCTCGTTTTGTCAGTTATGAGGCGTGCGGCCCGTGCAAGGGCAACCCGATCCTCTAACTGACCCGTGCTGCAAGGCAACTAGATCCTCTAACCGATGACGAAGAGTTAGATCCGGATGTTCAAAAAGTCCTACATAGATCCCAGCGTGCTCCCTTCAAGGGTGAAGGGGAGCAGTTAGGTAAAGTAGTGGAAAAGTGGATTGAGGCAATGGAGGAGTACTTTGATGTAACTGGCCCTACAATGATAGATGGCTCTCGGCCAGGTTAAAGATTGTGGAAATGGCGAGGGTCGCTTGGAGGAATCATTGTGAGACTAACCATCTCGACCGGAATACCCAGACCTGGACCGATCTTAAAGCTTACCTCAGAAAGAGGTTTTGTCCTCCGAGCTTCCTTGAAACTAAGATGAAGGAGTTCTTGGAACTAAAGTAGGATATCCAGATAATTGAAGAGTACCATCAAGCTTTTGCCCTTCTCCTCAGATATTCTCCACAATTGGATGAAGATGATGGCCAGATTCATTCGAGAAATTAACGAGCCATTGGACACCTTAGTAAAGAATGCCAAACCTGTCTAAGGCTAAAGTAGTAAGAATGGCAAAGGACTTTGCCAAAGCCTTTGTAGTTAAGGTTTCGCCGAAGCCTGCACCCTCTAATTTTAAAAGATTCCAAACCCCGAGAAGTTCTTCAAACTTTCCTCCCCATAAGAGACAGCAAGGCCCAATTTAGAATCAGGATACTGGGAGATTCAGAAGTGAAGGAAGACCCTTCCCACAGAACACTTTCTCAAGAGCCCCACCTATTTCAAGGATTCAGAGGGATGAGCTCAGAAGTGAGAACCGGTGTTTTGGATGTCAGGGTTTTGGTCACCAACTAAAAAACTGCTCGACTCTTGCCATGTCAAGGGGATAGGGAAGTCAAGGACCGAGAGTGCAAAGACCAACCCCTTCCTATCAGTCAAATCAGGGTCCTTCTTGCCCAAATCAGGGAAATCCTAGGAGAACTCCAGCTTAGCGGTCTGTCTAGAGTAGCCTCAGAACTCCTTCCCAAAATTGGGGCAACCAAAGAGAAAGAGTTCCGCCTCTCAGACTGCAAGCAGCCTGAGCAGTCACAATTGCAAAAGTAGTGGAGGAGGAAAGAGGACCAATTTATGCTGCAATTGAAAACCAAGGGCCAAATCGCAAATTCTCCGTCATTCATACTCCAACTGAGTATCAGGGTACGCCTTTTAAGCTTTTGATTGATTCAGGTAGTACTCATTCTTTCATTTCCCCTGGATGCTTGCGTTAGCTAGTCTTAGATCAGAAATCAAGGAAACCTATGCAAGTTGAATTGGCAAGTGGGAAGATTCTTTTCACTCACCTTGAGACAGATTGTATTCAGTTCAATCTAGATGGGAATTTAACTGACTGCCAGTTCAGAATCATACCTTTGGGAGTTTTTGATGGGATCCTTGGAATGGATTGGCTCCATAAAAATCAAGCTGACATTCATTGTCATAATGGAACCATTTCCTTCTCTGACCTTCACGAAAACAAGGTTCAAGGAACCGGAATTTCAGGATCCCCAAGTCTGCAGTTAGTAAAGGCTTCTAAGTTACTAAAAGGACTTAGAAAGAAGCAGCGCGTTTATCTTGTCAAAATGAATTTGGTAGACTTAAAGTTAAAAGCTAAAGAACGTGAATGGTTAAGTGATTATGATGATTTATTTCCAGTAGAGCTAACAGAGATGTCTCCAATTCGAGAAGTAGCTCATGTGATGGAATTGATCCCCGGAGCTCAGCCAGTAGCCTTGTGCACGTACAAAATGCCAATTCCTGAAGCCATCGAACTCAAGGAACAGCTTAGACAGCTGTTGGAACAAGGGTTTATAAGACCCAGTGTTTCACCTTGGGGTGCACTAGTTCTCTTTCAGAAAAAGAAAGATGGAACTTTAAGACTCTGTGTGGACTACAGAGGTCTCAATCAGCTGACAGTTAAGAACAAGTATCCTATCCCCAAAATTGATGAGCTTCTAGACAGGTTAAGTGGAGCCCAGATCTTCACAAAGATAGATCTCAAATTAGGGTATTATCAGATCAGGATTAATGAGCAAGATATCTCGAAGACAGCCATCAATACTCGATATGGGCATTATGAATTCACTGTCATGCCATTTGGATTAACAAATGCCCCGGCTACATTCAATAGATTAATGCATGACATTCTCAGAGAATACTTGGATGATTTTGTTCTTGTTTTCTTGGATGATATTTTGATTTACTCAAAGAATGCAGCTGACCCATGAAGCTCAAATGAATAAGTAAATACTCTGTGAGAGAAAATTATACCATTTCATATTCTCTAGGATGGTAATGAGAAAATTCAGGAAAACTATCGAAGTCAGAATTTAGATAAATGATTAATTTATCCCTTATAGGAATTCGTGTAACTAGTTTAGAATTCAGTTAAGCAAAATACTCAATGAATGAAATTGAGAGTAGTAGTAATTGAAATATTACCCTTCGAGAAAGATAGTTCAGGGAGAACCTTTCCAGACTCAAACACTGAATCAGACTATGACCTAGACGTAGCTCCTTCATCAGTTTCAAGAAAAGATGATGTGACGAGTTCAGTAATCTACACTCAAATCACCCACCGAATCTGAAACTAAGTTGAGACCTTTGATTTTGATCTGAGGATCAAGAATTTAGAATTCGAGGAATTCAGCTTGGGAATCCAGACCTGTGATCTAGAAGTCTTGGGATACGGAATTAAGATATACTCATTGTATTCAAAAGAAAATCAAAACTGTAAACTTGCATAGAAACCCTGTTTTCCTAAAGGACTGTCTTACGCCAGAATGCTCGAGGAAGCATTTGGTATATGTGTTTTCTAAGGGAAGTTCAGTTGCAACAGATGGCGGGGAGTGTTCAAAGGACGGCTCACGCGACAAAGACTGGCCAGGTCTTGACCAGCCTGGGTATGGTGTAAAATGGTGTGCTTCCGATACGATGGGGTGAGGGCCGACGAAGCGATCCCTGAGTGAAGTGCCAGGACACCTAAGGAGGATTCTGGAGGGTTCTGACCAGGCGATGCACGGGCTCGCGATGCTTAGGACACCCATGTGTATGTCGTGGAAGATATATATATGAATAATGATGAGTAAATTATTGTAATCTGTTATTGGATCTCGTTGTTGACCTCTTGGTCTCAACGAAGAGTCGAGAGTGATACTGTTTTGTGAGAAACAAGGATTGAATGGAAATTTTGATTTATGACATCTATAACCAGTAATTGTTTATCAATGGATTGTTTTATAAATTAAAATTTAAAGAGGAGTGTGTGAGTATCTGTATTCTAAAGTAAAAGTTAAGAAAGGCCTTCAAGTATGGGTGGGTGAGTACTTGTCTGGTTCTACTATTCCAGTGGTGGTTGGGCGGTGGCTATAACCCATGGGCCGGTAGGCTGGAATCATTAGAGTTTTAATAATAAAATTGATTAATAGGAATACGCTTAGAACTCGAGTAGTTAATTAGAATCCTGAAGACTTCTCTAAAGAATAAATCAACGGCTCTGCTGTAGAGCGGTTCTCTCTACTACTGTGCAATATAGTGCTCATAGAGTACTACCGATCAACAAATGTGTTAAGAAACACAATGTCAATCGGAGGACTCGACCCGGTTAGTGCATGAAGGCTTATCCCGTGAGGGAGAGTTCACATACACAAACCACCACTTGACGATTCAACCATTCAACACCTCAATCAATCTCTCAATCCCTTCAATCTACTACACTAATCAAGACAGCAAGCAATGCATAGCAATCTCTTAATCCCATTCAAACATTGATTAAATCTTAGCTTTCCCTAATGCCTGCAAATCCATAAGCGCGCATCTACTAACCCACAAGCTCATAGAGAGAGTCTATCCATGAATAACTCATTGCCAAAGAAGTGGGCAAGAGCTTGCATCAATGGAGACTACACACACACACTACAAGCATGCAGCATACACAAGAGAAAGAAAGAAGCATTCAACTAATCATAGATTAATCTACTTCAACGAAGCTAAAACAGATTAAGAGAATGAAGTGGAGCTATGCTCATTGGAGCTTCATGCTCATTGGAGTAGAATAGAGAGAGAGTTAGAGAGCTGCCATAGCTTTAGAGCTCATCAAGAGCTTCACTCAATAGCTTATGAGAATGGCAAAAAATGTCCACTTTCTTTAGCTAACCTCTCTTTTGTAGAGATGTCACTAACCCTAACCCTAGGCCTCTCTACACATGGGCGGACAACCCCATAAGTGAGTAATGCTTAATACACTTAGAACTCTCATTTAGAACCCACATTGGCCTAAAACGATTTACATTGCACTTCGGCACAAAAATATGGAAAAATTATGTGCGTCTTTATGTTCCCATGGCTACAATCCCGCTCTCTCGCATTAATTGCTTCCGGCCTCCTTCCATAATCCGTGTTCCCGTGAGTGTTCCCGTGGAACATTCCCCCCTTCCTAAATCACGCACGTCCTCGGGCGCGGTAGAAACAAAAGCTGCAAAAAACAATGGAAGACAAGTAAAGCCTTTTATTGAAAAAAAACCCAGCAATGACAATCTCACACGTGAACATGCAAGTGAAAGGCCGATTAGAGTTTTAAAGTGTGCTAAAAGAAGTGAGTAGTAAAGACTAGTCGAAGTGAGACGAAGTGGTAGATAGTGCTATGCAAAGGCAAGTGTGCTTGTACACCACAGGTTATGACTGCAGTCTCAATGTCCTACAAGTATTTAAGTTATTCCTAAGTGGCAACCCTACTCCTAAATATGAGCAATGGTGATTGGACCTTTTTTTTCTTTCTTTCTTTTTTTCTCTTCTTGTTTTTTTTTTGGTGTGTGTGTGTGTAAAAGATGAATAAAGAGGAAGGTTCCATCCCAATGAGACCCAAGCAATGGCCAAGAGACCTCCGCCAAGAGAATCTAAAGGCCGCTAAGTATCTCAAGGGCGACAGACCCTTTTCTTTCTTTTTGACATAAGGAGTATTCCATGAAGATGAGGGCATCGGTCTCGAGGGCCCATAATGTACCCCAGAGTCCTACCAACATCTATCAAGGCGATAGAGTCCTTGAAGGTCTTCTTCTTAATCTTTTAGACGTCAGTGTTCACCCCATGGAAACCAAGGCATCGGCCCCAAGGTGCTAAGACAACCCAAGGTCCTGGCTGTAGACATGTCATGTCTCGATTCACTTGTATATATTTTTTAGGGCATGATTTTCGTAAATTTTTTATTAATCATAGTACCTAGCCCATACCTAAGAGGTAGCTACCACTAGGGATAACTACTAGACTTTGAGAGCATTGGAACTTGGCATACTCCGTTGGCATATATCTTACACCATCTTCAAATAGAAATACCTTCTACTAAGTCCTCCAAGAATCTAGAAATCACTCACCACATGGTAACAACTAATTTAAAACTTAAACCAGCCAACTGTGTGTGAACATGCAAACAATATATGCAAAAGTAAAAAGCACATTAAGAACCAATTTGTGCTCGTTGATGTTGTGTAGATTGCTTCTCTTTGCTCTTTGTAGGCATTGCATGTCTCACCCTTCCTAATTTGTGTGCACGGTAGGTGGACTATTGGGGCGTGTTTGTATGCTCTTGTTTAGCTAAGATCTCTGCAAAATGTCTGATTAACAAACAAGAAAAGAAAAGAAAAAATAAAATTTGTTATTGGTGCCAATCACCGAATATAGCCGAGGGGAAAAAACCGGTGGGAGAAAAGTGCCCTAGCTTGTTGATCTTATTGTGGAGTCGATGAGCTTACCCTTGCACTGGTGGTGGATTCGTGTCCACTTCTACTGGAAAGATGGTATCAATCACTTCAAGATGTAAGGACAACCTTGTACAAAAGCCGGTCTCTGGAGAAGGTGGTAGAGGAAGGAGTGCTTCCTCGCTAAAATATGGCATTGGTTCTATGGGAAGGTTAAGCAGACAATTCTGATTTTGGAATTGCTCAATATAGGTACTCATAGTGATCCAAAATTGACATGTTGAGGCTGGGGGAAGGAGGGCTTGCAAGATAGGTGGTTGCAAGTCATTTATGCATGTATCCCTCCATTGTTGTGCTTGAACCTCCTCAGGTAATCTACGTTGATTTGGTCCTCGGTCTGGTACTCTCACATCAAGAAGGTTATGGCATTGGGGTGTAATTTCCACAATTTGTTTCATTAAGCTCGTGCCATATCGTTGAAAGTAAGAGCGGCATAGCCAACAAATGTGTGAAGCTTCTCCTAATATGAGTCGTGCACACTCTTGACAATGTGGAAATGGGTGATGCTATTGATAGAATAAAGTGACAAAGTGATGCCCACAACAAATTTCACCTAAGGGAGCATAAAAGTACCTTGAATGAGTTTGAAAAGGAGGAGCACTATAACCCCCGCAATGTTCAGGTTGAGTACTATCAGGGTCAATGCATGGTGGACATGTATCTTGCCAAGTATCCATCAGGAGGTACAATGAAATTTAGAAACTTCAAACTTTATCCACTCATATCCATCATTACAATCTCTATCAAAAACAATGTAGATAAGATCATCTCAAAAAGAACACAATCCTGTAAAGGCATAAGGAACCACATTAGTAAAAGTGAGACTATTCAAACACTGATCTACCAAAGATCTTCAATTGTAGTGTTAATGCCTTACCTTTGGTTTTGGGTATGTCCTTCTTAAGAGGTGGGAAGGTTAGCAATTGTCGAGGAATTTGAGCAAGATAAGAGGATTTAGGCAGTGAAGTGCTAGAATCTATGCTCAAAGGAGACTCATGTAAAGTTGGATTTGTCTTAGGTACACAAGTTGATGGTGGAATTGTGTAACAAGGAGAAATTGGGACAACTGGTGATTCAATACATGTTTGGAGAAGGTCAACACAAGTAGATTTGTAGGTGCTATTACAACCACCTATCCTATCTTGAAGAGGTTATTTTGATTTCCTTTGCTCCCACTGATATGAAAAACCAAGAGTGTCTTTTGGAATCTTATTATTACACTCTTCTGGCTCTAGCAAACCATGGCATTTGGGAAGCCAAAGTGCTGTTGCACCCTCATAATAGCCTTGTGCTTTAAGAACATGCTTTGGGACCCAATGAGTAACAATCTGAGGCTTAGGCTTGGAAAGGATATTCTTTTTAGGAGGTATAGCAACTAGGCTAGATGGTACAAGTTTGTACGCATCTTTGGGTAGCCAAATTGATGATTCCTTCTTGCCTCGCCTTCTTTGAGCAGTGACTAGAGTAGTTAAAACATGCTAGCCATGGCCCTCATTTGAGGACTCATCGATTATCCACATCATTTATCTTGGAGCTTGAAGAGCAGATGTTGAAAAGTGGGTTGTGTAAGGTAGAACTCCCACCCTTTTGACATGATAAAACTCGTGGAGTAGCAGATCCCAAGATGCAATCAGAATCAATTTGTAATTTGTATTGTCTATTCTTCCAATCTAATGAACAATTGGTAGCACTTAACCATGAACGACCAAGAACAACCTCTACCACTGCCTTGGACTTACTAGCCACATAAAAGGGAACTGACATCTGGTGATCCTGAATGGACATCATAATGACACATTTTTCCTCTATAGGGTTATCTTTCTTGAGACGACTTCCATTAATGAAGTTAGGCATTTGCTCACCTTCTAGTGTCTCTAAACGCACTGCACCACTAGGAGTAAGCTCATTAATCACAAACGGTCCCAAGCCACGTTTCTTGAGCTTTCGCTTATGTTTCTTAAGTGTGTACAAGAGCACAAGGTCCCCTTTTTTGAATCGTCCAGTTGTTACATTTCGATCATACCATTGCTTTTGTCTCCTCTTCTTGGCATACATCCCCATTACCGCCAATAAGCGGGTCTCATCTAGATTTTCCAATTCATCAATGCATTGAGAAAGCTCATGACCAGTCTTGTCCAATTGTTTAGCAACTCGTAGAGTAGGTACAAGAAATTCAATGGGAAGAATTGCATCTAGCCCAAAAGCAAGCTCAAATGGGGTTGTGCCCACAGAAGTTTTATAGGCTGTTCTATATGCCCAAAGAACTGAGTGCAACTTTTGCTCCCAATCAGTCCTATGTCCCTCAACAATCTTTGTGAGTGCTGTGCACGGAATCTTGTTAGTACTCTCAGCTTCACCATTGGTCTGGGGATGATAGGGTGCAGAACGCTTGTGAATTACCATAAATTCTTGAAGTAAAAACTCTATGACCTCATTCACAAAGTGCACACCCTGATCACTAACGATTTCAATAGGTAAGCCATAGCGTGTAAACACGTACTCATACAAGAAATTGGCAGCAGTGGTTCTGGCATCATTTTTTACTGTAGCCTTTGCTTCTACCCATTTGGTCAAATAGTCAGTTTGCGACTATAATATATTCGGCATGCGTGTGACGAGCTGGAGGTTTAATGGGACCGACAAAATCAATACCCCATTTAGCAAACGCACGTGTGCTTAACATAGGCCGCAATGGCATATTTTCCTTTGTGATGGGAGGTTTGGTCCTTTAACAATCGTCACAACGTTTCACATATTCTTCGGCATCCATTTGTAAGGTTGGCCACCAAAGCCCAGACCACCTAATCAACTTAGCTGTGGTATTGCCGGTTGTCCACCCCCAACACCTGCATGTGCATGAGTCAAGATTTTCAAGTAGTCGGCTTCACATACACACTTCACATACACACATGTGAAAGTTGCCATCCTTGCCCCTCTTGTAGAGTTGGCCCTCTATCAGCATATAGTTGGCCGCTTCAACTTCAATAGCACGCTTTCGATGTTTAGGAATTGTTCGATCGGTACGACCATGCTTAAGATAGTCCACAATATACTTACTCCAACTTGGTGTAGTTGAAATTTGGAATAATATGACATTATGAATTGGTTGTTGAATATGACAAGAAGCACAGTTACGAACAAATTTTTCAGCATCCGCATGCATGGTAGGCCACCATTGCCCATCCTGAGTTATACATCGCACACAAGTAGTAGCTGATGCATGGATTCCACCAATACCCTCATGTGCCCATTCCAAGATCTCCTCATATTGGTCAGGGTTAGGTATAAGCCGCAACACTCCATCATTACCATGACGATATAATCTCCCTAAGATTAACTTGAATGGTCGCCATAGGTCCACATTAGGACCCGCTAGTTGTATCTGCCCACTTGTCAAAATTTCTAAGATGGGTTCAGACCATCTAGGAGCAGTCTCTACAAGGAAAAGTGTTGAATCTAACATATCATCATCCACACCCACAGGAGCTTCTCCAGAGGTGATTCGAGACAAATGATCTACCCTTAGATGAGTTGTTCCTTTTCGGACTGCCACTTCAAAATCAAACTCAAGAAGGATGACAAACCACCTCACAATCCTTCCAGTTGCACAAGAAGGCTTATTCACCAAATATAGCAGTTCTTGATGGTCCACAAAAAATATAAATTTGTTTGCCAAAAGGTAATGGCAAAACTTTTTCACTGCATATATCATTGACAAACCTTCTCTTTCTGTTGTGGTATAATTCTTCTCAGCATTGTTCAATTGTCGACCAGCATATGAGATTGGGAAATCCTTATTATGTTCTCTCGATTGAGCCAAAATACATCCAATTGCAAAGTTTGAAGCATCAATATGGACATGAAAGATTTGGTTCCAATCTGGTGCCCGTAAGATGGGTGCAGATACTAATGCTTGCTTCTACTTTTCAAAGGATTCCTCACACTCGTCAGTCCAATTAAACTTTACAAGAAGAGCATATAATGGTTTGGCTAGGACAGCGTACATGTAGATGAATCGACGATAATAGCCACAATGTCCCATGAATACTTGTACCCCTTTAGGGTTGATAGGCTGAGGTAATGAGATAATGACATCAATTTTATCTATATCTGTTGAAATCCCATTGCGAGAAACAATATGGCCCAAAATTTTCCCTTGTCTTACCATGAATTTGCACTTGTCAGGATTCAAGCATATACGATAAACTTGACACTTTTGAAACACAAGTCTGAGGTGTTCTATATGATCATCACGCTCTTGTGAGTGAACACATAAATCATCCATGAAGATCTCAAGAAATAGCCTAAGGTACTCCTTGAATACGTGACTCATTAACTGCTGAAAGGTTGCAGGTGCATTTGTTAGACCAAATGGCATAACACGATAGGCAAAGATGCCATCTTCAGTAGCAAAGACCAGCCGGCCTAATGACAAAGAGATAGAGGTTGTTGATGAGGTCCAACTTGAACGGGAGAGGTAGAAGAAGCGAAGACCCTAGACCTTGTAGGACTCAGGAGTCAAGGTTTGAAGATGCCAGATGATCTACAGGAGTTCAATGTAGAAGACAGCCAGTTGATCCTTCCTGTACTCCCGGAGTTCAATATTGGTGGGAAGGTGTATCTCCTTTTGAGTGACATACAAAACACATTTAGGATACGTGAAGACTACGCTCTATCTGCCATAGCTAGTTTTTATGATGTAGAGGAGGGATTTTTTTCAGAGGACTCTAGTGATGATGAGGTCCTCGAGTTGAATTTTGATGGCAAAGACTATCTAAGGAAGTGTTTCAATAAGGCAAGGCAGTATAGAGAGGATGGATTAGTCCCGGACGATCAGTCTTTCAAAAAGTTTCAAAAAGTTTCAGGAGGATCATAGTTTTGATAAGCAGGAGGACTCTACACAAGACTGGGTGGACAAGAGGATGCCGACAAAAGAGAGCTCAATAGATCTTTGGATCAACAACGCGTTTGTAGCAGATGAAAGCACTCAGGTATTGCAATCTCTCTCTCTCTCTCTCTCTCTCTCTCTCTCTCATATTTATGTGGTAATCAAATTTCTTGCAGGCCTTTATGGAAGAGTCATATCAATTTCTACAGAGGCACAATCGGAGCTACCATGGTAGAGATGCTGCATTATCTTACTAACTGAAGAGATTATCAACTGCAAAGATTTTGATCTACCATAATTCTATGAGCCAGCAGGGTGTCTTAGCAAATTTTTGTTCAAGACACTCTCTTGTTTTCTTGGCGGTACAATAATACCGAGAACATACGATAAGATAATTCTTGTAGAGAAAGTAAGTGGAGTAGATATTTTTGGATACTACCCTGGCTTCTAAGCTTCTAGGAGAGCTTACTTTCTTACATACACTGCTAATGCTCTATCCTTAGGTATAGAGAATCTTGAGGAGTTAGATGAGTATGGAAAACATTTTCTACTTAGATTCAAGCAACGAGCACACCATGTTAGCAATAAAGTACTCAGGGGACAGAGAATCTTGAGATTGTATTCAAAAATTTCTTGTATCATTACATTCTATTAATCTAGCGGTGATTTACATAAATCTTTTTTTCTCTCCATTTATTTTGTGCTTGGATAGCACTTGAGTTTTTAAAAGCATTAGATCTTTTTTGTTTTCTCTTTTCTATATCTCTAAGTGTCTGAAGCATCTTAGACAACTTTAAGGTTTCCTTCTTGTGTAGTTGTGGGAGTATTCTGCGGTAGAATCTCCTTCCTCCACCATGTTGTGTATGCCTAAAATATGCATTTTGTGCCATATAGTGTGACTTTTCCATCCCTTGCGTGTTCCAAATACTAGGGTTTTCATATTTTTGAATAAAAAATGGCATATGGTTATAGAGAATATGCTGCATATCAACAAAGAGAGAATTAGTTGTGCATCAATCTGTTGTGCATATCAACTAAAAGAACATAATCATGAACCTTACCATGTAGTGTGTTATGTTGGAATCTGTCCAAGCTATCTCATGACTCTTTTGAAAGTTTGCAGGTTGTCTTGAAAGCTCTTTTTATCTTGTTGTGTTTAGTTAACTTTGTCACACATTCTGAAAAGAACATCAATTGATCGCCAAACCTCTGCCTTGGCATGCCTTGATTCACTCTCTTGATCTTTCATTGCATTATGGAGTTTTTTCCATTGTTCGTACTTGATTCTGCTAATGTAGTTAGATTTATATATTTTTCTTCTCTTGGTGCTTTTGTGTTTCAACCTGTGGAGGGGTTTTGATAGAAATCTTCTTGCTTTAACACCTCCAATTGATGGTTTCATTGGTACATCCTTCTCATTGGTTGACTTCTTAGTGTCTTTCAGAATATAAAAGTTCCCTCCATGTAGTCCAATCTTAGACAACACCTTTTCCCAATGAGCAAAGGGATTCTTTTCTCTCTGGCACCTTCTTTATCTTCCAAGCAAAGCCAATGTAGAGAAACACCCATTTCTCAATGATACGGCACAACGCATGAAGGGTACAAATATGTACATTGATGAGAGGAATCTCAAATACAGGGCAAAAGTTCTCATCAATCAAATTTCGGTTTGGTGGTCTTCTCCACCACTTAGAGTCTAGCTCTTTTGTGGAATCCATGCAATAAAGATAGGGTGACCTTGCGTTAGCTCCCTTGCTGCAATTGCATAAGCACTTGAGAGTCTTGAGGTCATCTGCAAGATGCCACTGAACTTGGAAGTCTCCCTTGTCGACGTTAATGATTCTGTTTCCCTGCATCTGTTTGCTGATCAATTTAGGAATCGATGTATGATGAAACACCCAAAACAATGTTTCATGATCTTCTTTCTTGACCTTTTCAGATACATAGATGATGTCAACTTTCTTCCTAAACAAGAGAAAAACAAGTATGTAGATAAATGCAATATGATTCACGTCAAATGATCCTAGCCACCATATTTTTTTTTTCCAGATTGCACGCTGAAATATTACGGATTATCATCCTTCATGCATTTTTTGAGTGCTCTATTCATTAGTGTTATTGTCACTCTTTCTACCTTTTTCTCTTTGATAATCTCACATTCATCAAGCTTGATGACAAATTGAAGCACACCCCCTGTCTCCTCGTAAGTGATTTCATAGAACTCTACCATTATCTTTTGCAAAAGCTCCATATCTAGGAATATATTGTTGAATTGACTGTATTGAATGCTGCCACTTTCTCCATTTTGAACACCTTTTCAATGTGGTAGGGTTTACCGATGTATTGCAATAACTCTACATTCAGCTTGTCCCAAAATCTCCAGACATCTGTAGGAGTTGGAAGTAGTTTCCCTTTGATTCCCTTGGCATCATCAAGAACTGAAGATAGTGACTTCTGAATAGAATTGTAACCTCTTCGACTGACTCCATTAGTGTCCATAGCTTCTTGTATTTGTGGGTGAAGACTGCATTACTACTAACAAATTGTTCTATTATATCTCTTTTAACCACCTTGAACTTCTTTTCCTGCAACATTTCCTTTGCAATTATTGATATAAGCAAAGGTTTAAATTTCTTTGCTGGATGGATATTCGGATTAATATTTTCCTTAGCAGGACGCAATACAACCCTATAGTTACAACAATGATAATTTCTGACATTAAGAACATAGTCAATGATAATTTCTGACATTAAGAACATAGTCAATGATAATTTTTAACACAATCATACCTTATTGCTTGGATTCTTTTCTGTGAGCCACCTAATGATAAGTTCTAACATCAAGAACACAAAATAAACAAATCTTTAAATACATCTCTTACCTTATTGCTTGGATTCTTTTCTTTAGTCCACCCGAGCCAGGCTTCAGGTTCTCAAAGTTCTTGAGCTTTCTCTTCCTTTGTCGTAGTCCAATGCTTTTGCTGCTTGAACTGTTTCCATAGTCTTGCAAGTTCAATATCATTTTCCTCCATTATCAATTTTAGTGCCTTGCATTCTTCTGTTGAACGAGGAAGTTGAGCTGCTTGGTATTGAGAGTATTGCCTTTCATTATTTGCATAGGTAGCAATGGATTGGCAGTATCCTGGCAATTCATTGACTCTATCTCCTGTAAAATGTAATAGAGTTGTGGGATTAGAGAAGGGTGAAAAGATGTAAGGGAGAAGAGAGCTTGAGCTCTTGCAAGCACACACACACACTCACAAAACCCTAAAAGAGAGCACACAAGGTGAGAGGCTGAAAATCTTCTTCATCTTCATACAACACACCATATACAAAGATAAGAGTGCACACAATATGAAAGGTACTCAACCAAATACATACTAGGGTTCTCTATAGTATGAACCCAACTAAATGAGCTGGAGCTATAACTATGCTAGTCTCTAAAATGGCTGTGACACAGCCTGTCATCCCACAAGCCGCATATTACCCATGATCTCACCAACCATGCCAGTGGTGTAAGTGTGGGGCCTATTCCCCAGGCGGGTCATTAGTGTCCACCACCTCACTAGATGAGATCGATATCTCAACACTCCCCCTCGAGCTCAACTCCATCTCATGTACACGAAGCAAAGCCCTGAATTTACAGAGCTTCTCTGTACCCAATGCTTTGGTGAAGATGTCAGCGACCTGATCATGTCTGCTGACATAAAAAAGGTCAACATCTCCTGCTGCCAAAACCTTCTCTCTGACAAAATGGTAGTGGACCTCTATATGCTTTGTGCAAGCATGAAAAACTGGGTTCCTGGCCAACTGTATACTGCTAATGTTGTCACAGAAAATGACAACTTGTTTATCCACTGATAGACCCAAATCTGCAAGTATCTTTCTCAACCAAGCTACCCCACATGCTGCCATAGCAGCACCTCTGTACTCGGCCTCTGTACTAGAAAGAGTAATCGTAGGCTGTTTCTTGCTGCTCCAAGTCATAGCAGCACTCTCCAAAGAAAACATGAAACCACTAGTAGATCTTCTATCTGAGATACTACCAGTCCAATCAGCATCTGTGTACCCATGTACACATATCTCTGTCCCAGTTTCATAAAGTAGTCCACAATGCAAAGTAGACCTCACATATCTCAGTATGCATCTCAATGCATCCAAATGTGGCTTCCGAGGAACCTGCATGAATTGACTCACCAACCCAATAGCATAGCTCAAATCTGGCAGCCTGGTGATCGTCATGTAGATCAAGCTTCCTACTATGCGCCTATATGTAGTAGGATCCTCCAAAATCTCTCCTGAATCTGCACTCAACTTGCCATTCTGATCCAATGGCACTAAGATAGGCTTACAATTTGTCATACCATACTTGGACAACATGTCCAAGCCATACTGTCTGTAGTAATCCAATACAATGTAGTGACCTAATCACCTCAATGCCCAAGAAATATCTGAGCTCTCACAGATCCTTCATCTCAAACTTCTATCTAAGCAAGATCTTTACATCAAAGATCTCTGCATCATGGTCCCCCCCGTAATGATCAGGTCATCTACATAGATGACAACAAGAACAACCCCTCTATCACTGTGTCTCACATATAACGAGAAATCTGCATTGGCTACATGAAAGCCAATAGTGACAAGATATTCAAAAATCTTGTCAGACCATGCTCTTGGTGCTTGTTTTAAGCCATACAAGGCTTTCTTCAACCTCCTGCAAATATGCTCGGGGTGACTCACATCCTCATAACTAGGTGGCTGCAACATATACACCTCTTCCTGCAAATCCCCATGCAAGAATGCATTCTTTACATCCATCTGATGTAAAGACCATTGCTTTGATGCAGCCACCATTGCTATCACAACTCTCATTGTTGCCATCTTGGCAACTGGGCTGAAAGTTTCCTCATAATCAATGCCATATATCTGCGTATATCCTTTGGCTACCAATCTAGCCTTGTACTTGCTTATGCTTCCATCACTGTTATGTTTTACTTTGTACACCCACTTGCATCCAATGGCTTTCTTGCCTTCAGGCAATTGCACTAAATCCCAAGTCTCATTTCCATATAGTGCATCCATCTCCTCAAATGCATGTGGGCTCTACAACCTGTACAACTTTTGCCATGTATGCATAGTGATGTGCCACATAACCATCATACGTAAACCTCTACAACACAGGATTCTTCACTCTCCTAGATCTTCGCAGCTTTGCATTCATGGCTTCCATAGCCTTCTTTACGTCAGGTGTTCTCATAGCTGGTATCCCAAGATCCTCATGAAGGCTCATCTCTAAGCCACTAGACTCTCCATCAACATGAGAATGCCCTGCAAAAATTTCAGGCATACTAAGGGCTCAACCACTTTCTCTTTACCTTTATGTGATGTACTAATCACATTTACAGGACTGGTATTATGACGTAGCCTGCCACTCCATGGTCTATCAACTGAACCACTAGATGAGGACTCTCCTGGTACACTCTCTCAAAGACTGTGATTGCTGACTTGCATTCTGTGCAACCAAATTTTCACTCACATCAGCCCCAATAGCTTCTTTTTCAGCAGCATACCAGCTGCTCATCTCATCAAAAACAACATCCCTACTTACCCTCAACTCATGTGTAGTAGGGTTATAACACCTGTATCCCTTTTTCTCAAGGGAATACCCAATAAACACACATTTTTTAGCTTTTGGATCCAGCTTAGTTCTCAGCTCATCTGGCACATGCACATATGCAATGCATCCAAAGACTTTCAGATGAAACAAATCAGGTTTTCTGCCAGTAAACCTCTCCTCTGGGGTTACATCATGTATGGCTATAGTTAGAGTCTTGTTCATGATGTAAACTACTGTAGAAACAGCCTCAGTCCAATAGCTATGCGGCATATTCTTCTCTCCCATCAATGCTCGCGCAATCTTAGCAATGTGCTTGTTTTTCTGCTCAGCAACTCCATTTTGCTGTAGAGTGTATGTGCATGTAAACTATCTCCGAATACTATTCTTCTTCAAAAATTCAGAGAACTCATTAGAGAAGTACTCTCCCCCTCCATCTGACCTTAGGCACTTTACATATTTCCATGTTTGCTTTTCAACCATAACTTTAAAAATTTGAAAATGAGTGAACACCTCACCCTTCTCCTTCATGAAGTATACCCACACTTTCCTTGTGTGGTCATCAATAAATGTCACATAATCCCTGTAGCCTCCCCCATAGACATAGTCTTCGTAGGACCCCATACATCTGAATGCACAACATCTAGTGCATTTCTGCTCACATTTCTGTCACATGGAAATACATGCTTTGTTTGCTTTCCAAATTGGCATGCCTCACATATTTTCTGCATACCTTCAACTTTAAACTTTGGCAGCTGTGTCACAATTCCTTTAGTCTGTATAGACTTCATTCTCTGCACATTCACATGTCTAATTCTTTTATGCTAAATGTCTGTGTCTGCAACAATTCTTGAACCATTTGCAAACATCGCAGCACTCGCTTCAGGCATGTTTACATTTAATATAAACATTCTGCCCACTCTGTTGCCTTTTGCAACCAACCTCCACACTTGTCTTTAAAGTCTCAACATAACAACCATTAGGGTTAAACCCAACCTGCAAACCCTGCTCAATCATCTAGCCAACTGAAACCAGATTCTTTGTTATGTTCGGAACATGAAGTACATCTACAAGGTACTTCACTTTGCCATCCTCTACATAGATAATGGCACGTCTCCCAACATGGACAATTGGATGAGCAGTGTCATCCCCTGTTTCCACAAAACGTGGTCTTTCAAGGTTTTTCATCTCCTTGAACCACTCCCCTTACTTGTCATGTGGTTCGAAGCACCTGAATCAACGTACCATACATCACCTTTATGTGCTGCTTTAACATTTTCAGACATGGCATTAACGACATGCTGCATAATAAACAACCTTTCATTATCCTCATTGTTTCTGCTCAAGGATGCATAATTGTTTTACTACAATTTTCCATTTTGCATGTTAGCCTACTTCTTATAAGAATCTGCATGCACATGTCCAGGCTTACCACAATAAAAGCATTCACGTGTATCATTATACTGCCTTTGCCAATTTCCACGACCTTTTTGACTCCCCCTGCCTCTGAATTGGCCTCTTCCACCTGTGTGTTGTTGTTGTTGTTGTGAGTTCTGGGACTGTTGTTGTTGCTGCTACTACTGGCCATAATTCTGTTTACCTGCTCGGCCACCTCCTTGGCTGCGTCCACGGCCTCCTCTACCTCGTCCTCTTCCTAAACTTGTGTAGAAGGCCTGTTGCTCTGAACTGTTTTTATTTTTGTGAAGACTGTTGGTCTTCATGACATCTTGAACGCCTTGTATTGTGGCCCGAGACCACGTAGACAGAACTCCACTTTATCATCATCATCTACTGAAACACCAATAGATGCAAGGGATTCCACAATACCCTTGATCTTGATAGTCATTCACATACATACTCTTTTTCTCCACAGTAGTATGAAGTTCATTCTTCAACTGTATCTTTCGTGCCTTGGTATTCGTTTTAATAGAGTTTTACCAAGGTGTCCCATGCCTCGTTGGGGGACTTTGCATCCTATATGTGCCTAATCATGGTGTCCTGTATACTGATAGAGAGCCAATACATAACTTTTTTGGCTCCTTGGTTCTAATCCTTGAACTCTTTCACATCTGCAGCAGTCGGATTGATCTCCGGTATCTCTGGTGCCTCTTCATGCTCACCTTCTATGTAGTCCTAGTAACCCTTTCCCATCAGGAAACTTGTCAACTTGAACCTCCAAGCATGGAAGTTGTTCTTATCAAGATTCTCAGCAAACAACAATCTATTTTATGCCATCATTTGACATCTTGCCAGACACATAAATTTACCAGAAACAACACTCTTATTTGTCCTGCACAAAATGCTGCACATATTTTCTACAGCGGTACTGTACTACAGCGGTACTGTACTACACTCAAATGTCGCAACCAGTGACCTCAATGTGCATACATACACCCAATGCTAGCTGTTGACCTCCTTGCAGCACACACAATGTCTACACAACCAATCTGTCTTCCTGTAGTTCTTAAAACAGAGTTCTGCAGAGAATCGATGACTTACCCACAGTGCTCGAAATTGCCTACTTTTTGAAAAACAGAGGTCCCAACGCACCCGAAACGCGTTTTTGCCCCAAAAATTGTAGTCCAATAGGACAGAATAGTTGCCCTATAGCTTTACTCCCATGAAGAAAGCTCCTCAATCAAAGATCGTTTGCCAGTGCCTCCTGTATAGAGCTCCAGACAAGGGTGTAGTCACCAACACAAATAGGGAAGAGTAGATGAAGCTCTTACCCTCGTACCGCTTCCTGTGCTTCTCTTGCTTGCAGTCAGCTTAGCCCTTATCATGAACCAAGCTCTGATACCATGAAAAGGTGCAGGGGAGAAGAGAGCTTGAGCTCTTGCAAGCACACGCACACTCACAAAACCCTAAAAGAGAGCACACAAGGTGAGAGGCTGAAAATCTTCTTCTTCTTCACGCAACACTCAACACACCATATACAAAGATAAGAGTGCACACAATATGAAAGGTACTCAACCAAATACATACTAGGGTTCTCTATAGTATGAACCCAACTAAATGAGCTGGCGCTATAACTATGCCAATCTCTAGAATGGTTGTCACACAACCTATCATCCCACTGGCCGCATATCACCCATGATCTCACCAACCATGCCAGTGGTGTAAGTGTGGGGCCTATCCCCTAGGCGGGTCATCAGTGTCCACCACCTCACTAGACGAGCTCAATATCTCAACAAAGGGAGGATGAGAAGTGGTTGTAGGGTTGATAGGATAGATTGATCCATCACACCAAAGATCTATGTGCTGCACACCAGAATCTCTCATGTTTGCCTTATCATTTGATGAGAGCGTTGCAGATTATTTTTTGCGCTTTTGAATGGGCTCATACTACTCACTATCAAGATCAATGTGGAGATGATATTTTCTCTTATTATCTACTTCGTTAAGCTCGTTAGTAGAATGGTTGCTTACACTGTTGCCCTCCATGGACTACGTGTAAGAGTGAAGAGAGGGTGATAATATCTTGCTTATACTATCAAGGGGTTTATTAGAATTTTAATTCTAAGTGCAAAATGCTTTATTAAATAGCCCTATCTTGGTTTATAAGATTCGAAAATAACTACTTTATGACAAGATGACAAGAATTGTACTAAAATAAGGTTATATTAGGATTCTAATTTATGACAAGCTTGCAGCTATTCATAAATGCAAGAATAGAATAATCACATCTTAAAATTTAGTTGTTTTATATTTGTACATTTTTTCTGGAGAGAGAAAATAGGAATTCGGGATTTTCTTAGAAGGCCCTACAAATGATCTCCAGAATGTTCTAATGAGATTATATACTAGAGTACCATTGTACCAGAGGACATGAGAGCTAGAGACACCTCAGTTGGCTGCGGCAATCAGTTCATCAATCCCTTATTTTGGTAGTAGTGATAGTGTAGAAAATTGTTAGGAAAATAGTTTAGTTCAGAACCCCTTCCACTTGTCATTTTTGATTCACATCTTATACATAGGTACCATACATTGTGGAGAAGACTTGTACAAAGGGGCATTGCATTTGGATCACATTTGATCAGTCAAATGAGCTCTTCAAGTTGATTGTGCAGAGTGGCAGATTTGAAATAATGAATGTGAGTGTACAAACTTGACTAGGAGTCAAGTAGTAAGGTTCTGTGGGGTTCATTGTTGCAGGTATTTGTAGATCTTATAGTCATTTTTTTGTGCTCGATAGATATGGCAAAGACATCCAATCTCTTATTGACAATATGGTATGACAAGGTGTAAACCAATCACCACACCCTTGGATCGGAATTTGAAGCTGAGAGTTGATATTGGTGAGTTGCTAGATGATCCTACCATGTACAAACAGATGGTAGGTAGCCTCATTTATTTGGTTGACCATAACTAGACCAAATTTGAATTATGTAGTTGGATTTGTCATCCATTATATGCAGGAGCGAAAGAAGCCTCAATTGGATGCAATGAGAAGGATTCTATAATATGTGAAAACCACAGTAGAATATGGGCTCATTTACACAGTTGGTTGTGAGGTAGATTTATTGGGATATACAAATGTCGATTAAGTAGGTAGTATCTGTTGAAATGAGTGATGCTAGAGTGCCAAGTCACCTAGCCAAGTTATCCCACATGAGCTATCATAGCTTTGTTGTACTTTCCTCATATAAAAGGAGGACATTTGAAGCATTGGAATATAAGCACAACATGTCAAGCCTTTTTATGAGTACAAGTTTCCATCTTGTAACCTAACTGAACTTGAGTCTAAACTTAATTAGCACACACTCATCACCATGAGTATTGTTCATTTTTATCCACCTTAGATTAGTGTTGTCATTAGTGTAGGGTTAGATTAGGATTAGGATCTAATTAGATAGTTGATTGTCATTAGGGATCTTGATCCATGAATTTCATCATGGTATCAGAGCTTGGTTTAAGCTCTCCATTAGCTTAGCCTTAGCTCACACTAATCTAATTACTTCACTAATCACCTAATTATTCACTAAGCTCAAGCTTATCTTTCTCTTCTACTAGTGGTCCAAACTTGCTCAAGCTTTTTCTCCTCAATCTCTTCGCCTTTGGTCAAGCCTTTCAATAGGCATCTCACACAAGACCAGGAAAACCTCCAACTCAAACCATTCATGCCAATTCAATGCTAGCAACCCACAAATCGCGAATAAGCATGGATTGGTTTTCTGCAACATTCTCCACGTGTACTTGGAATTGGGGCAAGCTCCTTTAGGAGCTTGTTAGCAATAGCAAGAAGAGTCTATAACTTGAATTTGGTAGCATATTATCCAGTGAGCTGGTCATGGCAAGTAGAAAACCAATCACCGTGTTTAGGGCAAATAAGCTTGTTTGTTGGGGTTTGAGCTAAGGTTTCCTACATAGGCCTCTTCCACACTTCAAGCACAATATCCTCATGCAAAAATCCCCTTCAATGATATCTTCCACAAGCTTAATTGAAGCCTCCAAAAATCGGGTTGCTAATCATCATGATTAAGCACTTATTACCATTATTAGTGTTGCATTACCAGAAATTGAGCTGAATCAAAGGCAAAATTGAAAAATTAGAGTGCTATTCCATTGTGGGAAACTTTTGTTGCATCAAAATTCATTGCATCCTCTTGGATTACTCAATTGAAGAGAATTTTCTTCATTATCATCCTTGTACTAAGACTAGATACTGGCCGTGAATCACTATCACGTGCAAAGACCTTCCTAACCTTCACATTACAAATTTGTATGAGATTAGACATTGCTAATAAAGTAAAATAAAATCTTGTTAGTAAGACCTTCTCAGTATGGAGCGTGTTGAAGTTGTTTCAAGATTTAATGGTGATGGTTTTTTCACATGGCAAAGCAAGACCATGTACTTGCTTATGCATAAGGGGCTTTGGCAGCTTATTGAGGATGAAGAAGTGAAGGTTGAGCCACTTTTAAATAGCAAAGCATTGGGCCTCATCGCTCAAAGTCTTGATGATGGTGTTATTAGTCACATTGGTGGCATCAAGGATGCCAAGTTGGCATGGCAGGAACTTAACAAGATTTTTGGCACTGACTCAAAGAGTTCAAAGATCAACCTTCGCATGCGGTTCTACAAGCTCGACAAGAAGGAGAGAGAGACCATGGCACAACACATCAGTAAATTTAAAGGTATCAAACAACAACTTAGTGCATTAAAGAAAGTCATTGAGGAAGATGAATCTATTGCTGTATTGCTAAAAAGTGTTGACAAAGAACCTTATGAATCAATTATTGCTAAAAAGTGTTGACAAAGAACCTTATGAATCAATTATTGCTACACTTAAAAATGTGCCCAACACTAAACTTCAAGATGTAGAATCATCTCTACTTGAACAAGAATCCAAATTGAAAGATAAAGAATCATTCAAATCACATTCAAGAGAGCAAGCACTGTATACAAAGGGTGGGAGATTTCAAAGGACAAATCAATCAACATATCAACTTCCAAGATGCTATCACTATGGAAAACTTGCTCATACCAAGAATGAATGTGGCAATAAAGATAAACCAAAGCTTGTTTGTTAGTATTGTGGAAAAATTGGTCACCTAGAAGAAGATTGCTATCAAAAAAAGAAGCAGGCAAACTACATCGAGGCCAAAGCTATCCCAACTGAAGACGTGCTCTTCTAGAAAAAGAACCATTGTACTTTTCACCCCTCTTGTCTCTACAAAAAGGGTGTTGTAATTAGCCTCTGAGGCCATATGATGCACTCAAGTTGAAATTCATATCCAAAGTAGCTATAATGCCAAAGTAGCCTAGCACAAGGGGAGAGAGAGGAAGAGTGAAAGCCTAAAAATTGTACCCAATCTAGCATCAAGGGGGGGTGTTGAAATGAGTGATGCTAGAGTGCTAAGTCACCTAGCCAAGTTATCCCACATGAGCTATCATAGCTTTGTTGTACTTTCCTCATATAAAAGGACATTTGAAGCATTAGAATACAAGCACAACATCTTAAGTCTTTTTATGAGTACAAGTTTCCATCTTGTAACCTACCTGAATTTAAGTCTTAACTTAATTAGCACACACTCATCACCATGAGTATGGTTCATTTTTATCCACCTTCGATTAGTGTTGTCATTAGTGTAGGATTAGATTAGGATTTAGATCTAATTAGATAGTAGATTAGGATTAGATTAGGATTTAGATCTAATTAGATAGTAGATTAGGATTAGATTAGGATTTAGATCTAATTAGATAGTAGATTAGGATTTAGATCTAATTAGATAGTTGATTATTATTAGGGAGCTTGATCCATGAATTTCATCAATATCCTGATATAGGAGATCTACATCAGGATATGTATTCAGCCTTGGATCAATAGTAGTGATCTGGTCATCTAAAAAGCAACCTATGGTTGCATTGTCTTCAACAGAGGTTGAGTACAGAGGAGCTGCAATAGCTGCTTGTGAGATAGTTTGGTTGGGATACTTATGACTGATTTGGGATAGGTTATACATCAAACCAGTTACACTTTATTGTGATAATATGACCAGCATATAGTTAGAAAATAAGCAAGTATTTCATGCAAAGGATAAAAATTATAAAAGTGCACATGGCAGAATGGGGTGCCTGAAAGAAGAAATAGGTACATAGTTGAGATTGGTAGAGCCATAATGAATGAGAAGCGTATGCCATTGTTTTATTGGGCTTAAGCATGTGCTATAGCAGTATGCATGATGAAAAGGACACCTACAAGGGCAATGCGGCTATAGTGGGAATAAGCTAGAAATTGCACATTTGAAAGTTTTTGGTTATATTTGTTATGTACACATCCCAAATGACGTGAGAACAAGGATCTTAGAGCTGACAAGTGCATCTTTATACAATACTCAACAAAATGCAAGGCCTATAGGTGCTAAAGCCCATCTACTATATAGTTTTACACCAGCAGAGATGTATTCTTTGATGATTTGAATAGATCGTACAAGCCAGTAGGATGTAAATCAATTGCTGGGTATGCCAGTGACTTGGCAGAAGTTGGGTAGTATGAGAATGAGTTAAGGGCTAGTGGGCCTTATGATGCAAGTACAAGCACTAACACTAGCTATGGGTTAGGAGATGTGACAAATGTGTCAAGTGAAGTACCTCCATGTTTTGGAAGACTCGGGTCAAGCTCACCGACTAAGTATGACATGTGGCACACTGTGCATAGTTCACATAAGGCAAAGTTGTTATTTTCATTTGTTTCCCAAAATCAGACCAAGATATAGGTCTGGACAAATTGACTATTAGATATGTTGGACAATCACCTCTAAGTGAAGATCTAGGAAAAACTAAGATGTTTTGACCCATCTATAGAGCAGGTCCAGGTGGCAGCACAACCATGTAGGGTGTAGTTTACAACAGCCCTGCTTTTGATCATTGTGATGTAACAGATGACGTCTACATGGGTTTTGATGCTGGGATGAGATCATGTATACATGTGAGCTAAGCAATTTGGATGGTGTTGGGACATGTGGGTCCCACAAGTAGTACAACTCAAACCGCATGATATACAGGCACGTGTGCGGATGTATAGGCAAGACTTGGGGAGGAAATAGAGGAAGAGAAGGAGGAGCATCCACAAGAAGCTACATTCGCTCAAAAGTAGTCATCGTGGGCTGAAAAGGAACATCCTGAGCTATTTTTGTTGGTGCTTGGGGTTCGAATTTCAATGTGACGTTTAGTGTCACCCAATAAATGTGACACTAAACGTCACATGCCATAAGTTTGTCCATTCCTTAAATAGTGATGTTTAGTGTCACAAAGTGTCACTCTCATAAAACCTTACCAAAGTCCCTTGAAAAAGGCTTTGCTTGTGACACTAAACGTCACTCTCATAAAACCTTACCAAAGTCCCTTGAAAACGGCTTTGCTTGTGATACACTGTGTGACGTATTTTTTGTGACATTACCCTAATATCACTAATGAGTGACATTTAACGTCTGTTGCCATAACTACACACACCAAATCCATGTGTTTTTTGGGCCATGTGATGTTAGCATAGTGATGTTAACAGAAGAGTTTTCTTGTAGTGTTACCTCAAGAGCCAGCTAAAGAGTGGGGATGCCCTAAAGAGTCTAGTTCTGTTTTAGTTTAGTGAAGTTTGCTCTGTTTATGTATAGTTCACGAGCAAAAGAGCTCTCTTTATGCATAGTTAAAGAGAGTTTATGCAACAGGGCTCTCCTTATGCATAGCTCATGAAAGCTCATGCATAACTCATCTGCGAGGCAAAATTCATGACGTTTTAACATCACAAAAAGTGACATTTAAACGACGTGTAGGATATATCACTTGTAATATTATTCGACACTCCCAAGTTTCATATTTATGAGAGACGCTACTGTTAATCTAAGCATAATCCGAAAAATTATAAGATTGATGCAGCTTATGATCTAAGAGAACTACTTTATAAGATTGACGCAGACTACTACTTGAGAGGGTCGCCACCTTAATTTACCAAAACCACAGCTGCATGCGACTATGGTTCAATCATGGCGTAAACCTTGATGGAAGGCAGCTCCTGCGAAGTTGCAACCACCACCCAGTAACCTTTTCACCTTAATAGTGTTTTTCAAGAGCTATTTTAGAGGGCTCTTTCATATTGTCAGGCTATTTCACTAGAAACTTATTTTAAGGCAAAAATCGCTTAAAATTTTCTAGTTTTAGTAGGTTCTAGAGACAAATTCTTCAAAAGTACACTATATACTACCATATAAGATAGAAAAATTTAAAGATTCGTCAACCCATAAGTTTGTAAAACCTATAGGTTCATATATAAAAACATTCGCCAACCCATCTATACTTATACTATTTTATTAGTGTCTTATTTTTTATATTGACTCTCACAGAATGGAAGATTCTTTCCAATAAGGGGATGAGGACATGGCTTGGTGGGCCAATTGAAAAACTGACATGCCACATACTAAAATTTGTGCCACTTTTTCATGGCCTTGTTTTTTCTTCATCAATTTTTATTTTTTCCACCACACTTCACAATTAGTGTGGGACATTCTCTTACAGTGATTCATACTCCCGCATAACACACTTATGGGATTTCTTTGAGGATACGTATGAAGCTACCTAATACCACAGTAAACTTTCTTTATCTCACAATGCATGTCCATCATTCACATGTGGGTGCCTAAACACTGCCCCTTTACTTGAGCACTCTTGTTTTTTTGAATAAAGAGCTTTATAGAGTGCTTGGCTCTTATACCATGTACAAACCTCTACATGGCAACAAGACATGAGGTATGGGGGGTCACTTTGAAAAAAACCCATATAGCACTTATATGCAGCTTGTATTTAACCCCATTTTTAATATTTATGTTTTTTTTATGAAAATTTATTTACCTTTCTTTTGTAAGTGTGCATGCTTAGATTTTGAGCTGAAATTGTTGTACATCCACAAAATAAAGTTATATAAAATATCTATTTTTTAAATCTCCTCTTGCATGTGTATGGAATGTACGTTCCTCAATGAAAATAACGCCCATGTGTACACTAAGGTGATGTTTTACAGATGTATAGATTGACAACACCTCCCTCCACCCATCCTCCCTCCCTATGGACGGTGGGGGGTTGTCCCAGACACTCTAAAAGTACCTTTTTTGGAGAGTAAATTATACAACTGCATTCCACCATCACACTCATGGGATCCACCACCACAAGTGAGAAACTTCTGGACACCATACCATTAAGGATTCTATTGTGCTTTTGGGGAGGGGGACGGGAAAACTAAAAGAAGATTAAGGGCAAAAAACATTGCAGCATGACAACTTTGCTGTACCAATTTGACATATAAAACCTGAAGCACAGACTGAGGCTCTAGGCAGTGGCCAGCCAGCCCCTTAATCTTCTGCTCTCTAGGTTTAACCATCCTCTCTCCCGAAATAGAAGAGGGGCTGGCCGCCGTGTGCCTCAGCAGGATTTGTCTCTAGAACTGTTGCATCAGAATTTCTTTTTACATGTATTAGTGCTGGCCGAACTGTTCATGGTATGTTTCAGTTTTGTTTCAGAGTTTTGTCCCCCTTTTTTCTGAAGGGTTCACCAGGTCACTGTGTCTCCCCATGGACCTTCCACATGGGATCTTGTAACATCATTTTCTTTTAATATATTCCGCTGTTTTAAATATTAAAAAAAAGAAAAAAAAAAGAAAACTAAAAGAATCCAATAAATTAAAGCAGTTGAGCTGTGATTGTTTTCGTCAAGTAATATATTAAAGCAGTTGAGCTGTGATTGTTTTCGTCAAGTAATAAATTAAAGCAGTTGAGCTGGGATCGCACGCGAGCAATACTATTATAAAGAACGCAGGGACCGCGTGATTAGTGTGCAGAGATGCCGCGTAATAGAAGTTCTCACACGTGCTGTCAAGACCAGAAGAAGCTAAGGAAAGGGTTGTGGTCTCCGGAGGAAGACGAGCGGCTCGTGCACTTCATTCGCCAGCACGGCGTCGCCTGCTGGAGCTGGATTCCGCAGCAAGCCGGTAATTAGTGCATTCTGATCATTATAAACTATCTATCGTCTAATTATGGGCATTAACAGTCTATCTATCTATCTACTGCATCCTGATTACAGTAACCTTCGCATCGATTTATAAATTATCTATCGTCTAATTATGAACATTCACCTCACTAATCTTCACTAGTAGGCATGGATTTGCAGTCTATCTGCCATCTAATGCGGCCATGCAACTGGATATCTTCACTAATTAGCCAGCTTTTCCATCGAATTAATGCTACGGCCGAAATATATCCGAAACGTAGATGATTTTTCAAATTAATCAAGTCTTAACCCCACACTACATTTTAACTCACAAAATCCCCTCAAGATTGCTTACCCCAAACTAGCTCCAACCTAGCCATGAGAAAACTAGCTTATAGTAAACATGCTTCATTTTTTGTTGCTCGTCTTTATGCATGCATCTAGACAGCTTTACAAAATGCATGTGTGCACCATTTGATGACAGCTTCCCCACTTCTCTAGTTTCAATGATACACAAATCACGCTTGAACTTAAAAGATTAATAATATTGTTTTGTCATCAAATCAGTGGGTATGTGTTTTGTAATATTTATAGCATTTGCCTCACTTGTTTGCTATATTCCATATTGTTGTCAATATCGTACGTTATATTGGCTTTGTGTAATTATATTGTTGTCTTTGCTAGATCCTAGCTGATCTATTTGTGTATAATGCAATGTATGGTTAATATTATCTTATGTGAAATGTGTTTTGGTTCACATTGGGATTGTTTTTCTTGAATCCATATTGGTTCACATTGAGATTGTTGTGTTTTGGTGAATCACATTGAGATTTTTAAAAAGTCTAGTTTCCACGGCCCCGCTCTTCCCCACCTTTTCCCTCCCTCTCTTCCCTACCTTTGCCCTCGAGATCTATACCTTATTAACCCTTAACAACCCCTTTGTTGAAACAAGTTAACAACCACATGCATCACATAATTTGCCCCTTGCCCATTGAGAGAGAGAGAGAGAGGGAGAGGGAGAGGGAGAGGGAGAGGGAGAGGGAGAGGAATATCTTGTCAAGATTTTCTTTGAGAATAATCAAGTATTCATCCACATGACTTTGTACTCTTCTCCACTCGGCAACCCAAGGACAAACCTTCTAAGAAATTTTCTCCACTTTTTGAACTTTTCTACACTATGCAACCCAAGGACAATCTTTCTAAGAATCGTTCTCCACTTTGTACTTTTCTCCACTATGAAACCCAAGGACAGACTTTCTAAGAATCGTTCTCCACTTTGTACTTTTTTGCACTATGCAACCCAAGGACAGACTTTCTAAGAATCTTTAGCACTCAAACTTTAAATGAAGATTTAGAACTATGTCGTGTCCTTGAGACCACAACTTTGGTCACTCATCCATTAGTCCCCCAGCCTAAATAAGAGTCTTTTTGAGTAGATATAATCCAATAAGTCTTTAGCGTTTTATTTTATGGCTAGTCCAAGCTAGTATTCTCATCCATTTTTGCAAACAAGGACATCCAATGAAGGATGTTGGTGATTCAAAACCTTTAGACTTTGGAGGTTCTCATGTGGCTCCTGAGTATCCCAAACAAGTGCTTACGGTCATACCTACCTACATTAAATATGGTTAACATGTGATGTGAGTTGCCAATGTAATTCGACAAATCAAGCATTATTGTCTCTAGACAAAGAACACTATATACTATTAAGACACGGTACTATATTGACTATGGTCCTCCAACATAGAGTTCCCCTAATACTTGAGGATAAGAGAGGTCTAGCCTTCCTTTATACCTTGTTAAGAATTTGTTAAGATAAGAGTGATGTAGATTGATGCGATGTGTATGATTTTCTAAGTTGGTGTAATACGAATTAGATGATGGTAAATCTACAGGACTCCAACGTTGCGGGAAGAGCTGTAGATTGAGATGGATCAACTATCTCCGGCCCGATCTTAAGCGTGGGATGTTCAACCCTTACGAAGTGAATCTCATCATCCACCTTCAGAGTCTTATCGGAAACAGGTTAACTAACTAATCCTCTTATAATTATCTCTTATTTTTAAAGTCATTTATGTATGCTATGTATCTGTTAGTTTTAAGGTAATATGTGTATTCATGCAGATGGTCACACATAGCGTCTTACTTGCCAGGCCGCACTGACAACGAGATTAAGAATTTTTGGAACTCCACCATCAAGAAACGACGATTGATCAAACACAGCAGATTAACTTATAATTCTTTGCACTTAATGGTGGCTAATTATCATGAGCTTAATGAAGAAGAGCGAATTGAAACTTCTTGGCGTAAGATGAGTACTTCAAATGAATCATTGAATGTAGATCTTGCAGCTAATCACAGCTTAATGAGTGGGGGTTGGGAGGTTGACCACCATTGTGCCAGAGTGCATGACGAGCCAAACACATCCTCACGTGAAATATCAGAACAGAAAACCAATACAAAGAACACCAGTTTCATGCAACCCTTACATGATTTTTCTCTTTCCGACTTACAAAAACTCCATGAGGCATTATCTACAATCTCAAAAGAGAATCAAACACCCCTAAGTTTAGCATCTAGCAACATACCCTTTACTCAACAAGGGCTACCCTCTCTGTTAAACCAAAACATTGAAAATAGCATAATGCCTTGCTTGAATACTCATGATTCTCAAACTCCCTTAATACCACCTCTACTATTGCAACCTTTTCCTCATGGTTCTCATACACCTTTACCATCACCTTCTAATTGTGTGATGGCAATGCCAGATTTAATGTGGGTAAATACCAACCACATTGACAATGTTGTCCAAGTTGAATATAATGCCCCCCTTCTCACCCAAGAGGACCTCCTTTTAGAGGATGTCAAAAACACTAGCTTCAACACTTCTACATGCATCCTTGACTCATGGATGGATCTCTAGTCCTTGCCCTTGTTGGAGGCCTAAATCAAGAGATTAAAAAAAAATCAAACTCATATTTATCTTATTAAATAAAGTCACAATTAAGAAAAAAATATAGTCTGTATTTTCACAATTAACATCCCTCAACTAATCATTATACGAGGGCTATGCATAATTTAAAGTATGTTCTTTCTTTACACAAAAAATCAATTGAAACACGTGTTATTCTTTCAAAGAGAACAAACAATGTAGATTTTTGTAATGTCCATTTATACTAGAAGTCAAGACTACGCATCTTAAGTGTAGAACTTAAGTAGAGAATAAATTATCTTAAGTATTATAGAGGTGATAATATATGCAAAGCATGACTTTCAATGGTTCACGTCGTGAACCATTTCTGCAACTTCACGGCTTAAGGGTTAACACCCTAGGAGGGTATGCCAAAAAAAAAAGAGAATTTAATTTTTTCGTGAAGTCTCATTCATGGCTTGAACCGATAAGGGTTCACGACGTGAGACCCTTCGTTCACGTGACCAAAAAATAAAATCAAAATTTTTAAAATGCGTGAAGTTTGCATCACGGCATGAAAAGGGGTCCATCAAAAAAAAATAATAATAAATAATAATTTAAAATTTATAAAATCCGTGCAGTCTGCTTCATGTCATGAAAAAGAGTCCGTCAGTTTTCTAAAATACGGACATGAGGGAATATTGACATGGTGGGTCTAGTCAACATTGGTGGTGTAGGCTCATCTCGACCATAGTGTGATGGGCCTATACCACTCGAACCTGCACCTATCAAAGAAGTGGACTGCCCCCATGGAGACGACTCACTATATGGGGTAGATTGCCGATATGGAGATGATTGCTCGGATGGTTTAGTGGCGTGCATATAAGATTAAATGAATTGACTTACAAAATACATAAAGGATAAACTCTGTATGTGGAAAGATTTTCTCAAACCATACTTGTGTTTGTGAGAAGTGAGTCCATGCGTGATGCCCATATCGTTGGTTGATTATATAAAGTAGATTTGCCACATCTGGGTCCTACGATAGGTCGATCGACATTACCTATACATATAACCCAACCCAAATACATGCATAAGAGTTAATTTATCGAAGGATTAAAAAATCATAAATAGCTATTAATAAAGGTTTTATGCAAGAAGCTTATGCATAGAGCCTACGCATAGAGCCTACGCATAGAGCCTTATGCATAAAACTCTATGCATAGAGCCTATGCAAAGAGCCTTATGTAAAAAGCTCTATGCATAGAGCCTATGCAAAGAGCCTTATGTATAAAGCTCTATGCATAGACCTACGCATAGAGCCCTATGCATAAAGCATGAGCATAGAGCCTTATACATAGAGTGTACGCATAGAGCCTTGTGCATAAAGCTAGAGGTATACATAGGGCCTATGCATAGAGCCTTATAAATAGGCCCTATGCATAAAGCATGGGCATTGAGCCTACGCATAGAGCCTTATGCATAAAGCTCTATACATAGAGCCTACACATAGATTCTATTCATAAAGCATGGCAATAGATCCTTATGCATAAAGCTCTACCCATGTAGCCTACGTATAGAGCCTTATGCATAAAGCTCTACCCATGTAGCCTATGTATAGAGCCTTATGTATAAAGATCTATGCATAGCTCACCTACACGTAGAGCTCTACACATAGAGCTATGCATAGAGGTAAACCTGAGATAAACCTAAACCCAGCACCCAAGGGGGCTATAAACGTGTACAACTTGCATAAGCAATTAAAAGGAAAAGGGAGCATGCCTTTTGTGAAGACAAAGGATTAGAAAGATTAAACAAAGCATTTAGATAGTTAAACATAAGCTTTTTGCAAGCATATGCATAGAGCTTGCAATCTTATGCATAAAGCCTATACATAGAGCTTGGAAGAAAGCTATGCATAAAGCTTGAAAGCCTATGCCTAAATCTCTAAGCATAAGTCTTGCAAGCCTATGTATAAAGCCTATCCATAGAGCTTGCAAGAAAGCAATGCATAAATCTTGCAAGCATATACAAAAAGGTAGTGGGCCTTATGATTCAAGTACAAGCAGTAACACTAGCTATGGTTTAGGAGATGTGATAAATGTGTCAAGTGAAGTGCCTCCATGTTTTGGAAGACTTGACTCAAGCATACGACTAAGTATGACAGGTGGCACACATGTAAAACCAAATGTATAGATGGGTGCAGGTCAAACTGTGCATAGTTCACATAAGGCGAAGTTTATATTTTAACATGCTTCCCAAAACTAGACCAAGATAGTTCTCGACAAATTGACTTCAGCAGGACATATTAGATATGTTGGACAATCACCTCTAAGTGAAGATCTAGGAAAAACTAAGATGTTTGGACCCATCTACAGACCAGGTCCAAGTGGCAGCACAACCATGTAGGGTGCAGTTTACAATAGCCCTGCTTTTGATCATTTTGATGTAACATATGACGTCTACATGGGTTTTGATGGTGGGATGAGATCATGTATACATGTGACCTAAGCAATTTGGATGTTGTTGGGACATGTGGGTCCCACAAGTAGTACAACTCAAACCGCGTGATATATATGCACATGTATGGATGTATAGGCAACACTTGGGGAGGAAATAGACGAAGAGAAGGAGAACCATCCACAAGAAGCTAAATTCAATGAAAAATCGTCATCGTGGGTTGAAAAGGAGACATCCTGAGCTGTTTTCGTTGGTACATGGGATTCGAATTTCAATGTGACGATTACTGTCACCTTGTAAATGTGACACTAAACGTCACACGCCATAAGTTCTTCCATTCCTTAAATAGTGATGTTTAGTGTCACAAAACGTCACTCTCATAAAACCTTGCCAAAGACCCTTGAAAAAGGCTTTGCTTGTGACACTACACATCACTCTCATAAAACCTCACCAAAGTCCCTTTGAAAAAGGCTTTGCTTGTGACGCTATGTGTGACATATTTTTTGTGACGTTAATGTCACTCCTAATATCACTAATGAGTGATATTTAACGTCTGCTGTGGTAACTTAAAAGCTCACACACACCAATTCCATGTGTTTTTGGGCCATGTGACGTTAGCATAGTGATGTTAACACAACAGTTTTCTTGTAGTGTTACTTCAAGAGCCAGCTAAAGAGTGGGGATGCCCTAAAGAGTCTAGTCTAGTTCTAGTTTAGTGAAGATTGTTCTGTTTATGTATAGTTCTCACGAGAGCTTATGCAAAAGATCTCTCATTATGCATAGCTCATGAGAGTTTATGCAACAGAGCTCTCCTTAGGCATAGCTCATGAGAGCTCACACATAACTCATATGGGAGGCTGTAAACAAAGGCCAATATACTAAACAAGCCTATAAAATGTAAAGGTTGGGTTCTTTAATCAAAAGACGATTTTTACAGTATAAATTTAAAAATTTGAGCAATGAGGGTCAAACTAATAATAATTAGGACTTGAAAAGTGTTGCGCATATATATGACAATAATTAGGAGTTGAAAAGCATCACGCATATGACAATGCGGAGTGTTGTCGTTTCGGTCGAAAATCCTTTTCAAGCTTGTTGGCCCCAAATCATTACAAAGGGTTTGGCCTACCTACATTAAATATGGTTAACATGTGATGTGAGTTGCCAGTGTAATTCAACAAATCAAGCATTATTGTCTCTAGACAAAGAAAAAGAAATTTTCATCATATTTGGAATTCAATCATTTAAATGAAAAAAGTGGAGTTCTTGTCATAGTTGGATTAATTGGACACGATACTATATTGACTATGGTCCTCCAGCATAGAGTTCCCCTAATACTTGAGGATAAGAGAGGTCTAGCCTTACTTTATACCTGGTTAAGACTTTGTTAAGATAAGAGTGATGTAGATTGATGCGATGTGTATGATTTTCTAAGTTGGTGTAATACGAATTAGATGATGGTAAATCTACAAGACTCCAACGTTGCACGAAGAGCTATAGATTGAGATGGATCACTATCTCCGGCCCGATCTTAAGCGTGGGACGTTCAACCCTTAGGAAGTGAATCTCATCATCCACCTTCAGAGCCTTATCGAAAACAGGTTAACTAACTAATCCTCTTATAATTATCTCTTATTTTTAAAGTCATTTGTGTATGCTATGTATCTGTTAGTTTTAAGGTAATATGTGTCATATGTGTATTCATGCAGATGGTCACGCAGGCCACACTGACAACGAGATTAAGAATTTTTGGAACTCCACCATCAAGAAACGACGATTGATCAAACACAACAGATTAACTTATAATTCTTTGCACTTAATGACTAATTATCATGAGCTAAATGAAGAAGAGTGAATTAAAACTTCTTGGCTGTGGAGTAAGATGAGTACTTCAAATGAATCATCAAATGTAGATCTTGCTGGCCGCTAATCACAGCTTAATGAGTGGGGGCTGGGAGGTTGACCACCATTGTGCCGCCAGAGTGCATGACGAGCCAAACACATCACGTGAAATATCAAAACAGCAAAACCAATACAAAGAACACCAATTTCATGCAACCCTTACATGATTTTTCTCTCTCCGATTTACAAAAACTCCATGAGCCATTATCTACAATCTCAAAAGAGAATCAAACACCACTAAGTTTAACATCTAGCAACATACCCTTTACTCAAAAAGGGCTACCCTCTCTATTAAACCAAAACATTGAAAATAGCATAATGCCTTGCTTGAATACTCATGATTCTCAAACTCCCTTAATACCACCTTTACTATCGCAACCTTTTCCTCATGGTTCTCATACACCTTTACCATCACCTTCTAATGATGTTATGGCAATGCCAAATTTAATGTGGGTAAATACCAACCACATTGACAATGTTGTCCAAGTTGAATATAATGCCCCGCTTCTCACCCAAGAGGACCTCCTCTTAGAGGATGTCAAAAACACTAGCTTCAACACTTCTACATGCATCCTTGACACATGGATGGATCTCTAGTCCTTGCCCTTGTTGGAGGCCTAAATCAAGAGATATATATAAAAAATAGATCAAACTCATATTTATCTTATTAAATAAAGTCACAATTAAGAAAAAAATCTAGTCTGTATTTTCACAATTAACATCCCTCAACTCATCATTATACAAGGGCTATGCATAATTTAAAGTATGTTCTTTCTTTACACAAAAAATCGATTGAAACACGTGTTATTCTTTCAAAGAGAACAAAGAATGTAGATTTTGTAATGTCCATATATACTAGAAGTCAAGACTACGCATCTTAAGTGTAGAATTTAAGTAGAGAATAAATTATCTCAACTATTATAGAGGTGATAATAAAAGCAAAGCGTGACTTTCTAAAAAATCTAAGCTCATGCTACATTTTTGTTTCTCTTGAGATAAAGTTGAGATTGTGTGTGTGTGTGTGTGTGTATGTGTGTGCAATCGTACAAGAATAACTGTAGCCTCGTGTATAGCCACTTGTATAGCCTTATATATAGCCTCACATATAGCCACGTGCATAGTGTATATAGGTGCATTGTAGGCCACAATGAAAAAATAAGGGAAGAATGGGAGAGATGTTTCTCGTACAGTCTCTTATAGAGTCCTGTTTTGCAGAAGCGGTAACAAAAAAATTAAAGGCAAAATGGGGGAGACGTTTCTCTCCCATTTCACCCCTGTTATTATTATTATTCTAGTGTCATAAATATTAAAAATGTACAGGCATGAAAAAATGGCTAAACCCTAAAGAGTGTATGGCAAGAGAGAGTAGAGGCCATAAAAGATAGATGAAGACCTAAACATACAAACATGCAACATAAGCATAAATATATAAGTATGCAACATAGTCATAAAAATATAATAAATGTATAACAAAAAAACAGGCTATAAAAAAAAGGTACATAACCATAAAACATTATAATAAAAATATAATATTATCTAAAATTATATGATAAGCTACAAAGTGGGAGAGAATAATATCAACACTACTAATCACCATCTTCTAATTCTCTCTCCTCTCACACATTTTGATTGTTGTCACCCCATCCTTAATCCCCCTCATATTTTTATTATTTTGAGACTAGATATCTTCATTAGTTTTTGGTTGCACATGGCCAGTGAATTCATTGTAACATGATACTAAAACACAACTAAACTAATATGGTAAAACATAGTTTAGAAAAACAAAGAGTTTCTAGGATTAAGACTTACTTGCTATGCTTTCCAAAGGAGGGCCTCTATAATAATCTATCCTTTTTCATGTGCCTTTCAAAGACTCGTGCTTCTCATTGTAATGCAAACTCATTGTAGAGGGGTGGTCCTACATACATACATTTGAATGAATATTAATTTTCAGTTATTATGAGATACTTTTAAAAAAAATCAATTTGAGGTAATATACTTATAAAGACCACAAGGATATCTACTCCTCCTTCACGTGTAACGTCTTGCTACCTGCGATCTTTGTTCGATGCATGCATAAATATAAGGACCATGTGGAAAGATTAGAACTTCTTAACAGTTTTTTACGAGCTAATAAGTGAGCAAAGTAGTGGAGATCAATTCATGCATACATAAGGCTATGCATGCTCTATGTGTGCATACATAGAGCTATGTATGCTCTTTGTATGTTGTATGTATGCATACATAGAGCTATGTATTCCCTATGTATGCATAAATGAGACACACGTAGCTCTATACTTTCTTATTAGAATCATGTAATGTGTGCATAAACATAGAAAGCATGCAACATAGAAAGCATAAATATATAGAATAAAGATATGAAAAAAAGCATAAAACCATAAAATAAAAAGCATTGGGTTTAGGATTGGAGCTTACCTCAAGAGCTAGCTAAAGAGTGGGGATGCCCTAAAGGGTCTAGCTTAGTTTTAGTTTTAAGAAGTTAGCTCTCTTTATGTATAGCTCATGAGAGCTTATGCAAGAAAGATTTTAACGTCCCAAAAAGTGACGTTTAAATGACTTGTCTGATATATCACTTGTAATATTTTCCTGATATATCACTTGTAATATTGTCCCCCGACACATAAAAGGCATCTAAAAACAAAGGTTTATATACAACTACATACAAAAGGGGGCTCCCAACAAAGGCCAATATACCAAACAAGCGTATAAAATGTAAAATTTGGGTTATTTAATCAGAAGACAATTACTATAGTTCAATTTTTTTAAAAAAAATTGAGCAAACTCAACGTGGTGTAGGGTCGAACTAATGCAAGTTGAATATATTCAACTTGTTTTGAAGCATTGCGCATATGACAATAATAATTAGGAGTTGAAAAGCATTGCGCATGCAGTGTCGTTGGCCCAAATGAATGCAAAGGTTGTGGTATTTTACTGACTCTTTATTCTTCGTCCATGGCATGAAAGCCCTAGCTGAGACGCTCCTGTTAATCTAAGCATAATCCAAAAAATTATAAGATTGCCACAGCCAAGGATTTCACTGACGTAAACGAGAACATGTTAATAACACAAAAAATCTTGTGATCACATGTTATATTCACAAAGCTTTCACAAGGGGCTAAAAAAATTATCTTTGTCGGGCATAAAAAATCTTCTTAGGTGGCCACTGACCTGCTATTATGTGAAGATGGTAACATGAGAACATGTGAATAGCTTATTCCCATGTGTAGCCAAGCTTTTAAGGGGTTCCCAAATGGTAAGTGACCTGTTATTTTGTGAACGGTAACATGAGAACATGTGAATAACTTGTTCACATGTGTTATTATCACAAAAAATCTTATGATCACGTGAATATTAAATCCCTGGCCGCAGCTTAACCATCATTTATCACCTATTTTAGGATAGAACTAGCATATATAGTATGCATTTTGGATACTAAAATCCGGTAGATTTTGGGTACTAAAATACTATAGATTTTTGGTGGGTTCTAAAATATGATAGATTGAAGAGTTGTCCTTATTTGATTGGTTAAATTTTATCAAGTACTAAATTGAAGCGGGACTCCTGCAAATTTCATTTTCAGCCTTGTATTTTTGTGCAAAGAGATTGGAAATAAGTCTTAATTATACATGAGTGCTATGGTCTCTCTGACTTATAAAATAAACACTTTTGGTGGTAAAGAATTAATAGATAGAATATTTGACTAGTTTTATTAGATTTTAGGTATAACTTTCATGAGGGGACCATTTTGCCAAGCGTTTATCTTTTTGTGTGCTTAAAATCAAATTTTGTCATAAACACGAACGTTTTAGATGACGGAAACTCTACAAGAGTGCATGCGACTTTAAAAATCCAAATCCCTTTTTGTTTTTTCACTTATTCCAATGTAAAGTGGGACACTTGGCTGATTTTGATAGCGTTATGCTAAAAACACAATTTTAGCCATTTTGAACACCCTCTAAAAGACCTTAGAACTTGTTTTTAGAGGACTATCATAGAGAAATATTAAAGAGAGAGTCTCTCAAACTTCCTAGTTTTGACTTTTCTCTTATTCCAAATAGATTGAAAGATATAACTCTTTCAAAGAGGAAAATTGTTAGGCTTTGCAATGGAAATTTCTATCAAGATTGACTATCTTGCTTATATAGACTGGATGGACTAATGCGTAAGCTTAGTTATAACATAGCTATAGTGACTAGAGATAATATTATTGATTAGGACATGATAACTGTTTTTATTTCAAAAAGATTCCCATTTGACTTTAAAGTATTGAAAGATTGAGAGAAGTTAATTTAATTGTTTGAAAAAAAGCTTGTTTTTTAGACTTGAAGTTGGTTATGATTGATTTGAACATGCTTTTCTTGAAATATTATGGACTAGAGATGAGTGTAAGATGATATGTCACTACAATAGAATGAGGGTGTAGCAATGAAAATACTAGTGCTTCTATAACTCGAAGGGTATGGAGATTTAACGTTTCTATTTTGCTAATAGAAACGTTACTATTTTCATTGCAATGGGATCGCTACTATTTTCGCTACTCATAAGTGATAGAACTTCGTGGAAAAAAAAACTAGGGAAGACTAAAAAGTTGGGGTAGAATGGGGGGTCTGCACAAGACTCCCCAGATTTTTCCAAGTCTTTTTTAATTAATATAGATAGTTTTTTGATGTAGACATAAACTTGAGAAAGAAGCTAAATTTGGGAAGAATGCAAGTGAATCAAATATATATTATATTTCTTGAACTGTTGGGCCTTTGGCTATTTACAAAAAAAAATTCAAGGAAGAGAAAGCTACTCGGAATCCTCATCGGATTCCTCTGACTCGTCATCATCTTCGTCTTCACTTCCTTCGCCCACTTCATGCTCGTAGTCTAGATCTTCCTCTTCCTCTTCCTCTTCATTCTACATACATGCAAACAAGAGTAACATAAGTATAAAACAATTAAAGACAATTATATATAGATAAGAGTAGAGCTTAGCAGCTACTTACCTTATCTGCTTGAGTCCCCAAAATGGACTTGTTCAAGCATACACCTCACATACGCATCCAAGCCCACAATTGCGGATGAGAGACTCTACAAAAATAATTTAAAAAATATACAATTAGTTAAAGGTAACAATATAGTATAAAATAAAATGAAAGAGGAGAAGGAAAATAGTAAAATAAATACTTACGAAGCAAGTAATGAAGGAGGAATTTGCTCTCGAGCCAAAGTGTGAACCCTTACTTCTGTAGTCGGGAAGCACTCACTGCTACTTGTTATTGAAAAGCACGTGGATTCTCTCACAAAGCTTCATGCATGCCTCCACTCCTCCTGTGAGGAAACGCTTGGCTTTTCCAAATTGTTCTTTGCCACTCTCTTGAGATTTTCGCTCCTATTAGAAAGAAAAATCTTCATCCTCATGTTCATCCAATCCTCCGAGAAGAAAAGGCCTGCATGTGGAGTAGGAAAATCAGCCTTGAGCACATCAATAACATATTTCTTTGAGAGCTCATTCTAGGCTTTCCACTTCTTTAAGAAGTTCGTGAACTCTAGGTTAGCAAGTACATGCATGCGGTTGATGACTTGCTTTCCTCATGCATTGTTAATCTAATTCTAGGGTTAACAAGATCTACCGCCATTATCTTACATCAAGGAGTAGATACACCAAAGGGTCATACATTCAAAATATGAAGGAATAGTTTCCAAAGCTACAACTTGGATGGGCACCTGTAATGGTGTGACAGAGTATTTATGACGATTCCCTCTTATTAAGAGTGTGTGGTAGCAACATAAGATGAAGTCCTACTAAGTGATGTGGACGTTATGGATATATTATGAGAGTAGTCATTGTAATAGCATTAGGCCTCTTATGAGTTGACGATTCTCGCTTTACGAGTATGTGGTAGCAAGATAGGATGAAGTCCTAAGTGATGGACGTCATGGATGTATTATGAGAGTAGTCATTGTAATAGCATTAGGCCTCTTATGAGCCTAAAGTGCTCGACCGGCTATAGTTTAAGTGTGTGACCACTTATGGCCATGTATATAAGTGAATATCTCTCATAATACAACATACTCTCCCATTGTGCAATTGAGTTTTTCTCTTGTTAATCTCTCTCCCTAATGCATGCGAATGAGTGTGTGTGATTGAAGTGAGGTAAGAGGAGGGACGAGTACCCATAGTGCAACGCGGCGGGTGACAACGCTCGTGGGAGGTGAAATGGAATTGCTTCTCAAGGAGTTGTAGAGCTTGGAGACCTCAGGGGTTATGACTTTGGCCATTGGAAATCTCCTCATGACAGTTGCGGCTAATCACTAGGTAATCTCTTTTTGGATGTGTTTCAAGGAGGGTTAGGGTGAGCCTTAACATTTTTGGCGGCGCTGTTGGGGAGCCATTACTTGGCTTTTTCCATTGTTTTTCCTCTAATCTATGCACTACCCATTGACCATTATCTTGATTAATAGTCTCCCATGAAAATGATGTGGATTTGATGGTGATTTGTGTGTGATTTGGTGTAGAATAGCTCTCTTTTTTGTTTTTGAAAAGAATGCCTTTTACTTAATTTTTAAATTAATTTGTTGTTTTTGTTGTTGTTATTGTGGTTTTTCATGTTCTTAGGGCTTGCACATAGTTTGTGTTAGGCTTAGTTTGCATCCATCGCATCAAACAATGAAATAATAGAATGCAATTTTTAATGAATGTTTGCTCTCTTAGTGTTAAACATAGAACTAAGATCATTAATTTTAGCTTAATTGTGTGTTTGTTGTTGAAATTGTTTGCATTAGAGTGATAGCAAGCATTAGGTGTAACTTAATCTTCAAAAAATTTCTTAAAATCATAAAAAATCCTAGATTTTGACTAATTTCTCTTAGTGGACTGGTTTTTGTCATTAAGGGTGATTAATCTTGTTCAAGAGGCAAACAAAGAAAGAAAATGTGTTAATTGGGGTCGAAATTGATCATATGAGTTATGAAAATTGGTGGCTTTGAGTGTTTGGAGAGCATCCAAATACATCAAAATACCTAATTACATCAATTGTATAATTAATTTAAGAAATTTAACTCTCTTTGCTTAATTTTACCTTAAAAAAGGAGACCACAATTAAGGGTCTAATTAATCTTCTATTTTCGATTAATATACACAGTTCCACAAAGATTAGCATTCCCGTGCTCTATCCAATGATGTGCTCAATTATGTGAATTAATTAGAGATTAGTTGTTAATTAGAATCCTTAATTAGTGCAAAAGAGAAAATGATTAGTGAAAAGGATTAATTCTTTATCAATTTTTTTACATTACTCATTAAGGCTATTGAGAATTCAATGAGTAGATGCTCATGAGTTGTCAAATTGTCCATTTTGGGAGTCATTTATGAAGGTTGTAAGGGGTGTCACGAAAAGGTTGACTTTTCTGATTCCCACTTACCTTTTTGGAAAAATGCCCATATCTCCTTAACTTTTAATTTAAAAAAATCCCCCCCAAAAAGATACATTCGTATTTCCCACTAGATTTTTTAAAAAAAATGGTTCACATCGTGAACCAATTTTGCAACTTCACGGCTTAAGGGTTCACGACCTAGGAGTCCATGCCAAAGAAAAAGAATTTAATTTTTCTGTGAAGTCCAATTCACGGCATGAATCGATAAGGGTTCACGGCGTGAGACCCTTTGTTTATGCGACCCAAAAAAAAACAAATTTAATTTTTTCGTAAAGTTTGGTTCATGGCATGAATCGAGACCCTTCATTCACGCGACCAAAAAAAAAACTCAAAATTTATAAAATCCGTGAAGTTCACTTCACGACGTCAAAAGAGGTCTGTAGGCAAAAAAAATAAATAAATCAAAATAAAAAATTATAAAATCCGTGAAGGCCGCTTCACGGCATGAAAAGGGGTCTGTGGGGAAAAAAAATAAAAAAAATGGTTCACGTGGTGAACCATTTCTGCAACTTCACAGCTTACAGGTTTACGTCCTAGGAGCTTGTGCCAAAAAAGAAAAAGAAAAAAAAAATTTTTTGTGAAGTCTCATTCATGGCTTGAACCTATAAGGGTTTACGACGTGAGACCCTTCATTCACGTGACCAAAAAATAAAATCAAAATTTTTAAAATCTGTGAAGTATGCATCACGGCGTGAAAAAGGGTCCATCGGAAACAATAATAATAATAAATAAATAAATAATTAAAAATTTATAAAATCCATGAAGTCTGCTTCATATCGTGAAAAAGAGTCCGTCGGTTTTCTAAAATACGGACATGAAGGAATATTGACATGAGGAAGGGAGGGTGGGTCTAGTCAACGTTGGTGGTGTAGGCTCATCTCGACCATAGTGTGATGGGCTTGTACCACTCGGACCTGGGCCTATCAAAGGAGTGGACTGCCCCCATGGAGACGACTCACCATATGGGGTAGATTGCCAATATGGAGGCGATTGGCCGGATGGTTTAGTGACGTGCATATAAGATTAAATGAATTGACTTACAAAATGCATAAAGGATAAACTCTGTATGTGGAAAGGTTTTCTCAAACCATACCTATGTTTGTGAGAAGTGATTCCATGCATGATGCCCATATCGTTGGTTGATTATATAAAGCAGATTTGCGACATTTGGGTCCTACGATGGGTCAATCGACATTACCTATACATATAACCCAACCCAAATACATGCGTAAGAGTTAATTTATCAAAGCATTAAAAAATCATAAATAGCTATTAATAAAGACTGCAAGAATCTGGGGCGAGGGTGGGTCTAGTAAACGTTGGTGGTTTAGGCTCATCTCGGCCATAGTGTGATGGGCCTGTACCACTCGGACCTGCGCCTATCAAAGAAGTGGACAGCCCCCATGGAGACGACTTGCCATATGGGGTAGATTGCCGATATGGAGACGATTGCTCGGATGGTTTAGTGGCATGCATATAAGATTACATGAATTGATTTACAAAATGCATAAAGGATAAACTCTGTATGTGGAAAGGTTTTCTCAAACCATACCTGTGTTTGTGAGAAGTGAGTCCATGCGGGATGCCCATATTGTTGGTTGATTATATAAAGTAGATTTGCGACATCTGGGTCCTACGATAGGTCGATCGACATTACCTATACATATAACCCAACCCAAATACATGCATAAGAGTTAATTTATCGAAGCATTAAAAAATCATAAATAGCTATTAATAAAGGCTTTATGCAAGAAGCTTATGCAAAGAGCCTACGAATAGAGCCTTATGCATAAAACTCTATGTATAAAGCCTACGCAAAGAGCCTTATATATAAAGCTCTATGCATAGAGCCTACGCATAGAGCCCTGTGCATAAAGCATGAGCATAGAGCCTTATGCATAAATCTCTATACATAGAGTGTACGCATAGAGCCTTGTGCATAAAGCTAGAGGTATACATAGGGACTATGCATAGAGCCTTATGCATAGGCCCTATGCATAAAGCATGGGCATTGAGCCTACGCATAGAGCCTTATGCATAAAGCTCTCTACATAGAGCCTACACATAGATTCTATTCATAAAGCATGGGAATAGATCCTTATGCATAAAGCTCTACCCATGTAGCCTATGTATAGAGCCTTATGTATAAAGCTCTATGCGTAGCTTACGTACACGTAGAGCTCTACACATAGAGCTATGCATAGAGGTAAACCTGAGATAAACCTAAACCTAGCACCCAAGGGTGCTAAAAAAGTACAACTTGCATAAGCAATTAAAAGGAAAAGGGAGCGTACCTTTTGTGAAGACAAAGGAGAGGATTAGAAAGATTAAACAAAGCATTTATATAATTAAACATAAGCTTTATGCAAGCATATGCATAGAGCTTGCAATCTTATGCATAAAGCCTATACATTGAGCTTGGAAGCAAGCTATACATAAAGCTTGAAATCCTATGCCTAAATCTCTAAGCATAAATCTTGCAAGCCTATGTATAAAGCCTATCCATAGAGCTTGCAAGAAAGCAATGCATATATTTTACAAGCATATACATAAAGCTAGTGGGCCTTATGATGCAAGTACAAGCAGCAGTAACACTAGCTATGGGTTAGGAGATGTGATAAATGTGTCAAGTGAAGTGCCTTCATGTTTTGGAAGACTTGAGTCAAGCTCACGACTAAGTATGACAGGTGGCACACATGTAAAACCAAATGTATAGATGGGTGCAGGTCAAACTGTGCATAGTTCACGTAAGGCGAAGTTGTTATTTTCACCTGCTTCCCAAAATTAGACCAACAAGATAGTTCTGGACAAATTGACTTCAGCAGGTCATATTAGATATGTTGGACAATCACCTCTAAGTGAAGATCTAGGAAAAACTAAGATGTTTGGACCCATCTACAGACCACGTCCAAGTGGCAGCACAACCATGTAGAGTGCAGTTTACAATAGCCCTGCTTTTGATCATTTTGATGTAACAGATGACGTCTACATGGGTTTTGATGGTGGGATGAGATCATGTATACATGTGACCTAAGAAATTTGGATGGTGTTGGGACATGTGGGTCCCACAAGTAGTACAACTCAGACCACGTGATATATATGCACGTGTGTGGATGTATAGGCAAAACTTGGGGAGGAAATAGAGGAAGGGAAGGAGAACCATCCACAAGAAGCTAAATTCAATGAAAAATAGTCATCGTGGGTTGAAAAAGAGACATCGTGAGCTATTTTTGTTGATGCCAGGGATTCGAATTTCAATGTGACATTTAGTGTCACCCAGTAAATGTGACACTAAACGTCGCACGCCATAAGTTTGTCCATTCCTTAAATAGTGATGTTTAGTGTCAGAAAATGTCACTCTCATAAAACCTTGCCAAAGTCCCTTGAAAAAGGCTTTGCTTGTGACACTACACGTCACTCTCATAAAACCTCACCAAAGTCCCTTTGAAAAAGGCTTTGCTTGTGACGCTATGTGTGACATATTTTTTGTGACGTTAATGTCAGTGCTCCTAATATCACTAATGAGTGATATTTAGCGTCTACTGCGGTAACTTAAAAGCTCACACACACCAATTTCATGTGTTTTTTGGGCCATGTGACGTTAGCATAGTGATGTTAACACAACAGTTTTCTTGTAGTGTTACTTCAAGAGCCAGCTAAAGAATGGGGATGCCCTAAAGAGTCTAGTCTAGTTTTAGTTTAGTGAAGTTTATTCTATTCATGTATAGCTCTCACGAGAGCTTATGCAAAAGATCTCTCTTTATACATAGCTCATGAGAGTTTATGCAACAGAGCTCTCCTTAGGCATAGCTCATGAGAGCTCACACATAACTCATATGGGAGGCAAAATTTCTTAAAACCATAAAAAAAACCCTTGAATTTGACTAATTTCTCTTAATGGATTGGTTTTGTCATTAAGGGTGATTAATCTTGTTCAAGGAGGCAAATAAAGAAAAAGAAAATGTGTTAGTTGGGGTCTAAATTGATCATATGAGTAGTGGAAATTAGTGTTTTTGAGTGTTTGGAGAGCATCTAGATACATCAAAACACCTAATTACATCAATTGTGTAATTAATTTAAGAAATTTAACTCTCTTTGCTTAATTCTACCTTAAAAAAGGAGACCACAATTAAGGATCTAATTAATCTTCTATTGTCAATTAATATACACAGTTCTTGATGCACAAAGATTAGCATTTCCATGCTCTATCCAATGATGTGCTCAATTATGTGAATTAATTAGAGATTAGTCGTTAATTAAAATCCTTAATTAGTGTAAAAGAGAAAATGATTAGTGAAAGGATTAATCTTGGATTAATTCTTAATCAAATTTTTACATAACTCATAAAGGCTAATGAGAATTCAATGAGTAGATGCTCATGAGTTAATTTTGCAACTTCACGGCTTAAGGGTTCACGCCCTAGGAGTCCATGCCAAAGAAAAAGAATTTAATTTTTTCGTGAAGTCCAGTTCACGGCGTGAGACCCTTTGTTTATGCGACCCAAAAAAAAAACAAATTTAATTTTTCCGTAAAGTTTGGTTCACGGCATGAGACCCTTTGTTCACACGACCAAAAAAAAAGAATGAATTTAATTTTTTCGTGAAGTCTCATTCACACCGTGAACTAAAAACTGGGCGTGAGACCCTTGGTTCACGCGACCCAAAAAAACATGAATTTAATTTTTTCGTAAAGTCTGATTCATGGCGTGAACTGAGACCCTTCATTCACACGACCAAAAAAAAAACTCAAAATTCATAAAATCCGTGAAGTTCGCTTCACAACGTCAAAAGGGGTCCACAGGAAAAAAAATCAATAATCAAAATAAAAATTTATAAAATCCATGAAGTCCGCTTCACGGTATGAGAAGGGGTCCGTCGGAAAAAAAAATCAAAAAATGGTTCACGTCGTGAACCATTTCTGCAACTTCACGGCTTAAGGGTTCACGCCATAGGAGCCTGTGCCAACAAAAAAAAGATTTTAATTTTTTCGTAAAGTCTCATTCATGGCTTGAACCGATAAGGGTTCACGACGTGAGATCCTTCCTTCACATGACCAAAAAATAAAATCAAAATTTTTAAAATCCGTGAAGTCCACATCACGACGTGAAAAGAGGTCCATCGAAAAATAATTAAAAAATAATAATTTAAAATTTATAAAATCCGTGAAGTCTGCTTCATGTCGTGAAAAAGAGTCCGTCGGTTTTCTAAAATACGGACATGAGGGAATATTGACATGAGGGAGGGAGGGTGGGTCTAGTCAAAGTTGGTGTTGTAGGCTCATCTGGACCATAATGTGATGGGCCTTTACCACTCGAACCTCGCCTATCAAGGAGTGGACTGCCCCCATGGAGACGACACGCCATATGGGGTAGATTGCCGATATGGAGACGATTGGCCAGATGGTTTAGTGGCGTGCATATAAGATTAACTGAATTGACTTACAAAATGCATAAAGGATAAATTTTGTATGTGGAAAGGTTTTCTCAAACCATACCTGTGTTTGTGTTTTCTCAAACCATACCTGTGTTTGTGAGAAGTGAGTCTATGCATGATGCCCATATCGTTGGTTGATTATATAAAGCAGATTTGCGACATCTGGGTCCTACGATGGCTCGATCAACATTACCTATGCATATAACCCAACCCAAATACATGCATAAGAGTTAATTTATCAAAGCATTCAAAAATCATAAATAGCTATTAATAAAGGCTTTATGCAAGAAGATTATGCATAGAGCCTACGCATAGAGCCTTATGCATAAAACTCGATGCATAGAGCCTATGCAAAGAGCCTTATGTATAAAGCTCTACGCATAGAGCCCTATGCATAAGGCATGACATAGAGCCTTATGCATAAATCTCTATACATAGAGTGTACGCATAGAGCCTTGTGCATAAAGCTAGAGCTATACATAGGGCCTATGCATAGAGCCTTGTGCCTAGGCCCTATGCATAGAGCATGGGCATTGAGCCTACGCATAGAGCCTTATGCATAAAGCTCTATACATAGAGCCTACGCATAGAGCCTTATGCATAAAGCTAGAGCTATACATAGGGCCTATGCATAGAGCCTTATGCATAGGCCCTATGCATAGAGCATGGGCATTGAGCCTACGCATAGAGCCTTATGCATAAAGCTCTATACATAGAGCCTACACATAGATTCTATTCATAAAGCATGGGAATAGATCCTTATGCATAAAGCTCTACCCATGTAGCCTACGTATAGAGCCTTATGTATAAAGCTCTATGCGTAGCTCACCTACACATAGAGCTCTACACATAGAGCTATGCATAGAGGTAAACCTAAGATAAACCTAAACCCAGCACCCAAGGGTGCTATAAACGTACAACTTGCATAAGCAATTAAAAGGAAAAGGGAGTGTACCTTTTGTGAAGACGAAGGAGAGAATTAGAAAGATACAACAAAGCATTTAGATAATTAAACATAAGCTTTATGCATAGATCTTGCAATCTTATGCATAAAGCCTATACATAGATCTTGGAAGCAAGCTATGCATAAAGCTTGAAAGCCTATGCCTAAATCTCTAAGCATAAATCTTGCAAGCCTATGTATAAAGCCTATCCATAGAGCTTGCAAGAAAGCAATGCATAAATCTTGCAAGCATATACATAAAGCTAGTGCGCCTTATGATGCAAGTACAAGCAGTAACCTATGGGTTAGGAGATGTGATAAATCTGTCAAGTGAAGTGCCTCCATGTTTTGGAAGACTTGGGTCAAGCTCACGACTAAGTATGACAGGTGGCACACATGTAAAACCAAATGTATAGATGGGTGCAGGTCAAACTGTGCATAGTTCACGTAAAGCAAAGATGTTATTTTCACCTGCTACCCAAAATTAGGCCAATATAGTTCTGGACAAATTGACTTCAGCAGGTCATATTAGATATGTTGGACAATCACCTCTAAGTGAAGATCTAGGAAAAACTAAGATGTTTGGACCCATCTACAGACCAGGTCCAAGTGGCAGCACAACCATGTAGAGTGTAGTTTACAATAGCCCTGCTTTTGATCATTTTGATGTAACAGATGACGTCTACATGGGTTTTGATGGTGGGATGAGATCATGTATACATGTGACCTAAGCAATTTGGATGGTGTTGGGACATGTGGGTCCCACAAGTAGTACAACTCAAACCACGTGATATATATGCACATGTATGGATGTATAGGCAACACTTGGGGAGGAAATAGAGGAAGAGAAGGAGAACCATCCACAAGAAGCTAAATTCAATGAAAAATAGTCATCGTGGGTTGAAAAAGAGACATCCTGAGCTGTTTTCGTTGGTACATGGGATTCGAATTTCAATGTGACGATTACTGTCACCCAGTAAATGTGACACTAAACGTCACACGCCATAAGTTCTTGCATTCCTTAAATAGTGATGTTTAGTGTCAGAAAACGTCACTCTCATAAAACCTTGCCAAAGTCCCTTGAAAAAGGCTTTGCTTGTGACACTACACATCACTCTCATAAAACCTCACCAAAGTCCCTTTGAAAAAGGCTTTGCTTGTGACGCTATGTGTGACAAATCTTTTGTGACGTTAATGTCACACCTAATATCACTAATGAGTGATATTTAACATCTGCTACGGTAACTTAAAAGCTCATGCACACCAATTCCATGTGTTTTTTGGGCCATGTGACGTTAGCATAGTGATGTTAACACAACAGTTTTCTTGTAGTGTTACTTCAAGAGCCAGCTTAAGAGTGGAGATGCCCTAAAGAGTCTAGTCTAGTTTTAGTTTAGTGAAGTTTGTTCTGTTTATGTATAGCTCATGAGAGCTTATGCAAAGGATCTCTCTTTATGCATAGCTCATGAGACTTTATGCAATAGAACTCTCCTTAGGCATAGCTCATGAGAGCTCACACATAATTCATATGGGAGGCAAAATTCATGACGTTTTAACGTAACAAAAAGTGGTGTTTAAACGACGTGCCTGATATATCACTTATAATATCATCCGACACCCTTAAGTTTAATATTTATGAAGAGAGACGTTTGGAGTGACGCTTAGCCGCGTCCCCCTTCTCTTGTAGTGGATATATAGACACATAAAAGGCATCTAAAAACAAAGGTTATATACAACTACATACAAAAGGAGCTGTAAACAAAGGCCAATATACTAAACAAGCCTATAAAATGTAAAGGTTGGGTTCTTTAATCAAAAGACGATTTTTACAGTATAAATTTAAAAATTTGAGCAATGAGGGTCAAACTAATAATAATCAGGACTTGAAAAGCACTGCGCATATATATGACAATAATTAGGAGTTGAAAAGCATCGCGCATATGACAATGCGGAGTGTTGTTGTCGTTTCGGTCGAAAATCCTTTTCAAGCTTGTTGGCCCCAAATCATTGCAAAGGGTTTGGCGTGAAAGAGAGAGTGTGTGTGTGTGTGTGAGAGAGAGACTCTACTGCTAATGTAACCATAATCCAAAAATTATAAGATTGACGCATAATCTTAATTTACAACTGCATGCAGATTATGATCTCAGACAAGTACTTGAGAGGGTCGCCACCTTAATTTACCAAAACCACATGGTTTAATCATGGCGTCAACCTTGATGGAAGGCAGCTGCTGCGAAGTTTCAACTACCACAGTCTTGTTGATCGTTCGAAACTCCATATCACTTTTTCACCTTTTGCTTTTATCTCGAAGTTGCAACTACCGCCCTTGGCGTTTTGTGTTGCACGGTGTCGCCATTACTTCTTGTAGTTCCCTCACTTGTTGAAGGATTCATTTATCACCTCTTCAGGTATAAAACCAGCTGCATACAGTGTACTAAAATGGGGGAGATTTTGGGTTTTAAAATACTATAGATTGAAGAGTTGTCTTTATTTTGATTGTTTTTTTTAAAAAAATTTCTTTTCCAGTGCTCATTTGAAGTGTGACTCCCAATTTTGTTTTCAATCTTGTATTTCTCTCCAAAGAGGCCAGATATTAGGCATATAAAGTTGTTTTTCAAGAGCTATTTTAGAGGGCTCTCTCATATTGTCAGGCTATTTCACTAGAAACTTATTTTAAGGCAAAAATTGCTTAAAATTTTCTAGTTTTAGTGGGTTCTAGAGACAAATTCGCCAAAAAGTGCACTATATACTACCATATAAGATAGAAAAATTTAAAGATTCGTCAACCCATAAGTTTGTAAAACCTCTAGGTTCATATATAAAAACATTTGCCAACCCATTTATACTTATACTATTTTACTCGTGTCTTATTTTTTACACTGACTCCCATATAATTATGGAGGATTCTTTCCAATAAGGGGATGAGGATGGCTTGGTGGGCCACGTCCCCATTGACATGCCACATACTAAAATTTGTGCCACTTTTTCATGGCCTTGTTTTTCCTTCATCAATTTTTCTTTTCTCTACCACACTTCACAATAAATTAGTGTGGGACATGCTCTTACAGTTTTTCATACTCCCGCATAACACACTTATGGGATTTCTTCAAGGATACGCGGTATGAAGCTACCTAATACCACAGTAAACTTTCTTTATCTCACAATGCATGTCCATCATTCACATGTTGTGGGTGCCTAAATACTGCCCCTTTACTTGAGCACTCCTGTTTTTTTGAATAAAGAGCCTTATAGAGTGCTTGGCTTTTGTACCATGTACAAACCTCTACATGGCAACAAGACATGAGGTCTAGGGGATCACTTCGAAAGAAACCCATATAACACTTCTATGCAACTTGTATTATTTACAATAACCCCATTTTCAATCTTTACGTTTTTTAATGAAAATTTCTTTACCTCTCTTTTGTAAGTGTGCATGCTTGGATTTTGAGCTGAAATTCTTGTACATCCACAAAATAAAGTTATATAAAATATCTATTTTTTAAATCTCCTCTTGCATGTATATGGAATGTAAGTTCCTCAATTAAAATAACGCCCATGTGTACACTAAGGTGATGTTTTACATATGTATAAATTGACAACAAACCTCCCTCCACCCATCCTCCCTCCTTATGGACGATGGGGGGTGTTGTTTTACGTATGTATAAATTGACAACACTCCCACCCTCCCTCCATGTATGGAGGACATAGGACCATGCGACCCATCACAGGTTTGTCCCAGACACTCTAAAAGTACCGTTTCTGGAGAGTAAATTATACCACTACATTCATCTATTTCTACAGATTCATATTCCACCATCACACTCATGGGATCCACCATAAGTGAGAAACTTCTAGACACCATATTATGGTAACTTCATCCCACAACGATTTCTATTATTCATATATTATGGGTGTCTTAACACAAGTAACCACCGGTAGGGAATGGCCATCATGACAACCATTTTGTAAACCAAGATGCCATGAATTATAGGAACGGTATGGGATTGATTAAGGATGTTTGGCTTTATGCCATTGAAAGTTTGAAGCTAACCACCCAACTAATTGTACGTAATCTTAGAACATCTCTCTTTACACATTACATAAGAGTTTGAAACCATGAGGGGGTGAAAGCACAAGAAGATTTGTGGCCACACGAGTGCTGGTGGCGATTTCCCCCTCCCCGAGCGAGTAAAAAAAAGGACAAGGTTGGAGTGTGAGTGGGTGCAAAATACACTAAAGGTAGTAGAGGGGCACACATTAAGGATTACATTGTGATTTGAGGGAGGGGAACGGGAAAACTAAAAGAATCCAATAAATTAAAGCAGTTGAGCTGTGATTGTTTTCGTCAAGTAATATATTAAAGAACGCAGGGACCGCGCAAGCTTCAACCATTCGCAGCGTGATTAGCGTGCAGAGATGCCGCGTAATAGAAGTTCTCACACGTGCTGTGAAGACCAGAAGAAGCTAAGGAAAGGGTTGTGGTCTCCGGAGGAAGACGAGCGTCGCCTGCTGGAGCTGGATTCCGCAGCAAGCCGGTAATTAGTGCATTCTGATCATTATAAACTATCTATCGTATCGTCTAATTATGGGCATTAACAGTCTATCTATCTATCTACTGCATCCTGATTACACTAACCTTCGCATCGATTTATAGATTATCTATCGTCTAATTATGAACATTCACTACACTAATCTTCACTAGTAGGCATGGATTTGCAGTCTATCTGCCATCTAATGCAGCCATGCTGGATATCTTCACTAATTAGCCAGCTCTTCCATCAAATTAATGCTACGGCCGAAATATATCCGAAACGCTTGTAGGAAAACGTAGATGATTTTTCAAATTAATCCACTACAAGAGGTTGAGGACATACCGACGCCAAAATACCGACGCAAATGTCGAACGTCGGTATGTCCGTCGTCATGTTGGAGGAGACAAGCATGGCGGGGTTTTTTTAAATTTCCATTTCCCGTCGCGTATACCGACGCCTATACCGACGCTTATTCCGACGCCGATACCGACGCATATTCCGTAGCATATACCGACGTATATTCCGACGCATATTCCGTAGCATATACCGGCGCTCGTAAGTTTTTCACAGCCGAGAGCCTATTTTCTGGTTTTTTCACAGAAGAAACGCAAGTATACACGCGAAGAAGGTGCTTTCTCTCCCTCTTCTCTTTCCCTCTCTCTCCTCTTTTTTCCTCTCTCCTCTTTTCTCCTTCTTTCTTCTTTTCTCCTCTTCTCCTTCTCCTAACATGTTATTGCAATTGCTTTTAGTTTTTAATTTAAGAATTAGGACGTTTAGGGTTTTGTGTTTTTTTGGCTCTCTATGCATGTTGAGATCTAGAGCTCTCTATGTATGCATAGATCTCCTAATGCATGCATAGAGATTTTAGGGTTTTGTATTAGTTCTTTTTCTTGTGTTTAATTTACTAATTAGTTTGTTTAATATTTTGTTTTGCAGCTCTTTCACCTCACCAATCTTTCACCAATCCTCTCCTTCAGCTTTGCAAAAAAGAGGTAGATCCTCTTTCGATTTTTCTTGTTTATGCTATTTTCTATGAATTTTTGCATCCTTGTTTTATGGTTTAGGGTTAGTTTTGGGTTCTTGTAAGCTTACACATAGGATTAATTTAATATCTATGCATAAAACCTATAATAAGCTTGCAATCTCTATTATCCATGTACGTAAAACAAGATCATGTTTATTACACCATTGGGTGATGGGATTAAGGGTTAGCATAGTGCATAAGGCATATAGCATAGAGCTTATGCATAGAGCTTATGCATAACTCTTGCATAGAGCGTATGCAAGAGACTTATGCATAGAGCGTATGCATAAGACTTATGCATATGACTTATGCATAGAGTTTATGCATATGGCTTATGCATAGAGCCTACGCATAAGACTTATGCATATGGCTTATGCATAGAGCTTATGCATAAGGCTTATGCATAGAGCGTGTGCATAAGGCTTATGCATAGAGCGTAATTGCATAGAGCGTGTGCATAAGGCTTATGTGAAAGGGATTAAGGGTTAGCATAATAGTGCATAAGGCATATAGCATAGAGCTTATGCATAGAGCTTATGCATAAGTCTTGCATAGAGTGTATGCATAAGACTTATGCATAGAGCGTATGCATAAGACTTATGCATATGACTTATGCATATGGCTTATGCATAGAGCGTACGCAGGTAGGCTTATGCATATGGCTTATGCATAGAGCGTGTGCATAAGGCTTATGCATAGAGCGTAATTGCATAGAGCGTGTGCATAAGGCTTATGTGAAAGGGATTAAGGGTTAGCATAGTGCATAAGGCATATAGCATAGAGCTTATGCATAAGTCTTGCATAGAGCGTATGCATAAGACTTATGCATATGACTTATGCATAGAGCATACGCATAAGACTTATGCATATGGCTTATGCATATGGCTTATGCATAGAGCTTATGCATAAGGCTTATGCATAGAGCGTGTGCATAAGGCTTATGCATAGAGCGTAATTGCATAGAGCGTAATTGCATAGAGCATGTGCATAAGGCTTATGTGAAAGGGATTGTTGAAATGCAATTGCAAATGCCTTGATTGTGGTTAACAAATGCTTATGCAAATGCCATGGTGAGGGCATTGTGAATTGTTGGTTTGTGTTGGAGCTTTTGGATGATGGATTGAGGCATGAGTCCATGCTTTATTGCTGAGTTCTAAATTGTAAAAGGGCATGAGTCATGCTCAATACTTGTAAGCCAACAAACTTGTTCTATCATTTGATATTATCCACATCAATTTGTACCTACACTCACCATTGCAACCACTTCAAGTTTCTATAGAATCTAGCAATGTGTGAGGGTACCTTGGCATTGGTTGGAGAGGCCAAGGGGAGAATGGCTTGAACTCTTTGTGCCGTGATTGCTTGGTAAAGCGGTACGAAGGGGGATTAGATACACCGGTGTGAAGAAATGGCCTCAACCTTCACCTTGGAGGAAAACTCGGTGAAGGGGTGAGAAGAGCTTGGCCGGGAGATCGGCAAGCTTCAACGCGCGTCCTCAACAATCCTCACCATCGACTTTGTGGATGCATTTGGGCAATGGGGCCCCTTTTCCGTCATATTGTGTGGATATTGCAAATGCATATGATCTTTCATGACATTGTGGGATGCAAAGAGTATTGCGTACAAGTTTTAAGAAGTTGCATTTTCATTTGAGATTTGGTTCTAATTACAAAGGAGACTCTGGCGGAATTTACAAAACCGTAATTCAGTCCTAGGGTTTTTGGGATTAGGTCCGAGCTTATGGCTTATGCATAAGACTTGTGCATAGAGCGTGTGCATATGGCTTATGCATAAGACTTATGCATAGAGCGTGTGCATAAGACTTATGCATATGGCTTATGCATAGAGCTTATGCATAAGACTTATGCATAAGGCTTATGCATAGAGCTTATGCATAAGTCTTGCAGCCTTATTATGCAAGCTTATACTTATAATATGCATTTAGATTATTGCATAAGGCCTTTATAAACAGCTATTTATGAATAGAGATAGCTTCTCTCTCCATCCTTGTTCAAATTCTATTTAATTTTGTTTACCATCATAATCACTACTGTAGGAGCAAGTTGATATAGTTTTACCAATGTTGTTTATCATTGTTAATGTTTATCTTATGGTTCTTTCATTCATTGTTTACCGTGTAATTTTCATTCCGTACAAGTTTGTCATATGGTTTTTTGTCCAACAGGCCATGGGTGACTCACCGCCCTACGACTACAGTCCAGATTTCTCATTTAATCCTACACCGCAGGGCATGAGTCCCCAGCAGTTATATGGTTTTCTTTCGTCCATGACTCCAGAGCAGAGAGCCATGGCTCAGAGTTATTGGGGTTCTGGAGCAGGGACATCTGCCTCACCATCTGGCTTCCCGACGCCAGTTCCCACACCCGTGGGTACGACAGCAGCTCCCACACCTCATACCACACAGCCTTCCACTCCTCTTACAGCTCGATCTACCACCTCTTCACATAGACGGCGCTCACGTAGTAGGTCTTCAGGGGGAGGTTGTTGTGGTGGTAGTGCCACAGATGCTGTGACACCACCACCACGTGAGTGTCGTCCTTCGCTCTCATCTGTTGATAGCACACCCATAGGGTCACCTTCCACTCCCTGGGGTGCACATGACCATGACAACAGCAAGATTTACACAATTAGGGATGGGGCACCAATAATGGATAGTGCAGGGAAGGCAATGAAGACACGCATTCGACAATTGTGCACTATACAGTTTCATGACTCTGTCATGACTAAATGGGATCAGCAAGACAAGGGGAAGAAAAATTATATAAACACAAAGATAAAGCAAGAGTTCCAGCCATCTGACCCTATGAATGTCGTCTCTAATGAGTGGATACAGTATACAGCTCGCATTTTGATGGGGCATCGTAGGTCAGAGGCGAGGGACGCATTCAGAGAGGGGAAGGAGAAACCTGTTTGGCTAGATGACAGGGAGTGGACAGCCATTGCTCAGGAGCTCACCGAGACACCAGACAGGTTTCAACAACAAAGAGAGGCGGCAAGGGCAAGACTCCAAACAGTAGGGGCTTCTCATCTCGGGAGTGGTGGTTACGAAACCATGCGCCATGAATTCGTAAGTGTTTGTAGCAATTTTATTTATTTAAATGTATGTATGTGGGCTAAATGTTGTTTTTTTAAAAGTTATAATTGTTAATCGTGTGTGCAGGAGTTGGCCATGAATCGTCCACCAAGCAGGCGAGAGGAGAAGTACGCTCACAAACATGGCCTTGTGGCCTTGTTTGAGATGCTTGAAGAAGAAGGAGAGACCGTCAATTGGGAGGCATTACCATGATGTAAGATGACCTTCAAACTAATGAAATATGATCAAAACATTCTTGAGTATTAATGTTTAATTTAATTTCTTGTTTGTCGATCAGGAAAATATGCAAACGAGCACGGTTGTTTTTGTGCTCTATTGTAGACAGAATGGTGCTGTCTGTTTGCTGTTGTTGATCCTGCTCATTGCAGGCAGCTAGGCAACAGCCAAGCAGCACTATTCTGCCCAAAAAAAAATTTCTGCTACAGCGTCGGTATATGCCCCGGTATCAACGTCGGTATATACATTGGTATAGATGCCGGTTTACACCTCGGTATAAAATCCGGTATAAACGCCGGTTTATTCGTCGGTATATGAACCGGTATAAACGTCGGTTTAAGCGTCGGTATTACTCCCGGTTAGCGTCGGTATAGGCGCCGTTATATGCGCCGGTATTAACACCCGACAGTTATACCGACGCTACGATACCGGCGCTTATACCGATGACGAGGCTTTTTTAGACCCCGTTAAATAGCGCCGGTACAAGCCCCGGTATTAGGCTAATATGTAGTAGTGATCAAGTCTTAACCCGACACTACATTTAACTCACAAAATCCCCTCAAGATTGCTTACCCCAAACTAGCTCCAACCTAGCCATGAGAAAACTAGCTTATAGTAAACATGCTTCATTTTTTGCTGCTCGTCTTTATGCATGCATCTGATGACAGCTTTAAAAAATGCATGTGTGCACCATTTGATGACAGCTTCCCCACTTCTCTAGTTTCAATGATACACAAATCACGCTTGAACTTAAAAGATTAATAATATTGCTTTGTCATCAAATCAGTGGGTATGTGTTTTGTAATATTTCTAGCATTAGCCTCACTTGTTTGCTATATTCCATATTGTTGTCAATATCTTACGTTATATTGGCTTTGTGTAATTATATTGTTGTCTTTGCTAGACACTAGCTGATCTATTTGTGTATAATGCAATGTATGGTTAATATTATCTTATGTGTAATGTGTTTTGGTTCACATTGGGATTGCTTTTCTTGAATCGATATTGGTTCACATTGAAATTGTTGTGTTTTGGTGAATCATATTGAGATTTTCACAAAGTCTAGTTTCCACGGCCCCGCTCTTCCCCACCTTTTCTCTCCCTCTCTTCCCTACCTTTGCCCTCCAGAACTATACCTTTTTAACCCTTAACAACCCCTTTGTTGAAACAAGTTAACAACCACATGCATCACATAATTTGCCCCTTGCCCCATTGAGAGAGAGAGAGAGAGAGAGAGAGAGAGAGAGAGAGGGGGGGGGGAGAGGGAGAGGGAGAGGGAGATCTTGTCAAGATTTTCTTTGAGAATAATCAGCACGGACATTAGAAGTATATCGCGTCCAGCCGACATAGCTACCAAGATTCCCCGTCAAAAATATATCCTCGGCCCAGTTGTGAAGTATTCATCCACATGACTTTGTACTCTTCTCCACTCGGCAACCCAAGGGCACACCTTCTAAGAATTTTTCTCCACTTTGAACTTTTTTGCATTATGCAACCCAAGGACAGTCTTTCTAAGAATCCTTCTCCACTTTGTACTTTTCTCCACTATGCAACCCAAGGACAGACTTTCTAAGAATCGTTCTCCACTTTGTACTTTTTTGCACTATGCAACCCAAGGACAGACTTTCTAAGAATCTTTAGCACTCAAACTTTAAATTAAGATTTAGAACTATGTCTTGTCCTTGAGACCACAACTTTGGTCACTCATCCATTAGTCCCCTAGCCTAAATAAGAGTCTTTTTGAGTAGAAATAATCCAATAAGTCTAGCATTTTATTTTATTGCAAGTCCAAGAAGCTAGTATTCTCGACAAATCAAGCATTATTGTATCTAGACAAAGAACACTATATACTATTAAGACACGATACTATATTGACTATGGTCCTCCAACATAGAGTTCCCCTAATACTTGAGGATAAGAGAGGTCTAGCCTTCTTTTATACCTTGTTAAGACTTTGTTAAGATAAGAGTAATGTAGATTGATGCGATGTGTATGATTTTCTAAGTTGGTGTAATACGAATTGGAGGATGGTAAATCTACAGGACTCCAACGTTGCGGGAAGAGTTGTAGATTGAGATGGATCAACTATCTCCGGCCCGATCTTAAGCGTGGGATGTTCAACCCTTACGAAGTGAATCTCATCATCCACCTTCAGAGCCTTATCGAAAAACAGGTTAACTAACTAATCCTCCTATAATTATCTCTTATTTTTTAAGTCCTTTGTGTATGCTATGTATCTGTTAGTTTTAAGGTAATATGTGTCATATGTGTATTCATGCAGATGGTCACGTATAGCGTCTTACTTGCCAAGCCACAGTGACAACGAGATTAAGAATTTTTGGAACTCCACCATCAAGAAACGACGATTGATCAAACACAGTACATTAACTTATAATTCTTTGCACTTAATGGCTAATTATCATGAGCTTAATGAAGAAGAGCGAATTGAAACTTCTTGGCTACGGAGTAAGATGAGTACTTCAAATGAATCATCGAATGTAGATCTTGCCGCTAATCACAGCGCTTAATGAGTGGGGGTTGGGAGGTTGACCACCATTGTGCTAGAGTGCATGACGAGCCAAACACATCATGTGAAATATCAGAACAGCAAACCAATACAAAGAACACCAGTTTCATGCAACCCTTACATGATTTTTCTCTCTCCAACATACAAAAACTCCATGAGGCATTATCTACAATCTCAAAAGAGAATCAAACACCCCTAAGTTTGGCATCTAACAAGGGCTACCCTTTCTGTTAAACCAAAACATTGAAAATAGCATTATGCCTTGCTTGAATACTCATGATTCTCAAAATCCCTTAATACCACCTTTACTATCGCAACCTTTTCCTCATGGTTCTCATACACCTTTACCATCACCTTCTAATGATGTGATGGCAATGCCAGATTTAATGTGGGTAAAGACCAACCACATTGACAATGTTGTCCAAGTTGAATATAATGCCCCGCTTCTCACCCAAGAGGACCTCCTCTTAGAGGATGTCAAAAACAATAGCTTCAACACTTCTACATGCATCCTTGACTCATGGATGGATCTCTAGTCCTTGCCCTTGTTGGAGGCCTAAATCAAGAGATTAAAAGAAAAAAAGATCAAACTCATATTTATCTTATTAAATAAAGTCATAATTAAGAAAAAAAAAGTCTGTATTTTCACAATTAACATCCCTCAACTTATTATTATACGAGGGCTTTGCATAATTTAAACTACGTTCTTCATTTTACATAAAAAATCCATTGAAACACGTGTTATTCTTTCAAAGAGAACAAAGGATGTAGATTTTTGTAATGTCCATATATACTAGAAGTCAAGACTATGCATCTTAAGTGTAGAATTTAAGTAGAGAATAAATTATTTCAAGTATTATAGAGGTGATAATATATGCAAAGAGTGACTTTCTAAAAAATTTAAGCTCATGCTACATTTTTGTTTATCTTGAGATAAATTAGTTGAGATTGTGTGTGTGTGTGTGTGTGTGTGTGTGCGCACAATCGTACAAGAATAACTATAGCCTCGTGTATAGCCACTTGTATGGCCTTATATATAGCCCCACATATAGCCACGCGCATAGTGTATATAGGTGTATATAGGTGCATTATAGGCCACAACAAAAAAATAGGGGAAGAATGGGAGAGATGTTTCTCGTACAATCTCTTATATAGTCCTGTTTCGCAGAAGCTATAACAAAAAAATTAAAGGCAAAATGGAGGAGACGTTTCTCTCCCATTTCACCCCTGTTATTATTATTATTCTAGTGTCATAAATATTAAAAACATACAGGTACTAAAAAATGGCTAAACCCTAAAGAGTGTATGATGGCAAGAGAGAATAGAGGCCATAAAACATAGATGAAGACCTAAACATACAAACATGCAACATAAGCATAAATATATAAGTATGCAACATAATCATAAAAATATAATAAATGTATAACAAGAAAGCAAACAATTAAAAAGGTACAAAACCATAAAACATTACGATAAAAATATAATATTATCTAAAATTATATGATAAGTTACAAAGTGGGAGAGAATAATATCAACACTACTAATCACCATCTTCTAATTCTCTCTCCTCTCACACATTTTGATTGTTGTCACCCCCTCCTTAATCCCCCATATTTTTATTATTTTGAGACTAGATATCTTCATTAGTTTTTAGTTGCACATGGCCACTGGGTTCATTGTAACATGATACTAAAACACAACAAAACTAATATGGTAAAACATAGTTTAGAAAAACAAAGAGTTTCTAGGATTAAGACTTACTTGCTATGCTTTCCAAGGAGGGCCTCTGTAATAATCTATCCTTTTTCATGTGCCTTTCAAAGACTCATGCTTCTCATTGTAATGCAAACTCATTGTAGAGGGGTGGTCCTACATACATACATTTGAATGAACACTAAACAGTTATTATGAGATACTTTTTAAAAAAATCAACTTGAGGTAATATACTTATAAAGACCACAAGGATATCTACTCCTCCTTCACGTGTAACGTCTTGCTGCCTGCAATCTTTGTTCGATGCATGCATAAATATAAGGACCATGTGGAAAGAGAAGAACTTCTTAATAGTTTTTTATGAGCTAACAAAAGTGAGCAAAGTAGTGGAGATCAATTCATGCATACATAAGGCTATGCATGCTCTATGTGTGCATACATAGAGCTATGTATGCTCTTTGTATGTTGTATGTATGCATACATAGAGCTATGTATTCTCTATGTATGCACAAAAGAGGCACACGTATCTCTATATTTTCTTATTAGAATCATGTAATGTACGCATAAACATAGAAAGCATGCAACATAGAAAGCATAAATATATAGAATAAAGATATGAAAAAAAGCATAAAACCAAAAAATAAAAAGCATTGGGTTTAGGATTGGAGCTTACCTCAAGAGCTAGCTAAAGAGTGGGGAAGCCCTAAAGGGTCTAGTTTAGTTTTACTTTAAAGAAGTTAGCTCTCTTTATGTATAGCTCATGAGAGCTTATGCAAGAAAGCTTTTTTTTATGCATAGCTCATAAGAGCTTATGCAAGAGAGCTCTCCTTATGCATAGCTCATGAGAGCTCATGCATAACTCATGTGAGAGGTAAAATTTATAATGTTTTAACGTCCCAAAAAGTGACGTTTAAATGACTTGTCTGATATATCACTTGTAATATATTCCCTGACACATAAAAGGCATCTAAAAACAAAGGTTTATATACAACTACATACAAAAGGGGGCTCCCAACAAAGGTCAATATACCAAACAAGCCTATAAAATGTAAAATTCGGGTTATTTAATCAGAAGACAATTGTTATAGTTCAAATTAAAAAAAACAATTTGAGCAAACTAATGCAAGTTGAATATATTCAACTTGTTTTGAAGCATTGCGCATATGACAATAATAATTACGAGTTGAAAAGCATTACGCATGCGGTGTTGTTTGGCGTTTCGATGTCGTTGGCCCCAAATGAATGCAAAGGGTGTGGTATTCTACCGACTCTTTATTCTTCGTCCAAGGCATGAAAGCCCTAGCTGAGACGCTCCTGTTAATCTAAGCATAATCTGAAAAATTATAAGATTACCTATTTTAGGATAGAGCTAGCATATTATATAGTATGCATTTTGGATAGTAAAATCCGATAGATTTTGGGTACTAAAATACTATAGATTTTTGGGTAGATTGTGGGTTCTAAAATATGATAGATTGAAGAGTTGTCCTTATTTGATTGGTTAAATTTATCAAGTACTAAATTGAAGCGGGACTCCTGCAAATTTCATTTTTAGCCTTGTATTTCTATGCAAAGAGATTAGTAAAGAATTAATAGATATAATATTTGACTATTTTTATTAGATTTTAGGTATAACTTTCATTAAGGGGCCATTTTGCAAAGCGTTTATCTTTCTGTGTGCTTAAAAATCAAATTTTGACATAAACAGGAACGTTTTAGATGATGGGAAACTCTACAAGAGCGCATGAGATTTTAAAAATCCAAATCCCTTTTGTTTTTTCACTTATTCCAATGTAAAGTGGGACACTTGGTTGATTTTGATAGTGTTATGCTGAAAACACAGCTTTAGACATTTTGAACACCCTCTAAAAGACATTAGAACTTGTTTTTAGAGGACTATCATAGAGAAATATTAAAGAGAGTCTCTCAAACTTCCTAGTTTTGACTTTTCTCTTATTCCAAATAGATTGAAAGATATTACTCTTTCAAAGAGGAAAATTGTTAGGCTTTGCAATGGAAATTTCTATCAAGATTGACTATCTTGATAGAAATTTCTATCAAGATTGCCTATCAAGATTGACTATCTTGCTTATATAGACTAGATGGACTAATGCATAAGCTTAGTTATAACATAGCTTTAGTGACTAGAGATAATAGTATTGATTAGGACATGATAACTATTTTTCTTTCAAAAAGATTCCCATTTGACTTTAAAGAATTGAAAGAATGAGAGAAGTTAATTTAATTGTTTAAAAAAAAGCTTGTTTTTTATACTTGAAGTTGAATATGATTGATTTGAACATGCTTTTCTTGAAAAATTATGGACTAGAGATGAGTGTAAGATGATATATCACTACAATAGAATGAGGGTGTAGCAACGAAAATAGTAGTGCTTCTATAACTCGAAGGATATGGAGATTTTAGGCCTATTTTGCTAATAGAAACGTTACTATTTTCATTGCAATGGGATCGCTACTATTTTTGCTACTGATAAGTGAGAACTTCGTGGGAAAATTTTTTGGGGAAGACTAAAAAGCTGGGGTAGAATGGGGAGTCTGCACAAGACTCCCCAGATTTTCCCAAGTCTTTTCTTTTAATATTGATAGTTTTTTGATGTAGACATAAACTTGAGAAAGAAGTAAAAATTGGGAAGAATGCAAGTGGATTAAATATATATTATACTTCTTGAACTGTTGGGCCTTTGGCTATTAAAAAAAAAGAAATCAAGGAAGAGAAGTCTACTCGGAATCCTCATCGCATTCCTCTGACTCGTCATCATCTTCGTCTTCACTTCCTTCACCCACTTCATGCTCGTAGTCTAGATCTTTCTCTTCCTCTTTCTCTTCATTCTACATACATGCAAACAAGAGTAACATAAGTATAAAACAATAAAAGACAATTATATATAGATAAGAGTAGGGCTTAGCAGCTACTTACCTTATTTGCTTGAGTCCCCAAAATGGACTTGTTCAAGCGTACACCTCACATATGCATCCAAGCCCACAATTGTAGATGAGAGACTCTACAAAAAACAATTTAATGTAGTATAAAATAAAATGAAAGAGAAGAAGGAAAATAGTAAAATAAATACTTTACGAAGCGAGTAATGAAGGAGGAATTTTCTCTCGAGCCAAAGTGTGAACCCTTACTTCTGTATTCGGGAAGCACTCACTGCTACTTGTTATTGAAAAGCACATGGATTCTTTCTCACAAAGCTCCGTGCATGCCTCCACTCCTCCTGTGAGGAAACGCTTGGCTTTTCCAAATTGTTCTTTGCCACTCTCTTGAGATTTTCTCTCCTATTAGAGAGAAAAATCTTCATCCAATCCTCCGAGAAGGAAAGACCCATGTGTGGAATAGGAAAATAAGTCTTGAGCACATCAATAACATATTTCTTTGAGAGCTCATCCTAGGCTTTCCACTTCTTTAAGAAGTTCGTGAACTCTAGGTTAGCAAGTACATGCATGCGGTTGATGACTTGCTTCCCTCGTGCATTGTTAATCTAATTCTAGGGTTAACAAGATCTACCACCATTATCTTACATCAAGGAGTAGATACACCAAAGGGTCATACATTCAAAATATGAAGGAATAGTTTCCAAAGCTACAACTTGGACAGTGCTTATAATGGTGTGACACAGTATTTATGACAATTCCCTCTTAAGAGTGTGTGGTAGCAAGATATGATGAAGTCTTAAGTGATGGACGTTATGGATATATAATGAGAGTAGTCACTGTAATAGCATTAGGCCTCTTATGAGCTAAGGATTCCCGCTTTACGAGTATCTGGTAGCCAGATAGGATGAAGTCCTAAGTGATGGACGTCATGGATGTATTATGAGAGTAGTCATTGTAATAGCATTAGGCCTCTTATGAGTCTAAAGTGCTCGGCCAGCTATAGTTTAAGTGTGTGACCACTTATGACCATGTATATAAGTGAATATCTCTCATAATACAACATACTCTCCCATTGTGCAATTGAGTTTTTCTCTTGTTAATCTCTCTCCCTAATGCATGCTAATGAGTGTGTGTGACTGAAGTGGGGTGAGAGGAGGGACGAGTACCCATAGTGCAACGCGGCGGTGTGATAACGCTCGTGGGAGGTGCAGTGGAATTGCTTCTTCTCAAGGAGTTATAGAGCTTGGAGACCTCAAGGGTTATGAGCTTGGCCATTAGAAAGCTCCTCACGACAGTTGCGACTGATCACTAGGTAATCTCTTTTTGGATGTGTTTCAAGGAGGGTTAGGGTGAGCCTTAACATTTTTGGCGGCGCTGTTGGGGAGCCATTACTTGGCTTTTTCCATCGTTTTTCCTCTAATCTACGCACTACCCATTGAGCATTGATTAATAGTTTCCCATGAGAACGATGTGGATTTGATGGTGATTTGTGTGTGATTTGGTGTAGAATAGCTCTCTTTTTTGTTTTTGAAAAGAATGCCTTTTACAGCTTAATTTATTGTTTTTGTTGTTGTTATTGTGGTTTTTCATGTTCTCAGGGGGGGTTGCACATAGTTTGTATTAGGCTTAGTTTGCATCCATTGCATCAAACAATGCAATAGAATGTAATTTTTAATGAATGTTTGCTCTCTTAGTGTTAAACATAGAACTAAGATCATTAATTTTAGCTTAATTGTGTGTTTGTTGTTGAAATTGTTTGCATTAGAGTGTTAGCAAGCATTAGGTGTAACTTAATCTTCCAAAAATTTCTTAACACCATAAAGAAAATCCTTGAATTTGACTAATTTCTCTTAATGGATTGGTTTTATCATTAAGGGTGATTAATCTTGTTCAAGGAGGCAAACAAAGAAAAAGAAAATGTGTTAATTGGGATCTAAATTGATCATATGAGTAGTGAAAATTGGTGTTTTTGAGTGTTTGGAGAGCATCTAGATACATCAAAATACCTAATTACATCAATTGTATAATTAATTTAAGAAATTTAACTCTCTTTACTTAATTTTACCTTAAAAAAGGAGACCACAATTAAGGGTCTAATTAATCTTCTATTTTCGATTAATTTACACAGTTGTTGATGCACAAAGATTAGCATTCCCGTGCTCTATCCAATGATGTGCTCAATTATGTGAATTAATTAGAGATTAATCGTTAATTAGAATCCTTAATTAGTATAAAAGAGAAAATGATTAGTGAAAGGATTAATCTTGGATTAATTCTTAATCAAATTTTTTACATAACTCATTAAGGCTAATGAGAATTCAATGAGTAGATGCTCATGAGTTATCAAATTGTCCATTTTGGGAGTCATTTATGAAGGCTGTAAGGGGTGTCATAAAAAGGTTGACTTTTCTGATTCCCACTTACCTTTTTGGGAAAATGCCCATATCTCCTTAACTTTTAATTCAAAAAAATCCCCCCCAAAAAGATAAATTCATATTTCCCACTAGACTTTAAAAAAAATGGTTCACGTCGTGAACCAATTTTGTAACTTCACAGCTTAAGGGTTCACGCCCTAGGAGTCCATGCCAAAGAAAAAGAATTTAATTTTTCGGCCTTTCGGAGGGTGAAGTCCACTTCACGGCATGAACCAATAAGGGTTCACGGCGTGAGACCCTTCGTTTATGTGACCCAAGAAAAAAGCAAATTTAATTTTTCCGTAAAGTTTGGTTCACGGCATGAGACCCTTTGTTCACACGACCAAAAAAAAGAACGAATTTAATTTTTTCTTGAAGTCTCATTCACAGCATGAGACCCTTCGTTCACCCGACCAAAAAAAAAAACGAATTTAATTTTTTCGTAAAGTTCGATTCATGGCGTGAACTGAGACCCTTCATTCACGCGACCAAAAAAAAACTCAAAATTTATAAAATACGTGAAGTTCGCTTCACAACGTCAAAAGGGGTCTGTAGGAAAAAAAATAAATAAATAAAAATAAAAATTTATAAAATCCGTGAAGTCTGCTTCACGGCATGAAAAGGGGTCCGTCGGGAAAAAAAATCAAAAAATGATTCACGTCGTGAACCATTTTTGCAACGTTACGCGGCTTAAGGGTTCACGTCCTAGGAGCCTGTGCAAAAAAAAAAAAAAGAATTTGATTTTTTCGTGAAGTCTCATTCATGGCTTGAACCGATAAGGGTTCACGATGTGAGACCCTTCGTTCACGTGACCAAAAAATAAAATCAAAATTTTTAAAATCCGTGAAGTCCGCATCACGGCATGAAAAGAGGTCCATCGGAAAAAATAATTAAAAAAATAATAATTTAAAATGTATAAAATCTGTGAAGTGTGCTACATGTCATGAAAAAGAGTCCGTCGGTTTTCTAAAATACAGACATGAGGGAGCGAGGGTGGATCTAGTCAATGTTGGTGGTGTAGGCTCATCTCTCGACCATAGTGTGATGGGCCTGTACCACTCGGACATGCGCCTATCAAAGGAGTAGACTGCCCCCATGGAGATGACTCGCCATATGGGGTAGATTGTCGATATGGAGATGATTGGCCAGATGGTTTAGTGGCGTGCATATAAGATTAAATGAATTGACTTACAAAATGCATAAAGGATAAACTCTATATGTGGAAAGGTTTTCTCAAACCATACCTGTGTTTGTGAGAAGTGAGTCCATACATGATGCCCATATCGTTGGTTGATTATATAAAGCAGATTTGTGACATCTGGGTCCTACGATGGGTCGATCGACATTACCTATATATATAACCCAACCCAAATACATGCATAAGAGTTAATTTATCGAAGCATTAAAAAATCATAAATAGCTATTAATAAAGACTTTATGCAAGAAGATTATGCATAGAGCCTACGCATAGAGCCTTATGCATAGAGCCTACGCATAGAGCCTTCTGCATAAAACTCTATGCATTGAGCCTATGCAAAGAGCCTTATGTATAAAGCTCTATGCATAGAGCCCTATGCATAAAGCATGAGCATAGAGCCTTATGCATAAATCTCTATACATAGAGTGTATGCATAGAGCCTTCTGTAAAAAGCTAGAGCTATACATACGGCCTATGCATAGAGCCTTATGCATAGGCCCTATGCATAAAGCATGGGCATTGAGCCTACGCATAGAGCCTTATGCATAAAGCTCTATACATAGAGCCTACACATAGATTCTATTCATAAAGCATGGGAATAGATCCTTATGCATGTAGCCTATGTATAGAGCCTTATGTATAAAGCTCTATGCGTAGCTCACCTACACGTAGAGCTCTACACATAGAGCTATGCATAGAGGTAAACCTAAGATACACCTAAACCTAGCACCCAACGGTGCTATAAACGTAAAACTTGCATAAGCAATTAAAAGGAAAAGGGAGCGTATCTTTTGTGAAGACGAAGGAGAGGATTAGAAAGATTAAACAAAGCATTTAGATAATTAAACATAAGCTTTATGCAAGCATATGCATAGAGCTTGCAATCTTATGCATAAAGCCTATACATAGATCTTGGAAGCAAGCTATGCATAAAGCTTGAAAGCCTATGCCTAAATCTCTAAGCATAAATCTCGCAAGCCTATGTATAAAGCCTATCCATAGAGCTTGCAAGAAAGCAATGCATAAATCTTGCAAGCATATACATAAAGCTAGTGGGCCTTATGATGCAAGTACAAGCAGTAACACTAGCTATGGGTTAGGAGATGTGATAAATGTGTCAAGTGAAGTGCCTCCATGTTTTGGAAGACTTGGGTCAAGCTCACGACTAAGTATGACACGTGGCACACATGTACAACCAAATGTATAGATGTGTGCAGGTCAAACTGTGCATAGTTCACGTAAAGTTGTTATTTTCACGTGCTTCCCAAAGTTAGACCAAGATAGTTCTGGACAAATTGACTTCAGCAGGTCATATTAGATATGTTGGACAATCACCTCTAAGTGAAGATCTAGGAAAAACTAAAATGTTTGGACCCATCTACAGACCAGGTCCAAGTGGCAGGCATGACAACCATGTAGGGTGTAGTTTACAATAGCCCTGCTTTTGATCATTTTGATGTAACAGATGACGTCTACATGGTATACATGTGAGCTAAGCAATTTGGATGGTGTTGGGACATGTGGGTCCCACAAGTACTACAACTCAGACCACGTGATATATATGCACGTTGATGGCACGGAAGCGGTAGAGCTGTCTACGCCCTTATAGGATGCCACACTTCCACACACGCATGCAAACACACCAGAACACCAGACCAAAGAGCATGAACAGGACTTATATTTCACAACAGACTTTACAGAGGTGGATATCCCAAAATATCCCAGACATCAGCTTCATCAAGCACCCGCTCGCAAATCAGCCCTCTCCAGCTCCTGGTCGCTCCAAATCCCTTCGCTCTTGCTTCTCTGCAGCCGACCTTTTCCCTTCTCTGTACTACACCTCACCTGAAGATCTCTCTGCCACCAGCACACTGCCAGTCCTCAAAGCAAAACCCAACCACACCTCTGAACCTCCCTGCTTCTCAGAGACGGCATCCACAATACTATAGCTCAAACACTCTGATGTCGATCAGCCTCTTGGTCTCCTCTGCATGAACCTGCAGAGCTGCTCCAGCCACCACACAACGGCTTGTCCGCTCCAGGGCTCCGCTGCTCTTCACACCGCGGCCAGCACACTTCTCTGCGCTCATGTCTCCTTCACCACAAAACTCAAGGCCTCCCTTTTAACACATGGCCTCTTCACCTCTTGTCTACAGCTACGCCCAACTCCACAGCGAACTCAAAGCGGCTCTTCTCTCTTACCACAACCAGAGGCGGCCCTTCCTCTCTCTTCGCTTGCGAACTACAGGTCACTGGCGACTCTCTTTTTTCTGGTTGTACCCGCCACCGCCAACACGACCACCTTCCTTCTCTTATAGTTGCAGCTGTACATACCTTCTCACTCTCTCTCACAAAGGAGGCCCCCCAGCTGAATTACCAGCCCCTCGCCAGGCAGCTCCTCTGGCGAACCCCACACGCTAGCTTTATCTTCACGTCGGCCCTCCAGCTACGCCAGTGAGTCCTCCACCCCGTATGGTTGCGGCTACGCCCGTCTGAAAACCCCCCCGGCCTCTCCCTCTTGGATTCGGTGCTGCACACGCCCCAGAGCTCCTTTGATCTCCCCTGCATATAGCATGCGGCTACGTCCACCTAAGAGCCCCCCAGCTCTCTTCACATGGCGAACACACGGCCGCCTCCACCTTTTATTCGGCGCACCCCTTTGACGGCTACTGCAAACACTGCTCCTCGGTGACCTTCCAGCCCGTCACCTGCTTGCTCAGATGCTCCCAGAGAGTCTCCCAGCTCTCTACACGACCATCACCTAGAACCTGCACTCCTCTGCGCCTGTGGGCTGCAGCTAGCCACCCACACACCAGCGCCCCAGAGAGTCTCTCTTCAAACAACACGACCCCCTCACGCCTTCCAGCTGCGCTGACTCCCCAGCCCTTCTCCATGCTTCGCCTTCACGTGCTTGCCACGCTTCCAGAAGCTGGGTTGGCAGCCATTCAAGGCTCCACGCAGTTGCCTTATAAGTGGCCACATTTTTCATCATTTTATTTTATTTATTTTTAAGAAAAAAAGCCACCATGTTCTCTTTTCACACCATGTCCAAGGCACATCACCCCTTTATCTTTATTGCCCTTACTTCCACATACCTTCAATGCGACCTTCCAAGTGCCCATTGTCCATGTGGACGCATACACAATTCAAGTGGCCGAGCAGCTGATACCATCTCCATCTGACCTCTCACCCGACAGGCCTGCAACAAGCTCAAAGCCAATACCGTCCACCCTTTACACCTGGCAACGCCCTCAAAAGTAAAACCTTCACACACGCCATGCACACGTATGTACACATTATCAGCCTCTATTTTTAGCCACACAACGTGTGTGGATGTATAGGCAAAACTTGGGGAGGAAATAGAGGAAGGGAAGGAGAACCATCCACAAGAAGCTAAATTCAATGAAAAATAGTCATCGTGGGTTGAAAAAGAGACATCCTGAGCTGTTTTTGTTGGTGCCTGGGATTCGAATTTCAATGTGACGTTTAGTGTCACCCAGTAAATGTGACACTAAACGTCACACGCCATAAGTTTGTCCATTCCTTAAATAGTGATGTTTAGTGTCACAAAACGTCACTCTCATAAAACCTTGCCAAAGAAAGGCTTTGCTTGTGACACTACACGCGTCACTCTCATAAAACCTCACCAAAGTCCCTTTGAAAAAGGCTTTGCTTGTGACGCTATGTGTGACGTATTTTTTGTGACGCTTATGTCACTCCTCCTAATATCACTAATGAGTGATATTTAACGTCTGCTGCGGTAACTTAATAGCTCACACACACGAATATCATGTGTTTTTTGGGCCATGTGACGTTAGCATAGTGATGTTTACACAAACAGTTTTCTTGTAGTGATACTTCAAGAGCGAGCTAAAGAGTGGGGATGCCCTAAAGAGTCTAGTCTAGTTTTAGTTTAGTGAAGTTTGTTCTGTTTATGTATAGCTCTCATGAGAGCTTATGCAAAAGATCTCTCTTTATGCATAGCTCATGAGAGTTTATGCAACAGAGCTCTTCTTATGCATATCTGATGAGAGCTCACACATAACTCATATGGGAGGCAAAATTCATGACGTTTTAACGTAACAAAAAGTGGTGTTTAAACGACGTGCCTGATATATCACTTATAATATCATCCGACACCTTCAAGTTTAATATTTACGAGAGACGTTTGGAGTGACGCTTAGCCGGGTCCCCCTTCTATTGTAGTGGATATATAGACACATAAAAGGCATCTAAAAACAAAGGTTATATACAACTACATACAAAAGGGATTGTAAACAAAGGCCAATATACTAAACAAGCCTATAAAATGTAAAGGTTGGGTTCTTTAATCAAAAGACGATTTTTACAGTATAAATTTAAAAATTTGAGCAATGAGGGTCAAACTAATAATAATTAGGACTTGAAAACCACTGCGCATATATATGACAAGAATTAGGAGTTGGCGTTTTGGTCGAAAATCCTTTTCAAGATGAGTACTTCAAATGAATCATTGAATGTAGATCTTGCAACTCATCACAGTTTAATGAGTGGGGGTTGGGAGGTTGACCACCATTGTGCCAGAGTGCATGAGGAGCCAAACACATCCTCACATGAAATATCAGAACAGCAAACCAATACAAAGAACACCAGTTTCATGCAACCCTTACATGATTTTTCTCTTTCTGACTTACAAAAACTCCATGAGGCATTATCTACAATCTCAAAAGAGAATCAAACACCCCTAAGCTTAGCATCTAGCAACATACCCTTTACTCAACAAGGGCTACCCTCTTTGTTAAACCAAAACATTGAAAATAGCATAATGCCTTGCTTGAATACTCATGATTCTCAAACTCCCTTAATACCACCTCTACTATTGCAACCTTTTCCTCATGTTTCTCATACACCTTTACCATCACCTTCTAATGATGTGATGGCAATGCCGGATTGTATGTGGGTAAAGACCAACCACATTGACAATGTTGTCCAAGTTGAATATAATGCCCCGCTTCTCACCCAAGAGGACGTCCTCTTAGAGGATGTCAAAAAAACACTAAAAGAGACAATAGATGCCATAAAAGATAGATGAAGACCCAAACATACAAACATGCAACATAAGCATAAATATATAAGTATGCAACATAATCATAAAAATATAATAAATGTATAACAAAAAAGCAAACTATAAAAAAAAGGTACATAACCATAAAACATTATGATAAAAATATAATATTATCTAAAATTATATGATAGGTTACAAAGTGGGAGAGAATAATTTTGAGACTAGATATCTTCATTAGTTTTTGGTTGCACATGGCCAATGGGTTCACTGTAACATGATACTAAAACACAACAAAACTAATATGGTAAAACATAGTTTAGAAAAACAAAGAGTTTCTAGGATTAAGACTTACTTGCTATGCTTTCCAAGGAGGGCCTCTGTAATAATATATCCTTTTTCATGTGCCTTTCAAAGACTCATGTGCCTTTCAAAGACTCATGCTTCTCATTGTAATGCAAACTCATTGCAGAGAGGGGTGGTCCTAAATACATTTGAATGAACATTAATTTTCAGTTATTATGAGATACTTTTAAAAAAAATCAATTTGAGGTAATATACTTATAAAGACCACAAGGATATCTACTCCTCTTTCACGTGTAACGTCTTGCTACCTGCGATCTTTGTTCGATGCATGCCTTAATATAAGGACCATGTGGAAAGATGAACTTCTTAACAGTTTTTTACGAGCTAACAAAAGTAAGCAAAGTAGTGGAGATCAATTCATGCATACATAAGGCTATGCATGCTCTATGTGTGCATACATAGAGCTATGTATTCTCTATGTATGCACAAATGAGGCACACGTAGCTCTATATTTTCTTATTAGAATCATGTAATGTACGCATAAACATAGAAAGCATGCAACATAGAAATCATAAATATATAGAATAAAGATATGAAAAAAAGCATAAAACCATAAAATAAAAAGCATTGGGTTTAGGATTGGAGCTTACCTCAAGAGCTAGATAAAGAGTGGGGATGCCCTAAAGGGTCTAGTTTAGTTTTAGTTTAAAGAAGTTAGCTCTCTTTATGTATAGCTCATGAGAGCTTATGCAAGAAAGCTTTTTTTTATGCATAGCTCATAAGAGCTTATGCAAAACAGATGGAAAGATCTATCAATCCAGTTGATCCTCATTCCCCCTTTCCACCTAATAAAGGAGCCAAGGGTACAACTTCAAAGAAAAGAAAAAAGAACGAGAAGAAAAGCCATGTCAAGAATGGCTCATCCAAAAAGAAAAAGACCTCTGCCAAAGAGAAGAAGGAAAGAAAGAAGAGCCCTACTAAGAGCAGATCTTCCAAGGGGAAAAAGAGCACTACTAAAGAGAAGACCCATTCTAAAGGGAAGAGCCCTCATGCTACAGAGAAGAGCCCTAGCCCTCCTGCTAAAGAGAAGATCCATTCTAAAGGGAAGAGCCCTCAGGCTACAGAGAAGAGCCCTAGCCCTCCTGCTAAAGAGAAGATCCATTCTAAAGGGAAGAGCCCTCAGGCTAAAGAGAAGAGCCCTCCTGCTAAAGAGAAGATCCATTCTAAAGGGAAGAGCCCTCAGGCTACAGAGAAGAGGCTACAGAGAAGAGCCCTAGCCCTCCTGCTAAAGAGAAGACCCCTAGCCCTCCTGCTTCTAAAGAGAAGAGCCCTAGCCCTCCTGCCAAAGAGAAGAGCTCTTCACCAGCTCAAGAGAAGACTCCTATCAAAGAGAAGACCCCTGTCAAAGAGAAGACCCCTGTCAAAGAGAAGAGTGCTACTAAAGGTCTTTCGTTTCACTCACCAGTGAAATTTAAAATTCAGAAGCGTCGTTCATCCAACAAAGAAAGTAAGAGGGCAAATGTTGGCTCTCCATTCAATTTCTTTTTCATGTTCCCCAAGAAGAGTGCCAAGTCTCCAAAGCCAACCTCCAAAGAACCTTCTCCAAAACCAGACCCCAATGCCAAATCTCCCTCGCCAACACCTAAAGATCTCAGAGAAGAGCCCAACTTACCACCAGTTGAGGAATCCACTACAAAGTCTTCCTTTCCAACACCTCAAGAGCTCAGAACACCGGAACTTGAACCTCAATCAGCCAAATTTGATCGAAGCAAATAGAATAGAGAAAGATTCTCTAAAGATCCAGGGTCATCCCATGCCAAAAGAAAAGTTGATTTTGTTGAGTGATTCCACAAATTGGCTTTTGTTTTGTTCATTTTGTCCATATGAACACACCCTTTTTGGGACTATATTCTGTACTTAAATTCAGTATCAACAATTTGATATTCAACTGTTAAACCTTGTTTTGTGTTGCGAACAATATGTTGACCATTTTTCTGAAGAAGTCAAGACGAAATTTAACAGAATATATTGATTACATTATTGGAGAAATCCTTTTCAGCTTTACAAACTTGCCCTTGCAAGTGGCTCAAATACAACTTTTTTTGGGGGAAGACATGTGATGCATGAGGTTACAAAGTCAATATTAGATAAAGTGGGAAAAATCCCATTCCCGTGAAAAAAGTGGGGGTATGGTAAACTCATCCAAAAGTTTGTCAAAACATATTCATGTGACATATCATTGGAAAGAGCTTGAAAAGTAAAATCTAGATCTACTTTGTCCGACAAATTTGGAGTTTGCATGTTCAAGTTATGGCCAAAACAAATTTTTTAAATACATTCCCATTTTGAGGGATTTTTTCCATTTTATCTAATATTGACTTTACACTCTCCATCCTTGTACTGACAACAATATCATCTACTTTGAATCTATATTCAGGTGATGTTTCATCCAGAAACTCAAGCAACTGTCTTACATGTTGTAGTCTCCAGTTTGATGTTACTATAAGGTTCCTAGGATCTATGAATGGAAGGACTATGATGTTAAATTCAAACTCTGGACAATTCTCTTCAGAATCCAAAGGGACCCAACTACCAAGCTTGCTTTTCCATCTCCTATAGTCATAGCCCAAAACTAGGGATTGACGATATAGTTGGTATGAGATAGACATAGAATTTGGGCTTACTCTACAACTGATATTGTCGCCAATATGAAAAGTTTCCTTGGTACTCCATCCTTCTCCCAGTACAGTGTCCAAATCAGTCGTAGATAGTCTTCTATTAAGCCACATCATTCTTGTCCTCTCCAATTCCATTGTATTGAAACATGCCACAAAGACATGTATAGGCAAGAACCATTGAATTTTTATCCTTCTTGAAATCCTTCCAGGAGACATAGCTTTAAGAATATCATCTTTGATTTTGGATTTGAAGCTTGTTATGGTATTTGGATCTGGAACTTCCCATTCGAGTGACATTAATGTGGGAATAGGTATGCCATGAACACCTTCTCTTGATGGAACCCTGTATTCTGCAAAATACACAAATATATCCACTGATTTGTAAAATGAAGGTGGTTTGTCTGCATACATTACATCTGCAATCCCCTTGTGAATTGCTTTGAATGTGCCACTTAAGCTCTCAACAGGCTGCCACTCCACAGCTGTTGATGGAAAGATAACTGAAATTAAACAAACAACAAATATATCAGAAGGAGAAATATTGTGTTGTATCAAATAGATAAAGTTTTGTTAAATTACAGTAAGAATGGAGAATTGGATGTTCATCCAAGTTCAACACCATGTCTTTGGTCATGTAGACATGTTGAACTTTTGCAAGCTAGCCATTGTCGGTCACTTTGAAGGCAAGAACACGACCTTTCCAATGGGATTTCACTTCATTTCGCTTGGTTCTTTTCACCCTATGGGCACCTTTGCAAGAGGGAAGCATTGTTACCCAATCATTCACACGAAAAGACATGGGTTTCCAAACACCATCCTCTCTGGTGTTATGAAAATCACAAGAAGTTATATTATGAGAAGGACGACGTGAGGACGCCATAGAAGCTCACAGATGAGAGAAAAATAGTGAGTCTTTTGAAAATGCAAAGAAAGGAGAATAGGCCATATGCCAAAATGGAGGGAAGGTGGGAAAGGGAACGAGCCATACCAAAATGGAGGGAAGGTGGAAAGTAGACGTTTGAAAAAATTTGGTGATTTGTCATTAATAGCGTTGTTTTCAGAGCTTGAAAAGAGAAGATTTTGTATCTTCCTGCTTGATTTTTTGAAATATAAAATGGAACAAGATGTCACTATTTTGGACCCAAACTTTAATGTAAGCCATCGTAAACGTCTAAATTAAGCCGTTTTAGCCGTTCGCCACTAAAATAGAACTGTTAAGAAGACATTTAGAGGAGACAAGAATGCCATACTTTTGTATACGTGTCAATTCACAAATGGATAATTTCTTAATCCTTAGATTAACAAACAACCCTTTTCTAGCCGTTTTTAGCCCTAATGAAACAATTTAAAAAATATAGAACTAGTTAAAGAAAACAATATAATATAAAATGAAATCAAAGAGGAGAAGGAAAATAGTAAAATAAATACTTATGAAGCGAGTAATGAAGGAGGAATTTTCTCTCGAGCCAAAGTGTGAACCGTTACTTCTATAGTCGAGAAGCACTCACTGCTACTTGTTTTTTAAAAGCACGTGGATTCTTTCTCACAAAGCTCCATGCATGCCTCCACTCCTCTTGTGAGGAAATGCTTGGCTTTTCCAAATTGTTCTTTGCCACTCTCTTGAGATTTTCTCTCCTATTAGAGAGAAAACTCTTCATCGTCATCTTCATCCAATCCTCCAAGAAGGAAAGGCCTGCGTGTGGAGTAGGAAAACTAGTCTTGAGCACATCAATAACATATTTCTTTGAGAGCTCATCCTAGGCTTTCCACTTCTTTAAGAAGTTTGTGAACTCTAGGTTAGCAAGTACATGCATGCCGTTGATGACTTGCTTCCCTCGTGCATTGTTTATCTAGTTGTAGGGTTAACAAGATCTACAACTATTATCTTACATCAAGGAGTAGATACACCAAAGGGTTATACATTCAAAATATGAAGCAATAGTTTCCAAAGCTACAACTTGGACGGGCGCTTATAATGGTGTGATAGAGTATTTATGACAATTCCCTCTTTAAGAGTGTGTGGTAGCAAGATAGGATGAAGTCCTAAGTGATGGACGTTATGGATATATTATGAGAGTAGTCATTGTAATAGAATTAGGCCTCTTATGAGCTGACGATTCCCACTTTACGAGTATGTGGTAGCAAGATAGGATGAAGTCCTAAGTGATGGATGTCATGGATGTATTATGAGAGTAGTCATTATAATAGCATTATTCCTCTTATGAGCCTAAAGTGCTCGGCCGGCTATAGTTTGAGTGTGTGACCACTTATGGCCATGTATATAAGTGAATATCTCTCATAATACAACATACTCTTCCATTGTGCAATTGAGTTTTTCTCTTGCTAATCTCTCTCCCTAATGCATGCTAATGAGTGTGTGTGACTGAAGTGAGGTGAGAGGAAAGACGAGTACCCATAGTGCGACGCAGTGGGTGACAATGCTCGTGGGAGGTGAAATGGAATTGCTTCTCAAGGAGCTATAGAGCTTGGAGACCTCAAGGGTTATGAGTTTGGCCATTGGAAAGCTCCTCACAATAGTTTTGCAGCTGATCACTAGGTAATCTCTTTTTGGATGTGTTTCAAGGAGGGTTAGGGTGAGTCTTAACATTTTTGGCGACACTGTTGGGGAGCCATTACTTGACTTTTTCCATCATTTTTTCTCTAATCTATGCACTACCCCCACTGACCATTATCTTGATTAATAGTTTCCCATGAAAACGATGTGGATTTGATGGTGATTTGTGTGTGATTTGGTGTAGAATAGCTCTATTTTTTGTTTTTAAAAATAATACCTTTTATTTATTTTTAGCTTAATTTGTTGTTTTTGTTGTTGTTATTGTGGTTTGTCATGCTCTCAGGGCTTGCACATAGTTTGTATTAGGCTTAGTTTGCATCCATTGCATCAAACAATGCAATAGACTGGTTTTTGTCATTAAGGGTTATTAATCTTGTTCAAGAGGAGGCAAACAAAGAAAAAGAGAATGTATTAATTGAGGTCTAAATTGATCATATGAGTAGTGAAAATTGGTGTTTTTAAGTGTTGGGAGAGCATCTAGATACATCAAAACACCTAGTTACATCAATTGTATAATTAATTTAAGAAATTCATCTCTCTTTGCTTAATTTTACCTTAAAAAAGGAGACCACAATTAAGGATCTAATTAATCTTCTATTTTTGATTAATTTACACAGTTGTTGATGCACAAAGATTAGCATTCCCGTGCTCTATCCAATGATGTGCTCAATTATGTGAATTAGTTAGGGAGTCGTTAATTAAAATCCTTAATTAGTATAAAAGAGGAAATGATTAGTGAAAGGATTAATCTTGGATTAATTCTTAACCATTTTTTTTAAAACTCATTAAGGCTCATGAGAATTCAATGAGTAGATGCTCATGAGTTGTCAAATTGTCCATTTTGGGAGTCATTTATGAAGGCTGTAAGGGGTGTCATAAAAAGGTTGACTTTTCTGATTCCCACTTACCTTTTTGGAAAAATTCCCATATCTCCTTAACTTTTAATTCAAAAACATCCCCCCCAAAAAGATGAATTCGTATTTCTCAGTAGACTTATTAAAAAAAATGGTTCACGTCTCGTGAACCAATTTTGCAACTTCACTGCTTAAGGGTTCATGCCCTAGGAGTCCATGCCAAAAAAAAAGAATTTAATTTTTTCGTGAAGTCCAGTTCACAGCATGAACCGATAAGGGTTCACAGCGTGAGACCCTTCGTTTATGTGATCCAAAAAAAACAAATTTAATTTTTTCGTCAAGTTTGGTTCACGACGTGAGACCCTTCGTTCACACCACCAAAAAAAAGAACGAATTTAATTTTTTCGTGAAGTCTGGTTCACACCGTGAACTGATAAGTGTTTACGACATAAGACCCTTCGTTCACGCAACCAAAAAAAATGAATTTAGTTTTTTTTGTAAAGTCTGATTCATGGCGTGAACCGAAACCCTATATTCATGCCACCAAAAAAAAACTCAAAATTTATAAAATCCGTGAAGTTCGCTTCACGACGTCAAAAGGGGTTTGTAGGCAAAAAAAATAAATCAATCAAAATAAAAAATTATAAAATCCGTGAAGTCCGCTTCACCACGTGAAAAGGGGTTCGTTGGAAAAAAAAATCAAAAAATGATTCACGTCGTGAACCATTTCTGCAACTTCACGGCTTAAGGATTCACGCCCGAGGAGCCTGTGCCCAAAAAAAAAAGAATTTTATTTTTTTGTGAAGTCTCATTCATGGCTTGAATTGATAAGGGTTCATGACATGAGACCCTTCATTCAGGTGACCAAAAAATAAAATCAAAATTTTTAAAATACGTGAAGGCCGCATCACGGCATAAAAAGGGGTCCATTGAAATAATAATAATAATAAATAAATAAATAATATAAAATTTATAAAATTCGTGAAGTCTGCTTCATGTCGTGAAAAAGAGTCCGTCGGTTTTCTAAAATACGGATATGAGGGAATATTGACATGAGGGAGCGAGGGTGGGTCTAGTCAACGTTGGTGGTGTAGGCTCATCTCGACCATAGTGTGATGGGCCTGTACCACTCGGACCTGCGCCTATCAAAGAAGTGGACTGTCCCCATGGAGACGACTCGCCATATGGGGTAGATTGCCGATATGGAGACGATTGCTCGGATGGTTTAGTGGTGTGCATATAAGATTAAATGAATTGACTTACAAAATGCATAAAGGATAAACTCTGTATGTGGAAAGGTTTTCTCAAACCATACCTGTGTTTGTGAGAAGTGAGTCCATGCGTGATGCCCATATCGTTCGGTGATTATATAAAGTAGATTTGCGACATCTGGGTCCTACGATAGGTCGATCGACATTACCTTTACATATAACCCAACCCAAATACATGCATAAGAGTTAATTTATCGAAGCATTAAAAAATCATAAATAGCTATTAATAACGGCTTTATGCAAGAAGCTTATGCATAGAGCCTACACAGAGCCTTATGCATAAAACTCTATGCATAGAGCCTATGCAAAGAGCCTTATGAATAAAGCTCTATGCATAGAGCCTACGCATAAAGCCCTATGCATAAAGCATGAGCATAGAGCCTTATGCATAAATCTCTATACATAGAGTGTACGCATAGAGTCTTGTGCATAAAGCTAGAGCTATACATAGGGCCTATGCATAAAGCATGGGCATTGAGCCTGCGCATAGAGTCTTATGCATAAAGCTCTATACATAGAGCCTACACATAGATTCTATTCATAAAGCATGGGAATAGATCCTTATGCATAAAGCTCTACCCATGTAGCCTACGTATAGAGCCTTATGTATAAAGCTCTATGCGTAGCTCACCTACACGTAGAGCTCTACACATAGAGCTATGCATAGAGGTAAACCTAAGATAAACCTAAACCTAGCACACCCAAGGGTGCTATGAATGTACAACTTGCATAAGCAATTAAAAGGAAAAAGGAGCGTACCTTTTGTGAAGACAAAGGAGAGGATTAGAAAGATTAAACAAAGAATTTAGAAAATTAAACATAAGCTTTATGCAAGCATATGCATAGAGCTTGCAATCTTATGCATAAAGCCTATACATAGAGCTTGGAAGCAAGCTATGCATAAAGCTTGAAAGCCTATGCCTAAATCTCTAAGCATAAATCTTGCAAGCCTATGTATAAAGCCTATCCATAGAGCTTGCAAGAAAGCAATGCATAAATCTTGCAAGCATATACGTAAAGCTAGTGGGCCTTATGATGCAAGTACAAGCAGTAACACCAGCTATGGGTTAGGAGATGTGATAAATGTGTCAAGTGAAGTGCCTCCATGTTTTGGAAGACTTGGGTCAAGCTCACGACTAAGTATGACAGGTGGCACACATGTAAAACCAAATGTATAGATGGGTGCAGGTCAAACTGTGCATAGTTCACATAAGGCAAAGTTGTTTTTTTCACCTGCTTCCCAAAATTAGACCAAGATAGCTTTGGACAAATTGACTTCAACATGTCATATTAGATATGTTGGACAATCACCTCTAAGTGAAGATCTAGGAAAAACTAAGATGTTTGGACCCATCTACAAACCAAGTCCAAGTGGCAGCACAACCATGTAGGGTGCAGTTTACAATAGCCCTGCTTTTGATCATTTTGATGTAACACATGATGTCTACATGGGTTTTGATGCTGGGATGAGATCCTATATACATGTGAGCTAAGCAACTTGGATGGTGTTGGGACATGTGGGTCCCACAAGTAGTACAACTCAGACCACGAGATATATAAGCATGTGTGTGGATGTATAGGCAAAACTTGGGGAGAAAATAGAGGAAGAGAAGGAGAACCATCCACAAGAAGCTAAATTCAATGAAAAATAGTGATTGTGGGTTGAAAAAGAGACATCGTGAGCTGTTTTCATTGGTGCTTGGGATTCGAATTTCAATGTGACGTTTGGTGTCACCCAGTAAATGTGACACTAAATGTCACACGCCATAAGTTTGTACATTCCTTAAATAGTGATGTTTATTGTCAAAAAACGTCACTCTCATAAAACCTTGCCAAAGTCCCTTGAAAAAGGCTTTGCTTGTGACACTACATGTCACTCTCATAAAACCTCACCAAAGTCCCTTTGAAAAAGGCTTTGCTTGTGACGCTATGTGTGACATATTTTTTGTGACGTTAATATCACTACTAATATCACTAATGAGTGATATTTAACATCTACTGCGGTAACTTAAAAGCTCACACACACCAATTCCATGTGTTTTTTGGGCCATGTGACGTTAGCATAGTGATGTTAACACAACAGTTTTCTTGTAGTGTTACTTCAAGAGCCAGCTAAAGAGTGGGGATGCCCTAAAGAGTCTAGTCTAGTTTTAGTTTAGTGAAGTTTGTTCTATTTATGTATAGCTCTCACGAGAGCTTATGCAAAAGATCTCTCTTTATGCATAGCTCATGAGATCTCACGTGAGCATAGTGATGTTAACACAACAGTTTTCTTGTAGTGTTACTTCAAGAGCCAGCTAAAGAGTGGGGATGCCCTAAAGAGTCTAGTCTAGTTTTAGTTTAGTGAAGTTTGTTCTATTTATGTATAGCTCTCACGAGAGCTTATGCAAAAGATCTCTCTGTATGCATAGCTCATGAGACTTTATGCAATAGAACTCTCCTTAGGCATAGCTCATGAGAGCTCACACATAATTCATATGGGAGGCAAAATTCATGACGTTTTAACGTAACAAAAAGTGGTGTTTAAACGACGTGCCTGATATATCACTTATAATATCATCCGACACCCTTAAGTTTAATATTTATGAAGAGAGACGTTTGGAGTGACGCTTAGCCGCGTCCCCCTTCTCTTGTAGTGGATATATAGACACATAAAAGGCATCTAAAAACAAAGGTTATATACAACTACATACAAAAGGAGCTGTAAACAAAGGCCAATATACTAAACAAGCCTATAAAATGTAAAGGTTGGGTTCTTTAATCAAAAGACGATTTTTACAGTATAAATTTAAAAATTTGAGCAATGAGGGTCAAACTAATAATAATCAGGACTTGAAAAGCACTGCGCATATATATGACAATAATTAGGAGTTGAAAAGCATCGCGCATATGACAATGCGGAGTGTTGTTGTCGTTTCGGTCGAAAATCCTTTTCAAGCTTGTTGGCCCCAAATCATTGCAAAGGGTTTGGCGTGAAAGAGAGAGTGTGTGTGTGTGTGAGAGAGAGAGACTCTACTGCTAATGTAACCATAATCCAAAAATTATAAGATTGACGCATAATCTTAATTTACAACTGCATGCAGATTATGATCTCAGACAAGTACTTGAGAGGGTCGCCACCTTAATTTACCAAAACCACATGGTTTAATCATGGCGTCAACCTTGATGGAAGGCAGCTGCTGCGAAGTTTCAACTACCACAGTCTTGTTGATCGTTCGAAACTCCATATCACCTTTTCACCTTTTGCTTTTATCTCGAAGTTGCAACTACCGCCCTTGGCGTTTTGTGTTGCACGGTGTCGCCATTACTTCTTGTAGTTCCCTCACTTGTTGAAGGATTCATTTATCACCTCTTCAGGTATAAAACCAGCTGCATACAGTGTACTAAAATGGGGTAGATTTTGGGTTTTAAAATACTATAGATTGAAGAGTTGTCTTTATTTTGATTGTTTTTTTTTTAAATTCTTTTCCAAAGCTCATTTGAAGTGTGACTCCCAATTTTGTTTTCAATCTTGTATTTCTCTCCAAAGAGGCCAGATATTAGGCATATAATAGTGTTTTTCAAGAGCTATTTTAGAGGGCTCTCTCATATTGTTAGGCTATTTCACTAGAAACTTATTTTAAGCAAAAATTGCTTAAAATTTTCTAGTTTTAGTGGGTTCTAGAGACAAATTTGCCAAAAGTGCACTATATACTACCATATAAGATAGAAAAATTTAAAGATTCGTCAACCCATAAGTTTGTAAAACCTATAGGTTCATATATAAAAACATTTGCCAACCCATTTATACTTATACTATTTTACTCGTGTCTTATTTTTTACACTGACTCCCATATAATTATGGAAGATTCTTTCTAATAAGGGGATGAGGATGGCTTGGTGGGCCACGTCCCCACTGACATGCCACATACTAAAATTTGTGCCACTTTTTCATGGCCTTGTTTTTCCTTCATCAATTTTTCTTTTCTCTACCACACTTCACAATAAATTAGTGTGGGACATGCTCTTACAGTGATTCATACTCCCGCATAACACACTTATGGGATTTCTTCAAGGATACGCCGTATGAAGCTACCTAATACCACAGTAAACTTTCTTTATCTCACAATGCATGTCCATCATTCACATGCTGTGGGTGCCTAAACACTGCCCCTTTACTTGAGCACTCCTGTTTTTTTTAGTAAAGAGCCTTATAGAGTGCTTGGCTTTTGTACCATGTACAAACCTCTACATGGCAACAAGACATGAGGTCTGGGGGATCACTTCGAAAGAAACCCATATAGCACTTCTATGCAACTTGTATTTACAATAACCCCATTTTCAATCTTTACGTTTTTTAATGAAAATTTCTTTACCTCTCTTTTGTAAGTGTGCATGCTTGGATTTTGAGCTGAAACTCTTGTACATCCACAAAATAAAGTTATATAAAATATCTATTTTTTAAATCTCCTCTTGCATGTATATGGAATGTAAGTTCCTCAATTAAAATAACGCCCATGTGTACACTAAGGTGATGTTTTACATATGTATAAATTGACAACACACCTCCCTCCATCCATCCTCCCTTCCTATGGACGGTGGGGGTGTTGTTTTATGTATGTATAAATTGACAACACTCCCACCCTCCCTCCGTGTATGGAGGACATAGGACCATGCGACCCATCACAAGTTTGTCCCAGACACTGTAAAAGTACCGTTTCTGGAGAGTAAATTATGCCACTACATTCATCTATTTCTACAGATTCATATTCCATCATCACACTCATGGGATCCACCACAAGTGAGAAACTTCTAGACACCATATTATGGTAACTTCATCCCACAACGATTTCTATTATTCATATATTATGGGTGTCTTAACACAAGTAACCACCTGTAAGGAATGGCCATCATGACAACCATTTTGTAAACCAAGATGCCATGAATTATAGGAATGGTATGGGATTGATTAAGGATGTTTGCCTTTATGCCATTGAAAGTCTGAACCTAACCACCCAACTAATTGTACGTAATCTTAGAACATCTCTCTTTACACATTACATAAGAGTTTGAAACCATGAGGGGGTGAAAGCACAAGAAGATTTGTGGCCACACGAGTGCTCGTGGTGATTTCCCCCTCCCCGAGCGAGTTTAAAAAAAGGACAAGGTTGGAGTGTGAGTGGGTTTCCTGAAGTCGGTGCAAAACACACTAAAGGTAGTAGAGGGGCACACATTAAGGATTACATTGTGATTTGAGGGAGGGGGACAGGAAAACTAAAAGAATCCAATAAATTAAAGCAGTTGAGCTGTGATTGTTGTCGTCAAGTAATATATTAAAGGAGGTGGGGATCGCACGCGAGCAATACTATTATAAAGAACGCGCAAGCTTCAACCATTCGCCGCGTGATTAGTGTGCAGAGATGCCGCGTAATAGAAGTTCTCACACGTGCTGTGAAGACCAGAAGAAGCTAAGGAAAGGGTTGTGGTCTCCGGAGGAAGACGAGCGGCTCGTGCACTTCATTCGCCAGCACGGCGTCGCCTGCTGGAGCTGGATTCCGCAGCAAGCCGGTAATTAGTGCATTCTGATCATTATAAACTATCTATCGTCTAATTATGGGCATTAACAGTCTATCTATCTATCTACTGCATCCTGATTACACTAACCTTCGCATCGATTTATAAATTATCTATCGTCTAATTATGAACATTCACTACACTAATCTTCACTAGTAGGCATGGATTTGCAGTCTATCTGCCATCTAATGCAGCCATGCAACTGGATATCTTCACTAATTAGCCAGCTTTTCCATCAAATTAATGCTACGGCCGAAATATATCCGAAACGCTTGTAGGAAAACGTAGATGATTTTTCAAATTAATCAAGTCTTAACCCGACACTACATTTAAATCACAAAATCCCCTCAAGATTGCTTACCCCAAACTAGCTCCAACCTAGCCATGAGAAAACTAGCTTATAGTAAACATGATTCATTTTTTGTTGCTCGTCTTTATGCATGCATCCGATGACAGCTTTACAAAATGCATGTGTGCACCATTTGATGACAGCTTCCCCACTTCTCTAGTTTCAATGATACACAAATCACGCTTGAACTTAAAAGATTAATAATATTGTTTTGTCATCAAATCAGTGGGTATGTGTTTTGTAATATTTCTAGCATTAGCCTCACTTGTTTGCTATATTGCATATTGTTGTCAATATCTTACGTTGTATTAGCTTTGTGTAATTATATTGTTGTCTTTGCTAGACACTAGCTGATCTATTTGTGTATAATGCAATGTATGGTTAATATTATCTTATGTGTAATGTGTTTTGGTTCACATTGGGATTGTTTTTCTTGAATCGATATTGGTTCACATTGAAATTGTTGTGTTTTGGTGAATCACATTGAGATTTTCACAAAGTCTAGTTTCCACGGCCCCGCTCTTCCCCACCTTTTCCCTCCCTCTCTTCCCTACCTTTGCTCTCCAGAACTATACCTTTTTAACCCTTAACAACCCCTTTGTTGAAACAAGTTTACAACCACATGCATCACATAATTTGCCCCTTGCCCCATTGAGAGAGAGAGAGAGAGAGAGAGAGAGAGAGAGGGGGGGGGGGAGTGGGAGAGGGAGAGGGAGATCTTGTCAACTCGGCAACCCAAGGACAAACCTTCTGAGTATTTTTCTCCACTTTGAACTTTTTTGCACTATGCAACCCAAGGACATTCTTTCTAAGAATCATTCTCCACTTTGTACTTTTCTTCACTATGCAACCCAAGGACAGACTTTCTAAGAATTGTTCTCCACTTTGTACTTTTTTGCACTATGCAACCCAAGGACAGGCTTTCTAAGAATCTTTAGCACTCAAACTTTAAATGAAGATTTAGAACTATGTCTTGTCCTTGAGACCACAACTTTGGTCACTCATCCATTAGTCCCCCAGCCTAAATAAGAGTCTTTTTGAGTAGAAATAATCCAATAAGTATAGCGTTTTATTTTATGGCAAGTCCAAGAAGCTAGTATTCTCATCCATTTTTGCAAACAAGGACATCCAATGAAGGATGTTGGTGATTCAAAACCTTTAGACTGTCGGGGGGTCTCATGTGGCTCATGAGTATCCCAAACAAGTGCTTACGGTCATACCTACCTACATTAAATATGGTTAACATGTGATGTGAGTTGCCAGTGTAATTCGACAAATCAAGCATTATTGTCTCTAGACAAGGATAACTATATACTATTAAGACACAATACTATAGTGACTATGGTCCTCCAACATAGAGTTCCCCTAATACTTGAGGATAAGAGAGGTCTAGCCTTCCTTTATACCTTGTTAAGACTTTGTTAAGATAAGAATGATGTAGATTGATGCGATGTGTATGATTTTCTAAGTTGGTGTAATACGAATTAGATGATGGTAAATCTACAGGACTCCAACGTTGCGGGAAGAGCTGTAGATTGAGATGGATCAACTATCTCCGGCCCGATCTTAAGCGTGGGACATTCAACCCTTACGAAGTGAATCTCATCATCCACCTTCACAATCTTATCGGAAACAGGTTAACTAACTAATCCTCCTATAATTATCTCTTATTTTTAAAGTCATTTGTGTATGCTATGTATCTGTTAGTTTTAAGGTAATATGTGTCATATGTGTATTCATGCAGATGGGCACGCATAGCATCTTACTTGCCAGGCCGGAGTGACAATGAGATTAAGAATTTTTGGAACTCCACCATCAAGAAACGACGATTGATCAAACACAGTAGATTAACTTATAATTCTTTGCACTTAATGGCTAATTATCATGGGCTTAGTGAAGAAGACCGAATTGAAACTTCTTGGCTGCGGAGTAAGATGAGTACTTCAAATGAATCATCGAATGTAGATCTTGCTGCTAATCACAGCTTAATGAGTGGGGGTTGGGAGGTTGACCACCATTGTGCCAGAGTGCATGACGAGCCAAACACATCACGTGAAATATCAGAACAGCAAACCAATACAAAGAACACCAGTTTCATGCAACCCTTACATGATTTTTCTCTCTCCGACTTACAAAAACTCCATGAGGCATTATCTACAATCTCAAAAGAGAATCAAACACCCCTAAGTTTAGCATCTAGCATTATACCCTTTACTCAACAAGGGCTACCCTCTTTGTTAAATCAAAACATTGAAAATAGCATAATGCCTTGCTTGAATACTCATGATTCTCAAACTCCCTTAATACCACCTTTACTATCGCAACCTTTTCCTCATGGTTCTCATACACCTTTACCATCACCTTCTAATGATGTGATGGCAATACCAGATTTAATGTGGGTAAAGACCAACCACATTGACAATGTTGTCCAAGTTGAATATAATGCCCCGCTTCTCACCCAAGAACACAATCGTACAAGAATAACTATAGCCTCGTGTATAGCCACTTGTATGGCCTTATATATAGCCTCACATATAGCCACTTGTATGGCCTTATATATAGCCTCACATATAGCCACTTGTATGGCCTTATATATAGCCTCACATATAGCCACGTGCATAGTGTATATAGGTGCATTATAGGCCACAACAAAAAAATAGAGATGTTTCTCGTACAATCTCTTATATAGTCCTGTTTCGCAGAAGCTGTAACAAAAAAAATAAAGGCAGAATGGGGGAGACGTTTCTCTCCCATTTCACCCCTATTATTATTATTATTATTATTATTATTCTAGTGTCATAAATATTAAAAACGTACAGGCATTAAAAAATGGCTAAACCCTAAAGAGTGTATGGCAAGAGAGAATAGAGGCCATAAAAGATACATGAAGACCTAAACATACAAACATGCAACATAAGCATAAATAATAAATGTATAACAAAAAAGTAAACAATTAGAAAAGGTACAAAACCATAAAACATTATGATAAAAATAGAATATTATCTAAAAGTATATGATAAGTTACAAAGTGGGAGAGAATAATATCAACACTACTAATCACCATCTTCTAATTCTCTGTCCTCTCACTACATTTATATTGTTGTCACCCCATCCTTAATCCCCCTCATATTTTTATTATTTTGAGACTAGATATCTTCATTAGTTTTTGGTTGCACATGGCCAGTGGGTTCATTGTAACATGATACTAAAACACAACAAAACTAATATGGTAAAACATAGTTTAGAAAAACAAAGAGTTTCTAGGATTAAGTCTACATTGCTATGCTTTCCAAGGAGGGCCTCTGTAATAATCTATCCTTTTTCATGTGCCTTTCAAAGACTCATGCTTCTCATTGTAATGCAAACTCATTTTAGAGGGGTGGTCCTACATACATACATTTGAATGAACATTAATTTTCAGTTATTATGAGATACTTTAAAAAAAATCAATTTGAGGTAATATACTTATACTTTAGGTGATTTGCACAATCAACCTGATAGGTTTACGGATGGACATATGTAACTCATCGAGACGTTGATGATTCTCTATGTTGATATGGATAACTGGTGGAGACGTCGATTATTCCATATGCAGATGTGGATATGTCGGGGCGCCGATGAATCCCTGGTTTCTGCTGTTATAATGCCATGTTTTCTTACTTTATTCTGAATGGTTTACAACGAGGAAGCTACTTTGAATGTAAATTGCTCTGATCATCCGCAGTAGTCTGATGGGCAAACAGAGCGTATGAATAAGTTTATAGTGTATATGCTTCATGCATATGTCTCTAGAAAATCATCATATTGGAAAAAATATCTTCCAATGATGGAATTTGCCTATAACAGTTTTAAATATACGGCTATTGGTTTTAGTCTGTGCATACTTATGTATATCTACTCCTCCTTCACGTGTAACGTCTTGCTGCCTGCGATCTTTGTTCGATGCATGCATAAATATAAGGACCATGTGGAAAGAGAAGAACTTCTTAACAATTTTTTACGAGCTAGCAAAAGTGAGCAAAGTAGTGGAGATCAATTCATGCATACATAAGGCTATGCATGCTCTATGTGTGCATAAATAGAGCTATGTATGCTCTTTGTATGTTGGATGTATGCATACATAGAGCTATGTATTCTCTATGTATGCACAAATGAGGCACACGTAGCTCTATATTTTCTTATTAGAATCGTGTAATGTATGCATAAACATAGAAAGCATGCAACATAGAAAGCATAAATATATAGAATAAAGATATGAAAAAAAAGCATAAAACCATAAAATAAAAAGCATTGGGTTTAGGATTGGAGCTTACCTCAAGAGCTAGCTAAAGAGTGGTGAAGCCCTAAAGGGTCTAGTTTAGTTTTAGTTTAAAGAAGTTAGCTCTCTTTATGTATAGCTCATGAGAGCTTATGCAAGAAAGCTTTTTTTCATGCATAGCTCATAAGAGCTTATGCAACAGAGCTCTCCTTATGCATAGCTCATGAGAGCTCATGCATAACTCATGTGAGAGGTAAAATTTATAATGTTTTAACGTCCTGAAAAGTGACGTTTGAAATGACGTCTGATATATCACTTGTAATATTGTCCTAGTATATCACTTGTAATATATTCCCCGACACATAAAAGGCATCCAAAAACAAAGGTTTATATACAACTACATACAAAAGGGGGCTCCCAACAAAGGTCAATATACCAAACAAGCCTATAAAATGTAAAATTCAGGTTATTTAATCAGAAGACAATTGTTATAGGTCAAATTAAAAAAAAACTTTAAGCAAACTCAACATGGTGTAGGGTCAAACTAATGCAAGTTGAATATATTCAACTTGTTTTGAAGCATTGCACATATGACAATAATAAGTACGAGAGTTGAAAAGCATTGCGCATGCGGTGTCGTTGGCATTTCGGTGTCGTTGGCCCCAAATGAATGCAAAGGGTGTGGTATTTTACCAACTCTTTATTCTCCGTCCAAGGCATGAAAGCCCTAGCTAAGACGCTCCTATTAATCTAAGCATAATCTGAAAAATTATAAGATTGACACAGCTTAACCATCATTTATCACCTATTTTAGGATAGAACTAGCATATATAGTATGCATTTTGGATACTAAAATCCGGTAGATTTTGGGTACTAAAATACTATAGATTTTTGGGTAGATTGTGGGTTCTAAAATACGATAGATTGAAGAGTTGTACTTATTTGATTGGTTAAATTTTATCAAGTACTAAATTGAAGCAGGACTCCTACAAATTTCATTTTCAGCCTTGTATTTCTGTGCAAAGAGATTGGAAATAAGTCTTAATTATACATGAGTGCTATGGTCTCTATGACTCATAAAATAAACACTTTTGGTGGTAAAGAATTAATAGATAGAATATTTGACTAGTTTTATTAGATTTTAGGTATAACTTTCATGAGGGGGTCATTTTGCGAAGCGTTTATCTTTCTATGTGCTTAAAATCAAATTTTGACATAAACACGAACGTTTTAGATGATGGGAAACTCTACAAGAGTGCATGAGACTTTAAAAATCCAAATCCCTTTTGTTTTTTCACTTATTCCAATGTAAAGTGGGACACTTGGCTGATTTTGATTGTGTTATGCTTAAAACACAGCTTTAGCCATTTTGAACACCCTCTAAAAGACCTTAGAACTTGTTTTTAGAGGACTATCATAGAGAAATATTAAAGAAAGAGTCTCTCAAACTTCCTAGTTTTGACTTTTCTCTTATTCCAAAGAGATTGAAAGATATTACTCTTTCAAAGAGGAAAATTGTTAGGCTTTGCGATGGAAATTTCTATCAAGATTGACTATCTTGCTTATATAGACTGGATGGACTAATGCATAAGCTTAGTTATAACATAGCTATAGTGACTAGAGATAATATTATTGATGATTAGGACATGATAACAGTTTTTCTTTCAAAAAGATTCCCATTTGACTTTCAAGAATTGAAAGAATGAGAGAAGTTAATTTAATTGTTTGAAAAAAAGCTTGTTTTTTATACTTGACGTTGGTTATGATTGATTTGGACATGCTTTTCTTGAAAAATTATGGACTAGAGATGAGTATAAGATGATATGTCACTACAATAGAATGAGGGTGTAGACATGAAAATAGTAGTGCTTCTATAACTCGAAGGGTATAGAGATTTTAGGCCTATTTTGCTAATAGAAACATTACTATTTTCATTGCAATGGGATCGCTACTATTTTCGCTACTTATAAGTGATAGAACTTCGTGGAAAAAAAATTTGAGGAAGACTAAAAAGCTGGGGTAGAATGGGGAGTTTGCATAAGACTCCCCAGATTTTTTCAAGTCTTTTTTTATTAATATAGATAGTTTTTTGATGTAGACATAAACTTGTGAAAGAAGTTAAAATTAGGAAGAATGCAAGTGAATCAAATATATATTATACTTCTTGAACTGTTGGGCCTTTGGCTATTTAAAAAACAGAAATCAAGGTAGAGAAGGCTACTCGAAATCCTCATCGCATTCCTCTGACTCGTCATCATCTTCATCTTCACTTCCTTCACCCACTTCATGCTCATAGTCTAGATCTTCCTCTTCCTCTTCCTCTTCCTCTTCATTCTACATACATGCAAACAAGAGTAATGTAAGTATAAAACAATTAAAGACAATTATATATAGATAAGAGTAGGGCTTAGCAGCTACTTACCTTATCTACTTGAGTCCCCAAAATGGACTTGTTGAAGCGTACACCTCACATACGTGACAACGCTCGTGGGAGGTGCAGTGGAATTTCTTCTCAAGGAGTTGTAGAGCTTGGAGACCTCAAGGGTTATGAGCTTGGCCATTAAAAAGCTCCTCACAAGACAGTTGCAGCTGATCACTAGGTAATCTCTTTTTGGATGTGTTTCAAGGAGGGTTAGGCTGACCCTTAACATTTTTGGCGGCGCTCTTGGGGAGCCATTACTTCGCTTTTTCCATCGTAATCTATGTACTACCCATTGACCATTATCTTGATTAAAAGTTTCCCATGAAAACGATGTGAATTTGATGGTGATTTGTGTGTGATTTGGTATAGAATAGCTCTCTTTTTTGTTTTTAAAAAGAATGCCTTTTACTTAATTTTTAGCTTAATTTATTGTTTTTGTTGTTGTTATTGTGGTTTTTCATGTTCTCAGGGATTGCACATAGTTTGTATTAGGCTTAGTTTACATCCATTGCATCAAACAATGCAATAGATGCAATTTTTAATGAATGTTTGCTCTCTTAGTGTTAAACATAGAACTAAGATCATTAATTCTAGCTTAATTGTGTGTTTGTTATTGAAATCGTTTGCATTAAGTGTTAGCAAGCATTAGGTGTAACTTAATCTTTAAAAAAATTCTTAAAACAAAAAAAAACCCTTGAATTTGACTAATTTCTCTTAATGGATTGGTTTTGCCATTAAGGGTGATTAATCTTGTTCAAGGAGGCAAATAAAGAAAAAGAAAATGTGTTAGTCGGGGTCTAAATTGATCATATGAGTAGTGAAAATTGGTGTTTTTGAGTGTTTGGAGAGCATCTAGATACATCAAAACACCTGATTACATCAATTGTGTAATTAATTTAAGAAATTTAACTCTCTTTGCTTAATTTTACCTTGAAAAAGGAGACCACAATTAAGGGTCTAATTAATCTTCTATTTTAAATTAATGTACACAGTTGTTAATGCACAAAGATTAGCATTGCTGTGCTCTATCCAATGATGTGCTCAATTATGTGAATTAATTAGAGATTAGTCGTTAATTAAGATCCTTAATTAGTGTAAAAGAGAAAATGATTAGTGAAAGGATTAATCTTGGATTCATTCTTAATCAAATTTTTACATAACTCATTAAGACTAATGAGAATTCAATGAGAGAGTAGATGCTCATGAGTTGTCAAATTGTCCATTTTGGGAGTCATTTATGAAGACTGTAAGGGGTGTCATAAAAAGGTTGACTTTTCTGATTCCCACTTGCCTTTTTGGAAAAATGCCCATATCTCCTTAACTTTTAATTTAAAAAAATCTCCCCCAAAAAGATAAATTCGTATTTCCCACTAGACTTTTTTAAAGAAATGGTCATGTCATGAACCAATTTTGCAACTTCACGGCTTAAGGGTTCACGTCCTAGGAGTCCATGCCAAAGAAAAAGAATTTATTCTCTACTTAAATTCTACACTTAAGATGCGTAGTCTTGACTTCTAGTATATATGGACATTACAAAAATCTACATTCTTTGTTCTCTTTGAAATAATAACACGTGTTTCAATGGATTTTTTGTGTAAAGAAAGAACATACTTTTAATTATGCATAGCCCTTGTATAATGATAAGTTGAGGGATGTTAATTGTGAAAATACAGACTAGATGTTTTTCTTAATTGTGATTTTATTTCATAAGATAAATATGAGTTTGATCTATTTTTTTTAATATCTTTTGATTTAGGCGTGCAACAAGGGCAAGGACTAGAGATCCATCCATGAGTCAAGGATGCATGTAGAAGTGTTGAAGCTAGTGTTTTTGACATCCTCTAAGAGGAGGTCCTCTTGGGTGAGGAGCAGGGCATTATATTCAACTTGAACAACATTGTCAATGTGGTTGGTCTTTACCCACATTAAATCTGGCATTGTGATGACATCATTAGAAGGTGATGGTAAAGGTGTATGAGAACCATGAGGAAAAGATTGCGATAGTAAAGGTGGTATTAAGGGAGTTTGAGAATCATGAGTATTCAAGCAAGGCATTATGCTATTTTCAATGTTTTGGTTTAACAGAGAGGGTAGCCCTTGTTGAGTAAAGGATATGTTGCTAGATGCTAAACTTAGTGGTGTTTGATTCTCTTTTGAGATTGTAGATAATGCCTCATGGAGTTTTTGTAAGTCGGAGAGAGAAAAATCATGTAAGTGTTGCATGAAACTGGTGTTCTTTGTATTGGTTTGCTGTTCTGATATTTCATGTGTTTGGCTCGTCATGCACTCTGGCACAATGGTGGTCATGGTATAAAGGAAGGCTAGACCTCTCTTATTCTCAGGTATTAAGGGAACTCTATGTTGGAGGACCATAGTCAATATAGTATCGTGCCTTAATAGTATATAGTGTTCTTTGTCTAGAGACAATAATGCTTGATTTGTCGAATTACACTGGCAACTCACATCACATGTTAACCATATTTAATGTAGGTAGGTATGACCGTAAGCACTTGTTTGGGATACGCATGAGCCACATAAGACCCCCCGACAGTCTAAAGGTTTTGAATCACCAACATCCTTTATTGGATGTCCTTGTTTGCAAAAATGGATGAGAATACTAGCTTGGACTTAACATAAAATAAAACGCTAAAGACATATTGGATTATTTCTACTCAAAAAGACTCTTATTTAGGCTGGGGGACTAATGGATGAGTGACGAAAGTTGTGGTCTCAAGGACAAGACATAGTTCTAAATCTTCATTTAAAGTTTGAGTGTTAAAGATTCTTAGAAAGTCTGTCCTTGGGTTGCATAGTGGAGAAAAGTACAAAGTGGACCCTCCCTCAAATCACAATGTAGTCCTTAATGTATGCCCCACTACTACCTTTAGTGTATTTTGCACCGACTTATTAAAAAAAACACAATAACAAAATATTGGATTCAAGAAACCCACTCACACTCCAACCTTGTCCTGTTTTTTACTCGCTCGGGGAGGGGCAAAACACCACCAGTTTCAAACTCTTATGTAGTGTGTAAAGAGAGATGTTCTAAGATTAAGTACAATTAGTTGGGTGGTTAGCTTCAAACTTTCAATGGCATAAAGGCAAACATCCTTAATCAATCCCATACCTTTCCTATAATTCATGGCATCTTGGTTTACAAAATGGTTGTCATGATGGCCATTCCCTACTGGTGGTTACTTGTGTTAAGACACCCATAATGTATGAATAATAGAAATCATTGTGGGATGAAGTTACCATGGTATGGTGTCTAGAAGTTTCTCACTTGTGGTGGATCCCATGAGTGTGATGGTGGAATATGAATCTGTAGAAATAGATGAATGCAGTGGTATAATTTACTCTCCAGAAATGGTACTTTTAGAATGTCTGGGACAAACTTGTGATGGGTCGCATGGTTCTATGTCCTCCATACAGAGGGAGGGTGGGAGTGTTGTCAATTTATACATATGTAAAACAACACACCCCACCGTCCATAGGGAGGGAGGATGGGTGGAGGAAGGTGTTGTCAATTTATACATATGTAAAACATCACCTTAGTGTACACATGGGCGTTATTTTAATTGAGGAACTTACATTCCATATACATGCAAGAGGTGATTTAAAAAATAGATATTTTATATAACTTTATTTTGTGGATGTACAAGAATTTCAGCTCAAAATCCACGGATGCACACTTACAAAAGAAAGGTAAATAAATTTTCATTAAAAAATGTAAAGATTGAAAATGGGGTTATTGTAAACACTACTACATGTTAGCCTAATACCGGGGCTTGTACCGGCGCTATTTAATGGGGTGTAAAAAAGCCACGTCATCGGTATAAGCGCCGGTATATGCGCCGGAACCACAGCGTCGGTATAACCGTCGGGCAATACACCCGACATCTATACCGACGTGTATACCGGTGTCTATACCGGCGTCTATACCAGCGTCTTTACCGACCTTAATACCGACAAAAATACCAATGAATATAGCGACGTCTGTACCGGGGCATATACCGACGCTGTATAGCAGAAATTTTTTTTTGGGCAGAATAGTGCTGCCTGGCTGTTGCCTAGCTGCCTGCAATGAGCAGGATCAACAACAGCAACAGACAGCACCATTCTGTCTACAATAGAGCACAAAAACAACCGTGCTCGTTTGCATATTCTCCTGATCGACAAACAAGAAATTAAATTAAACATTAATACTCAAGAATGTTTTGATCATATTTCATTAGTTTGAAGGTCATCTTACATCATGGTAATGCCTCCCAATTGACGGTCTCTCCTTCTTCTTCAAGCATCTCAAACAAGGCCACAAGGCCATGTTTGTGAGCGTACTTCTCCTCTCGCCTACTTGGTGGGCGATTCATGGCCAACTCCTGCACACACGATTAACAATTATAACTTTTAGAAATCAACATTTAGTCCACAAACATACATTTAAATAAATAAAATTGCTACAAACACTTACGAATTCATGGCGCATGGTTTCGTAACCACCACTCTCGAGATGAGAAGCCCCTATTGTTTGGAGTCTTGCCCTTGCCGCCTCTCTTTGTTGTTGAAACCTGTCTGGTGTCTCGGTGAGCTCCTGAGCAATGGCTGCCCACTCCCTGTCATCTAGCCAAACTGGTTTCTCCTTTCCCTCTCTAAATGCGTCCCTCGCCTCTGACCTACGATGCCCCATCAAAATGCGAGCTGTATACTGTATCCACTCATTAGAGACGACATTCATAGGGTCAGATGGCTGGAACTCTTGCTTTATCTTTGTGTTTATATAAATTTTCTTCCCCTTGTCTTGCTGATCCCATTTAGTCATGACAGAGTCATGAAACTGTATAGTGCACAATTGTCGAATGCGTGTCTTCATTGCTTTCCCTGCACTATCCATTATTGGTTCCCCATCCCTAATTGTGTAAATCTTGCTGTTGTCATGGTCATGTGCACCCCAGGGAGTGGAAGGTGACCCTATGGGTGTGCTATCAACAGATGAGAGCGTAGGACGACGCTCACGTGGTGGTGGTGTCACAGCATCTGTGGCACTACCACCACAACAACCTCCCCCTGAAGACCTACTACGTGAGCGCCGTCTATGTGAAGAGGTGGTAGATCGAGCTGTAAGAGGAGTGGAAGGCTGTGTGGTATGAGGTGTGGGAGCTGCTGTCGTACCCACGGGTGTGGGAACTGGCGTCGGGAAGCCAGATGGTGAGGCAGATGTCCCTGCTCCAGAACCCCAATAACTCTGAGCCATGGCTCTCTGCTCTGGAGTCATGGACGAAAGAAAACCATATAACTGCTGGGGACTCATGCCCTGCGGTGTAGGATTAAATGAGAAATCTAGACTGTAGTCGTAGGGCGGTGAGTCACCCATGGCCTGTTGGACAAAAAACCATATGACAAACTTGTACGAAATGAAAATTACACGGTAAACAATGAATGAAAGAACCATAAGATAAACATTAACAATGATAAACAACATTGGTAAAACTACAATAACTTGCTCCTACAGTAGTGATTATGATGGTAAACATTAACAATGGTAAACAATGAATGGACCTTCAATGTCATAAACCCATTACAAATATGTCATAACTATTTGCATAATCATTGAGATACATCATTTTAAAAATCGTTATCTATTCTATCATCCTCATTAAGATCAGTAGCCCCAAAGAGATCTATGTCTATGTACATTTCAGCATCCTCATCATTAAAAGTCCCTTGATGAAGGATGTCTTCATCATCTATGTCTTCTTCCTCAACTTGTTTTTCAGCTTCCTTGGTTTGCACCTCTTCATTTGGATCTTGCTCTAGTTGCTCCTCTTCCTTTGCTTGCTCCTCTTCATTGTTGATCTCGGCTTGTTCTTGCTGCTCTCCATTACCATGTGCATCCACATCACCTTGTTGTAGCTCAAATTCTTCAAAAATTTGCTTACTGCGGGGGGCGACTTGAACCACAAACAGCCAGCGTGGATCTTTTGGATCCGCTTTAAAGACAACCTGCTCACAATGCTCTGGGCGCACAAAAGTATCTTGCTGATCGGTCCATACCTTTGTGGAGTCCACTTGGATGAGGCCACTCTTGTCTCTACGTACAGTTGCATGTGGCCCATTCATGATTACCTTGAACCACTTCACATCAAAGATAAATAACTCAAAACTTCTGAAGCCAACCTTTAATATATCTTGAATGGTTCCAAAGTAATCAAGCATTCCAGTAATTGTGTTATCATCACTTGCACTTGCACGACTTTCTTGAACAAACTGTGCTGTGACACCACAATCAAAGGTTGCTCTTCTTTGGTCTATTCGTTCTACTCGAAAATGACGTCCATGTGACCAAAACGCCCCATATTTGTGATACTACAAATAGCACAAAAAGTTTGTTGATGGAGAATCAAACACAGAGACATGTAGAGAAAAAAAAGAGAGACATGTAGAACTTAAACACTTACATGCCAATCGCATCCTTTTGTAAGCTCCTCCTCCTCCTCTGTTATAGGTAAACCAGCACGTTTGGCTTCTAAAATTGTAGCTTCTAGCCATCTACCTGTGGGAAAGTCCGGAAGAGCTTGCATACCTTCTGGATATGGGAGATTTCTTGTAGTGCGATTCCTTCTGAATCTTAAACGATCTTGTACTCGCTGTCGCTTGAGAGCTTCATATGTCTCAATCCACTTCTCCATTACATGAGAGTTCAAGATGCAAAATTTGTTGATTTTTTCTCTCAAAGTGTTATCCATCTTTCTCTTAATGCCTTGGCCTTGAGGTTCCTCACCAATGACTCGCCTGTTGGACTCTTGAGACCATAGTCGAGGTATCTTTGGATCTGAGGAACTTAAATATTCAGTGATGTAAACAAGGGACTCTTGTATCAGCCACCCTTCTGACATACTACCCTCTGGGCGAGCCATTTGGCGAACAAATCCCTTTAATGTCTTCATAAACCTCTCCAAAAAGAACATCCATCTTGAATGGACTGTTCCAGCAACTGCAACCTCATCTACAACATGAACTAGCAGATGCATTTGGATTGTTAATAAACTTGTAGGGAAAAACTTCTCTACCATGCAGACTGCCTCTATGGAGTTTAAACGCGCTGTCTCCAAAGTGTCTCTCTTAATCTCTTTTGAAGAAATCCAGCGCACCAATGTGCCAATCTTATAGATAGTAGCTCTAATGTCTTCAGTGAGGCAATCTTTTATTGCTATGGGTAGCACAAATTGTAGAAACTTGTGCCAATCATGACTCTTGAGACCACTAAGATCATCATCCTTTGTAAATGCACTTTTCAAGCAATGCATACAACCTGTAGGAGTCCGAAACTCAGAAATTGTCCTCTTGACTTGTTGTTCCTCCATCTTGCTAAAAACCCATGGGGATCTTGGAAGTAGCACCTTTCCATTGGGTCTAGTGCGAGCCCACAACTCTTGCATACAACCAATCTCTTCCAAGTCATCCCTTTGGCCTTTAGTATCCTTTTTTCCTGTCATGGTCTTCCACAGAATGTCAGCTACATTCTTGAAAATATGCATCGGGTCAAGCAAATGGTTTATAAGGAGATCACCCCAATAGGGGAGTTGGTGAAAGACAGAGAGCCTCTTCATCCCAAGACATGCCAAGTTGCCACATTCCTCCCATTTGATCTTCCAATCGCTTGCCTTCAATGCACTTGGAGGAGGTCTTCCTAGATTACCATCCCGCAATTCATGATTTTCTGGAAGATACCTAACATGTCCTTGGTAGACATTCTTTCGTAATGCTTTTGAGTATCTTGAATCAAGTCGAGGACCACATACAGGACATGCATTGTAACCCGATATAGACAAACCTGAGCATTCTCCATAGCCAGGCCAATCATGCATTGTCCACATGAGAATACCTTGCACAGTTGTAAGTCTTTGGCCACTCTGCTGCTTTGACATGTCCTTCACTTCAATTCCGTTCCACAAGGTGCGTAACTCATCAATAAGTGGTGCCAAATATACATCCATGTTCTTCACCTTGTACTTTCCTGGAACTATTAATGAGAGCAACAGATGACCTTTCTTTATTGCTAACCATGGCGGAAGATTATAATTCACAAGGCAAACAGGCCATGTGCTCCATGAAGAGCTCCTTAAACCAAAAGGGTTTACACCATCCATTGCTAGGCCAAGACGGAGGTTTCTAGGTTCTTCCTTAAAAGCTGGCCATTTCTCTTCAATGTGTCTCCATGCGGGTGAGTCAGCAGGCACACGCATCACTTCATCTGTGGATCGAGTTGTGGCATGCCATGTCATCAAGCTTGCTATTGATTTGCACCTGAACATGCTTTTTATCCTTGGGATGATTGGAAAGTGCCTGAGAACCTTTACCGGGACAGCTTCCCCCTGAACATCTTCTCTATATCTGTTAGAGCCACAATGGGGACATTCTTGCAAATGCTCATATTCATGGCGGAAGAGGCAACAATCATTGCGACAAGCATGAATATTATTGTAATCCATGCCTATGGATTTCAATAACTTCTTCGCATCTGCACGAGATGGAGGCATCTCGTTGCCAGGGGGCAATATTTGATCTTTCAAAAGCCTGCAAGTATGGCAATATCTGATCGTTACTATTAAGATTTTCTCAAATACAAGTTGATAATTTAACATTTCAACAGTAGGTGTAATCTCCAAAAAAAGACCTTACTTGAATAGTTCAGTGACACTTGTATTAGACCATCCAAAAACTGACTGCAAATTTAGCATCGTAAGAGATGCACGCAATACAGATATGTTGGCACCATTGTATAATGGAAGGCGTGCAAGTTTACGCATGGCCTCTTCCTCTGGTTCATAATTTGACCGTTGAGAATGTCGTGGTTGATGATCTTCATGTTCATGCTCCTCGAAGAGAGCTTCTTGTTGCTCGATGAAGGCATCCAACATTTCTTCCATTGGACCTTCTTCCATTTCCTGACCTTCTTCCATTCCCTCGGGTGCTGTTAATTGAGCTCCATCAGTCACTCCCTCCTGCGATATCCTCATCCTTTGTTGGGGACGAGAATTCACAGGCGCAATGTTATCAAGATGCGGCTGCACACTTGCTTGGTTGTACGATTGAAACCGTAAATTTTGCAAGCGCTCCATTGGAAATATGCCAGCGTCATGAACATGCTCGTTGCAAATCCTTCGTTTTTGAAAGATTTGGTACTTACATCGCATGCATGGACACGCTATTCTCTCTTCAAGATTGAGAGGCTCCATCTAGCAGGATAACATGTACATGCAGCTCATTAAACACAAATCAGCTTATCTCCTCTCCATACAAAATTAAATAGAATTTGAACAAGGATGGAGAGAGAAGCTATCTCTATTCATAAATAGCTGTTTATACTAAGGCCTTATGCAATAATTTAAATGCATATTATAAGTATAAGCTTGCATAATAAGGCTGCAAGACTTATGCATAAGCTCTATGCATAAGCCTTATGCATAAGTCTTATGCATAAGCTCTATGCTATGCATAAGCCATATGCATAAGCCTTATGCACACGCTCTATGCATAAGTCTTATGCATAAGCCGTATGCACACGCTCTATGCACAAGTCTTATGCATAAGCCATAAGCTCGGACCTAATCCCAAAAACCCCAGGACTGAATTACGGTTTTGTAAATTCCGCCAAAGTCTCCTTTGTAATTGGAACCAAATCTCACCCTAAACCCACAACTTCTTAAAACTTGTACGCAATACTCTTTGTATCCCACATTGTCATGAAAGATCATATGCATTTGCAATATCCACACAATATGATGGAAAAGGGGCCCCATTGCCCAAATGCATCCACAAAGTCGATGGTGAGGATTGTTGAGGACGCGCGTTGAAGCTTGCCGATCTCCCGGCCAAGCTCTTCTCACCCCTTCACCGAGTTTTCCTCCAAGGTGAAGGTTGAGGCCATTTCTTCACACCGGTGTACCTAATCCCCCTTCGTAACGCTTTACCAAGCAATCACGGCACAAAGAGTTCAAGCCATTCTCCCCTTGGCCTCTCCAACCAATGCCAAGGTACCCTCACACATTGCTAGATTCTATAGAAACTTGAAGTGGTTGCAATGGTGAGTGTAGGTACAAAATGATGTGGATAATATCAAATGATAGAACAAGTTTGTTGGCTTACAAGTATTGAGCATGACTCATGCCCTTTTACAATTTAGAACTCATCAATAAAGCATGGACTCATGCCCTTTTACCATCATCCAAAAGCTCCAACACAAACCAACAATTCACAATGCCCTCACCATGGCATTTGCATAAGCATTTGTTAACCACAATCAAAGCATTTGCAATTGCATATCAACAATCCCTTTCACATAAGCCTTATGCACATGCTCTATGCAATTACGCTCTATGCAATTACGCTCTATGCATAAGCCTTATGAACACGCTCTATGCATAAGCCTTATGCATAAGCTCTATGCATAAGCCATATGCATAAGCCATATGCATAAGTCTTATGCATACGCTCTATGCATAAGTCTTATGCATACGCTCTATGCAAGACTTATGCATAAGCTCTATGCATAAGCTCTATGCTATATGCCTTATGCACTATGCTAACCCTTAATCCCTTTCACATAAGCCTTATGCACATGCTCTATGCAATTACGCTCTATGCAATTACGCTCTATGCATAAGCCTTATGCACACGCTCTATGCATAAGCCTTATGCATAAGCCATATGCGTACGCTCTATGCATAAGCCATATGCATAAACTCTATGCATAAGTCATATGCATAAGTCTTATGCATACGCTCTATGCATAAGTCTCTTGCATACGCTCTATGCAAGACTTATGCATAAGCTCTATGCATAAGCTCTATGCTATATGCCTTATGCACTATGCTAACCCTTAATTCCATCACCCAATGGTGTAATGAACATGATCTTGTTTTACGTACATGGATAATAGAGATTGCAAGCTTATTATAGGTTTTATGCATAGATATTAAATTAATCCTATGTGTAAGCTTACAAGAACCCAAAACTAACCCTAAACCATAAAACAGGGATGCAAAAATTCATAGAAAATAGCATAAACAAGAAAAATCGAAAGAGGATCTACCTCTTTTTTGCAAAGCTGAAGGAGAGGATTGGTGAAAGATTGGTGAGGTGAAAGAGCTGCAAAACAAAATATTAAACAAACTAATTAGTAAATTAAACACAAGAAAAAGAACTAATACAAAACCCTAAAATCTCTATGCATGCATTAGGAGATCTATGCATACATAGAGGGGTGGTTGCAAGATGAGGGTACTCACTTTCGTTCACTCTCTCTAAAATTGGGACATCCATGCATCTCGGGCGGAGTACCTCGATCGTGATAACGCCGCGAATCAAAACACGACACGTGCCTCCCGAGCCTAAACCGACATATCTCGATCGAGATGCCAACTAATGCCACGCTAGCAGGTCCGGGTTTCCAGGCGTCATCCATGTCACCAATACATGTCACCGCCACCACAATATCTCGATCGAGATACCTATGCCACTCGGATCCACATCAGGGCCACGCTGTATCCCCGTAGGCATATTTGACCAGCACATCTCCATCGTCCACGTATCTCGAACGAGAAATTTACATCCAATCGCGACCATTCATTGTTCGAGGTAATCGGATACAATCTCCACCGTCCCCATATCTCGATCGAGATACAGAGTTCAAATCTCAGCCGTCCAAATATCTCGATCGAGATACAGAGATTCAATCTGCACCGTCCGAATATCTCGATCGAGATACCTAGATGCAATCTCCACCGTCCAAGTATCTCGATCGAGATACGGAAAAGCAATCTAAACCGTCCATTCACGTACGCTGGAAGATGCGATCTCGGCCGTTTAAATATCTCGATCGAGGTATATAATGAATCTTGACCGTCGAGATACCTTGTCGTGGTAATGCCTTTAAATCGTGGCCGTCCATTTACCTCGAACGAGATAGTAATATCAAATCGCAGCCGTCGATCCTTCCCCAACCCTAGAATTAGGTGTGTATCTTGGCCGTATGTTGCACTAACCCTAATATCCAGAGCGTTAATCTTGCAAACCCTAAATTGCATGATGTTTCCGAACCTCGATCGAGGTTATAAAACCGGAAAACTTTTTTTTTTGCCTCATTTTCACAAGTCGTTTTCACTCTCTTGCGCTCTTGATTTGGATTAGTATTAGTGAGCCCATTAGCTTTGTTTTTAGCTTAATTAGTGCTACTTAGCACTAAGCATTAGCCCTTTCACATTAGACCATTCACATTGGACCCTTCACATTTGGCCTAGGTTTTAGCATGGAGGGCCACGAGGAGGGCCACGAGGAGGGCCGCTCATCTATTGCGGACCTCATCGCGGAGATAGACCGTGAGTTAGCGGCTATCCGTAGGAGTGCTGGAGACACTCCGTCTACATTACATATCGTGGCAGACTTGGAGGCGATGCTTGCGTCCCTTCGTAGCCTTCACGATATTGTTTATGTAGATGAGTGGATAGCCCACCATCGCGCTGCTCCTGTGTCACATGGCCTGACATATCGTCAGGTCTGTGATCTTGCTCCTATTAGGGATGGGGCTTTCCTAGATCTTTTCCTTGATAGTCGTGGGATGAGGCCCGGGGCGGGCAAGCCCCTCACTATTTCGCGGTGTTCGCATCCTCGTATGGCGGCACATATCTATAGTCGATATGTTGCCGCATATGGGAGGATGCCGAACAACCGCCAGATTCCCATATACTTCGCAAAGCAGTTATATGCGGAGTTTGTCCTAGGGGAGGAGGTCGATTACACCAGCCATCGTCCGGGTGGTGGTGCTAGCCGAGGCCGTCTCCAGGACCAGGGTAGGCGGCCTCCACCGGCCCTTCGTGCGGCACCAGCTCACGATCCTTCCTTTGTGCCATTGTCGACAGTAGAGGCTCTTGGCACGCAGGTCGGCATTGACGTACGGAGCACCACGGAGAGCATCCAGCACGTGGTGCGCCTATTTTCACGATCTATACCGACGACAGATGTGGAGGTATTTACATATATAATACGTCTTAAGTTTTTTTGGTCATTTATCTTCATGTTTATATGTACTTTTCTATATTTTTACATGAGCAGCATGGTTGATTGTGTCACGCAGGTTCCCACACCTGCCACTCAGAGGCTCACTCAGGAGTTGGTAGAGGCGAGAGCGGAGATAGACCGCCTCCGAGCTGCATTACAGATGGCAGAGGCAGCTACTGCAGAGGCACAGCATCTGAGAGAGTCCGACATCCAGCAGGTAGGTTTCTCTTGCACGTTTAAGTTACAAATTTCTTTAAGTAATACCTAATGAGAGACTAATCAAATATTTTAATGCTTTACTTTTTTGCGTAGGCTCGGACCGAGGTAGAGAGCTCCAGAGCTGAGGCACAGCATCATCAGATTATGGAGCAGATTGCCCAGCACAGGGCAGAGCAGCTGATGCTGCATGTTCGAGAGTATCGTAGATCATCGGACGTGACAGTGCCTTATCTACCGTTATATCCACGGCCTGTCACAGAGGTTTTTCGACGACCTCTCCCGCAGGATGCACCACCCTTCCTGCGTGATGCGTGCTGCTGTTTATGTATCGAGGACATTGATAGTACAGGAGGATATGCCCTAGGATGTGGACATATTTTCCACTTGTCTTGCATCACCCAGGAGCTCGTCCGGTTCTCAGCATGCCCATCCTGCCGTGCACGCGTCGACTTAGCGACGTACAGGGTATTGGGCATCGATGATCTTCACCCAGGCCTTGTACGAGTAGATGCCAGGACTGGCAGGCCAGTCGACTTTACATCAGCTATGGACTTGGGACTCGACGCCTTCGACGATAGAGCCCAGGAGCCTGAGGTGCCTCCTGAGATAGAGTGGAGCTCACATGAGTTCGACGCTTACCAGAGAGTCCTGCATGAGAGCCAGGTGACAGCATTTGAGCGCGTGGGTGGTGCTGGCCCTAGTGGCACAGCGGGTGATGGTGCTAGCAGCAGTGCTGCTTCTCATGAGCAGCGTGTCCTTACAGCAGAGGAGCTTACACGAGCAGAGTGGCAGACACGCACCATTGCAGATTATCGATTTTGGGTTTATAGACAGAGGCGTCTTGCATTAGCACGACGTAGAGAGAGAGAGAGGGCCATAGCAGCTTTTGGGACTCGTGAGCTCCCGAGTACACCGGCACCAGCTCACGATCCTTCCTTTGAGGCAGACCTCCCCGCAGACATTCGACGACCCCCGCAGCCGGCACAGCCTCCTCGACGTGCACAGCAGCCTCGACGCGCACGTCGACCGGCAGTTAGAGATGACGATTTTGATTGGGTTGCTGTTGATAGTGACTAAACTCAGACTAGCTGGGTTAGCTCACTTACATTGTACTTAGATTTTTGGGCAGTGACTAACCTCAGACTAGCTGGGGTAGCTCATTTTCATTCTGATGTACCTATTTGATGTTTATATCATTATGAGTTTTCTCATTATTGAGTATCATTACATTTTAGTTGATGTTCTTGATTTTATTATATTTCTTAACACTTTGGCTATCATATTGTTTGTTGAAAATCTCCATTATTGAGTATCATTACATTTTAGTTGATGTTCTTGATTTCATTATATTTCTTAACACTTTGGCTATCATGTTTGTTGAAAATCTCCATGCCATCATACCCAAACATGCTCTGATGGGGACCAAACTTTGCAAGCATGGGGAGGGGACCCACCCCCACATGCTTGCAAAGTTTGGTCACAATCAGAACATGTTTGGATTGGCAATTGGCGCCCAGTGCGGGTTTTTCAAGTCTCTTGGTGCTTAAGAGGCCATGGAAAATCCGGGCCTTCCCCATACCATCGTACCCAAACATGCTCCGATGGGGACCAAACTTTGCAAGCATGTGGGGGTGGGTCCCCCCCACACGCTTGCAAAGTTTGGTCCCCATCGGAGCATGTTTGGATTGGCAATCGGCGCCCAGTGCGGGTTTTTCAAGTCTCTTGGTGCTTAAGAGGCCATGGAAAATCCGGGCCTTCCCCATGCCATCGTACCCAAACATGCTCCGATGGGGACCAAACTTTGCAAGCATGTGGGGGTGGGTCCCCCCCACACGCTTGCAAAGTTTGGTCACAATCAGAGCATGTTTGGATTGGCAATCGGCGCCCAGTGCGGGTTTTTCAAGTCTCTTGGTGCTTAAGAGGCCATGGAAAATCCGGGCCTTCCCCATACCATCGTACCCAAACATGCTCCGATGGGGACCAAACTTTGCAAGCATGTGGGGGTGGGTCCCCCCCACACGCTTGCAAAGTTTGGTCCCCATCGGAGCATGTTTGGATTGGCAATCGGCGCCCAGTGCGGGTTTTTCAAGTCTCTTGGTGCTTAAGAGGCCATGGAAAATCCGGGCCTTCCCCATGCCATCGTACCCAAACATGCTCCGATGGGGACCAAACTTTGCAAGCATGTGGGGGTGGGTCCCCCCCACACGCTTGCAAAGTTTGGTCACAATCAGAGCATGTTTGGATTGGCAATCGGCGCCCAGTGCGGGTTTTTCAAGTCTCTTGGTGCTTAAGAGGCCATGGAAAATCCGGGCCTTCCCCATACCATCGTACCCAAACATGCTCCGATGGGGACCAAACTTTGCAAGCATGTGGGGGTGGGTCCCCCCCACACGCTTGCAAAGTTTGGTCCCCATCGGAGCATGTTTGGATTGGCAATCGGCGCCCAGTGCGGGTTTTTCAAGTCTCTTGGTGCTTAAGAGGCCATGGAAAATCCGGGCCTTCCCCATGCCATCGTACCCAAACATGCTCCGATGGGGACCAAACTTTGCAAGCATGTGGGGGTGGGTCCCCCCCACACGCTTGCAAAGTTTGGTCACAATCAGAGCATGTTTGGATTGGCAATCGGCGCCCAGTGCGGGTTTTTCAAGTCTCTTGGTGCTTAAGAGGCCATGGAAAATCCGGGCCTTCCCCATACCATCGTACCCAAACATGCTCCGATGGGGACCAAACTTTGCAAGCATGTGGGGGTGGGTCCCCCCCACACGCTTGCAAAGTTTGGTCACAATCAGAGCATGTTTGGATTGGCAATCGGCGCCCAGTGCGGGTTTTTCAAGTCTCTTGGTGCTTAAGAGGCCATGGAAAATCCGGGCCTTCCCCATGCCATCGTACCCAAACATGCTCCGATGGGGACCAAACTTTGCAAGCATGTGGGGGTGGGTCCCCCCCACGCGCTTGCAAAGTTTGGTCACAATCAGAGCATGTTTGGATTGGCAATCGGCGCCCAGTGCGGGTTTTTCAAGTCTCTTGGTGCTTAAGAGGCCATGGAAAATCCAGGCCTTCCCCATACCATCGTATCCAAACATGCTCCGATGGGGACCAAACTTGGCAAGCATGTGGGGGTGGGTCCCCCCCACATGCTTGCAAAGTTTGGTCCCCATCGGAGCATGTTTGGGTACGATGGCATGGGGAAGGCCCGGATTTTCCATGGCCTCTTAAGCACCAAGAGACTTGAAAAACCCGCACTGGGCGCCGATTGCCAATCCAAACATGCTCCGATGGGGACCAAACTTTGCAAGCGTGTGGGGGGGACCCACCCCCACATGCTTGCAAAGTTTGGTCCCCATCGGAGCATGTTTGGGTACGATGGTATGGGGAAGGCCCGGATTTTCCATGGCCTCTTAAGCACCAAGAGACTTGAAAAACCCGCACTGGGCGCCAATTGCCAATCCAAACATGTTCTGATTGTGACCAAACTTTGCAAGCATGTGGGGGTGGGTCCCCTCCCCATGCTTGCAAAGTTTGGTCCCCATCAGAGCATGTTTGGGTACGATGGCATGGGGAAGGCCCGGATTTTCCATGGCCTCTTAAGCACCAAGAGACTTGAAAAACCCGCACTGGGCGCCGATTGCCAATCCAAACATGCTCTGATTGTGACCAAACTTTGCAAGCGTGTGGGGGGGACCCACCCCCACATGCTTGCAAAGTTTGGTCCCCATCGGAGCATGTTTGGGTACGATGGTATGGGGAAGGCCCGGATTTTCCATGGCCTCTTAAGCATCAAGAGACTTGAAAAACCCGCACTGGGCGCCGATTGCCAATCCAAACATGCTCTGATTGTGACCAAACTTTGCAAGCGTGTGGGGGGGACCCACCCCCACATGCTTGCAAAGTTTGGTCCCCATCGGAGCATGTTTGGGTACGATGGCATGGGGAAGGCCCGGATTTTCCATGGCCTCTTAAGCACCAAGAGACTTGAAAAACCCGCACTGGGCGCCGATTGCCAATCCAAACATGCTCCGATGGGGACCAAACTTTGCAAGCGTGTGGGGGGGACCCACCCCCACATGCTTGCAAAGTTTGGTCCCCATCGGAGCATGTTTGGGTACGATGGTATGGGGAAGGCCCGGATTTTCCATGGCCTCTTAAGCACCAAGAGACTTGAAAAACCCGCACTGGGCGCCAATTGCCAATCCAAACATGTTCTGATTGTGACCAAACTTTGCAAGCATGTGGGGGTGGGTCCCCTCCCCATGCTTGCAAAGTTTGGTCACCATCAGAGCATGTTTGGGTACGATGGCATGGAGATTTTCAACAAACAATATGATAGCGCATGTGTTAAAAAATATAATAAAATCAAGAACATCAACTAAAATGTAATGATACTCAATAATGAGAAAACTCATAATGATATAAACATCAAATAAGTACATCAGAATGAAAATGAGCTACCCCAGCTAGTCTGAGGTTAGTCACTGCCCAAAAATCTAAGTACAATGTAAGTGAGCTAACCCAGCTAGTCTGAGTTTAGTCACTATCAAGATAGAGATCTAGTCAGCAGCACCCTCTCTAGCTCTCAACTGCTCTAGAATGCTCTCATGGTCATCCACTCGAAGCCGAAAACGAGGGTGAGAACTGTGTTTTCGGCTCTGTACTCGAACAAGAGTGAGTCTGGTAGCAACCACTAGATGAGAGAACTGAAATGCCTCTAACTCCCACTTCCACTGCTGGAACTCAAGACTCCCCCGATGAAGTCGAATCTGCTGGTAGAACCGGCCTGCCACAATCATGCTATGGGCGTCATAAGAAAACCCATGATCATCCACTGTATCCTGGTCAAGCATGCACTTTGGCCTAGTGCAACTCATCAGATAGTAGTCTACTCCCTCGCTGTTTCCCTCACTGGCAATAACAGCAAATACATCACCCTCCTGTAGCAAATCTGTCAGGTCATCATAACTGACCATGAACGCAGGACCTGTGTGCTCATCAGACACCACTGGATGTGAAGGATGCTCGGGGAAGAGGAATGTCTGTATCCATGCATCTGCCCATCCTCTCGAGGCACAATGTGACCAATCGCCATCCATACATGCTCCACAGAAGCATGCAAACCGTCGTGTGTAAATCGTGGGGGCCGCCATGCACGTGCTCCTGATGGAATGTAAGCCCAAGGTGCCAGGTACTGTGTCACAATCATGGGAGGCTCTGCGGTCAATCGTGCCACCATCCACATGCCAAAAAAATCTCCTGACAATCCGAGCATCACGTCTGGGGTACGATGATGCTGCACTCCCACACAAATGTTGGGAGCACCACTCGACTACGTGGCCCGCATCTCTGAACCGCTGAGCATCCTGTCGCAGCTGATGACGCCTCAAGGCACGTTTCACACACGCGCCTGCACCATCATGCTCACCCTTCCCGTAACCAGTCTCAAAGAATGACCAAATCACTGGGATACTAGACTGCACATGCCACCTATAAATCCATAAAAGATAGTCTTAGTTATTGTTTTCTTTAAGATGTTCTAGTGAATTTAGTTTAATTGAAAATGTAAGAAAGCCATAAGTACAACCTGTAGAGCCAATAGAATTGACGTGATGACTTGAACTGTGCGCCACAACCATCAGACCAAACCCATCGCTGGACATGTCTGATCCCACAATCTCCTAAAAAATCGTCATGGAGACGAAAGCAGTGTTGCACAAAATGTGCATCATGTGAACGATCATCACTGATATAGAAATGATACTCTCGAATAATGACACGGGTCTCGGGGGTACTCGCTATCCCATCTACATGAGCCTCTGCATGTCGATAGCTAATGTGGACCAAAATAGCAACCTGGTGAGGGAAGCAATACATACGTTTAGGACACAAAAAATCAATTAAGTAATGAAGCTCAAACATAAAACAAATAGTACAAAATATAACCATTACCTGCTCTGAGAAGTAATACTCAGATTGTATCTCTTGAAAAGGTGTGAAAGTGTAGTTCTCTGCAAAATCAATCACAGAGACGACCACACCAATAGGAAACTCTGCTAGGCATGCTCGGAACTGACGATCCTGCCACTTGGCACAATGACTGTGCCGTATGTAGGGGTAGATCTGCTCCCTAAATGTGGCTGTGAAGTGACAACGTGGTGTATGTTTGTCCACGAGCTGCAACTTCCTGGACTGTCCACCACTCTGGAGCTGGTGTGTCACATACTCATAACGTTGCCATGCCACTATCTCTTGGTCACTTGCATCAAGATCTACCATCTGTAGATGTGCAAGTGAACCACATGATGTGCAATTGCTCTCCACACAAGGCATCCTATGGAACTGGGCATCCTCCGTGCGTGCACACAAAAGAGAGTGGATGAAATCACGTGGACTACGAGGCAACTCTCTATGCCCACTAAGAGAACGGAACACATCATAAAAAAGATTGAACTCAACATGGTAGCGACAACAACATGTGTCACGCTGACGTGAGTACCTCACAAACCAAGGCTTACACCCCTCAAATGACCTTTGCCCAATTTTAAGCTCTGGATACGAAGCTACAAACTGAGAATACAACTCAGTTTGGGACATTTCAAGAAAGCAAGCACCATGCTCAATGAACACTCCTCTTGTCACTCTCTTACGCAAAGCTTTCTTGAAAACTGGCGATGCACGACAATTCTCCTCCCAAAAACTTTCTATCAAGGTTCTAGTGGTTTCATCTAGTAGGCGATCATGCCTAGCTACACGACCACTACTCGCCCACATAGCACCAACCTCATTGGCATCTAAACTTTGTCGCCTAATAGACCCAACTCTAAGTGCGTGTGGTGCTATGGAAAGGATGCGAGATGTGGCACTAACCTTACCCTTCATTTGGGAGCTACTTATGGCTGCCACAATAGCCCGTCGAGCAGCCAAAGCGTCCGCAGAGTTCCTCTTCTTGTTAACTTTATAGGAATGACGAACACTTTGTAGCACCGCCATGCCAGCTCTCCTCTCTCTTCGACCTCCAATGTCGGAAAGCGCCCTGCAGTTGGCCATGTTGGGCAGATCAATCAAAGCATCAAGCACACATGCCTGTGATGAAGACGTGAGGTCTTTGAAATAGGATTGGAAGATTGCACGGGCACGACGATGTGCCCCTGACTTTGATAGTTCTTTCCTATCCACACGAAGGGCGCCCAAAGGAGGGGGGGTGGGTTCTTGTAGAAGAGAGGACTCAAGAAGGGCGGGTTCATGTGGATTATCTAAACTAAGAGGTAGTGGGGGGGAAGAGGGCGAAGGGAGAGGAAGTGGAAGAGGAGGAGCAAGGCTTGGATCATCGCCAACGGAAGGTGTTGCTCGTTGACGTGCTCTCCACTCTCTCTTTCTCTCACGAGCTACCCTTCTCCTCTCCTCCTCTTGAACTTGGTGGATGGGGGGGAGTCTAGTCCTATCACGTTTCCGACTCCTACGGCTTTGAGAACCCATTCTCAAGGAAACTAAGAGAGAAAATATTATAAGGGCTCAATGATGGGATAGTACTACAGATAAGTGTGGGATAGTACTAGAGATGTGTGATTATATAGGAAAAATAGGTTATCCACTTCAAATCTCACTGGATTTCCTATCTAAGATTGATTGGATAACTAAGATAAACATAAAGATATTTAAAGATAAACTATTATCCACTTAAAAATTAATATTATTTATAATATTTATTAACAAGTCTAAATATTTATCATTACCAGATATATAAATGTATATAAATATATCTTTAAAGAAATCTTTTATTTTATAATTATATAACTGCTTTTTTTAAATAAAGTATTTTTTTCATATTTTATTCAAAGGTTTATTCTACATAAAAAAATTTTAAGAAATATAAAAATAAAAAATTTATTTTTTTAAAATTAATAATATGATCTTTAATAATATTTTTATTGATCTAATCCCAAAATATAATCCTTTTAAATTAGTGATTTTAAATTCTTTTATTTAATAAGTTACATATATTTTATTATTTAAATTTCTATATTCTATTTCTCTAAATTACTAAATTAACTTTTCCAAAAATATGTTTTTGAAAAAAGAGGGGAGGTGGGAAGGAGATGCCACGTGTCACAAGCGTGCATGACACGTGGCATTCTCTTGACATGTGGCACTATTATGGTTGATGTGGCAATTCCATGATGTGGCATGCCATGTCACCATGTGCGAGGTGGCATGCAAAGGTGGCAAGATGATGTGGCATTAATGATGACTAGGATGATGAGGTGGGGAGTCAACTAGGTTGACCATGTTGACATGGAGGGTGGAGGTGGCAAGCTGAGGTGGCAAGCTGCTTATGTGGATCCTCTCGATGCTCACGTGGACATAAAGTGGCATGCATGTATAAGGTTTGGGCCTACCCAAGCCTCGCACATGGAATGAAACCTAAGCTGTGAAGTTTACCAAGCCTAGATTTCCAAACCTAACTAGGATTGGTTTTAGACTTGAAAAGGGGAGAGTGGACACAATATGGGAATTTTCACTTGGGAGGATTGAAAATGGACCTTCCCATACTCAAATCAAGCCAAATTTTTTTTGATAAATTCATGGCAACAAGAGTATTGATCCCATGAGTTTTTAGATTGAAAGATTCAATATTTAATTTTCTAGAATTAAATTACTATTGATTTAATGGGCCTCTGACAGTCATAATAAATTTTCCAAAGTAAATCTACAAAAATCAAACCGTTAGATTTGTAATTTTATCTTATACCCACATTATACTAATCTTTCCCAATCTAATCATCACTAGATCCATACAATTTGAGCATTTTAAATGGTAGATGTGGTGGGAGGATAAAATAGTATGTTTTTTAACAATTCTAATATCTTTTAAATAATATAGAAAATAGTAGAACACATCAAAAATTACTCGATAAATCAAGTTAAGCTCTATGTTATTTGTATTTGTGAAATGCAAAGTGGGAACATCGTATGAGTAATAATGTAAAAGTTATAGGCAATTTACTCACATTCACTATACCTGTCTAAACCTAGGACAGGGCCTGTATACAAACTTGGTTCCCAAAGAAAAGGGGATTTGCAATTATTGGATATTCGATCAGATTATAGTTTTAGGTGCCCAACTTTGCATATGATGTTTCATTAGAAGACCTTGAAGTGAAACTCCTTGGCTAACTATGAGAGATTGGCTATTCTTCTTGAAAAAATGCCTGTTTTTCAGCTAAAGCCAAGGGCGCCCACGCCATGAAACTAGATAACCTCATCTTGCAACCACCCAGAGAGCTCTCAACATGCATAGAGAGCCAAAAAAACACAAAACCCTAAACGTCCTAATTCTTGAATTAAAAACTAAAAGCAATTGCAATAACATGTTAGGAGAAGGAGAAGAGGAGAAAAGACGAAAGAAGGAGAAAAGAGGAGAGAGGAAAAAAGAGGAGAGAGAGAGAAAGAGAAGAGGGAGAGGCTCCACCTTAATTCGACCCTACCTGCGCTTCCTCTGCGAAAAAACCAGAAAATAGGCTCTCGGCTGTGAAAAACTTACGAGCGCCGGTATATGCTACGGAATATGCGTCGGAATATGCTACGGTATATACTACGAAATATGTGTCGGTATAGGCGTCGGAATGAGCGTCGGTATAGGCGTCGGTATAGGTGTCGGGACACGAAAATTTAAAAAAACCCCGCCATGCTTGTCTCCTCCAACATGACGACGGACATACCGACGTTCGACATTTGCGTCGGTATTTTGGCATCGGTATGTCCTCAAGCTCTTGTAGTGAAATACAAGTTGCATAGAAGTGCTATACGGGTTTCTTTCGAAGTGATCCCCCAAACCTCATGTCTTGTTGCCATGTAGAGGTTTGTACATGGTACAAGAGTCAAGCACTCTATAAGGCTCTTTATTCAAAAAAATAGGAGTGCTCAAGTAAAGGGGCAGTGTTTAGGCACCCACAAAATGTGAATGATGGACATGCATTGTGAGAGAAAGAAAGTTTATTGTGGTATTAGGTAGCTTCATACAGCGTATCCTTGAAGAAATCCCATAAGTGTGTTATGCGGGAGTATGAATCACTGTAAGAGCATGTCCCACACTAATTTATTGTGAAGTGTGGTAGAGAAAAGAAAAATTGATGAAGGAAAAACAAGGCCACGAAAAAGTGGCACAAATTTTAGTATGTGGCATGTCAATTTTTCAATTTTAGTTGTAGTGTGGGGACATGGCCCACCAAGCCATCCTCATCCCCTTATTGGAAAGAATCCTTCATAATTATGTGGGAGTCAGTGTAAAAAATAAGACACGAGTAAAATAGTATAAGTATAAATGGGTTGGCGAATGTTTTTATATATGACCTATAGGTTTTATAAACTTATGGGTTGACGAATCTTTAAATTTTTCTATCTTATATGGTAGTATATAGTGTACTTTTGGCGAATTTGTCTCTAGAACCCACTAAAACTAGAAAAATTTAAGCAATTTTTGCCTTAAAATAAATTTCTAGTGAAATAGCCTGACAATATGAAAGAGCCCTCTAAAATAGTTCTTGAAAACGCTATTATATGCCTAATATCTGGCCTCTTTGGAGAGAAATACAAGATTGAAAACGAAATTGGGAGTCACACTTCAAATGAGCACTGGATAAGATTTTTTTTAAATAAAAAAAACAATCAAAATAAAAGACAACTCTTCAATCTATAGTATTTTAAAACCCAAAATCTACCCCATTTTAGTACACTGTATGCTGGTTCAACAAGTGAGGGAACTACAAGACCGTGCAACACAAAACGCCAAGGGCGGTAGTTGCAACTTCGACATAAAAGCAAAAGGTGAAAAGGTGATATGGAGTTTCGAACGATCAACAAGACTGTGTGGTAGTTGCAACTTCGCAGCAGCTGCCTTCCATCAAGGTGGTAAATTAAGGTGGCGACCCTCTCAAGTAGTTGTCTGAGATCATAATCTGCATGCAGTTGTAAATTAAGATTATGCGTCAATCTTATAATTTTTCGGATTATGCTTACATTAACAGTAGAGTCTCTCTCTCTCTCTCTCTCACACACACACACACACTCTATCTTTCACGCCAAACCCTTTGCAATGATTTGGGGCCAAAAAGCTTGAAAAGGATTTTCGACCGAAACGCCAACAACACTCCGAATTGTCATATGCGCGATGCTTTTCAACTCCTAATTATTGTCATATATATGCGCAGTGCTTTTCAAGTCCTAACTATTATTAGTTTGACCCTCATTGCTCAAATTTTTAAATTTATACTGTAAAAATCGTCTTTTGATTAAAGAACCCAACCTTTACATTTTATAGGCTTGTTTAGTATATTGGCCTTTGTTTACAGCCCCTTTTGTATGTAGTTGTATATAACCTTTGTTTTTAGATGCCTTTTATGTGTCTATATATCTACTACAAGAGAAGGGGGACGCGGCTAAGCGTCACTCCAAACGTCTCTCGTAAATATTAAACTTGAGGGTGTCGGATGATATTATAAGTGATATATTAGGCACGTCGTTTAAACACCACTTTTTGTTACGTTAAAACGTCATGAATTTTGCCTCCCATATGAGTTATGTGTCAGCTCTCATGAGCTATGCCTAAGGAGAGCTCGGTTGCATAGACTCTCATGAGCTATGCATAAAGAGAGATCTTTTGCATAAGCTCTGGTGAGAGCTATACATAAACAGAACAAACTTCACTAAACTAAAACTAGACTAGACTCTTTAGGGCATCCCCACTCTTTAGCTGGCTCTTGAAGTAACACGACAAGAAAACTGTTGTGTTAACATCACTATGCTAATGTCACATGGCCCAAAAAACACATGGAATTAGTGTGTGTGAGCTTTTAAGTTACCACAGTAGACGTTAAATATCACTCATTAATGATATTAGGAGTGACATTAACATCACAAAAAATATGTCACACATAGCGTCACAAGCAAAGCCTTTTTCAAAGGGACTTTGGTGAGGTTTTATGAGAGTTACATGTAGTGTCACAAGCAAAGCCTTTTTCAAGGGACTTTGGCAAGGTTTTATGGGAGTGACGTTTTTTGACACTAAACATCACTATTTAAGGACTGTACAAACTTCTGGCGTGTGACTTTTAGTGTCACATTTACTGGGTGACACTAAACGTCACATTGAAATTCGAATCCTAGGCACCAACGAAAACAGCTCAGGATGTCTCTTTTTCAACCTACGATGACTATTTTTCATTGAATTTAGCTTCTTGTGGACGGTTCTCCTTCTCTTCCTCTATTTCCTCCCCAAGTTTTGCCTATACATCCACACACGTGCATATATATCACGTGGTCTGAGATGTACTACTTGTGGGACCCACATGTCCCAACACCATCCAAATTGCTTAGCTCACATGTATACATGATCTCATCCCAGCATCAAAACCCATGTAGACATCATCTGTTATATCAAAATGATCAAAAGCAGGGCTATTGTAAAATTACCCTACATGGTTGTGATGCCACTTTTTTTTTGTTGGCATAGGCTCCTAGGGCGAGACCCCTTAAGCCGTGAAGTTGCAGAAATGGTTCACGACGTGAACCATTTTTTTATTTTTTTTCGATGGACCCCTTCTCACGTCGTGAAGCGGACTTCATGGATTTTATAAATTTTTATTTTGATTATTTATTTTTTGCCTACAGACCGCTTTTGATGTTGTGAAGCGAACTTCACAGATTTTATAAATTTTGAGTTTTTTTTTTATCGCGTGAATGAAGGGTCTCAGTTCACACCATGAATTAGACTTTATGAAAAAATTAAATTCGTTATTTTTGGTCATGTGAACCAAGGGTCTCACGCCGTGAACAGTTATCAGTTGGCATGAATGAGACTTCACGAAAAAATTAAATTCGTTCTTTTTTTTGGTCGTGTGAACAAAGGGTCTCATGCCGTGAACCAAACTTTACGGAAATTTGTTTTTTTTTTTTGGGTCACATAAACGAAGGGTCTCACGCCGTGAACCCTTATCGGTTCATGCCATGAACTGGACTTCAGGAAATTATAGAGGTGATAATATATGCAAAGCGTGACTTTCTAAAAAAATTAAGCTCATGCTACATTTTTGTTTATCTTGAGATAAAGTTGAGATTGTGTGTGTGTGTGTGTGTGTGTGCACAATCGTACAAGAATAACTATAGCCTCGTGTATAGCCTTATATATAGCCTCACATATAGCCACGTGCATAGTGTATATAGGTGCATTGTGGGCCACAACGAAAAAATAAGGGAAGAATGGGAGAGATGTTTCTCGTACAATCTCTTATATAGTCCTGTTTCGCAAAAGCTGTAACAAAAAAATTAAAGGCAGAATGGGGGAGACGTTTCTCTCCCATTTCACCCCCGTTATTATTATTATTCTAGTGTCATAAATATTAAAGACGTACAGGCATTAAAAAGTGGCTAAACCCTAAAGAGTGTATGGCAAGAGAGAATAGAGGCCATAAAAGATAGATGAAGACCTAAACATACAAACATGCAACATAAGTATAAATATATAAGTATGTAACATAATCATAAAAATATAATAAATGTATAACAAAAAAGCAAACTATAAAAAAAAGGTACATAACCATAACACATTATGATAAAAATATAATATTATCTAAAATTATATGATAAGTTACAAAGTGGGAGAGAATAATATCAACACTACTAATCACCATCTTCTAATTCTTTCTCCTCTCACATATTTTGTTTGTTGTCACCCCATCCTTAATCCCCCTTATATTTTTATTATTTTGAGACTAGATATCTTCATTAGTTCTTTTGGTTGCACATGGTCAGTGGGTTCATTGTAACATGATACTAAAACACAACAAAACTAATATGGTAAAACATAGTTTAGAAAAACGAAGAGTTTCTAGGATTAAGACTTACTTGCTATGCTTTCCAAGGAGGGCCTCTGTAATAATCTATCCTTTTTCATGTGCCTTTCAAAGACTCATGCTTCTCATTGTAATGCAAACTCATTGTAGAGGGGTGGTCCTACATACATACATTTGAATGAACATTAATTTTCAGTTATTATGAGATACTTTTAAAAAAAAATCAATTTGAGGTAATATACTTATAAAGACGACAAGGATATCTACTCCTCTTTCATGTGTAATGTCTTGCTGCCTGTGATCTTTGTTCCATGCATGCATAAATATAAGGACCATGTGGAAAGAGAAGAACTTCTTAATAGTTTTTTACAAGCTAACAAAAGTGAGAAAAGTAGTGGAGATCAATTCATGTGCATACATAAGGCTATGCATGCTCTATGTGTGTATACATAGAGCTATGTATGCTCTTTGTATGTTGTATGTATGCATACATAGAGCTATGTATTCTCTATGTATGCACAAATGAGGCACACGTAGCTCTTTATTTTCTTATTAGAATCATGTAATGTACGCATAATCATAGAAAGCACGCAACATAGAAAGCATAAATATATATAATAAAGATGTGAAAAAAGCATAAAACCATAAAATAAAAAGCATTAGGTTTAGGATTGGAGCTTACCTCAAGAGCTAGCTAAAGAGTGGGGATGCCCTAAAGGGTCTAGTTTAGTTTTAGTTTAAAGAAGTTAGCTCTCTTTATGTATAGCTCATGAGAGCTTATGTAAGAGAGCTTTTTTTTATGCATAGCTCATAAGAGCTTATGCAACAGAGCTCTCCTTATGCATAGCTCATAAGAGCTTATGCAACAGAGCTCTCCTTATGCATAGCTCATGAGAACTCATGCATAACTCATGTGAGAGGTAAAATTTATGATGTTTTAACGTCCCAAAAAGTGACGTTTAAATGACTTGTCTAATATATCACTTGAAATATTGTCCTGATATATCTTTTGTAATATTGTCCCCGACACATAAAAGGCATCTAAAAACAAAGGTTTATATACAACTACATACAAAAAGGGGCTCCCAACAAAGGCCAATATACCAAACAAGCCTATAAAGTGTAAAATTTAGGTTATTTAATCAGAAGATAATTGTTATAGTTCAAATTTATTAAAAAAATTTGAGCAAACTCAACGTGGTGTAGGGTCAAACTAATGCAAGTTGAATATATTCAACTTGTTTTGAAGCATTGCACATATGACAATAATAATTACAAGTTGAAAAGCATTGCGCATGCGGTGTTGTTTGGCATTTCGATGTCATTGGTCCTCCCAAATGAATGCAAAGGGTGTGGTATTTTACCGACTCTTTATTCTCCGTCCAAGGCATGAAAGCCCTAGCTGAGACGCTCCTGTTAATCTAAGCATAATCCAAAAAATTATAAGATTGACGCAGCTTAACCATCATTTATCAGCTATTTTAGGATAGAACTAGCATATATAGTATGCATTTTGGATACTAAAATCCGGTAGATTTTGGGTACTAAAATACTATAGATTTTTGGGTAGATTGTGGGTTCTAAAATACAATAGATTTTGGATACTAAAATCTAGTAGATTTTGGGTTCTAAAATACGATAGATTTTCGGGTAGTTTGTGGGTTTTAGATGACGGGAAACTCTACAAGAGTGCATGACACTTTTAAAATCCAAATCCCTTTTGTTTTTTTACTGATTCCAATGTAAAGTGGGACACTTGGTTGATTTTGATAGCGTTATGCTAAAATATCAAGATTGACTATCTTGCTTATATAGACTGGATGGACTAAAGCGTAAGCTTAGTTAAAACAATACTATAGTGACTAGAGATAATGTAAGATTATTGATTAGGACATGATAACTACTTTTTTTTCAAAAAGATTCCCATTTGACTTTAAATAATTGAAAGAGAATGAGAGAAGTTAATTTTATTGTTTGAAAAAAAGCTTGTTTTTTATACTTGAAGTTGGTTATGACTGATTTGAACATGCTTTTCTTGAAAGATTATGGACTAGAGATGAGTGTAAGATGATATGTCACTCCAATAGAACGAGGGTGTAGCAACAAAAATATTAGTGCTTCTATAACTCGAAGGGTATGGAGATTTTAGGCCTATTTTGCTAATAGAAACGTTAATAAGTGATAGAACCTCATGGAAAAAAAAACTAGGGAAGACTAAAAAGCTGGGGTAGAATGGGGAGTCTGCACAAGACTCCCTAAATTTTCCCAAGTCTTTTTTTATTAATATAGATAGTTTTTTGATGTAGACATAAACTTGAGAAAGAAGTTAAAATTGGGAAGAATGCAAATGAGTCAAATATATATTATATTTCTCGAACTATTGGGCCTTTGGCTATTTACAAAAAAGAAATCAAGGAAGAGAAGGCTACTCGGAATCCTCATCGGATTCCCTTGACTCGTCATCATCTTCGTCTTCACTTCCTTCACCCACTTCATGCTTGTAGTCTAGATCTTCCTCTTCCTCTTCCTCTTAATTTTACATACATGCAAACAAGAGTAACGTAAGTATAAAATAATAAAAGATAATTATATATAGATAAGAGTAGGGCTTAGTAGCTATTTACCTTATCTGCTTGAGTCCCCAAAATGGACTTGTTCAAGCGTACACCTCACATATGCATCCAAGCCCACAATTGCGGATGAGAGACTCTATAAAAAACAATTTAAAAAATATACAATTAGTTAAAGGAAACAATATAGTATAAAATAAAATGAAAGAGAAGAAGAAAAATAGTAAAATAAATAGTTACGAAGCGAGTAATGATGGAGGAATTTTCTCTCGAGCCAAAGTGTGAACCCTTACTTCTTTAGTCGGGAAGCACTCAATGCTTCTTGTTATTGAAAAGCACGTGGATTCTTTCTCACAAAGCTCCGTGCATGCCTCCACTCCTCTTGTGAGGAAACACTTGGCTTCTCCAAATTGTTCTTTGCCACTCTCTTGAGATTTTCTCTCCTATTAGAGAGAAGAATCTTCATCCTCATCTTCATCCAATCCTCCGAGAAGGAAAGGCCCGCGTATGGAATAGGAAAATCAGTCTTGAGCACATCAATAACATATTTCTTTGAGAGCTCATCCTAGGCTTTCCACTTCTTTAAGAAGTTCGTGATGAACAAGGTATGCGTGTCTTTCCCCTCATCTTCCTCATGCGTTTGCCTTGTTCCATTCGTCGACCCACTCTTGATGTGTGTGTGTGTGCGCGCGTCGTGCATGTGTGTGTGTGTGTGTGTGGAGAGAATTAGTGAAGTGTGTGTGTAGATCTCCCTCTCTCTCCTTGGGCGTTTTGCCTCTCCCCATCTCCTCATCTTCTTATGTGTGTGTGTGTGTGTGTGGAGAGAATTAGGGTAAATGTGTGATGTGTGTATATATCTCCTTCCCCTCTCTCCATCCTTCTTCTTACCTTCTTAATTATGTTTTGGAGAGAGGATTTGTATGTGTGTGTTGTGAGAGATGTAGAGAGCGAGAGAGCTTGTGTATGTGCATCTATTACTAATGTATGCAATGTGTGTGTAGGTTTGTTCCTCCCACGTGTGTCCTAGCTTGCAGATCTGCTTCAAACACGCACTATCCAAGAGGTAAGCACATTACCAATTCTGTTGTTTTATTACTTCTCTTTTTGTTGTGTTTTAATTTGTTCTCAATTTGTAATTATTCATTGAAATTATGAGTATGCAAGCTTGTTGTTTTATGCACATATATGCTAATATTAGCATATATGTGAGTGCATAAGAAATTAATGTATGTGCTTATTTGTCTTTACACACACACACTTTGCAAGAGAGAGAGAGAGAGAGAGAGAGAGAGAGAGAGAGAGAGATTTTCTTTTTGGCGCATACCCAAGGCGTTTCGGTCTCTTTTTCAACTTGAAATCTAATGTCTAAGACATGCATGTCAACGTTATGTCTATATGTATATACTCTAATGTATATGCCTAAAGCACATATCCATAAGCTAATGTATATGCCTAAACATCGCTAATGTATACTTGATCTCCCTCAACGGCTGGGGAAAAGAAGCCTGTTTGACGCGTTAAATGTTATTTTTAAAATCTCCCTCGCCGCGCGACTAGGGAAAAGAAGCCCTGTTTTATGGTTTACATAATGCTTAATGATTTGCATTTAATGAGCTACATATACATGTTATCCTGCTAGATGGAGCCTCTCAATCTTGAAGAGAGAATAGCGTGTCCATGCATGCGATGTAAGTACCAAATATTTTGAAAACGAAGGATTTGCAACCAGCATATTCATGACGCTGGCATATTTCCAATGGAGGTCTTACAAAATTTACGATTTCAATCATACAACCAAGCAAGTGTGCAACCACATCTTGATAACATTGCACCTGTGAATTCTCATCCCCAACAAAGGATGAGAATATCGGAGGAGGGAGTGACAGATGGAGCTCAATTAACAGCACCCGAGGGGATGGAAGAAGGACAAATGGAGGAAATGTTGGATGCCTTTCTCGAGCAACAAGAAGGTGTCTTCGAGGAGCATGAACATGAAGATCATCAACCACGACATTCTCAATGGTCAAATTATGAACCAGAGGAAGAAGAGGTCATGCGTAAACTTGCACGCCTTCCACTATACAATGGTGCCAAGATATCTGTATTGCGTGCATCTCTTAGGATGCTAAATTTACAGTCAATTTTTGGATGGTCTAATACAAGTGTCATTGAACTCTTCAAGTAAGTGATTTATGGAGATTACACCTAATGTTGGAATGATAAATTTTCAACTTGTATTTGACTAAATCTTAATAGTAACGATCAGATATTGCCATACTTACAAGATTTTGAAAGACCAGATATTGTCATACCGCAACGAGATGCCTCCATCTCGTGCAAATGCCAAGAAGTTACTGAAATCCATAGGCATGGATTACAATATTCATGCTTGTCGCAATGATTTTATTCTCTTTCGCCATGAATAGGAGCATTTGCAAGAATGTCCCCGTTGTGGCTCTAACAGATATAGAGAAGATGTTCAGGGGGAAGCTGTCCCAGTAAAGGTTCTTAGGCACTTTCCAATCATCCCAAGAATATAAAGCATGTTGTTCAGGTGCAAATCTATAGCAAGCTTGATGACATGGCATGCCACAACTCGATCCACAGATGAAGTGATGCGTGTGCCTACTGATTCACCCGCATGGAGACACATTGAAGAGAAATGGCTAGCTTTTAGGGAAGATCCTCGTAACCTCCGTCTTGGCCTAGCAATGGATGGTGTAAACCCTTTTGGTTTATGGAGCTCTTCATGGAGCACATGGCCTGTTTGCCTTGTGAATTATAATCTTCCGCCATGGTTAGCAATAAAGAAAGGTCATTTGTTGCTCTCATTAATAGTTCCAAGAAAGTACAAGGTGAAGAACATGGATATATATTTGGCACCACTTATTGATGAGTTAGGCACCTTGTGGAACGGAATTGAAGTGAGGGACATTTCAAAGCAGAGTGGCCAAAGACTTGCAATTGTGCAAGGTATTCTCATGTGGACAATGCATGATTGGCCTGGCTATGGAGAATGCTCAAGTTTGTCTATATCGGGTTATAATGCATGTCCTCTATGTGGTCCTCGACTTCATTCAAGATACTCACAAGCATTACGAAAGAATGTCTACCAACGACATGTTAGGTATCTTCCAGAAAATCATGAATTGCGGGATGGTAATCTAGGAAGACCTCCTCCAAGTGCACTGAAGGCAAGCGATTGGAAGCTCAAATGGTAGGAATGTGGCAACTTGGCATGTCCTGGGATGAAGAGGCTCTCTATCTTTCACCAACTCCCCTATTGGGGTGATCTTCTTATAAACCATTTGCTTGACCCGATGCATATTTTCAAGAATGTAGCTGACATTCTGTGGAAGACCATGACAGGAAAAAAGGAGACTAAAGGCCAAAGGGACGACTTAGAAGAGATAGGTTGCATGAAAGAGTTGTGGGCTCGCACTAGACCCAATGGAAAGGTGCTACTTCCAAGAGCCTCATGGGTTTTTAGTAAGATGGAGGAACAACAAGTGAAGAGGACAATTTCAGAGTTTCAGACTCCTATAGGTTGTATGCATTGCTTGAAAAGTGCATTTATATAAAGGATGATGATCTTAGTGGCCTCAAGTCTCATGATTGACACAAGTTTTTACAATTTGTGCTCTCCATAGCAAAAAAGGATTGCCTCACTGAAGACATTAGAGCTACTATGTATAAGATTAGCACATTGGTGCATTGGATTTCTTCAAAAGAGATAAAGAGAGACACTTTGGAGACAGCGCGTTTAAACTCCATAGAGGCACTCTGCATGATGGTAAAGAAGTTTTTCCCTACAAGTTTATTAACAATCCAGATGCATCTGCTAGTTCATGTTGTAGATGAGGTTGCAGTTGCTGGAACAGTCCATTCAAGATGGATGTTCTTTTCGGTGGAGAGGTTTATGAAGACATTAAAGGGATTTGTTCGCCAAATGGCTCACCCGGAGGGAAGTATGTCAAAAGGGTGGCTGATACAAGAGTCCCTTGTTTACATCACTGAATATTTAAGTTCATCAGATCCAAAGATACCTCGACTGTGGTCTCAAGAGTCTAATAGGTGAGTCATTGGTGAGGAACCTCAAGGCCAAGGCATTAACAAAAAGATGGATAATGATTTGCGGAAAAAAATCAACAAATTTTGCATATTGAACTCGCATGTAATGAAGAAGTGGATTGAGACATATGAAGCTCTCAAGCAACATATGAGACATATGAAGAAGTGGATTGAGACATATGAAGCTCTCAAGCGACAGTGAGTACAAGATCGTTTAAGTTTCAGAAGGAATCGCACTACAAGAAATCTCCCATATCCAGACGGTCTCCAAGCTCTTCCGGACTTTCCCACAGGTAGATGGCTAGAAGCTACAATTTTAGAAGCCAAACGTGCTGGTTTAACTATAACAGAGGAGGAGGAGGAGCTTACAAAAGGATGCGATTGGCATGTAAGTGTTTAAGTTCTACATGTCTCTCTTTTTGTAAGATTCCTCCCCAGCCTCTCAAAATGTCCAGCATATTCCCTTGTAATCAATTCCCTCTTCAGAAATTTAAGAGATCTTGTCTCTGCCTGTTTTGGCATAGAGAGAAAAAATATTCTAGAGAGAGAATATTCAGATTTTGAATATTTTTGAATAGAAAAATATCTCATCTTATTAAAATAAATTCTCCTAAAACAGAAATTCAGAAAGAATTTTCCAATGTGCAATTGGAATTAATTGGAAATGGGTATAAAGGACCTTAGCCTAAGGGTCTAGATTTTCAAAAATTTTAGATTATGGTCCAATTAAGGTTCCTTTGGGCCAATAAGATCAATCCATGTGTAGGGAGGAGATAAATCCAATTTGTAAAAGAAGATACCCAAAAATGAGTAAATGCTCACATAAGATGAAGAGTTGACTATGTACAAGGTTTATTAGTAAGAAACTATGAGCAATATTAAAAATATGAGATATTTTGGATATAATAATTCCATTTTGACACATATGTAAGGAAGGGGAGTCCATTAAAGGAGGTGCATATTTCACATGCTTGAATGAGTTTTAAACTCAAAAATAATGTGATATTTTTATCTCTCCTCTCTCTTGAATCAAACCAAATCAAAATGGAACCAAACTGAATAAAAAAGGAACCAAACTAGATCCAAATCTAGTCCAAATTCAACCAAACTGAATTTAGAAAATTCTAGAATTCAGTTAGCTTTGGTTAGAGATTCCCTCCCCTATAAATAGAACATGAGTCCTTTGAAAAAAATAGAAGAATTTTACTATACCAGAGTTATGCTGTTGAAATAATGCTAATTTCTACTATTCTCTAAAAATCTCTCCAAATTGAAGAAATTGGAGCTTCCCTCTTTCTTCAATCCCTATTGGTGGCTCCATCACCATACTTAACCAATTGATTGGTTGGGGGCCTCTACCGTGAACAAAGAATCAAGCAATTTATAAGGTAAATGGTGAATTTCTATAATTTCTCAATGCTTCTCTCTTCTCAACCCCTCTCAAGCTTGAGAAGCTTAATTGGAATGGTTTTTGAATGCTATTGAAGTTAATTGATGAATGGTAGTGAAGAATTACATAATTTGATGAATGCTATTGAAGTTAATTGATTAATGATAGTAAAGAATTACATAAATTTCCATTTATGCTTAATTCTAATGGTTTTTATGTAATTTCTCTCTCTCACTCAAGAAATTATCATACTCATGACCCATTCTCAATCCAAATGAAGCGTTTCATAAAGCTTTTCCTTAATACAAGATTAATCTATGCTTGAGGTCAAATTAATGGCTTTTTTCTATGCTTTTAGTTTATGTATTTCATGAATATTGATGATTCAACCCATTATTGGGTTAATGATCCAATTAGGGATCATTCTAATTATTTTCTAAATGATAAGCTTTATCCTTCAAAATAAATTGAGATTTATCAGTCATGATAGCGAAGCTATGGTAAAATTTTTATAAAAATTACACATAAAATAATTTTATTCAAAGCATGAAAAGAGAACTTCCTACCATATTCTAGGAATTATCATTCTAGATTAATTGAAAGAATTTTATTGTAATCATGGAGAAATTAATTTTTATGTTATGCATAATTGATGATTATTTTATTGTAAAAGTGTTACTTTTATCATATTTGGATATCATGCATAGAGGTATGCATAAAAGTTGATTATTTTATTATAAAAGTGTGACTTTTATCATAATTGGATTTCATGCAGAGGTATGCATAAAAGTTGATTATTTTATTATAAAAGTGTGACTTTTATCATATTTGGATTTCATGCATAGAGGTATGCATAAAAGTTGATTATTTTATTATAAAAGTGTGACTTTTATCATAATTGGATTTCATGCATAGAGGTATGCATAAAAGTTGATTATTTTATTATAAAAGTGTGACTTTTATCATATTTGGATTTCATGCATAGAGGTATGCATAAAAGTTGATTATTTTATTATAAAAGTGTGACTTTTATCATATTTGGATTTCATGCATAGAGGTATGCATAAAAGTTGATTATTTTATTATAAAAGTGTGACTTTTATCATATTTGAATTTCATGCATAGAGGTATGCATAAAAGTTGATTATTTTATTGTAAAAGTGTTACTTTGGATTTCATGTATAGAGGTATGCATAAAAGATATTATTTTTACACTAAAAGTGTGATTTTTATCATAAATGGATTTTATGCATAACCTAGATGCATAAGAGAAATTCTTTTATTCTAAAAGTGTAATTCCTACCAAATTGAATTTATGCATAAGAAGATGCATAAAAGATTGATTTTTAAATTCAAAGTGTCATTCTCATCTAAATTAAATTTATGCATAGGAAGATGCAAAAAAGAATGGAATTTCAATTCAAAAGTGTTATTCTCATCCAAATTGAATTTATACATAGGAAGATGCATAAAAGATGGATTTTTAATTCAAAAGTGTCAATTCTCATCTAAATTGAGTTTATGCATAGAAAGATGCATAAGAGATGGAATTTTAATTCAAAAGTGTCATTTTCATTTAAAATGAATTTATGCATAGGAAGATGCATAAAAGATTGATTTTTAAATGAGATGTGATAATATGTGATAAGATGCGTATGGAAAGTGATAGGATGTGATAAGAGGTGTATGAGATGTGATGAGATGTGATAAGATGCGTATGGGAAGTGATAGGATGTGATAAGAGGTGTATGAGATGTGAAAAGATGTGAAAAGATGTGTATGAGATGTGATAGGATATGATAAGAGGTGTATGAGATGTGATAGAATGTGTTAAGATGAGTAAGGATGTGTTAAGATGTGTATGGGACGAGGTAGAGAGTGTATCTGATGGGATAAGATGTATATGAGATGTGTTAGGGCGAGAATGGATGTAGTATGGATGTATGGATGTAGATATGGATGTATGTATGTATGTGGATGTGGATGTATGAATGAGGATGTGAAAATGGATGTATGTATGTAGATGTGGATGTATGGATGTGAATGTGAATGAAGATGTGGATGTGGATGTATGGATGTGAATGTGAATGAAGATGTGGATGTGGATGTATGGATGTAGATTCAGATGTAGATATATGTATGTGAATGTGGATGTATGAATGAGGATGTGAAAATAGATGTATGCATGTAGATGCGTATGTATGAATGTGAAATTGGATGTATGTATAATGTGGATGTATGAATGAGGATGTGAAAATAGATGTATGCATGTAGATGCGTATGTATGAATGTGAAATTGGATGTATGATGTGGACGTACCAACATGGATATGTATGTAGAATAATGAATGTGAATGTGTATGTGAAATAATGTGTAGTCTTTATGAGTGAATGGATGAGAATGAGTACACATTGAATGGATGAGAATGAGTACACATTGAATGGAATAGGAAATAAGTAATGTGGTCCGAGAGTGGATAATGTGGAAAGACGAGAGTTCGTTATAGAAACTGTATTTTGTGACTATTTGTAAATGACTGTTTTATGTCAAGAATGCTGGGGAAGCATTTTGACCGTCTTGAGGATTAAGGTCATGAAGACCGAACTGATAAAGTTGCAGCTGCTGATGGAGAGTCAATGGAGGATGTCTCGCGTAGCAAGGTCGGCCGAGGTCTTGACCAGCCTCGGTTCGATTTAAATGGTGAGCTTCCGGTACGGTGGATTAGGGACCAAGGAAGCGGCCTATGAGTGAAGCGCTAGGTCACCTGCGAAGGATCCTAGAGGGTGCTGACCATACGGTGCTCGGGCTCTGGGTCGCCGAAAATACCCACACATGCGTCGTGGAAGACATTGGAACAAGGAGTAAGCGTTGTTTTCTGAAACCGAGCATGGATCTGGTTGATTGACCTTGCTGGTCCTCAACGGATGAGTCCATGGCTCTTTTATATGGATCTGTGGGTTGATCTTGCTGATCTTCCACGGAGATTCCATTCTGTTATATGAATATATTGCTGGTAGGAACTATGGAAAAGGCCCCTGAGTGAACAGGTGGTGAGCGTTCTAGTTGCCAATGATGCCATAAGTACACCGATGAATGAATGAGACGGGAAATAAGGATTCAACAAAAGACTTTGAGGATTGTCATCAGTGACATAATGGTTTCATTAAAGGATTTTTTGAAAGTTAGTTGATGCTGAGAAAAAGGCAATTTCATATTGGGTGTATAAGTGGTGTGACTAGTTTTATGTTTGCATGAACTTCCGGCTAGGGGACCTAGGAACTCTTTTCCCTGGTACCTGGGACAAAACCTAACCAAATTCCTAATTGGATCCCATCACTACAGTGGTTGGGAGGTTGGCTAACCCATGGGACTCGATGGGGTTAGGCTGGACTGATGGATCCGTAAATCGAGATTTAATTTCTATTATTATGATAGATGAAGTAAATCCGAATAGTAATTGTTCTATGGATAGGAATCAACGGCTGTGCCTCTTGATGGAAAAAAAAGCGTTGATCCCAATGATCCAAGTGCAAGTTTCTTCCTTGATCTGACCAAGTACCACTAGAGGTACAGTCAGATCAGTTTGATCAGTAATGATCTTGACTACGTTAGAGTAAAGAGTTATCCTGGTGGAATCGCCCGTGCTTTCCGGGTAAAGGAAGTTTTTTCGGTTTCGGTTTTGGATAAACCAACGGATTAGTCTCTTGTCTGGATATCCGTGGGCGAGGCCCCGAGTGTGGGACCCCTGCACCGCGCACGATGTGCTACTTCCGCTGCTAGTACCCCGAATCCGTTGCGCGGTGGAGACAGGGATCTCACACTTGGTATCAGAGCAAATTGGCTAATAAAGATCATCTGAGAAGCCAAATATGTCAAAAATTTATCAAGAAGCACAAAAAGGTTGTAATTGTATGATATAATTCATACAAATTGATATTCAAACTAAAAAATTCGTAAATTAGTAATTGGGTCTTCAAATGGAAGTACCGCAATTCTATGGAACCCTGACTTGCTTGAGGCCTAGACATGATGGTATTTACCTTATAGTTCCAAGTATCATGACTACCCGTATATACGGAGGGTATAACTGCAGCTCTTTACCGACAATATATACGAGTAAATCTAAGACTTGAAATTATAAGCATTAATGCTATCCAGTTGTTGATGAATTCGAATGTGGTTGATATGATTTTTAATTCTGTTTGCCAACTGATGAATTGATTGGGATTCTGATTGAAAAATGATGACCCCCTGAAAATGGGTTGATATGTAATAAACCGAGCAAAACCACAATGTGGATGATTGGGACGAGTGCCTGTGATGATATTCATAACTAGAATGATGATAATGATTTCAGCAAATCACTATGAGATTAGTGGATTGTGCTGTCAAATTACTACTGTTAACACTTGACACGGTAGATCAAGTTAAGAGAAAATTGAGAACTTACTTGTCTGAAATTCCCGTGGAGGAATGTTTATAAAGAAATTTTTCGGTCTAATGGACCATTATCGTGTTAAAGAGATGAATGATATGAATTGAATGAATTGTTATTTAATGATGATTTCTATTTAAGGGATAATTATTCATGTATTCTGTTGGGTTGACCAGAATATAAGGAACCCTAGAATAAATTGGATCTTAAGAAAAAGAGTTGTCCTCTACTTTGCGAGATGAGGACATCTCGCACTTTTTAAGTGGGGTAGAATGTAAGATTTCTCCCCCACAGCCTTCGAGGTATGCAGGAGTAAGAATCTCCCTTCCCTCTCTAAAATAAAAGAAAGATTCTGTTTAAAAAGGCAAGACACTTTCCCTAGAATACTTCTCAGGAGCCCACTTGTTTTAAGGATTTAGAACGATGAGTTCAGAAGTGAAACCGGTGTTTTGGATGCCAAGGTTTTGGTCATCAGTTAAAAGACTGCCCGACTCCTACCATGAAAAGGGCACAGGGAAGTCTAGAACCCAAATTCAGAGACCAATTCCTTCATACCAATCTAATCAGGGCCCGTCTCGGACAAGATTGCTTAACTCCATTAACTAATTCCGACCCATTGATTAGGGTCGAGATGACCAGTCAAATGCTTGGCGACATAGAGCAACAGATGCAGGCAATTTATAAATATATAAAAGCTACCCAGGATCGACAGAAACAGTATACAGATAAGAAGAGGACAGTCAGAGAATTCAAAGAAGTAGTTATGGTCTTCATTGAGTACAAACCAAAAGAAGTTCTTTATCTCTTGGGGAGTATAAGTAGTTATCCCCCAGATATTGTGAACCAAAGAAAGTAGGTGACTACGAACTTCTTTTATCTCCTCATCTCGAAATTCTTAATGCCTTCTTTAGAAAAATGTGCCAAAACCAAATCATGGAAAGACGGTAAAACTTCAGTGGCAAGATACCGTTGGCTTCTAAGTTACGCTAGCTCCTTCCTTTATATAAGTCGTAACTTTTACTTGCCGCTCACAGTAATCTTACTTCCATCGATCTCCTTTCTTCTTAATCTCCTTCATGGCTTGGCAACAAGAATTAGTTTTATCCATGATGATTTCTCACCTTCAAGACGCAAGCGAGTCTGTGAAGAAGGATTTTATAGAACAGTATGAGCGCTCACTTTTTCCTCACTTGGGAACTTCTGTAGCTCAGACTGTAAGAGGGCTAAAAATGACATGTGTGCGCTTCTCTCCTCCCAGCCAATATAGCCCATGAGTTTCTATAAATGGAAGTCCCCTAGAGCATGTTCTTACCTCCTTATCAAGCAAAAGGTAGAAGTGCTCTCTTAGCTCCCATTCCCGCACTCCTTGGCTAACCCCCGAGCTACGGACCTTGGCCCACTAGGCCCTTGCCCGTGCACACACTAATAATGTCCGGTCTAGGCCTAATTGCCTCGGACTAAATTAATGTATATGTCTAACATTCTCTCCCCCTTCTAAGATCATCGTCCTCGATGATCAGCTGTGGGAAATGTTTACGAATCAGAGCTTCTGATTCCCAAGTAGCATCGGTTAAAGAAAGACCTTTCCAGGCAACTAGAAACTCTCGGAGAACGCGATTACGTAACCGCTTCTCTCTGCGATCTAGTATCTTGTCTGGACCATGGTCTACAGAGTCATTTTCCTGCAAAGAAATAAGACCATCAATTAGGTTATCATCCTTAGATATATATCTCTTGAGTTTACTAACATGAAACACCGGATGGACACGACAGCGTGGTGGAAGTTCCAACCGGTAAGCTACGTCACTAAGCTTCTCCATAATGGTCCAAGGTCCACAAAATCTAGGCGAAAGCTTAGGACACTTTCCAGTAAATAAAGATGTAGAGTTTAATGGTACTTGAAGAAAAACTTTTTCTCCCTTTTCAAAAGATTGAGAAGATCTTTTCTTATCAGCATAAAACTTAGCTCTTTCAGCTGCTTGCTGAAGCTTAGTTTTAGCCAATGCTAGAGTATCTTACATTCTTGCCAAAAATTCTGCCGCACTAGGACATTTGTGTGGTGTGCCTATAGTACCAGGAGTTAAGGGAGATATACCATAATTCATCTCAAAAGGAGATATACCGGTTACCTTATGAGGTCTATTATTATATGCAAACTCTAGCAAGGGTAAGTATAAATCCCAATCTGTCTGGCTATCAGATACATAAGCACATAACATGTCCTCGAGTACTTGGTTGACCCTTTCCGTCTGACCATCTGTCTAGGGGTGGTCACCACTACTCATATTGAGAGTAACATTCAACTTTGCAAAAATATGTCTCCAGAAATGTCCACAAAAACGCACATCTCTGTCTGAGACAATAGACAAAGGTAATCCATGTAATCTAAATACATTCTGGATAAACAAATCTGCAACCTATGGAACTTCCACAGTGTCCTTGGTTGCTATAAAATGAGCCATCTTGCTCAGGCGGTCAACTACCACCAAAATGGTATTTTTTTGTCTTTGAGTTCGTGGCAATCCCGTGATAAAATCCATGGATATGCTTTGCCAGTTAGATTCCAGAATTTGTAAGGGATGTAGTAACCCTGGGCTCTTTACTCTTTCTGCCTTTATTGCTTGGCATTGAAAGCATTGTTGGACATACTTGTGGACATCTCTAAATAGATGTGGCCACCAAAATGCCCGTCTAACAAGCTGAACTGTTTTATCTTGACCAGGATGCCCAGCACAGGGACTATCATGGTTCTCTTGCAAAACTTTTGTTCTTAGTTCCCGTGCACAAGGAACATATATCTTTCCTTTCCGCTTTAGCCATCCGTTCTCAACTGAGAAATTGGCATACGGACTTGATGAAGGTCTTAGTGAAGAAGTAGACGAAGCTAACTCCTCACTAGTATGCATACTAGACTCGAGTCTGGACCTTACTGTCTGTGCATAAAGGTCCTCCAACTGTGCTTCCTTGATTTCTTGAAGCAATGAGTTTTCTAAAACTGTAAAACTCATATTATACATAATTCTAGATAATGCGTCAGCGACTACATTATCTCGACCTTTACGATACAGAATTTCCATATGAAATTCTTGCATCAACTCAGCCCATCTACCTTGTCTTCCTCGTAGATCAGGTTGACTGCAAAAATACTTAAGTGTATGATGATGTGTATACACTTTAAACTCAGCACCATAAAGATAGTGCCGCCAAATTCTGAGAGCATGTATAATAGCATACAATTCTTGCTCATGGACTGGCCAATTCTGTTGAGTTGGCGAAAGCTTCTTGCTTTCAAAGGTCACTGGCCTACCATCTTGACTTAACACTGCGCCAACAGCCACACCGCTGGCATCAGTTTCTAAGACAAAAGGCTTTTCTAGGTCGACCACTTTCAAAACTGGAGCTGTTGAAACTGCTTGTTTCATTGTATTAAAACTTTCTTGTTGCATAGATGTCCACACATAGGGCACCTGTTCTTGCAACAAATCTGTCATAGGAGCTGCTATTAGAGAATAGAGCTCTATAAATCTACGATAAAAACCACTTAATCCCAAAAAGGATCTAAGTGCAGTGATATTTTCTGGCACTGGCCATGCCAATATCACGGAAACTTTCTTGGGATCCATTCTAATCCCATCTGCAGAAACTATATGACCTAGATATTCAATCTCAGTCATACACAAAAAAGTCTTTTCCTTGTTGGCAAACAAACTTGTTTCACGCAACGCTTGAAAAACAGAAATTAAATGTGATTCATGTTCTATGATGTTCTTGCTATAAACTAGCACATCATCAATGAAATCTACCACAAATTTACCCATGAATGGTCTTAAAATATCATTCATTAACATCATAAAAGTAGCTGGAGCATTAGTCAAACCAAATGGCATTACTAAATACTCATACTGACCAAACCTGGTTCTAAAAGCTGTTTTATATACATCTTCTTCTCTTACTCTTATCTGGTGGTAACCACTTTTTAAATCTATTTTACTAAAAATAGTAGCACCACCAAGAGCATCTAAGAGATCATCGATCCTAGGCATAGGATAACGATGCTTGACAGTAATTTTTAACATGCTCTAGGGGACTTCCATTTATAGAAACTCATGGGCTATATTGGCTGGGAGGAGAGAAGCGCACACATGTCATTTTTAGCCCTCTTACATTTGGTATCTGAGCTGGTTACGAGCGCTGGAAAACAAGCGGTGAAAGGTAGCGGTGCAGTAGGTAGTGGTGTAGTAGGTAGCGGTGCAGTAGGTTAAATAAAGAAAAAAAAAAGATGGGCTACGCTGCGCCATAGCAAACGCTGCAAACAGCCGATTACACAAGAAGGGACGCAGGGAATCCGCCAGCGGGCCAGCGGTGTGCGCACGGCAACCAAGCCCACACGCTAGAGAGCTCTCTCTCTCTTTTACTTTGAAAGAGAAGGGCAACGCTTTACATCTTAAAGCCTTCGCCTTTTGCTTGTGTTTTACTATGTGGGATTTTGTTCAAACATTTCAAGCTCTCTCAGCGCCTCTGGAAAAATGAGGATGGTGCAGACGTCTGGCAAAACCTGCAGTCCGTTGTGAATGCTCAAAATTGGTGCCAGATATGCATTTCTGACTCTTTAATGCTTCAAAAGGATGTTCTAGTACATGTATAAAGTGCACAGGCAGTGTTAATGTGTGGATATGCGTGCATAGAGTGAATTGCACATCAATTTGTGGCTCTGCAATTTTTGGTTTTTTTTGCATCAAAAAGGCAAATTTGGACTTGTTTTGCATCAAAATCTTCATAAAATACATGTTTTGAGCAAAATTGGGGCAATTGATGCATAGTTTTTGGGGTTATCATGCATTTTATGCTGTTATGCTGGTAAATTGCATTCAAAGACAATAAAGTGCAGAAGTTACAAGTGCAAATAGTGTTTGTGTGACAGTTTGCTAGCTGTAAATATTTGGGTGCTTTTCCTATACTCTTTTCATCAAGCCATTAAAAAAAAAAAGAGAGAAAACATGGAAGGAGAATCCTCACAGCAACAGGTGCCTGATTCGACCATGCATGACGAGGATGAAACACTTGATGTGACTACTATGGTTGCTCGTATTGATTCTATGGAAAACACTATGCAATTAGTTCTTAATCAAATGAAAGAATTGACTGAAATGCGGGGAAAAGAATTAGAAAAGTCTATATCCATCCCTCTTGATGAGGAAATCAATCAAGGCAGTCTTGGAGAGCCAGGAACCTCGGCTAGAGTGCCTACTTTGGGGTGAGCCAAGTGGCAACTTAAAGATCTCAAACCGCCTAAATATAATGGCAATACAGCAGCTCGCACAGCAGATGCAGTGGAACAATGGCTTTCCAAGTGGGAGCAATGTTTTAGGCTGTGCCATATAAATGATGATGTGGCTAAGATTCAGCAAGCCACGTATAACCTCCTTGATGTGGCTCATCGATGGTGGAGGAAGATAGAAAAGGACAAAGCAGAGCCTGTTACCTAGAATGCCTTTAAAGTTATATTTTATAATAACTTTGTGCCACCTGATGAGTGCAGTCGAGCGCTTGATTCTTGGTTTTTCATGTCGCAGAAGAACTATTCTGTTCAAGAATATGCGGATAGGTATCGGGAAGTCTTGCTAAAAGTGCCAGAGCATATTCCTGATTTCCTGCAAGTTCATATATTTGTGTTGGGACTTAAAGAAACTCTTCGGCCTCTAGTGCGCAAAGAGAAATGCTCTACGTTGAATGAGGCCATTGAATTAGCTATTGTGCTTGAGGATGGCAAGAAATTTCCTTCGGGAGGTGGAGGCCAGAAATCCTCTTGGACTCGCGCCCCTAGATTTTTGGCCCCAGCTTCCTCTACTTTACCATCCACCAGTGAGGGTAGGGGTAAAGAGATTAAAGAGATTCATATGATCAAAACTGCAAAGGGGACCAAAAAAAAAGTTTCTGCTATGGCGGAAAGGGCTTTTAATAGATCTATGCTTACTCCGCAGCAAAGGGATAAAGCAATGAAGGAAGGACTGTGTTATGGATGTATGGGCCAGCATAAATTTAAAGATTGCCCAAAGAAGTCAAAGATCACGGCTAGTATGATGGTTAATCCAATGCAAGTGTCGGAGGACAGTGAGGATGACTTGTTGGATGACACTCCACAAGATTATCCTAAAAGGATTTTAGCTATTTTCTGAAACCGAGCATGGATCTGGTTGATTGACCTTGCTCGTCCTCAACGGATGAGTCCATGGCTCTTTTATATGGATCTGTGGGTTGATCTTGCTCATCTTCCACGGAGATTCCATTCTGTTATATGAATATATTGCCGGTTACTATGAGCTAGGAACTATGGAAAAGGCCCCTGATGAGTGAACAGGTGGTGAGCGTTCTGGTTGCCAATGATGCCATAAGTACACCGATGAATGAATGACAGGAAATAAGGATTCAACCAGAGACTTTGAGGATTGTCATTAGTGACATAATAGTTTCATTAAAGGATTGTTTGAAAGTTAGTTGATGCTGAGAAAAAGGCAATTTCATATTGGGTGTGTAAGTGGTGTGACTAGTTTTATGTTTGCATGAACTTCCGGCTAGGGGGCCTAGGAACTCTTTTCCCTGATACCCGGGACAAAACCTAACCAAATTCCTAATTGGATCCCATCACTACAGTGGTTGGGAGGTTGGCTAACCCATGGGACTGGATGGGATTAGGCTGGACTAATGGATCCATAAATCGAGATTTAATTTCTATTATTACGATAGATGAAGTAAATCCGGATGGTAATTGTTCTATGGATAGGAATCAACGGCTGTGCCTCTTGATGGGGAAAAAAGCATTGATCCCAATGATCCAAGTGCAAGTTTCTTCCTTGATCTGACCAAGTACCACTAGAGGTACAGTCGGATCAGTTTGATCAGTAATGATCTTGACTACGTTAGAGTAAAGAGTTATCCTGGTGGAATCGCCCGTGCTTTCCGGGTAAAGGAAGTTTTTTCGGTTTCGGTTTTGGATAAACCGACGGATTAGTCTCTTGTCTGGATATCCGTGGGCGAGGCCCCGAGTGTGGGACCCCTGCACCGCGCACGATGTGCTACTTCCACTGCTAGTACCCCGAGTCCGTTGCGCGGTGGAGACAGGGATCTCACAGTTGGTATTAGAGCAAATTGGCTAATAAAGATCATCTGAGAAGCCAAATATGTCAAAAATTTATCAAGAAGCACAAAAAGGTTGTAATTGTATGATATAATTCATACAAATTGATATTCAAACTGAAAAATTCGTAAATTAGTAATTGGGTCTTCAAATGGAAGTACCGCAATTCTATGGAACCCTGACTTGCTTGAGGCCTAGACATGATGGTATTTACCTTATAGTTCCAAGTATCATGACTACCCGTATATACCGAGGATATAACTGCAGCTCTTTATCGACAGTATATACGAGTAAATCTAAGACTTGAAATTATAAGCATTAATGCTATCCAGTTGTTGATGAATTCGAATGTGGTTGATATGATTTTTAATTCTGTTTGCGAACTGATAAATTGATTGGGATTCTGATTGAAAAATGATGACCCCCTGAAAATGGGTTGATATGTAATAAACCGAGCGAAACCACAATGTGGATGATTGGGACGAGTGCCTGTGATGATATTCATAACTAGAATGATGATAATGATTTCAGCAAATCACTATGAGATTAGTGGATTGTGCTGTCAAATTGCTACTGTTAACACTTGACACTTGACACGGTAGATCAAGTTAAGGGATGACAAATTGAGAACTTACTTGTCCGAAATTCCTGTAATTAATTCCCTCTTCAGAAATTTAAGAGATCTTGTCTCTGCCTGTTTTGGCATAGAGAGAGAAAATATTCTAGAGAGAGAATATTCAAATTTTGAATATTTTTGGATAGAAAAATATCTCATCTTATTAAAATGAATTCCTTTGAAACATAAATTCAGAAAGAATTTTCCAATGTGCAATTGGAATTAATTGGAAATGGGTATAAAGAACCTTAGCCTAAGGGTCTAGATTTTCAAAAATTTTAGATTATGGTCCAATTAAGGTTCCTTTGGGCCAATAAGATCAATCCATGTGTAGGGAGGAGATAAATCCAATTTGTAAAAGAAGATACCCAAAAATGAGTAAATGCTCACATAAGATGAAGAGTTGACTATGTACAAGGTTTATTAGTAAGAAACTATGAGCAATATTAAAAATATGAGATATTTTGGGTATAATAATTCCATTTTGACACATATGTAAGGAAGGGGAGTCCATTAAAGGAGGTGCATATTTCACATGCTTGAATGAGTTTTAAACTCAAAAATAATGTGATATTTTTATCTCTCCTCTCTCTTGAATCAAACCAAATCAAAATGGAACCAAATCGAATCAAAAAGGAACCAAACTAGATCCAAATCTAGTCCAAATTCAATCAAACTAAAGTTGGAAAATTCTAGAATTCAGTTAGCTTTGGTTAGAGCTTCCCTCCTCTATAAATAGATCTTTGGTTAGAGCTTCCCTCCCCTATAAATAGAACATGAGTCCTTTGAAAAAAATAGAAGAATTTTACTATACTAGAGTTATGCTGAAATAATGCTAATTTCTACTATTCTCTAAAATTCTCTCCAAATTGAAGAAATTGGAGCTTCCCTCTTTCTTCAATCCCTATTGGTGGCTCCATCAACATACTTAACCAATTGATTGGTTGGGTCCTTCTATCGTGAATAAAGAATCAAGCAATTTGTAAGGTAAATGGTGAATTTCTATAATTTCTCAATGCTTCTCTCTTCTCAACCCCTCTCAAGCTTGAGAAGCTTAATTGGAATGGTTTTTGAATACTATTGAAGTTAAATGATGAATGGTAGTGAAGAACTACATAATTTGATGAATGCTATTGAAGTTAATTGATAATGATAGTAAAGAATTACATAAATTTCCATTTATGCTTAATTCTAATGGTTTTTATATAATTTCTCTCTCTCACTCAAGAAATGGTCATACTCATGACCCATTCTCAATCCAAATGAAGCTTTTCATAAAGCTTTTCCTTAATCCAAGATTAATCTATGCTTGAGGTCAAATTAATGGCTTTTTTCTATGCTTTTAGTTTATGTATTTCATGAATATTGATGATTCAACCCATTATTGGGTTAATGATCCAATTAGAGATCATTCTAATTATTTCCTAAATGATAAGCTTTATCCTTCAAAATAAATTGAGATTTATCAGTCATAGTAGCGAAGCTATGGTAAAATTTTTATAAAAATTACACATAAAATAATTTTATTCAAAACATGAAAAGAGAACTTCCTACCATATTGTAGGAATTATCATCCTAGATTAATTGAAAGAATTTTATTGTAATCATGGAGAAATTGATTTTTATGTTATGCATAATTGATGATTATTTTATTGTAAAAGTGTTACTTTTATCATATTTGGACTTCATGCATAGAGGTATGCATAAAAGTTGATTATTTTATTATAAAAGTGTGACTTTTATCATAATTGGATTTCATGCATAGAGGTATGCATAAAAGTTGATTATTTTATTATAAAAGTGTGACTTTTAAAACCATATCATGTAACATATCTATGGAAAGCTCTTGATGCATTTGAACACTCTTACACCTCTCTTAATCACCCATGGTTTTTGCTTACATGGCGGGCTCCTATTTGTCAAAAAGTTAAACGTTTCCATAACCTCATGGCAAATTAAAGGGCCCAAAAAGACTCCATTGAGTTCCTAATGTCGGTCCATACCTTTGTGGAGTCCACTTGGATGAGGCCACTCTTGTCTCTACGTACAGTTGCATGTGGCTCATTTGTGATTACCTTGAACCACTTCACATCAAAGATAAACAACTCAAAACTTCTAAAGCCAACCTTTAATATGTCTTGAATGGTTCCAAAGTAATCAAGCATTCCACTAATTGTGTTATCATCACTTACACTTGCTCGACTTTCTTGAACAAATTGTGCTGTGACACCACAATCAAAGGTTGCTCTTCTTTGGTCTATTCGTTCTACTCAAAAATGACGTCCATGTGACCAAAATGCCCCATATTTGTGATACTACAAATAGCACATAAAGATTATTGATGGACAAATAATAACTGAGACATGTAGAGATAAAAAAGAGAGACATATAGAACTTAAACACTTACATGCCAATCGCATCCTTTTGTAAGCTCCTCCTCCACCTCTGTTACAGTTAAACCAGCACGTTTGGCTTCTAAAATTATAGCTTCTAGCCATCTGCTTGTGGGAAAGTCCGGAAGAGCTTGCAGACCTTTTGGATATGGGAGATTTCTTGTTAAACGATCTTGTACTTGGCTATCGCTTGAGAGCTTCATATGTCTCAATCCACTTCTCCATTACATGCGAGTTCAAGATGCAAAATTTGTTGATTTTTTCTCGCAAATTGTTATCCATCTTTCTCCTAATGCCTTGGCCTTGAGGTTCCTCACCAATGACTCGCAGGTTAGACTCTTGAGACCATAGTCGAGGTATCTGATGAACTTAAACATTCAGTGATGTAAACAAGGGACTCTTGTATGAGCCACCCTTCTGACATACTTCCCTCCGCACGAGCCATTTGTCTTCATAAACCTCTCCAAAAAGAGCATCCATCTTGAATGGACTGTTCCAGCAACTGCAACCTCATCTACAACGTGAACTAGCAGATGCATCTGGATTGTTAATAAACTTGTAGGGAAAAACTTCTCTACCATCATGCAGAGTGCCTCTATATGGAGTTTAAACGCGCTGTCTCCAAAGTGTCTCTCTTTATCTCTTTTGAAGAAATCCAATGCACCAAGGTGCTAATCTTATAGATAGTAGCTCTAATGTCTTCACTGAGGCAATCCTTTATTGCTATGGGGAGCACAAATTGTAAAAACTTGTGCCAATCATGAGACTTGAGGCCACTAAGATCATCATCCTTTGTAAATGCACTTTTCAAGCAATGCATACAACCTGTAGGAGTCCGAAACTCTGAAATTGTCCTCTTCACTTGTTGTTCCTCCATCTTACTAAAAACCCATGGGGCTCTTGGAAGTAGCACCTTTCCATTGGGTCTAGTGCGAGCCCACAACTCTTGCATGCAACCTATCTCTTCTAAGTCGTCCCTTTGGCCTTTAGTCTCCTTTTTTCCTGTCATGGTCTTCCACAAAATGTCAGCTACATTGTAAGATTCCTCCCCCAACCCCTTTTTGATGTCTAGTATATTCCCCTGTAATCAATTCCCTTTTCTGAAATATAAGAGATCTTGTTTGTGGTTGTTTTAACCTAGAGAGAGAAAATATTCTAGAGAGAGAATATTCAGATTTTGAATATTTTTGGATAGAAAAATATCTCTTATAATTCAGATGAGTTCCCCTGAAACAGAAATTTAAAAAAAAATTTCCAATGTGCAATTGGAATTAATTGGAAATAGGTATAAAGAACCTTAGCCTAAGGGTCTAGATTTTCATAAATCTTTAGACTATGGTCCAATTAAGGTTCCTATGGGCCAATAGCATCAATCCATGTGTAGGGAGAAGATAAATCCAAATTGTAAAAGAAGATACCCAAAAATAAGTAAATGCTCACATAAGATGAAGAGTTGAAAATGTACAAGGTTTATTAGTAAATAAACACATATGTAAGGAAGGGGAGTTCTTTAAAGGAGGTGCATATTTCACATAAGATGAAGAGTTGAAAATGTACAAGGTTTATTAGTAAATAAACACATATGTAAGGAAGGGGAGTTCTTTAAAGGAGGTGCATATTTCACATAAGATGAAGAGTTGAAAATGTACAAGGTTTATTAGTAAATAAACACATATGTAAGGAAGGGGAGTTCTTTAAAGGAGGTGCATATTTCACATAAGATGAAGAGTTGAAAATGTACAAGGTTTATTAGTAAAAAACTATGAGCAATACAATTTTGACACATATGTAAGGAAGGGGAATTCTTTAAAGGAGGTGCATATTTCACATGCTTGAATGAGTTTTAAACTCATAAAAATTGAGATATTTCATCTCTCCTCTCTCCTCATTCAAGTCTAGTTCCAAAAAGTTAGCTTAACTGACTTAAAAATGGTCAAAAAGTGACCAAACTGACTTGGAAAATTCTAGAATCAGTTTGTTTGGTTAGGAGCTCAAATTTTCCTATAAATAGAAGCCTTCCCTTGTTGAAAAAAAATATAGAGTCTTATGCCTTGTTACTCTACTCCACCTAAGCCAAATTAGATAGAGTCTTATGCCTTGTTACTCTACTCCACCTAAGCCAAAATACATAGTGTCTTATGCCTTGTTACTCTACTCCACCTAAGCTAAAATACATAGAGTCTTATGCCTTGTTACTCTACTCTACCTAAGCCAAGAACTGTGAATTCTTTAATAATTCACTAGTTTTTGATACTTCTCTCTTTCTTCAATTCCCATGGGTGGCTCCATCAACATACTAAACCAATTGATTGGTTGGGGGCCTCTACCGTGAATAAAGAATCAAGCAAATCATAACGTAAGTATATTGAATTTTGATCTTTTCTATGATTTCTCAATGATTCTCTCTTCTCAACCCCTCTCAAGCTTGAGAAGTTTAATTGGTATGGTTTTTTTAAATGCTATAGAAGTTAAATTCCACTTATATTTAAATTCTAATGGTTTTTATAATTTCTCTCTCTCACTCAAGAAATGGTCATACTCATGACCCATTCTCAATCCAAATGAAGCTTTTCATAAAGCTTTTCCTTAATCCAAGATTAAGCTATGCTTGAGGCCAAATTAATGGCTTTTGCTATGCTTTTAGTTTATGCACATTGATGATTCAATCCATTATGGATTGATGACCCAATTAGAGACCATTCTAATTGTTTTCTTAATGATCCAATTAGAGACCATTATGGATTGATGATCCAATTAGAGACCATTCTAATTGTTTTCTTAATGATCCAATTAGAGACCATTATGGATTGATGATCCAATTAGAGACCATTCTAATTGTTTTCTTAATGATCCAATTAGAGACCATTATGGATTGATGATCCAATTAGAGACCATTCTAATTGTTTTCTTAATGATCCAATTAGAGACCATTATGGATTGATGATCCAATTAGAGACCATTCTAATTGTTTTCTTAATGATCCAATTAGAGACCATTATGGATTGATGATCCAATTAGAGACCATTCTAATTATTCTTTAATAATGAGCTTTATCCCTTAGGAAAAAAATTGAGATTTATCAGTCATAGTAGCGGAGCTATGGCAAAATTTTTATAGAAATTACGCATAAAATAAATTCATTCAAAGCATAAAAAGAGGACTTCCTACCATATTCTAGGAACTATCACCCTAGATTAATTAAAAGAATTTTATTATGCATGGAGATGTGGATGTTTGCATGTAGATGTAGATGTATAGATGTAGATGTGGATGTGGAGATGGATGGATGCATGTAGATGTAGATGTATAGATGTAGATGTGAATGGAGATGTGGATGTATGCATGTAGATGTAGATGTATAGATGTGGATGTGGATGTATACATGTAGATGTAGATGTATAGATACGGATGTGGATGTGGAGGTGGATGTATACATGTAGATGTAGATGTATAGATGTAGATGTGGATGTGGAGGTAGATGGATGCATGTAGATGTAGATGTATAGATGTAGATGGGAATGGAGATATGGATGTATGCATGTAGATGTAGATGTATAGATGTAGATGTGGATGTGGAGGTGGATGGATGCATGTAGATGTAGATGTATAGATGTAGATGTGAATGGAGATGTGGATGTATGCATGTAGATGTAGATGTATGGAGGTGAATGTGAATGTGGATGTGGATGTATGCATAGAGATGTAGATGTATGCATATAGATGTGAATGTACGCATATAGATGTGGATGTATGGATGTGAATATACGATATGCGATGTGAGGGAATCTGAAGTGATGAGATAGAAATGATGTGATGGGATGAGTATACATATAAATGGAATATGGAATAAGTAATGTAGATTGATGAAGGATAATGTGGAAAAATGAAAGTTAAAATAGAAATTGTGTTGTAAACTGTTTGTAAATACTGTTTGTAAATGCTGTTTGTAAATGATTGTTTTATGTCAAGAATGCTGGGGGGAGCATTTTGACCGTCTTGTGATTAAAGTCGTGATGGTAAAGTTGCAACTGCTGACAGGGAGTCAATGAAGGACGTCTCGCGTAGCAAGGTCGGCCGAGGTCTTGACCAGCCTCGGTGCGATTAAAATGGTGAGCTTCCGGTACGGTGGATGAGGGGCCAAGGAAGCGGCCTATGCGTGAAGCGCTAGGTTACCTGCGCAGGATCCTAGAGGGTGCTGACCATACGGTGCTCGGGCTCTGGGTTGCCTAGGATACCCACGCGTGCGTCGAGGAAGATATTGGAACAGAGTTGGAGTTGTTTTCTGAAATCGAGCATGGATCTGGTTGATTGACCTTGCTGGTCTTCAATGGATGAGTCCATGGCTCCTTATATGGATCTGTTGGTTGATCTTGCTGATCTTCAACGAGAGTCCATCTTGTTAAGTGATTATATTGCCAAGTATTATGGGCTAGGAACTATCGAAATGGCTCCTGAGCGTTCTAGTTGCCAATGATGCCATAGATACTCTGATGAAGGAATGATGGGAAATTAAGAATCAATTGGAAGATGGTGATCAATGATACTATGGTTTTATTAAAGGATTGTTTTAAACTGGTTGAATCTGGTTGAAAAAAGGCAATTTCATATTGGGTGTGTGAGTGGTGTGACTAGTTTTATTTTGCATGAACATCCGGCTAGGGGGCCTTGGAACTCTTTTCCTTGGTACCCGGGACAAAACCTAACCAAATTTTTAATTGGATCCCATCACTACAGTGGTTGGGCGGTTGGCTAACCCATGGGATTGGATGGGGTTAGGCTGGACTGATGGATCCGTAAATCGAGACTCAAACTTTTGTTTTTACGATAGAAAAAAAAAATCCCGGACAGAAACTGTTCTATGGATAGGAATCAACGGCTGTGCCTCTTGAATGGGGAAAAAAGCGTTGATCCCAATGATCCAAGTGCAAGTTTCTTCCTTGAACTGACTAAGTATCTTATAGATATAATCGGATCATCTCGATCAGAAATGATCTTGACTACGTTAGAGTAAAAAGTTATCCTGGTGGAATCGCCCGTGCTTTCCGATAAAGGAAGTTTTTCCGGGTTCGGTTTTGGAACAACCGACGGATTAGTCTCTTATCCGGATATCCGTGGGCGAGGCCCCGAGTGTGGGACCCCTGTCCCGCGCGAGAAGTGCTACTTCCGCTGCCAGTACCCCGAATCCATTGCTCGGTGGGAACAGGGATCTTACAGTTGGTATCAGAGCCAAATTGAAGGCTAAAAAGGATAATTAAATTCTTATCTGAAATTGGTAATAAGAATTCAGAAACAGCATTTTCATAATGTATTTTCAGTCCGTAAGCTTCTTTAATGAAGAAATTTTAATCAAAGAAATTATTTTTTTATAGATGGAAGTTCCCCATTTATCTGGTATTCCCGACCTCACCCAGTCTCAAGATATGATTGCATTTGCCTTCGAGCATCTCATCTCTTCCGCTTCAACTCGAACAAGCCGAGCGAGACTCGCACGCCATTTCGAGGAATTATATTTTCCTAATCTAGTGGAGAGACAGCAGCATAAGTGGTTTGCAGGGCTATATATCCACGCCCCTTGCAACCAGCATGCAATGCTGAGGCAGAACCTCTCATTGGCCATGATCTTGATAAAGCTGAAAATGGTGCGTGGTATCATTCTATATCATTCAACGCCTCAAAATTTCAGACTTGCTTGTCGAGTTTATAGACTCTTTAGTCGATTTATCCCTAAGGAGAAAATAAGAGCTCCCTTCGCAATTAGAGAATTATGTAACAGGGCATGACTATGGCCCAGTACCGTCGTCTTATGCGTCTCCCGAGGAGATTTTGAATATTGGAGCCGAGCCACTCTATGTACTTATTGCAACTTGTATATAAATATACAAATGACTTTCTGTTATTTAAGTGATTGTTTACGGACGATCGGAAAAAGAAAAAAAAAATCTGTTTATCAGACATATGTCATAAATCTCCAATAAGATCAACTGAGGAGCCAATTATGTCTAAAATTTATCAAGACGCACAAAAGGTTGTAATTGTGTGATATAATTCATACAAATTGTTATTCAAACTGAAATTCGTAAATTAGTAATTAGGACTTCAATTAGAAAAACCGCAATTATATAGAATCCCTGACTTGCTTGAGGCCTAGACATGATAGTATTTACCTTATAATTCCAAGGGCCGTGACTACCCGTATATACCGAGAGTATACTGCAGCTCTTTACTGACAGTATATACGAGTAAATCTAAGACTTGAAATTATAAGCGTTAATGCTATCTAGATGATGATTTCGAATGTGATTGATATGATTTTTAATTCTGTTTGAGAATGAATGAATTGATTTGGATTCTGATTGAAAATGCTGATTGAAAAATGTTGATTTTTAAAAATTAGTTGAAATATAATGAAACCACAATGAGGGGGAATGGGACGAATCCTTGTGATGATATTCATAACTAGAATGATGATAACGAATTCAGCAAATCACTATGAGATTAGTGGGTTGTACTGTCAGATTGCTACTGTTAATACTTGACCGGTAGATCAAGTTAAGGGATGTCAAATTGAGAACTTGCTTGACTGAAATTTCCGTGTGGAGGAATGTTCCGAAGGAAACTTTTTGGTCTAATGGACCATTATCATGTTAACGATATGAATGATATAATCTGAATGAATTGTTATTTAATGATGAGTTCTATATAAGGGATATTTATCCCAGTGTTCTGTTGGGTTGACCAGAATATAAGGAACCCCAGAATAAAATTGGATGTTAAGAAAAAGAGCTGTCCTCTACCTTGCGAGATGAGGACATCTCGCACTTTTTAAGTGGGGTAGAATGTAAGATTCCTCCCCAGCCTTCGAGGTATACAGGAGTAAGAATCTCCCTTTCTGATCTTATAATTATTCCCTCTCTAAAATAAAAGAAAGTTTTTGTTTTAAAAAAAAAAGGGAAGACCCTTTCCCTAGAATACTCTCAGGAGTTCCACCTGTTTTAAGGATTTAGAACAATGAGTTTAGAAGTGAGAATCGGTGTTTTGGACACCAAGGTTTTGGTTTTTATTCGAGTACGGCCCAAAAGAAGTTCTTTATCTCTTGGGAAGTATAAGAAGTTATCCCCCAGATATTGTGATCCTTATATCTGAATTCAATGAAAGTAGGTGACTTAGCCTACAAGTTTCTTTTATCTCCACATCTCAAAATTCTTAATGCCTTCTATAGAAAAATGTGTCAAACACAAATCATGGAAAGACGGTAAAACTTCAGTGGTAAGTTACCGTTGGCTTCTAGGTTACGCTAGCTCCTTCCTTTATATAAGTCGTAACTTTTACTTATCACTCACAGTAATCTTACTCCCATCAATCTCCTTTCTTTCTTAATCTCCTTCATGGCTTGGCAACAGGAATTAGTTTTATCCCTGATGATTTCTCACCTTCAAGACGCAAGAGAGTCTGTGAAGAAAGACTTTATAGAACAGTATGAGCACTCACTTTTTCCTCACCTAGGAACTTCTGTAGCGCAGACCAAATGGCGGACCTATCAAAACATAACTAGGGTAACACCCTGGGGTCAGCAACACTTTCGTAACAATGTCCGCTTGGCCATGGTTATTGAAGCTTTGGGTTTGGGTCCCCGATACTACTGTGTCATGAGATCAAGGCATCTTGGGTTTTCTGAGCGGGTCTTCTTACTAGCATGTTTTCTTCCTCATGAGAAGATATACCTTTACCCCGTTTTTGGCTTGCCTCTCAGAGGTCCTTTTGTTAGATCACCTCATACCACTGAGATAGGTGCGGCAATAACCAGCAGAATCATTCCCATAGATGAGTTACCCTATACTTGTGCAGCTTGTGAGGACTGCTTTTGTGACCATATGATGGACGGGCTTATGGAAGTGTAAAGAGTTCTTCTATCTTTACTGTATAAGTCCCGTGAATGAATAAAGTTTAAATCTTGTTCTTATTTTGAATCTTGCTCTCTTTAAAACTTTTCTTGGTGGTTAATCGTGATTAAAATTTTTCTCTAAGTCTCATATTCGTGCATCTTGCGAAATTATTCCAAGTTGCGAGATGAGGACATCTCGCGTTTTTTAAGTGGGGTAGAATGTAAGATTCCTCCCCCAACCCCTTTTTGATGTCTAGTATATTCCCCTGTAATCAATTCCCTTTTTAGAAATATAAGAGATCTTGTTTGTGGTTGTTTTAACCTAGAGAGAGAAAATATTCTAGAGAGAGAATATTCAGATTTTGAATATTTTTGGATAGAAAAATATCTCTTATAATTCAGATGAGTTCCCCTGAAACAGAAATTTAAAAAAAATTTCCAATGTGCAATTGGAATTAATTGGAAATAGGTATAAAGAACCTTAGCCTAAGGGTCTAGATTTTCATAAATCTTTAGACTATGGTCCAATTAAGGTTCCTATGGGCCAATAGCATCAATCCATGTGTAGGGAGAAGATAAATCCAAATTGTAAAAGAAGATACCCAAAAATGAGTAAATGCTCACATAAGATGAAGAGTTGAAAATGTACAAGGTTTATTAGTAAATAAACACATATGTAAGGAAGGGGAGTTCTTTAAAGGAGGTGCATATTTCACATAAGATGAAGAGTTGAAAATGTACAAGGTTTATTAGTAAATAAACACATATGTAAGGAAGGGGAGTTCTTTAAAGGAGGTGCATATTTCACATAAGATGAAGAGTTGAAAATGTACAACGTTTATTAGTAAATAAACACATATGTAAGGAAGGGGAGTTCTTTAAAGGAGGTGCATATTTCACATAAGATGAAGAGTTGAAAATGTACAAGGTTTATTAGTAAAAAACTATGAGCAATACAATTTTGACACATATGTAAGGAAGGGGAATTCTTTAAAGGAGGTGCATATTTCACATGCTTGAATGAGTTTTAAACTCATAAAAATTGAGATATTTCATCTCTCCTCTCTCCTCATTCAAGTCTAGTTCCAAAAAGTTAGCTTAACTGACTTAAAAATGGTCAAAAAGTGACCAAACTGACTTGGAAAATTCTAGAATCAGTTTGTTTGGTTAGGAGCTCAAATTTTCCTATAAATAGAAGCCTTCCCTTGTTGAAAAAAAATATAGAGTCTTATGCCTTGTTACTCTACTCCACCTAAGCCAAATTAGATAGAGTCTTATGCCTTGTTACTCTACTCCACCTAAGCCAAAATACATAGTGTCTTATGCCTTGTTACTCTACTCCACCTAAGCTAAAATACATAGAGTCTTATGCCTTGTTACTCTACTCTACCTAAGCCAAGAACTGTGAATTCTTTAATAATTCACTAGTTTTTGATACTTCTCTCTTTCTTCAATTCCCATGGGTGGCTCCATCAACATACTAAACCAATTGATTGGTTGGGGGCCTCTACCGTGAATAAAGAATCAAGCAAATCATAAGGTAAGTATATTGAATTTTGATCTTTTCTATGATTTCTCAATGATTCTCTCTTCTCAACCCCTCTCAAGCTTGAGAAGTTTAATTGGTATGGTTTTTTTAAATGCTATAGAAGTTAAATTCCACTTATATTTAAATTCTAATGGTTTTTATAATTTCTCTCTCTCACTCAAGAAATGGTCATACTCATGACCCATTCTCAATCCAAATGAAGCTTTTCATAAAGCTTTTCCTTAATCCAAGATTAAGCTATGCTTGAGGCCAAATTAATGGCTTTTGCTATGCTTTTAGTTTATGCACATTGATGATTCAATCCATTATGGATTGATGACCCAATTAGAGACCATTCTAATTGTTTTCTTAATGATCCAATTAGAGACCATTATGGATTGATGATCCAATTAGAGACCATTCTAATTGTTTTCTTAATGATCCAATTAGAGACCATTATGGATTGATGATCCAATTAGAGACCATTCTAATTGTTTTCTTAATGATCCAATTAGAGACCATTATGGATTGATGATCCAATTAGAGACCATTCTAATTGTTTTCTTAATGATCCAATTAGAGACCATTATGGATTGATGATCCAATTAGAGACCATTCTAATTGTTTTCTTAATGATCCAATTAGAGACCATTATGGATTGATGATCCAATTAGAGACCATTCTAATTATTCTTTAATAATGAGCTTTATCCCTTAGGAAAAAAATTGAGATTTATCAGTCATAGTAGCGGAGCTATGGTAAAATTTTTATAGAAATTACGCATAAAATAAATTCATTCAAAGCATAAAAAGAGGACTTCCTACCATATTCTAGGAACTATCACCCTAGATTAATTAAAAGAATTTTATTATGCATGGAGATGTGGATGTTTGCATGTAGATGTAGATGTATAGATGTAGATGTGGATGTGGAGATGGATGGATGCATGTAGATGTAGATGTATAGATGTAGATGTGAATGGAGATGTGGATGTATGCATGTAGATGTAGATGTATAGATGTGGATGTGGATGTATACATGTAGATGTAGATGTATAGATACGGATGTGGATGTGGAGGTGGATGTATACATGTAGATGTAGATGTATAGATGTAGATGTGGATGTGGAGGTAGATGGATGCATGTAGATGTAGATGTATAGATGTAGATGGGAATGGAGATATGGATGTATGCATGTAGATGTAGATGTATAGATGTAGATGTGGATGTGGAGGTGGATGGATGCATGTAGATGTAGATGTATAGATGTAGATGTGAATGGAGATGTGGATGTATGCATGTAGATGTAGATGTATGGAGGTGAATGTGAATGTGGATGTGGATGTATGCATAGAGATGTAGATGTATGCATATAGATGTGAATGTACGCATATAGATGTGGATGTATGGATGTGAATATACGATATGCGATGTGAGGGAATCTGAAGTGATGAGATAGAAATGATGTGATGGGATGAGTATACATATAAATGGAATATGGAATAAGTAATGTAGATTGATGAAGGATAATGTGGAAAAATGAAAGTTAAAATAGAAATTGTGTTGTAAACTGTTTGTAAATACTGTTTGTAAATACTGTTTGTAAATGCTGTTTGTAAATGATTGTTTTATGTCAAGAATGCTGGGGGGAGCATTTTGACCGTCTTGTGATTAAAGTCGTGATGGTAAAGTTGCAACTGCTGACGGGGAGTCAATGAAGGACGTCTCGCGTAGTAAGGTCGGCCGAGGTCTTGACCAGCCTCGGTGCGATTAAAATGGTGAGCTTCCGGTATGGTGGATGAGGGGCCAAGGAAGCGGCCTATGCGTGAAGCGCTAGGTTACCTGCGAAGGATCCTAGAGGGTGCTGACCATACGGTGCTCGGGCTCTGGGTTGCCTAGGATACCCACGCGTGCGTCGAGGAAGATATTGGAACAGAGTTGGAGTTGTTTTCTGAAATCGAGCATGGATCTGGTTGATTGACCTTGCTGGTCTTCAATGGATGAGTCCATGGCTCCTTATATGGATCTGTTGGTTGATCTTGCTGATCTTCAACGAGAGTCCATCTTGTTAAGTGATTATATTGCCAAGTATTATGGGCTAGGAACTATCGAAACGGCTCCTGAGCGTTCTAGTTGCCAATGATGCCATAGATACTCTGATGAAGGAATGATGGGAAATTAAGAATCAATTGGAAGATGGTGATCAATGATACTATGGTTTTATTAAAGGATTGTTTTAAACTGGTTGAATCTGGTTGAAAAAAGGCAATTTCATATTGGGTGTGTGAGTGGTGTGACTAGTTTTATTTTGCATGAACATCCGGCTAGGGGGCCCATTAGGAAGTGAATGGGTTCTTCTTGGGCCCTTTAATTTGCCCAAGCCTAATCAAGGTGATTAAGGAATAGCCAAATGGGGGGTTGCCATGTGGACTGAAATGTTGGGTTTGTAAGAGAGGTGTAAGAGTGGTCAAAGGGTGCACTTTTCCCCCCAAAAAGGGAGGGAGGCAATTTTACAATTTTCGGACCTCCATAACTTCTACATACAAGCTCCGATTTGAGCGGAGATTATAGATCCGTGATCTACGCATCAAGAGCTTTCCATAGATATGTTACATGATATGGTTTTGTCCACTAGATTTTAAATTCCATTTTCCCCCCAAAATTCAAATTCGAATAAAGTAGCCGTTTTGAAGCTTCTAATTAGAAAATGTTTCTTCTTAAGAGAAAAGGTTTGACTCCTTAAACTGCCAAATAAAAGGGCCCAAGAAGCCTTCCATTGAGGTCCTAATGTTGGAACTCTTTTCCTTGGTACCCGGGACAAAACCTAACCAAATTTTTAATTCGATCCCATCACTACAGTGGTTGGGCGGTTGGCTAACCCATGGGATTGGATGGGGTTAGGCTGGACTGATGGATCCGTAAATCGAGACTCAAACTTTTGTTTTTACGATAGAAAAAAAAAAATCCCGGACAGAAACTGTTCTATGGATAGGAATCAACGGCTGTGCCTCTTGAATGGGGAAAAAAGCGTTGATCCCAATGATCCAAGTGCAAGTTTCTTCCTTGAACTGACTAAGTATCTTATAGATATAATCGGATCATCTCGATCAGAAATTATCTTGACTACGTTAGAGTAAAAAGTTATCCTGGTGGAATCGCCCGTGCTTTCCGGTAAAGGAAGTTTTTCCGGGTTCGGTTTTGGAACAACCGACGGATTAGTCTCTTATCCGGATATCCGTGGGCGAGGCCCCGAGTGTGGGACCCCTGTCCCGCGCGAGAAGTGCTACTTCCGCTGCCAGTACCCCGAATCCATTGCTCGGTGGGAACAGGGATCTTACATACATTCTTGAAAATATGAATCGGGTCAACCAAATGGTTTTTTATAAGAAGATCACCCTAATAGGGGAGTTGGTGAAAGATAGAGAGCCTCTTCATCCCAGGACATGCCAAATTGCCACATTCCTCCCATTTGAGCTTCCAATCGCTTGCCTTCAGTGCACTTGGAGGAGGTTTTCCTAGATTACCATCCCGCAATTCATGATTTTTTGGAAGATACCTAACATGTCCTTGGTAGACATTCTTTTGTAATGCTTTTGAGTATCTTGAATCAAGTCGAGGACCACATAGAGGACATGCATTATAACCCGATATAGACAAACCTGAGCATTCTCCATAGCCAGGCCAATCATGCATTGTCCACATGAGAATACCTTGCACAATTGCAAGTCTTTGGCCACTCTGCTTTGACATGTCCTTCACTTCAATTCCGTTCCACAAGGTGCGTAACTCATCAATAAGTGGTGCCAAATATACATCCATGTTCTTCACCTTGTACTTTCCTGGAACTATTAATGAGAGCAACAAATGACCTTTCTTTATTGCTAACCATGGTGGAAGATTATAATTCACAAGGCAAACAGGCCATGTGCTCCATGAAGAGCTCCATAAACCAAAAGGATTTACACCATCCATTTCTAGGCCAAGACGGAGGTTACGAGGATCTTCCCTAAAAGCCAGCCATTTCTCTTCAATGTGTCTCCATGCAGGTGAATCAGCAGGCACACACATCACTTCATCTGTGGATCGAGTTGTGGCATGCCATGTCATCAAGCTTGCTATAGATTTGCACCTGAACATGTTTTTTATTCTTAGGGTGATTGGAAAGTGCCTAAGAACCTTTATTGGGACAGCTTCCCCCTGAACATCTTCTCTATATCTATTAGAGCCACAATGGGGACGTTCTTGCAAATGCTCGTGTTCATGGCGGAAGAGAATACAATCATTGTGACAAGCATGAATATTATTGTAATCCATGCCTCTGGATTTCAATAACTTCTTGGCATCTGCACGAGATGGAGGCATCTCGTTGCCGTATGGCAATATCTGGTCTTTAAAAAGCCTGCAAGTATGGCAATATCTGATCGTTACTATTAATATTTAGTCAAATACAAGTTGAAAATTTATCACTCCAACATTAGGTGTAATCTCCATAAATCACTTGAAGAGTTGAGTGAAACTTGTATTAGACCATCCAAAAATTGACTGTAAATTTAGCATCGTAAAGGATGCACGCAATACAGATATCTTGGCACCATTGTATAGTGGAAGGCGTGCAAGTTTATGCATGACCTCTTCCTCTGGTTCATAATTTGACCGTTGAGAATGTCATGGTTGATGGTCTTCATGTTCATGCTCCTCGAAGACACCTTCTTGTTGCTCGAGAAAGGCATCCAACATTTCCTCCATTGGACCTCCTTCCATTCCCTCGGGTGCTATTAATTGAGCTCCATCTGTCACTCCCTCCTCCGATATTCTCATCCTTTGTTGGAGATGAGAATTCATAGGCGCAATGTTATCAAGATGTGGTTGCACACTTGCTTAGTTGTACGATTGAAACCGTAAATTTTGTAAGTTCTCCATTGGAAATATGCCAGCGTCATGAATATGCTGGTTGCAAATCCTTCGTTTTCGAAATATTTGGTACATCGCATGCATGGACACGCTATTCTCTCTTCAAGATTAAGAGGCTCCATCTAGCAGGATAACATGTATATGTAGCTCATTAAATGCAAATCATTACGCATTACACAAATCATTAAGCATTATGTAAACCATAAAAATAGGGGTTCTTTTCCCGAGCCGTGAGGGAGATTTTAAAAATAACATTTAAAGCATCAAACGAGCTTCTTTTTCCCAGCCGTTGAGGGAGATCAAGTATACATTAGCAATGTTTAGGCATATACATTAGCTCATGGATATGTGCTTTAGGCATATACATTAGAGTATATACATATAGACATAGCGTTGACATGCATGTCTTAGACATTAGATTTCAAGTCGAAAAAGAGACCGAAACGCCTTGGGTATGCGCCAAAAAGAAAATCTCTCTCTCTCTCTCTCTCTCTGTCTTGCAAAGTGTGTGTGTGTGTAAAGACAAATAAGCACATACATTAATTTCTTATGCACTCACATATATGCTAATATTAGTATATATATGCATAAAACAACAAGCTTGCATACTCATAATTTCAATTAATAATTACAAATTGAGAACAAATTAAAACATAACAAAAAGAGAAGTAATAAAACAACATAATTGGTAATGTGCTCGAAGCAGATCTGCAAGCTAGGACACACGTGGGAGGAACAAACCTACACACACATTGCATACATTAGTAATAGATGCACATACACAAGCTCTCTCACTCTCTACATCTTTCACAACACACACATACAAATCCTCTCTCCAAAACATAATTGAGAAGGTAAGAAGAAGGATGGAGAGAGGGGAAGGAGATAAACACACACAGCACACATTTACCCTAATTCTCTCCACACACACACACACACACACATAAGAAGATGAGGAGATGGGGAGAGGCAAAACGCCCAAGGAGAGAGAGGGAGATCTACACACACACCACTTATTCTCTCCACACACACACACACACGTCAAGAGTGGGTCGAATGGAACAAGGCGAACGCATGAGGGAGATGAGGGGAAAGACACGCATACCTTGTCTTGACACTCCAAGCCTTGCAAAACAGAGAATGAGAGGTTCTCGGCTGTAAAAAAGTTACGAGCGTCGGAATTTGCATTGGTATCTACGTCGATATCTGTGTCGGTATGTGCGTCAGTATCTGCTACAGTATAAGCGTCGGTATATGCATCGGTATACTCCCTTTTAAAAATTACCTGCCCATACTCTTTGCCTCCAAGTTTAGGACGTACATACCGATGCTCGACATTTGCGTCGGTATTCCAGCGTTGGTATGCCCTAAACCTCTAGTAGTGTTATCACCTTTTTTTGGTATACATTTATCACCTATTTTACGTATAGATTTTAGGTATACATTTTGGGTACTAAAACCCAGTAGATTTTGGATAATAAACTATTATAGATTTTGAGTTCTAAAATACAATAGATTGAAGAGTTGCCCTTATTCGATTGGTTAAATTTTATCAAGTACTACATTGAAGTGGGACTCCAAATTTCATTGTCAATCTTGTATTTCTGTGCAAAGAGATTGGAAATTAGGCATATAGGAGTTTTTTTTCAATATCTTACCTTTCAGAGTCTTTTGAAGTATACATTTCTTACCTTTCTTTTGAAGTACATTTCTTATCTTTCTTTTCTTTCAATATGCTTAACTTTTTTTTCAATATCTTATCTTTCTTTTGAAGTATACATTTCTTGTGATGAAGGATAAACCCTCCATTTGATACTTGAGCAATTTACTCGATGCATGTAGACACGTCAAACTTTAAAAAATACATATAATGATAAATCTTCATGTTTCATTCAATGGATTATATCTAGGATTTATCTACCGATAGAGCGTACTAGCCATGTTTTGGTAGGTGTTATATTTCTTTGAAGTTTTGCTTACCAACATGTCACCCCATGAGATCAAATTCCATCGACACATGTTCAAGCACATCCCACATGAATTCACATCGTAGGGTTTCACCAGTTATTGGCATCCCTGAAAGGATGATCTTTAGTTAGAATAATACTGCCATATTTCGGTCATAAGAGCCTACTCCCACACCAAGGAAAAAAATAGGGGATATTTTTAGCCCAAGACCTATTTGACAGGGGTCTTTCATACTATCACGGTATTTTTAGCCCAAGACCTATTTGAGAGGGGTCTTTCATACTATCACGGTATTTCACTAAAAACGTTTTTAGAAAACATTACCCAAAATTTTCTAATTTTTAGTGGGTTCTAGAGAAAAATTCACCAAAAGTACACTATATACTATGATATAAGATAGAAATCATCGAAGTTTTAAAGCTTTAGGTTTATATATAAAAACATTTGCCAACCCATCTATACTTTTGTAAGGTTTAGGTTTATATAAAAACATTCACCAACCTATGTATACTTATACTTTCTTACTAGTGTTCTTATTTTTTACCCTAACTCCCACCCAATGGAAGATTCTTACTAGTAGTAAGTGTAACATACATCTGAGTTTAACCAAGTTATGATTAAAGACAATCTTAATTTTTGGATGCTAAAGATTTTAGTAATGAATTTCACCACGTTATCAGCATTAAAAATTCCAAGTATAAAAAATTAAGTAAAAAATCAAGTTTGAGTTTTCTATTAGTTATTATGCTCAGGTGTATATGGACATCTAAATGGAAATTTGTAAGAAAGTAAAACGTGACCTATTTTTGGAGTGGATCTTCAATTACGACTGAATTTGGCAATTTTTCCCACTTTAGGTTGCTAACCACGCATGTTCTGGTAATTTCTAATAATTGAGCACGAAGTTATACATGTTTCAAGTTGCAGCCTTGAAAACACATCTAAGAGGTTAGAAAAATCTAGAAACATTACTTCTATAGCTTTTAAAGGAGAGTAGACACAAATCCCAATCACTCAAGACATCATCAAATACATTAGGGAAGCACACAAGCCCTTGTTTTATTATTATTTTTAAAATTCTTTTGAGATTAAATAAATAAATCAATAACTGACAATAAGTATGTATACGAGAGAATTTGAGTCGATGTGTGGTGTGAGGCAGCTCAGGAACACAAGAAGGCCACTATAGCTCGCCGACTCACCACCTTCAGAACACTTCACAAGCACAAGGGGCACCACCAGCTTCTCTAGCTGGAAAGAAAATCAGCAACAGACCACACCTTTCCTCATATCCTTACTCCTTTACCCTCATCCATTCACCACTATCACACACCACAAGCTCAAATTGGAAAAAAGAGAAAACTCTATTGCTTAATCTGCAATTCAATCAGCGGAGTACAGAGGGAAACTTACAATTGTCCAAACACAAACATAGAAAATAGTGATAGAAGCTTGTCGACCTCCAGCCTGATCACATCAGCACCTATACTACCAACACACACAAAAAACCAAGGCTCTCTCTCTAGTCAGCATCCACTCTCTGCCTGCAATCGTCGCCCACACAAAACCAGCTTCTCTCTCTTCTGAAGGCGCCCACACCAGCGAACCTTCAACTTCAGCAACTCCCACTCTCTGTGTGCCGAGACCAGCAGCTTTGCTAACACCAAAGCCTCTCAGCTCGTCAGTTCATCTCACTCTTCACATTGCAGCTCTCTCTTCCTCTTGTATCTAGCCCAAGCCACATCAACTCAAGGCATCGTGGGCTCTGCACGGCTCCCTTCTCACACGGCCCACACCAGTCTGTCAGTTCACTTGCAGAGCCCCCAAGTAAAACCACTAGGTGGCCATCTCACTGTTACCCGGGCGTCAGCCCCACTCACCTCCTCAGTCGCCATCAGCAGCCAGCCCTCTTTCCTGTTTGTCCTCTACCCGCTATGAGATCCCTCCGCCCCCTCCGCGCGCCGGACTCTCGGTAGCCGAACAGCGGAAGCAGCCCCCACATGCGCGGGGCGGGGTTTCTCACTCGGGGTCTCGCTCTCGAATGTCTGGGCACGAGACTAGGCTGGTGGTCACTCCAAAAACCGAATCCGGGAAAAATTCCCTTGCCCGGAAAGCGGGGGCGATTCCGCCATTATGATTTTTTTTTTTAACGAATTTTTCTAACGTGATCAATTCTAAGTTATCCTTTAACTGGATAAACCAGATAGAAGGAAACTATCACTGATATAATTTGATCATTTTAGTAAATTCAACGCTTTTTTCCTGATCCAGGTCAGGCACAGCCGTTGATCTACTTATTGAAAAATTTATCAGGAGATTATTTAACTACTCGAATCTTAGCGTAATCCTAAGATTTTACAATTTGATTATTAAAACTCCACTGATTCCAGCCTAACCCCATCCGGCCCATGGGTTAGCCACCACCCTACCACTGGAATCGGTGGAACCAAATAAGTACTCACCCACCCATAATTGAATTGTCTTTCTTAACTTTAGCTTTAGAAAACAGATACGCACGCACTCCTCTTTATTAAAACTTTAATAAAAACAATCCTTGATAAACAATTTACGATTTATACATGTCATACTTCAAAATTTTCATTGAGTCCTTGTTTCTCAACAAAACAGTATCACTCTGGACTCTCCGTTAAGACCAGCAAGTCAACAACGAGATCCAGTGATAGATTATAAAAAAAAACATAGGTCCATCATATAATATCTTCCTCGACATACGCATGGATGTCCTCGGCACCGCGAGCCCGTGCATCGCCTGGTCAAAACCCTCCAGGATCCTCCTTAGGTGTCCTGGCACTTCACTCAGGGACCGCTTCGTCGGCCCTCGTCCATCGTACCGGAAGCGCACCATTTTAACCATACCGAGGCTGGTCAAGACCTCGGCAAGCCTTGCCGCGTGAGCTGTCCCTCGAACACTCCCCGCCAGCTGTTACAACCGACTTCCCTTAGATAAACATATATGCCAAATGCTCCCTCCAGCATTCTGGCGTAAGACAGTCTTTTAAGAAGGCAGGGTTTCTATGCAAGTTTATAGTTTTGATTTTTGTTTGACTACCATGAGTATATCATAAATCCCTAGATTCAATTTTCAATTCCAAACAGAATTCTTCAAATTCTGTTAACTTGATTCTTAGATCAAGTCACAAGTCTTAACTTAGTTTTTGATTCGATGGATGATTGAATACATTTTCCCCGAACTGGGCACATCGTCATTGATTGAAACTCACGAAGGAATTAGGCCTTGATCAATAATCTGAGTCCAAGTTTAGGTCTAAAAGGTTCTCTCTAAATTTATCTTCTCGAAAGGTACTATCTTAGTTTCTCTTTTTCTAAAAATTTCCTACGATGAATATTTGTTCACAATTTCAAAACATGGATTTCTCGAGGAATATTCATTTACGTCGATCTTCGATTAAAATTTATCTTTTTTTTTTAAAATACCTCTATACATTAAAATCAATTTTTATAAAAGTAACACTTTTATAATAAAAATATATCTTTATACATACTCTTATGTATGAAAATAAAAATGATAAAAGTAACACTTTTGATATAAAAATTTAACCTGATACAAACGTCCACTTACTGACAAGGGAGCTATTATATTCCATTTAGGAATAAAACAACTAAGAAGTCTGTAGACTTGGCATGCAAGCCTGAAATTTCGAGGCGTTGAATGATATAAAATGACGCCACGTACGATTTTCAGCTTTAACAAAATCATAGCCAATGAGAGGTTCTCCCACAGCATTGCACGGCGGTCGCAAGAGGCGTGGACATATTGCCCTGCAAACCACTTATGCTGAATTCTCTCCGCTGGGGTAGGAAAATATAAATCCTCGAAATGGCGCGCGAGTCTTGTTCGGCTTATTCGAGTTGAAGCGGAAGAGATGAGATGCTCGAAGGCAAATGCAATCATATCTTGAGACTGGGTGAGGTCGGAAATACCAGATAAATGGGGAACTTCCATCTATAAAAATAATTTCTTTTTTTAATTAAAATTTCTTCATTAAAGAAGCTTACAGAATGAAAATACATTATAAAAATGCCATTTCTGAATTCTTTTTACCAATTTCAGATAAGAATTTAATTATCTTTATTAGCTTTCAATTTGGCTCTGATACCAACTGTGAGATCCCTCCGCCCCCTCCGCGCGCCGGACTCTCGGTAGCCGAACAGCGGAAGCAGCCCCCACATGCGCGGGGCGGGGTTTCTCACTCGGGGTCTCGCTCTCGAATGTCTGGGCACGAGACTAGGCTGGTGGTCACTCCAAAAACCGAAACCGGGAAAAATTCCCTTGCCCGGAAAGCGGGGGCGATTCCGCCATTATGATTTTTTTTTTTAAACGAATTTTTCTAACGTGATCAATTCTAAGTTATCCTTTAACTGGATAAACCAGATAGAAGGAAACTATCACTGATATAATTTGATCATTTTAGTAAATTCAACGCTTTTTTCCTGATCCAGGTCAGGCACAGCCGTTGATCTACTTATTGAAAAATTTATCAGGAGATTATTTAACTACTCGAATCTTAGCGTAATCCTAAGATTTTGCAATTTGATTATTAAAACTCCACTGATTCCAGCCTAACCCCATCCGGCCCATGGGTTAGCCACCACCCTACCACTGGAATCGGTGGAACCAAATAAGTACTCACCCACCCATAATTGAATTGCCTTTCTTAACTTTAGCTTTAGAAAACAGATACGCACGCACTCCTCTTTATTAAAACTTTAATAAAAACAATCCTTGATAAACAATTTACGATTTATACATGTCATACTTCAAAATTTTCATTGAGTCCTTGTTTCTCAACAAAACAGTATCACTCTGGACTCTCCGTTAAGACCAGCAAGTCAACAACGAGATCCAGTGATAGATTATAAAAAAAAAACATAGGTCCATCATATAATATCTTCCTCGACATACGCATGGATGTCCTCGGCACCGCGAGCCCGTGCATCGCCTGGTCAGAACCCTCCAGGATCCTCCTTAGGTGTCCTGGCACTTCACTCAGGGACCGCTTCGTCGGCCCTCGTCCATCGTACCGGAAGCGCACCATTTTAACCATACCGAGGCTGGTCAAGACCTCGGCAAGCCTTGCCGCGTGAGCTGTCCCTCGAACACTCCCCGCCAGCTGTTGCAACCGACTTCCCTTAGATAAACATATATGCCAAATGCTCCCTCCATCATTCTGGCGTAAGACAGTCTTTTAAGAAGGCAGGGTTTCTATGCAAGTTTATAGTTTTGATTTTTGTTTGACTACCATGAGTATATCATAAATCCCTAGATTCAATTTTCAATTCCAAACAGAATTCTTCAAATTCTGTTAACTTGATTCTTAGATCAAGTCACAAGTCTTAACTTAGTTTTTGATTCGATGGATGATTGAATACATTTTCCCCGAACTGGGCACATCGTCATTGATTGAAACTCACGAAGGAATTAGGCCTTGATCAATAATCTGAGTCCAAGTTTAGGTCTAAAAGGTTCTCTCTAAATTTATCTTCTCGAAAGGTACTATCTTAGTTTCTCTTTTTCTAAAAATTTCCTACGATGAATATTTGTTCACAATTTCAAAACATGGATTTCTCGAGGAATATTCATTTACGTCGATCTCCGATTAAAATTTATCTTTTTTTTTAAAAATACCTCTATACATTAAAATCAATTTTTATAAAAGTAACACTTTTATAATAAAAATATATCTTTATACATACTCTTATGTATGAAAATAAAAATGATAAAAGTAACACTTTTGATATAAAAATTTAACCATTATGCATACTTCTATGCATGAAATAAAAATGGTAAAAATAACTCTTTTGATATAAAAATTTATCCTTTATGTATACTTCTATGCATGAAAATAAAAATTGATAAAAATAACACTTTTGATATAAAAATTTATCCTTTATGCATACTTCTATGCATGAAAATAAAAATTGATAAAAATAACACTTTTGATATAAAAATTTATCCTTTATGCATATTTCTATGCATGAAAATAAAAATGGTAAAAGTAGCACTTTTGATATAAAAATTTAACCATTTTGCATACTTCTATGCATGAAATAAAAATGGTAAAAATAACACTTTTGATATAAAAATTTATCCATTATGCATACTTTTATGCATGAAAATAAAAATGGTAAAAGTAACACTTTTGATATAAAAATTTAATCATTATGCATACTTCTATGCATGAAATAAAAATGGTAAAAATAACACTTTTGATATAAAAATTTAATCATTATGCATACTTCTATGCATGAAATAAAAATGGTAAAAATAACACTTTTGATATAAAAATTTAATCATTATGCATACTTCTATGCATGAAATAAAAATGGTAAAAATAACACTTTTGATATAAAAATTTATCCATTATGCATACTTTTATGCATGAAAATAAAAATGGTAAAAGTAACACTTTTGATATAAAAATTTAATCATTATGCATACTTCTATGCATGAAATAAAAATGGTAAAAATAACACTTTTGATATAAAAATTTAATCATTATGCATACTTCTATGCATGAAATAAAAATGGTAAAAATAACACTTTTGATATAAAAATTTAATCATTATGCATACTTCTATGCATGAAATAAAAATGGTAAAAATAACACTTTTGATATAAAAATTTATCCATTATGCATACTTTTATGCATGAAAATAAAAATGGTAAAAGTAACACTTTTGATATAAAAATTTAATCATTATGCATACTTCTATGCATGAAATAAAAATGGTAAAAATAACACTTTTGATATAAAAATTTAATCATTATGCATACTTCTATGCATGAAATAAAAATGGTAAAAATAACACTTTTGATATAAAAATTTATCCATTATGCATGATATTAAAATTCAATATCTCCATGATTATAATGAAATTCTTTCAATTAATCTAGGATGATAATTCCTAGAATATGGTAGGAAGTCCTCTTTTTATGCTTTGAATGAAATTATTTTATGCATAATTTTTATAAAAATTTTGCCATAGCTCCGCTACTATGACTGATAAATCTCAATTTTTTTCTAAGGGATAAAGCTTATCATTAAGGAAATAATTAAAATGATCTCTAATTGGATCATAAATCCATAATGGATTGAATCATCAATATACATAAACTAAAAGCATAGAAAAAAGCCATTAATTTGGCCTCAAGCATAGCTTAATCTTGAGTTAAGGAAAAGCTTTATGAAAAGCTTGATTTGGATTGAGAATGGGCCATGAGTATGACCATTTCTTGAGTGAGAGAGAGAAATTACATAAAAATCATTAGAATTTAAACATAAATGGAAATTAACTTCAATAGCATTTATTAAATTATGTAACTCTTCATTACTATTCACCAATTAACTTCAATAGCATAAAAAAAACATACCAATTAAGCTTCTCAAGCTTGAGAGAGGTTGAGAACAGAGAAACATTGAGAAATTATAGAAAGATCAATATTCACTAATTACCTTACAACTTGCTTGATTCTTTGTTCACGGTAGAGGCCCCCAACCAATCAATTGGTTAAGTATGTTGATGGAGCCACTAATGGGGATTGAAGAAAGAGGGAAGCTCCAAAAACTAGTGAATTATTAAATGAATTCACAGTTCTTGGCTTAGGTGGAGTAGAGTAACGATGCATAAACACTATATATTTTTCAACAAGGGGGAGGCTTCTATTTATAGGAAAAATTGAGCTCCTAACCAAACAAACTGATTCTAGAATTTTCTAAATCAGTTTGGTCAATATTTGACCATTTTTAGGTCAGTTAAGCTAACTTTTTGGAACTAGACTTGAATTAGGAGAGAGGAGAGATGAAATATCTCAATTTTTACGAGTTTAAAACTCATTCAAGCATGTGAAATATGCACCTCCTTTAAAGAACTCCCCTTCCTTACATATGTGTCATAATGGAATCATTTTAATATTGCTCATAGTTTTTTTACTAATAAACCTTGTACATTTTCAACTCTTCATCTTATGTGAAATATGCACCTCCTTTAAAGAATTCCCCTTCCTTACATATGTGTCATAATGGAATCATTTTAATATTGCTCATAGTTTTTTACTAATAAACCTTGTACATTTTCAACTCTTCATCTTATGTGAAATATGCACCTCCTTTAAAGAATTCCCCTTCCTTACATATGTGTCATAATGGCATCATTTTAATATTGCTCATAGTTTTTTACTAATAAACCTTGTACATTTTCAACTCTTCATCTTATGTGAGCATTTACTCATTTTTGGATACCCAAAATATCTCATATTTTTATTATTGCTCATAGTTTTTTACTAATAAACCTTGTACATTTTCAACTCTTCACCTTATGTGAGCATTTACTCATTTTTGGGTATCTTCTTTTTACAAATTTGGATTTATCTCTTCCCTACACATGGATTGATGCTATTGGCCCATAGGAACCTTAATTGGACCATAGTCTAAAGATTTCTGAAAATCTAGACCCTTAGACTAAGGTTCTTTATACCTATTTCCAATTAATTCCAATTGCACATTGGAAAATTCTTTTTGAATTTCTGTTTCAGGGGAACTCATCTGAATTATAAGAGATATTTTTCTATCCAAAAATATTCAAAATCTGAATATTCTCTCTCTAGAATAATTTTCTCTCTCTAGGCTAAAACACTTAGAAATAAGATCTTTTATATTTTTGAAGAGGGATTTGATTACACGGGAAGATGCTGGACATCTTGAGAGGCTGGGGAGGAATCTTACATTCTCTCCCACTTGAAAAACGCGAGATGTCCTCATCTCGCAAACTGGGAATAATCTCGCAACAGATCGGCTTCATTCTCCCAGGTGGCATCTTCAAAAGGATAGAACTTCCATTTTACTAATAATTCTCTGAGAATTCTATTCCTGAGAAGCTTTTCTCGAACATCGAGAATTTCTTCAGGTTGGAGTTCCATCTGTCCTTGGGTTGAAGAGGTTAGGATTTCATCATCAAGCATATGATTTGAGTTTGGCACATATTCCTTTAGAAGGCTTACATGAAATACATTGTGAATTTTGAGATGAGGAGGCAGAAGAAGCTCGTAGGCTAAGTCACCTACTTTCTTTGTAATTAGATATGGCCCACAATATCTGGGTGATAACTTCTTGTACTTCCCAAGAGATAAGGAACTTCTTTTGGGCCGTACTCGAATGAAGACCATATCTGCTTCTTTGAATTCTCTATTTGTCCTCTTCTTATCCGCATATTGCTTTTGTCTATCCTGGGCAGCTTTAATATCTTTACGAATTGACTGCATCTGTTGCTCCATGTCGTCAAGCATCTGTCTGGACATCTCGACCTTAATCATTGGGTCAGACCAAGTTAATGGAGTTAAGCAATCTTGTCCATACAGAGCTTTAAAAGGGCTCATCCCGATACTTCGGTGATAAGAAGCATTGTAGGCGAACGCGACTAGATGCAGATAGCTTAGCCACTTCTTGGGTTCCCTGCCACAGCATGTCCGAAGTATATCTTCAATTACTTGGTTTACCCTTTCAGTTTGACCATCGGTCTCAGGGTGATAAGCTGTGCTGAGATCCAAGAAAGTTCCCACTGCTTCAAAAAATGCAGTCCAAAACCTTGAAGTAAATTTGGGATCTCGGTCACTTACTATTCTCCTCGGTAGGCCATGCAATCTGAAGATTTCTTTGAGGAACACTCTGGCCACATCCACTGCACTGTAGGTTTCTTTTACTGGAATCAGATGGGCAACTTTGGTTAGTCTGTCGACTACCACGAAGATGGAGTTGTAACCTGATTGCACTGAAGGTAATCCAGTAATGAAGTCCATACTGATACATTCCCACTTCATCTGGGGGATGTCCAATGGATGTAACTTCCCAGGCATTTTTACTCTCTCAGCTTTGACTTTTTGGCATGTCAGACATTGACGTACATGATTCAGCACATCCTTTTTCAAACCAGGCCAAAAGAAACTTTTCTTTACGGACATGTAGGTCTTGATGAAACCTGGATGTCCTGCAATAAGGCTGTCATGGGCTTCATTCAGAATTTGGTCCTTGGTCCCCTCATCATTGGGAATGCATAACCTGCGGTTATAATACATAATGCCATCATCCAGGCTGTACCCTTGAACTCTGTTCAACTCCTGTGGAGTTTTGCTTTCCTGCATAAGTAGGGTAGCAATAGGGCCAAAGAATCTATCTTGCATGATCTTCTCACTTGCTTGAGTAATCAAAGGATTTGATATTACAGTAATTGCAAGCAAGGAGGTTTTTCTGCTGAGAGCATCTGCTACCACATTCTCTTTGCCTGGGCGGTACTTGATTTCAAAATCGAATTCCTGCAAGGTCTGCATCCACCTTCTTTGGCGCATGTTGAGGTCCTTCTGAGTAAAGATCCACTTTAAGCTCTGATGATCTGTCATCAAAGTAAACCTTTTACCCAGTAGGTAATGTCTCCACAACTTTAAGGCATAGACTACTGAAAGCAATTCCAAGTCGTGGACAGCATAATTCCTCTCATGTGTTCTGAGCTTTCGAGATTCATAGGCCACTGCATGACCTTCCTGCATGAGTGCACCTCCCAGGGCAAAACCACTTGCATCAGTTACTACCTCAAAGGGTAGAGAGAAATCTGGCAGTTTCAGAATGGGACTGGTTACCAAGGCGGTCTTCAGCTTATCAAAAGCACTTTGGCACTTGGCAGACCATTGAAATGGGATATTCTTTTTGAGAAGGTTAGTCAGGGGGGAAGCTATGACAGCATATTTTGGTATAAAAATTCTATACCAACCAGTCAATCCCAAGAATCCTCTGACTTCTTTCACTGTCTTTGGTTCGGGCCAATCTATGACAGCTTGGATTTTTGCGGAATCTGGAGAAATTCCATCTTTGGATACCAGGAAACCCAAGTATTCAACGTGGTCGGCAGAGAAAGTGCATTTGCTCTTTTTGGCAAAGAGTTGATGCTTCCTTAGAACCTCAAGAACTTTTCGGACATGAGTCTCATGGTCGGCTGCATTTCTTGAGTAAATCAGAATGTCATCAAAGAAAACTAGAACAAAATCATCCAAGTATTCTCTGAGGATGTCCTGCATTAGGCGATTGAATGTAGCTGGGGCATTAGTTAATCCGAACGGCATGACAGTAAATTCATAATGCCCATAGCGAGTATTGATGGCTGTTTTTGGTATATCTGGATCATTGATCCTGATCTGGTAATACCCGGATTTGAGATCTATTTTTGTGAAGATCTGGGCTCCATTTAACCTGTCCAAAAGCTCATCAATCCTTGGGATAGGATACTTATTCTTAACTGTCAGCTGATTTAGACCTCTGTAGTCCACACAGAGTCTAAGTGTTCCATCTTTCTTTTTCTGAAAGAGAACTGGCGCACCCCAAGGCGAAACACTGGGTCTTACAAACCCTTGTTCTAACAGCTGCCTAAGCTGTTCCTTGAGTTCGATGGCTTCAGGAACAGGCATTTTGTAAGAGCGTAGGGCTACTGGTTGAGCTCCGGGGGTCAATTCAATCACATGATCTAATTCCCGAATTGGAGGCATTTCAGTTAGCTCTGATGGGAATAGATCATCAAATTCACTTAACCATTCTGGTTCTTTAGCTTTAAGTTTGGAGTCTACTGGGTTCATTTTGACAACATAAATTTGCTGCTTCTTCCTAAGTCCTTTCAGTAACCTGGAAGCTTTTACTAACTGAAGGTTTGGGGATCCGGAAACTCCAGTTCCATGGACTTTGTTCCCGTGAAGGTCATGGAAGGAAATGGTTCCATTGTGACAGTGTATGTCAGCTTGATATTTGTGGAGCCAATCCATTCCAAGGATTCCGTCAAAAACTCCTAGAGGTAAGACTTTGAACTGACAGTCGGTTACATTACCATCTAGATTGAACTCGATAAGATCTGTCTCATGGTGAGTGAAAAGAGTCTTCCCCACTGGCCAATTCAACTTGCATAGGTTTCCCTGATTTCTGTTCTAAGACTAGCTTACGCAAGCATCCAGGGGAAATGAATGAATGAGAACTGCCTGAATCAATCAAAAGCTTGAAAGGCTTACCCTGATACTCTGCTGGAGTATGGATGACTGAGAACTGCTGGTTAGGCCCTTGATTTTCAATTGCAGCATAGATCTGCCCTTTCTCCTCTTCTACTACATCTGAAATTGTGACTGCTCTGGCTGCTGCAGTCTGAGGTAGAACTCTTTCTCTTTTGTTGTTCCAATTCTGGGAAGGAGTTCTGAGATTACTCTGGATAGAGGCAGATGGCTGGGCTGGAATTCTTCTGGGGTTTCCCTGGCTAGGGCGAGACGGACCCTGATTAGACTGGAATAAAGGGGTTGGTCTCTGAATTCGGGGTTCTTGACTTCCTTGTCCCCTTGACATGGTAGGAGTCGGGCAGTCTTTTAACTGGTGACCAAAACCCTGGCATCCAAAACATCGATTTTCAGTTCTGAGCTCATCCTTTTGATTTTTTGAAAGTGGTGAGGTTCCTGAGAAATTACTCTGGGGGAAGGGTCTTCCTTCACTTCTGAATCTTCCTGCATCCTGATTCTGATTCAGGCCTTGCTGCCTCTTTGGGGGTGGAAAGTTGGAAGTACTTCCCTGGGCTTGGAATCTCTTAAAGTTAGAGGGTGCAGGTTTTGGTGGGACCTTTACTACAAAAGCTTTGGCAAAATCTTTTGCCATTCTTACTGCTTCAGCCATAGACACTGGCTTGGCATTTTTGACCAGTGTGTCCAAGGGTTCATTCATTCCTCGAATGAACCTGGCCATGAGTTGCTCTTCATCAAGAGGTGGTGAATATTTGAGTAGAAGGGCAAAGGCCTGGTGATATTCCTCGATGGTTTTGCTCTCCTGCTTTAGTTCTAAGAATTCGTTCATTTTGGTTTCTAAAAATCCAGGAGGGCAAAATCTCTTTCTTAGATAGGTTTTTAGATCATTCCGGGGATTGAGTATTTTTGTCCAGATGATTGGTGTCACAGTGGTTCCTCCATGCTACCCTGGCTGTTTCCACTATTTTCAGCCGGCCAAGAGCCATTTTGCTCCGCTGATTGTATCCTGTGATGTCAAAATACTCTTCCATGGCTTCCACCCATTTCTCCACAGCCTCGCCCAGGTTTTCCCCTTCTCCTTTGAAGGGTCCTGGTTGAGTCCTATGAAGAGCCTTGCGAACATCAAGATCAAGCTCGTCATCTTCAGAGACAGGGTCTGGTTGACGACCACGGTTTCCTCGTCTCATGATTCTGCCAAAATTTATATATTAATAAATTTTTATTTTGATATTATTCATGAGATCCTAAGACTTAAGAGTTCGAAAAACAATTTCTTAAACAAGATAATATCTTATTGGAGATCTATGACATATGTCTGATAACAGATTTTTCTTTATCAGCAGATCGTCCGCCGTAAATAATCATTTATACAACGAGAATTTTTTTTTTCGGAAAACATTTTTTTATTTATATAAAAGTTGCATTATGTACATAGAGCAGCTCGGCTCCAGAATTCAAAATCTCCTCGGGAAACGCATATGACGACGGTATTGGGCCATAGCCATGCCCTGATACAAACGTCCACTTACTGACAAGGGAGCTATTATATTCCATTTAGGAATAAAACAACTAAGAAGTCTGTAGACTTGGCATGCAAGCCTGAAATTTCGAGGCGTTGAATGATATAAAATGACGCCACGTACGATTTTCAGCTTTAACAAAATCATAGCCAATGAGAGGTTCTCCCACAGCATTGCACGGCGGTCGCAAGAGGCGTGGACATATTGCCCTGCAAACCACTTATGCTGAATTCTCTCCGCTGGGGTAGGAAAATATAAATCCTCGAAATGGCGCGCGAGTCTTGTTCGGCTTATTCGAGTTGAAGCGGAAGAGATGAGATGCTCGAAGGCAAATGCAATCATATCTTGAGACTGGGTGAGGTCGGAAATACCAGATAAATGGGGAACTTCCATCTATAAAAATAATTTCTTTTTTTAATTAAAATTTCTTCATTAAAGAAGCTTACAGAATGAAAATACATTATAAAAATGCCATTTCTGAATTCTTTTTACCAATTTCAGATAAGAATTTAATTATCTTTATTAGCTTTCAATTTGGCTCTGATACCAACTGTGAGATCCCTCCGCCCCCTCCGCGCGCCGGACTCTCGGTAGCCGAACAGCGGAAGCAGCCCCCACATGCGCGGGGCGGGGTTTCTCACTCGGGGTCTCGCTCTCGAATGTCTGGGCACGAGACTAGGCTGGTGGTCACTCCAAAAACCGAAACCGGGAAAAATTCCCTTGCCCGGAAAGCGGGGGCGATTCCGCCATTATGATTTTTTTTTTTAAACGAATTTTTCTAACGTGATCAATTCTAAGTTATCCTTTAACTGGATAAACCAGATAGAAGGAAACTATCACTGATATAATTTGATCATTTTAGTAAATTCAACGCTTTTTTCCTGATCCAGGTCAGGCACAGCCGTTGATCTACTTATTGAAAAATTTATCAGGAGATTATTTAACTACTCGAATCTTAGCGTAATCCTAAGATTTTGCAATTTGATTATTAAAACTCCACTGATTCCAGCCTAACCCCATCCGGCCCATGGGTTAGCCACCACCCTACCACTGGAATCGGTGGAACCAAATAAGTACTCACCCACCCATAATTGAATTGCCTTTCTTAACTTTAGCTTTAGAAAACAGATACGCACGCACTCCTCTTTATTAAAACTTTAATAAAAACAATCCTTGATAAACAATTTACGATTTATACATGTCATACTTCAAAATTTTCATTGAGTCCTTGTTTCTCAACAAAACAGTATCACTCTGGACTCTCCGTTAAGACCAGCAAGTCAACAACGAGATCCAGTGATAGATTATAAAAAAAAAACATAGGTCCATCATATAATATCTTCCTCGACATACGCATGGATGTCCTCGGCACCGCGAGCCCGTGCATCGCCTGGTCAGAACCCTCCAGGATCCTCCTTAGGTGTCCTGGCACTTCACTCAGGGACCGCTTCGTCGGCCCTCGTCCATCGTACCGGAAGCGCACCATTTTAACCATACCGAGGCTGGTCAAGACCTCGGCAAGCCTTGCCGCGTGAGCTGTCCCTCGAACACTCCCCGCCAGCTGTTGCAACCGACTTCCCTTAGATAAACATATATGCCAAATGCTCCCTCCATCATTCTGGCGTAAGACAGTCTTTTAAGAAGGCAGGGTTTCTATGCAAGTTTATAGTTTTGATTTTTGTTTGACTACCATGAGTATATCATAAATCCCTAGATTCAATTTTCAATTCCAAACAGAATTCTTCAAATTCTGTTAACTTGATTCTTAGATCAAGTCACAAGTCTTAACTTAGTTTTTGATTCGATGGATGATTGAATACATTTTCCCCGAACTGGGCACATCGTCATTGATTGAAACTCACGAAGGAATTAGGCCTTGATCAATAATCTGAGTCCAAGTTTAGGTCTAAAAGGTTCTCTCTAAATTTATCTTCTCGAAAGGTACTATCTTAGTTTCTCTTTTTCTAAAAATTTCCTACGATGAATATTTGTTCACAATTTCAAAACATGGATTTCTCGAGGAATATTCATTTACGTCGATCTCCGATTAAAATTTATCTTTTTTTTTAAAAATACCTCTATACATTAAAATCAATTTTTATAAAAGTAACACTTTTATAATAAAAATATATCTTTATACATACTCTTATGTATGAAAATAAAAATGATAAAAGTAACACTTTTGATATAAAAATTTAACCATTATGCATACTTCTATGCATGAAATAAAAATGGTAAAAATAACTCTTTTGATATAAAAATTTATCCTTTATGTATACTTCTATGCATGAAAATAAAAATTGATAAAAATAACACTTTTGATATAAAAATTTATCCTTTATGCATACTTCTATGCATGAAAATAAAAATTGATAAAAATAACACTTTTGATATAAAAATTTATCCTTTATGCATATTTCTATGCATGAAAATAAAAATGGTAAAAGTAGCACTTTTGATATAAAAATTTAACCATTTTGCATACTTCTATGCATGAAATAAAAATGGTAAAAATAACACTTTTGATATAAAAATTTATCCATTATGCATACTTTTATGCATGAAAATAAAAATGGTAAAAGTAACACTTTTGATATAAAAATTTAATCATTATGCATACTTCTATGCATGAAATAAAAATGGTAAAAATAACACTTTTGATATAAAAATTTAATCATTATGCATACTTCTATGCATGAAATAAAAATGGTAAAAATAACACTTTTGATATAAAAATTTAATCATTATGCATACTTCTATGCATGAAATAAAAATGGTAAAAATAACACTTTTGATATAAAAATTTATCCATTATGCATACTTTTATGCATGAAAATAAAAATGGTAAAAGTAACACTTTTGATATAAAAATTTAATCATTATGCATACTTCTATGCATGAAATAAAAATGGTAAAAATAACACTTTTGATATAAAAATTTAATCATTATGCATACTTCTATGCATGAAATAAAAATGGTAAAAATAACACTTTTGATATAAAAATTTAATCATTATGCATACTTCTATGCATGAAATAAAAATGGTAAAAATAACACTTTTGATATAAAAATTTATCCATTATGCATACTTTTATGCATGAAAATAAAAATGGTAAAAGTAACACTTTTGATATAAAAATTTAATCATTATGCATACTTCTATGCATGAAATAAAAATGGTAAAAATAACACTTTTGATATAAAAATTTAATCATTATGCATACTTCTATGCATGAAATAAAAATGGTAAAAATAACACTTTTGATATAAAAATTTATCCATTATGCATGATATTAAAATTCAATATCTCCATGATTATAATGAAATTCTTTCAATTAATCTAGGATGATAATTCCTAGAATATGGTAGGAAGTCCTCTTTTTATGCTTTGAATGAAATTATTTTATGCATAATTTTTATAAAAATTTTGCCATAGCTCCGCTACTATGACTGATAAATCTCAATTTTTTTCTAAGGGATAAAGCTTATCATTAAGGAAATAATTAAAATGATCTCTAATTGGATCATAAATCCATAATGGATTGAATCATCAATATACATAAACTAAAAGCATAGAAAAAAGCCATTAATTTGGCCTCAAGCATAGCTTAATCTTGAGTTAAGGAAAAGCTTTATGAAAAGCTTGATTTGGATTGAGAATGGGCCATGAGTATGACCATTTCTTGAGTGAGAGAGAGAAATTACATAAAAATCATTAGAATTTAAACATAAATGGAAATTAACTTCAATAGCATTTATTAAATTATGTAACTCTTCATTACTATTCACCAATTAACTTCAATAGCATAAAAAAAACATACCAATTAAGCTTCTCAAGCTTGAGAGAGGTTGAGAACAGAGAAACATTGAGAAATTATAGAAAGATCAATATTCACTAATTACCTTACAACTTGCTTGATTCTTTGTTCACGGTAGAGGCCCCCAACCAATCAATTGGTTAAGTATGTTGATGGAGCCACTAATGGGGATTGAAGAAAGAGGGAAGCTCCAAAAACTAGTGAATTATTAAATGAATTCACAGTTCTTGGCTTAGGTGGAGTAGAGTAACGATGCATAAACACTATATATTTTTCAACAAGGGGGAGGCTTCTATTTATAGGAAAAATTGAGCTCCTAACCAAACAAACTGATTCTAGAATTTTCTAAATCAGTTTGGTCAATATTTGACCATTTTTAGGTCAGTTAAGCTAACTTTTTGGAACTAGACTTGAATTAGGAGAGAGGAGAGATGAAATATCTCAATTTTTACGAGTTTAAAACTCATTCAAGCATGTGAAATATGCACCTCCTTTAAAGAACTCCCCTTCCTTACATATGTGTCATAATGGAATCATTTTAATATTGCTCATAGTTTTTTTACTAATAAACCTTGTACATTTTCAACTCTTCATCTTATGTGAAATATGCACCTCCTTTAAAGAATTCCCCTTCCTTACATATGTGTCATAATGGAATCATTTTAATATTGCTCATAGTTTTTTACTAATAAACCTTGTACATTTTCAACTCTTCATCTTATGTGAAATATGCACCTCCTTTAAAGAATTCCCCTTCCTTACATATGTGTCATAATGGCATCATTTTAATATTGCTCATAGTTTTTTACTAATAAACCTTGTACATTTTCAACTCTTCATCTTATGTGAGCATTTACTCATTTTTGGATACCCAAAATATCTCATATTTTTATTATTGCTCATAGTTTTTTACTAATAAACCTTGTACATTTTCAACTCTTCACCTTATGTGAGCATTTACTCATTTTTGGGTATCTTCTTTTTACAAATTTGGATTTATCTCTTCCCTACACATGGATTGATGCTATTGGCCCATAGGAACCTTAATTGGACCATAGTCTAAAGATTTCTGAAAATCTAGACCCTTAGACTAAGGTTCTTTATACCTATTTCCAATTAATTCCAATTGCACATTGGAAAATTCTTTTTGAATTTCTGTTTCAGGGGAACTCATCTGAATTATAAGAGATATTTTTTTATCCAAAAATATTCAAAATCTGAATATTCTCTCTCTAGAATAATTTTCTCTCTCTAGGCTAAAACACTTAGAAATAAGATCTTTTATATTTCTGAAGAGGGATTTGATTACACGGGAAGATGCTGGACATCTTGAGAGGCTGGGGAGGAATCTTACACCCGCTGTCGGAGCTGCTTCACTGAATCACCTGGCTTTCCACACGGCGGCTACCTTTCTTTGCTCTCTCTCCTCACAAGAGAGGTCTTCCTTCACAAGGTCGCCTCTTCCTACGACCTCAACTCTTCTCCTTCTATCGTCATTTTTTTTCCAGCAGCGATCCCTCTCTTTGGCTCCCTTCTCAGCAAGGCGGTCCACACCTTCTACTCGCTCCGCAGCGCCACCAAAGCGATGATTTTTCCTGGACCCCCGGCTCTCCTTTCCAGATGACTGTCTCAAATCACCAGCCCGGCACTTGCCACTGAGCCTCGCTCTCCTTCGGTACTCTGCGGCTAAGTTGTCCACCAACCACTTCTCTGCGCTCACCAGGGGTCGCCCCAGCAGCCGCTCTACACGCTCTCCCCTGGTCTCTACCCACTATCGGAGAGTCTCTGTTGTGCCTCTGCAGACTCACTGTCACCCCAGCGCTTCACTACAGCAAGCACGACCTTCAGATGGAACCCCTACTCCAGGCTTTCGAAACGGCCACTTCTTTCAGCGTTGCTCTCGATAGCTTCCCTTGTCTCCTTTCTGCAGCGCCTCATGCACCAACACCTACGAGGCCCCCCTTCTTCAAAGCGGCCATCCCTTCTCTCCACGTTTTCGCCACCTTCTAGATGTCGAGGTGGCGGCCCAAAAAAGCTTCCAAGTGGCCCCAATAATCTTGGCCATGTGTATTATATATTTTTCATTTATTTTAAGCTTCAAAATAATGGCCACCACTTACAATAGCCTCTCCTTCTCCTTATGCCTCGGGTCATCGCGCCGCACCCACAATTTCCAAAATAAATGCAAGAGCTGCCCACAGCCTCGTCATCAGCATTATTATTTCCAGCACATCCATCGGTGCCCTACTTTTAGTAATAACCCGCACACCATATTGTTGCCATAAAACTCCCAGACTCCAGCATCTTCTCCCAAAAAAAAAACGTGCATATATCGACTCACTGTAAAACCACTCGGCCTGTACACTTGCCAGGGCATTCAAGGCAAAGTTTTATTACAGACCACGCATCCCATATGTACACGGACTCAAAACACCTTTACAGAAAAACGCCTGACATACTTTGCCCAACCCCCAGCCTGCTGAATCATTCATGATCAGTAGTAAAAAGCATTTCAAGACCTAAATCCTTATCCAAAAACTGCCCTTCATCTGGAATCACATCTTCAGACACTGCATCCTGTACAATCACCATCAAACATGCATAATACTTCTTCAGCCTGTATCCATTTACCCTGGAAGCATGTATAGTCCCATCTAAATCTGCCAATTGATAGGTACCATTTGGAAATCCTTGCATCACCAAGAAAGGTCCTTCCCACTTAATTTGGAACTTCTTATGAAAGGAATTATCCAGCCTGCTATTATAACGTAATACCAAGTCATCCTTCATAATTCCTTTGTTTTTAATCTTCTTGTTGAACTTCTCCACCGTCCTTGCCTGCATATCTTCATAATGCTTCAAAGCATTATCCCTATTCAGCTGTACTTCTTGTAAATATAACAACCGCTCTTTAAGGGCATCTTTAGGCTCTTCCAAAAGCTTTTCCAACATTTTCACAGCTGGTATCTCCACCTCAATAGGCAATAAGGCTTCCTTCCCATAAACAAGATAAAATGGAGTGAAACCTGTACCAGTCTTAATTGCTGTCCTGTATGCCCACAAGGCAGCAGACAACTCCAGATCCCAATTCTTGCCTTGTTGCTCTGTCTCCTTGGATAAAATCTTGATCAATTCACCATTAAAACGCTCATTCAGGCATTACACTGTGGATAGTAAGGTGTGGTAAAACTGCGACTGATCTTCATCGTTCTACACAAATAGTCCATAAGCTCTGCTCTGAAACCTGGACCCTGATCAGAAAGCAATTCCAATGGCACACCAAACTTACAACAGATATCCTGATATACAAACTTTGCCACCTCCTTAGCAGTAATTTGTTTCACTACCTTTGCGTCTGCCCATCTAGAAAGGTAATCAACTGCAGTCAAGATGTAACACTTCCCTCGGCTGGTAATAGGCAATGGTCCCACAGCATCAATTCTCCATTTTTCAAAAACATCATAAGCAAGAATTGTGTTCCTCATTTCAGGCCTTAATATCCGTCTACTGTGAGCTTGGCATTGTTTGCATGACCTGCACCAATGATTAACATCCTTATGTACACTTGGCCATACATAACCTTCCTGCAATACCTTATGCAAGGTAATCTTTGAGGCAAAATGTCCACCGCATGCTCCTTCATGATTTTCCTTAAGAATTTTGTAGATTTCTTCCTTCCAAGGTACCCGTCGCATTATCAAATCAATTCCCTTCAAATACAAAGCATCACCAACCATCACATACCTTGCAGCTTTCCTGATGAAACCATATTTTTTTGATCTTTCAATACCATTAGGAATCATCCCTGTTAACAAAAACCCCTAAACATCCTGTAAATTCTCCCTGCCACAATAAAAAGATGCATGAGCTTTAAGAACAAAAACTTCACTAATCATTCCCTGGGCTGCTTCATGAGCCTCCTCATTATGGCCTCGATCCACATGCTTTAAACTCCAAGCTTCAAATTCCTTCAGCAGACCTTTAATCTTGAAACACATTTCTTTGAGTAACATATTCTTTGACTTCCAAACTCCCAATACTTGTTTTACCACAAGCAATGCATCTCCTCGAATGCGAATCCTGTGTACACCATGTTTCAAGCATATTTGCAATCCAACTTCCAGAGTCAGATACTCTGCTTCATTGTTACTATCATGTGCATCCACTTTAACACCCTTCTTAAAAACAAGGCAACTTTGTGGATCATAAAGCACCAAACCTCCTGAGGCTCCATCATGGCTTTTCCTATAAGAACCATCAAAATATAAAAAGTGTGCATTCACCAACTCAGCCGCATCCTCAAATGGCTTCTTGATGGTCTCCTCCTTTATAAGAAGAGGACTCTCCTCCTTTATAAGAAGAGGACTCTCCTTATATGTCAGTAGATCAGCTAAGGTAGCCCTGGTACTCTCTTCCACCAAGAATGAGAAAGTAAATTCCTGCAACTCAATCACCCACTTCATCATAGCCTTAGATAAATTTGTGCCATTTATCAACTGAGGCAAAAAAGTGTAGCTCGTCAAAAACACAAAGGGGCGAGGCAGCAAGTAATGGCGGAACCGCCTACATGCATACATCACACTAACCATAACAAGTTCCACCTCTGATAACAACCTTTCTCTTGCAAGTTTCACTCTGCTAGCACAATAGACTGGTTGCATATAATGTGATTCTTTCCCCTTCTGTAACAACATGGCTCCAATAGCATCTTCACCTACTGAAGGATTGACATAAAATAACTGTTCCCAATTAGGTGCCTGCATTGTAGGAATAGCTTTCAACACCTCTTTCACTTTTTGGAAAACAACCTCACACTCCTCCGTCCAATGCAAAGGATCATGCTTTGCTGCTTGCTGCAAAGGATATAACAACTGTGAAGATAGAGAGATGAATCGAGCCATATACTTCACCTTTTGCACAAAAGTAGCCAGTTGCCTTGTATTCTTTGGTGTAGGAAGAAGAAGAAGAGACTTGACTTTATCAGGATCCGGATCAATACCATTCTCTGAAACAACATGGCCCAAGAGCTTCACCCTCGGTTGAGCCAAAAAACACTTTTTTGGATTTAGTTGACCACCACACTCATCATAACGCTGAAAAACTGTAGCCAGCTTATCATAATGCTCTTGCCTGGAGCTGTATATACAAAAATCATCAATAAAATCCTTCACAAATTTGTTCAAAAAAGGAGATAATACCCAATTTGCCCTTCTCTGCTGATAGTAGGCTGGCCCATTCATCAATCCAAAAGGAAGAACTTTGTAGCACAAGCATCCCCACGGTGTAATGAAAGTTGTCTTGCGCTGATCTTCTTCTGCAATCTTTAACTGGAAATAACCTGAATACCCATCACAAACACTATACCTTTCATATCCAGCTACAGTATCTAAGATCTCATCCAAAAAAGGTAGGGGGTAAGAATCCTTCTTTGTAGCAGCATTCAAAGGCTTGAAATCCACAAATATATGCCACATATCATCCTTCTTTGGACTCACCACTGTAGGGCTTACCCACTCAGCTGTATCCACTGCTGGTGTAATGAAACCTGCACTCAACAGCTTATCAACTTCCTCTCTCAGGGCCTGCATTTGTTCTCGTCCCATCCTGCGAAGCCTTTGCCTAACTGTTTTTACACCTTCTTTCAATTCAATCCTCAAATCTGGCCCTTTAAATCCTCGAATCTCCTTATAAGAAGTAATGAACAATTCTGGAAAGTGAGACAACATATTAACATATCTAACCTTTTCTCCACTCGAGAGATCCGGACTCAGCATTCCTTCAATCAGCTCTTGCTTCTTCTTCACTTCTATCTTTGGCTGCAGTAATTCCTCGATCACTTCATATGACCCCATAGTATCTTCTCCCTCAGCACCCACTTCATGCACTTCTTTATCTTCATTACCCTGTTGCTCTGATATCAGGAAAGACACATCTGCCTCTTCTCCACTAGAAGCAGTAGTCGATGAATCCATCTCTGATTCAGAAGTTGTGGTGGTAGTTTCCTCTTCACTTGAATCCTATGGCCTCTCCCACACATCATTCAAAGATCTCCTACTATGCATCTCAAAAGATTTTTTATTACCCTGCTTATTATGCAAAGAAATGGTCCCATACCTTCAGTCCTGTAGTACTACACCCACCACTCGCAACCAGGGTCGTCCAAGAATAATTAGAAAAGCACCAAGACCCGCAGGCATCACATGAAAATCTACAGTAGCTTTGACATTAAAAGCTTCAATTTCCAATTCCTTTATCATACCAAGACATTTTACCTTTTGATGATTAGCCATCTTGATTCGAAAACCAGAAACCCCAGACACCCTCAAGCCTGACTGCTCCACACATGATTGGGTAATTACACAAATTTGAGCTCCTCCATCTATATAGGCCTGACCAAGATTCCTACCTTTACTCCACACCTCCACAATAGGGCAAATATCTGGAAGCTCTTCTAAAGATAGTACTTTGACTGACCTCTTCTCTGACTCCTTTTCTATTGGATTCACAAGTCCCTTCCATTGCCTTCTCAATTTTGGCACCATCTCCACCAACTCCCCAAAGGTGATGTTTGCCTTCCTGTTCACCAAATCAGATTTCAAATCATAGCTGGTTTGCCCATCCCCCAGTGGAAAGTCTGACACCTGGAACCTTCTACGAGGCTTCCGTTTCCTTTTGGCTTTCACATCTTCTCCTTCTTGTTGCTTCCCCTTCTTACGCTGGGTCCGGCCGCCCCTTTTCCTTCTCTTTCATCCGTTGTGTGCTTGCCAATGGGCATCACATTCCCTTCTTCTCTCACCTGAACATTCTCCAGAGTAACAGCATTCATGACCTTTGCCTTCCCCTTCTCCTCAGCTGTGATTCCACTGGGGCCTGCTTGATCCCTGATATCAATACCATAATCATTTGACCTGTCAAGTAACTGTGAAGGTAGTGGGTACATATCACCACCCATACGCTGAGGCTTATCACAATCTGTACTCAGATGACCAAGTTCACCACAGTTCCAGCATGTAGGGATGAAACGACGGCCCCTACCGCGACCATGTCCATACCCTGCTTGTCCATCTCCCCCTTCAGGATTATTGCCCCTGCCTCTACCACGTCCACCACCTGTACTTCCCATTAAATTTAAGCTCAAATTCTTCATAAGATCAACCATCTGTTTCATATCCTGTCGCAATCCTTCATCAGAACCTGCAGGAACCATAGGTACTCCTTGACTAGCTTGTGGCACCATCTGTATAGCTTGGGCTTCAGTGGGCTTCGTCCTCTCAATCAGTGCATTCATGGGTGTAGCCTCCACTCTACGAATCTCCGGCTGTGCTACAACTGGAATCATTCCCAGCTGATTCATCCGCTGCAGCTTCCAGTCTTTTGATTTAGCAATTTCCATCGCATCCTCATAAGACCTGGGCTTCTTCAATTCCACTTTCCAGCGAATACTCCTCTTAAGCCCGGCTACAAACTTGTTTTTCTTCATCATGTCAGGCGGTACCTGGTCTTCCCCAAAAGCCCTGCATAGAGTCTCCCATAGCAAAGAAAATTTCTTCATATAATCATCTAATGATTCAAACTCACCTTGTGTCAGAGCTTGCACCTCATGCCAAACCTTGTCGGGGTCTTCTACCTTCTTGAATCTGTTGCTAAGTGCTGTCTTTAATCCATTCTCGGTCATATCAAGATGTGGAATAGCAACCCTCAATGACTCCTCATAAGCCCTATACCAGGTCCTTGCATCCCCTTTCAAACAGATGCTCAGTAGCCGCAACACCTGTATCGACTCATTGATGTGGTTGCTTATACATGCAACCTCCATCCTTTCCAGGAAATCTGCCACATCCTCATTAGGGCTACCATAAAACTCAGGATAAGACATCATTTTAACCCCCAAACTTCACCTCAGATCCAAGAAAACTCCTTCCCTGAAACTCTCAACACCTAGGGCCTACACCCTGGTAAACTGAAGACAATGCCAGAGCAACCCTCAGTCAAATAATGTCAGAGCAACTCCTCAGTGGGGGCACCAAAAAGATGTGAGGCAGCTCAGGAACACAAGAAGGCCACTATAGCTCGCCGACTCACCACCTTCAGAACACTTCACAAGCACAAGGGGCACCACCAGCTTCTCTAGCTGGAAAGAAAATCAGCAACAAACCACACCTTTCCTCATATCCTTACTCCTTTACCCTCATCCATTCACCACTATCACACACCACAAGCTCAAATTGGAAAAAAGAGACACCTCTATTGCTTAATCTGCAATTCAATCAGCCGAGTACAGAGGGAAACTTACATTGTCCAAACACAAACATAGAAAATAGTGATAGAAGCTTGTCGAGCTCCAGCCTGATCACATCAGCACCTATACTAGAAGTGATGAACTGAAGGTCTTGAGTTCGATCCTCAGTGGGGGCACCAGAAAGATGTGAGGCAGCTCAAGAACACAAGAAGGCCACTATAGCTCGCCGACTCACCACCTTCAGAACACTCACAAGCACAAGGGGCACCACCAGCTTCTCTAGCTGGAAAGAAAATCAGCAACAGACCACACCTTTCCTCATATCCTTACTCCTTTACCCTCATCCACCATTCACCACTATCACACACCACAAGCTCAAATTGGAAAAAAGAGACACCTCTATTGCTTAATTTGCAATTCAATTAGCGGAGTACAGAGGGAAACTTACAATTGTCCAAACACAAACATAGAAAATAGTGATAGAAGCTTGTCGAGCTCCAGCCTGATCACATCAACACCTATACTGCCAACACACACAAAAAACCAAGGCTCTCTCTCTGGTCAGCATCCACTCTCTGCCTACAATCGTCGCCCACACAAAATGAGCTTCTCTCTCTTCTGAAGGCGCCCACACCAGCTAACCTTCAACTTCAGCAGCTCCCACTCTCTGTGTGCCGAGACCAGCAGCTTTCCTAACACCAGAGCCTCTCAGCTCGTCAGTTCCTCTCACTCTTCACATTGCAGCTCTCTCTTCCTCTTGTATCCAGCCCAAGCCACATCAACTCAAGGCATCGTCGACTCTTCACGGCTCCCTTCTCACACGGCCCACACCAGTCTGTCAGTTCACTTGGAGAGCCCCCAAGTAAAACCACTAGGCGGCCATCTCACTGTTACCCGGGCGTCAGCCACTCACCTCCTCAGTCGCCATCAGCAGCCAGCCCTCTTTCCTGTTTGTCCTCTACCCGCTGTCGGAGCTGCTTCACTGAATCACCTGGCTTTCCACACGGCGGCTACCTTTCTTTGCTCTCTCTCCTCATAAGAGAGGTCTTCCTTCACAAGGTCGCCTCTTCCTACGACCTCAACTCTTCTCCTTCTGTCGTCGTTTTTTTTCCAGCCAGCGATCCCTCTCTCTGGCTCCCTTCTCAGCAAGGCGGTCCACCCCTTCTACTCTCTCTGGCTCCCTTCTCAGCAAGGCGGTCCACACCTTCTACTCTCTCTGCAGCACCACCAAAGCGATGATTTTTCCTGGACCCCCGGCGCTCCTTTCCAGATGACTGTCTCAAATAAACAGCCCGGCTCTTGCCCCCACTGAGCCTTGCTCTCCTTCGGTACTCTGCTGCGGCTAAGTTGTCCACCAACCATTTCTCTACGCTCACTAGGGGTCGCCAGCAGCCACTGTACACGCTCTCCCCTGGTCTCTACCCACTGTCGGAGAGTCTCTGTTGTGCCTCTGCTGCACACTCACTGTCACCCCGGCGCTTCACTACAGCAAGCGCAACCTTCAGATGGAACCCCTACTCCAGGCTTTCGAAACGGCCACTTCTTTCAGCGCTGCTCTCGATAGCTTTCCTTGTCTCCTTTCTGCAGCGCCTCACGCACCAACACCTACGAGGCCCCCCTTCTTCAAAGCGGCCATCCCTTCTCTCCACGTTTTCGCCACCTTCTAGATGTCGAGGTGGCGGCCCAAAAAAGCTTCCAAGTGGCCCCAATAATCTTGGCCATGTGTATTATATATTTTTCATTTATTTTAAGCTTCAAAATAATGGCCACCACTTACAATAGCCTCTCCTTCTCCTTATGCCTCGGGTCATCGCGTCGTGCCCACAATTTCCAAAATAAATGTGAGAGCTGCCCACAGCCTCATCATCAGCATCATTATTTCCAACACATCCACCATTGCTCAGTCGGTGCCCTACTTTTAGTAATAACCCGCACACCATATTGTTGCCATAAAACTCCCAGACTCCAGCATCTTCTCCCAAAAAAAAACGTGCATATATCGACTCACTGTAAAACCACTCGGCTTGTACACTTGCCAGGGCATTCAGGGCAAAGTTTTATTGCACACCACGCATCCCATATGTACACGGACTCAAAACACCTTTACAAAAAAACGCCTGACATGTGGCACGCTTAATGATGAGTAATTCTTGAATTTCTTAATTATACATGATTTCTATGGTCTATGTGATTCATAAAATAAACACTTTTGGTGGTAAAGAATTAGTAGATAGAATATTGGACTATTTTTATTAGATTTTAGGTATAACCTTCATGAGAGGGCCATTTTGCAAAGCGTTTATCTTTCTGTGTGCTTAAAATCAAACTTTGACATAAATGCGAACGTTTTAGATGACGGGAAACTCTATAAGAGTGTATGAGACTTTAAAAATCCAAATCCCTTTTGTTTTTTCATTTATTCCAATGGTAAAGTGGGACATTTGGCTGATTTTGATAGCATTATGCTGAAAACATAACTTTAGCCATTTTGAATGCCCTCTAAAAGACCTTAGAACTTGTTTTTATCATAGAGAAATGTTAAAGAGAGAGTCTCTCAAACTTCCTAGTTTTGACTTTTCTCTTATTCCAAATAGATTGAAAGATATTACTTTTTCAAAGACGAAAATTGTTAGGCTTTTGTAATGGAGATTACTATCAAGATTGACTATCTTGCTCATATAGACTGGATGGAGTAATGCATAAGCTTAGTTTTGACATAGCTATAGTGAGTAGAGATAATATTTTTGATTACGACATGACAATTGTTTTTATTTCAAAAAAGATTCTCGTTTGACTTTAAAGAATTGAAAGAATGAGAGAAGTTAATTTATTTATTTGAATAAAAAACTTGTTTTTTTATACTTGAAGCTGGTTATGATTGATTTGAACATGCTTTTCTTGAAAGATTATGGACTAAAGATGAGTGTAAGATGATATGTCACTACAATAAAATGAGGGTGTAGGAGCGAAAATAGTAGTGCTTCTATAACTGGAAGGTTACAAAGATTTCAGGCCGATTTTGCTGATAGAAATGCTGCTAATTTCGTTGCAACAATAAAGACAACCACTTTCTGATAATAAGCGATAGAACTTCATGGAAAAAAAACTTGGGGAAGACTAAGAAGCTGCGGCAAAATGGGGAGTCTGCACAAGACTCCCCAAATCGCCCCAACTCTTTTTTTATTAATATAGATAGTTTTTTGATGCAGACGTGAACTTGAGAAAGAAGTTAAAATTGGAGATAATGAAAGTGAATCAAATATCTGTTATATTTCTCGAATTGTTGGGTCTTTGGCTATATACAAAGAAGAAATCAAGGAAGAGGAGGCTACTCAAAATCCTCATCGCATTCCTCTGACTCATTATCATCTTTGTCTTCACTTTCTTCACCCACTTCATGCTCGTAGTCTAGATCTTCCTCTTCCTCTTCATTCTGCATACATGCAAACAAGAGTAATGTAAGTATAAAACAATAAAAGATAATTATATATAGATAAGAGAAGGGTGTAGCAGCTACTTACCTTATTTGCTTGTGTCCCAAAAATGGTCTTGTTCAAGCGTACACCTCACGTACGCATCAAAGCCCACAAATTCAGACAAGGGACTCTACAAAAAACAATTTAAAAAATATACAATTGGTTAAAGGAAACAATATAGTACAAAACAAAATGAAAGAGCAGAAGGAAAATAGTAAAATAGATACTGTGAGTAATAAAGGAGGAATTTTCTCTCAAGCCAAAGTGTGAACCCTTACTTCTGTAGTCGGGAAGCCTGCTGCTTGTTATTGAAAAGAACATGGATTCTTTCTCACAAAGCTCTGTGCATGCCTCCACTCGTCTTGTGAGAAAATGCTTGCCTTTTTCAAATTTTTCTTTGCCATTCTCTTAAGATTTTCTCTCCTATTAAAGAGAAAAATCTGCATCCTCATCTTCATCCAGTCCTTCGAGAAGGAAAGGCTCGCATGTGGAAAAGCAAAATCAATCTTGAGCACATCCTATGCTTTCCACTTCTTTAAGGAGTTCATGAACTCCATGTTAGCAAGTACATGCATGCAGTTGATGACTTGCTTTCCTCGTGTATTGTTAACCCAATTCTAGGATTAACAAGATCTACCACCATTATCTTACATCAAGGAGTCACGATAGATACACCAAAGGGTTACGAGCTTGGCCATTGAAAAAATCCTCACGACAGTTGCGGTTCACCAGGTAATCTCTTTTTGGATGTGTTTCAAGGAGGGTTAGGGTGAGCTTTAACATTTTTGGCGCCACTAGCGGGGGGGAGCTATCACTTGGCATTTTCCATTGTTTTTTCCTCTAATCTACGCACTACCCATTGCCCATTATCTTTATTAATGGTTTCCCATGAAAAAGATGTGGATTTGATGGTGATTTTTGTTTGATTTGGTGTAGAATAGCTCTCTTTTTTATTTTTGAAAAGAATATCTTTTGCTTAATTTTTAGCTTAATTTATTGTTTTTGTTGTTGTTATTGTGGTTTTTCATGTTCTTAGGGCTTGCACATAGTCTGTATTGGGCTTAGTTTGCATCCATTGCATCAAACAATGCAATAGAATGTAATTTTTAATGAATATTAGCTCTCTTAGTGTTAAACATAGAACTAAGATCATCAATTTTAGCTTAATTATGTGTTTGTTATTGAAATTGTTTGCATTAGAGTGATAGCAGGCATTAGGTGTAGCTTAATCTTTCAAAAAATTTCTTAAAACCATAAAAAAAATCCTTAAATTTGACTAATTTCTCTTAATGGACTAGTTTTTATCATTAAGGGTGATTTACCTTGTTCAAGAGGTAAAAAATTTAGAAAATGTGTTAATTGGGGTCTAAATTGATCATATGAGCAATGGAATTTAGTGTTTTTGAGTGTTTAGAGAGTATCTAGATACATTAAAACACCTAATTACATCATTTTTTCATTAATTAGAGAAACTTGTCTCGCTTTGCTTAATTTTGCCTTAAAAGAGGAGATCACAGTTAAAAGTCTAATTAATCTTCTATTTTAGATTAATTTACACATTTTTTGATGCAAAAAGATTAGCATTCCCATGCTCTATCCAATGATGTGCTCAATTGTGTGAATCAATTAGGAATTAATGGTTAATTAGAATCCTTGATTAGTGTACAAGAGGGAATGATTAGAGAAAGGATTAATTTTTTAGTCACTTTTTTACATAACTCATTAAGGCTCATGAGGATTCAATGAGTAGATGCTCATGAGTTGTCAAATTGTACATTTTGGGAGTCATTTATGAAGGGTGTAAGGGGTGTCATAAAAAGGTTAACTTTTTTTATTCCCACTTACCCTTTTAGAAAAATGCCAATATCTCCTTAATTTTTAATTTAAAAAAAATCTCCAAAAAGATAAATTCGTATTTCACACTAGACTAAAAAAAAAAGGTTCAGATCGTGAACCATTTCTGTAACTTCACGGCTTACGGGTTCACGCCCTAGGAGCCCAAGCAAAAAAAAAAAAGAATTTAATTTTTTCGTGAATTTCAGTTCAGTTCAGGACATGAATCGATAAGGGTTCACATCGTGAGACCATTCACGTGACCCAAAAAATTTGAATTTAATTTTTCGTGAAGTCAGGCTCATAGCATGAATCGATAAGGGTTTATAGCGTGAGATCCTTCATTCACATGACCAAAAAGAGAAAACTGAATTTAATTTTTCTGTGAAGTCCAGTTCATGACATGAACCGATGAGGGTTTATGCCGTGAGACCCGTCGTTCACGCGACCAAAAAATTTGAATTTAATTTTTATGTGAAGTTCGATTCGCGACCTCAACCGAGACCCTTCATTCATGGCGATCAATTTTTTTTCCAAAATTTATAAAATCTGTAAAGTCTTCGCTTCACGGCGTGAAAAGGGGTCGAAAAAAAAATGGTTCATGTTTTAAACCATTTCTGCAACTTCACGACTTAAGGGTTCACGCCCTAGGAGCCCGCACCAAAAAAAAGAAAAAAATTGAATTTAATTTTTTCGTGAAGTCCGGTTCACAGCGTGAACCGATAAGGGTTCACGAAATGAGACCCTTTGTTCACGATGCAACCAAAAAATCAAAAAAAATTTATCAAATCCGTGAAGTCCACATCACTGTGTGAAAAGGGGTCCGTCGATAAAATAATAACAATCATATTAATAAATCAAAAATCAAAATTTATAAAATTCGTGAAGTCCACTTCACATCGTGAAAAGAGGTCCATCGACAAAAAAAAGAATCAAAATTTATAAAATCTATGAAGTCCTCTTCATGGCTTAAAATAGGGCTCCGTCAGTCCAAAAAAAAATTGGTTTACGTCGTAAACCATTTCTGCAACTTCATTGCTTAAGGATTCACGCCCTAGGAGCATGAGTAAAAAATAAATAAATCTAATTTTTTCGTGAAGTCTGATTCACGGCGTGAGACCCTTCCTTCACAAGACCAAAAAAAAATGAATTAAAGTTTTTCGTAAAGTAGTCTGAAAAAAATAAATTTCATTTTTTTGTGAAGTTTGGTTCACGGCATGAACTGACAAGGGTTCCTAATATGAGACCCTTCATTCATGCGATAGAAAAAAAGAAAAAAATTAATTTAATTTTTCTGTGAAGTCTGGTTTACGACATGAACCGATAAGGGTTCACGGCGTGAGACCCTTCATTCATGCGACCAAAAATAAAAAATAAATTTAATTTTCCCGTGAAGTCTGGTTCATGGCAGCGTGAAACAAAAAGGGTTCACGGTAAGAGACCCTTTGTTCACGCGACCTTTAAAAAAATCTAAATTTATAAAATCCATGAAGTCTGCCTCACGACGTGAAATGGCTTCCGTCGTCGACGAAAAAAATGAATTTAATTTTTATGTGAAGTTCGGTTAACGGCTTGAACTGATAAGGGTTCACGATGTAAGACCCTTCATTCACACGACGACGAAAAAAAGAATGAATTTAATTTTTTTGTAAAGTCCGGTTCATGGCGTGAACCGATAAGGATTCACGGCGTGAGACCCTTCGTTCACGTGACCCAAAAAAAGAATTTAATTTTTCCGTGAAGTCCAGTTCACACACACGATGTGAACCGATAAGGTTTCACGGCGTGAGACCCTTCGTTCACGCGACCAAAAAATTTTTTCCCAAAAATTATAAAATCCATGAAGTCCGCTTCATAGCATGTTAAGGGGTCCATTGGCCAAAAAAAAAATCAAATTTATAAAATCCATGAAGTCTACTTCACAGTGTGAAAAGGGGTCTGTCGAAAGAAAATAATTAAAAACATAATTAAAAAAAGTAAAATTTATAAAATTCGTGAAGTTTGCTTCACACCATGAAAAGAGGTCCATCAGTAAAATATATATATATATATATATATATATCTAAAAATGGTTCACGTCGTGAACCATTTCTACAACTTCAAGGCTTAAGGGTTCACGCCCTAATAGCCCATGTAGAAAAAAAAAACGAATTTAATTTTTTCGTGAAGTTCAGTTCATCACGGCATGAACTGATAAGGGTTCACATCGTGAGACCCTTCGTTCAGATGACCCAAAAAAAAGAAAAAAAATGAATATAATTTTATCATGAAGTCCAGTTCATGGCATGAACCAATAAGGGTTCATGATATGACCCTTCGTTCACACAACCAATTTTTTTTTAATAATAAAATCCGTAAAGTCCACCTTCATGAAGTAAAAAGGGGTCCGTCAGCCAAAAAAAACAAGAAAAAAAATTTATAAAATCCATGAAGTCCACTTTACAACATGAAAAGAGATTCGTTAGTAAAAATAAAAATAGAAAATCAAAATTTATAAAATGCATAAAGTCCGCTTCACAGCGTGAAAAGGGGTCCGTCTCGCCAAAGTGTGAACCCTTACTTCTATATTCCGGAAGCACTCGTTGCTACTTGTTATAGAAAAGCACGTGGAATCTTTCTCTTAAATCTCCATGCATGCCTCCACTCCTCCTATGAGAAAATGCTTGGCTTTTCCAAATTGTTCTTTGCCACTCTCTTGAGATTTTCTCCTATTAGAGAGCAAAATCTTCATCCTCATCTTCATCTAGTCCTCCGAGAAGGCAAGGCCCGCGTGTAAAATAGCAAAATTAGTATTGAGCACATTGATATTATATTGCTTTGAGAGCTCATCCGGGGTTTTCCACTTCTTTAAGGAGTTCATGAACTCCAGGTTAGCAAGTACATGCATGCGGTTGATGACTGGCTTCCCTTGTGCATTGTTAATGCAATTCTAGGGTTAACAAGATCTACTGCCATTATCTTATATCAAGGAGTCACGATAGATACACCAAAGGGTCATAGATTCAAGATATGAAGTAATAGTATCCAAAGCCATAGCTTGGACGGACGCCCGTAATGGTGTGACAGAGTATTTATGGTGATTCCGCTTCAAGGGTGTGTGGTAGTAAGATAGGATGAAGTCCTAAGTGATGTACTTTATGGATATATTATGAGAGTAGTCATTGTAATAGCTTTGGGTCTCTTATGAGCCTAAAGTGCCCGGCCAGCCACAGTTTAAGTGAGTGTGAACACTTATGACCATGTATATAAGTGAATATCTCTCATAATACAACATACTCTCCCATTGTGCAATTGAGTCTTGCTCTTGCTAATCCTCTTGTTGCTAATCCCTCTCCCTAATGCATGCTAGTGAGTGTGTGTAATTGAAGTGAGGTGAGGGGAGGGACGAGTACCCGTAGTGCAATGGAGCACTGTGACAACGCTTGCAGGAGGTGCGGTGGAATTGCTTCTCAAGGAGTTGTAGATCTTGGAGACCTCAAGGGTTACAAGCTTGGTCATTGGAAAGATCCTCACGATAGTTGTGGTTCACCAGGTAATCTCTTTTTTTATGTGTTTCAAGGAGGGTTAGGGTGAGCCTTAACATGCATCCATCATGAAGGCACCATCAACATCCACATTATATGGTAGGGTTCATGGATCAAATTGTGGTATGGCTCTCCTCGGGTGTGGCTCTCCTCAGGTGTGGCTCAAAATAAGAGGATGAAGAACCCTCCCGTTGGGGAGATGACTCGAGAGACCTAGTTATTCTTTTCCCAAAGAAAAATCAGTACGCTTTCCCCTCGCTACTACATCTACTAGGCCCCCAGACTCCCTACTATGCCTTCATGGTGAATATGGACATGAGGGAGTGGGGGTGGGTCTAGTTAATGTTGGTGGTGTAGGCTCAGCATGACCATAGTGTGATAGGCCTACACCACTCGGACATGCGCCTATCAAAGGAGTGGAATGTCCCCATGGAGACGACTTGCCATATGGGGTAGATTGCCAATATGGAGACGATTGGTCCAATGGTTTAGTGGCGTGCATATAAGATTAATCGAATTGACATACAAAATGCATAAAGGATAAACTCTATGTATGTGGAAAGGTTTTGTCAAACCATACTTGTGTCTGTGAGAAGTGAGTACATGCCTGATGCCCATATTGTTGGTTGATGATATAAAGCAAATTTGCAACATCTAGGTCCTGCAATGGGTTGATCGACATTACCTATACATATAACCCAACCTAAATACATAAATAAGAGTTAATTTATCAAAGCATAAAAAAATCATAAATAGATATTCATAAAGGCTTTATGTAAGAAGCCTATGCATAGAGCCTTATGCATAAAACTCTATGCATAGAGCCTATGCAAAGAGCCTTATGCATAAAGCTCTATGAACAGAGTCTATGGATAGAGCCCTATGCATAGGTCCTATGCATAAAGCATGAACATAGAGCCTACACATAGAGCCTTATGCATAAAGCTCTATACATACAGCCTATGCATAAAGCTCTATACATATAGCCTATGCATAGAGCCTTATGCAAAGGCCCTATGCATAAAGCATGGGCATTTAGGCTATGCATAGAGCCTTATGTATAAAGCTCTATACATAGATCCTACACATAGATTCTATTCATAAAGCATGGGAATAGATCCTTATGCATAAAGCTCTATGCATATAGAATACGTATAGAGCCTTATGCATAAATCTCTATGCATAGAGCCTACAAGTAGAGCTCTACGCATAGAGCTATGTATAGAATCTATGCATAAAGCTATGCATAGAGGTAAACCTAAGATAAACCAAACCCAGTACCCAAGGGTGCTATAAAGGTGGAACTTGCATAAAGCAATTAAAAGAAAAAGGGAGCATACCTCTTTTTTGTGAAGACAAAGGAGAGGATTAGAAAGATTAAACAAATTAATTACATAATTAAACATAAGCTTTATGCATATATCTTGCAAGCGTATGCAAGATTTATGCATAAGCTTGCCTATGCATAAATCACTTTGCATCATAAAGCCTATACATAGAGCTTGGAAGTAGGCTATGCATAAAGCTTAAAAGCTTATGCCTATAGCTTTATGCATAAATCTTGCAAGCCTATGCATAAAACCTATGCATAGAGCTTGCAAGAAGGTTATGCATAAATCTTGCAAGCATATACATAAAGCTCTATGCATAATCTTGTAATCCTATGCATAAATCTTGCAAGCATATACATAAAGCTCTATGCATAATCTTGTAATCCTATGCATAAATATCTATGTATAAAGCCTATGCATAGATATTTCAAGAAGACTATGCATAAATCTTGCAATCCTATGCACAAAGCTCCATACAAAGAGCTTGCAGCCACTGCATAAGCTTCCAAGACTATGCACAAAGCTTGCAAGAAGGCTATGCATAAAGCTTGAAAGGCTGTGCATAAATATCTATACATACAGCTTGCAAGGGTATATCTTTTTGGCAAGCATTTTTTAGCGAGCACTTTTTGGTGTTTAGGCGAACGACTTCTCTCTCTACTCTTCTCTCCCTCTACTGTCGCGCACATTGTGACTCATGGTGACAATAAAGGAGAGGAGTAGATGCGAGCACTATACACATTGCAACTCATTTACAACTATCAATGCAACTATATTGTAACTTGTTTACAAAGTTACCATATTATGATCTTAAACTTCCATTATATTCCCTAGTAAACTTACAAGGCCACAACATTACATGACAAACATCTATGACATGACACGATCATTTGTACTTCTTTACAAAGACACCATTTGAAAGCATTTTGGGCCTCAACTATCATCTTGGCCTTTTCCATCTACCCTAACTTGTGAATTCATGAAGGTGGAAACTTCAACTCTAAGAGAATCCTCCTTTGCCTCTTCAATGATGTCAAAAGCTCTCCATATCCCAATGGATGAAGGTTATTTCACCTCTACAATGTCCTTGTCTGCTAGGTCTACTACTTGGCATGTTTTGAGCTTCTTGTAGAACTCATATATTTCAGACGTTGTTGTACATGCTTCCAAATGACATCCGATTTGGATACCTTTTCTTTGAGTTACATGAAAGATTGAAGAGATTTACTTAAGATGGTTGCAAATGTAGTATTATTATAGGGATTACTAGATGAAGCCATAACCAAGGAGTTCACAAGGACTCTATTAAAATATGAAGATATAAGGGGAGAATGCTATGGGATGTGTCTATAAGAAGAGATTGGAACATGGTAATCTCTACTGTTTTTATAACTTTAAAAAGGAATAAAATTTTACTTTTGGATCACTAGAAGTTTTATTTTAAGCATAAGAATAACTACTTTAAGCACAACTGTTATTATTTTAATGTCTCAATCAAACACTCTTTCAATCTCTCTCTCTCTCTCTCTCTCTCTCTTGTTGTTTGCGATCTCACACCAATTACTACATTTCTCTCAAAAAATAATGCCATGGAAGAAGAAGAAAAAAAGGCATTGTCATAATATGAATGAACAATAATAATGTCTAAAATATTTTGGGCATTACAAACATCAGTACAAACGCTGCACTCCCTGGAAGGAAGGTGGTATGGGGTAGGGAATTCTAGCAAATGGTGCAAGTGTGGGTGGAAAAAGTGCCCTTACAAGATCAGGCCATGGTGCCCATCAGGGAACTGCAAATTCAGGAAAAATTGGTTACCCAAATCATCATGCACAGCACCAAGAATTGTAGGTTCATACCTACAGGGGATGTTTATAGCATGACATGTTGATATTAGGGCTCCATTAGTGGCCATGAAAAAGCACTAGACTATGTTGGACTCATGGGTACTAGGAGGACTAGAGGCTATGGTGCACCCACGTCCATCTGTTGCTCTCCTTGAGCAATCTCACTGACCTCACCCCTAAAAATTTGGTTTCCCAAATCATCGTGCATAACCGCAAGTGGTCGTAGACATGAACTAAGGCACACCTTGTCGCTCTCCACGCTGTGCTCTAGCCATGGTCCCAGTACCACAAAGAAATCTAGGACTGCATCCTCGCGATTAGTGAACGTCTCGAGTAAACACTTGCCATAGTACAAGCTCACAATTACCATATGTACAAATGGATAACAATGTTTTTAAGACAATGATTATGTAATGATTTCACTACTCAAATCATGCTTTAATTACGAAAGGCTTGCTACACTCAACAGTATATTAGATGGGATTCCTATCTGTATCTAGCTGGTATGGGGAGGTTCCTCAGACGCTTTCGTCTCCAAGAAGATATCCTCACTCACCTCAAAACCTACACAATGTGCAACTACCTCACCACCCCACCTCTTATACTTTAGACGACTGGACATACTCTCACTAGGGTGCATGAAGATAGCAATGACCAAAGCAAAGACCTACTTGCACACACTAGTAAGTACGTTAGGGAGGGAAATCGTTAAGCTTCACTTTGATAAAAACCATGAATCCTACACTTACCTCTTCTTGTCCATCTTCTGACATGACATATAGATATCATAGGACGTGCAAGAACAAAGTCCTTCGCAGGGTGGTTGCAAGATCAGGGTGCCCAGTTTTGTCCACTCAGGCACCCTCTAAACAGTAAAAAAACAGGCATTTGTTTACCTTTAGTGGCTAATCTCTCCTAGTAAATGAAGGAATTTTGTTTCAAGTTCTTTTGTTGGAACATCATATTCAAAGTTGGAAATATAGTTGCATAATTTGATTAAGCATTAGATAGTCAAAAGTCGTCATTTTCTTAGGTACAAAGTCAATGTATACACCCTGTCCCAAATTTGAGCTGATTCCATAAAATGCTAATATCTTTTACATATAAACTCATATGAGATTTCCACTTTGTACCTTACATCTTCACATAATATGGAGCTTAACTTGATTTTTCGAGAAAATTTTAAGATATTTGTCTATTTTCTTTAAATATTTCAAGGTCTTTAAAGTGTTATAATATATGCCAGTTTTTGTACCCACAATAGCTACCACTTGAAACCCTCAATCTTGTAGATTAAAAGAGTGGGTAGATACTAAGACATTAGTAGAATGTGGTGGTTAGTGAAAATTGCAAATCCAATGGTTGGATTTTTAATGATCTCTTTTTCAAAATTCTTCCAAACTATTAGAAGGCCTGCAAATATTAATAATCTAATTAGTAAAATTACATTTTTGATGTAAATCATCTAAAACCTGTAGGGACTAGTATACTTGTAATGGTGCATCTATGGAAAAATAAATTGGATCACTCTAAGTATGAAAAGATCATTTGTTTATCATTTCATCATATTTTTAATTAATTTTATTTAATTAGACTAATTTATATTAATTTAAGTTATATTGGGTTAATTTAAGGGCAAGCATATTTTCTATTATTTTCTTGATCTCATTTTAAGTACCTTGCCTCCTAAAATTTGCTCTCCAAGCATTGTCCCAGTCCAGCAGAAACTGGATAAAACTGGACACCCTGATCTTGCAACAACCCCGCAATGTGAAGTTATAAGTTCCTACCTCCCGCATAACAATCCCTAGGTGCTTCACACGTATTGTGCACACCATAGTGCCATCGGTCTATAGGAACTCTGCAGCAGCAAGCACAAAAGCTGACTGCACAAGTACCTCTCTAAAAACATTCCATTGAGGAACCACTAAATCTCCCATATCGAGACACATATCTGTAGGAAAATCAACCCACACCAAGCGCATGCCTCCAAGGCATCCATGCTTCCCCACCTTGTCAGAGATCTATGAATCCTTGCAATACTGCAAGATTCCTAGAACAGCAAAGCATGTAAGTGGATTGCAAACACTATAATGATGATGAATGGTGAGAGTCACTTGCACGCATGAGAGATCGTACTTGTGTTTTTGCTTTCCCAAAAGCACAAGATGGAGGTGATAATGTTGGAGCTCAAAACTAAGTGCAGGGGGTCCACCACAACGGGATGTTAGTCACAACACCAAATACATGTTATGAGCGTTGATGAATAAATGATCTAATGAATGTTCAAACATGTTAAGATTACTCACTAGATACCAAGGGATCCACCTTGTCATCTCTTAAACTCTCCGACCTCTTCTCTTGGTTATAACCATACGAAGGGGTCACCTGCTCTTTGCCCTGTGCATGGGGCTATCACTCATCTTCATGCTCATCATCCTTGGAATGGATGTCCTTAGATTCCTCATCTAAGTCATCCTCTTCCCACTCTCACCTTTGACCTTTTTTGGGATGATGGAGGCATGGATTTCTTACCCTTTTTCTTCTCAGGGGTCAATTCTTGCTCGATGGCAAGCTTCTTGCCCTTTCTGGTCGCTGCACTCAACCAACATTATACCTTTAAATTGTCAAAAAACATGCGTCATACCTTTAAATTGTCAAAAAACATGCGTCATGGCACTCCAAAAAGTACCAACACAATAGCTAATATGCACGGTACAACTTACAGACATGTTTGATGTTACTGGACATGTCCATAGGTGACCATCATATTTTTGCTTCATTCCATCCATATTTCCTATTTTGCCATATGTTGGTGGAAACTGTAGGATGGAATCACCATCATAATGTCTTGGCACCTCCTGGACTTGGATGACTCGAGTCACTTTTTCCAACAATGAACGTAGGAGAGAAGGTTGCTCCTTCTTAACGAAGAACTGAAGGTATATTCTCCGAAGCAATACATTCATCTTCAGAGATCCCAGGAGCAGTTTTATGAGCAGTTGGAGACAGTCATCATTTGCCTTGTCGAGAACAGAGGTGAGTACCGATTCAGAGGGGGGCTAATTATGAGGGATGACATTCAGGAGGCTCTCACTGAGGAGTGGTTCACGCCTTTTGAGCCAGCGGCCCCACGGTGGATGGGAGCCTTTACACAGTTGGAGATCCTGATTGCTGCTGTCAGAGCTTGCACTGAGGATGGTAGATGCCTCTACTATAAGATACAGGATGAGGGTAGACTTCAGAGAGTGGAGGCAGAGTCGCCTTTGGTTGCAGAGTGCATCTTTCAAAGGATACGGGTAGTGGCGGGGGCCGTTTCTCGGAAGTGGCATATTGATCTAGACCCTACAGATGTGGACTCTGATTGGTGCATATGGGCATATGCTGCGCATCCCTTGGCTCGGCTCCAATGGGACCTTGGCGAGTATGAGTGGCATGATCCTTATGCGTCCCCCAAGGCCACACAGAGATCACCTTTTTCCAGTACACTGTTCAGTTGGGGAGGCATATTTTGACTGCGAGGAGGACGGTCTCTCCAACTGCATTGGAGCATTGGCGGCTGCAGGGACTCTCACACGATTTCCTGAAGGATTTTTGGACCAGGCTCTGGGCTAGCAGACAGGCACGCAGGATCTTGGCTTTCAGTGGCTAGTTGCCCACAGGGGCTCTAGAGTTGGCACCTGGGTCTAGAGTGGCCTTCTGCCAGCCTGCGTCCGATGCGGCCACCCATTGGAGACACAGCAACATTGCCTATGGGACTCTCCATAGGCATAGCAGATTTGGCTGAGGATTTTGCGCATTTTGGCCCCCCTCTCTCCAGAGGGAATGTATATGTGGGGAGCCGTTGCTTGGTCGACCTCGTCAGGGCTAGCTCTCGGATACAAGACGGAGCACGCTAGCTACGCCATCAGATTCATTGGGGGCCAGCCTCACCTTGTTCCTTCACCGAATTTCTTGACAGCAGAGCCGGCTGGACACAAGAGAGGGATTTACGATGGGAGCTTCTCAACAGCCTCACCATATGGTTCACCTGGAGAGCTCGTTGTTTCAGGGCCTATGAGGGGAGATTGGAGCCACCAGCAGAGACTGTTTGGGCTATCTGGAAGGAGTTGATTCACACCCTCCGAGGCCAGTATGACCGCATCCGCCGAGGTGACTCTGATCGAGCGATCTTGCGATGCCAGGCCTTCCACACCACTTGGCATAGCGGCCCTTTCTATACTCTACACGCGGGTACCCCCCTGGCACTAAAGGCCACCTGTTTGGATTTTCCCCCCTCCTATTGTATGATATAGCCTCTTAGTTATTTGTTCTGCATCTAGGGAGAGTCTCCCTAGCTACCTTGATTGGATCTCTGCTCTACCTTCTTATGAGCAGGAGAGGGTTTGTAGCCCATTGGGCTTTTCTCTTTTTAAAACTAATGAAAGGATCTTTTCATGGAAAAAAAAAGGCTTAAGCATAAAACTTAAGCATAGGGGCCCTATACATAAGGTTTATGCTTAAGTATTATTTATAAGCCTATGCTTACAGCTTACGACTTAAGGCTTATGCATAAGCCTATTCTTAAGGCTTATGCTTAAGACTTAATCCCTATGCATAAGTCTTATGCATAATCCTATGATTAAGGCTAATGCATAAGCCTTAATCCCTATGAATAAGGCCTATGCATAAGACTTAAGCCCTGTGCTTAAGGCTTATACATAAGCCTTATTCTTAATCCTAATGCATAAGCCTATTCTTAAGGCTTATGCCTAAGGACTATGCTTAAGGCTTATGGATAAGCCTATTCTTAAGCCTTCAGAATTATGCATAAGGCTTAAGGTTTATGTGTAAGGCTTAAGGCTTATGCATAAGGATTAAGGGTTCATTCTTTTTTGATGTGGAGTGCTATGCGTGCATGTATTTTAAATGTGTATCTAATCACTTTTTCTCATGCTATATTTTTTAGGACTTGCATTATTGTCCCTTCATTTGGCTTGACATTGTCAAGGTAATCTCTCTTATTCATGTAATCGTTGTTAATGCAACTTCATTTTTATTGCACCCTTGGGTGCCGGGTTTAGGGTTTAGGCTTATGCATAGAGATATGGGGTATTATTGTAGGCCATGTAGAACATTAGTTCAGTCAAGTTAGGAGTGGTTATCCGTGGTTATAGTGGAAGGGGAGTTTCACTATCCTTCTCTTTTAAAAGAGAAGTTGCCTGGGCTTCAATAGTGGGGAGAAGAGGGAAAGTTCTCTCAAGCTATCATGCAAAAGGGGTACTATCCACCCTACTTGTCTAAGCAGTATTATAGAAGGTCTCAACAATGTTCTAATATATCATATGTTGCCTCTTTTGTTTAGATTTAGGCATTCTTCTATTAGAGAATTCTTGTGTTATTTTGTCTTTTTTTTAAATAGCTCTTTCACTAATCCTCTCTTTCGGCTTTACATAAGAGCAGTAAGCTCCCTTTTTATTTTGATTTCTTACAACATTGTTTTTCCTTTATTGCACCCTTGGGTGCTGGGTCTAGGTTTAGCTTAGGTTTACCTCTATGCATAAGCTATATGTGCATAAAGCTTCTATGCAAGCGTAAGCCCTATGCATAAGGCTATATGCGTATACTTTATGCATACGGACCTATGCATAGACGTTATGCATGAGTATTCATTAATAGGCTTTATGCATAAGGCTCTATGCGTAGAGCTTTATGAATAAGGCTCTATGCATAGGCTCTATACGTAGAGTTTTATGTACAAGGCTTATGCAAGCTCTATGCATAAAGCTTAAAAGGCTCTAACCAGGTAAGAAATAACGTCAAAAATTACTTTTTTTAAACTTACAACACTTTTTTCCAACGTCTTCTTCGACACACTCTCTGACACTCATTTCAACACTGAAAAAAAAATTATAGTGCCAAACAACGGACTCTGTTTTCCTCATTTGAAAGCTTTTATTTGTGGTGTATATAAGTTCATCTCCCACCCCCCCACATGACCTATTGCATGTCCTCTCTCTTTATCTCTCCTACATATCCCTACACTCTCCTACACCACCATCTTGCTTGCTTTCATGATTTCTTACACATGCATAGTTTTCTAATGTATTTTTTAAGGGTTTTTTCTTGTAGGTTTCATATCTCCACCCCCCCACATGACCTATTGGTTGTTAATTCTCTATCTCTCCTACATCCCTGCACTCTCATGCACCACCATCTTTCTTACTTTCATGTTCTTACACCTGCATAGTGTTCTAATATTTTTTGAGGGGTTTTTTTTGTAGGTTGCATACCTCTACCATCTATCCCTAATCTATCAGAGGTAAGCCTTGTTTTCCTCTCCCTAATATCTCCATATTTATTTGATTTTATGCTTTTAAAATGTAGCTGACTAGTGTGGGTTTTATACTTTTGTGATGCAAAAACTCTGACAACTTTACTCTCTAATCTCAGAGGTAAGTCCTTTAGTCTTATGCTTTAAAAAATATATATTTGACACATGTTCCTATGCTCCTGCATAACCTGCATATCCACCTGAATAACCATATCCACGCACATATTTAGATGGAGGACCACATATATAGCTAGGAAATCACCCTCCAACCAAGTGTCCCACCCACTCCATGTGTCATGAGCCCTGACCAGTTTTTTCCCTTCATTGCACAAGCAACTCCAAAGCAAGCAGCCATGGCTAGAGACTATTTTACCTATGGCAAACTGGGTGCAGGCCCATCAGCAAACTATGACCCCATTGTTAAAACCCTAAGATCTCTCTAGATAATTGTTATACATAAACATGCATAAATCAGGCATAAACTAATCCACCCGACCATCCCCGAGCGGAAGGGATGCACACATGAATTATAAAGAAGTACATCATACCTTTACCTTGATGTCCCATACCATCAAGAGGTATAACTCCAATCTAGTAGCATGTAGCTATAGTGTGAAATGGTAGGTGAGTAGTCATGCTCCAAAACACAAGAGAGCATAACATAACCTAGCCTCAAGATAACATCAAGAGACCATAGCCTCAGCCTCCCTTGAATGTGCCCCATGCCCCTATTATATGGAGGGCCCTCAAGTGACTCTTGACTCTCCATTTCCCATGTGTGACCCTTGGATGCCTGACCCTAACTTTAACCCTTAAGGTTAGTCCTATTCCATGCTCCACTAGATCTTGTTCCCATGCTCACAAGCCTAATGTGGGTTAACCTCCTAGTATATGCACACATAATGTGCATATAACATACTTTCCCTCTCAAAACCTTGCACTCTTGCAAAATGAAAAGAAGGAGAACTACGCTGCTGAACAATCTCAACCAACTCCCAAGTTGTTGAAACCTCTATTTTCTTATCTTTCCACCTAATTTTAACCTCAAGGATTAGTCAACTAGAAAGTTTCCTTTCCCTAAATTCAAGTAGGTTCATGTGGAACATAGGATAATTCTTTGACTTCAACGAGTTCTTGAGGAGTAACTGTGTTATCCTCACCTCCCAATTTCCCTTTTAATCTATTGATATAAAATACTGGATGAACTCTAACCTGTGGAGGTAGATTCAATTCATACGCAACCGTGCCAATCCGATGTATAAATCAAAATGGACCACATTATCTAGGAGATAAATTTGAGCATTTTTATTTTGACAAAGTCTGAGAATCTTTAGGAGCTCTTAAATAAACCAACGCTCCTAGTTCAAAAGACCAAGTTGAGTGTCCTCTATTAGCATAGAATCGTGCTCTGTCTTGAGCACTCCTTATAGAATCCTGAGCTTCGGTAAGCATTTCCTGTATATTACGCAAGAAATCCCTCGATGCATCAAGTTTAATGTCCTTAAAGACCGACATCAATAGGTGCCCTGGGTTGATACCCATACATAAGCATGAACCAACTAAAACCAATAGCCGTATGTTTAAAATTGTTATAGGCCAATTTCATCATTGGAAGATATGTTTTCCAATTTGATGCTTTTCCAGAGATATATGCACGAAGCATATCTGAACTAACCCAACAATAATTAAAAATTGACTAAACTAATTTGGAAAATTCTAGAATCAGTTTGCTTGGTTAGAGGCTCACTTTTTCCAATAAATAGAAGCCTCCCCCTTTGTAAAAGCTTAACAGTGTTTATGCAGTGTTACTCTTCTCCTGTCCTGAGCCATCTACATTGAATTTTTTAATAATTCAATTGTTTTTGGTCTAATCCTCTCCAACGTGAATTGGTGGCCGCTCTTGCTTCAAACAAGAGTAGAACCCTCAATCCCTGAAGCCAAAGGAGAGCTTACAAGCTCCATGTAAGCTAATTTTTCTTACTTGTTTAATGAAAATTCTATGATTTTCTTAAATTTTATGTTTTGTAAATGTTTGAATTAAATTCAAATGCTATGCCTTTGATGAAATAGCCACCCCCTTCTCTTCTTTACACTCGAGCCTTTCTTAATCCCAGAAAGATTAACTAAGGGATTAATTAAACTCTTCTTATTTTTTACTCTCTTGAATTTAGAAAATTATGTAGATTAGAGTTCTATAAATCAAATTTAAGTTATTTTAAGTTAAATAAAGAATGATAAAAATGAGAAATGGTCATCCATACAAAGGAGGTTATGGCAAAATTTTCGAGAATTTTGTGGAAAAGAAAGTTTATTTTTATGTTATTCCAAAAGCATAATTCCCACCATTTTTGCATCTAAAAGAAATATTCTAATTACTCCATGTACATATTCACCTATGAATATACATGGATATCACTCATATTAATTATTAAATTTGATTTCGATGCATAATGGAATTTTTTTATTAAAAAAGTGTTATTCTTATTAAAATTGATTTCTATGCATAGAAAGATTCATAATAGATTTTTTTAATTATAAAAGTGTTATTCTTATTAAAATTGATTTCTATGCATATAGAAAGATGCATAATGGAACTTTTTTTATTATAAAAGTGGTATTCTTATTAAAATTAATTTCTATGCATAGAAAGATGCATAATGGACTTTTTTTAAATCATAAAAGTGTTATTCTTATTAAAATTGATTTTTATACATAAAAAGATGCATAAAGGAAATTTTTTAATTACATAAGTGTTATTCTTATTCAATTTGATTTTTATGCATAGAAAGATGCATAAAGGAATTTTTTTATAACAAAAGTGTTATTCTTATTAAAAAAAAATTTTGCATAGAAAGATGCATAAATGATTTTTTTATTATAAAAGTGTTATTCTTATTATATAAAAAAATTATGCATAGAAAGATGCATAAAGGAATTTTTTTATTATAAAAGTGTTATTCTTATTAAATTTGATTTTTATGCATAGAAAGATGCATAAAGGGATTTTTTTTATTATAAAAGTGTTATTCTTATAAAATTTGATTTTTTTGCATAGAAAGATGCATAAAGGAATTTTTTTAATTATAAAAGTGTTATTCTTATTAAGTTTGATTTCTATGCAGAGAAAGATGCATAAAAAAATTCTTTCTATTTTAAAATTGTTATTCCTATTAAAATTGTTTTTATGCATAAATAGATGCATAAAATGATTTTCTTTTTATAAAAGTGTTATTCCCATTGAAGTTGATTTTTATGCATAAATAGATGCATAAAGAATTTTTATATCAAAATTAGAATTCTCTTAAATTCTATGTTTAAATTCTATGAGTATTTGATAAATGAATAATCAAATACTCTAAGAGAGAAATTTCTATCATTTTATATTCACACGGATTGTAAAAAGAAGATTCAGGAAATCTATCGAGATCGAAATATTCAGATAAATGATTTATTTATTCCTCAGTGAAATTTGTAACTAATTTAGAAATCAGTTAAGTGAATATTCAAAGAAAGAAATTCAGTAAAATAGTAACTCAATTATCAAACCTTTTCGAGAAAGATAGTTCAAGTAAAATCATATCCGACTCGAACCTTGAATTAGACTATGACCAAGACCAAACTCTTTTGTCAATTTCGAGGAAAGAAGGTGTGACCAGTTTAGAAAAATACACTCAAAACTCTTGCCAAATCTAAAACTAAGTTTGAGACCCTTCGAATTGATCTGTGGATCGAGGTTATAGAATTCGAGGAATTTTGGTATTAAATTCACAATTCCGTTCAAGAAGTTTTGGGGATATTGATTTATGAAATACTCCTTGTATTCAAAAGAAAATCAAACTGGAGGGAGCATTTGGTATATGTTTTTCTAAGGGAAGTTTGGTTTTTGCAACAGCTAGCGGGGAGTGTTTAAAGGACAGCTCAGCAGGCGGCAAAGCCTTCCCAGGTCTTGACTAGCCTTGGTATGGCTGAAAAATGGTGCGCTTCCGGTACGATGGGCGAGGGCCAATGAAGTGGTCCCTGAGTGAAGTGCTAGGACACCTAAGGAGGATCCTGGAGAGTTTTGACTAGGCGATGCACGGGCTCGCGGTGCCTAGGACACCCATGCGTATGTCATGGAAGATATGTATGATGGACAAAATGATTATTGTAATCTGATATTGGATCTCGTTTGCTGACTAGTTGGTCTCAATGGAGAGTCCAGAGTGATACTGTTTTTGAGAAACAAGGGACTGGATGGAATTTTTGAGTTATGACATCTGTAACCAATAATTGTTTGTCAATGGATTATTTTATAAATTAAAGTTTTAAGAGGAGTGTGTGCGTATCTGTATTCGAAAGCAAAAGTTAAGAAAGGCATTCAATTATGGGTGGGTGATTAACTGTCTTGTTCTACCGATTCTAGTGGTTGGGTGGTGGCTAACCCATGGGCCGAATGGGGTTAGTAGGTTGGAATCAGTGGAGTTTTGAAAAAAATAGGAATACACTTAGAATTCGAGTAGTTAAATAAAAACTTGAAGAATTTCTCAAATGAGTAGATCAATGGCTGTGTCTGACTTCGGTTAAGAAAAAAGTGTTGATTCCCCCAAATGATTAGATCAACAGCTGTGCCTGATCTCGGTTAGGAAAAAAGCATTGATTTCTTCAATCTAAATCAGTGATAGTTTTTCTTCTATTTGGTTTAATCAGGTGAAGGATAGTTTAGTCTCTTGACCCCGTAAGAAAATTTGTTAAGAAAATAAAAAAGGTGGAATTGTCCCCATTTTTCGGGCAAAGAAAATTTTCCCAGTTTTGGTTTCAGAATGACCACTAGATTAGTCTCGTGTCTGGACATTTGAGGGCAAGGCCCTGAGAATGGGAAACCTTGCTCTGCACAAGAGGAAGCTACTTCCGCTCTGTAAGCAACCGGGAACCCAGTGCACGGAGGGGGCAGAGGGGTCTTATAGCTGGTATCAGAGCATTGTTGTAAACTTACGAAACAGCAGTAGAAATTGCCTAAAATTTTAAAGAAAATTTGGGAAAAAATGTTTTTACGTGTTAAGATTATGTTTGAAATGAACTTCATAAATTGAAAACTCATAAATTGAACTAGATTTTTAGATGGATACCCCAAATCTGTCTAGCATTCCTGGACTCTACCAGAGTCAAGATATGATCGCCTTTGCCTTCGAAAATCTCATCAACTCCGCTATAACCTGAGAAAGCAGAGTGAGACTCGCTCGTCACTTTGAGGATCTATACTTTTCTGATCCAGTAGAGCGACGTTAGCATATGTGGTTCTATGGAGGGTGAAGTATTCGCGTCAATACCAATCAACAACAGAGACTCAGACAGAATATCTCGCTAACCATGATCTTGATAAGGCTAGGAGTTGTTCATTATGTACAACTCTATAATCACTCACCCCGAAATTTTAGAATTTCTTAAACTTCTTATAGCCGCTTTATTCCTAGGAAAAGAATTATAGCACCATTATCAGTGATGAATCGTGTATATCATAGCATGTCTCCATCGCAGTATTGCCTTTTTATGCATATGCAATTGAGGCAGTGACTTCTGGAGCCGAGATGCTCTATGTATATATCAAAAACTTTAGATAATAAATGATGTTTTGCAAAAGATTCCAAATTGTTTTCGTAGTTGTGAATATTGGTTAATAAAATTATCAAAGTGAATCTTGTTTTTAAGAATTATGATGGGATATTTATTTGTTTAAGAAATAATCTCAAAAAATAAATAGTGATAAATCTGATGACAAAGTTAAGTTGACAAATATATCGTTTTGTCAGAATCATGAGGGGCGCAGCCCGTGGTAGGCAGCCAGATCCTCTTACCAATGATGAAGAGTTAGATCCGGACGCTCGTAAAGCCATACACTGATCCCAACCTAGTCCCTTCAAGGGTGAAGGAGAACAGTTAGGAGAAGTAGTGGAAAAATGTATCGAGGCAATGGAAGAGTATTTTAATGTAACCGATTATAACGAGAGACTTTAAACTTTAAGTTTATGTCTCTACCTCTCAATCATCTCAATTTTAAAATAGGTTTGGCAACCTTCGCACATCATGCATGTCCAATTTTTAGAGCATCACTTGTTTCAGAAAAAGCCTCTACACTTAAGAAGTTGGTGTCTGACAAACATCATCGATTTTTACCTCCTTCATATCCCAATTATGTGCCCGATGTCTCACCACTTGTGATGAGAGATAGAGATAGGTTTGAGGCATGGATAAGCACCCCCAATACACCATCCAATGGGATGTCTAGACACTCAATCTTATTTCGACTTTCATATTGGTGTGACATGAAGATCAATCATCTCTTAGATCCCATGCATATCTTCAAGAAATATTTAGGACCATGTTATTGGTAAAAGAGATACAAAGGGTGCAAGGGATGACTTACAAAACATTGGATGCCTTCAAAGTGCATGGCCAATAGCGAGAGTGGTAACATGGTCCTCCTAAAGGCACCATGGGTATTAACCAAGAAGAAGCACACTAAGGTGAAAAGTGTGACTGCCTCATTTTGTACAAGAAGCACCCCCAATCCTCCAATTGATGGGATTTCTAGACACTCAATCTTCTTTCTACTTCCATATTGGTGTGACATGAAAAGATCAATCATCTCTTAGATCCCATGCATATCTTCAATGTGAGATCCCGGTTCCCACCGAGCAACGGATTCAGGATACTGGCAGCGGAAGTAGCACTTCTCGCGCGGGACAGGGGTCCCACATTCGGGGCCTCACCCACGGATATCCGGATAAGAGACTAATCCGTCGGTTATTCCAAAACTAAACCCGAAAAAACTTCCTTTACCGGAAAGCACGGGTGATTCCACTAGGAAAACTCTTACTCTAACGTAGTCAAACCCTTACTAATCAAACAGATCCGACTGCATCTATAAAGACACTTGGTCAGATCAAGGAAGAAACTTGCACTTGGATCATTGGGATCAATGCTTTTTTCCCTATCAAGAGGCACAGCCGTTGATTCCTATCCATAGAACAATTACTATCCGGGATTTACTTTATCTATCGTAGTAACAGAATTTGAGTCTCAATTTACGGATCCATCAGTGCAGCCTAACCCCATCCAATCCCATGGGTTAGCCAACCGCCCAACCACTGTAGTGATGGGATCCAATTAAGAATTTGGTTAGGTTTTGTCCCGGGTACCAAGGAAAAGAGTTCCAAGGCCCCCTAGCCGGAAGTTCATGCAAAAATAAAACTAGTCACATCACTTACACACCCAATATGAAATTGCCTTTTCTCAGATTCAACCAGTTTTAAAACAATCCTTTAATAAAACCATAGTATCATTGATCACCATCTTCCAATTTATCCAATTGATTCTTAATTTCCCATCATTCCTTCATCAGAGTATCTATGGCATCATTGGCAACTAGAATGCTCAGGGGCCGTTTCGATAGTTCCTAGCCCATAATACTCGGCAATATAATCACTTTTCAAGATGGACTCTCATTGAAGATCAGCAAGATCAACCAACAGATCCATATAAAGAGCCATGGACTCATCCATTGAAGACCAGCAAGGTCAATCAACCAGATTAATGCCCGATTTCAGAAAACAACTCTTACTCCTTGTTCCAATATCTTCCTTGATGCACGCGTGGGTATCCTGGGTGACCCAGAGCCCGAGCAGCACCCTCTAGGATCCTTCGCAGGTGACCTAGCGCTTCACTCATAGGCCGCTTCCTTGGTCCCTCATCCACCGTACCGGAAGCTCACCACTTTAATCGCACCGAGGCTGGTCAAGACCTCGGCCGACCTTGCTACACGAGACGTCCTCCATTGACTCTCCGTCTCAGCAGTTGCAACTTTATCATTTAGGTCTTCACGACCTTAATCACAAGATGGTCAAAATGCTTTCCCAGCATTCTTGACATAAAACAGTCATTTACAAACAGCATTTACAATACAATTTCTATATTAATTCTCATTTTTCCACATTATCCCTCATCAATCCACATTACTTATTCCATATTCCATTTATATGTATACTCATCCCATCACATCATTTTCCATCTCATCACTTCAGATTCCTTCACATCACATATCATATATTCACATCCATACATATATCCACATCCACATCCACATTCACATCCATACATCCACATCTACATCCATACATCTATTTTCACATCCACATCTACATGCACATTCATGCATCCTCATCCATACATCCACATCTACATGCACATTCACATCCATACATTCACATCTATATGCGTACATTCACATCTACATGCATACATCCACATCTCTATGCATACATCCACATCCACATTCACATTCACCTCCATACATCTACATCTACATGCATACATCCACCTCCACATTCACATCCACTTCTATACATCTACATCTACATGCATACATCCACCTCCACATTCACATCCACATTTATACATCTACATCTACATGCATACATCCACATCTCCATTCACATCCACATCTATACATCTACATCTACATGCATCCATCCATATCTCCATTTACATCCACATCTATACATCTACTTCTACATGCATACATCCACATCTCCATGCATACATCCACCTCCACATTCACATTCACATCCATACATCTACGTCTACATGCATACATCCACCTCCACATTCACATCCACATCTATACATCTACATCTACATGCATACATCCATATCTCCATTCACATCCACATCTATACATCTACATCTACAAGCATACATCCACATCTCCATTCACATCCACATCTATACATATACATGCATACATCCACATCTCCGTTCACATCCACATCTATACATCTACATCTACATGCATACATCCATATCTCCATTCACATCCACATATATACATCTACATCTACATGCATACATCCACATCTCCATGCATACATCCACATCCACATTCACACTCACATCCATACATCTACATCTACATGCAAACATCCACATCTCTATGCATAATAAAATTCTTTTAATTAATCTAGGATGATAGTTCCTAGAATATGGTAGGAAATCCTCTTTTCATACTTTGAATGAAATTATTTTATGTGTATATTTTTATAAAATTTTGCCATAGCTCCGCTACTATAACTAATAGATCTCAATTATTTTAAAAGATAGGTTATCTTTAAGGGAATGATTAGAATGATCCCTAATTGGATCATTAACCCTTAAAGGATTAAATCAAAAATAATCATAAACTAAAAGCATAAAAAAACTATTAATTTATTCTCAAGCATAGATTAATCTTGGATTAAGAAAAAGCTTTATGAAAAGCTTCATTTGGATTGAGAATGGGTCATGAGTATGACCATTTCTTAAGTGAGAGAGAGAAAAAACCATCAGAATTAAACATAAATGGAAATTTATGTAATTCTTTACTATCATTAATTAATTAACTTCAATAGCATTTCAAAAACCATACCAATTAAGCTTCTCAAGCTTGAGAGGGGTTGAGAAGAGAGAATCATTGAGAAATTATAGAAAAGATCAAAATTCACTATACTTACCTTATAATTTGCTTGATTCTTTGTTCACGGTAGAGGCCCCCAACCAATCAATTGGTTTAGTATGTTGATGGAGCCACCAATGGGGATTGAAGAAAGAGAGAAGAAAGAGAGAAGTGTCAAAAACTAGTGAATTATTAAAGAATTCACAGTTCTTGGCTTAGGTGGAGTAGAGTAACAATGCATAAGACACTATATTTTTTTCAACAAGGGGAGGCTTCTATTTATAGGAAAAATTGAGCTCCTAACCAAACAAACTGATTCTAGAATTTTCCAAGTCAGTTTGGTTGAATTTGGACTAGATTTGAATCTAGTTTGGTTACTTTTTTATTCGGTTTGGTTCCATTTAGAATTGGTTTGGTTCAAGAGAGATGAGAGATAAAAATATCGCATTATTTTTTAGTTTAAAACTCATTCAAGCATGTGAAATATGCACCTCCTTTAAAGAACTCCCCTTCCTTACATATGTGTCAAAATGGAATGATTATACCCAAAATATCTCATATTTTTAATATTGCTCATAGTTTTTTACTAATAAACCTTGTACATTTTCAACTCTTCATCTTATGTGAGCATTTACTCATTTTTGGATACTGAATTTATCTCATTTTCTTGAAATTACTCATAGTTTTTTTACTAATAAACCTTGTACATTTTTAACTCTTCATCTTATGTAAGCATTTACTCATTTTTGGATACTCAATTTATCTCATTTTTTTGATATTACTCATAGTTTTTTACTAAACATTTTCAACTCTTCATCTTATGTGAGCATTTACTCATTTTTGGGTATCTTCTTTTACAAATAGGATTTATCTCCTCCCTACACATGGATTGATGCTATTGGCCCATAGGAACCTTAATTGGACCATAATCCAAAAATTTCTGAAAATCTAGACCCTTAGACTAAGGTTCTTTATACCTATTTTCAATTAATTCCAATTGCACATTGGAAAATTCTTTCTGAATTTCTGTTTCAAGGGAATTCATTTTAATAAGGTGAGATATTTTTCTATCCAAAAATATTCAAAATTTGAATATTCTCTCTCTAGAATATTTTCTCTCTCTAGGTTAAAACAGTTAGAAACAAGGTCTTTATATTTCTGAAGAGGGATTGATTACAGGGGAAGATACTAGACATCAAAAAGGGGTTGGGGGAGGAATCTTACATTCAAGAAATATTTGGGACCATTTAATTGGTAAAAGAGATAGAAAGGGTTAAAGGGATGACATAAACATTGGATTGCTTTAAAGTGCATGGCCAATTGAAAGGGAGAGCAGTAACATGGTCCTACCAAAGCAACCATGGGTATTAACCAAGTAGTACAATAAGGTAAAAAGTGTGACTGCCTCTTTTTGTACACCAATGTGAGTAATGCATTCATTAAAGGGTGCCTTCACAAAGACCAAAAGAAAGGAAAGGTACAATTACATGGCCTCAAGACATATTATTGGCATAAGATATTATATGTATATAAATATTTTCTTATTCACTTTCTCTTTATGGTGGTACATAATTTGTAGACTCATATACTAAGTTCCATTTTCTCTATGCATAGTTTATTCTTACAATTTTTATAGTTGGTTTTGGAGATAAGAAGTTGAGAGAGGCTATTTACAAAATGGGATGCTTGGTGAGGTATGAATCTTCTCTTTAATTCACTATCTAAGTTATATTGCATGTTTGGTATTCTCATGCGCTCACAAGTTATGTATAATAAATATAGTACACATGATTGCTATGTATGTAGGTACATATCCATGGAGATGGCTCATCTCCATAGATATCCATTGAGATGGCTCATCTCAATAGATTCTATATCCAGTGAGATGGCTCATGTCAATGCTATTGAGGTAGTGTGAATGATCGAGGACAACTTTCCTATATCCATTGAGATGGCTCATCTCAATAGATTCTATATCCAGCGAGATGGCTCATGTCAATGCTATTGAGGTAGTGTGAATGATCGAGGACACCTTTCCTAGAGCAATTGTCACTAGCCAATTGCATATTATGGTGCATTTGGTTGATGAAGTGGTGCTTTGTGGTGTTGTTCATGTTCAATGGATTTTTTCCCTTGAAAGTTTCATGAAAACCTTAAAGGAGTTTGTGAGACAAATAGCAAGGCCAAAAGAAAGCATGGCAAAGGGATGGTTGACGCAAGAGTGTCTTGTGTATATCTCAAAACCCTCTCACATAGATCCTTCCATACCACGATTGTGGAGCAATGAGGAGGATGAACGACTTATCACTAATGTGCCACAAGGAAAAGGAAGACAACAATGGTTGGATGAAGCATTACACCAAAAGGTGAATACATTCTGTATTCTAAATAGTCCCATCATGGAGAAGTGGATTGGGAGATACAAAAATGCAATAGGCGAAAGGATGAGAGAAGAGATTTCAAAAGTGCAAATAGATGCTTGCTAGCTTGGAACCTCTACCAAATGTGATTGATATTAAATGGCTTCAGAAGCAAGCCAAGAAGCCATCACCTATATGCATACACCAACAATTAAGTAAGCAAGCATAAAACTACAGAAGCCTGCCACCATAGCCATAGGAGAGAGAGAGGAGAGAGAGAGAGAGAGAGAGAGAGAGAGAGAAGAGAAGAAAAAATAAAATGTGATAAGAGGATTGTCCCTTTTCATATTTCATAAGTCACTCATATACATGAGCTCTCTTTTTACAATGGCCGACCACCCGTGTAATAATTGGGTTCCCAAAAGTAATTTCCTAGCTGTATGTACCCGTAGGCTTATTCTTAGTCAACCTTACACAAGTCGGAAGCTTGGTCATCCCATACATCTTTTACATGAAGCCCTTATCATGGTTACATAAAAACGAGTTAAATGAAGCGTAACCATGCTTTTAAATAATGTTAACTAGTGTGGTTAATATACCCACCTCCCTAATTCTGATACGTTCTCGCTGTTGTTGGAAAAGTATAATCAGTGGTAGTAGATGGAATATGTTCTAATGAAGTCATACCATGATTTGGGATGCGAGGGGATTGGTGGAAGACTTTATAGCTAGTCCAGAATGCTTTTTCTATCATGTACTTAAAGGGCTTCTTCTTAGAGTGATGGTAACTTTGGCTTGGGTGAAAAATAGAAGAAGGAGCTATAGGCTTTGGGATGTTGCAAGTGTGGGTACTTCATGGGAGGTGGGTGTACATACATGTGGTACTTTAGTTGTAGGTTTTAGGGTGGGGTTCTCTAGAGTTGGGAGGTGGCTCTTGGGAACATAGATGGTATTCTTCATGATTGTGTGCAGAGAAGGTGGATGGTTGGAGGCAAGGGCTTATGGTTTGTGGTGGAAAGGGTAACTGTATGCAAACAATCAAAGATAGTTGTATTAGTTTTATCCTCTAGAGGTTTAAAAAGAGATACCATGTAGCATTGGCATGGAGAGAGAATGTCAATTCTTGATGGGATTGCATCATGTCAGTGAGTACTTGAGGTTAATCTTCCATGATTGTTCAGGGAGGAGTGATGTCATCAAAGTGGTCGATGCCTAGGTAGTGGATTAGTGGGGTTGTCACATTTATGAATGTGTTTGGGGGAATTGGTGTGTGGTAGGGCGACAAGTGGTAGTCGTTGACTAGCTTTTGAAACCGTTCACCATTGAGTGTGTCGATAAGGAAAGTGCCATCATAGAATTTTTTGACAATCCAGAATGGTCTTGTCCATTGGAGATTTAATTTTCCACGATGGGGGTCCATTCGAGAGACTGAAATAAGAGAACTAGATCTTCTTCGTTGAAAACCCAAAACTTGGAGTGACATTCAACCCATTTCTTCGTTCTTTATTGGATGACCTTGGTGACAAAAACACTTTCGAGGCGTGCTTCATCTAGTGCCAGGAGTTGATCTAGGCGATGCTGAAGGGATTCGTCTAGGCTTAATTTTCCTACATTGGCATTACAAAGACTTGGTACAAGGAATTCCATTGAGACAACTACTTCTGTGCCATATACTAATTTGAATGGAGTCATTCCAGTAAAGATATTGTATGCTGTGCGAAAAGCCCATAAAGATGAATATAGCTTTTCATCCCAGTCATTGTGATTTTCATTAACCAAATTTGTGAGACTTGTCTTGAGGATTTTGTTGGTCAATTCCGCTTACCCGTTGGCTTGGGGACAGTAGACTCTGGAACGCTTATGGATGATGAGGCGTTGGGTGACCAATTGTTTGATGACATCATTGACAAAGTGTTTGCCCTCGCTAATCAACTCGATCAGACATCCAAAATGAGTGACAATCATCTCATAGAGGAATTTTGTAGTTGATTGTGTTGTGTTATCCCGAAGAGCACGAGCTTCTACTTAGTTGGTGTCTGTAATATGTGGCTACTAGAATATACTTAAGATGACTCATAAAACAAGCTAGAGGCTTAAATGGCCCAATAAAGTCGAGGACCCATTTTTGGAATGGATCTAATTGGAGTACCGAATTGTGTGCCATCTTGTCCTTATATGCTGGTTGGCCAAGACATTGACAGAGACGTCACACTCCTTGGCCCTCTGTAGGCATCACCAAGTACTGTGGGCCCCCAGAGTCCTTCTTGGAGGATTTTCCTTCCGGTGGACTTCTCCAGTGTCCTCTGCTAATCCCTTGATGAGCTTCTCTTAGCACACTTTCCTTCTCATGTGGTAGTATGCACCTTCAGAGTATTTGGTCAATCCCTTTTTTGTATAGTTGGCTAGCTATGACTTGAAAATTATGCTATGGAGAGAAATCTGCTTCTGCTGATCCCTAGACAAATCATCGTCCATCAAACTCGTGGCAAAAAATGTTTGCATTTCATTATACCATGTCTGGGGAATTGGGATGACTGCATCAACTAAATAGCACAAGTGTTAGCGCATGTGTGTGCACTACATGGGAGCAACCCTTAGCCACCATAAACATTCACCTATCGTGATGGCCACCACCCTTCACCTACCTTGGGCCATCATCTACCTTGGGACTTTTGTGTATGGGCATTTATGTATTATTGGTAATCATGGATTTTGGCTGAGAGTAGCAATGGAGACTCTTCTTGTTTTCTTTGTGTTTTTTTTCTTGTTTCTTTTTGTTTTCTCTCTGTTAGAGAAAGAAGGCCGCTAACACCTTGGCCAACATGATCACTCGACTCCCCATGGAATGAAGACACACCTTGAAACTATCCTTTCTTTAAAATCTCAAGTAGACTGTCCTCCCTGCAACTCTTCTCCAATGCTTCTTACACCAGTAGCTCCACTTCTACATCCAATGCACTTGTGGCCTCATCTAGGAGAACTATCTTGGAATCTCTCACCATCATCTCTTTAAGGTGGCGAAAAGAAATAGATAGAAATAGCAACAATAACTACAGCCAAGGCCCATATGCCATTGTAGCCGCCTTGTTTGCCCATCTATTGTCGTAGCCACCTTGTCTACAACTGCTTGATGTCAACCTTGTCTACAACTGCTTGATGTCAACCTTGTCTACAACTTCTTGATGTCAACCTTGTCTCGAGAAAAATGTGGCCGTCATCCGTTTCATAGACCCTTTGTATTATTTTTCTTGCCATTGGTCATAAGCACTTGATCTCCACTCTCTCATGCTGCCACACTCCAACACAAGAGTATGTAGTCCCCAGCCATGCTGAGGAGGTGCTACTACATAAGTAATTTTCTTGACCGAAGATACATAAAGGATTTAATTTTATTTTAGAAGTGTTATTCTCCTTAAAATTGAGTTTATGCATAAATGGATGCATAAAAGGATTTTTATAAAAGTGTTATTCCCATTGAAGTTAATTTTTATGCATAAATAGATGCGTAAAGAATCTTTCTATCAAAAAATTAGAATTCTCTTAAATTCTATGAATAGATATAACGAGATGTGATGAGAATCAGATAAGGTGTGAATGGATGGGTGGTTGTGATGTGAATAGAGGTGATGAGATGTGAGGCTTGCTGCTGCAGCACCCCCAAGAGCTCGCCCGGCCCGTCTCTCTCGGCCGGCTACCCATAGCAGCCCACGCCCTGTTGTTGCTGCGCGGCACCCCCGAGAGCTCTCTCGGCTATTGCAGACCGTGCTCCATGCACCGCTCCCTCTCCCAAAGCAGAGCTCGCTCGGCCCGCCCCCCTCAAAATTCAAATTTCAGATTTCCATTTCCCCCCCGCGCACCGCCATCCGCCCCCCCCTCAAAATTCAAAATTCAAATTTCCATTTACCCCCCCCCCCAACTTTCAAATTCAAATCCCCCCCCCAACTTTGAAATTCATCCTGTCTCTCTGAAGTACTCGCTCAGCCCTGTGTCCTCCTGTGTTTCAAACAATTTCTTTTGCTAATGATGAGTATGATGTTGAGGATATGCTAGAGGATTTTGAGGTTCCCATAGAGATGGATTTATCACCTAAGGAGGAGGCGGCACAGAGAGTACGATGGCTTGCAGCATCGATGAGTTTATTTTACAAGCACAATAGGTTGCTTTATGCACCCGAATTGGAGCAAGGATTTTGGTGGACCAAGGTCTTGATACACGTATCAAGTCGGTGTAGAAGTCTACATGTGGCAATTTTGCTGCTAAGACAAATTTAGGAATTTTGGGAATTATTCGAGTCCCATTTCTTATAGGATTGGTTGGAAACTCGGTATTTTTGTGTAGTTTGAGCTAACATATATTTGTTGGTGCACTCTTTGTGCCATTAGATTATATCTTGACACAACTATTTGGCGTATTTGTTTGTAGTTGTATAGATACATATGTCAATGCAACAATATTGGAAGGACAAGGGAAACATGACACTAGACTTAATTGAGATTATACAACACCTTTCATATGAAAAAGATAATGTTAAATACTATCTCCACTTTGAGACATTGAAGTAAAAACATGGGCTTTATTTAATTTGCCCCCAAAAGAATTCTAAATATCACTTAAAAAGGAAGCTTAGAAATGAGAGATCTCTAAAGGGTGTGGTGTTAGAAACAACAAAACAAAAAGTAAATCTCAATGACAGTAACAATGTGCTAAGTTTACGATTGATCCACAGATAAAAACCCATCTTAGACACTTTATCAAGATTATAAATCATGATATATATGCTCAAATTTGAGGGACATTGAAGTAAAAACATGAGATAATCAAATGATAGTAAGATTGGAGGCATTTGATTGCTTGATACAGTAGTGTAAAGATTTGGCTCGTATAATCCAAAAATTAAACCCATCTAAGCACATTGTTTTGGCCAAAGCCTAAGTCTATCTTATGGGTTTTTAGTACAAAATGGCTCCAAACATTCTGCACCCAACAAGTCTTGATATTTGTGCAGATCCCATACTTCAAACTGTACGTTTAGACCTCGGCAATGGTTTCCTTTGACCTACAGCAACAACTAGTATGGATTAGGTTGGAATTTGATTATACTGACACTCAATGTTTAATTATGAAACCAGACATTATCCTACCCATAATCTCAAGTAAGCCTTTTGTAGCCTTGATATGTATGCTTTTGCTGCAACTCCTCATTGAATAGAGCATCATTCCCTTGGTCCTCTTCATTCCTTTGCCCTGCATCTTCAAAGTCTATAGCATCCCCAACTTCTTTATCATCATCTGTGTCATTTTTGTTGTCAATATCATCACCTTCGTCTTCCTCCTCTGTACTTGGTGGGTCATCAATGTGAAGATTTTGAAGGTTCTCTTTTTCTGCATCATCTAGAGTTTCCTTTTTTGTGCCGCCACTTGCACCACACCACTCTTGCAAGGACGGGTGACCGTCTAAAAGAGCAGAGCACTTTGATTCTAATGCCATCGCTTCCAAATCATCTTTGCATAAAGCAATACATCGTCTCTTCTTTAGCAAGCTCTTCTATAGCACAACTCCACCACAATATGTCTCTACAACATAGCTATGTTTAGGACAAAACCCTAGCTGTATTCAGGACAAAACCCTGTGATGAGACCGTCTCAATAAAGCCTTTGTCGATGAATTCTCTATGATGGCCACTAGAGCCTGAGATGAATACATTTTTTGTGAGAACCTTAGCAATGGCCTCAAACTTGTCAACCTTGCTGATGAAAAGAATAACAGTTGCAATCTCAACTGTTCCAGATGTCCAGGCATCATCTTTTTGTGTGTGGATCACGCCAAATTCATAGTGCACCTTTGTTGGGCTGGCTAGAAATCCCTTCGATAAGCATTCCAATGGTGATGAAATCAACAAAACACACAAGAATATATTCATATTGTGAGTTTAGTGTGTTCAAAGCAAGTGCCAACTTGGAGAAAACTTCTGATGAGAGCTGCTCCTTTGTACCATGTAGGTCCATGATTGCCAGTTGAAATGGTACATGCTCTTCAATACATAGAAGGCTATAATCTTTGTCATATCAAAACCCACTCCCCTAATTGTCCAAGGAATAGACTCTTATTGAGATACAATACCCATAGATTCTCTATATAGGTGATTGAGTAAAGTTACTACACTTTTTGGAAGTGAAGGATTTTTTTTTGGAACGATTGAGAGAGTCCCTTCTAACAGAGGACTAGCTGTAGCTCCTCAATTGATTATACTCATACTCCCCTAGCTTATATGTCTTACACACCTATTCCTAAGTTATCTTTTTCCTTGTCAGATCAAAATAGAAGGAGGTTATTGCATCTTTGAGCACTCAATTTGTTTTTAGCTTCCAAGCAATCTCCTCCATATCCATTCCTTGATGGGTTTGCTTTCCCTTCTTAAGCAATATTCTCTTGTCAAGGAGTGCTGTTTGAATGTCCAAAACTTCACTCTTTTGAAGGCCTAAAATGCACCTAAACAATGTTGGGCCTAGCGTGACTGTTCCTGGTGCCTGCTGAATTTGCCCACTCTTCAAAGTTGGAAGTTTGGGATTTTGATCAAGACCTTTAGTTTGAGTTTCGCCCTTTGTATTTGGTAGCAATCCTTTTGCATATAGCCTCATGATCTTAACCCAATTCTGCCATACATCATCATCACATAGAAGCAAGTGTAAATCATTTTTGACAAAATTCTTAGGTAGTGTGTGCTCCGTGGTCTCCACAAAGGCCTGCAAAGTTGCTAAGTAAGAAGTTAGGCCCCTTACTATATATATCACAAAATATTAGGAGGAATCATACATCTATAGGTTTTCAATCATTTGGAGCTTATGCTTAAACTTGAGTTTGAGCCTCACTTGCCAGTGCTAAACTAGTATATAATGGTGATGCTCGATCTTAGGTTTGAGCGTCACCTTCGTATGCAAATCTAGCACTTGCAAGTGAGGCTCCAACTTAAGTTCGAGCCACAATTAGATATGCAAGTGCTACACCATCACAGAGAGGTGAGGCTTGAAGTTCAATTTCAAACCAAACTATTAAGTTTATGCAGTTTGAGAAGAAGCCTCACATGCATCTTTCTTATGCTACTACTACACTTGAAACTATAGATCCATAAAAGATATTATGAAAAGTAAAGAAGAAGTAATATATGTCTATGATTTACCAAGATATAGCAAAGAATCAAAAGAGTACCTTCCAAGACTCGTCCATCTTGGGTTGATTGACACCAGGCAAAGGTTTACTAGGATGACCATTTGCATGCCATTGTGCTCGAGCTTGTAGAAGTTGATCGAGGAATGGCTCCTTTTGCATTGACTTTGCAACAGATAAATTTGCATCCTTGGAAATGTTACGAGAAATCTTGGGCGAGCAATTTACAATTATCTTTGATCTCCTAAACCTAAATTGTTGACGCAGTTGAGGGGTCACTTTAGCCATATTCAGAGCCTGCAAGCTTTTTGCAGCACTAATGGAGTGTTGGCCAGAGATAATCCAATATTCAACTTTATGAATATCTTCTTTTGTGAGTTTATCAAGGGGTTGTTTCATAGCACGATTACAGGGCATCAAAATTGCAAGTATCTCCTCTTACTTTGGGTCCTCAATAAAGTCTTGGATCAAAATATGAACCCAATCCTTATTTAACCTTCTATACACATAGTTTGAAGGAGCAGGATAACATTTCATCACATTAATGCTGAAGACCTCATTTAGACCAAAGGGATAATATCCCTTCTTTATTTCTAATGAGATCATTGATTTGCTGCCCTTGTTTGGATTCTCAACCTCCATCAGCTCGTCATCGGATGCATCTATCTCCTTTGAACCACTTGCTGGTTTTGTCCTTTGCCTCTTTGAAGAGATTTCTTGAACCTTTGTAGAGTGCTTTGCCTTTCTCTTCTTTGTAAGTGCTTGCTCCTCTTCTTGCACCTGAGAGCCTGCCATGTCTTCAGCTGAAATTGTGCTTACATCAAGGACTTTTGTTTTTTCACCCTCCTTTTTATGTTTTGAAGAAGCTGAACCAGCATTTCTAGATGCTTCAAGTGCACTCTTCACTATGGCCTTGCCTTTTTTCTCCACAATTTTCCTAACTTGAGTGGTTGTTGTCTCCTTTTCAAGTATGGACTTTTTTTGTGAATCCAAAGCCTTCTTTGCATGCCTCACCACTTTCACCAGGTCCTCCACATTATCCACCTGTGAGTCTTCTTGATTGGAAAAGTCAATGATCTTCAATCCTAGCTTTACAATAGAATTGTCCTTTCCTAGTTTACTGCCAGTCACGTCTGCTGGATGAAAAGTGTCCAATGATAAGCAAAACTTATTTGCTTTTGTAGTTTCTCCTTCTGGCAATACATTGCATGTGAAGCATGGGTTTGCTCTTGTATCCACATCATCCTTAGCGCGCCTACCACAATTCCCATATCTCCATCATATGATGTATCACCTTGAGACAGAAACAAATGGAGCACTCCTTTGAAGTTTGCACTAGCATCGTAGCTATCCACAAACCATTTTACTCCTTCTTTGTTCTCAATTCGAAGGTTTTATCCACCTTAATTCTGGGAGTGACACTTTTAGCTTGAGTTGTTGTTTTGAGAGCATCCAGAGTAAAGATTGGTGCACCATGTGGTTGCGAGGTAGCGGGCACTCTGCTAGCTTCCATTCCTGTGAAGCACAAAAAAAGTTTCAAAACCTTAGAAAAAAATGGATTTAAATGCTACATATCAAATCAAAATCTATCAAAGGGTTGTTGCAAGATCAGGTTGTCCAGTTTTATCCAGTTTATGCTGGACTAGGACAATGCTTGGAGAGCAAATTTTGGGGTGCAAGGTACTTAAAATGAGATCAAGCAAATAATAGAAAATACCCTTGTCCTTAAATTAACCCAATATAACTTAAATTGATATAAATTAGTCTAATTAATCAAAATTAATCAAAAATATGATGAAATGATAAACAAATGATCTTTCCATACTTAGAGCGATCCAATTTATTTTTCCATAGATGCACCATTACAAGTACACTAGTCCCTATAGGTTTTAGATGATTCACATCAAAAATGTAATTTTACTAATTCGATTATTAATATTTGCAGGCCTTCTGCTAGTCTGGAAGAATTTTGAAAAAGAGATCATTAAAAATCCAACCATTGGATTTGCAATTTTTACTAACCACCACATTCTACTAATGTCTCAGTATCTACCCACTCTTTTGATCTACAAGATTGAGGATTTTAAGTGGTAGCTATTGTGGGTACAAAAAGTGGCATATATTATAACACTTTAAAGACCTTGAAATATTTAAAGAAAATAGACAAATATCTTAAAATTTTCTCAAAAAATCAAGTTAAGCTCCATATTATGTGAAGATCTAAGATACAAAGTGGGAATCTCATATGAGTTTATATGTAAAAGATATTAGCATTTTATGGAATCAGTTCAAATTTGGGTACAGGGTGTATACATTGACTTTGCACCTAAGAAGATGAGGACTTTTCACTATCTAATGCTTAATCAAATTATGCAACTATATTTCCAACTTTGAATATGATGTTCCAACAAAAGAACTTGAAACGAAATTCTTTCATTTACTAGGAGAGATTAGCCACTAAAGGTAAACGTTTAAATGCCTATTTTTTTATTGTTTTACAAGGTGCTTGAGTGGACAAAACTGGGCACCCTGATCTTGCAACCACCCCAAACTTAAGAAACTTAATGCGTGCTACAATTATTGATGCTTCACTTAGTTTTCTTGAATAGCGGGGACCTCACTTGCATTTACTTAATCCATACTACAGAAGCTAGATCCAAGTTGTGCACTCATATGCTAGGGGTACCCTAGAATAGAGAGGTAAGGCTCAAACTCAAGTTTGAGCCTTAAGGCGAAGTTCCATGTATGGGAGGCTTGAACTTAAGCTGGAGTCTAGATCCAAGTTGTGCACTCATATGCTAGGCGTACACTAGTATATATTGGAGCCTTAAGGCCAAGTTCCATATAGGGGAAACCAAAACTTAAGCTAGAGCCTAGATCCAAGTTGTGCACTCATATGACAGGGGTACACCAGCATATAGAGACAAGGCTCAAGCTCAAGTTCGAGCCTTAAGGCCAAGTTTTATGTAGAAGAGGCTCGAAATTAAGCTGGAGCCTAGATCCAAGTTGTGCACTCATATGCTAGGGATACAACGCTAGCATAGATAGGCAAGGCTCAAACTCAAGTTGGAGCCTTAAGGCCAAGTTCCATGTAAAGTTATGCATGGAGAATGAGCCTTAACACATAAGTTCCATGTAGGGGACGTTCGATCTTAAGGCGGGGTCTATATCCAAGTTGTGCACTCAGATGCTAGGGGTGCACTAGCATGGAGAGCAAAGGCTCAAACTCAAGTTCGAGCCTTGAGGCCAAAGTACACTAGCATGGAGAACAAAGACTCAATCTGAAGCTCGAGCCTTAAGGCCGGTGCCAAGTGATGTAAGTAAAGCAACAATCTTGAGCCCAAATTATCCCATAAGATAATATATGTGAGGGATTGCTAGCGTTCCATATACCACCATGACACCACCCATACATACCTTATTAATTTGAAACTCCCTAGTATGCCATCTAGGAAATATGAATAAGATCCTGTATAAAAGGAATAAGATGGCCTTATCCTAGACTTTCACATACTAAAATCTTGTCTCTATATACTTGAGACCACATCAAGGAATAACTCTTTTCGAGTACATCGTCATTAGAAAAGAAATTGAATTATTGGCGCCTTTCTACTGATAACTACCCAATAAACACAATAAAGCTAGGGTAGAAAAATAACTCACCTAGATATATAAGCAACTAGGTATCCAAGTTGGAATATGTACAAAAGTACAAGAAATATTCTCCAAAATTACGTGCAAAAAATAAAGACAAATGTTACCTTCAAAGCACATAAAATTATCCAAAAGATCAAAAGATCATTTATAAAACCATGGATAAAAGCATATAAGCTCCTCGAATCCATGAAAACCATAGTTGATCATAAGAATCAATGCATACCATTTAATGGACATTAATCATGCCAATAGAAGAATTAAAATTGGTGGCCAACTCATCAATCCGGAGTATATGAATGCGTTGTTGCTCAAGCAAAACTCCAAAGTAAGTAAGTGAAACACATGTGTATAACACTCAATAAAAAACCCCTAGACACAAGTGATCTAGGCAAAACCTGATGAGTCCATATAAAACTTGGAAAACATCCAATAAAATGCAAAACCTGATGAGTCCATATAAAACTTGAAAAACATCCAATAATCCACCAAAACAAACTGATCAACTAACCCATGATAGAATTTGTCTTAGGCTTAGGAACTTAAGCATAGACCACACTTAAACAAGTGTAAAATAAATTATCATATACAAGTGTCAAAGGTGAAACACACTTTGAACGCAAATTCTAGCCATCATTGAAGAAAGTAAGGAACATGTCCACCAAAAAGAATGGCTAAACAATGGTAAAAAATCATGAAAACATTGTCTAGAATTAATCCAAACAGAAATAACTATTAATACGAGGTATAAGCATATTAATAATATGCGAATAGCCCGTATCTATCTAATGTTACCACCAGGAGAAAACGTACTTCAACATTAAATAACCCTCTAAAATATTAGATTCTCGAGAAAAAGAATTATCATGATTTTCTCTAAATTTTTCCTAATTTTGATAGGGTCTCAAAAATACAATAATTTTGAATTCCACCAGACCTATCTTATGGCATCCAAACCTATATTTTTCCAAAAAAAAAATAACAATTTAATTTGCCAAAATATCATTGATATTTTATAAATACCAAAATTTTCAAGATTTCTAAAAATAATATCTAGAAAATTCCTAGTTTTTCTTGAGAATCCCATCGTTCACAAAATTTCCAATTCTGCCTACCGCAAATCCAATGAAAATTTATAATTTTAATGGATTTTTTAATTTTTTGGGTCAAAAAATATATTCTTAGAGGAATTTGAATGGTAAACGAGCACTCGAATGGACACACCACATGCCAATCACCAATCCCACATTTTTTAGAAATTTAAAATAACCTTTGTCTAATTTTTCACTAATTTTTTAAAAATTTTAATTTACCTCGAACGCATTTAGAATATGAACGATCAAAAAATTTTGGAATCCCAAGGGTCTTCCCGGAATACGGAAAGCCAACAGTTTCGAGAAAATGAAAAGACAAAAAAAAATCGGAATGTGAAAGGTCAAAAGTTTTCGGAATCCAAAAGGTCAAAAGATTTTCGGAATCCAGAAGGTCAAAAATCGGAATGTGAAAGGTCAAAAGATTTTCGGAATCCGAAAAGGTCAAAAATCGGAATGTGAAAGGTCAAAAGTTTCCGGAATCCGAAAGGTCAAAAGATTTTCGGAATTCAGAAAGCCAAAAGGTTTCCCGGAATTCGGAAAGCCAAAAGGTTTTAAGAGAAAAAATTTCAGATATTTTCAGAGAATTTTTTTTCTCAAAATTCATATTTTCTCCCCCTTTTTTTAAAGCTTTGAAAAGCTTTTCTTGGAATTTAAAAAAATTCTATTTTTATATATTTTAAAGCTTTTAAAAAATAAAAATTTTAACTAAAGTTTTTTAAAAACCTTATAAAAATGAAATTTGGGGAGGTGGGCGATTTTCACCCGCCTGCAGAGCAGCGAAACTCCCCCGCGTGTGAGAAAAACCAGAGTGAGAGGGAGTCCTCTCTCCTCTCCTTCTTCGCCATTCCATTCTCTCTCCACCCCCTCCTTCTATGTAATTAGAGAGGAGGATTAAATATTGATTTTTTTGCTTAATCATAATTTAGTTTAATTATGATTAAAATTTAATCCATTTGTGCCTAATAAGAGGCATTCACACGCGAGAGAGGAAAAAAGAAAGAAAAATCAAAATTGAGAGGTGAAGAGGGTCCCACGCACATAGGAGAGAATTACATGCATCAACATGCTTCCCCCCTACTGCATTTCAGGAGAAAATTGACAGAAACTTGATAGCATACCCACGGAAAAATTTACAAAAATGTATAAAAAATATATTTTTAACCATAAAAATGCTCAAAAAATTTCTAAAAATTTAGAAAAAATCTCTAAAAATTATAGAAATTCAAGAAATTCATTCTACCAAAATATACATAAAATAATATGCAGTATTTTGGTAAAAATTTCCATTAATTCTTATTTTAAACTATAAAAAATAGCATTTAAACTCACGAAATTCCCCCGCAACCTCGATTCACCCATTGAATAGAAGAAACACGCATTCCAATTGCCATATCGACAATCCACATGATAATCATCAACACAAATCAATAAAATAATATTTTTATCTAGTAAATATTAAAATTTACTTAAAAAAATGCTTAAAAATACAATAAGAAAGAAAACATAACAACAATTAACTAGAGATTGCTCTGATACCACTGTTAAAACCCTAAGATCTCTCTAGATAATTGTTATACATAAACATGCATAAACTTATCCACCCAGCCCAAGGGATGCACACATGAATTATAATGAAGTACATCATACCGTTACCTTGATGTCCCATACCATCAAGAGGCATAACTCCAACCGAGTAGCATGAAATGGTAGGTGAGTAGTTATGATCCTCTACACAAGAGAGCATAACATAACCTAACCTCAAGATAATATCAAGAGACCATAGCCTGAGGCTCCCTTGAATGTGCCCCATGCCCCTATTATATAGGAGGGTCCTCAAGTGACTCTTGACTCTCCATTTCCCATGTGTGACCCTTGGATGCCTGACCCTAACCTAACCCTTAAGGTTAGTCCTATTCCATGCTCCACTAGAGCTTGTTCCCATGCTTCCATGCTCACAAGCCTAATGTGGGTTAGCCTCCTAGTATATGTACACATAATGTGCATATAACACCCACGGTCACACCCACACCCATACCATCCCCGACTCACCCCCCCACCCTCACGGTGTTCCTCCAACCACCACAGTCATGGTTTGCGTCATAGGGATAGTGGTGGTTGTGGCGGTAGTTCCACAAATGCATATAGACGAGAGTATCTTTGTGGCCAACACCCCCATCTTGTCATTTCAATCTAGTCAGCATTTTGATAGTAGCCCTCTCCCCAATGAAGATCAACATCTTTAGAGAGCATAGGAAGGGAAGATCGTTCTTGATGATGTAGATTATATAATGTGTAATTGTGTGAGGGAGCTATTCGGCATAGTGTTTTCCCATGACAGTCTAACCAAATTCTTCCACTTCCCATCAAATCTATACTTAAATCAAGAACAAAGATAGCAAGGAAGTACCTAACAAGTGGATGTACGATCTCATGACAGATTGTATGAAACAAAAGAGGTCTGATGTCATAGAAGCAATGAAAATGGGGGGAGAAAAGCCTTGGTTTTGCGACCAAGAGAAATGGGAAAGGAGATGAGGAAGCACAAAGAAAACCCTCAACGACACACGCAATAAGAGGAAACAACGGCGGTGATGAGGAGACTAGAGAGCATGGGGAGCTCAAACCTCAAGAGTAGTGGGGATGGGACTCATTTTATGAGTATTTTGTAAGTATCCATGCTTTCTATAGCCTCTTGTTTGTATGTCAACTAGTGTTTAGCTGTATCTTTTTATTTATGTTTTGTTTTCATGTATGCAGAAGAGGGTAGTTGGACACCATGTTACTAAGCTGGAGGAGTGTTATGCATTCAACTATGGCACTTATGCCTTGCTTGAGCGCATTGAGCAAGATGGTAGAAATGTAGATTGGACAACTATGGTTTCGATAAGTGCTTCGTACCATATGACTCACTTGAGGTTTCGGTAAGTTTGTATATGTGGGTATTGCATTGTTTTTGCAAAGAGCAAAGTAAATGAGCCTTCGCGTTGAGGTGAGCTCACAGATTGGACACCACTTTAGCTCGGCATAGTTTTGGAATTGTATATATCTTTTTTGCACCCCTTTTGGGCATGTATATAAGCTCTCTCCATATGCGGCAACTTTTTCTATACAACATTTATCATATAAGGATTGATATTCAGCAATTAGTAATATTGTATCTTTGTGGTTTGATATCGTGTAATGAAACTTAATTTTATACCAATGTATCTATGTTTGCCTCAATTTGTTAAGTTTGTGTAAAACTTCAGTTGAATATGAATGCAATAAATTCTTTACATATTTGCCTCAATTTGTTAAGTTTGTGTAAAACTTCAGTTGAATATGAATGCAATAAATTCTTTACATATTTGGCGTAATGGTGCATCCACGTATAGAACTGTACCTAGATGCACCATTATGCAAAAAAACATTTATACATGCATCCATAAAAAAAAAGCATCGAAATACAGTTAGAAATTATTTGCATCTATCGGAACTGGCGTTGGAATTTCCTTGCCTCCGTGGGTATATGCATTAAAAAAACATAGGTATGCCCATCATAAAACATAAGAATACTAACATTTTCTCTGATGAACATTTAGACGTTTGTTTAAATGTATATTTTGATTGTTTTTTCGATGATCATTGCGATGAGTTTATACCAACATTTTTTCCAATGTGCATAGAGAGTCGTAAATTTTACAAGCAATTCTTTTTTGTTGGAAAAAATGTCAATATTTGCTTGTCTTGTAGTAGTGTGCCTTAGTGTAATTTGCACCAAATTTATTAAAAAATGCAATAAAAAACTATTAAGGAAACCTGCTCACACTCCAACCTTGTCCTTTTTCTCATCACTCGCCTAGGACACTCGCCTAGGAGGCAGGGATGGGGGGGGTCACAAGCAGTCATGTGGCCACAAATCTTGTATTTTTCACCCCCTCATAGTTTCAAACTATCATGTAATGTGTAAAGAGAGATGTTCTAAGATTACGTACTAGTAGTTGGGTGGTTAGGTTCATACTTTCGATGTCATAAAGGCAACCATCCTTAATCATTCCCATACCTTTCCTATAATTACTCATGGCAAAAGCTTTGTAATTAGGTTGGCAAAATGGCCGTCAGGATGACCATTCCCTACAGGTGGCTATATGTGTTAAGACATCCATACTGTATAAATAATAGAAATCATTGTGGGTTGAAGTTACCATGTTATGGTGTCCAAATGTTTATCACTTGTAAATCCCATGATTGTGCTGGTGGACTATGAATCTATAGAAATAGTTGAATGGAGCGGTATAATTTACTCTCGAGAAAAGGTACTTTTAGAGTGTCCAAGAAAAACTTGTGATGGGTCGCGTGGTTCTATGCTTGTACATGTCCTCCATGGATGGAGGGGAGGGTGTTGTCAATTTATACATATGTAAAACATCACCATAGTGTACACAAGGGGGTTTATTTTAATCAAGAAACTTACATACATGCAAAAGGAGATTAAACAAATAGTTATTTTATAAAACTTTATTTTGTGGATCTACAAGAATTTTAAATGAAAAAACTAAGTATGCACACTTAAAAAAGGGTAATAAATAATTTTGCATTAAAAAATGTAAAGATTAAAAATGGGATTATTTTAAATACAAGCTACATATAAGTGCCATATGTAGAGGTTTGTACATGGTACAAGAACCAAGCACTCTCTCTACATAGCCCTTCATTAAAAAAAGAGGAGTGTTCAAGTAAAGGAGGTAGTGCTTAGGCACCCACAACATGTGAATAATGCACGACAACACAGAATGAGGGTGGTGTAGTAACAAAAATAGAAATGCTTTTATAACTAGAAGGGTGGGGAAATGCCAGGCTATTTTTTATAGAAAGCTGCTATTTTTTGCTACAATGGGTTTGTTGGTCGAGCAATGAAATTTTACTTCTAAGTAACGATATTTTGCTAGTATTTTTGCTGCTAAAAGCTAGGGAAAATTGGGGAGTGTGCACAGGACTCCCCAATATGTCCCAACTCTTTTTTTAATTTAAAAGAGAGTCATAGTTTTGTGATACAACCATAAACATGAAAAATACATAGATTGAGAAGAATGCAAGTGAGCCCAAAATTTATTATATTTCACGAATTGCTGGCCCTTTGGCCATATATACAAAATTTATATCAAAGAAGAGATGGCTAATCAAAATCCTCATTGGATTTTGAGTTCTCATCATCATCAATTTTTGTCCCTCCTCTTCACTTCCTTCTACCTCTTCATGTTCATAATCTGGATCTTCCTCTTCCTCTATCCCTTTGGGTGAAAGCATGATAAGGTGGAACAGTTTCTACCAGTTGCATTGGTTGGTACCACACTTGAAGACAACCAATATTAGTGGATGTAATATCATCATAAGATTTATTTCTTAATTTAACTAGTGCCTTTTAGATATAATAAATGTGAAACAAGACTAAAAACTATGTTTGAATTCTTGAATTCTGCATAAAAGTGTTTCACAAGTGGCTGTACCAAGACACAGGTTTTTAGTCCACCTTATCATGCTTTCACCCCTTTATCGTACATGCATGCCATCAAGTGAAAAAGGTAAGTGTAATACAATAAAAGACAATTAGATATAGATAAGAGAAGGTTTGTTTCACTATCTACCTCATTTTCTTGAGTCCCCAAAATGGACTCGTGGAAGTGTATACCTTGCATATGCATCCACGCCCACAATTTGCGGACCGATTTGCGGACCGGGGGATTTGTAGCCATAGTCCTATTCCTCCTTTGTTGGGTCATACCCAACAACCTCCCTCTACAAAAAAACAATTCAGAAATTATATAATTAGTTAAATAAAACAATATAGTACCAAACAAAATGAAGGAGGAGAAGAAAACGATTAGTAAAATAGGTACTTACGAAACGAGCAATGAAGAAGGACTTTCCTCCCCTCGCTTCTGTAGTCGAGAAGTACTCTCACTGTGCTGCTTGTTGTTGAAAAGTATGTGGGTGCTTTCTCACAAAGTTACGTGCCTACCTCCACTGCTTGTGCATGTAAAAGCCTTGCATGTAAATGCAAGGCTTTTCCAAATTATTCTTTACTGCTCTCTTAATGTTTTCTCTCCTATTAGAGAGAAAAAAATTCATTCTTCTCTTCATCCACTCCTTCGAGAAGAAAAGGTCCGCATGTGGAATAGGAAACTCCGACTTAAGCACATCAATGATATTTTTCTTTGAAACATCATCTTGTGCTTTCCACTTTTTGAATGAACTCCAAGTTAGCACAAGTACATGCATGTGGTTCATGACTTGCTTCCCTCGTGCATCCATAACGAGAGAACCATTGACATCCATGTTGTATGGTAGGGTGTGTGGATCAAATGGTGGTATTGCCCTCTTAGAGGGACTGGCTCATAATGAGCAGATGAAGATCCCCCCTACTAGGGAGACACATCAGGAGACCTAGTGCTAGTTTTGCAAAAGAAAAAGAAGCCTACTCCCCCCCCTCCTAGCACATCTACTACTAGTCCCCCCAGACTCCCTACTAAATAATTGTCATCATGAAGATGGATGTGAGGGAGAGGGGGTGGGTCTAGTGAAGGTAGGTGTTGTAGGCTCATCACATCCATATCGTGATGGGCCTTTACCAAAATCAAACCCATGCCACCCGCCTATCAAAGGCGTGGTCTACCCTAATTGGCCAACTTGTGTAGATTTCCCCCTTGGCATTTACTAGCCCGACAGTAAGCCCGCCGGCATATAACATTAAATGATAAGACTTATAGAATGCAAAAAGGGTTAACTTTGTGTATGTGAAAAGGTTTTGTTAAACCATACTTGTGTCTGAGTAAACTGTGACCAAGACTGCTGCCCATATCATTCATTGATGATAGATAGTAGATTTCTGACATTTGGGTCAATTGAGATTGCCTATACATACAACCCAACCCAAATACATGCACATAAGAGTTAATTTCTTGAATCATAAAACATAAAGGCCTTATGCATAATAGAGCCTCATGAATAAAGCTCTATGCATAGAGACTATGCATAGAGTATTATGCATAGAGCCTTATGCATAGAGACTTATGCATAAATCCTATGCATAGAGCCTATGCATAGAATCCTTATGAAAAGAAAGCCTTATTCATAAAGCTTTATGCATAGAGCTACGCATATAGTCTTATGCATAAAACTTTATGCATAGAGCTATGCATATAGTCTTATCCATAAAGCCTACACCAAAATTTTTTGACACAATTCTCTACATGTTTCTCGACAAAATTTATGACATCTATTTTGATGATGGGAAATATTATATATCAAAAATGTATGTAACCTTTAAAATTTCCCGTCCGACACCTTTCCCATTACAATTTAAACTTTGGATGACTAGATTATTACCTAATATATAAAGGGCCATTCCCCCCTCCCAAAAAACATAAATTTACGGCGGTCATGGATGGTGTGAACACTACAAACACGTTGGAATGCCCAAACGTAGAGGAGAAATGCTTGTTTCATTGCAATCGATGCAAGTACCAAATCTCTCGATGACAAAGAACTTGCAAATGACCAATGGTATATTTCTAGATGAGCATCTGAATCTCTTACTTGGTATTGCGAATGTGTGTCCTGAAAATGATGAACAAATTGATTGCTTGGACATTCAACCTAAGTGGAGTACTATTTGGATAACCGATAGAAGTAAGTAATACTCAGCCTCATGTTGAAGAAGAAACTAATGGACTCTCTAGCATATTTGGAGCAAGAAATGGGGGACATGATAGACTCCCTACATGACGTAGGGGATATTGAGTGAGAAATAACACAAGAAATGGAAGGTTTCCATCGACGCGTGGATCAGGCCCCAAGAGAAGATCAAGAGTTGTGTATGCTGGCTCGTACGCCTTTGTATCATGGTGCACGTATATCCATTTTCCATACATGCCTTGCAATGCTAAACTTGCCAATCATTATTTGGATGGTCCGATACTAACGTATCAAAACTTTTTATGTATTTATCACCCTTTCCATTTTGTCTCTCTTTCTTTTACCTTTTTTAAATCATAATGGTCAATATGATAGGTCATTGAGAGATCAAATATTGCCAGAAGGCAACGAGATGCCTGCGGACCAAACTTTTGCAAAATCCATATTACAATGCATTGGTGTGGGTTATAATTTTTACCACGCTTGATTGTGTTCTCTATAGGCATGAGCATGCAGGTATTGCACAATGTCCACAATGTGGAGGATCTAGATATAGGAAAGATGTCCAAGGAGAAAGGGTTCCTACAAAAGTACTTAGGCACTTCCTTGGCATTCTACATATTAGAACCATGTTTAAGTGTGTAAATACATGGAATGTATGATATATTTTCATCAAACCAATAGATGCACAGATGATATTATGTGCGTGCCCTTGCTAATTTCCCTGCGTGGAGACACATTGAAGAGAAGTGGCTAGACTTTTATGAGGAACCTCATAATATTCACCTCGGGCTAGCTATGGATGGTGTGAACCCGTTTGGTCTTAAAAGTTCAACATGGAGCATATGACCAATTTGTCTTGTGGACTAAAATCTTCCACCGTGTGATTAGCAATAAAGGAGGGACATCTTTTTCTCTCATTAATAGTCCCTAGGAAGTACAAGGTAGCCAACATGGATGTGTACTTAGCCCTGTTAATAGAGGAGCTACAAAGTTTGTGGTGAGATGGAATTGATGTTTATGACATGTCAAAGAGGTTTGGACAAAGGGAATTCTCAATACAAGGAACTAATGTGGGCTATGTATGATTGGGCAGGCTACAAAGAATGCAATGGTAAGCTATTTTGTTATTATATAACTATTGATATATATGTGGATGGTTGTATAATATTATTTATTTTAATACAAGACTATCAATCTCTAGACACAATTCATGCCCTTTGTGTGCACATAGACTAGATTCTCGTCATTCAAGAGGGTTGATTAATATAGTGTATAAGGTTCACAAGAAGTATCTACCAAACAACCATGAGCTACGTGAGGGTTGTTTGGGCCACCACCTCCTACACTAAAGGCAAGTGATTCTAAAAGAGCTATGGAGGACAAGGAAGGGTCTTTGCTATTGATGGAAGGAGAAAGAGAAAGACACAATACACTAAAGATAGCTCGAGACCAAAAGTGTGTGAAAAGCACACTAAGGTTAGGTATATATAGGTGAGACCTAGGGTTAGGTTGGACAAGCTATATATAGCTCCAACACCCCTGCTCAAACAAAGGTCTCTAGTTTGTGGATGAAAAAACCCTTGGGGAGTAACAAGGGAAAAACCCATAGCCCCGATATATGCCTACCATTTTTTTAATTATATTTCAAGTATTACAATAGAAATATTGCAAGTACAATGGTCACAAAGACCCTTCATAGCTTCTAGAGCAATAGAATGGTCCAAATAGATGTCCAATGAGCTAATATAGTAGCATCAACATCCAATAGTTGCCCAAATAGATATCCAATGTAATGGTCCCAAATAGATGTACAATAGGATAATACAACAGCATCAACATCTAATAGTTGTCCAAATAGTTGTCCAAATAGTTGTCCAAATAGATGTCCAATAGATAATATAGCAGCATCAACATCCAATAGTGGTCCAAATAAATGCCCAATAGAATAACATAGCAGCATAGTTGTCCGAATAGATGTCCAATAGAATGGTTCAAATAGATGTCCAATGAGATAATATAGCAGCATTAGTATCCAATAGTTATCCAAATAGATGTCTAATAAAATATAACAACATCAACATCCAATAGTGGTCCAAATAGATTTCCAATAGATTAACATAGTAACGTCCAATGGTCATCTCGTCCAATAGTTGTGCTTGAATAGATGTCAAATTGAATGATCCAATAAGATGTTCAATATAATTATCCAAATAGATGTCCAATGAGATAATATAGCAGCATCAACATCCAATAGTTGTCCAAATAGATGTTTAATAGAATAACATAGTAGCATCCAATAGTCATCTTGTCCGATAGTTATCCAAATAGATGTTTAATAGAATAACATAGTAGCGTCCAATAGTCATCTTGTCCAATAGTTATCCAAATAGATGTCCAATAGAATGGTCCAAATAGATGTCCAATGAGAATGGTCCAAATAGATGTCCAATGAGATAATATAGCAACATCAACATCCAAAAGTTATCCAAATAGATGTCCAATAGAATAACATAGGAGCATCCAATAGAATATATGAATCAATAATACGGCATCTGTATGATACCAACCATACCTCATGTGTGCACCCACTTGGTAGGCTATATCATAAGTGAGCATATCAAATGATATGCTAAATAGCATAAATTATATGGCCAAACGACTCATCAAAATCTCAAGCATAAGCCAAACGATATAAATTATATGGCCAAACGGCTCATCAAAATCTTAAGCATAAGGCCAAACAACATAAATTATATGGCCAAATGGCTCATCAAAATATTAAGCATAAGGCCAAATGGCTCATCAAAATCTTAAGGCCAAACGGCATAAAAGTGAACTTATCTTAAAGTCTACGTAGGGTTGTAAAATCTTTATGTCAATCACAAATACCTATACCATCCATGCAAAAAAAAAAAAAAACTTACACATTATAAGATAATGAAAACATGCCAAAATTATCTGTTTATCTATAAAAAGCTCAAGAGATTAGTATTTTACATCAAAATCCATAGCCTATAAACATTGTCAGATAATGTATACATGCCAAAACTAGTTCTAGAAGTATAAAGCATGATGTGATAATCGAAACCAATAGAATGTGGACAAGCTTCAATTGTATGAAAAATGGATCAAAACCATAGCATGTGAAAAAGTTGCATATAGCAAGCCTATATCCAATCATAGTGCTTAAGTGTCCACATGATACACAATTGTTATCACATACAAAACACAAAATTATTAGCTTTAAATCTTAAGAAAGTGGTAAAATGTGAAAAAGATTAAAGCTTCTTTACCCGCATGCAACTTAGATCAAAGCTTCCTTACCCACATGCAACTTAGATCAAAGTTTATGTTTCTACATGCAACTTAGATCAAAGCTTCTTTTCCTCTCATGTAACTAAAATTAAAACTTCTTTACATGCTTACAACTTAGATCAAAGCTTCTTTTCCTCTCATGTAACTAAAATTAAAACTTCTTTACATGCTTACAACTTAGATCAAAGATTCTTTACCTGCATGCAACTTTCCCCTATTCTTCATAATCTTGGATATGCACATGCACTCATGCAAAGATTAGCTTTCAAATTATTTCATGCACAAAGTGACTTGATATCTTACCTTCTGCATGCACACTCACAATCAGACCTTGTAAGAAAATAAAAACATAGAGGAAGCCATGAAAACTCAAGACATTTCATATCTCTAGCGAGTAGTAATAATATCAGGTAAAAGCAATAATCTCCATAAAATAGATATACTATGTCAATATTGATTTTTATGTGAGTATGCACGCAATAGAAAAAAATTGAACAGGTTAAGAATAAATGAAGAATTGAATAGGTTAAGAATAAATAAAGAATTGAATAATCTCATAGTAGATAATGGATATAAGGGAAAGAAAAACAGACATCTAAATTTGTGATATAAAATAAAACTTGAATATGATTAGAAATAATTAGGAAAAGAGAAACATTCTTGGAAATATGTGATGGACAATCAAAATCGAGAACTTGAAGAGAAGATCCACGTAGAACTCAAAGAGAACATCCAATTTGTATGCATGAAGCCATGAAGCATACACAAGAGATAATCGATGTATCAATTAGTCACATCGATAAAGCGTTCTTCTATGTGATTAAAGTTGTTGTATTGTTGTATAAATTTTTCTATGCAGAATTTGACAAATCTGATGTGATGAGCAGTCTCAAAACGCTTAAAACCCTAAAAAGAACTTTTAGATCATCGAATTTTGATATCGTATGAGGAAGTTATGATCGTTCTAAGTTTTTGAAGAGTGTAGAATTTTCTACGCACATAATTTTTTTTGCTCGTGCAATGGGCACAACTACGCTCTGATACCATGATGGAAGGAGAAAGAGAAAGATATGATACACTAAAGATAGCTTCCAAAAGTGTGTGAAATGTTGAAAAATAGGTAGAGGGAGAGGAGACACACACACAGGAGCAAACCCTAATGTATATTGCAAACCCTAACCATAGAGGGAAGCCATCTCCCTTCTCACACAATGCATAAAGCCATAATCCATAATACATACAACACACTATGAGTTGTGTCCACACACATCTAGCCCTAGCTAATGTCCACACACAATGACCAGCTGGACACGTGGTCATTTATGTCTCACACATATTCCTACCTAACATGCCAACACATAGCATAGCTAGCTCACACTGACATAGAGCTTGAATCTCAACAGCCCCTCTCAAGCTCATGATGTACTGCCGATGAAGATGTAGATGAGCTTGGGATATCAAGGCTCTCAACACTTCCCCTCAAGCTCATCCCATGTACTCCCAACATAGTACGGAAGTACTCAAACTTCTTCCTGCTAAGTGACTTTGTAAAGATATCTGCCACCTGCTCATCAGTCTTCACATACTGTAGATCAACTGTACCATCCAGCACTTTCTCTCTGACAAAGTGATAATGGACCTCTATGTGTTTGGTCCTCGCATGAAATACTGGATTCTTGGCCGACTGTATACTGCTCATGTTGTCACACTGAATGACAACTTTGCCATCAATAGGCTCACCCAAATCTTCCAAGAGACTTTTTAACCATAATGCCTCACAAGTAGTAATGGCTGCACCCCTGTATTCAGCCACTGTAGGTCTTCTTGCTACTCCAACTCACCACGGCACTTCCAAGTGTAAAAGCATAACCACTAGTAGACCTCCTGTCATATGAGCTACCTGCCCAATCAGCATCTATGTAGCCATGTATATCCAAGCCTTTACCACTCTCATAAAGTAGACCATAATGTGCAGTGGTCTTAACATATCGCATAATGCGTCTCACTGCATCCAAGTGAGGCTCTGCATAAACTGGCTTACTAGCCCCACAGCATAACTCAAGTTCGGGCATGTGATAGTCATGTAAATGAGACTACCAACCATCTTTCTGTACATAGATGGATCATCCAACTCCTCACCAAAATCAGCCCACAACTTCACATTCTGCTCCAAAGGTGTACTCATAGGCTTACACCCTGTCATGCCATATTTTGCCAACATATCCAATGCATATTGGCGTTGCACTAACCATGTACCTACATGGTCTTTGATCACTTCAATTCCAAGAAAGTACCTCAACTCACCCAAATCTTTCATGTCAAATTGCCCACTCAATGCTTTCTTGACATGCATCACTTCTGTACCATGATCACCTGTGATAATCAAGTCATCCACATAGATGACCAGTAAAACAATCCCGTGATGTGTTTTCTTTACATAGAGTAAAGAATCCGCTGTAGAAATGTAAAATCCAAGTGAGATAAGATATCTGCTCATCTTATCACTCCAAGCACGAGGTGCTTGTTTCAAACCATATAATGCCTTTTTCAATCTGCATACATGAGTGGGATATCTTGGGTGTACATACCCTTCTGGCTATGCCATATACACTTCCTCTTGTAGATCACCATTTAGAAATGCATTTTTGACATCCATTTGATGCATTTCCCAACCATTTGCTGCAGCCATAGCAATGAATGCTCTCACTGTTCCCACCTTTGCCACTGGACTGAATGTTTCATCATAGTCCAAACCTTGGGTTTGTGCATAACCCTTTGCTACCAATCTTGCTTTATATCTTTCAATGGAACCATCATACTTGCACTTCACTTTGTAAACCCATTTACAACCAATGACATTTTTGTCTTGTGGTAGTGCAACCAAGTCCCATGTATCATTATAAACCAATGCGTCCATCTCAACATCCATTGCTTTCTCCCATACATGCTTTCCAACAGCTTCTGTATAGCATGTAGGTTCCACATGCTTCACCATAGATGTCATATATGCATAATGCATAGCAAAATCTCGATATGTTAACTTGTCAACGGGATATCTGACCCTTTGGGATCTCTGCAATGCATGCGGATCACTCTCAACACCTGCCACTCTAGCATGTGGTGGCACATATCTATCCTGCCTTGCACCAGGTGTGCGCGTAAAATAGGTATGCCAAGCTCCTCATCCAAACTCTCTGAACTTGATGATTCATAACCTGTAATTCCAATGCCTTCAACCTTCTTCTTCCTTTATCCATAGCACTACTCCTAGTGCTCACACTCTCATGCCTCAAACGTCGTGACCATGGACGTATAGTACTACTCTCAGCCTCTGCTGGTGGCCCAGACATAGAAGTAGAACTAGAACTTACTTGTGGCAAGTTCACAGGCACATCAGCTTCAAGTGACTCAATGACACCCTCATCCTTTGCTTTGTACCAACTAGCAAGCTCATCAAACACCACATCTCATGAGATAACAACTTGCCTAGTTTGTGGATTGTAACATTTGTATGCCTTTCAATCCTGTGCATATCCAACAAATACACATTTTTCTGCCTTAGGATCCAACTTCCTCCTTCTCTCATCAGGCACATGTACATAAGCTATGCATCCAAAAACTTTGAGGTGTCCAATGTCTGGCCTAAAACCTGTAAGCCGCATCTCTGGCATACTTCCATGAATGGTTGTAGGTGTTTTGTTCAGTATATACACTGCAGTAGCACATGCTTCTGCCCAATAATAATCTGGCATGCTATTTTCATTGAGCATTGCCCTGGCCACTTCACATATGACTCTATTCTTTCTCTCAGCCACACCATTTTGCTGAGGTGTATACCTGCAAGTCAATTGTCTACTTATTCCATGCTTTCTTAAGAAATGCTCAAAAGCATTTTAGGTGTATTCACCACCTCCATCTGTCCTCAAACATTTAATCCAACAGCCATATTGCTTTTTTGCAAAAGCTTTGAAATCCATAAACTTTTCCAACACTTCACTTTTCTCTCTGAGAACGTATATCCATGTCATCCTGTTGAAATCATCAATGAATGTCACATAGTATAAACTGCCTTTCATGGATGGGTTTTGTGCAGGACCCCATACATCACTATGTACTATCTCAAGTGGCCTGCTACTCATATTTCCTTCTCTAGAAAACCGCAACCTTGCCTGCTTTCCAAACTGACAGGCTTCACAAACATGCATATGCCCATCATACTTGAATCTAGGCAGCCCACTAACAATGCCTCTTGCCTGCATGTTCTTTAACCTTTGTATATTGACATGTCCAATCCTCTTATGCCACATATCAATGTCCTGTACCACATTTCTGCTTTTAGAGAACATGGCTGATTTTAACTCAGGAATTCCAGCATCCAGCTTAAACAACCTGCCTTCTTTCTTGCCTTTAGCAATGACTCTACATCCATGTTTGAAATCCTCAACGAAGCAACCATGCTCGTTGAAACAAACCTCTAATCCCTGTTCCACCATTTGATTAAGTGAGGCCAAGCTTTTTGTAATCGAAGGCACATACAATACATCTGACATAGATTTTGTTTGACCATAACCAATGGTACACTTCCAACATGTGTAATGGCATGCTGAGTATCATCTCCTCTTTCCACATAGCCTTTCACATCCATAGGCTTCATATGCTCAAACCATTCACCATGACAAGTCATATGGTTTGATGCTCCAGAGTCCATATACCAATAAGTTTCATCATTCTCAGCATTTGTCATCATAGATCCAACAACATGTTTCATGGCAAACAAGTGATTTGCGCTACCATCATTACTGCTTGATGCATAATTTCCACCACCATGTTGTGCATAATTTCCACGATGTTGTGCTCTTCCCCCTCTCAAATCATTTTGTTTGTGGAAACAATCTCTTGCCATATGACCGAATTTCCCATAATAATGGCATTCCACATCTTGCATATATGTTTGTTGGCCTTGCCAACGTCCTCTACCACGAGGATTACCTCTGCCTCTCTGAGGTGTATATCCACGACCACCTCTAGCACCATATGAAGGCTGAAAATTCTGTTGTGAGATGACCTGTCCTACCATTCACGAGACCATTACCACCACGGCCATGTCATGCGAATCTCCCCCTGCCTCTAAAACCTCTCTGCTGTGCAAATTGAAAGCCCGATTTCTGCCATTATCATCATGGCTAGTAGATGCATCCTGAAATGAATCACTGAGTTTGATTTCCTCAACAAGCAAGAGTGAAACCAACTCATTAAAGTCTGGTAAACCTGTACTCCGAACTGAGATGGATGTATCAAAAGATTTATACTCCTTGCCAAGACCACGCAAGGTAATGTCTACCAAATCATCATCAGGCATGGGGGCATTTATTGTTGCCAATGCATCTACAAACTTCTTTATTTCTTGCACATAATCATGGATGCTCCTTCTATTCCATTTCACATTATGTATCTGTTGTCGTAATTGAGACTTGCAAGCACTCGTGTCTGTATCAAACAACTTCACCAATGTATCCCATGCATCCTTGGGATTCTCAGCAACATGTATGTGTATGAGCATAGCATCCGAAATACATATAGACAGATAATGCAACACTTTGAATGCTCTTTCTGACCGTTGCTTATGAGCTATAACCTCTGTAGGTTGTCGGGGTAGCTCTGTCTCTGGCTCAACACCTGTAATGAGATTCCAAAAACCTTTTCCCTTCAAGAAACTTTTGATCCTGTACTTCCATGCCTGGAAGTTCTTCCTATCCAGCTTTGCACCAACAATCTGTACTGGATTATCCGACATGTTTGCTCAATGCAAAAACACCTTGCGTACACTTCCAAATCTGTAAACGAGCCTTCCTCAGCTCTGATACTCCAAAGTAGCCAACAATCTTCAAATTTGATGTAGAAAATCAACCTGTATGCATCCAAAATGAACTGGCTCACGCAGTCCGAGATACCCTGATTTGATGCGCCTTCCAAGGCTCCAAATTGCAATGTAGTGGTGTAATCAAGTATGGGTAACTTGCATTGACACCTAAACAACCTCAATGTTGAATATCAACACCATCCGACATGTGTACATATCAATTTTATCAAACCCCTTTCTGTGTTTTGTGAAATACCAAAAAAATCAGTAGAGCAAATTTGCTCTAATTTCTTCAATATTTGTCCAAATTGAGCAACCAGGCATTCATTAGCTTAGAAATGATGTCCACTAACTCCATGTAAAAGTAGTAATTGATCGATTAAACTCACTCTGTTTCTCTGCAATAACCAGTAGACAGCCTATTAAATCAGCTCATTCCCAGCTCAATTAGGCATAATTGATCAATCCAAACATGTATCCTTCTTCTCAAGTGTGTGTATTAACCAATTGCTAAATCAATTTTGAAATATATCAAGCACCGGAGTTGAATTTGATCCTCCACTCAGTAAAATGGTGAAAAATACTCCGTTTCTGCAGTCCAGAATGCGCCGCCTGCTCCTGAGGGTTTTGGGAGTGTTGGAGTTGCTAATTGATGAGGTAAACAAGTACCCAACACACCTAGGTATGTGTGCAACCAGTCAATGCTTTGATTTTTGCCAAAAACATGCTCCAAATGCATCAAATTTTGACCTCCTTTTCTCTGTTTTGAGAGCTCAAAAACCAAAATTTTTCACTCATTCAAATGCATGTAAAATGCTCCAAAATCAGTTTAAGGCTTGCATAGGAGTTGCCAATACATTCCTCCTTGTCAGATACATTGTGTCTGTCAGATTTACATTTATTTCCACCATACATCAGTGCTTCCAAGCTTTAATGGAAAGCTTCCAAAAAACTAGAATTTTTGTTTGCTTTGGGCAACTCGAATTTGCTTTGTTTTTGCCTGAATCACCTGCAATCCATCAATGGCAAGCTTCATAGCTTCTCTTCATAGCTTCTTCTCCCTCTTCTCTCACTCACTCACCCTAATAGACAGCACAAGGCTCTGATACCATGTTGAAAAATAGGTAGAGGGAGAGGAGACACACACACAGGAGTAAACCCTAATGTATATTACAAACCCTAACCATAGAGGGAAGCCATCTCCCTTCTCACACAATGCATAAAGCCATAATCCATAATACACACAACACACTATGAGTTGTGTCCACACACGTCTAACCCTAGCTAATGTCCACACACAATGACCAGCTGGACACGCGGTCATTTATGTCTCACACATGTTCCTACCTAACATGCCAGCACATAGCATAGTTGGCTCACACTGACATCGAGCTTGAATCTCAACAGCCCCTCTCAAGCTCATGATGTACTGCCGATGAAGATAAATATGAGCTTGGGATATCAAGGCTCTCAACATGAAAAACACACCGAGGTTAAGTATATATAGGTGAGACTAGGGTTAGGTTGGGCAAGCTATATAATATAGCTCGAAACATCCACCCCCTGGAATGAAGCAATTGTCCATATTTTACCAACTACTATATTGGGAAGGTCTTGTAATAAATCGGGGGATTTTTTTTGCGAGCTTTTTTTGCCGAGCTTTTTGGAACAATGAACAAGGAGTCCAAGCTTTGCAAAGAACCATGAACTTACTATGAGCGTTGTAAAGGACCAATAAATAACAAGCTTTGAAAGATCAACAATATAAATTTCAGTCTTTTGATCCACATCATACTTATTGATATAATTACATATATTCATATATGTAACTAAATTTCATGCACCTCATACATATACACATACAAAATATACATATACATACATATATTCATATATGTAACTAAATTCATGCACCTCATACATATACACATACAAAATATACATACATACATGCAAGAGCTACCTACATACTAACATATATACATACATACATACATACATACTTTCTTACTTACTTAAATATAAAAAACAATCCTTTAAAGATAAAAAATGTATATATCGATCTGTAAAGTTCCAAACCATGAAAATCTCGATTACAAAGTCTTTTGATCCACATCATACTTATTGATATAATTATATATATACATATATCTACCTAAATTCATACACCTCATACATATACATATACATATATACATACAAGAGCTACCTACGCAGCACTAACATATATACATACATTACATACATACTTTCTTACTTACTTAAATATATAACACAATCTTTTAAAGATAAAAAATGTATATATCGATCTTTAAACTTTCAAACCATGACAATCTTGAATACAAAGTCTTTTGATCCACAAATTATAGCATTCTTCTACATGTCATCCCGACCTAATGAGAAATCTCCCAGACATGCTTTGGCTACCTCCATGTCATTCTCTATCCCCATATAGTGCCTTTTTAACTCTTGGCATGCACGTCCCAAGCCTCCACATCCCGCAAAAACGTCCAAGACACTATCTCCTTTGATTGAGAAGGTCTCCACTAGCCACCTACAATGAAATACAATCATAAACGTGCATCTAAGTATTTTGAAAAGTAGCTATGAAAATGAACAGAATGAAAATTGTCTCACCTAAAGAACATAGGAGATCTTTCTGCACCACCTCAAATGTAGTGCTCCAAGACTATTGTGCGTTGGAATGGATGCTTCTTATTCTTCTCAAAAATGAAATTTTGTTGAGCGTTGAATAACTTGTTTGAAACATTTTGCCCAGCCTCATGATCAATAATAGGGACATGGCAATTTACTCGATAGAACATACTAAGCGCCAACGTATCCACCTACCATAACGAGAAAACATTATGTTTGGATATCCATACCACATAACATGTATACACAAAGGGAAATATTTGAGAGATTATGACTTACGTGTTCTCCATTGTCATACAAATAACTTGATTCCACATGAACAGACATTGTTCGATGCATGACCAACAATCCAACTTTCTTTCCCATGGAATATATTTTAGGAAGTTGATCCATTAGACTCAAACACACAAACCAACCCTCATCAGCCACAAACAAACCAACAAAACTGAGTGTGGCACGTATCAATGATGAAGAAACTTGATTCCATGAGGGACACCCATCTGTATCTACATCAACAACCTGTAAACCTGTAGGAAAGTCAACCCATACGAGACGAGCCACTGTATCTGAGGGAGCAACTCTATGAGATAGAGCCTTGGGAATCTTCATCAAGAATTCTTCCACACTACATAAAAGATTTATGATGTTTGGATTTGGTAAGTATAACTTGGAAAACTAATTATATGGTGAAATTTTTCTTTTTACCTATCTGAGCCCTCCGAAAGAGTGTGGATGTCTACCAGCAATAAGTGTGAAAAACATCTCTCACCTGCAAGTAAACAAGACAAAAAATGAGATACATTTCGAAAGCACACACTTCTCAAAAAAAATTTGAAATGGAAAGTACTCTTACTAGTCATGTCCATGATGTCACATTGTCCTGACACCTCCCCCTCTTGAAGATGCTCTAGAGGGTCTCTCTCTTGATCTTCATTTGTGGGGTCTCCCTCTTGAACATCATGCATACTGTCAAGACGTCTCTTTGTTCACCTCTCACGTTGCACTTGAGATGATGTAGATGTATGCTCTTGGTGTGATTGAGGCACTCGTGAGAGTGGTGTGGATGGTTTTGGGGCCACGCGCGAGGATCCAACTACTAGAGACTAGGTTAAGATTGTTGGCTGCGGGGAAGGTATTCTAGAGTCTTCTTGAGTTGGGGGCTCTCTTTCAAGCTCAGATTGGTAATTCCTAAATTCTTCAAGAAATAGATTAAGATAATTAGTAAAAAGGTAAAAATCCCCATACCTTTTTGTATATATATATGTATGTAGATGTATATGTATCTATGTATATGTATATGTACATGTATGTGTATATGCAGATGTATATGTATATGTATGTAGGTATGTATCTATGTATATGTATGTGTATGTATATGTATGTAGGTATATGTATCTATTTATATGTATATGTATGTAGGTATGTATTTATGTATGCATATGTATATATACATATGCATATACATATGTATTTGTATATGTATATATCTGTATGTATATGTATCTAATATGTATATGCATATGGATAGCTCACATATGTATAGGCAGGAAAGTTTACATAAACATATACATATACATTTACATGCATATAATTCAGTAGAAAGCAAAAAAGTACCTTTGTCTAGGAGCTCCTCACTTGGAGGCACATGATTTAGAGGATAGTCCAACCACCAAGAACATCTCTTAAATTCCCAATCAGAAACCCCTCTCTCAACCCATTCCTTCGGGTACATTGTTTTTGAGGAATTTGGATCTACCCATTCTTTGATTACTTCCGTCTCTTCGTCCATTAGACCTTGGCCAATGAGTAGCTACACCCACCTACATATCCAAAATAAAACAAACAACACTAAAATATTTTTTTAAATGCGTGTATGTATTTTCTACAAAAATGTAATGGCATTAGAAGATATAAACCTATAGACAACCCTCTTTGCAGCATTCTCCACCTCAGGTTGCTTTTGGCCTTCCTTCACTTTTCCAATCTTTGCCCACACCTCATGGAAGGCCCATGGTATGTGTTTTGATCGCTCCTCTTGCACCCATTGCATAAATGGTGGGATGTAGATAACATCATCATATACCAATAAACCCTCCAAAATAGAGTCTGCCTCCCCTATTAGCTCTTCCCAATACAACTCTTTCTTCATATGCAGCAACGTCTTTTTGTTATCCCCAAACATCTCTGAAATTACCTTGTCCTTTGCCCTCCTGATAATAAGCATTTGAAGCAATTCCGTCTTCCTATTTCAGCATCATACCAAAACCATAAGAGATTAGATGTTAAGGTTAGTTTATGTTAAGGGAGGTTTATTGACATGTGACATACCTTTGAGTTGAAATCCGAGATATGGCGACTGTGTAGAGCTTTTCTTTGGTCAGAGCAACCAATCCCTTCTTGGACCAATCATAGTTATATACAAGTTGAAAGAATGCATCACCATTGGATGGGTTTGCAATTATGAGCATCTTGTATGCTCTATCTCCAAATGTTTGTTGCTTTACACCACGTCTGGCTTTCTCACATTTTGTCTCATATTCTTGCAACCCCATGGCATGTCTATCAGTGCATGATATAGCTTGCTTCACTGCATTTTCAAACGGTGTCTACGTATAACGAAAAGGACTCATTATCACTCACACGAATAAAAAACATTGATAATCCGTTTATTAATAAAAGATGGGAAATGCAAACACTACCTTCCACACACAAGCTGTGCCAAGATTGTAGCTGGAGCATTGTACCATTGCTCTCCACTTCGTCGCTCCAAACTAAGCTCCATTAAAGCCCACCTCCTTACGTCTTCACCAAGGTAGTCTAATATGGATGCTTTGTCCGCCATTCCAAATCGTTGAAACATGAAGATCTCATGTGACAATGTGGGTGTAACACTAGTGCGCACCAATCTGTGTTGTAAAGAGTCACAATGAGCCAAGAACTTAACTATGACTTCACAATGTCCGTAATTAAGTAGAGAGAGATCACTTACTCATTTTGAGATCGCAAAGCCAATAGCAATTCTCCTTCTTGCTTCTTGTCCACAACCAAAAATTGACATTTGACCCGGACATGGCGTGAGGGGCTATGAGACCAAGCTAGAGAAAACAAAATAAAGATATTACAATATATTACTTTTAATGTTGCATAAAATCACTCTATGGCATTCAAAAGAATATACCTTCGCACACTCGAGACATCCATGCCTTCACACGATGATTGCCATCCCAAACAAGAAACTTCTTACCACTGAGATCCTCCCACTCAGTTCCTCTGATTTCATCCTCAAATCTATCATGTTGTACCACCCAGTTTGGTCCCCCTTCTCGCAAGTCTATTTGTGTGACCGCCGTGAAATACATAGAGCTTCCTCGACGTGTAAGTGAAACTAAAAAAGGAGGAGATGCTTCGACATAACCATGGCAGTCAAAAGAATCACGAAACACCTCAAGTTGGCTAGAAACTGTATGGATGGATTCATTTGGAATCAGCCTGCATAAAGGGACCAATGGGGTAGAGGAATTGTGTTGCACAAAAAACTTAGTGAATGCATCACCAAGTAATCCCAATTCAATAGATTTTCCAAGAAGCCTTCTATGGGTCTCCCCTTGACCAGTACTAGATTCAATAATCTCCATGTGAGTTGGAGGAGGTGAGCTCATTTCGTTCTCCAACACAAGCGCTTCTTCCTCATGACCAAGAGAATTATGCGCTTCTGTTTCCTCTCTAGCAGGAGATACATGTGAGGACACAGGTGTCTGTGATTGAGCTTCCTCGCTAAGAGTCAAACAAACACGCCCAAATCTAAGTGAGTATCCCCTGTTGTCTGTAAGACACACACACCAAGCCCAAGTAAGCATATCTAAAACATTAAAACACAATCTCAGTAGAATCTTGGCTATTCATATCATATACCTTTCTTAGTCTTTGCCTGTTGTTTTCTTGCTTTTCTTGGAGCCATCTTCCTTTCTTTTGCCCTGAATATGAGTAGCAAAAAGTTTGAGCTCAATGACAGATAGAGATGATCAACCTCACACATAAACCCTACTTCATGTCTATAGGAAAACATCAACCTCACACACAAACCTTACTACATGTTTAAGAAAACATTCAGGATGGTGAAAGCTCTAGAGGCTAGCACACAACTTCACCCTTCGTCAACTAATTCTCAACTAATGGATCCACCATGCCCAAACCAGCCCCAAAATGGAAAGCCGAGTGAAAAGATTTAATGGTTCCCCCGACTCTGCCGGGGGCCAGGCATGCTCTACATAGGGCCATCCTTAGTGTAAACCACTGATTGCAAAGCCATCTTCTCCAATGCAGCCATCTTTACCACCGCAGCCACCTCCTCCACCTCCTCCACCTCCTGCTGTGTGGATATAAACTTGTGTATGGCAGTTGCTCCATTGGCTGGAGAGCTTACGAACAATTGCACCCAATTCACCTCCAAGACTCAAGGCAATGTGTGGTGGAACGTCTCTAATGGTGTGTGTCAGGCTAAAATCTGAGAGGTATTTTGGGTCAGTGTACATATGGTGCGTGTCGTGTGTGAATAAAATTTGCCCTAAATGCCCTGGCAAGTGTACAAGCCGAGTGGTTTGGTTGTGAGTTGGTATATGCACGTGTTTTGTTTTCCGGAAAAACGCTGGAGATTTGGAGTTTTTTGGCAACAATATGATGGGCAGATGGTTACTAAAGAGGGCACCGACTGGAAATGGTTGTGTTTGGAAATAATGATGCTGATGAAGACGGCGGGCAACTCTTGCATTTATTTGGAAATTATGGGCGCCGTATCTTCTAGGAAAAGTATAAGGAGAAGGAGAAGTCATTAGTGGGTGGCCATTACTTGTGGCTTTGAGGCTTTTTGAAAAAAATAAAAAAAATAATATTACATGGCCACTATAAATAGCCACGTGAAAGTATGGTGGGCTGCCAGCTCAACGCCTGGAAGATGCGAGAAAGGTGGCGCTTCGAGAAGGTGATGGGGGTCGATGAGAAGGCGCCGGCTGTAGAGGAAGTGCCCCGGGGGGAATAGTGAGAGGCCAGAGTGTTCTGCAGACGGGGAAGGGAGAGCCAAGGGAGTCGTCGCCCTGGCGAAGTGGCTGCAACAGAGGGGGCCTCCGTGTAAAGAGGAGTCGGGCGCGCTGCAGAGCAGAGCGGAAGACAAAAAAGAGAAAGCCCCTTGTGTGTCTTGTGTGGCTAATTACAGCGCCAGGCGCAGAAAGCGTGCTGACCACCGTGTGAAGAGCTGAAGGCTCTGGTGTGTGTGCAGCGAGGAGCGCAGAGAAGCTGGTGGGGCTGGTGATTGCGGGCGCTGCAACAAAGATGACAAGGGCAGAGAGGCTGGTGGACACGGTGGGACCTGAGGTGATTGCGCAAGGAAGGCAGCTGGCAGAGAGGAGAGCGAAAAGGAGGATTAGTCGCCTTGTGTAAAAAGGTTGGAGTGAAGGACCTAGGTAGCCGACAAGGACGTCTTGCCACACAAGGCTATGCAGCACAGCTGCTGACGGAGACAAGTAGAGAGGACGGGCAGCCTTTGAAAAATCTGAATACGGCTGGCGTCAAAGGACAGGCTAGTGACTGTACAGAAGAGGCTGCAGGTCTCTTGGGTGATGTCTAGTGTGGGCATCTAATTGAAGCAGCAAGGGAGGGCTGCTGTTTGGAAGAGACTGAAGAAGATGTGGCTTGGGTTGGATGCATGGAGGCTGCTCTGGAATGGAAAGCAGCTGCAGGTAACCGCGTGAGAAGAGAGCCGTAGTGGCGACCGGGAAAGGATTGGGTGATGTGGCTTGGGCTAGATATCTGAGGATGCTGCGGTGAGCAGTGGTTCGTGGTGAAGAGGTTTTGCAAGGCTTTGGTGGCTGGTGAAGCTGCTGGTCACGACATACAGAGAGTGGGAGCTGCTGAGTGAAGGTTAGCTAGTGTGGGTGCCTTCTGGTGATAGTAGCTGGTCTTGTGTGGGCGATGATTGCAGGCAGTGCGTGGATGCTGACCAGAGAGGGAGCCTTGGGTTTTTGTGTGTGTTGGATGCAGAAGAGGTGCTGATGTGTGGGCTGGAGAGAGTGGGGCTCGCCTACGACAATTGGCAGGTAGCAGCTGGGGATAGAGAGTAGCCGGGCTACAGAGAAAGTGAAGAAGGGTTGCTGGTGTGGGCGCCCTCTGGAGATTACAGGGACCGGGAGACAGAGGCTTGGTTGTCAGACGCAAGGGTGTATTCCCTTGACAGTAAATCCTGACCAGAGTCCTGGTCTTTGGTGTATTTGCTGAGTTGTACATGGTTGATGTTGTATATGTTTTTTGCTCAATGATCATCTGTCCTTCATGGTTTTGAGCTTTCTTATGGTGTGGGTGGGTGGCGAATGTTGAGAGAGTGTTCCAGCCGGATGCTGGTGGTGCCCCGTTCGTGGTAGTGTTTCCAAGTTTGGGAGGTGGAAGAGCTATAGAGACAGGTTCTTTCTTCTTTTTTTCACCTCACATCCTTCTGGTGCCCCCACTGAGGATTGCTCAAGTTCTCTTACGAGGGTGTATGCCCGAGAGTGAGAGATTGAAGGAAGGTGTTTTTGGGTTTTTGTTGGGATTAAAGTGAAGTTTTGGGGACCAAGATGATGTCTTATCCAGCGTTTTATGGTGGTCCGAATGAGGACGTGGCAGACTTCTTGGAAAGGATGGAGGTTGCATGTATAAGCAACCATATTAATGAGTTGGTACAGGTGTTGCGGCTGTTGAGCATCTGTTTGAAAGGGGATGCAAGGATCTGGTACAGGGCTTATGAGGAGTCATTGAGGGTTACTGTTCCACTCATTGAGATGACTGAGGATGGATTGAAGACAGCACTTAGCAACAGGTTCAAGAAGGTAGAAGACCCCGACAAGGTTTGGCATGAGGTGCAAGCTCTAACACAAGGTGAGTTTGAATCAATAGATGATTATATGAAGAAATTTTCTTTGTTATGGGAAACTCTATGCAGGGCTTTGGGGGAAGATCAGGTACCGCCTGATATGATGAAGAAAAACAAGTTTGTAGCTGGGCTTAAGAGGAGTATTCGCTGGAAAGTGGAATTGAAGAAGCCCAGGTCTTTTGAGGATGCGGTGGAGATTGCTAAGTCAAAAGATTGGAAATTGCAGCGGATGAATCAGCTGGGGATGATTCCAGTTGTAGCACAGCCGGAGATTCGTAGAGTGGAGGCTACGCCCATGAATGCAGTGATTGAGAGGATAAAGCCCACTGAAGCCCAAGCTATGCAGATGGTGCCACAAGCTAGTCAAGGAGTACCTATGGTTCCTGCAGGTTCTGATGAGGGATTGCGACAGGATATGAAACAGATGGTTGATCTTATGAAGAATTTGAGCTTAAATTTAATGGGAAGTACAGGTGGTGGACGTAGTAGAGGCCGAGGTAATAATCATGAAGGGGGAGATGGACAAGCAGGGTATGGACGTGGTCGCGGTAGGGGCCGTCATTTCATTCCTACATGCTGGAATTGTGGTGAACTTGGTCATCTGAGTACAGATTGTGATAAGCCTCAGCGAATGGGTGGTGACATGTACCCACTACCTTCACAGTTACCGGATAGGTCAAATGATTATGGTATTGATATCAGGGATCAAGCAGGTCCGAGTGGAATCACAACTGAAGAGAAAGGAAAAACTAAGGTGATAGATGTGGTCACCCTTGAGAAGACGAAGGAGGCAGAAGCTGATGTGATGCCTTTGGGGAGACGGATGCCACAAGAAAGAGAAGGCAAGGATGCTGCAGGGCCTAGCAAGAAGAAAGGTAAAGTGAAGGAAGGAGAAGATGTGAAGGTCAAGCAGAAACGGAAGTCTCGTAGGAAGTTTCAGGTAACTGATTTTCCACTAGGGGGTGGGCAGGATAGCTACAGTTTGCAGGAGGACATGGCTGGAAGGAAGGCTAACATTACTTTTGGGCAATTGATAGAGTTAGCTCCCAATTTGAAGCGTCAGTGGAAAAGACTTGTGAATCCGAGAGAGAAGGAACCTGCCAAAGGGATAGTGACTGTTCTATCTGTCCAGGAGTTGCCTGACATATGTCCTGTGGTGAATGTGTGGTATAAAGGGAAGAATCTGGGAGAGGCATACATAGATGGTGGAGCACAGATTTGTGTGATCACATTGGCAGCTGTGGAGAGGCTTGGTCTTAATTTTACTGAAGCGTCTGGATTTCGAATTCGGCTGGCTAATCATCAGAAAGTCAAATGCTTAGGTATGGTTAAGGAATTAGAATTGGAAGCTTTTGATGTGAAGGTGCTTGTGGATTGTCATGTTATGCTTGCAGGAATGGGTGCATTCCCCATTATTTTGGGAAGACCATGGCTGAGAGCAGTGAAGGCTGTTCAGGATTGGAGGAAAGGGGTTATTACTCTGTATGATAGGAGAGGGGATAAGAAGCAGTTTAATATGGATAACCAGAAGCCTGTCAATGATGAAGAGGAGAGTGAAGCTGATTCGAGTGATGATACGACCAGTACCACTACTAGTGAGGAAACAGAGGATACTTCATCTAGTGAGGAGGATGCAGAGATGGATGCCCTGGTTATTGATGAGGAAGTGCTTAGTGATGAGGTTGCTGAACAGGAAGAAGCCATACATGAGGAATGCGAGGAGGTACAAGTGGATCATGAGCAAAGGTATGCATGTGATGTGAAAGAGCTTGCTTTTAAGTCTTTGGATAATGAATCTGTGTGGGATGAGTGGGAAATAGACAGTCTACAGGATGATGAGCCTGAGTTGGAGCTGGATGACCAGATGTGCATAAATGTTAAAAAAGCCATGACCAGAATTGAGGCTATGAAGGAAGAGAAACACCAAAAGACTTTGAATGATGTTGCTGCTATGGATGAGAGGAATGCTGTAATAGATGAATTTCTTGGTGGTTTTGATGAAGATGAGGATACACGAACTGAGGTGGATGCTTTAGGAATGGTGCCTGTTGAAGAGGAGTTTGTTTTGCCTGTGTGGTGGCTGGTTTTGATGGTGATGTTACTTATGCTGATGGACAGGAAAGTGTTATGGTACAACAGGTTTTTTTTTATGAGGCTTTCATCAATTTTTACCCTTAGCAGGAGTTGCTGCATTGGTTCTCCGATATTGGTGCTGATCGTATCAGGGATTTTGGGATTGAGATGAGACGGGATGGTGTGTATGTCAGGAGCTTTGTTTCCAGAAGCTCTGGTGTTGTGTTATGGGATGCGGGATGGAAAATTATGCCTGTGGAGGATGACAGAGTTTCTTGGATCACCTGGAACAGAGATGTGCTGGTTACACTATATGATGCTCAAAGAATTGATGGAGGGAAACATGGTCATATGCTTTCTGCTGATCATAAATGATTCAGCAGGCTAGGGGTTGGGCAAAGTATGTCAGGCTAAAATCTGAGAGGTATTTTGGGTCAGTGTACATATGGTGCGTGTCGTGTGAATAAAATTTTCCCTAAATGCCCTGGCAAGTGTACAGGCCGAGTGGTTTGGTTGTGAGTTGGTATATGCACGTGTTTTGTTTTCCGGAAAAACGCTGGAGATCTGGAGTTTTTTGGCAACAATATGATGGGCAGATGGTTACTAAAGAGGGCACCGACTGGAAATGGATGTGTTTGGAAATAATGATGCTGATGAAGACGGCGGGCAACTCTTGCATTTATTTGGAAATTATGGGCGCCGTATCTTCTGGGAAAAGTATAAGGAGAAGGAGAAGTCATTAGTGGGTGGCCATTACTTGTGGCTTTGAGGCTTTTTGAAAAAAATAAAAAAAATAATATAACATGGCCACTTTATAAATAGCCACGTGAAAGTATGGTGGGCTGCCAGCTCAACACCTGGAAGATGCGGGAAAGGTGGTGCTTCGAGAAGGTGATGGGGGTCGATGAGAAGGCGCCGGCTGTAGAGGAAGTGCCGGGGGGAATAGTGAGAGGCCAGAGTGTTCTGCAGACGGGGAAGGGAGAGCCAAGGGAGTCGTCGCCCTGGCGAAGTGGCTGCAACAGAGGGGGCCTCCGTGTAAAGAGGAGTCGGGCGTGCTGCAGCAGAGCGGAAGACAAAAAAGAGAAAGCCCCTTGTGTGTCTTGTGTGGCTAGTTACAGCGCCAGGCGCAGAAAGCGTGCTGACCGCCGTGTGAAGAGCTGAAGGCTCTGGTGTGTATGCAGCCAGGAGCGTAGAGAAGCTGGTGGGGCTGGTGATTGCGGGCGCTGCAACAAAGATGACAAGGGCAGAGAGGCTGGTGGACACAGTGGGACCTGAGGTGATTGCGCAAGGAAGGAAGCTGGCAGAGAGGAGAGCGAAAAGGAGGATTAGTCGCCTTGTGTAAAAAGGTTGGAGTGAAGGACCTAGGTAGCCGACAAGGACGTCTTGCCACACAGGGCTATGCAGCACAGCTGCTGATGGAGACAAGTAGAGAGGACGGGCAGCCTTTGAAAAATCTGAATACGGCTGGCATCAAAGGACAGGCTGGTGACTGTACAGAAGAGGCTGCAGGTCTCTTGGGTGATGTCTAGTGTGGGCATCTAATTGAAGCAGCAAGGGAGGGCTGCTGTTTGGAAGAGACTGAAGAAGATGTGGCTTGGGTTGGATGCATGGAGGCTGCTCTGGAATGGAAAGCAGCTGCAGGTAACCGCGTGAGAAGAGAGCCGTAGTGGCGACCGGGAAAGGATTGGGTGATGTGGCTTGGGCTAGATATCTGAGGATGCTGCGGTGAGCAGTGGTTCGTGGTGAAGAGGTTTTGCAAGGCTTTGGTGGTTGGTGAAGCTGCTGGTCACGACATACAGAGAGTGGGAGCTGCTGAGTGAAGGTTAGCTGGTGTGGGCGCCTTCTGGTGATAGTAGCTGGTCTTGTGTGGGCGATGATTGCAGGCAGTGCGTGGATGCTGACCAGAGAGGGAGCCTTGGAGTTTTGTGTGTGTTGGATGCAGAAGAGGTGCTGATGTGCGGGCTGGAGAGAGTGGGGCTCGCCTACGACAATTGGCAGGTAGCAGCTGGGGACAGAGAGTAGCCGGGCTACAGAGAAAGTGAAGAAGGGTTGCTGGTGTGGGCGCCCTCTGGAGATTACAGGGACCGGGAGACAGAGGCTTGGTTGTCAGACGCAAGGGTGTATTCCCTTGGCAGTAAATCCTGGCCAGAGTCCTGGTCTTTGGTGTATTTGCTGAGTTGTACATGGTTGATGTTGTATATGTTTTTTGCTCAATGATCATCTGTCCTTCATGGTTTATAGCTGTCTTATGGTGTGGGTGGGTGGCGAATGTTGAGAGAGTGTTCCAGCCGGTGGCTGGTGGTGCCCCGTTTGTGGTAGTGTTTCCAAGTTTGGGAGGTGGAAGAGCTATAGAGGCAGGTTTTTTCTTCTTTTTTTCACCTCACAGTGTGCTCCTCAACTTCACCTTCTGAGTGGTGGACGGGGATCTGAGTGCCTGCCATCTTCTCTTTGTGAATTTGTTTCATGTTTTTAATTAACCCTTGCCCAACAATGTATATCTTCATCCCTAATGACATATATTGAATTAGAAGTCTACTGAACATGCTTTTGTAAGCTAGCCACATTTAACACATGTATGAACCAAGGTTGCACCACCACTAACATCTCCTTCTAGTGTGTGTGTGTGGGGAGAGAGAGAATAGCGTAGACATGAAGTGAAGCCATGACCACTCTGGTGCATGCATGCCACATGTCACCACCAACTACCATATATGTAGATTTCATTCTTCAGAAATCATACTCTACTAAACAATGCACAAAAATTAAAGAAAGCTATGGGCAGTGGAATTCTCGAAGCACGAAAAAGGTGTAGTGCTACTATGCGTGTGATAGTTCGTCATCTTCTTCACTTGATATTTGACCCGGGAACCATGGGTCCCAAATCTCGTCTAATATAAGTGTAAAACACTTATATTAGAAACACTTCATCTACTTGAAGTAATTAGAAAAACCATGTCTACTGTGAAGGGAGCGGTGCTAGCGTGAAGGTGCTTAACAACTGGGTAAGCATGTTTGGCATGAGAGTGATCATTGCCCTCAAGGAGAAAGCCGTGAAGTATGAGTATCAGGAGGAGGATCTGCCCACCAACAGCAAGAGCAAGCTGCTGGACTCCAACCCTGTGCACAAGAAGGTACCCGTGCTGATCCACAACGGCCAGCATCCCATATGCGAGTCTCTCATCATAGTGTAGTACATTGATGAGGCCTGGCCAGCTATGGATGGGAAGGCAGCTAGTTTGCTTCGTGAGCGCCACACTTGCTCTGGCTCCGCCTTCACCTCCTCTACCTCCTCCACCGAGTCCGGCTCCACCAGTGGCTCCAGTGGCTCCGCCTCCTCGAGCACCGCCACGCCTCCGTTGCCGTAGCTCCGGCATGTCCACTCCCCCGGGATGGTCTACGCTAGCGTAGACCATCCCCCGGCTCTGCCGGGGGAGTGGACATGCCAGAGCTATGGCAACGGGGAGGCGTCTTCTCCACCATCGCCACTGTCTCCATCAGCTCTGCCTCCACCTCGTCCACCTCCTCCACCATCTCTGCCTCCACCTCTTGCACCACCTCCACCTCCTCAAACACCACCGGCTCCACCTCCTCCACCGGCTCCTTTCGCTCCACGTGCTCCGCCTCCTCGAGCGTCGCCACGCCTCCTCGAATGCCGCCACACCTCCATCACCTATGCTCCGGCATGTACACTCCCCCGGCAGAGCCAGGGGATGGTCTACGCTAGACCATCCCTCGGCTCTGCCGGGGGAGTGGAAATGCCGGAGCATAGGCGATGGAGGCGCCTTCTCCAGCGCCGCCTCCGTCTGTGCCTCCACCTCCTCAACCTCCTCAATGGACTCTGCCTCGTCCACCTCCTCAACGGGCTCCGCCACATCTCTTACCTCATCGCCATTGCTCCGGCTTGTCCAATCCCTCGGCAGAGCCGGGGGATTGGACAAGCCGGAGCAATGGAGTTCGATGCGTCTTCTCCAACGCCCACCGTCTCCGCCTCCGCCTCCACCTCCTAAAACTCCATCTCCTAAGCACCTCGTCCACCTCCTGCACAGTCTACGCCTCCACCTCCTGCACCACCTCCACCTCCTCCACCTCCTCCACCTCCTCAACCTCCTCCACCTCCTCAACCTCCTCCACCTCCTCCACCTCCTCCACCTCCTCAACGGGCTCCGCCTCCTCAACGGGCTCCGCATCGTCAACCTCCAACAAAGCCACAACCATAACCTCCAATGAAGCCGCCGCCGGTGCACAAAAAAGAAGAGCAGAGAGAAAAATCGAGAAACGAAAAAAAAACTCACCTCTTTTCCTACATTCGTTCGCCTGCTTGTTGCTGAGTTGAGAGTATCCTTCATGTACCCTAAATACCTTTTTTTCTTCATGTACCCTTAACTATGCACCATATATGTGTGTGTGGCCTAAAATATACTTAGCCTAAAGATAGATACATATATACACACACATATATATGTCTAAAATTGTATTAAGCTATATGTATTTTATTGCACACACGTACATTTTATAGTTTAGGCTATGTAAATATATATATATATATATTGATGTTAATAAATGTGTGTGGTGTGTGTGTGTGTAGCCTAATAGATATATAATCTAATATATCTGTATATCCTAAAATAAGTAAAAGACTAGTCTCTTTGTAAATACACACACACACACTAAAATACATATATCCCTGTGCGGGGATTCTTAGCCTAAAATATATACAATATAATAATATAAATATAGACATGTGTGTGTGTATTTACAAAGAGACAAGCCTTTTACAAAAATAATACTTAGAACCAATAAAATGTATATATTTGTGTATTTTTTTATATATTTGTAAATACATATATATTTGTATATTTTTTATAAAAAAAATTTATCGTGGTCATTCTCAATCGTGATTGCTCCACCTTGTTTTATCATTTCAACCGCCTACATTCTCAATCGTGATTGCTCCACCTTGTTTTATCATTTCAACCTCTTTAATTCTCAATCGTGATTTCTCCACCTGTTCCTTCGTTTTTATATTTTCATTTCACATTTTTGTCTCTACTGTCCTTTTTGCATCTTCGTATTGCCTTCCCTATGGAGCACACTGTCACCTTTGAGTGGGAGCTTGATGTCTGTAGCAAAAAATCTCAAACTTTATTACTTCTCCACGAGACCACGCTTGTGAGTCACAGATATCTACAAGGGTTTTTGCCTTCTTCACACGCCCTTTCTGGAGTGAAAGCTACTAGGACCGATGGAAGCCTACAGGAAATCATCGCTCATTATGATATGGAGGGCAATAAAAACTACCTCATAGATATTTCTCGAAGTAAAACATATATGCTACAATGTAGTCCTCTTTGTGCTGCTGATAGTCTTGATTCTAGTGCTAATGACATTGCCCAAGATGTCCGACATTTGGAGAGTTCAGTGGATAAAGAATGAGGGACACAAAACACCCATGTTCATATCTCGAGCTCCTCCTCTGAGAGTGACTTGAATGGCTCAGTAACTATTTTGCAACCAGGTGAAGGCACAAGCAATCCAAAAGGTTCAAAGCACAAGATCTCTGAAGATGAATGTATTGCTTCAGAGAGTATACTTTCGGTTCTTCGTAAGAAGGAGCAACCTTCTCTTCTACGTTCATTGTTGGAAAAAGTTACTTGAGTCATCCAAGTCCAGGAGGTGCCAAGACATTATGATGGTGATTCCATCCTAGAGTTTCCACCAACATATGGCAAAATAGGAAATATGGATGGAATGGAGCAAAAATATGATGGTCACCTATGGACACGTTGTCGTGAAGTGTGCGGAGTAGCCAGGAAAGTACAAAACTTCTAGCTGTGAGAGTGAATGTCAAATCCAACAAGGAATTTCACGTACAAGATTTCCCAAGGAGTATTGAACACCATTATTTCCATTGACAAATACATGTGTCCTCTTCCCTCAATACATCCTTGAGTTCCTCCAGGTGAATGCACAGATTTGCATGAAATCCTTTGAACCATTCACATGTGGGCATAACAAAGATTTCCAATTATTCCAATATACATGTGTCCAGCTATATCCATTACATCCAGTGCCCTCAAAACTGTTATTTCGAGATGTACTTTATCACCTGAAAACCTGCCTTAATGTCCTAACATCTCACAAGCAAAATATAGCATTTGGCATAGCTTTGACATACTCATAATTTTCAAAATCCATATGAGAAGAAAGTAGGGCAAATTTTCCTCAGCTTCAATGCATTTTTCACCAATCACCGAGCTCCAAATTCCTTAGCTTCTTCCCCAAAAATCCTTCTATTCAATTCCAAACTTCTTTTGATATATATATATGGGTTAAACGATTCTCTCAATTCGTATAGAATGAGAGTAACATTTAAGAGAATATATATATATATATATATATAAAACACTTAGCTGTCGAGTTGCATGCGTGGAACTCCACCAACCGTATGCTTCATATCAATTATGCGAGGGTGAAACAGCTGGAGAAGCATCGCTCAGTGTTGGTTTAGAAAATAGTTTTTCCCATAAATACATCATTATGTTGTGCTAGAATTACTCTCTAATTCTAGCACCTACAAAGCACATACAGTCTATATATTTTTGAAATAAAAAAGCCTGGTCTTTTCGACACTGTTATCAGACGCTGCATATATTTTCTCCTCACTCTGCAATGGACGTCTCTTTCCGGTCGTTTTCTTCCTTTCCCCGCGGCGATCTCGGCGGCCAGCTATACATGCCATAGAAAGAAAACTGCCCGATTTCTAGAAATTCTCCAATATTTTGTTAACCTTAGCACTAAGGTTATAAAACATAACCTTAGCATTAAGGTTAAAATCCTCAATGCCTTTTTAATTCCCCTTTTTCCATTGTTATGGAGTGTTGACCATATATATATATATATATAATCAACTCCTTTTTACCTTTACACCATAAAGGTTTTTCTCACGCCTTAGCTCCATTTAACATCCTTATTGTGCATATGATTTTGCCATTTAAAGCATACAATCAAGATCCCGACCAATATGCACCATTAAGTTCTCTGTTTCAGTGCTAATGTCACAAGCAAAATCCAGTCTTATCAAGGCACAAGATATCTGCTGGCTCCAAAATTCTCCATAAGCATAAAAAAAAATCCTCCACAATTCACACCACACTGTCAAGGGCTTCAAAACCTGGCTCAGCCTCAGCTCATCTTATTGAACTTTATCTACAATATGAACATATATACTCAAACATCATATAATGATTCATCATGGCACATAACCTCATGCATCTGGATGTGTATTTGACGGCCTCACATGCACGGTTTCATATCATAGACGTGCCATGGCACGACATCCACCCCCTCTAAACCTGCACATCCTCTGGTATGTGCCAAATCTTCATCAAGGTCCACATATAACTGGATGTCGTCTTCATCTTCTGCAGTTCCAGGAAGATCATCCTCTTCCTCTTCAATCATATCCATACTTCCACTGTCAAGCCTCTCATCCTGAATCTCTTGTGAATCAAAAGGATCACCATCATGCCTTCTTTTAAATATCTTGATTCTTTTGCCAGCCACAAGATTCTTTACTTCTGTTCCATCAAGCTCACACAGAGTATATGTGGCATTTCCATGCACATGCCTGACAATGTAAGGGCCAAACCATCTTTTTGCAAATTTTCTTTGAACAGTGAATTGGTTGTCAAGGCTACTATCATACATTAGAACCCAATCACCTTCTTCAATAGGTTTTGGCCGGAGTCTGTGTCTACTATCAAATCTTTCTTTATTTCTCAACCTTGCATCTTTCAGGCGAGCTTTAGCAAGCTCTACATCTTCAGGCCTCCTCTCCAACTGTCTTATTCTCAATGCAAGGAGGTCATCTCTGCTCAATCCTTCCACCCAGGGCAATACATTCCAAGTTAGAATTACTTCTTCAACTGGCATCACTGGCTTTTGACCATACATTAATTCAGCAGGCATGTATCCTGTCACTGAGCTATGAGTTGTACGGTCGGCCCACAAGGCATATGGTAGCAGCTTTGGCCACACTCTCATCCTTTCTCTGCATGCCTTAGCCAAAGCTTTAATGATTGGAGGATGTCCTCGCTCACTTTTCCCATTGCCCTCAGGATTGTAAGCACATGTTAGAGACAGTTTGATACCAATTCTAGAGAAGAATTCCCTTGCTTCTTCAACATCTAGCTCTCCCCTATCAGCTGTTATTTTCCCAACACAACCATATCGGCAGATCACATCTTCCAAGAGAAATTTGCATACTGTTTCCGTACTCTTTGTTCTAAGAGCACGCCCTTCTACCTGATTTGTCAAATCTTCTCTTGCAAGTGCTATGTACCGCATCTGCCAAATTCCCAAAGGCATTGTAACTAGATCCACTACCCATTTGTAGTGCATGGCAGGTGGGTAGGTTGGTTGCAAGCCATCACGATGCCTCACATTTGAGTACATTTGGCATACCATGCATGTTTCCACATATTGGGAAATATCCTTGTACATTCCTCTCCACCAATATTTTTCCTTTATTTTGGTAAAGGTGGCCCATACACTTCTATGCCCAGCCCAGAGACTCTCATGGAATTCTTTCACAATCTTCCCTTGAGTCTCTTTATCACATATGACTCTCTGTGGCATAGCATTTCTCTGTTTAGGATGTTTCCAGAGATACCCATCCTTTAGAAAGTAACCATATGCTTTTCTGCGGATCCTCTTAAATTCTGAGTTAGACCAATTCTCTTGCCTTGTCAGAGTGCTCAAATATTGACCAATAAGCAACCAATCCCCTTCATATATTTCCTCAATAAAAGACTCAAGTGCATTTGATAGGCAAATATGATCCCCCTTTGCATATGCTGTAGTATAGAACTTTGTACCCACATCATCAATGTCACTAACCATCTCTTCCTCTTCTTCATACCTGGCTCGTGATAGCATATCTGCAACTGGATTATCTTTTCCCGCAATATGCTCAAACTCAGGATTTAGTGACTTGATATAAGCAATCCACCTAAGCATAGCAATATCTGGAGTGGTACAACTTGCTATCATCCCAAGAAGTGGCAAGCAATCAGTCTCCACAAGTACAGATGCCCCAATAAGATATTCTTTTTCACATTTTAGAGCAGTGACTATCCCCCATAATTCTCTCTTGATCTGTGGATACTTTCGCTGCCGAAAGCTTAATACCTTTGCTCCAAATCTAATTACATACCTATGATCATCCTCATCATCTTGCCCTACTGCCCATCCAATCCCAGTAGGACTAGTATCAACTGTAACAATCACAGGCCTGCCACACTCATAATCTGCCTTTCTCAAAATGGGTGATGATTGGAGCAAATATTTCAGCTTCCGCATAGCTTTAATATGTACTGCACTCCACAAAAATTTTTGATTTTTCCTCAAAAGTTGATAAAGAGGATCTACTACATGTGCATAATGTGGGATCCAAATAACATAAAAGACGCATGCTCCAAGAAATCTCCTCAGCTCTGTAACATTAATGCATATTTCCTTCATTCTTTGTATTGCATCTATCTTGGCTGGACAAGGACGGCGTCCACTAGTACTACAAAGATGTCCCACTATTAGCACTTCACCAACCCCAAACACTGATTTCTGCCCAGATAAAGTAAGATTCACTTCTTCAAGCCTGGATAGAATCATGTCACAATCCTTTATATGATCTGCCACAAACTTGCGGCACCCTTTTGAATCCAAATTCTCATCTTTGTCTTTCTCATCACAGCCCTTTATTGGCACATCATCCAAAAATGGCATAGTTTTTTGTGGTATGAAGTCCCGTAAGACTTTATTCATTCCATTCATCATATGTGCCACTGAGTTAGTGGCTCCCTGTGGTAAGGTACACATCCTTACTAATCCCAAAGGAGTTCTCATTGTGGTCAAGTCCCTGCTTTGTATATCCAGCTGGAACTGATCATATCCCGAATACAAATCACCCATAGAGTATATAGCTTTCCCTGCAAATGCTTCTGCAAACTCATCCACAATTGGACCTGCTCCCACATTCCTAATTGTGACTTTGTTTACAGGTTGCATGTCTTGAATAAAGCGCAATGTCCCATTTTTCTTTGGTACAGTAAACCATCTGTTGGAATATGGGGCACATGAAGGCTCCAAGATTCCCATCCTGATCTTTTCCTTTAGTAATTCCATCAACTTTGGCAAGAGAGCCTTTGGTACTGGAATTGGCCGCAGGTTCCAGGGCACATGTGGAACAGTAAAGATCACCATTGGTGCTGTTACACTTGGATCAACACAGCCTATCTCATGCGGCTGAAAGGCAAAAGCTTTCCCATGTTTTCCAAGCATCTCCTCAAAGCATTCCCTTTCAACTGGCAACAGAAAATCCCTCTCACCAATCTTCAACTCTTTCAGAGTTTCTTGAGTAAATTTATGCCCAATTTTCTTCGGATCTCTAAGATTTGGCTGCATAGAAGCTTCATCTATCTTCTCCTTGCTTCCTGGTGGCAAGGGCAAGGCAACTGGCTTCACCTTCTTTGCAACCGTTTTGTACTTTGTATCAACATGAGCATCCATCTCACAATTCATGTTTTTACATTCCACCCCCTCAAATTCCTGGATTATATCATACATCTCCACAGATGACACCTTTATCATTTCATTTCCACCCTGTAAGCATGCTCGTCTCATATCAAAAAGTACATCCATAGTATCTATAAATGACACCTCATCAAGCACCCCTGAAATAAACTCATTCTTCTCCAAAAGACCACACTGCTCAAAACTTTTTTGTTCATTTTGTATATGTTTTTGCATGCCACGCTTTAAATCCTTGCTTTTTACAAAAACCAGTGACCCATAGCTGGAGAATCCCTGAAAATTTGCTGAAAAACTATTTACATTGATTGAGTCCTGCGAGAACTCATTTCCCCTTGTACCATTGGAATCCCGCTTTACAATGGCACCTGGCCAAATCCCTCATCTCCCTGTAATTCATAAACTCTCTGTTTATCTTTGGGAGTGACTGTGCCCGAAGAGATTCACGATTTCTTTCATGATTAATGCAAACTGTCAAAAACTGAACAGCTTTTTTGCCATCTTTACTCCTTATTCTTGCATAAGCTGAACCATCATCCAAAACCTTTGTTTCCATCCTTACAGCTGTAATGTAGGGTTGCCCAAGAATGAGGGGATACGATGACATCTCCTGAACAAAGAAATTCTGATCATCCTTCACATCCCCTATAGTTACCCTTACATTTGGACATGCTGCATAAAGCTCTCCAGATGAATTATTAGCTGCTTTAATCATCCACCCATGATCCACATCCATTGGCCACTTACATTTGTTGTAGAGATTTTTAGCCATAAGATTTATTTCAGACCCATGATCAATTAGAGCGACATATGGCTCTTCCAAATCACCTATCTTGACAAGGGTTTCAGTGGTGGCTCTTGCCCAATGGCTCCTGGAGTAATGACTCTTTGTAAGAACTTCTTTTTCGTCATCCTCTTCCACAAAACGCACTTGTCGTGCCCCATCAGCAGAGTGATTACATTCCACCACATTTTCTCTCTCTTCCTTTTTCTGTACCTGTACACCATGAGTCTTGGAAGTGCTTGCTTCCCCTTGTGATGGAATAGATTCAATTATGGACTGCCTTTTTCTTCGTATAATATCAATTATCTCATCATGAAATTCTTTCTTTGCAATCCCCAAGACTTCCCCTAGTGTGAATTCCACCCTGCTGTTTAGAATTCTCTCTTCAAGCACCTTTTTGAGATCTGTTGCAACTTCAATATCAGATTGAAGCTTGTAGAGTGGACCTTTCCCTTTACCCTTCTCCTTCATTTTTGCTGGCACTTCTTCCATTGAAACATCATGTGGAGGTCTGCTTTGCTGTGGAGGCATATGTGATGGCCCAGGATCCTTCTTTTCACTTCCACGTGTAACTCTTTTTGATGGCCCTCCTTCCTCATTTTCCCTTTTACGTTTCTCCTCTACCTGTGCCTCATTATTTTGGCATTTGGCAATATAGGCATGAATGGATAAAGAATCCACAGGCTCCTCCCAGCCAGTCTCAAGGCGTATACAATCACCTGCCTCATGCAAAGCTTGCTTTGACACTTTCTTTGATGCAATTAATTCCATTGTTGACGGCCAAAAATTCTCATTCTCATAATCCTCATCATTCTCAAATCCCTGCTTTTGTTGACCAACCTTTAATCCATAGGTTGCTGCCTCAACCATAGAAATGGCATGACTAGCAGCCATATCCTCTACCAGCTTTTTCATCCCTCCTTTCCCAAAGTTTGTACTCAGCGGAAGACCAGTCTCTGTAAGATGGATTTTCCCATCTTTGAAGAACACAAGTTGATTTTTAAGAGCTTCTTTATAGCTGGTACAATCCTTCTTTGCATGCTCTGGGTCATCACACCATATGCATCTATATGTAAACCCTTCTTTGATTTGAGGCCTTTGCATAGAAGCCTGCCCCAATGGTAGACCTTTTTCTTCGATCCTGGACATCTTCAATTTTAAATCACGCATACCCTTGATAAGCTCATCCATCGGCCCATCTATCTTAGGAATTGTGGCAGCTGGCTTGGATAAACTCTCAGGGGTAACAGCAGCTATGGGGGTTGCAGAGCCCATCACCATTTTATCCCTCCTCCGCTGCCGCTTTGCTAACATAGTGACTGCATCCTCAACATCATTCCAATCACTCTTTAATCCTTGCTCTGTATTTTTATCCTCAAGGAGGATTTCCAATGTCTCCTGGAGATCTTTCCCAGCTGCCTGCAAGAAGAGCTCTGTCTTTTCTCTGTCCAAAGTTGCACGCTCTATTCTTGACAACTGGGCATAACGCTTCTCAAACTCCCTTAGCAATTCTGTGGCAGAAATTCCCATTTTAGGTTTTGTGACCCATTCCAAAAAAGTTCGTTTGGTCACTCGCTCAGAATCCTCCATGAAGTATTCATCCTTTAAAGCAAGTTTGAATTCTTCCCAATTTCTGCCACCCTGTGCTGTCTGCAATCCTTTTATGCGCTCTCTTATTTCAGGAACGCATACCAACTCGAAACTTCGAACCATATCCTCCTCGGTCACCCTATTTAGCTCCATCTCCTTTATATAATTGCGCAGATACTTTGTAATGTCCTTCCCATCAAATTGATCTACCTTTTTCACAATTGATTGTAAGGCTTTGGTCATGGAAATCTGTCCCCTCTCAGCAGCTTGTTGCTGTTGCATGTACATGGAAAACATTTGGAACATCTGCATAACTCTGGGGTCAAAATGAACCCCCTGGCTCTCAGAATTCTCAGCCATAGCTTCGCTGTATGTTTCACCACACTCTCACCCCAGCAGTTTCACGTCGGGTTCACCAAAGTTGTCGTGAAGTGTGCGGAGTAGCCAGGAAAGTACAAAACTTCTAGCTGTGAGAGTGAATGTCAAATCCAACAAGGAATTTCACGTACAAGATTTCCCAAGGAGTATTGAACACCATTATTTCCATTGACAAATACATGTGTCCTCTTCCCTCAATACATCCTTGATTTCCTCCAGGTGAATGCACAGATTTGCATGAAATCCTTTGAACCATTCACATGTGGGCATAACAAAGATTTCCAATTATTCCAATATACATGTGTCCAGCTATATCCATTACATCCAGTGCCCTCAAAACTGTTATTTCGAGATGTACTTTATCACCTGAAAACCTGCCTTAATGTCCTAACATCTCACAAGCAAAATATAGCATTTGGCATAGCTTTGACATACTCATAATTTTAAAAATCCATATGAGAAGAAAGTAGGGCAAATTTTCCTCAGCTTCAATGCATTTTTCACCAATCACCGAGCTCCAAATTCCTTAGCTTCTTCCCCAAAAATCCTTCTATTCAATTCCAAACTTCTTTTGATATATATATATGGGTTAAACGATTCTCTCAATTCGTATAGAATGAGAGTAACATTTAAGAGAATATATATATATATATATATATAAAAACACTTAGCTGTCGAGTTGCATGCGTGGAACTCCACCAACCGTATGCTTCATATCAATTATGCAAGGGTGAAACAGCTGGAGAAGCATCGCTCAGTGTTGGTTTAGAAAATAGTTTTTCCCATAAATACATCATTATGTTGTGCTAGAATTACTCTCTAATTCTAGCACCTACAAAGCACATACAGTCTATATATTTTTGAAATAAAAAAGCCTGGTCTTTTCGACACTGTTATCAGACGCTGCATATATTTTCTCCTCACTCTGCAATGGACGTCTCTTTCCGGTCGTTTTCTTCCTTTCCCCGCGGCGATCTCGGCGGCCAGCTATACATGCCATAGAAAGAAAACTGCCCGATTTCTAGAAATTCTCCAATATTTTGTTAACCTTAGCACTAAGGTTATAAAACATAACCTTAGCATTAAGGTTAAAATCCTCAATGCCTTTTTAATTCCCCTTTTTCCATTGTTATGGAGTGTTGACCATATATATATATATATATATAATCAACTCCTTTTTACCTTTACACCATAAAGGTTTTTCTCACGCCTTAGCTCCATTTAACATCCTTATTGTGTATATGATTTTGCCATTTAAAGCCTACAATCAAGATCCCGACCAATATGCACCATTAAGTTCTCTGTTTCAGTGCTAATGTCACAAGCAAAATCCAGTCTTATCAAGGCACAAGATATCTGCTGGCTCCAAAATTCTCCATAAGCATAAAAAAAAATCCTCCACAATTCACACCACACTGTCAACGGCTTCAAAACCTGGCTCAGCCTCAGCTCATCTTATTGAACTTTATCTACAATATGAACATATATACTCAGACATCATATAATGATTCATCATGGCACATAACCTCATGCATCTGGATGTGTATTTGACGGCCTCACATGCACGGTTTCATATCATAGACGTGCCATGGCACGACAACGTCCAGTAACATCAAACATGTCTGTAAGTTGTACCGTGCGTATTAGCTATTGTGTTGGTACTTTGGAGTGCCATAGGCTCAGCTGTCCTTTTTACTTGAACAATAAAAGGTATAACAACACCTTCTTTCATGGACATCTGACAAAAAAGATTGCAATTGAACTTTTGACAGAGGATGAGAAATCTAAAAAAGTTTGTCACTTTTGTCGCAAAGCTGCACAATGTGTGCAAGTGTGTAGATATATTGTGTATTACGTAATGCCTCGTGACACAACTATTACAAGAATGATGCTCCACACTGGGCTACATGAACATTCAGTTCAGCCAGGAACTTCAAGGTCAATGTTGGAGTGCGTGAAAATGTTTGTTTATCAAGTGCTGAAAGCCCAAAGAAGTGCAGGTCCTCGAAAAATACAGATGGATATTGTGAAGGATATTCTATTTTCCTCCATAATGAATCAAAATGATGAGCTACCTACAAGTATTGGGGATCATGAGCTCTGCAATTTTTTGGAGGAGTTGAGTCCTCTTGTGGAAAACCAGAGGTGAGTATTCACTCTGTAACTTAATTATATTTAGAAGTATTTTTCTACATTCGGTCCTCTCTTTATTGTGAAATTATGTTTTTTAGGTTTAGACGCATTGTATCCTAGGAGAAAAGAAAATTGATGCCAACATGAGAGGGATTTGATAGCATCCTTCTTATATAGAGAAGATCTCGCTATTCATTTATACAACATTTATACAAGGTAGCCGTTTCCCAGGACAAGTGGCCCTGATGACAAATGTTATGTCTTTAAGATGTCTTTGCGCGAGGACCAGCATCATTGGTGAATCGAATGTAGTGTGACAGTGGAGGTGACTTGTCAAAGTCCTGGGTTTTGTTTGATCACACTCATCGAGTTTTTGGTTGGTCAACAATGGCTTGTCATGTTTACGACCCAAGGTGAGACTACGAACTTCAATTTTTTCCTTTCTTTCATTTACCTTGAATGATAGCTGTGATTGAAAAAAATTCTCTCCAAAATTTTATAATGTTCAAGAGCTGTTGACAATTGCCACATGCGAAATGAAGGAGGAGGATACAAAAAGCCAAGTACTATTTTGGGAAATGCTGAATAGCACAATGGAGCAATGCGGTTATGCACCCACACACTTCTATGGGTTTATGGCTGATGAAGCAGGGTCCAATTGGTGTGCAGTTAGGACCGTTTTCAATGGGGGTCCACACAACATTATGGAGGACAGGGAGCGAACATGCTTATTCCATTGGAAACAAAGTTTGATGAAGCATGCCAAACAATGTGTGAAGGCAGAAAGTCGACAACACCATATTGACTTGTGTGAAGAATGGAGATTGGCAACCAATAAGGAGTCAGCTTTCTTAAAAAGTAAAGAGATTCGTGAGTGGTGGAGAAATGGACATGTTCATGAGGGAAAACTATTAGTGATGGATACGTGGATGAGTTGGTGGGAAGTACGAATAGCACATTGGGGCAACCTCATGTCAAGGGTGAGAAATTTTATGGAGAAATGATATGTTGTATGGATGTATTTGCATTGGAGTCAATTTTGTGAATTCTTGTATGAAACCTCTTGTGTGCAGGTGGTCTTAAGCTCGATGGATTTAGCACAAACCCCTCGAACAAACTTATCTGAAAGTGAACATGGGAGTTGGCTTGCTGGTGGTGAAGGATACAAGGAAAAGGTTAGCTTGTATGATGCGTGCATTTCAGATATGACAAACGCTTTACTACAAAGTGTAAAGCAATATGCATATCAGATGGGGAAGCACAAAGGTGAGGGACCAAGCTTGAGCAAGTTGCTGGACAGGGTGGCAGCAAGGTCAAGACTGACACCACCACAAGTGGCTCGCATGGTCCATGAAACAGTTAGCTAATACTCCTATGTATGAGGAATCAAGGCCTCTACATGGAGATAAGGAGACTATTCAACGGAAGAGGGTGAGGACAACAGAAGTAGACCAATGCTCACATCGTCCAGGTTATGTCATGCAGAGCAGACATCATCAAAATCGGGGAACAGCAACAAGAAGAGTAAGTTTTGGAGATAGATCTAGAACAAACAGTGCAGCAAGTCCCGCTTCAAGGGGAGGACCAAAAAGTCCAATGACTCGAGGAAACAAAGATGTCCGACATGAAGAGCCTAAACAACATTATGGCACAATGAGCGGAGGACAAATGCATGTAAAGGAAGAGGCCATTGGACACACAATGTGGGCCATTAGACGAACCCCATTGAACTCAAAAGTCAAATGTTTGGGAGGTATTGATGGAAGACTTAAGTGCAACTCATACATACAGGGAAGGTCTATTGGAGTTGTTGCCCCTAGCTTCTACTCAGAGCGACGACATCCTGGTCCGGGAAGGCAAAAGGCTCAAATGATGTGGTTTTGTCCTTCAAATGTTTCACACACATGGCATGTAGATCCAAACATAATATACAAGCCATCATACCCAGATATGTGGAAAGTGGATGTTAGGACCAACATAACCAGCCAAGAGGTAGAGAAATTAGTAAAGGCAGGTGTTTGGGACATCATAGCATAGCGGAGGCTACACTCCAACCCACACACTTGTCAATCCGTGAATGCAACCCGGTTAGCGCATAGAGGCTATCCCGAATGGGAGAAGATGAGTTAACCACACACTAATGACTTCTAGTCCTACTCAATCCTTCTTCAACACTCAAGAAATCAATCTTACATAATCATAGCATCAAGATTAGGCTACACTTAAGCATAAAAATGCAACTTATGCAAAGAACCTAACATGCAAAGAGCTATCATACAAGCCTCAACTACACATCATTTCATGCACAAGCTTCATCACATGCACTCTACAACTCACAAATCAAAACATCATTAAGAAATCTAGATTAGCAAGTGTGTAGACCAAAACCTCATATCATTGAAAATGTAAAGAATAGAGAGTAACTTCAAATTCCAAGATGGTTCTGGCCCAGAGGTGAAACCTAGAGATAGTGGGGAGATGACCAAAGTTCAGGGTCTAGCGCGCTAGTAAATCCAGACCAGATAGCTAACCTAGTACTACGGAGATTGGGACAGACCTATCGTCCACCCATGCAGCCACAACAACAGCAGTAGAGAATGAGGAGTGTACTTCCTACAGGTCCTCATCTTTGTGGAGCATGTGGCGGTAACCATAAAACAGAGGAATGTAATACCTTTTCTCCTCTAGTCACAAACCAACCCACAAAAAAGTGGTGCCAAGCCTGTGCATGGAACTTTACCCACACCACACAAGAATGTACTCGCATTGCAAGAATGAGACAGGAACGTGAGCAGCCAAGGGGTGGAGTGGCTCCACAAATGTATCAACAGTATACTAATTTTGAACGTAAGCCACCGATGGCACAAGAGCAAGCATGACCTGTTCTTGGTGCTCAACCTCCTGCTCCAGGGACTGCTCCTGTGAGGGTTGTTGACTACGACAATTCAAATATGTGTAAATCCAGGCTATGTGGAGGAGGAATATGTATCATATTCATCCAAAGAAAATATCTTTGAAAGTCCCACATACCCAAGCCCAACACTAGACGCTCAACCAGGGGAACAAAACTCTTTAATGTTGCTAGGCGGCTACCAACCTAGGACTCCAGGCCCCTCAGGTCAATGGCAGCCAAGGAAAGTAGAGGCCAAACCAATGGGCCCCTGTTATGAGTGCGGAGAACCCCATTGGGCTCGTGATTGTCCACATCGCTCAAGGCAAGCATCTTGGTCCAATACAACAGTACAACAGTTTCCACCAATTGAAAGATATTGTCTAGGGTGTTGTGTAGAACACTTCCCAAAAGATTGTCTGCTGAAACCACATGAGGAAGGCACCTCTCAACCGAAGGTCTCACTCAACCTTGTAGGGGCAGTTCCATCACCACCTTCATCTGAGAATGAGGATGTCGTGCCACTTAGAGTCATGACTAGATCACAGACACGAAATGCCGAAATACAAACTAATGAGACACCTCGAACTAGGGATGCAAAGACAAATCTAGTGGACAAGACCCTACAGTCCAATAGAAAAAAGACCACTAGGAGGAAGAAGAACCGAAACAAGCAAACTAAAAGTACATCCACTAGTTCTCAAGAAGCCTCTAAACAAAACATGAGGGATAAAACTTTTACTTCCCAAGAAGTGCATGAGGAACATCAACCTCAACCTGAGCCTAGTGCTAAACAAAATGAGGCTAGTACGACTGAGGATAGTTCTGGGGGTTTTGTTTTTGTGGATAAAGTGAATGAGACTCTAGAGGCCATCCTTGATGCTCATAGAAGTCGCATTGCAGCTTTATCTGAGCTACCCAAGAAGCTTCAAGAATACCCAAACCCTCGTGAGGAGAAGATCAATCTAGCTGTACATCAGCAACTCATTAGGGAAGCTCAGTCAATACTTGAGGGACCACCACCACCTATTCCTCGGGGCCCAACCTCTCTTAAGCCAACATTAGAAACCATACCAGAAGTGTCATCAAGTCGGGAAATGAAAAGTGAACTCATTTCACAAGCTCATAGCGAAAGGTCTGCACCAATTGACACCCAATTGAAAGGGGGTAATCTGCCACCACCTAGCCTTGTCTTCCCATGCAATGATGAAGTTATTGATGCTAATGAGGACATGGCAAATGAGATGTGGGCCGCAGTTCACGAGAAATTTCATGAGAACATGTCTTCTATTAGTTCGCCTCCATTCTCTGAGGTGGATTTTACCAGGGGCACGAAAAATAAATTTAGACACCCAAGCATCTAGGAGGAAGTTCAAACAATTGTTTCTCCTAGAAGTAAGCATACAATGAAAACCTTACCATCATATCTGGGAGAATATGAGAACTGTTCTCAAACCTTGAGGATACCCTCCATGCATAAAAGGTTGACAAAGGAGAAAGATATGAGTATGGTGCAAGGTATTTTGTCAGCACCAGTGGCTTGTACCTTACCTTTGCTTGATTTGATAAAAATTCGACCTGAGTTGTGGAATGATATTGCCACATGTTTGTCAGAGCAGGTATTGCTACAAAAGGGTCACCATGAGTGTACTATACACCTTGAGACAAAGCATGTAATGCCAGTTCCTATCAACAAAGTAGGAAAATTTTGTGAGGACGATCAGGGAAATGCTACCCTCCCATTAGAAGTGCGAAAAGTATCTTCAACTGCAATACTCGATAGTGGTGCAGGAGTGGGCATTGTGACAAGGTCCATTTGGGAAAAATGGGGCAAACCAGCTATTAGGAGTACCAGGATGTGCTTGCAACTAGCAGATGGAAGCTTAGAACATCCCCTTGGGCTGCTTGAGAACGTATTGGTCACCACATGTGGGATTGAATATGAGCACACCTTTGCAGTAGTGGATTTTGGAAAACATCCAAACTATGAAGTGATATTGGGTAGACCATTCATGCGACAATTTCAAATGATTCAAGATTGGGGATACAATTATTTGTACCTCCGACATGATTCTGTCATCACAAGGGTCAACCTAAGGAATCACTCATATCGTGATGTAACAAGGTCTCCAATAGATGAGTTTGATTCTGCTTCATCTGAGGGCTCAAGAGTTACATTGTCAGATGGGCGAGAAGATCTATGGATGTGTGGAGCCTCATGTAGGGATTTCAACACTGAGAGACTTAAGGGTAATCGAAGTGTATCAGACGAGGCATACATTCCACAACCCTTCCCTGAGCATTTAATTGATCCATTAGAATGGAGTCATGTCCTTGCAACATTATCGACATGTGCTTTACCGAAGCCAATTCAATTTTGTGACTCAGATGGATATGATATTATTCCTATACGAATGGTAGAACCACGTGCCCTTCTAGATGATTTGTACTATAGAGATACATCCACAACAGCTATGCATGTCGAGGAAGTCTCAGTAGAGGACTTAACACTCGAATCTGCTAATGATGCTGATAAGGAAGATGGATGGGACTCTGATTTTAATAATAATGTGACAATCCCTGAGGAAGAATTAGGAAAGGCAAGCCTACTCTTGAGAGGAAGGGAGGTTCAAGTAGAGATCCCTCGAAGCCGACCTAAATGTAAATGCTGTAAGAGCCATAAAAGAATGCGTAGACAAGATGAGCGTGAACAACGTGAGAGACTACAAAAAGAAAAGGAGGAGTCTAAGAGTGAAAACTCTCGACCACCACCTCACTTCTCAGGAAAGAACGGATATCTATACTATGTCCAAGCACAAGATAGTATCAAAGACCAAGTCAAACGATCAGATGGATTCCAAGCAGGGGAAAAGCTAACAACTGTTAGCAAAAATCATAAAAAAACAAAGAAACAAAAACCAAAACTCAAGTCTAAAACTGATTCAAAAAAGAGTGTGGAAAGTGCAAAGGCAACGGTTGAACAAAAAAATCCGATGCAAGATGGCAAAGGAGAGCTCAAAACCGCATGGTCTTCAATGACTGAAGACTCAAGTGGACATGAACAAGGTCTAAATGTTCCTCCCAATTTCACACAGTACACTCTTCAAGATCGGAAGATTGTTCTTCAACAGCCCATGCGACAAAAATCGAGCATGCCAGGGATTTCATACGATGTTCCAGAAGATGCAAAAAAGATTGATGTTGCTAAGCCAGGAGAAGAGCCTCGCTATGTGTGGATTGCCACAGACTTGTCCTTAGATGAGGAGAAGTTATTAATACAAACAATAAAGGAGTATCGCGATGTTTTTGCTTGGAGTTATAAAGACCTCAAAGGAGTTGATCCAAGCATATGTCAGCATACAATTCCATTGCGAGAGGATGCAAAACCCTCCAAGCAACGTCCTTATACTTACAATGAAAACTTCACACGGAAGATAAAGGAAGAAATAGACAAGCTCTTAGAGGCAGAATTTATCTATGAGATTGAACACACTGAATGGGTCTCCCCTATTGTAGTGGTGCCCAAGAAAAATGGAAAACTTCGAGTATGTGTAAACCTCAAGAAGGTAAATGCAGCTACTGTGCGTGATCATTACCCACTTCCAATCACGGATCATGTTCTGGAACGAGTTGCAGGGAAAAAGGCATATAGTTTCTTGGATGGATTCTCCGGGTACAATCAAGTGTCAATTGATCCAAAGGATCAACACAAGATAGCCTTTGCTACTGAAGATGGCATCTTTGCCTATTGTGTTATGCCATTTGGTCTAACAAATGCACCAACAACCTTTGAGCGGTTAATGAGTCATGTATTCAAGGAGTACCTTAGGCAATTTCTTGAGATTTTCATGGATGATTTATGTGTTCACTCACAAGAGCATGATGATCATGTAGAACACCTGAGACTTGTGTTTCAAAAGTGTCAACTTTATCGTATATGCTTGAACCCTGACAAGTGCAAATTCATGGTAAGACAAGGGAAAATTTTGGGCCATATTGTTTCTCGCAATGGGATTTCAACAGATATGGATAAAATTGATGTCATTGTCTCATTACCTCGGCCTATCAACCCTAAAGGGGTACAAACATTCATGGGACATTGTGGCTATTACCGTAGATTCATCTACATGATCCGTCGGTTTGTCCAAAACCGAAACCAGAAAAACTTCCTTTACCCGGAAAGCATGGGCGATTCCACCAGGATAACTCTTTACTCTAACGTAGTCAAGATCATTACTGATCAAACTGATTGGACTGCACCTTTAACGGTACTTGGTCAAATCAAGGAAGAAACTTGCACTTGGATCATTGGGATCAACGCTTTTTTCCCCATCAAGAGGCACAGCCGTTGATTCCTATCCATAGAACAATTTCTATCCGGGATTTACTTCATCTATCATAATAATAGAAATTAAATCTCGATTTATGGATCCATCAGTCCAGCCTAGCCCCATCCAGTCCCATAAGTTAGCCAACCGCCCAACCACTGTAGTGATGCGATCCAATTAAGAATTTGGTTAGGTTTTGTCCCGAGTACCAAGGAAAAGAGTTCCAAGGCCCCCTAGCCGGAAGTTCATGCAAACATAAAACTAGTCACACCACTTACACACCCAATATGAAATGGCCTTTTTCTTAGCATCAACTAGCTTTAAAACAATCCTTTAATAAAACCATTATGTCACTGATGACAATCCTCAAAGTCTCTGGTTGAATCCTTATTTCCAGTCATTCTTTCATCGGTGTACTTATGGCATCATTGGCAACCAGAACGCTCACTACATGTTCTCTCAGGGGCCTTTTCCATAGTTCCTAGCACATAGTAACCGGCAATATATTCATATAATAGAATGGAATCTCCGTGGAAGATCAGCAAGATCAACCCACAGATCCATATAAAAGAGCCATGGACTCATCCGTTGAGGACCAGCAAGGTCAATCAACCAGATCCATGCCTGGTTTCAGAAAACAACTCTTACTCCTTGTTCCAATATCTTCCACGACGCACGTGTGGGTATTTTCGGCGACCCAGAGCCCGAGCACCGTATGGTCAACACCCTCTAGGATCCTTCGCAGGTGACCTAGCGCTTCACTCATAGGCCGCTTCCTTGGTCCCTAATCCACCGTACCGGAAGCTCACCATTTAAATCGAACCGAGGCTGGTCAAGACCTCCGCCGACCTTGCTACGCGAGACGTCCTCCATTGACTCTCCGTCAGCAGTTGCAACTTTATCAGTTCGGTCTTCATGACCTTAATCCTCAAGACGGTCAAAATGCTTCCCCAGTATTCTTGACATAAAACAGTCATTTACAAACAGTCACAAAATACAGTTTCTATAACGAACTCTCGTCTTTCCACATTATCCACTCTCGGACCACATTACTTATTCCCTATTACATTCAATGTGTACTCATTCTCATCCATTCACTCATATAGACTACACATTATTTCACATACACATTCACATTCATTTTTCTACATACATATCCATGTTCGTACGTCCACATCATACATCCAATTTGACATTCATACATACGCATCTACATGCATACATCTATTTTCACATCCTCATTCGTACATCCACATTATACATACATCCAATTTCACATTCATACATACGCATCTACATGCATACATCTATTTTCACATCCTCATTCATACATCCACATTCACATACATACATCTACATCCGAATCTACATCCATACATCCACATCTACATCTTCATTCACATTCACATCCATACATCCACATCTACATACATACAGCCATTTTCACATCCTCATTCATACATCCACATCCACATACATACATACATCCGTATCTACATCCATACATCCACATCCACATCTTCATTCACATTCACATCCATACATCCACATCTACATACATACATCCATTTTCACATCCTCATTCATACATCCACATCCACATACATACATACATCCATATCTACATCCATACATCCACATCCACATCTTCATTCACATTCACATCCATACATCCACATCTACATACATACATCCATTTTCACATCCTCATTCATACATCCACATCCACATACATACATACATCCGTATCTACATCCATACATCCACATCCACATCTTCATTCATATTCACATCCATACATCCACATCTACATACATACATACATACATCCGTATCTACATCCACATCCACATCTTCATTCATATTCACATCCATACATCCACATCTACATACATACATCCATTTTCACATCCTCATTCATACATCCACATCCACATACATACATATATCCGTATCTACATCCATACATCCACATCCACATCCACATCCACATCCACATTCATACATATACATTTACATGTATACATTCACATCACATTCATACAACCATATTACATCCATTCTCGTCCTAACACATCCCATATACATGTTAACACATCCTAACTCATCTTAACACATTCTATCATATCTCATACACATCTTATCACATCTTTTTACATCTCATACACCTCTTATCACATCCTATCACTTCCCATACGCATCTTATCAAATCTTATCACATCTCATACACCTCTTACCACATCTTATCACATTTCATATCTTTTTTAAGAGAATTCTTATATTTGATATAAGATTTCTCTACACATTTATTTATGTATAAATTCCATTTAAGGAGACTAACACTTTCGAAATAAAAATCAATCTTTTATGCATCTTCTTATGCATAAATTCAATTTGGTAGGAATTACACTTTTAGAATAAAAGAATTTCTCTTATGCATCTAAGTTATGCATAAAATCCATTTATGATGAAAATCACACTTTTAGTATAAAAAGAATATCTTTGATGCATACCTCTATGCATGAAATCCAAATATAATAAAAGTAACACTTTTATAATAAAATAATCAACTTTTATGCATACCTCTATGCATGAAATCCAAATATGATAAAAGTAACACTTTTATAATAAAATAATCAAATTTTATGCATACCTCTATGCATGAAATCCAAATATGATAAAAGTAACACTTTTATAATAAAATAATCAACTTTTATGCATACCTCTATGCATGAAATCCAAATATGATAAAAGTAACACTTTTATAGTAAAATAATCAACTTTTATGCATACCTCTATGCAGGAAATCCAATTATGATAAAAAAAACACTTTTATAATAAAATAATCATCTTTTATGCATACATCTATGCATGAAATCCAAATATGCTAAAAGTAACACTTTTGTAATAAAATAATCATCTTTTATGCATACCTCTATGCATGAAATTCAATTATGCTAAAAGTAACACTTTTATAATAAAATAATCATCTTTTATGCATACCTCTATGCATGAAATTCAAATATGATAAAAGTAACACTTTTACATTAAAATAATAATCTTTTATGCATACCTCTATGCATGAAATTCAAATATGATAAAAGTAACACTTTTACATTAAAATAATAATCTTTTATGCATACCTCTATGCATGAAATCTAATTATGATAAAAGCAACACTTTTATGTTAAAATAATAATCTTTTATGCATACCTCTATGCATGAAAATCAATTATGCATAATATAAAAATCAATTTCTCTATGATTACAATGAATATCTTCAATTAATCTAGGATGATAATTCCTAGAATATGGTAGGAAGTCCTCTTTTCATGCTTTGAATGAAATTATTTTATGCGTAATTTTTATAAAAATTTTGCCATAGCTCCGCTGCTATGACTGATAAATCTTAATTTTTCTAAGGGATAAAGCTTAACATTAAGAAATAATTAGAATGATCCCTAATTGGATCAATATTCCATAATGGATTGAATCATCAATATTCATGAAATACATAAACTAAAAGCATAGAAAAAAAAACCATTAATTTGGTCTCAAGCATAGATTAATCTTGGATTAAGGAAAATCTTTATGTAAAGCTTCATTTGGATTGAGAATGGGTCATGAGTATGACCATTTCTTGAGTGAAAGAGAGAAATTACATAAAAACCATTAGAATTTGAACATAAATGGAAATTTATGTAATTCTTTACTATCATTAATCAATTAACTTCAATAGCATTCATCAAATTATGTAACTCTTCACTACTATTCCTCAATTAACTTCAATAGCATTTAAAAACCATACCAATTAAGCTTCTCAAGCTTGAGAGGGGTTGAGAAGAGAGAAACATTGTGAAATTATAGAAAAGATCAATATTCACTATTTACCTTACAAATTGCTTGATTCTTTGTTCACGGTAGAGGCCCCCAACCAATCAATTGGTTAAGTATGTTGATGGAGACACCAATGGGGATTGAAGAAAGAGGGAAGCTCCAAAAACTAGTGAATTATTAATGAATTCATAGTTCTTGGCTTAGGTGGAGTAGAGTAACCATAAATAAACACTATATATTTTTCAACAAGGGGGAGGCTTCTATTTATAGGAAAAATTGAGCTCCTAACCAAACAAACTGATTCTAGAATTTTCTAAATCAATTTGGTCAATATTTGACCATTTTTAGGTCAGTTAAGCTAACTTTTTGGAACTAGACTTGAATGAGGAGAGAGGAGAGATGAAATATCTCAATTTTTATGAGTTTAAAACTCATTCAAGCATGTGAAATATGCACCTCCTTTAAAGAACTCCCCTTCCTTACATATGTGTCAAAATGGAATCATTATACCAAAAATATCTCATATTTTTAATATTGCTCATAGTTTTTTACTAATAAACCTTGTACATTTTCAACTCTTCATCTTATGTGAGCATTTACTCATTTTTGGATACCCAAAATATCTCATATTTTTAATATTGCTCATAGTTTTTTACTAATAAGCCTTGTACATTTTCAACTCTTCATCTTATGTGAGCATTTACTCATTTTTGGGTATCTTCTTTTACAAATTGGATTTATCTCCTCCCTACACATGGATTGATGCTATTGATCCATAGAAACCTTAATTGGACCATAATCCAAAAATTTCTGAAAATCTAGATCCTTAGGCTAAGGTCCTTTATACCCATTTCCAATTAATTCCAATTGCACATTGGAAAGTTCTTTTTGAATTTCTGTTTTCAGGGGAACCTATTTTAATAAGATGAGATAATTTTCTATCCAAAAATATTAAAAATCTGAATATTCTCTCTCTAGAATATTTTCTCTCTCTAGGTTAAAATAGTTAGAAACAAGTCTTTTATATTTCTGAAGAGGGATTAATTAGAGGGGAAGATGCTGGACATTTTGAGAGGCTGGGGAGGAATCTTACAGGACTGATGGATCCGTAAATCGAGACTCAATTTCTGTTATTACGATAGATGAAGTAAATCTCGAATAGTAATTGTTCTATGGATAGAAATCAACGGTTGTGCCTCTTAATGGGGAAAAAAACATTGATCTCTATGATCCAAGTGCAAGTTTCTTCCTTGATCTGGCCGAGTATCTTTATCGGTACAGTCGGATCAGTTTGATCAGTAATGATCTTGACTACATTAGAGTAAAAAATTTTATCCTAGAGGAATCGCCCGTGCTTTCCGAATAAAGGAAGTTTTTCTGGGTTCGGTTTTGGAAAAATCGACGGATTAGTCTCTTGTCCGGACGAGGCCCCGAGTGTGGGACCTATCCCGCGCAAGAAGTGCTACTTCTGCTGCTAGCACCCCGAATCCGTTGCGCGGTGGGAACAGGGATCTTACATAGGGTATTTAACCCTCATTAAGGTTGGCTAGTTGCTAGCTCCCAAATAGACCACTGCATGGTCTTCTTTCTCTTCTTCTCATCCTGTCTTTGTGCAAGGAATCATATTCAATTTGGTTAATAAGTATGATGGTATAGCCATGCGACGTAGTGAGAGAGTCATAGTTGTAGAACGATGTTTTTCTTAGTACGTGGCTTTATGCGTGGCTATAATAGTGTACTAGGAAAAACTCAATTCTCCCTCCCACCGCCGGTGCACATCCTTTCTTTATTCTTACAAAAACCTACATAAAATGTGTTTCCTCTCCTCCCTTCATGTTCCATACCTCAAGCACTTTAAGGACCTCAAGCATGAAACTCATGCTCTCCTCCTTCATTTATGTGTTTTCATATTTTCATGGTGGTGAAGGTTAAGGTAAGGGTGTATATTATCTATTCTCTCCCCTTATCACACTAGTTCTGTAATTGGACACTAAAGTGTCTTGAGGACACTTTAGTGTCTTATTTCTCACCAGAACTTTGGAATTTTTTGGGGAACCTAGAAACAACATTTCTACACCTTGTTTCAACCATAGGTCAGTTAAAAGTCAAAAAAAGGGATTTTCATGATGTCAAAACACAAGCTATATTAGAAATTTGACAAAAAACTCTAACTTGAAATTTTCATTGAAATTTGAAGCTGTTTTGTCAAAAATCCCATAAAATGCCTATAACTTCTTGAATAAATCATGTTTTTCATGTTTGTAAAAGTCAATTGGTAGAACTTGGGGTTTCAAAACAACACAATCTCCTTTAGGTCCTAGTTCCTAAGCTACTTGTGAACTATAACAAAAATCTCATAATTACCAAGATGCTGAAAAAGAGGAAAATTTTGGCCTTCCACCAAAGGTACGTCCATAAAACTAAGGTTATGTTAGTGCAAATTGGCAAAAATCGGAAATGATTATATAGTTCAAAACCAAGTTAATACATATTTTTTGGGTTCCCAAGCTCAAGTAAATCTTGCTACGCAGTTCATCCATATCTTCCTCGATGTACACATGGGTGTCCTAGCAACTGCGAGCCCATGCATCACCTGGTCAAAACCGTCTAGGATCCTACTTAGGTGTCCTAGCACTTCACTCAGGGACCGCTTTGTTGGTCCTCGCCCATCGTACTGAAAGCGAACCATTTTAACCATACCGAGGCTGGTCAAGACCTCGGCAGGCTTTGCTGCGAGTGACATCCCTTGACGACTCCCCCCAGCTGTTGCAATAAGTTTCTTCTTAGTTAAACATATAACAAATGCTTCCTCCAGCATTCTAGTGTAAAATAGTCCTTTAAAAGAAAACAAAGGTTCTATATGCAAGTAGAATTCCCGGTTCAAGATTGGTTCCACAAAACCCTTTCTCCTTAATCCAGATTTTCTTAATGAGAATCATTGATCTCTCATCAGGGTAATCTACCCATCATTTGACTGAATTTCCAACTAGATTCTTGGTGATTTAGGTAAAGGAAAAACTACGCTAATTAAACGGTAGTCTATTCTTTGTGTCAAAAATTGGAATTGGTCACGATGTTTTTGCTTGTTGTATGGTTAATATGTTATTTGGGAGAAACTTCTCCACCAATGTAATTGCTTCTATGGCATTTAAGCAGGCTACTTCCAAAATGTCTTTTCTTATCTCCTTCAATGAAATCCAATAGAGAACAGTGCCAATCTTGTATATTGTATCCCTTATGTTGTCGATGAGGCAACCCTTTATGGCCATAGGCAAGAAAAATTGTAAAAACTTATGCCAATCATGTGATTTAAAGCTAGAGAGCTTGTTATCCTTTGTAAACACACCCTTTAGGTACTGTATACATCGAATCGGAGTACAAAACTCCAAAATGCACTTCTTAACTTGAGCTTTGTATTTCTTTATCAATACCCAAGGAGCTTTAGGTAGTAGTAACTTACCATTAGCTTTGGTTCATGGCCTTAAGTGTTGCATACAATCACTTATTTGTAAATCCTCCCTTTGTCCCTTGCTCTCTATGACCCCATTAATAGTCTTCCAAAGCAATACAGCTATATTTGCAGAAGGTCAAGAAAATGGTTTATTAGGGTTTGATTTTTTTGCGAGCTTTATTTGGCGAGCTTTTTGGAGATAAGATAGTTTTATGTGAGCTTGTAAGAAAAATGATACATTTTGGTGAGCTTTTATATAGTAAGTATTTATGAAAGAGAAATAAATACATTCACATACATACATACATATATACATGTATATTCTCAAACACACCTATCTACCTACCTGCCTACCTACCTACCTTCCTACATATATACATACATATATACACACATTTGTACAATACATACATACATACATGCATGCATACATACATACATACCTATATACATACCTACATACCTACCTTCCTACATATAAACACACATTTTATGTCCAAGAAACTTAAATATAGGCACAAAAATACCTATCTATGTACCTTTCTTCCAGTGTTTATTTCAACACAAGTAAAAACAAGTATACCCGGCTCATATTTTCTTACAAAAAGACTAAGTTCACATTTCCTTACAAGAAGATATATGGTTGGTACAACTCCTTTACCATAGCGTCGCAAGCTACCTACAATAAGACTTTAGAGTACGTGACAGTATACTCCATCCCAAAGCAAGACAAAAATAATATTGGTTCAAATTTTCTTACAAAAAGATTGACTTCACATTTCCTTACAAGCTTCAGTAAGCATAAACATGGAAGGCTTGATTAAAGCTTAAGGCACAAACATGAGAGGCTTGATTAAAGCTTCAGTATAGGCACAAACATGCTTGATTAAAGCTTAAGTATAGGCACAAACATCCTTGCTTCGAGGACGTGATAGTATATTGTCCACTTCCTCTGATGATAGAGTCGGTTGATGCATTACCATATCCTCATTCTTATGTAATCCCAAAACTCGCAAGAAGACAAAATAGATATGCTTACATGCAACGTAAGACTTTCCCATTAGGAACTCAATGGAGTCTTCTTGGGCCCTTTTATTTGGCAGTTTAAGGGAGTCAAACCTTTTCTCTTAAGAAGAAACGTTTTCTAATTAGAAGCTTCAAAACGGCTACTTTATTCGAATTTGAATTTTGGGGGGAAAATGGAATTTAAAATCTAGCGGATAAAACCATATCATGTAACATATCTATGGAAAGCTCTTGATGCGTAGATCACGGATCTATAATCTCCGCTCAAATCGGAGCTTGTATGTAGAAGTTATGGAGGTCCGAAAATTGTAAAATTGCCCCCTCCCCTTTTTGGGGGAAAAAGTGCACCCTTTGACCACTCTTACACCTCTCTTACAAACCATTGGTTTTTGCTTACATGGCGGGCTCCTATTTGTCAAAAAGTTAAACGTTTCCATAACCTCATGGCAAATTAAAGGGCCCAAGAAGACTCCATTAAGTTCCTAATGTCTAGATTCTCTTTGCATGAAATCACGACATGTACACCAAGTTGTACCTTGATGTGTATAAAATAGTCCTCTCCACTCTCGCATGCCAAATGAAAAATAGAGTAGGGGGAGGGCTGCATTGCACTCTCATTAAGGACTGTCGCTGTCATGGCCTCGGCACTACCAATCCTCTTTTCTGCTTCTTTGGAAATCCAATGCCTCCACTTGGTTAATCTCTTTGTATTCTGTGTAGCATCATGTGGCCTCTTGTCACTTTCTTTGTTGCCCGCTGCTTGTGTGGATGTTTCTCCCACCCCCGACACAAAAGGTTCTTCATGAGTAACATCTAACTTGAACCTTACTGTTGCATGACGAATGAAGAGATCAATACAAGGATGCAACAAAAAAGACACTTAGGGCTCTTGAAAAAAGTTCAAAGTTGTAGATGAATGTGGGAGAGGGCTTGACAATAATCCCACATGGGAACTTTTGGGAGTTCTAGAATTTTTGTATAAAAGGTGGCCCATTTGAGAGCTAGAGAGGACTCTTTGGTCATTGGGTTGAGAGGCTCATAGAGAGAGCTTGCTCCATAGCTCCTTCTCAAGTGCTCTCCCAAGGCTCTCCATCTCCATTCTTGCTTCAATCTTGTACTCTCTATTCTTTACATTTTCAATGATATGAGGTTTTGGTCTACACACTTGCTAATCTAGATTTCTTAATGATGTTTTGATTTGTGAGTTGTAGAGTGCATGTGATGAAGCTTGTGCATGAAATGATGTGTAGTTGAGGCTTGTATGATAGCTCTTTGCATGTTAGGTTCTTTGCATAAGTTGCATTTTTATGCTTAAGTGTAGCCTAATCTTGATGCTATGATTATGTAAGATTGATTTCTTGAGTGTTGAAGAAGGATTGAGTAGGACTAGAAGTCATTAGTGTGTGGTTAACTCATCTTCTCCCATTCGGGATAGCCTCTATGCGCTAACCGAGTTGCATTCACGGATTGACAAGTGTGTGGGTTGGAGTGTAGCCTCCGCTATGCTATGATGTCCCAAACAATGGCGCCGCTGCCGAGGAACGCACACCTAAGTTAGTGAAGGGTGTTAACCATTACTTCTTACTAAGTGCTCCATTGATTGCAAAATCATGGATTAGGATAGATTAGAGTAGAGTTTGCAAGGGCATTGAGTGTGTGATCTCAAGGGCGCCTTGAGTGTTTTCGGTTTTTGATTAGAAGCAAAAAAAAACAAAATTAATTAAAACCTCATTGCGGTAGAGAAATCCCGCCACTAATCAAATTTAAGGACTTCAAGTTTTTGTATTTTTGACGGGGTTGGCAAGTGGTAGATAGGAAGTGTTGGAGGCGACCTTTCTTTTATTGTTTTGTTGTGTTGTTATCGTATGGGGAGGCATCTCCATAAACGCAGCAAAGAGTCGAAATCACCTTTAAATTTTGGTGCTTACTACATTGCTACAACACTCAACATATAAATCGAAGCATATATATATATATATATATATATATATATATATATACATGCAGTGTGGGCGGCCGGTTGAAAGGAGACCAAGGAGGTTTGTGGGCGGTCGGCTGAAAGGAGAGCGAAGGCAGCTTTAAAAAAATTATATATATATATATATGATTTCTTACGTCTGCATTGTGCGCCTGCAGAGGGCGTAGCTTGAAGATGACAGCAAGGAGGTGTGAGGGGAAGGCGACCCAACTGGGTCGGCTGCATCCGTTGGTGGTGGCTGTAGCAAGGAGGTCTGAGGGAAGGCGACCCAACTGGGTCGGCTGCATCCGTTGGTGGTGGCTGTAGCAAGGAGGGCTGAGGGAGAGCGGCGGAAGCGAAGAGGAGCCGGCTACTACAAAGAGAAGGCGAGCCTGCAGTGAGAAGAGAAGGCGTAGGCGGCGAGCAGTGTTGGCTGGAGTGGGCGTAGCTTGAAGACGACAGCAAGCAAGCGTGGAGGCGTCTGCGGTGGGAAGCGAAGGCGAGCCTACAGTGGGAAGCAAAGGCGAGCAAGCGGTGGCAAGCAAAAGGCATTGAAGGAAACCCACGCGCGCGCCAGCGACGAATCCGGGCGAGCCGGGAGGCGGAAGATAAGGTAGGTGCAAATTTTAATTTTTTTTTATTTTTTTTATTTTTTTTTATTTTTTTTTCATGTTTTTTTATATTTTTAAATAAAAAAATAATAATAAATATAAAAAATAAAAAAATATTTTTTAAAAAAAACAAAAAGAGAAAAAGAGATTTTTTTTTTAAAAAAAAGAGAAAGAAAAAAGAAGAAAAAAGAAAAAGAAAGAAAAAAGAAAAAAAGAAAAAAAATCCTTAAAACAATAAATTTATTTTTTTTTTAAAAAGAGAAGTAAAGTAGCGTGCATTTTTTATTTTTTTGTAATTGATGCATCATTAGTAAATTCATATTTTTTATATTTGGCACGAAATTTATTAGTTTAAAAAAAAAACCAACAAAAGGAGAAAAAAACAAAAGAAAATTTATTTAAAAAAAATAAATTATAAATTAAGTGTTTTTAGGAGTCTATTTTTTTGCATATTTTGTAATTCTTTATTTTTTTTAATTTTTTGCATAATTAGTGTAACCTGCATTTTTTAATTTTTGTAACTTTGTGCATAATTAGTATTTTTTTTAGTGTGATTCATAATTTTTGTGTAAATTTAAAAAAATAAAAATATAAAAAATATAAAATTATTTAAAAAAATCATAATTAAATAAAAATAAAAATATAGGATAGATAGTTACACCACACATACTCATTTTAGTTGCATTTAGTGATTAGATAGGTTTATATATATATATATATATATATATATATATACATATATATATATATATATTTTTTATTTAAAAAAAACAAAACAAAACAAAAACAAATAAAAAACCAAAAAATTTTGACCTTATGCACTTGCGGTCGGGACGTCTTGTAAATACTGCCATAGGGCCTAGGGCACCTTCTAGAGTACCTATGGAGGAAAGTGGGACCCAATCGGTAGGAAATTTGGCAGATATTGCTGAAACCCTTTCTGAATCCCAATCCGATACCCTTTCCTCTAGAACAACTAGTTCATTGTCCATGGACAATCTAGGGCCGACAAATAGTCATCCCGTAGCTCCAAATAGGACACCCTCAAGATCCTTTAATCCATTTGAAGCCGACACCATGGGGTTAACACTCAATGTGAGACTCCAATATGTCTACACAAATGCTCAAGGAGATGAGATCTTTAGGGACCCACAACAACGGTATCTTGTTAAGATCGTAGACATTTTCTCAGAACTTGATAGAGCACCTCTAGTCAATGACTAGGGGTAACATGTACATGTTACCCTAGTCAATGACTAGGGTAACATGTACATGGGTGGAGATGGTGTTCACTACGAAGTCACCTACCATCCATAAAAGGTAGACAAATTAGGGGAGCTCTCTAGAACCGAGTTCTTAGACTTATCAGAACTTTCCAGAGCAAGGGAGTCTAGAGATGACTGGCTCATTGAGCCGGACATGCCTGGACCATCCAATGCCCAGTCCTCAAAGCCCATCCATAGATGATTCACTTCTTGTAGATCTAAATTTGGAAAGGGATAGGAAAGGCAAGAGTAAAATGGATCAGGGGGCTGAAAGCCAATGGGAGTTTGTACGACAAATTCCAGTGACAAAGGTCATACAGGATGACCCACTTCAAAAGGTCTATAAGGACTCGTTAGAGGGATATTATGCCACAACTAGATTGCCACAGCTGGATCTTCCTCTAGCTCATGTGGTGGTAGTTGAGAAGCTTGCAGGACACATGAACAGAATAATTGATAAATGGGCCAATGAATACCGAACCTTAGATTGGAAAGAGATTTGGGAACTCACGTGGAAAGGACAACCATTATTCATGGAAGTGTTCTCAACAAATACAGCCAAACCAGGAGAGACAGCCTTTCTTGGAGAAACTGTTGCTCCTCCCCTACGAGAGTTCACTAGAGAGGGACCCTCAACATCCAAGTGGGCCACAGCTAGTAGCCCAACTCTAGCACCAAGATATCGTCCTACACCAAATGTGCGACCACAGGTCACACCACACCAACATCTTTCTCATTATAACAATCGAAGGGTAGGGGAGCCAACTCGGCCTCCCATTAATGCACCTCCTGAAATGCGGGTGACAAGATCTTTGGAGGGGTTTGGTGAGGCTGGTAATAGGGTACCCACACCAATTTTGGAAACATGTGGACCATCTTTCCAAAGAGAGGAACAATTCCCACTGAGAGTGAAAGGCCGTAGGCCATATGACGAGTATTCAAGACAAGTAAGGCCATCAACTCTTCAGAAACTGGTAAAGAAGTATGAAGGGTCGGGAGATCCATACGATCATGTAGCAGCATTTAGACAAGCAGTTCGAGCTGAGCAAGTGGATGATAAGCATACTCAAATTGAAGGATTTGGACTCACTCTTGAGGGAAAAGCCCTGGCTTGGTTTCAGGCATTAGAGGCTTCAGACAAATCTTCTTTACGAGTTTTGGAAGAGAGATTCATTGCTGCTTTTTCCTTGATGGGAATTCAACATGGCACGGTAGCACACATCTACTCTTTCAAGCAAGGCGAGAATGAGAGTGTTAGAGACTGTGTAAATAGAATGAAGCAGTACATTAATCGTTGCCCAGAAGATGAGAAGCCCGCCCACAAAGTCGATTAATTTCTCTCTTCTTAAAAGGACTCAAAAATTCAACACTGCATACACATCTCTATGCGAAGAAACATACAAATTTCAATCCTCTCAACCCAATGACCAAAGAGTCCTCTCTAGCTCTCAAATGGGCCACCTTTTATACAAAAATTCTAGAACTCCCAAAAGTTCCCATGTGGGATTATTGTCAAGCCCTCTCCCACATTCATCTACAACTTTGAACTCTTTTCAAGAGCCCTAAGTGTCTTTTTTGTTGCATCCTTGTATTGATCTCTTCATTCGTCATGCAACACTCCCCCCTTCCTATTTTGCGCACGTCCTCGAGCGCGGTAGTAGCAAGAGCTGCAACAAAAAAACAATGGATACAAGTAAAGTCTCTTATTGAAAAAAAAGAAAAGAAAAGAAAAACCAGCAATGATAATTTCACACGTGAGCATACAAGTGCAAGGCTGATTAAAGTTTTAATGAGTACTAAAATAGGTGAGTAAAGACTAGTCAAAGTGAGACTTAAGTGGTAGATAGTGCTATGCAAAGGCAAGTGTGCTTTGTACACCGCCGGTTATGACCGCAGTCTCAATGTCCTACAAGTATGTAAGTTATTCCTAAGTGGCAAACCTACTCCTAAATATGAGCAAAGGTGATTGGAACTCTTTTTTTTTTCTCTCTCTCTTTGATGTGTGTGTAGAAGGTGATAAAGATTAAGGTTCCATCCCAAAGAGACCCAAGCAATGGCCAAGAGACCTCCGCCAAGAGAATCTAAAGACCACTAAGTATCTCAAGGGCGACAGACCCTTTTTCTTTCTTTTATGACCTAAGGAGTACCCCATGAAGATGAGGGCATCGGTCTCGAGGGCCCATAGTGTACCCCAGAGTCCTACCAACATCCATCAAGGCGATAGATTCCTCAAAGGTCTTTTTCTGAAGCTTTTCGACATCAGTGTTCACCCCATGGAAACCAAGGCATCGGCCCCAAGGTGCTAAGACAACCCCAGGTCCTACCAAGCATTTCTCATGGCTGTGGACACGTCATGTCTCAATTCACTTTGGATATATATTATTATTATTATTTTTTTAGGATATATTTTCGTAAATTTTTATTACTCCTAACACCTAGCTCATATCTAAGAGGTAGCCACCACTAGGGATAACTAATATACCTTGAAAGCATAAGAACTTGGCATATTCCATTGGTATATATCCTACACTGGCTTTAGATAGAAATATCTTTTACTAAGTCTTCTAAGACTCTAGAATTTACTCACCATATTTTAACATCTAATCAAAAACTTCAAGCAGCCAACATTGTGTGAACATGCAAACTATATATTCGAAAGATAAGAGCACATAAAGAGATAAAGATTAAGATTTGAATACACCTGTTGTAGTGCCCTGTTGATGTTGTTCGTTTGCATTGATGCATTGCTGATTTTGTGCAAATTGCTCCTCCTTGATCTTTGTAGGCGTAGCATGTCTCCCCCCTTCCTAAATTGTGTGCACGATAGGTGGACTATTGAGGCGTGTTTGATGCTCTTGTTTTTTTACGGAGATTTCTGCAAAATTTTTATTAACAAACACGAAAAGAAAATAAAGGAATAAAATTTGTTATTGGTGCCAAACACCAAATATAGCCGAGGGGAAAAACCCAATGGGAGAAAAGTGCCCTGGCTTGTCGATCTTATTGTGGAGTCGTTGAACTTACCCTTGCGCTGGTGGTGGATCCGTGTCCTCGTCTGCTGGAAAGATGGTATCAATTTCCTCAGGATGCAGAGACAACCCCTCACAAAAACCGGCCGCTGGAGAAGGTGGTAGAGGAAGGAGTGCTTCCTCACTAAAATATGGCATTGGTTCTATGGGAAGGTTAATCAGACAGTTTTGATTTTGGAACTGCGCAATGTAGGTACTCATATTTATCCAATATTGACATGTTGAGGCTTGGGGAAGGAGGGCTTGCAAGATCGGTGGTTGCAAGTCATTTAAGCTTGTATCCCTCCATTGTTGTGCTTGAACCTCCTCAGGTAATCTACGTTGATTTGGTCCTCTCTCTGGTATTCTCACATTAAGAAGATTATGGCGTTGGGGTGTAACTCCCACAATTTGCTTCATTAAGCCCGTGCCATATCGTCTAAAGTAAGAGCGGCATATCCAACAAATATGTGAAGCTTCTTCTAATACGAGCCGTGCACACTCTTGACAATGTGGAAATGGGTGATGCTGTTGATAGAATAACGTGACAAAGTGATGCCCACAGCAATTTTCACCTAAGGGAGCATAGAAGTACCTAGAATGTGTTTGAAACGGAGGAGCACTATAACCCTCGCGATGATCTGGTCGAGTACTATCAGGGTCAATGCATGGTGGACATGTATCTCGCCAAATATCCATCAGGAGTTATCTGGACGTAGAACAATGAAATTTAGAACACTCATATCCATCATGACAATTCCAATAAAAAACAAGATTATCTAAAAAAGAACACATCTTCTAAAGGCATAAGGAACTACATTATTCAAACATTGATTTACCAAAGAGCTTTAATTGTAGTGTTAATGCCTTATCTTTAGTTTTTGGTATATCCTTTTTAAGAGGTGGAAACTTTAGCAATTGTCTTGGAATTTGAGCAAGATAAGAGGTTTTAGGCATTGAAATGCTAGAATCTATGCTCAAATGAGACTCATTTGGACATGTCGTAGGTACACAAGTTGATGGTTGAATTGTGTAACAAGGAGAAATCGGGACAACCGGTGTTTCAATACATGTTTTAGGAAGATCAACACAAGTAGTTTTGTAGGTGCTATCACAGCCACCTTTCCTTTCTTGAAGAGTTTGTGTTGATTTCTTTTGCACCCACTGATATGGACAATCAGGGGTGGCTTTTGGAATCTTTCTGAAACACTCTTTTACCCCTGCCAAAGCATGGCATTTTGGAAGCCAAATTGCTGTTGCACCCTCATAATAGCCTTGTGCTTTGAGCACATGTTTTGGGACCCATCGAGTAACAGTCCGGAGGTTTAGGCTTGGAAATGATGTGCTTCTTAGGAGGCTTAGCAACTGGACTAGATGGTACAAGTTTGTACGCATCTTTGGGTAGCCACATTGATAATTCCTTGTTGCCTGAGCAGCAACTAGAGTAGTTGGAACATGCCAGCCATGGCCCTCACTTGAGTACTCATCAATTATCCACATCATTTGTTTTGGAGCTTCAAGAGTAGATTTTGATTGTGGGTTGGGTAAGGTAGAAACATTACCCCTTTGACACGATAAAGCTCGTGGTGTAGCAGATCCCAAGATGCAATCAGAATCAATTTGCAACTTGTATTGTCTATTCTTCCAATCTAATGAGCAATTGGTAGCACTTAACCACGATCTACCGAGAACAACCTCGACTACTGCCTTGGACTTACGTGCCACATAAAAGGACACTGACATCTGGTGATCCTGAATGGTCATCATAATGACACATTTTCCCGCTATAGGGTTATCTTCTCCTGAAAAGCTTCGTAGGTCCACAGGAATTTGCACAAGTGGTGGTTGACCCAAGGCTATCCAGGTGTCAAACGAGAGAACATTATAATCTGCACCAGAGTCAATTAAGGCAGAGACACAGTAGGTAGTCTCATGAAGATGAAGGCACACTTGAATATTGAATGGTTCGACATATGGCTCATCAGTAGCCAACTGTATGGCCAACATAGAAGCTTTGTGATGCTCCTTGGCTTTTGCAACTCTAGCTTTAGCCTCCTCTTGAGCCTGACGTTTAAGTAGGTCAAGTGCTTCTTTCCGTGTTTGTGCAGCATGCATCTGTTGAAGCATGGCTTCAGTTAATGGTTCATTGTATTTCTTGAGACGACTTCCATTAATGAAGTTAGGCATTTGCTAGTGTCTCTAAATGCACTGCACCACTTGGAGTAAGCTCATTAATCACAAACGGTCCTAGGCCACGTTTCTTGAGCTTTCTCTTATGCTTCTTAAGTGTGTACAAGAGCACCAGGTCTCCTTTTTTGAATCGGCCAGTTGTTACATTTCTATCATACCATTGCTTTTGTCTCCTCTTCTCGGCATACATCCCCATTACCGCCAATAAGCGGGTCTCATCAAGCTTTTCCAATTTGTCAACGCGTTGTGAAAGCTCATGACCAGTCCAATCCAATTGTTTAGCTACTCGTAGAGTAGGTACAAGAAATTCAATGGGAAGAATTGCATCTAACCCAAAAGCAAGTTCAAATGGGGTTGTGCCCACATATGTTTTATAGGCTGTCCTATATGCCCAAAGAACTGAGTGCAACTTTTGCTCCCAATCAGTCCTATGTCCCTCAACAATCTTTGTGAGTGCTGTGCAGAGAATCTTGTTAGTACTCTCAGCTTGTCCATTGGTCTGGGGATGATAGGGTGCAGAACGCTTGTGAATTACCATAAATTCTTGAAGCAAAAATTCTATGACTTCATTTACAAAGTGTACACCTTGATCACTAACGATCTCAATAGGTAAGCCATAGCGTGTAAACACGTACTCATACAAGAACTTGGCTGTGGTTCTGGCATCATTTTTGACTGTTGCCTTTGCCTCTACCCATTTGGTCAAATAGTCGGTTGCGACTATAATATATTCTGCATGCGTGTTACTAGCTGGAGATTTAATGGGACCGACAAAATCAATACCCCATTTTGCAAAAGCACGTGTGCTTAACATAGGCCGCAATGGCATATTGTCCTTTGTGATGGGAGGTTTGGTCCTTTGACAATCGTCACAACGTTTCACATATTCTTCGGCATCCATTTGTAAGGTTGGCCACCAAAGCCCAGACCACCTAATCAACTTAGCTGTGGTATTGCCTGAAAAGTGTCCACCCCCAACACCTGCATGTGCATGAGTTAAGATTTTCAGATAGTCAGCTTCACATACACACATGCGTAAGTTGCCATCCTTGCCCCTCTTGTAGAGTTGGCCCTCTATTAGCATATAGTTTGCCGCTTCAATTTTAATAGCCTGCTTTCGATGTTTAGGAATTGTTTGATCCAAATGACCATGCTGAAGATAGTCCACAATAGTCCATGTTGAAATTTGGAATAATGTGACATTATGAATTGGCTTCTGAATTTTACATGAAGCACAGTTACGAACATATGTTTCAGCATCTGCATGCATGGTAGGCCACCATTGCCCATCCTGAGAGATACGTCGCACACAAGTAGTAGCTGATGCATGGATTCCATCGATACCCGCATGTGCCCATTCCAAGATCTCCTCATATTGGTCGGGGTTAGGTATAAGCCTCAACACTCCATCATTACCCTGACGATATAATCTCCCTGAGATTAACTTGAATGGTCTCCATAGGTCCACATTAGGACCCGCTAGTTGTATCTGCCCACTTGTCAAAATTTCTAAAATGGATTCAGACCATCTAGGAGCTATCTCTACAAGGAAAAGTGTTGAATCTAACATATCATCATCCACACCCACAGGAGCTTCGCCAGAGGTGATTCGAGACAAATGATCTGCCCTTAGATGAGTTATTCCTTTTCGAACTGCAACTTCAAAATCAAACTCAAGAAGGATGATAAACCACCTTACTATCCTTCCAGTTGCACAAGGCTTATTCACCAAATATAGCAATGCTGGATGGTCCACAAAAAATATGAATTTGTTTGCCAAAAGGTAAATGCGAAACTTTTTCACTGCATATATCATGGACAATCCTTCTCTTTCTGTTGTGGTGTAATTCTTCTCAGCATTGTTCAACTGTCGACTAGCATATGAGATTGGAAAATCCTTATTGTGGTCTCCAGATTGAGCCAAAATACATCCAATTGCAAAGTTGAAAGCATCAATATGGACATGAAAGATTTGGTTCCAATCTGGTGCCCGTAAAATGGGTGCAGTCACTAATGCTTGCTTCAACTTTTCAAAGGATTCCTCACACTCATCCGTCCAATTAAACTTTACAAGAAGAGCATATTGATGCTGAGAAAAAGGCAATTTCATATTGGGTGTGTAAGTGGTGTGACTAGTTTTATGTTTGTATGAACTTCCGGCTAGGGGGCCTAGGAACTCTTTTCCCTGGTACCCGGGACAAAACCTAACCAAATTCCTAATTGGATCCCATCACTACAGTGGTTGGGAGGTTGGCTAACCCATGGGACTGGATGGGGTTAGGCTGGACTGATGGATCCGTAAATCGAGACTTAATTTCTATTATTACAATAGATGCAGTAAATCCCGAATAGTAATTGTTCTATGGATAGGAATCAACGGCTGTGCCTCTTGATGGGGAAAAAAGCGTTGATCCCAATGATCCAAGTGCAAGTTTCTTCCTTGATCTGACCAAGTACCGTTAGAGGTGCAGTCGGATCAGTTTGATCAGTAATGATCTTGACTACGTTAGAGTAAAGAGTTATCCTGGTGGAATCGCCCGTGTTTTTCGGGTAAAGGAAGATTTTCCGGTTTCGGTTTTGGATAAACCGACGGATTAGTCTCTTGTCCGGATATCCGTGGGGGGAGAGGCCCCGAGTGTGAGACCCCTACCCGCGCACGATGTGCTACTTCCGCTGCTAGTACCCCGAATCCGTTGCGCGGTGGAAACAGGGATCTCACAGTTGGTATCAGAGCGAAATTGAAAGCTAATAAAGATAATTAAATTCTTATCTGAAATTGGTAATAAGAATGCAGAAACAGCATTTTCATAATGTATTTTCATTCCGTAAGCTTCTTTAATGAAGAAATTTTAATCAAAGAAATTATTTTTATAGATGGTATTCCCGACCTCACCCAGTCTCAAGATATGATTGCATTTGCCTTCGAGCATCTCATCTCTTCCGCTTCAACACGAACAAGCCGAGCAAGACTCGCATGCCATTTCGAGGAATTATATTTTTCCAACCTAGTGGAGAGACAACAGCATAAGTGGTTTGCAGGGCTATATATCCACGCCTCTTGCAACCGGCGTGCAATGCTAAGGCAGAACCTCTCATTGGCCATGATTTTGATAAAGCTGAAAATGACGTGTGGTGTCATTCTATATCTTTCAACGCCTCAAAAATTCAGACTTGCTTGCCGAGTTTATAGACTCTTCAGTCGATTTATCCCTAAGGAGAAAATAATAGCTCCCTTCGCAATTAGAGAAATTATGTAACAGGGCATGACTATGGCCCAGTACCGTCGTCTTATGCGTCTCTCGAGGAGATTTTGAATTTTGGAGCCGAGCCACTCTATGTATTTATTGCAACTTGTATATAAATATACAAATATTTTTCCTATTATTTAAGTGATTGTTTACGGACGATCGGATAAAGAAAAATCTGTTTATCAGACTTATGTCATAGATCTCCAATAAGATCAACTGAGGAGCCAATTATGTCAAAAATTTATCAAGACGCACAAAAAGGTTGTAATTGTGTGATATAATTCATACAATTTGTTATTCAAACTGAAATTCGTAAATTAGTAATTAGGACTTCAATTGGAAGTACCGTAATTGTATAGAACCCTGACTTGCTTGAGACCTAGACATAATGGTATTTACCTTATAGTTTCGAGTATCATGATTATCCGTATATACCGAGGGTATAACTGCAGCTCTTTACCGACAGTATATACGAGTAAATCTAAGACTTGAAATTATAAGCATTAATGCTATCCAGTTGATGAATTCGAATGTGGTTGATATGATTTTTAATTTTGTTTGGGAACTGATGAATTGATTTGGATTCTGATTGAAAAATGATGATCCCTGAAAATGGGTTGAAATGTAATAAGTTGAGCGAAACCATAATGTGGATGATTGGGACGAGTCCCTATAATGATAAATGATGATAATGATTTCAGCAAATCACTATGAGATTAGTGGATTGTGCTGTCAAATTGCTACTGTTAATACTTGACACGGATGATCAAATTAAGGGATGTCAAATTGAGAACTTACTTAACTGAAATTCCCGTGGAGGAATGTTCAGAAGAAAATTTTTCGGTCTAATGGACCATTATCGTGTTAAAGATATGAATGATATGATCTGAATGAATTGTTATTTAATGATGAGTTCTATATAAGGGATATTTATCCCCATATTCTGTTGGGTTGACTGGAATATAAGGAACCCCAGAATAAATTGGATCTTAAGCTAAAGAGTTGTCCTCTACTTTGCGAGATAAGGACATCTCGCACTTTTTAAATGGGGTAGAATGTAAGATTTCTCCCCCAGCCTTCGAGGTATACAGGAGTAAGAATCTTATAATTATTCCCTCTCTAAATAAAAGAAAGATTTTGTTTAAAAAGGGAAGACACTTTACCAGAATAACTTCTCAGGAGTCCACCTGTTTTAAAGATTCAGAACGATGAATTCAAAAGTGAGAACCGGTGTTTTGGATGCCAAGGTTTTGACCATCAGTTAAAAGACTGCCCGACTCCTACCATGAAAAGGGCACAGGGAAGTCTAAAACCCAAATTCAAAGACCAATTCCTTCATACCAATCTAATCAGGGTCCGTCTCGGACAAGATTGCTTAACTCCATTAACTAGGTCCGACCCATTGATTAGGGTCGAGATGACAAGTCAAATGCTTGGCGACTTAGAGCAACAGATGCAGGCAATTCATAAAGATATAAACGCTGCCCAAGATTGACAGAGACAATATACGGATAAGAAGAGGACAATCAGAGAAATCAAAGAAGCAGTTATAGTCTTCAATTGAATACGGACCAAAAGAATTTCTTTATCTCTAGGGGAGTATAAGTAGTTATCCCCCAGATATTGTGGACCAAAGGAAGTAAGTGACTTAACCTACGAACTTCTTTTATCTCCTCATCTCAAAGTTCTTAATGCCTTCTATAGAAATATGTGCCAAACCCAAATCATGGAAAGACGGTAAAACTTCAGTGGCAAGATACCGTTGGCTTCTAGGTTACGCTAACTCCTTCCTTTATATAAGTCGTAACTTTTACTTATCGCTCACAGTAATCTTACTTCCATCGATCTCCTTCTTCTTAATCTCCTTCATGGCTTGGCAACAGGAATTAGTTTTATCCATGATGATTTCTCACCTTCAAGATGCAAGCGAGTCTGTGAAGAAGGATTTTATAGAACTGTATGAGCGCTCACTTTTTCCTCACCTAGGAACTTCTGTAGCTCAGACTAAATGGTGGACCTATCAAGATATAACTAGGGTAACACCCTGGGGTCAGCAGCACTTTTGTAACAATGTCCGCTTGGCCATGGTTATTGAAGCCTTAGGTTTGGGTCCCCGATACTACTGCGTCATGAGATCAAGACATCTTGGGTTTTCTGAGCGGGTCTTCTTACTGGCGTGTTTTCTTCCTCATCAGAAGATATGCCTTTACCCCGTTTTTGGCTTGCCTCTCAGAGGTCCTTTTGTTAGATCACCTCATACCACTGAGATATGCCTTTACCCCGTTTTTTGGCTTGCCTCTCAGAGGTCCTTTTTGGCTTGCCTCTCAGAGGTCCTTTTGTTAGATCACCTCATACCACTGAGATAGGTGCGGCAATAACCAATAGAATCATTCCCATAGATGAGTTACCCTATACGTGCGCAGCTTGTGAGTCCTGCTTTTATGATCATATGATGGACGGGCTTATGGAAGTGTAAAGAGTTCTTCTATCTTTACTGTATATGTTCCAAGAATGAATAAAGTTTAAATCTTGTTCTTATCTTGACCCTTACTCTCTTTGAGACTTTTTTAATTGGTGATTAATCTTAATTAAAAATTTTCTCTCAGTCTCATACTTGTACATCTTGCGGAATTACCCCCAGTTTGCGAGATGAGGGCATCTCACGTTTTTCAAGTAGGAGAGAATGTAAGATTCCTCCCCAGCCTCTCAAAATGTCCAGCATCTTCCCCTGTAATCAATCCCTCGTCAGAAATATAAAAGACTTATTTCTAACTGTTTTAACCTAGAGAGAGAAAATATTTTAGAGAGAGAATATTCAAATTTTTAATATTTTTGGATAGAAAATTATCTCATCTTATTAAAATAAGTTTCCCTGAAAAAAAAAATTCAAAAAGAAATTTCCAATGTGCAATTGGAATTAATTGGAAATGGGTATAAAGGACCTTAGCCTAAGGGTCTAGATTTTCAGAAATTTTTGGATTATGGTCCAATTAAGGTTCCTATGGGCCAATAGCATCAATCCATGTGTAGGAAGGAGATAAATCCAATTTGTAAAAGAAGATACCCAAAAATGAGTAAATGCTCACATAAGATGAAGAGTTGAAAATGGACAAGGCTTATTAGTAAAAAACTATGAGCAATATTAAAAATATGAGATGTTTTGGGTATCCAAAAATGAGTAAATGCTCACATAAGATGAAGAGTTGAAAATGTACAAGGTTTATTAGTAAAAAACTATGAGGAATATTAAAAATATGAGATATTGAAGTTAATTGAGGAATAGTAGTGAAGAGTTACATAATTTGATGAATGCTATTGAAGTTAATTGATTAATGATAGTAAATAATTACATAAATTTTCATTTATGTTCAAATTATAATGGTTTTTATGTAATTTCTCTCTCTCACTCAAGAAATGGTCATACTCATGACCCATTCTCAATCCAAATGAAGCTTTTCATAAAGCTTTTCCTTAATCCAAGATTAATCTATGCTTGAGACCAAATTAATGGTTTTTTTTTCTATGCTTTTAGTTTATGTATTTCATGAATATTGATGATTCAATCCATTATGGAATATTGATCCAATTAGGGATCATTCTAATTATTTCTTAATGTTAAGCTTTATCCCTTAGAAAAATTGAGATTTATCAGTCATAGCAGCGGAGCTATGGCAAAATTTTTATAAAAATTACGCATAAAATAATTTCATTCAAAGCATGAAAACAGGACTTCCTACCATATTCTAGGAATTATCATCCTAGATTAATTGAAGATATTCATTGTAATCATAGAGAAATTGATTTTTATATTATGCATAATTTATTTTCATGCATAGAGGTATGCATAAAAGATTATTATTTTAACATAAAAGTGTTACTTTTATCATATTTGAATTTCATGCATAGAGGTATGCATAAAAGATTGTTATTTTAATGTAAAAGTGTTACTTTTATCATATTTGAATTTCATGCATAGAGGTATGCATAAAAGATGATTATTTTAATGTAAAAGTGTTACTTTTAGCATAATTGAATTTCATGCATAGAGGTATGTATAAAAGATTATTATTTTATTACAAAAGTGTTACTTTTAGCATAATTGAATTTCATGCATAGAGATATGCATAAAAGATGATTATTTTATTACAAAAGTGTTACTTTTAGCATATTTGGATTTCATGCATAGATGTATGCATAAAAGATGATTATTTTATTATAAAAGTGTTTTTTTTATCATAATTGGATTTCACGCATAGAGGTATGCATAAAAGTTGATTATTTTACTATAAAAGTGTTACTTTTATCATATTTGGATTTCATGCATAGAGGTATGCATAAAAGTTGATTATTTTATTATAAAAGTATTACTTTTATCATATTTGGATTTCATGCATAGAGGTATGCATAAAAGTTGATTAATTTATTATAAAAGTGTTACTTTTATTATATTTGGATTTCATGCATAGAGGTATGCATCAAAGATATTCTTTTTATACTAAAAGTGTGATTTTCATCATAAATGGATTTTATGCATAACTTAGATGCATAAGAGAAATTCTTTTATTCTAAAAGTGTAATTCCCACCAAATTGAATTAATGCATAAGAAGATGCATAAAATATTGATTTTTATTTCGAAAGTGTTAGTCTCCTTAACTGGAATTTATGCATAAATAAATGTGTAGAGAAATCTTATATCAAATATAAGAATTCTCTTAAAAAAGATATGAAATGTGATAAGATGTGGTAAGAGGTGTATGAGATGTGATAAGATTTGATAAGATGCATATGGGAAGTGATAGGATGTGATAAGAGGTGTATGAGATGTGAAAAGATGTGATAAGATGTGTATGAGATATGATAGAATGTGTTAAGATGAGTTAGGATGTGTTAAGATGTATATGGGATGTGTTAGGATGAGAATGGATGTAATATGGTTGTATGAATGTGATTGAATGTATACATGTAGATGTATATGTATGAATGTGAATGTGGATGTATGGATGTAGATACGGATATATGTATGTATGTGGATGTGGATGTATGAATGAGGATGTGAAAATGGATGTATGTATGTAGATGTGGATGTATGGATGTGAATGTGAATGAAGATGTGGATGTGGATGTATGGATGTGAATGTGAATGTGGATGTGGATGTGGATGTATGGATGTAGATACGGATGTATGTATGTATGTGGATGTGGATGTATGAATGAGGATGTGAAAATGGATGTATGTATGTAGATGTGGATGTATGGATGTGAATGTGAATGAAGATGTGGATGTGGATGTATGGGTGTAGATACGGATGTATGTATGTATGTGGATGTGGATGTATGAATGAGGATGTGAAAATGGATGTATGTATGTAGATGTGGATGTATGGATGTGAATGTGAATGAAGATGTGGATGTGGATGTATGGATGTAGATACGGATGTATGTATGTATGTGGATGTGGATGTATGAATGAGGATGTGAAAATGGCTGTATGTATGTAGATGTGGATGTATGGATGTAAATGTGAATGAAGATGTGGATGTATGGATGTAGATTCGGATGTAGATGTATGTATGTGAATGTGGATGTATGAATGAGGATGTGAAAATAGATGTATGCATGTAGATGCGTATGTATGAATGTGAAATTGGATGTATGTATAATGTGGATGTACGAATGAGGATGTGAAAATAGATGTATGCATGTAGATGCGTATGTATGAATGTGAAATTGGATGTATGATGTGGAGGTACGAACATGGATATGTATGTAGAATAATGAATGTGAATGTGTATGTGAAATAATGAATGTGAATGTGAATGTGAATGTGTAGTCTATATGAGTGAATGGATGAGAATGAGTACACATTGAATGTAATAGGGAATAAGTAATGTGGTTCGAGAGTGGATAATGTGGAAAGACAAGAGTTCGTTATAGAAACTGTATTTTGTGACTGTTTGTAAATGACTGTTTTATGTCAAGAATGCTGGGGAAGCATTTTGACCGTCTTGAGGATTAAGGTCATGAAGACCGAACTGATAAAGTTGCAACTACTGATGGAGAGTCAATGGAAGACGTCTCGCGTAGCAAGGTCGGCCGAGGTCTTGACCAGCCTCGGTTCGATTTAAATGGTGAGCTTCCTGTACGGTGGATTAGGGACCAAGGAAGCGGCCTATGAGTGAAGCGCTAGGTCACCTGCGAAGGATCCTAGAGGGTGCTGACCATACGGTGCTCGGGCTCTGGGTCGCCGAAGATACCCACACGTGCGTCGTGGAAGATATTGGAACAAGGAGTAAGAGTTGTTTTCTGAAACTGGGCATGGATCTGGTTGATTGACCTTGCTGGTCCTCAACGGATGAGTCCATGGCTCTTTTATATGGATCTGTGGGTTGATCTTGCTGATCTTCCACGGAGATTCCATTCTATTATATGAATATATTGCCGGTTACTATGAGCTAGGAACTATGGAAAAGGCCCCTGAGTGAATAGGTGGTGAGCGTTCTGGTTGCCAATGATGCCATAAGCACACCGATGAATGAATGACGGGAAATAAGGATTCAACCAGAGACTTTGAGGATTGTCATCAGTAACATAATGGTTTCATTAAAGGATTGTTTGAAAGTTAATTGATGCTGAGAAAAAGGCAATTTCATATTGGGTGTGTAAGTGGTGTGACTAGTTTTATGTTTGTATGAACTTTCAACTAGGGGGCCTAGGAACTCTTTTCCCTGGTACCCGGGACAAAACCTAACCAAATTCTTAATTGGATCCCATCACTACAGTGGTTGGGAGGTTGGCTAACCCATGGGACTGGATGGGGTTAGGCTGGACTGATGGATCCGTAAATCGAGATTTAATTTCTATTATTATGATAGATGTAGTAAATCTCGGATAGTAATTGTTCTATGGATAGGAATCAACGGCTGTGCCTCTTGATGGGGAAAAAAGCGTTGATCCCAATGATCCAAGTGCAAGTTTCTTCCTTGATCTGACCAAGTACCGTTAGAGGTGCAGTCGGATTAGTTTGATCAGTAATGATCTTGACTACGTTAGAGTAAAGAGTTATCCTGGTGGCATAGCCCGTGTTTTCTGGGTAAAGGAAGATTTTTCGGTTTCGGTTTTGGACAAACCGACGGATTAGTCTCTTGTCCGGATATCCGTGGTGGGCGAGGCCCCGAGTGTGAGACCCCTACCTGCGCACGATGTGCTACTTCCGCTGCTAGTACCCCGAATCCGTTGCGCAGTGAAAACAGGGATCTCACAAGTCCAACCTAACACCATCCAGTCCCATGGGTTAGCCAACCACCACCGAACCACTGTAGTGATGGGATCCAATTAGGAATTTGGTTAAGTTTTGTCCCAGGTACCAAGGAAAAGAGTTTCCAGGCCCCCTAGCCGGAAGTTCATGCAAACATAAAACTAGTCACACCACTTACACACCCAATATGAAATTGCCTTTTTCTCATACATCAGCCATCTTTAAAACAATCCTTTAATGAAACTATTATGTCACTGATGACAATCCTCAAAATCTCTGGTTGAATCCATATTTCCAATCATTCATTCATTGGTGTACTTATAGCATCATTGGCAACCAGAATGCTCACCACCTGTTCACTCAGGGGCCTTTTCAATAATTCCTAGCTCATAGTACCCGATAATATTTTCACATATAAAAATCAAGATGGAATCCTCGTTGAAGATCAGTAAGATCAATCAATAGATCCATACAAGAGAGCCATGGACTCATCCGTTGAGGACCAGCAAGGTTAATCAACCAGATCCATGCCCAGTTTTAGAAAACAACTCTTACTCCTTGTTCTAATATCTTCCACGATGCACATGTGGGTATCTTCGACGACCCAGAGCCCAAGCACCGTATGGTCAGCACCCTCTAGGATCCTTCGCAGGTGACCTAGCGCTTCACTCATAGGCCGCTTCCTTGGTCCCTCATCCACCATACCGGAAGCTCACCATTTAAATCGAACCGAGGCTGGTCAAGACCTCGGTCGACCTTGCTACGGGAGACGTCCTCCATTGACTCTCCGTTAGCAGCTGCAACTTTAACAGTTAGATCTCCATGACCTTAATCCACAAGACGGTCAAAATGCTTCCCCAGCATTCTTGACATAAAACAGTCATTTACAAACAGTTCACAAAATACAGTTTCTATATCGAACTCTCGTCTTTCCACATTATCCCTCCTCGATCCACATTACTTATTCCACATTCCATTCATATGTGTACTCATTCTCATCCATTCACTCATATCGACGACACATTATTTCACATACACATTCACATTCATTATTCTACATACACATCCATGTTCGTACATCCACATCATACATCCAATCCCATATCCACATTCATACATACGCATCCATATCCACATCCATACATCCACATCCACATCCACATTCACATCCATACATCCACATCTACATGCATACATCCATTTTCACATCCTCATTCATACATCCACATCCCATATCCGCATTCATACATACACATCCATATCCACATCCATACATCCATATCCACATCCATATTCACATCCATACATCCACATCTCCATGCATACATCCATTTTCACATCCTCATTCATACATCTACATCCACATACATACATCCAAATCCGTATCTACATCCATACATCCACATCCACATCCACATACATACATCCACATCCGTATCTTCATCTATTCATCCACATCCACATCCACATTCACATCTATACATCCACATCTACATGCATACATCCATTTTCACATCCTCATTCATACATCCACATCCACATACATATTCATACATCCCTTTCCACGTTCCCATTCATATAACCACTTATGCCTTCACATCTATTCTTTTACATCACATCCATTCTCGCCCTATCACAACCCATATACATCTTATCCCATAACATACACTTCTTACCTCATCCCATACACATCTTATCACATCTTATCACATCTTAACTCATCTCATATGCATCTTATCACATCTCATACACCTCTTATCACATCCTATCACATCTCATACACATCCTATCACATCTCATACACCTCTTATCACATCCTATCACATCTCATACACATCTTATCACATTCTATCACTTTCCATATCTATTTATAGAATACAAGAGAATTCTTATATTTGATATATGATTTCTTTACGCATCTATTTATGCATAAATTCCATTTAAGGAGACTAACACTTTCGAAATAAGAATCAATCTTTTATGCATCTTCTTATGCATAAATTCGTTTTAAATGAGAATGACACTTTTGGATTAAAATAAATTCTTTATGCATCTTTCCATGCATAAATCCAAATTAGTAGGAATTACACTTTTAGAATAAAAGAATTTCTCTTATGCATCTAATTTATGCATAAAATCCATTTATGATGAAAATCACACTTTTACATTAAAATAATAATCTTTTATGCATACCTCTATGCATGAAATCCAAATATGATAAAAGTAACACTTTTACATTAATATAATAATCTTTTATGCATACCTCTATGCATGAAATCCAAATATGATAAAAGTAACACTTTTACATTAATATAATAATCTTTTATGCATACCTCTATGCATGAAATCCAAATATGATAAAAGTAACACTTTTACATTAAAATAATAATCTTTTATGCATACCTCTATGCATGAAATCTAAATATGATAAAAGTAACACTTTTACATTAATATAATAATCTTTTATGCATACCTCTATGCATGAAATCCAAATATGATAAAAGTAACACTTTTACATTAAAACACCATATTAGATAATTTGGAAAAAATCCCATTCCCATTTGAAAAATGGGAGCATGGTGAACTTGTCCAAAAGTTTGTCAAAACCCTCTCATGTGACATATCATCGGAAAGATCTTGAAGAGTAGAATCTAAATCTATGATCTCCGCCGACAAATTTGGAGTTAGTATGTTTAACATATGTCCAAAACTATATGGAGTAATTGATTCCCAAAATGTGAGATTTTTTTCAAATTACCTAATATTGACTTTTAATATAATAATCTTTTATGCATACCTCTATGCATGAAATCCAAATATGATAAAAGTAACACTTTTAAATTAATATAATAATCTTTTATGCATACCTCTATGCATGAAATCCAATTATGATAAAAGTAACACTTTTACATTAATATAATAATCTTTTATGCATACCTCTATGCATGAAATCCAATTATGATAAAAGTAACACTTTTACATTAATATAATAATCTTTTATGCATACCTCTATGCATGAAATCGAAATATGATAAAAGTAACACTTTTATATTAAAATAATAATATTTTATGCATACCTCTATGCATGAAAATCAAATATGATAAAAGTAACACTTTTATAATAAAATAATAATCTTTCATGCATACCTCTATGCATGAAAATCAATTATGATAAAAGTAACACTTTTACAATAAAATAATCATCAGTTATGCATAACATAAAAATCAATTTCTCCATGATTACAATAAAATTCTTTCAATTAATCTAGGATGATAATTCCTAGAATATGGTAGGAAGTCCTCTTTTCATGCTTTGAATGAATTTATTTTATGTGTGTAATTTTTACAAAAATTTTGCCATAGCTCCACTGCTATGACTGATAAATCTCAATTATTTTTTAAAAAATAAATCTTATCGTTAAGGGAATGATTAGAATGATCCCTACTTGGATCATTAACCCAATAATGGATTGAATCATCAATATTCATGAAATACTTAAACTAAAAGCATAGAAAAAAGCCATTAATTTGACGTCAAGCATAGATTAATCTCTTGGATTAAGGAAAAGCATTATGAAAAGCTTCATTTGGATTGAGAATGGGTCATGAGTATGACCATTTCTTGAGTGAGAGAGAGAGAAATAAAAACCTTTAGAATTAAGCATAAATGAAAATTTATGTAATTCTTTACTATCATTAATCAATTAACTTCAATAGCATTCATCAAATTATGTAATTCTTCACTATCATTCATTAATTAACTTCAATAGCATTCAAAAACCATTCCAATTAAGCTTCTCAAGCTTGAGAGGAGTTGAGAAGAGAGAAACATTGAGAAATTATATAAAAGATCAAAATTCACCATTTACCTTACAAATTGCTTGATTCTTTGTTCACGGTAGAGGCCCCCAACCAATCAATTGGTTTAGTATGTTGATGGAGCCACCAATGGGGATTGAAGAAAGAGGGAAGCTCCAATTTCATCAATTTGGAGAGAATTTTAGAGAATAGTAAAAATTAGCATTATTTCAGCATAATTCTAATATAGTAAAATTCTCCTATTTTTTTCAAAGGACTCATGTTATATTTATAGGAGAGGGAAGCTCTAACCAAAGCTAACTGATTTTTAGAATTTTCTAGATTTCAGTTTGGTTGAATTTGGACTAGATTTGGACCTTGTTTGGTTCCTTTTTGATTCAAAAATGAAGGAAGACCTTTCCCCCACCGAAGTACATTCTCAGGAACTTCGACTCTCTCCAGAATGAAAAGGGAAGAGCTTCGAAGCGAGAACAGATGCTTCGGATGTTAGGGACTTGGGCACCAGCTCAAGGATTGCCCATCTCCTTATGTGGGCCAAGGAAGCCAGGATCCCAAATTTCCGAGACAGACTCCTTCATTTCAATCCCCAACCAGAGTCCCCCGCGCGCCAGAATCAGGGTAACCCAAGAAGAGTGCCAACTCAGCCTCCTACAGCCTCCATGCAAAGCAGTTTCTAAACTCCCTCCCAGAATTGGAATAACCAAAGAGAGAGAGTTCCACCTCAAACAACAACAACTAGAGCAGTCACCATAGCAGACGAAGTGGAGGAAGAGAAAGGACAGATCTTTGTAGCGATAGAGCATCAAGGGAATAACTGTCAATTCTCGATCCTCTAGACTCCAACAGAGTACGAGAGTAAGCAATTCAAGCTTTAGATTAATTCAGGCAGTACTCATTCTTTTATTTCCCCAGGATGTCTGCGTAAATTAGACCTAAATCAAAAATCAGGAAAACCTATGTAAGTGGAATTATCCAGTGGTGGGAAGATTCTTTTCACTCACCTTGAGACTGACCTTGTTCAGTTTAGCCTAGATGGGAACGTAACACAGTGCCAGTTCAGAGTCCTACCCCTATGAATATATGATGGAATCCTTGGAATGGATTGGCTCCAAAAGAATCAGGCTGACAATCATTGTCCTCCACAAAGGAACCATCTCTTTCCTTGACCTTCTCCAGAATAAAGTTCAAGGAATTGGAATTTTCGGATCCCAAGTGCTACAATTGGTCAAGGCTTCCAATGTATTAAAAGGGCTTAGAAAGAGGCAAGCTGTGTATGTCTTTAAAATGAATCTAGTAGACATAAAATGCAAGGCTAAAGAACCAAAGTGGTTAAGTGAGTATGGAGATGTATCTCCTAAAGAGCTGACTGAGATGCCTCCCTCTCGTGAAGTAGATCATGAGATCGAAATAACCCCTGGAGCTCAGCCCCCCAGTAGCCCAGCGCGTGCATACAAAATGCCAGTCCATAAAGCCATAGAACTTAAGGAACAATTAAGACAACTATTAGAGCAGGGATTCATCAGAGCCAGTGTCTCACCTTGGGGTGCACCCGTTCTCTTTCAAAAGAAGAAAGATGGAATGTTAAGACTCTGTATTGACTACAGAGGATTGAATCAATTAACAATTAAGAATAAGTATCCTATTCCTAGGATTGATGAACTTCTGGATCGGTTAAGTGGGACCCAAATGTTCACAAAGATAGATTTCAAATCCAGGTACTACCAGATCAGAATCAAGGAGGAGGACATCCCAAAGACAGCATTCAATACTCGCTATGGGCATTATGAGTTGAGAGTCATGCCGTTTGAATTGACTAATGCCCCGATGACATTCAATCATCTTATGCAAGATATTCTCGAGATAATTTTGCTCTTGTCTTCTTTGATGATATCTTGGTATACTCAAAGAATGCTACAGACCATGAAGATCATGTGCGCAGGTCTTGGGAATCCTAAGGAAACACCAACTCTTTGCAAAGAAGAGCAAATGGTCTTTCTCTGTTGAGACCAAGTGGAATACTTGGGATTCATAGTGTCAAAGGATGGGATTTCTCTTGACCTCGCAAAGATCCAAGCAGTAGTTGAATGGCCAGAACCCAAGTGAGTAAAGGAAGAGGATTCCTAGGGTAACCGGATGGTATAGGATCTTCATACCTAGGTATGATCAGATAGCATCCCCTTTGACTAACCTTCTCAAGAAAAGTACACTTTTTCAGTGGACCGCAATGTGTCTGAGTGCCTTTGACAAGCTAAAGATAGCCTTAGTAACCAACCCTGTTCAGATTTTACCAAACCCTTTGAATTTGCCTTAGGCGGAGCTCTAATGCAAGAAGGTCATGCAGTGGCCTATGAATCTAGAAACACTCAGAACACATGAGAGGAACTATGCCGTCCATGACTTGGAGTTACTCTCAGTAGTAGTGTATACTCTGAAATTGTGGAGACATTAGGATCTCAATGGAAGGCTTCTTGGGCCCTTTTATTTGGCAGTTTAAGGGAGTCAAACCTTTTCTCTTAAGAAGAAACGTTTTCTAATTAGAAGCTTCAAAACGGCTACTTTATTCGAATTTGAATTTTGGGAGGAAAATGGAATTTAAAATCTAGCGAATAAAACCATATCATGTAACATATCTATGGAAAGCTCTTGATGCATAGATCATGGATCTGTAATCTCCGCTCAAATCGGAGCTTGTATGTAGAAGTTATGGAGGTCCGAAAATTGTAAAATTTCCCCCCCCCCCTTTTGGGGGAAAAAGTGCACCCTTTGACCACTCTTACACCTCTCTTAAAAACCCAACATTTCAGTCCACATGGCAACCCCCCATTTGGCTATTCCTTAATCACCTTGATTAGGCTGGGGCAAATTAAAGGGCCCAAGAACAATCACTTCCTAATGCATTATCTTTTCGTCTTTGATGACAGATCATCAAAGTTTGAAGTGGATCTTCACCCAAAGGGATCTCAACATAGGAGATGGATGCGGAACCTATAGGAATTTGATTTTGAAATAAAGTATCGATCCGAGAAAGAAAATGTGGTTACAGATGCGCTCAGCAGAAAAGCCTCCTTGCTTACAATTACAGTGGTGTCAAATCCATTAATCAATGAAGAAAAGGAGAAAATCATGCAGGACAAATTCTTTGCCCCTATTGCTACCCTTCTGCTGATGCACATGAAAGCAAGACTCTTCAGGAAATGAGTCGAGTTCTTGGGTACAAATTGGATGAAGGATGCATGTATTATAATAATTGGCTATGTATCCCCAATAATGAGGGAATAAAGGGAAGAATTCTAAGGAAGCCCATGATAGCCTGATATTTGGACATCCACGGTTTATAAAAACCTATATGTCTATGAAGAAAAGCTTCTTCTAGCTAGGACTCAAAAAGGATGTACTTGATCATGTGCGAAAATGCTTGATGTGCCAAAGAGTCAAGGCAGAGAGAGTCAAGATGCCAGGGAAACTGCAGCCTCTAGACATTCTAGAGATGAAGTGGGAATGCATCAGTATGGACTTTGCCAACTAGATTACCTTCAGTGCAATCACATTTACAACTCCATTTTTGTGGTAGTTAACAGGCTAACCAAAGTTTCCCATCTAATTTCAGTGAAAGAAACATACTCTGCAGTGGATGTTGCCAGAGTTTTCCTTAAGGAGATCTTCAGATTGCATGGTTTACCTAGGAGGATAGTAAGTGACAAAGATCCCAGATTCACATCAAAATTTTGGACTGCGTTCTTTGAAGCAGTAGGAACTTTCTTGGATCTCAGCATAGCCTATCACCCCCCAAAACCGATGGCCAGACAGAAAGGGTGAATCAAGTAATTGAAGATATCCTTTGGTCATGTTGCAGTAGGGAACCCAAGAATTGGTTAAGTCATCTACATTTGGTCGAATTCGCTTACAATACTTCTTATCATCGGAGCATTGGGATGAGTCCTTTCAAAGGTTTGTATAGACAAGATTGCCTTACACCATTGACTTGGTCTAATCCATTGATTCGAGTCAAAATGTCTAGACAAATGCTTGACGACATGGACCATCAGATGTAATCAATGTGTAAAGATATAAAGGCAGTCCAAGACAGACAAAAGCATTATGCAAATAAAAAGAGATCTGAGAGAGAGTTCGAAGAATCAGATACGGTCTTCATTCGAGTACGACCAAAAAGAAGTTCCTTATCCTTAGGGAAGTACCAGAAGCTCTCTCCCAGATACTATGGGCCGTATGCTTTCATAAAGAAAGTGGGCGAACTAGCCTACAAACTTCTTCTGCCTCCCCATCCCAAGGTACATGATGTATTCCATGTCAGTTTGCTTAAGAAGTATGTACCTAGCCCGAGTCACATGCTTGAGGATGAAAAATTAATCTCTCCAACTCAAGGCCAGATGGTACTCCAACCTGAGAAAATCATTGACATTCAAGAGAAGATTCTCAGGAGCAGAGTCCTTAGAGAATTCTTAGTAAAGTGGAAGTTCTTCCCTCTAGAGAAGATGCCACCTGGGAGAAAGAAGAAGAGTTGGCGAAGGACTACCCCCACTTTGCGAGATGAGGACATCTCGCATTTTTAAAGTGGGAGAGGATGTCAAATAAGATTAGTCCAAGTGTTGGGATAAGATAAATACAAAGAATAAAAGAAAATACCCAAAAATGAGTAAATTCCCACATAAGATGAAGAGTCGACTAAGTACTAGGTTTATTAGTTAAAAGTTATGAAGTATTAAATAAAAAAATGAGATATTTTGAAGTAATCATTCATTTTTGACACATGGGTAAGGAAAAAGGGGACCTTCAAGGAGGCGCCTATTTCACATGTGTGGATGAGTTTTTAACTCTAAAATAATAGGATATTTTTATCTCTCCTCTCTCCTAGATCAAACCAAATCATAAAAGAGAGCCAAATTGGTCCAAATTCAGCCAAACTGAAACTGGAAAATTCTAGAACTCAGTTGGACTCAGTTAGTGGCCTCCCTCACCTATAAATAGACCCTCATTCCTTTGTATTCTCATCAATGAACTAAACTATGTCGGTATTACTCTAAGTTAAGCTTATTTTCTATTATCCTCTAAAAACCCTCTACAAATTGAAGAGATTAGAGCTTCTCTCTCTCTTCAATCTTCCTTGGAGACTCCAACAACATACCAAACCAATTGATTAGTTGGGGGCCTCTACTCATCAAAGAATCAAGTAATTTAGGAGGTAAAGTGTGGATTATTGTCTTCTTTTTCTTAAATCTCCAAATGTTTCTCTTCTCAACCCCTCTTAAGCTTGAGAAGCATTAATTTGAATGGCTTTTGAATCCCATTGAAGTTCTTTAATGTATTGTAATGAAGAAACACATAAATTTCTATTTATGCTTAATTTATAATGGTTTTTAAGCATTTCTCTCTCTCCCCCCAAAGAATGGTTATTCCTATGACCTATTCTCAATTCAAATGAAGCTTCTCATGAAGCATTTCTCTAATCTAAAAGTAATTTCTATATTTGTCTAATTGGAGGCCAAAATAATTTCTTTTTATTACTTTTATGCTATTAGATTTATGGTAAAAATAAGAATCAATCCATAATTGGATAATGATCCAATTAGTGGTTATTCTAATCACATGAATAATACTAAACTTTATTCTTTCAAATTTTTTGAGAATTATCAGTAATAGCAGCGGAGCTATGGAAAAATTTCTTTAAAAATAACACATAAATCATTTTCCTTTATATTATGAAAAGAGGACTTCCTACCATATTCTAGGATTAATCATCCTAGATTAATTGAATGATTCTCATTATAATCATGGAAAATTTAATTTTTATGTTTATGCATAAATAGTCAATTAGGAAAAAGAGGAATTTCTAGTAAACCATTTTTATGTTAAAAGAGTAATCCCCATGAAAATGGAAATCCATGTGCTCCAATAAGAGAAAAATTGTGATGCTAAAATAATGCATATTTTATTTATAAATTAAAGAAGGATTTTAGTTAAATTTATCTTTTTGCATAGATGAATTTTCAATGATGAAAGAGGAATTCCCACTATATTGGAATCCAAATATTTAAATGAGGAAAGTGTAATTCCTAGTGTAAAGGAATTTAGGAATATTTTTATTTATGTTTTTAAGAGAAATTTTAGTTAAATTTATCTTTTTGTATAGATAAGATTAAATGATGAAAGAGGAATTCCCACCATATTGGAATTCAAATGTTTAAATGAGAAAAGTATAATTTTTAGCTTAATGGAATTAATGGATATTTTTATGTAATTTTTAAGAAGAATTTTAAGTAGATTTAATCTATGGTAAAAGAGGAATTCCCATGATAATTGGATTGCACTCATTGAAATGAGAAAAAAGAAGGATTTGAAGTTTATTCAAAAAAGTAGGTATTGATATTTTAGTTAAAAGAAAAAATTTTATGATATTAAAAAAAGATGGATTTGAATTAAATTTTAGTGTCAAAAGATGAATTTCCACCATAATTCTACCTAATGAATTAAGGCTGAGAAATCATGTGGCATAAAGAATATCTTTGGATATTTTAATTGGTAAAATCACTAAATGTATATTTACCCAAAACTAGATTTTTATATGAAGGGAATCCTTGTAGAACTAAACCGAATGAATTTGGTTAGACTACGTGAGGGACGAATAGTAAACCTAATTGTCCTTCTCTTGATCTGAATCAGACAAAAACTTCATGACCAATTCCACTTACTAAATCCAAAGAATAGACTTCTAAAACTAATCTAGTTTTTCCTTGACCAAACTCACCAAGAATCTAGTTGGACAAATAAAAAAAATGATGGGTAGATTACCCTCATGAGAGATCAAGGATCCTCATTATGAAACTGGGAATTATGCAAAAAGGGTTGTCGGAACCGATCTCAAACTGGAATTTTACTTGCATTGGAGCCTCTGTTTTTTTCATTCAAAGGACTGTTTTACGTCAGAATGCTAGAGGAAGCATTTGGCTTATGTTTTTCTAAGAGGAGGTTCGTTGGAACAGCTGTCGGGGAGTCATCAAGGGAGGGTGCTCGCGGCAAAGCCTGCTGAGGTCTTCACCAGTCTCGGTACGGTTAAAATTGTGTGCTTCTAGTACGATGGGTGAGGACCGACGAAGCGGTCCGTGAGTGAAGTGCTAGGACACCTAAGGAGGATCATAGAGAGTTTTGACCACGTGATGCAGGGGCTTGCGATTGCTAGGACACCCATGCATACGTCGAGAAAGATTTCGGATGGATAAAAAGGAAAGATTTTTGGGAACCAATTTTTGATGGATCTCGTTGGTTGGCCATCTGGTCTTCAACAGAGAGTTCAGAGGATACATTTTTGTAATACAATGGACTCGAAATTTCAGAAAATGATGATAAAAAATATTATGATTTCTATTGAAGGATTGTTTTAAAGCCAGGTGAATCTATTATAAATGGCAATTTCATATTGGGTGTGTATGTGGTATGCCTACCTTGATTTTTGTATGAATCGTCAGCTAGGGGACCTAGGAACTCTTTTCCTCTCTACCCGGGCAAAAACCCAACCAAATCTTTATAAAGGAATCCCACCAATTCAGTGGCCGGATGGGGTAGGTTGGATCAGAGGATTCCTGAGAAAAAACTAGATACGATTAGTTACGTTATTTAGTTTTAAATCTTGAGAAGACCTTGTTCTATGGGAGGGGATCATCGGTTGTGCCTCGTAAATGAGGAAGAAAGTGGTGATTCCATGTGCAAGTCTCTTCTTGATCTGACCATGTGACTTCGGTTTTGGTCAGATCAGTTTTTCTAGTTAAGACTTGACGGAATAATTTTCCCATTAGAAGATTTTTCCCAATTTGTGGAGTCACCCGTGCCTTTCGGGCGAGGGGAGTCTTTCGGGCCCGCCCAGGCTAGCCTCTCGTCCCGGACATCCGCGGGCGAGGCCCTGAGTGTGTGGACCCCACCCCGTGCAGGAGGCCGACGTCGCTTCTGCCGTGGGTAGGAGCCCCAGAGCGGGCGCGGGGGACCTCACAGTGGGTGAGACAAAGGTGGTTGGCCCTTTATATATATTTGGAGGAAGGTATGGGCATGGCTTCACAAAGGTAAGACCATGGCTTTCTAGATTGAACGATCATGGTGGGGGTAACGAAAATGAGAGTGAACGGCCATGGCTTTTTGGAGTGAATAGCCATAGATTCAATGATTGAATGGTCATGGATCAGCAGATTAAAAATGAACAGCCATGTCTTTGGAGATTGAGGGACCAAAAATTTAGCGATTGAAAGTGAATGGCCCATTGATTCAATAATTGAAGGGCTCATGGATTTAGCAATTGGATGGACATGGACTTCACAGATTGAACAATGTGGATTTTTTATTTTTATTTTGGGCACCTTGTAAAGAGGTTTTGTACCCAAAGGCAATAGAGAAAGAATCCCGCTGCACTTTTTGTACTAAATACTTGACCAATTTGTGAGGTAGAAGGTGACTCCAATTAGGTTTTGGCAAGGTTGGCTACACTTGTGGAAGATTGGATGGGAGCGGCTAGGTAATGGGGGCTTGGAGACACGAATGGTTGAGTGGTGGGGGTGCACCAAGGGAGTCGGATGATAAGGGCCAGTGAGTAGTGGAGGTTGCAGGTATATCAAAGTTGGATATCTTTTCTTTTCCTTTGTCTTGCATAGTAGTATTGGGGGTGACAACGAAGGCTATCTTGGGCCGGCAATTGGATGTTTTGGCACTGGGTTCCTAGGGAGTAAGGAGAGTGCATGTCGGCCATCTCAATAACCAAATGTGCTGATTGTTCTCATAGAACTTTTGAGATTCAAGGAGCGCTTTATAGACCCACCACCTTTAGGTTGTTGTGGCATTCGGGTGGGGCATGTAGCTATGCCGGTTTTGTTTCTTGGGAGGTCTTTGCACGAGGGTCTCATGTACTCTGCAGGCTTGTGGCTATGGATTGGAGGTTGATGGGAGGCATAAGTGTTGGGTCGTTCTATGGTTTGAGGGGGATGGTTGGATCTTTAGGGAATCCATAGAGTCATAGCACCCTCATAATAACCTTGGTATACACGTGTCTTCTTGAACACCCATTAGTGAGGCTTATTGGGTTGGGTGTAGCGGGGATGAATGTGTACCTATAGCTTGCTAGTTGTGTTAGTGGGATTATATTTGTTAGTGGCCTCTTTGTTGTGGGCTTGAGTTTCTCTAGAGCTTGTGTAGATGAGGCTTGTTGAAGTGATTGGGTATTTAGGAGGGGGTGAGGCCTCTTTCTAGGTGGTATGGTTTTATGCTAGTCGAGGAGCGGGGTGATCGGGGTTGGTGGAAGAGAGAATTTAATTTATGGAGGGTGATTAGATGATTCAGGCTCTTCATCTATCATCAAAACTGTAACTTTCCTTGAGGCAACTTGTAGTGTTTCTATTCTTGCAATCAATCTAACAATGGTTTTGTCCCACCCATGTGCCCCAAAAGGATGTCTTCATGCATTGTTCCTATAGGCATAACATAAAACTTTCCTTCCAAGGGGTTATTTCCAATGTGAAATAAAGTTGTAATCGTACCTAAACATTGGACTGAGTGTGAATCAACATTAGTGACCATGGATGGGATTTTCATTAATGTTCGCCTCCCAAGGGACACATGTAACCATCATCATGGAACAACACCATGGCATCATGGATACAATCCATGGAAACATAGTCAACCATCATCGACGAAACATATAACCATCACCATGGAACAACGATCCATGGAAACATAGTCAACCATCATCGAGGAGACATGTAACCATCATCATGGAACAACACCATGGCATCATGGAAACAATCCATGGAAACATAGTCAACCATCATCGGCGAAAGCTTGCACCCTACATGCGCACACACACACACATGACTAACATATATATGAAGATGTGAGTGAATTACGTCAATGCAATGAACACATATACATATATCGATAAAATGTGTAACCATCACCACCATGGCATCATGGACATTTTGACGAAGAAGCATCCATATGTATGCTTGAAGAATCATCATAAAACAGCACCATGGCATCATGGATCTTTTCCATGGGAACATAGTCAACCATCATTCACGAAACATGTAACCATCATTCACGAAACATGTAACCAAGTCAATGGATGCACATTCCATCAATATGAAAGAAACAAGATGCATTTAAAAGCATCACAATCAATATGGGAGAAACAATTGACATACCTTTTCTTGAGGATTTAATATGAGAATCATACCTATCAGCTCCTCATCTGAAAAGTGAGATTTGAGTATGCTCCACGCACTTGATGGATACCTACCTATATAGCAGTTTTCGTGATGGAGAACCAATGCTACCATTGTATGATGGAGATAAGGATTATGTCTCCACAAGATCTTCCTTAGAAACAACTACTCCTGAATAGCTTCCATTAAAAGATGTCAAAATTAGCAGGTTACGATAGCCATATCAAACTCGACACCAAATAGAGGGTTTTCGCCGCGTGTGTCCCAGATCTCTCTTGAATCATCTGTGTCTTGTCTGTGTGCGTTCTACTTTCCACACGGCACAAAACATCCTACCCTTTTCCTGTTCATCAATTACATCACCATTGCATCGCCCACATCATCGTCAGCAAATCTGCATCAACATCAGCGAACCTCGTCATTGATCTCCGCTTATATATTAGCAATCCGTTCACACTCTTCTTAGTCGCAAAATTGTGGGTTGTGCTGCATCACATAAAGCTTTTAGGGTTTCCAAATTCGTCTTCTTTTCTGCACAGGCGATTCTCTTGGGCTTTCCTGTTTGTTCGAAAGCGCCAATTTGTTTATATCAAGACATGTTTAGGGTTTTCTACACTAGTTTAGGGTTCTAGGCTGCCAATTTCGACGTCTTTGATTTGGGTGCTGCCAATTTTTGGGGACTTCGATTTGGGCGCTGCCAATTTTGGAGACTTTGATTTGGACTCTGCGAACTCTGTGGATCCTTGTACGACCAACCTCTTGCAAGATTTTGATACTCCAATCCGATATCATCATCATCGCAATTAATCTTTGATCCTCTCCGATTACGTGTTTGCTTTTTCGTTCCTCAAACAGAAGCCCAAAGTGCTTTGACTGCCTTGCTTTTTATTTCTTCAAACTAGAAGCGCAGAGTGCCTTTGTATGGAGACGAAAGTCACACAAACCTCTCCGATTACGTGTTTGCTTTTTCTTTCCTCAAACAGAAGCCCAAAGTGCTTCGACTGCCTTGCTTTTTATTTCTTCAAACCAGAAGCACAGAGTGCCTTCGTATGGAGACGAGAGTCACACAAACCTCTCCGATAGACTTTGACCTGTAGAGATCTCTAGGTTCACGTAGAACCATAGCTCTCATACCATGTTGAAATGTAGAGAGAAAGAGACGAGACAAGAGACATATCATGTATGCTCCCAAAGAATGATTCATATTGAGGACAAGATACATATATATAGGTGAGACCAAGTTAGGTAGAGTGAGCTATATATAGAGCTCCAACAAATCATTCCTTCATCCGAGTATCTATGGCATCATTGGCAACCAAAACGCTCACCACCTGTTCACTCAGGGGCCTTTTCAATAGTTCCTATCTCATAGTACTCGGCAATATAATCACTTATAAAAATCAAGATGAAATCTCCGTTGAAGATCAGCAAGATCAACCAACAGATCCATATAAAAGAGCCATGGACTCATCCGTTGAGGACCAGCAAGGTCAATCAACAAGATCCATGCCTGGTTTCAGAAAACAACTCTTACTCCTTATTCCAATATCTTCCACGATGCACGTGTGGGTATCTTCGATGACCCAGAGCCCGAGCACCGTATGGTCAGCACCCTCTAGGATCCTTCACAGGTCACCTAGCGCTTCACTCATAGGCCGCTTCCTTGGTCCCTCATCCACCGTATCGGAAGCTCACCATTTAAATCAAACCGAGGCTGGTCAAGACCTCGGCTGACCTTGTGCTACAGGAGACATCCTCCATTGACTCTCCGTACAGCAGTTGCAACTTTATCAGGTAGGTCTTCACGACCACATTCTCAAGATAGTCAAAATGCTTCCCCAGCATTCTTGACATAAAACAGTCATTTACAAACAGATCACAAATACAGTTTCTATAATGAATTCACATCTTTCCAGTTTGTTCCACATCAATCCATATTACTTAACCCAAACCCAATTCATAAGTGTATCCATTCTTGACCAGATACATCATTTTCCATCCCATCTCATCAGATTCATTCACTTCACAATATCCATTCCTATCTTTCTAAATTTACATTACGTCTCATCACTTCCATTTCTCATTACATCTCATTCGTTTAGATCTTATATTATTCATTCACATTCTGATTCACATGACATCTCATCTCATCCATTCGCTCATATATCGACTTCATATCCATTCACATTCATATTTGTATTCATTATTCCACATCCACATCCACATTCACAAATCCACATCCACATCCATACATCCACTTCCACATCCACATCCATACATCCATTTTCACATCCACATTCATACATTCACATCCACATTCACATTCATGCATCCACATCCACTTCCACATCCATACATCCATTTCCACATCCACCTTCATACATTCACATCCCCATTCACATCCCCATTCACATTCATACATTCACATCCACATTCACATTCATACATCCGCATCTACATCCACATTCATATATCCACATCCACATCCATACATCCCATTTCCACATCCACATCCATACATCCATTTTCACATCCACATTCATACATTCACATCCACATTCACATTCATACATCCACATCTACATCCACATTCATACATCCACATCCACATCCACATCCATACTTCCATTTCCACATCCACATTCATACCTTCACATCCCCACTCACATTCATACATCTACATCTGCATCCATACATCCATATCCACATTCCACATTCCGCATCCACATCCACATTCCACATCCTCATTCACATTCACATACATCCACATCCACATTCCATATCTACATCATTTCTTTCACATACATATAACTGCATCCATTCTTTCAGATACATAAATCTCCATCTATTCATCGTTCATTTTCATCTATCTGATTCATTTCACATCCTCATATCTATTTATAGAATACAAGAGAATTCTCATTTTTTATATAAGATTTCTTTACGCTTCTATTTATGCATAAATTCCATTTTAAGGAGAATAACACTTTAGAAATAAAAATCAATCTTTTATGCATCTTCCTATGCATAAATTCATTTTAAATGAGAATGACACTTTTGAATTAAAAATCAATCTTTTATGCATCTTCCTATGCATAAAATCAAAATTGATGAAAATAACTATTTTGAACTAAAAATAGATTTCTTTATGCATCTTTCTATGCATAAAATCAAAATTGATGAGAATAACACTTTTGGATTAAAATAAATTCTTTATGCATCTTTCCATTCATAAATCCACTTTAGTAGGAATTACACTTTTAGAATAAACGAATTTCTCTTGTGAATCTAATTTAAGCATAAAATCATTTATGATGAAGATCACACTTCTAATATAAAAAATATCTTTTATGCATATGTTTATGCATACAAATCATTTATCATGAAAATCACTCTTTTAATATAAAAGGATTTCTTTTATGCATCTAATTTATGTATAAAATCATTTATGATGAAAATCACACTTTTAATATAAAAATAATAATCTTTTATGCATACCTCTATGCATGAAAATCAAATATGATAAAAGTAACACTTTTATAAATAAAAAAATAATCTTTTATGCATACTTCTATGCATGAAAATCAAATATGATAGAAGTAACACTTTTATAATAAAAATAATAATCTTTTATGCATACTTCTATGCATGAAAATTAAATATGATAAAAGTAACACTTTTATAATAAAAATTAATCTTTTATGCATACTTCTATGCATGAAAATCAAATATGATAGAAGTAACACTTTTATAATAAAAATTAATCTTTTATGCATACTTCTATGCATGAAAATCAAATAGGATAGAAGTAACACTTTTATAATAAAAAATAATCTTTTATGCATACTTCTATGCATGAAAATCAAATATGATAAAACTAACACTTTTATAATAAAAATTAATCTTGTATGCATACTTCTATGCATGAAAATCAAATATGATAGAAGTAACACTCTTATAATAAAAAATAATCTTTTATGCATACTTCTATGCATGAAAATCAAATATGATAAAAGTAACACTTTTATAATAAAATTTAATCTTTTATGCATAAAAATCAAATATAATGAAAGTAATACTTTTATAATAATACTATTTTTATTTTATACAAATAATCAAAATGCATCTTCTATGCATGAAAATGGTACTTTAGAATATAGAAACCATAAGGATTACTCTTTTAGAATAATAAAAGATGAAATCCTTAGTCAACTCTTCATCTTATGTGAGTATTTACTTATTTTTGGGAGATTTTTTTTTTATTTCTTCATTTATCTCCTCCCTACATTTGGATGAATCTTATTGGTCCATAGGAACCTTAATTTAAAATTTCAAAAAAATCTTCACCCCCAGGATAATGCCTCTTAAACAGATTATACTTAATTTCTAATGCACCTTCTGAAATTCTTTTTGAGCTTCTGTTTCAGGGGAACTTATTTTAATACGAAGAGATATTTTTCTATCCAAAAATATTTAAAAATTAAATTACCACTCTCTAGAAGATTTTCTCTCTCTAGGCTAAAACTCATAGAAACAAGATCTTTTATATTTCTGAAGAGGGATCTGACTACAGGGGAAGATACTGGACATCATGAGGGCTTGGGAGAGGAATCTTACATTCTACCCCACTTAAAAAACGTGAGATGTCCTCATCTCGCAGGTGAAGTATGATCTTTTTCATCATCTTCTTCTTCTTCAATCACTTCCAGCATTGCTGCCTTCGAAGTGGATGGCCGATTTGGGAACAACTCTCTTTGACTTTCCTTATTCTGAGGTGGAGGTCTTGCATTACGTTGGATTGAAACTACAGGTTGGATAGAGGGTCTACCTCTGAGATTTCCCTGATTTTAGAATCCTGATTACTCTGGTAGGAAGGGGCTGGAGTCTGGAATCTTGACCCCTGATTTCCCTGCCCTGAAAACCTTGATCCAAAAGGAGTTGGGAAATCCATATTACGATGTCCAATTCCTTGACAGTTATAGCATTTCACTCTCTTGTTCAAGGGTGGAACTTCTGAAGTTGAAATCTAGGGAATTGAGTCTCAGAAAAAAGACATTTCTCCTATTCTGGAACTTCCCATATCCTGGGTTTGGACCGTGATATCTCTTAGGCAAAGGAAGGTTGGAATCATCTTCTAAGAATTGGCGGGACTTTGACATCAAAGGCTTTGGCGAAATCCCTTACCATTCTTACTGCTTTGGGCATTGAGATAGGTTTTGCATTCTTGACTAAAGTATCCAATGGCTCGTTCATTCCCCGAATGAATCTGGCCATCAATTGCTCTTCATCCAATTGAGGAGAATATTTAAGGAGAAGGGCAAAAGCCTGATGGTACTCTTCAATTGTCCGATTTTCTTGCTTTAGTTCCAAGAACTCATTCATCTTAGTTTCAAGAAAGCCTAGGGGACAAAACCTCTTTCTGAGGTAAGCCTTGAGCGGTGTTACCCTAGTTATATCTCGACAGGTCCGCCATTTGGTCTGAGCTACAGAAGTTCCCAAGTGAGGGAAAAGTGAGCGCTCATACAGTTCTATAAAATCCTTCTTCACAGACTCGCTTGCGTCTTGAAGGTGAGAAATCATCATGGATAAAACCAATTCGTGCTGCCAAGCCATGAAGGAGATTTAAGAAAGAAAGGGGATCGATGGAAGTAAGATTACTGTGAGCGACAAGTGAAAGTTATGACTTATATAAAGGAAGGAGCTAGCGTAACCTAGAAGCCAACGGTATCTTGCCACTGAAGTTTTACCGTCTTTCCATGATTTGGGTTTGGCACATATTTCTATAGAAGGCTTACATGAAATACATTATGAACTTTGAGATGAGGAGGTAAAAGAAGCTCGTAACCTAAGTCACTTACTTTCTTTGAATTCAGATAAGGCTCACAATATCTGGGGGATAACTTCTTATACTCCCCAAGAGATAAAGAACTTCTTTTCGGCCGTTCTCAAATGAAAACCAAAACCTTGGCATCCAAAACACCGGTTCTCACTTCTAAACTCATCGTTCTGAATCCTTAAAACAGGTGGGGCTCCCGAGAAAGTATTCTGGGGAAAGGTCTTCCTTTTTTAAACAGAATCTTTCTTTTATTTTAGAGAGGGAATAATTATAAGATCAGAAAGGGAGGTTCTTACTCTTGTATGCCTCGAAGGTTGGGGGAGGAATCTTACATGTGGTGTTGCCAGTATGTGGTTGTTGGGTGCCTTGCATTGTGTTTTGTGAAGGCATGGTAACACGTGCAGTGTTCTTGGTGCGTGCCATATCCATGTACGACTATGCTAACGTGGTGATGTGCTGGTGTCCTTACATGGGTGTCTACGTAGATCTTGAGCTCAAGCTCTCTAAAAAAGTGAAATGAAAATAAAGTGAGAGAAGGAACTATTAATAGTTTTTTTAAGGGAAAAAAAAACCTAACTAAACTTATTTTGTTAGCCTTATTACATCTAGATTTATGCTGGTGCGTGCACAACCCAATGCCTCCTTGTCTCCTCATTTATGCACGCCAAGCACCATGCCTATGGGGAGCATTGGTCTGCAACCATTCAAGCCGAGCATGACTTTTTGTAGCCTTGCGTGCCTCTTGCACAAGCTTAGATTGTTGGGCCCGCTCCCTAACCAATACCCTTCCAAAGGCTGTGCGATAAAACCAATTGAATGTCTCTTGTAGATAGTTTGTACGTGTTCCTCCTACAGAAACTCCACCTCCATGTCTTGTATTTTTGAAATAAACCCCTCTTGCTTTATAATGTTATTTCTCCATCCCTTGGGTACTCCACATGCCTATGGGGAGCATTGGTCTGCAACCATTCAAGCCGAGCATGAATTCTTGTAGCCTTGCGTGCCTCTTGCGCAAGCTTAGATTTGTGGGCCCGCTCCCTAACCAATACCCTTCCAAAGGTTGTGCGATAAAACCAATTGGACATCTCTTGTAGATAGTTTGTACGTGTTCCTCCTACAAAAGCTCCACCTCCATGTTATGTATTTTTGAAATAAACCCCTCTTGCTTTATAATGTGATTTCTCCATCCCTTGGGTACTCCACATGTCGAGCGATCCATACTTGTTCATGAAATACGCACCATGCGCATAAACTATGTGCTGTACACATGACAATAGAATTTAATTAGAAAAAGTCAAGGTTAAAACACACCAGTTTTTTTTTATTGTACAACTTACCATATAATGTGTTACTTTACTCTCTCCCCAAGCACCTAGCACACTTTTGGTGAATTCTATGATATGTTGTTGGAATGATGCTCGTTCTTGGGCAGTTGTGCTACTTTGATTCATAATGTGAACCATGTTATTGAAATCTATCCAAAGCTTTTTGCGCATATTTACAAGAGCTGGCATTGGAAAATCTACATTTGTGGTGATTGCACACAGGTCTCTCTAGAGTCCGCAAGTCTTCTTTGAATTCTCTATGTTTGCTGGCTTCTCCAAAAATCTCCTTGCCTTTGATCTAGTCATGGGGAGACCTTTTGAGCAACCTCGTATGACATACTAGAGGCCTTCTTATTCACTGCAATTTTCACGTTTCCGCCATGGTAGCCCAGAGAATTTAAAAGATGCTCTAATTTACCAAGGGCTGCAACTTTCCTCTCTTGTGTAGGCATTGTGAATGCATAATTGATATGGCACTTAAGTAATCGATCACATGAATGCATGAAGTGTGCAAAAGTGAATATTCTTTAGTGGAAAATTAATGATGGGCCTCCAATTTGAATTCCTGTTTGGTTCTTCTAGCATATCATGAGACATGACACCTTCCACCCATCTTGCATTTGGTTGTTCCCCATCTTCATCACTCATCAGTTGACTCGGTTGGATCTACTGCATCTTCTTGTTGCTTCTTCCCTTTCTTGTTGGGACCTTTTGAGGCATCCTTCCCAGTAGAACCAACCTTCTATATACCTTTTCCATTTGTCTTTTTCTGCCTAGGAATATCAATCTGAGCATTGCAGTATGGACAAGGCCATCTTGATGTCGCGCCTTGAGTTCAACCCATCATACATTTAATTGTCTTCAAATCTCCCCCAAGATGCCAATCCACCTTGAACTTTCCTATGTTTTCTACATCTAAAAGTTGACCATCAATTTACTTTTTGATTACATCTGTTATCCAGGGAGTCCTTTCAAACATCCATGTCAATACCTCATGTGTCTCCTTCGGTACCTCGAATGCACCAAGCCACTAGACCTCTTTCTCAGATTGCACACTAAAACTTAGTTTGGTAGTCTTTTCCCATGCACAAATCATGGCCTCATTTGTGAGATCCCCCTGTTCCCACCGAGCAACGGATTCGGGTACTAGCAGCGGAAGTAGCACTTCTCGCACGGGACAGGGGTCCCACATTCGGGGCCTCGTCCACGGATATCCGGACAAGAGACTAATCCGTCGGTTTTTCCAAAACCGAACCCGGAAAAACTTCCCTTACCCGGAAAGCACGGGCGATTCCACCAGGATAATTTTTTTACTCTAACGTAGTCAAGATCATTACTGATCACGCTGATCCAACTGCACCTATAAAGATACTCGGTCGGATCAAGGAAGAAACTTGCACTTGGATCATTGGGATCAACGCTTTTTTCCCCATCAAGAGGCACAGCCGTTGATTCCTATCCATAGAACAATTACTATCCGGGACTTACTTCATCTATCGTAATAACAGAAATTGAGTCTCGGTTTACGGATCCATCAGTCCAGCCTAACCCCATCCGATCCCATGGGTTAGCCAACCGCCCAACCACTGTAGTGATGGGATCCAATTTGGAATTTGGTTAGGTTTTGTCCCGGGTACCAAGGAAAAGAGTTCCAAGGCCCCCTAGCCGGAATTTCATGCAAACATAAAACTAGCCACACCACTTACACACCCAATATGAAAATTGCCTTTTTCCTAGCATCAGCTAACTTTAAAACAATCCTTTAATGAAACCATAGTACCACTGATCACAATCTCCCAATTTATCCAGTTGATTCATAATTTCCCATCATTCCTTCATCAGAGTATCTATGGCATCATTGGCAACTAGAACGCTCACCACCTGTCCACACAGAGGCCGTTTCCATAGTTCCTAGCCCATAATACTCGGCAATATAATCACTTATCAAGATGGACTCTCGTTGAAGATCAGCAAGATCAACCAACAGATCCATATAAAAGAGCCATGGACTCATCCGTTGAGGACCAGCAAGGTCAGTCAACCAGATCCATGCCCGGTTTCACAAAACAACTCTTACTCCTTGTTCCAATATCTTCCTCGACGCACGCGTGGGTATCCTAGGCGACCCAGAGCCCGAGCACCGTATGGTCAGCACCCTCTAGGATCCTTCGCAGGTGACCTAGCGCTTCACTCATAGGCCGCTTCCTTGGTCCCTCATCCACCGTACCGGAAGCTCACCATTTTAATCGAACCGAGGCTGGTCAAGACCTCGGTCGACCTTGCTACGCGAGACGTCCTCCATTGACTCTCCGTCAGCAGTTGCAACTTTATCAGTTAGGTCTCCACGACCTTAATCACAAGACGGTCAAAATGCTTCCCTAGCATTCTTGACATAAAACAGCCATTTACAAACAGCATTTACAAACAGTTTACAAATACAGTTTCTATATTAACTCTCATTTTTCCACATTATCCCTCATTAATCCACATTACTTATTCCACATTCCATGTATATGTGTACTCATCCAATCACCTCCTTTTCCATCTCTTCGCTTCAGATTCCTTCACATCACATATCATATATTCACATCCATATCCACATCCATACGTCCACATCCACATCTACATTCACATCCATACGTCCACATCTACATGCTTATCTCCATTTTCACATCCTCATTTATACATCCACATCCCATATCCACATTCATACATACACATCCATATCCACATCCACATCCACATCCACATTCACTTCCATGCATCCACATCTACATGCTTACCTCCATTTTCACATCCTCATTTATACATCCACATCCCATATCCACATTCATACATACACATCCATACATCCACATCTACATCCACATACACATCCATGCATCCACATCTACATGCTTACCTCCATTTTCACATCCTCATTTATACATCCACATCCCATATCCACATTCATACATACACATCCATACATCCACATCTACATCCACATACATACATACATCCACATCCACATTCCACATTCACATCTATACATCCACATCTACATTCACATTCACATACATCCACATCCACATTCCACATCCACATCCACATTCCCATACATCCACATCTATACATCCACATTCCACATTCACATCTACATTCACATTCACATACATGCATCCACATCTACATCCACATACATACATACATCCACATCCACATTCCACATTCACATCTATACATCCACATCTACATTCACATTCACATACATCCACATCCCCATTCCCATTCACATCTATACATCCACATCTACATCCACATACATACATACATCCACATCCACATTCCACATTCACATCTATACATCCACATCTACATCCACATTCACATACATCCACATCCACATTTCCATTCACATCTATACATCCACATCCATTCACATCTATACATCCACATCTACATCCACATTTACATCTATGCATATACATCTTCATGCATATATCCATTTTCATGTTCATACATCCACACTCCCATCTCCATATCCACACATCCACATACATACATCCATTTTCACATTCCCATTTATATAACCCCATATACCTTCACATCTAATCTTTTACATCACATCCATTCTCGCCCTATCACAACCCATATACATCTTATCCTATCACATACACTTCTTACCTCATCCCCCCATACACATCTTAATTCATCTTATCACATCCTAACTTATTTCATAAGCATCTTATCACCTCTTATCACACCTCTTATCACATCCTATCACTTTCCATACGTATCTTATCAATTCTTATCACATCTCATACACCTCTTATCACATCTTATCACATTTCATATCTTTTTAAAAAAAAAAAAAAAAAAAAGAGAATTCTTTTATTTGATATAAGATTTCTCTACACATTTATTTATACATAAATTCCATTTAAGGAGACTAACACTTTCGAAATTAAAATCAATCTTTTATGCATCTTCTTATGCATGATTTCAATTTGGTAGGGAATTATACTTTTAGAATAAAAGAATTTCTCTTATGCATCTAAGTTAAGCATAAAATCCATTTATGAGAAAAATCATACTTTTAGTATAAAAGAATATCTTTTATGCATACCTATATGCATGAAATCCAATATGATAAAAGTAACACTTTTGATATAAAAATTTTTCCTTTATGCATACTTCTATGCATGAAAATTAAAAATGATAAAAGTAACACTTTTGATATAAAAATTTTCCTTTATGCATACTTCTATGCATGAAAATTAAAAATGATAAAAGTAACACTTTTGATATAAAAATTTTCTTTTATGCATACTTTTATGTATGAAATAAAAATGATAAAAGTAACACTTTTGATATAAAAATTTATCCATTATGCATACTTCTATGCATGAAAATAAAAATGGTAAAAATAACACTTTTGATATAAAAATTTATCCTTTATGCATACTTCTATGCATGAAAGTAAAAATGATAAAAGTAACACTTTTGATATAAAAATTTATCCATTATGCATACTTCTATGCATGAAAATAAAAATGGTAAAAATAACACTTTTGATATAAAAATTTATCCTTTATGCATAATATTAAAATTTAATTTCTCCATGATTATAATGAAATTCTTTCAATTAATCTAGGATGATGATTCCTAGAATATGGTAGGAAGTCCTCTTTTTATGCTTTGAATGAAAATTTTTTATGCATAATTTTTATGAAAATTTTGCCATAGCTCCGCTGCTATGACTGATAAATCTCAATTTTTCTAAGGGATAAAGCTTATCATTAAGGAAATAATTAAAATGATTCTCTAATTGGATCCTTAATCCATAATGGATTGAATCATCAATATACATAAACTAAAAGCATAAGAAAAAGCCATTAATTTGGCCTCAAGCATAGCTTAATCTTGGGTTAAGGAAAAGCTTTATGAAAAGCTTGATTTGGATTGAGAATGGGTCATGAGTATGACCATTTCTTGAGTGAGAGAGAGAATTTACATAAGAATCATTAGAATTTAAACATAAATGAAAATTAACTTCAATAGCATTTATTAAATTATGTAACTCTTCACTACTATTCAAACTTCAATAGCATTTAAAAAAAACCATACCAATTAAACTTCTCAAGCTTGAGAGGGGTTGAGAAGAGAGAAACATTGAGAAATTATAGAAAGATGAATATTCACTAATTACCTTACAACTTGCTTGATTCTTTGTTCACGGTAGAGGCCCCCAACCAATCAATTGGTTAAGTATGTTGATGGAGCCACTAATGGGGATTGAAGAAAGAGGGAAGCTCCAAAAACTAGTGAATTATTAAATGAATTCACAGTTCTTGGCTTAGGTGGAGTAGAGTAACGATGCATAAACACTATATATTTTTCAACAAGGGTGAGGCTTCTATTTATAGGAAAAATTGAGCTCCTAACCAAACAAACTGATTCTAGAATTTTCTAAATCAGTTTGGTCAATATTTGACCATTTTTAGGTCAGTTAAGCTAACTTTTTGGAACTAGACTTGAATGAGGAGAGAGGAGAGATGAAATATCTCAATTTTTATGAGTTTAAAACTCATTCAAGCATGTGAAATATGCACCTCCTTTAAAGAACTCCCCTTCCTTACATATGTCATATTTTTAATATTGCTCATAGTTTTTTACTAATAAACCTTGTACATTTTCAACTCTTCATCTTATGTGAAATATGCACCTCCTTTAAAGAACTCCTCTTCCTTACATATGTCATACTTTTAATATTGCTCATAATTTTTTTCTAATAAACCTTGTACATTTTCAACTCTTCATCTTATGTGAAATATGCACCTCCTTTAAAGAACTCCTCTTCCTTACATATGTCATACTTTTAATATTGCTCATAATTTTTTACTAATAAACCTTGTACATTTTCAACTCTTCATCTTATGTGAGTATTTACTCATTTTTGGGTATCTTCTTTTTCAAATTGGATTTATCTCCTCCCTACACATGGATTGATGCTATTGGTCCATAGGAACCTTAATTGGACCATAATCCAAAAATTTCTGAAAATCTAGACCCTTAGACTAAGGTCCTTTATACACATTTCCAATTAATTCCAATTGCACATTGGAAAGTTCTTTTTGAATTTCTGTTTCAGGGAAACTTATTTTAATAAGATGAGATAATTTTCTATCCAAAAATATTAAAAATCTGAATATTCTCTCTCTAGAATATTTTCTCTCTCTAGGTTAAAACAGTTAGAAACAAGTCTTTTATATTTCTGAAGAGGGATTGATTATAGAAGAAGATACTAGACATCAAAAAGGGGTTTGGGGGAGGAATCTTACATTCTACCCCACTTAAAAAACGCGAGATGTCCTCATCTCGCAACTTGTGATAATTTCGCAAGATTCACGAATATGAGACTTAGAGAAAAATTTTAATCAAGATTAACCACCAAGATAAGTCTTAAAGAGAGCAAGATTCAAAATACGAACAAGATTTAAACTTTATTCATTCTCGGAACTTATACAGTAAAGATAGAGGAACTCTTTACACTTCCATAAGCCCGTCCATCATATGGTCACAAAAGCAGTCCTCACAAGCTGCACAAGTATAAGGTAACTCATCTATGGGAATGATTCTGTGGGTTATTGCTGCGCCTATCTCAGTGGTATGAGGTGTTCTAACAAAAGGACCTCTAAGAGGCAAGCCAAAAACGGGGTAAAGGCATATCTTCTCATGAGGAAGAAAACACGCCAGTAAGAAGACCCGCTCAGAAAACCCAAGATGTCTTGATCTCATGACGCAGTAGTATCGGGGACCCAAACCCAAAGCTTCAATAACCATGGCCAAGCACACATTGTTACGGAAGTGCTGCTGACCCCAGGGTGTTACCCTAGTTATGTCTTGATAGGTCCGCCATTTGGTCTACGCTACAGAAGTTCCCAAGTGAGGGAAAAGTGAGCGCTCATACTGTTCTATAAAATCCTTCTTCACAGACTCACTTGCGTCTTGAAGGTGAGGAATCATTATGGATAAAACTAATTCTTGTTGCCAAGCCATGAAGGAGATTAGGAAGAAAGGAGATCGATGGGAGTAAGATTACTGTGAGCGACAAGTAAAAGTTACGACTTATATAAAGGAAGGAGCTAGCGTAACTTAGAAGCCAACGGTAGCTTGCCACTGAAGTTTTACCGTCTTTCCATGATTTGGGTTTGGCACAATTTTCTATAGAAGGCATTAAGAACTTTGAGATGAGGAGATAAAAGAAGCTCGTAAGCTAAGTCACTTACTTTCTTTGAAGTCAGATAAGGCTCACAATATCTGGGGGATAACTTCTTAAACTCCCCAATAGATAAAGAACTTCTTTTGTGCCGTACTCGAATGAAGACCAAAACCTTGGTATCCAAAACATCAATTCTCACTTTTGAACTCATTGTTCTGAATCCTTAAAATAGGTGGGACTCTTGAGAAGTATTCAGGGAAAAGGTTCTTCCTTTTTTTTTTTAAACAGAATCTTTCTTTTATTTTAGAGAGAGAATAATTATAAGATCAGAAAGGGAGATTCTTACTCCTGTATACCTCGAAGGCTGGGGGAGAATCTTACATTCTACCCCACTTGAAAAGAGCGAGATGTCCTCATCTCGCAAGGTAGAGGACAACTCTTTTTCTTAAGATCCAATTTTATTCTGGGTTCCTTATATTCTGGTCAACCCAATAGAATACGGGGATAAATATCCCTTATATAGAACTCATCATTAAATAATTTCATTTCAGATCATATCATTCATATCTTTAACACGATAATGGTCCATCAGATCAAAAATTTTTCTTTCTGAACATTCCTCCACGGGAATTTCAGTCAAGCAAGTTTTCAATTTGTCATCCCTTAACTTGATATACCGAGTCAAGTGTTAACAGTAGCACTTTGACAGCACAATCCACTAATCTCATAGTGATTTGCTGAAATCATTATCATCATTTATCATTACAGGGACTCGTCCCATTCATCCTCATTGCGGTTTTGCTCAGGTTATTATATTTCGACTAAATTTCAAAAATCATCATTTTTCAATCAGAATCCCAATCAATTCATCAATTCCCAAACAGAATTAAAAATCATATCAACCACATTCAAATTCATCATCTGGATAGCATTAACGCTTATAATTTCAAGTCTTAGATTTACTCGTATATACTGTCAGTAAAGAGCTGCAGTTATACTCTCGATATATACGGATAGTCACGGCCCTTGGAATTATAAGGTAAATACCATCATGTCTAGGCCTCAAGCAAGTCAGGGATTCTATATAATTGCGGTACTTCCATCTGAAGACCCAATTACCAAATTACGAATTTCAGTTTGAATATCAAATTGTATGAATTATATCACACAATTACAACTTTTTTGTGTTTCTTGATAAATTTCTGACCTATTTGTCTTCTCAGTTGATCTTTATTAACCAAATGCTCTGATACCAACTGTGAGATCCCCCTGTTCCCACCGAGCAACGGATTCGGGTACTAGCAGCGGAAGTAGCACTTCTCGCACGGGACAGGGGTCCCACATTCGGGGCCTCGTCCACGGATATCCGGACAAGAGACTAATCCGTCGGTTTTTCCAAAACCGAACCCGGAAAAACTTCCCTTACCCGGAAAGCACGGGCGATTCCACCAGGATAATTTTTTTACTCTAACGTAGTCAAGATCATTACTGATCACGCTGATCCAACTGCACCTATAAAGATACTCGGTCGGATCAAGGAAGAAACTTGCACTTGGATCATTGGGATCAACGCTTTTTTCCCCATCAAGAGGCACAGCCGTTGATTCCTATCCATAGAACAATTACTATCCGGGACTTACTTCATCTATCGTAATAACAGAAATTGAGTCTCGGTTTACGGATCCATCAGTCCAGCCTAACCCCATCCGATCCCATGGGTTAGCCAACCGCCCAACCACTGTAGTGATGGGATCCAATTTGGAATTTGGTTAGGTTTTGTCCCGGGTACCAAGGAAAAGAGTTCCAAGGCCCCCTAGCCGGAATTTCATGCAAACATAAAACTAGCCACACCACTTACACACCCAATATGAAAATTGCCTTTTTCCTAGCATCAGCTAACTTTAAAACAATCCTTTAATGAAACCATAGTACCACTGATCACAATCTCCCAATTTATCCAGTTGATTCATAATTTCCCATCATTCCTTCATCAGAGTATCTATGGCATCATTGGCAACTAGAACGCTCACCACCTGTCCACACAGAGGCCGTTTCCATAGTTCCTAGCCCATAATACTCGGCAATATAATCACTTATCAAGATGGACTCTCGTTGAAGATCAGCAAGATCAACCAACAGATCCATATAAAAGAGCCATGGACTCATCCGTTGAGGACCAGCAAGGTCAGTCAACCAGATCCATGCCCGGTTTCACAAAACAACTCTTACTCCTTGTTCCAATATCTTCCTCGACGCACGCGTGGGTATCCTAGGCGACCCAGAGCCCGAGCACCGTATGGTCAGCACCCTCTAGGATCCTTCGCAGGTGACCTAGCGCTTCACTCATAGGCCGCTTCCTTGGTCCCTCATCCACCGTACCGGAAGCTCACCATTTTAATCGAACCGAGGCTGGTCAAGACCTCGGTCGACCTTGCTACGCGAGACGTCCTCCATTGACTCTCCGTCAGCAGTTGCAACTTTATCAGTTAGGTCTCCACGACCTTAATCACAAGACGGTCAAAATGCTTCCCTAGCATTCTTGACATAAAACAGCCATTTACAAACAGCATTTACAAACAGTTTACAAATACAGTTTCTATATTAACTCTCATTTTTCCACATTATCCCTCATTAATCCACATTACTTATTCCACATTCCATGTATATGTGTACTCATCCAATCACCTCCTTTTCCATCTCTTCGCTTCAGATTCCTTCACATCACATATCATATATTCACATCCATATCCACATCCATACGTCCACATCCACATCTACATTCACATCCATACGTCCACATCTACATGCTTATCTCCATTTTCACATCCTCATTTATACATCCACATCCCATATCCACATTCATACATACACATCCATATCCACATCCACATCCACATCCACATTCACTTCCATGCATCCACATCTACATGCTTACCTCCATTTTCACATCCTCATTTATACATCCACATCCCATATCCACATTCATACATACACATCCATACATCCACATCTACATCCACATACACATCCATGCATCCACATCTACATGCTTACCTCCATTTTCACATCCTCATTTATACATCCACATCCCATATCCACATTCATACATACACATCCATACATCCACATCTACATCCACATACATACATACATCCACATCCACATTCCACATTCACATCTATACATCCACATCTACATTCACATTCACATACATCCACATCCACATTCCACATCCACATCCACATTCCCATACATCCACATCTATACATCCACATTCCACATTCACATCTACATTCACATTCACATACATGCATCCACATCTACATCCACATACATACATACATCCACATCCACATTCCACATTCACATCTATACATCCACATCTACATTCACATTCACATACATCCACATCCCCATTCCCATTCACATCTATACATCCACATCTACATCCACATACATACATACATCCACATCCACATTCCACATTCACATCTATACATCCACATCTACATCCACATTCACATACATCCACATCCACATTTCCATTCACATCTATACATCCACATCCATTCACATCTATACATCCACATCTACATCCACATTTACATCTATGCATATACATCTTCATGCATATATCCATTTTCATGTTCATACATCCACACTCCCATCTCCATATCCACACATCCACATACATACATCCATTTTCACATTCCCATTTATATAACCCCATATACCTTCACATCTAATCTTTTACATCACATCCATTCTCGCCCTATCACAACCCATATACATCTTATCCTATCACATACACTTCTTACCTCATCCCCCCATACACATCTTAATTCATCTTATCACATCCTAACTTATTTCATAAGCATCTTATCACCTCTTATCACACCTCTTATCACATCCTATCACTTTCCATACGTATCTTATCAATTCTTATCACATCTCATACACCTCTTATCACATCTTATCACATTTCATATCTTTTTTTTTTTTTTTTTTTTTTTAAAGAGAATTCTTTTATTTGATATAAGATTTCTCTACACATTTATTTATACATAAATTCCATTTAAGGAGACTAACACTTTCGAAATTAAAATCAATCTTTTATGCATCTTCTTATGCATGATTTCAATTTGGTAGGGAATTATACTTTTAGAATAAAAGAATTTCTCTTATGCATCTAAGTTAAGCATAAAATCCATTTATGAGGAAAATCATACTTTTAGTATAAAAGAATATCTTTTATGCATACCTATATGCATGAAATCCAATATGATAAAAGTAACACTTTTGATATAAAAATTTTTCCTTTATGCATACTTCTATGCATGAAAATTAAAAATGATAAAAGTAACACTTTTGATATAAAAATTTTCCTTTATGCATACTTCTATGCATGAAAATTAAAAATGATAAAAGTAACACTTTTGATATAAAAATTTTCTTTTATGCATACTTTTATGTATGAAATAAAAATGATAAAAGTAACACTTTTGATATAAAAATTTATCCATTATGCATACTTCTATGCATGAAAATAAAAATGGTAAAAATAACACTTTTGATATAAAAATTTATCCTTTATGCATACTTCTATGCATGAAAGTAAAAATGATAAAAGTAACACTTTTGATATAAAAATTTATCCATTATGCATACTTCTATGCATGAAAATAAAAATGGTAAAAATAACACTTTTGATATAAAAATTTATCCTTTATGCATAATATTAAAATTCAATTTCTCCATGATTATAATGAAATTCTTTCAATTAATCTAGGATGATGATTCCTAGAATATGGTAGGAAGTCCTCTTTTTATGCTTTGAATGAAAATTTTTTATGCATAATTTTTATGAAAATTTTGCCATAGCTCCGCTGCTATGACTGATAAATCTCAATTTTTCTAAGGGATAAAGCTTATCATTAAGGAAATAATTAAAATGATTCTCTAATTGGATCCTTAATCCATAATGGATTGAATCATCAATATACATAAACTAAAAGCATAAGAAAAAGCCATTAATTTGGCCTCAAGCATAGCTTAATCTTGGGTTAAGGAAAAGCTTTATGAAAAGCTTGATTTGGATTGAGAATGGGTCATGAGTATGACCATTTCTTGAGTGAGAGAGAGAATTTACATAAGAATCATTAGAATTTAAACATAAATGAAAATTAACTTCAATAGCATTTATTAAATTATGTAACTCTTCACTACTATTCAAACTTCAATAGCATTTAAAAAAAACCATACCAATTAAACTTCTCAAGCTTGAGAGGGGTTGAGAAGAGAGAAACATTGAGAAATTATAGAAAGATGAATATTCACTAATTACCTTACAACTTGCTTGATTCTTTGTTCACGGTAGAGGCCCCCAACCAATCAATTGGTTAAGTATGTTGATGGAGCCACTAATGGGGATTGAAGAAAGAGGGAAGCTCCAAAAACTAGTGAATTATTAAATGAATTCACAGTTCTTGGCTTAGGTGGAGTAGAGTAACGATGCATAAACACTATATATTTTTCAACAAGGGTGAGGCTTCTATTTATAGGAAAAATTGAGCTCCTAACCAAACAAACTGATTCTAGAATTTTCTAAATCAGTTTGGTCAATATTTGACCATTTTTAGGTCAGTTAAGCTAACTTTTTGGAACTAGACTTGAATGAGGAGAGAGGAGAGATGAAATATCTCAATTTTTATGAGTTTAAAACTCATTCAAGCATGTGAAATATGCACCTCCTTTAAAGAACTCCCCTTCCTTACATATGTCATATTTTTAATATTGCTCATAGTTTTTTACTAATAAACCTTGTACATTTTCAACTCTTCATCTTATGTGAAATATGCACCTCCTTTAAAGAACTCCTCTTCCTTACATATGTCATACTTTTAATATTGCTCATAATTTTTTTCTAATAAACCTTGTACATTTTCAACTCTTCATCTTATGTGAAATATGCACCTCCTTTAAAGAACTCCTCTTCCTTACATATGTCATACTTTTAATATTGCTCATAATTTTTTACTAATAAACCTTGTACATTTTCAACTCTTCATCTTATGTGAGTATTTACTCATTTTTGGGTATCTTCTTTTTCAAATTGGATTTATCTCCTCCCTACACATGGATTGATGCTATTGGTCCATAGGAACCTTAATTGGACCATAATCCAAAAATTTCTGAAAATCTAGACCCTTAGACTAAGGTCCTTTATACACATTTCCAATTAATTCCAATTGCACATTGGAAAGTTCTTTTTGAATTTCTGTTTCAGGGAAACTTATTTTAATAAGATGAGATAATTTTCTATCCAAAAATATTAAAAATCTGAATATTCTCTCTCTAGAATATTTTCTCTCTCTAGGTTAAAACAGTTAGAAACAAGTCTTTTATATTTCTGAAGAGGGATTGATTATAGAAGAAGATACTAGACATCAAAAAGGGGTTTGGGGGAGGAATCTTACATTCTACCCCACTTAAAAAACGCGAGATGTCCTCATCTCGCAACTTGTGATAATTTCGCAAGATTCACGAATATGAGACTTAGAGAAAAATTTTAATCAAGATTAACCACCAAGATAAGTCTTAAAGAGAGCAAGATTCAAAATACGAACAAGATTTAAACTTTATTCATTCTCGGAACTTATACAGTAAAGATAGAGGAACTCTTTACACTTCCATAAGCCCGTCCATCATATGGTCACAAAAGCAGTCCTCACAAGCTGCACAAGTATAAGGTAACTCATCTATGGGAATGATTCTGTGGGTTATTGCTGCGCCTATCTCAGTGGTATGAGGTGTTCTAACAAAAGGACCTCTAAGAGGCAAGCCAAAAACGGGGTAAAGGCATATCTTCTCATGAGGAAGAAAACACGCCAGTAAGAAGACCCGCTCAGAAAACCCAGGATGTCTTGATCTCATGACGCAGTAGTATCGGGGACCCAAACCCAAAGCTTCAATAACCATGGCCAAGCACACATTGTTACGGAAGTGCTGCTGACCCCAGGGTGTTACCCTAGTTATGTCTTGATAGGTCCGCCATTTGGTCTACGCTACAGAAGTTCCCAAGTGAGGGAAAAGTGAGCGCTCATACTGTTCTATAAAATCCTTCTTCACAGACTCACTTGCGTCTTGAAGGTGAGGAATCATTATGGATAAAACTAATTCTTGTTGCCAAGCCATGAAGGAGATTAGGAAGAAAGGAGATCGATGGGAGTAAGATTACTGTGAGCGACAAGTAAAAGTTATGACTTATATAAAGGAAGGAGCTAGCGTAACTTAGAAGCCAACGGTAGCTTGCCACTGAAGTTTTACCGTCTTTCCATGATTTGGGTTTGGCACAATTTTCTATAGAAGGCATTAAGAACTTTGAGATGAGGAGATAAAAGAAGCTCGTAAGCTAAGTCACTTACTTTCTTTGAAGTCAGATAAGGCTCACAATATCTGGGGGATAACTTCTTAAACTCCCCAATAGATAAAGAACTTCTTTTGTGCCGTACTCGAATGAAGACCAAAACCTTGGTATCCAAAACATCAATTCTCACTTCTGAACTCATTGTTCTGAATCCTTAAAATAGGTGGGACTCTTGAGAAGTATTCAGGGAAAAGGTTCTTCCTTTTTTTTTTTTAAACAGAATCTTTCTTTTATTTTAGAGAGAGAATAATTATAAGATCAGAAAGGGAGATTCTTACTCCTGTATACCTCGAAGGCTGGGGGAGAATCTTACATCATTCATGAGTGTAATGCTCATACGTAATGCTCATACGTTCTAGCTTCCGACCTTTCACAATTTGGCACTCATCTAGCTTGAGCACAAATGAAAGTGTGTCGTTGTTTGTAGGTTGCCAAAGTTTAAGGTCGATGGTATGCACAAAGTATGTGAAGCATGCCAACATGGTAAGCATGACAAACATGCTTTCCCACATGAAAAGCATATCAGTGCAAGGCCATTAGATGTCATACATTCATATGTATGCGGACCAGCCAAGACTGCAACAATTACAGGTTGTAGGTATTATGTTACATTCATTGATGACCACATTAGGAAAGTTTGGGTTTACTTCATGAAGGAGAAAAGTAAGGTGTTTGCTCAATTTCATAGATTTAAAGCCTTGGTCACAACAATGAAAAAAGGCATGCAAATAAAATGCCAGAAATCAGATGGTTGGGGAGAATATTTCTCTAATGAGTTTAGCAATTTTCTAGGAAGAAGGAAATTAAGACAGTTTACATGCAGATACGCTCCGCAACAGAATGATGTTGTAGAAAGAAAAAACAGGCACATTGCAAAAGTGGTATGGCTGGAAAGAATATGCTACATTACTTTTGGAAGTAGAAGTAGTAGCAACTACTATGTACACTATAGGTGTTCATGGTATGATTCCTGAACATACGTTTATAGGCATAAGATTGGATGTGTCTCACTTGAAAGTGTTTGGGTGTATTGCATATGTGCATGTTCCCAATGAAGTGAGAACAAAGCTAGATTTCAAAGGTAGAGAAATGCATCTATATTGGTTATGCTATGGAGAAAAAAAGTTATAGATGTTATAACCCTACCACTCGTGAGATGCGCGTAAGCAAAGATATTATCTTTGATGAGATGAGTAGCTGGTATGCACCAGTAGTGAGGGCAACATAAGATGAAGATGTGAGAAGTGCTGATGTTGCACCACATGTAGAGTAGTAATCACAGCTGCTTAGTGGCCCTAGAGCGTCAGGCTAGCAATGGATTCAATGTTAGTCCATGGTCAGGCAAGTTGAGGACAAATGTAGGTATACACATATATCACGTAGATGGAAGGAAAAGTATGGAAGGAAAATTTAGATCAACCTTTTGTGCCTGATCTGTCAAGAGGTTGCTCATATGTGGATGGTGACTCTAGCGGCTCTGAGTAGAGCATTGATGAGGAGCTTGGCATACCATCTATGGTTACTCTTGGTATAAGGAGAATGAGGGCTATTTTGAGGACACCAACAGTGATCCAGGCGTACGTAGGTCTACGAGGACTAGGTATCATGTTGATAGGTTGAGATTGACTAGGAAGAGACATTCAACCCAATTGCAAGAATGGCAACCTTGAGATCTGTCATTGCTATAGCTGTAACAAAGGGTTGGTCTTTACATCATATGGATGTACATAATGCCTTCTTGCATGGTGATTTACAAGAAGATGTTTTCATGATGTAACCATCAGGTTATGAGAGTGATGCCACACCCAGATTTTGTGTGAAGGTTACGCAAAGCCTTGTATGGCTTGAATAAGGCGCCCATAGCATGGTTAAACAAGATTGGGGAGTATCTCCTTACCATTGGATTTCAGATATCCAATGCAGATTTTTCACTTTATGTGAAAAAGATAGATAAAGTGATCATGTTGTGAGTCATCTATGCGGATTACTTGATTATCACTAGTGATAGTGATGTTGACATACAATGTGAAGAGGCTTTTGAAGCAAAAGTTTGAGATGAAGGATTTGGGTGAGATGCGATATTTCTTTGGCATAGAGGTGGTGAGATCACCTCATGATATTTTTTTATTTGCAGAGGAAATATGGCTTGGTCTTATTATCCAAGTATGGTATGACAGGCTATAAGCCCATTTCAGTGGCATTAGAGCAAAACACAAAGCTTTCCATAGATACAGATGAGCTTTTGGAGGACCCCACTACGTACAGGTGCATAGTGGGTAGCTTGATCTACATGACCATTACTAGGCTAGAATTGAGTTATGATGTTAGACTTGTGAGCCAGTTTATGCAAGCCCTTAGGAAGAAACACTTGGATGAAGAGGATTCTCAGGTACATAAAGTCCACAGTTGACTATGGACTTTTCTATGAGGGTGGTATAGAGATAAAGCTACATGGGTACACAAATGCTGATTGGGATGGTAGTGTTGCAACTAGGAGATCTACTAGTGGTTTTATGTTCTCATTTGGGAGTGTTGTTGTGAGTTGGAGTAGTAAGAAGAAACAAAAAATTTCCTTCAGGAGTATATAGGCAGAGTATAGGGGTGATGCTATGGAAGCTTGTGAAGTAGCTTGGTTTTAGAAATTACTTGGTGATATGGGTGAGCGCGTGGATATGGTAGTTGTCATTTATTGTAAAAACATGAGTAGCATATGGTTGGCTAGTAACCCATTATACCATGATAGAATGAAGCACATTGAGGTGCACTATCACTTTGTGAGGGAGAAGGTTCTAGTAGGTGAAGTAGATCTGGTATATGTTAGCACAGAGGATCAGGTGGTGGACATCTTCATGAAGGTATTAGGCACATAAAATCTCCACAGGTTTAGGATCTTACATTGAGTACTGTGTGTGGAGTTGAGCCTCGAGGGGGAGTGTTGAGATATTGAGCTCAGTGCTACGGACATTGACGAGCTGCTTGGGTGACAACTTCCGCACTTATGCCACTAGCATGGTTGGTGAGAACTTCCGCACTTATGCCACTGGCATGGTTGGTGAGAACATGGTTGATATGCCACAAGTAGATGACAGGCTATGTCACATCCACTTTGAAGTGCTAGAGTTGGGCATAGTTATAGAGCCAGTTAATATAGTTGAGTTCACACTATAGACCGCCTATTTTGTATGTTGTTATACGAGAGTACTTTCCATATATGTATGTACTCTTATCTTTTAGTTATATGGTTGTAGAGAAGAGAAGAAGATAGAAGAAAATTCAGCCATCCATCTCTCTCTTGTGTCTTGCACTCTCTTGTGTGTGTGTGTGTGTGTTCGATTGCACAAGGAACTCAATCTTTGTCTCTCTCCCCCACATTCTCTTTAAATGCAACCTCAACCCCCACCCTCAAGGCCAGTACGCAGCACAGTAGAGAGGAAGGTCGACACTTTCATGGACTTGGCCCCACGGAGTTGCCACCTTGCCACCCCCCCACAAAAACCCACCAACTCCTCGAGCTAGAAAACCATGCTCTTTTCCTCAATCTCATACAAAACAACATTTTCCTCGATGACCCCATCTCCCCCACCACCCTCTTATCTACTCACGAAACTTCTCTCTGACTCTATCTCCCTTCTCGTCACCCTTTTCTTCTAAACCCAAATCTCTTTCTTTGAACCCGTCTCCCTTCTACCCTTCCCATCCACCCACTTACCGCAAAGCTCATTAACGGGGAAAATCTTATATGCTATCACGGTTTGGAGACCATCTATTGGGTCTAAAAATCATTGATCTCGCTGGGAGATTCCACCCTATTCACCCTATATTTGGTGGAATGGTGCAAGGAACCCCACCACTTATAGATCAATCCCACGTACCTGCCTATCCATGGATGTTGGGCTTTGGACTTGTTCGGACATATGCAAAAGGTGAACCCTAAATTGCAATACAATTGCCCCACTGATGTCCCAAAGTGCATGCACATTGAGGCCAGTATGCTAACAAAGATGAACACCTTCATTGGCCACTATGATTACATTCCCAACCTTGTCATTTCAAACCCATATGATTTTTTAACCTTATCATCAAGGTCTTGGAGGCTTGTGAAAAATGGGAACACTACCAGGAAGGCAGTCAAAGGCTCTACCTTGAAGTAACAGTTTAGATATTATGAGCACATCCAATGGATGCTTGCTTGGTGATGACTACAAACCTTTAAGTACATGATTGAGAAAGCATTCTAGACCAGCTATATAAAGTCTTCCACCAATCCCCCCACATCCCAAATCATGGTATGACTTCATCAGAACATATTTCATCTACTTACCTGTGAGATCCCTCTCCTGGTAGCTGACAGCGGAAGCAGCTTCCTGATGCGCGGGGCAGGGTTTCTCACTCCGGGCCTCGCCCACGAATGTCTGGGCACGAGACTAGGCTGGTGGTCACTCCGAAAACCAAAACCGAGAAAATTTCCCATGCCTGGAACGTGGGGACGATTCCACCTTTTTGAATTTTCTTAAACGAATTTTTTTCTAACGAGATCAACTCTAAACTATCCTTTACCTGAATAAACCAAATACAAGGAAACTATCGTTGATATAATTTGATCATTTGAGTAAATTCAATGCTTTTTTCCTAATCAAGATCAGGCACAGCCGTTGATCCACTCAATTGAGAATTTATCAGGGAATTAACTAGCTACTCGAATCCTAGCGTAATCCTAAGATTTTTCAGTTTGATTATTAAAACTCGGCTGATTCCAGCCTAACCCCATCCGGCCCATGGGTTAGCCACCACCCTACCACTGGAATCGGTAGAACCAAACAAGTACTCACCCACCCATAATTGAAATGCCTTTCTTAACTTTAGCTTTAGAAAACAGATACACACACACTCCTCTTTAAACTTTAATATAAAAAATAATCCATTGACAAAACAGATATGATCACAGATTTCATAACTCAAAATTTCCATTCAATCCCTTGTTTCACAAAAACAGTGCCACTTTGGACTCTCCATTGGGACCAGCTGGTCAGCAACAGATTAAAATAATTATTTCATCAACATATATATATATATATATTCCTCAACATACATATGGGTGTCCTAAGCACCGCGAGCCCGTGCATCGCCTGGTCAGAACTCTCCAAGATCCTCCTTAGGTGTCCTGGTACTTCACTCAAGGACCGCTTCATCGGCCCTCGCCCATCGTACCGAAAGCGCACCATTTTTCACCATACTCAGGCTGGTCAAGACCTAGGCAGGTTTTTGCCACGTGAGCTGTCCCTCGAACACTCCCCGCCAGCTGTTGCAACCAAACTTTCCTTAGATAAACATATATGCCAAATGTTCCCTCCAGCATTATGGCGTAAGACAGTCCTTTAAGAAAGCAGGGTTTCTATGCAAGTTTACAGTTTTGATTTTGTTTGAATACCATGAATAAATCTTAAATCCGTATCCCAATACTTCTAGATCTAGGTCTGAATTCCAAACAAAATTCCTCGAATTCTGTTAACTTGATTCTTAGATCAAAATCAAAAGTCTTAACTTAGTTTCAGATTTCGGTGGGTGTTTTGAGTACATTTTTTCCTGAACTGGGCACATCGTCCTTGATTGAAACTGACGAAGGAGTTAGGTCTTAGTCAATAGTCTGAATCAGACTTTGGGTCTGGAAAGGCTCTTCCTAAACTATCTTTCTCGAAAGGTACTATTTCAATTTCTCTTTTTCTTCTAAATTTCAGAATATTTGCTTACAAATTTCCAAAACATAAATTTTTTATGAGGAATAAAATAATCATTTATCTCGATCTCCGACTTCGATAGTTTAATTGAATTTTCTCATTACCATCTTAGTGAATATGAAACGATAGGATTTCTTCTCACATATTATCTATTTATTCATTTTTCTAATTTTTGTAAAAATTAAACAGAGGATTAAGAGAACCCTTATTTAAATATAATCATTCTATATGCATCTATTTATGCATAAAATCTAATTCTGATGAAAGTCACACTTTTATCATCATAAAAATCATTTATGATGAAAATCACTCTTTTAACATAAAAGAATTTCTTTTATGCATACAAATCATTTATGATGAAAATCACTCTTTTAATATAAAAGAATATCTTTTATGCATATGTTTATGCATACAATCATTTATGATGAAAATCACACTTTTAATATAAAAGAATTTCTTTTATGCATACAAATCATTTATGATGAAAATCACACTTTTAATATAAAAAAATATCTTTTATGTATATGTTTATGCATAAAAATCATTTATGATGAAAATCACACTTTTATTAAAAAAAATCTTTTATGCATATGTTTATGCATAAAAATTATTTATGATGAAAATCACACTTTTAATATAAAAAAATATCTTTTATGCATAAAAAAAAATTATGATAAAAATCACACTTTTAATATAAAAAAAAAATCTTTTATGCATATGTTTATGCATAAAAATCATTTATGATGAAAATCACACTTTTAATATAAAAAAACATCTTTTATGCATATGTTTATGCATAAAAATTATGATGAAAATCACACTTTTAATATAGAAAAAACTTTTATGCATATGTTTATGCATAAAAATCATTTATGATGAAAATCACACTTTTAATATTAAAAAATAGCTTTTATGCATATGTTTATGCATAAAAATCATTTATGATGAAAATCACACTTTTAATATATTAAAAAAATATCTTTTATGCATACAAATCATTCATGATAAAATCACTCTTTTAATATAAAAGAATTTCTTTTATGCATATGTTTATGCATACAATCATTTATGATGAAAATCACACTTTTAATATAATTTTTTTTTTTGCATACAAATCATTTATGATGAAAATCACACTTTTAATATAACAAAACTATCTTTTATGCATATGAAAGTAACACTTTTATAATTAAAAAAAATCTTTATGCATACTTTTATGCATAAAAATCAATAATGATAAAAGTAACACTTTTATAATAAAAAATAATCTTTTATGCATAAAAATCAATAATGATAAAAATAACACTTTTAAAATAAAAAATAAATTTCTTTTATGCAAATAATCAAAATGCATCTTCTATGCATGAAAATGACACTTTTAGAATATAGAAACTATAAGGATTACTCTTTTAGAATAATAAAAGATAATACTTATTTCTAATTTTTTTAAAAATTTTACCATAACCTCCTTTGTATGGCTGACCATTTTTCAATTTTTAACTCTCTAAAATTAATTAGAAGTTCACCAAGAGTATTTAAATCATTCTAAAGTAAACATTTTCTACTTATTTAAGAGAAACATTATGAAAAACTTGATTTTATCCATTAATCATTCATCTAGGATAAAGAATGGTTGGATTTACTAAAGAAGAGAGGGGAATGCCTTTTTTTAATGAGGCATAAAATCATTTTCATTATGAAAAACTTGATTTTATCCATTAATCATTCATCTAGGATAAAGAATGGTTGGATTTACTAAAGAAGAGAGGGGAATGCCTTTTTTTAATGAGGCATAACATCATTTTCATTATAGACAAGACAAAAATCATAAAAACCATTAAAAAAAAAATAAAATGAATAGAAAAGAGAAGAGTCTCCAACTTACGAAGGAATTTGAGAGCTTTCCTTTGGCTTGATGGTTTTAGGGTTCTCTTCTTGTTTGGAAACAAAAGTGGCCACCACTCTTTAGAAGAGGGAAGGTCAAAAAACTAAAGAATTATGAGTAAATTCACAGTTTTCTGGCTCTTGGGAGAAGTAGGGTAACAGTGCAAAAACACTATTAAGCTTCAACAAAGGGGAATGCTTCTATTTATAGGACAAAGTGAGCTTCTAGCCAAGCCAACTGATTCTAGAATTTTCCAGATCAGTTTGGTCAATTTTTGACCATTTTTGGGTCAGTTTAGTCCACTTTTTGGATCTAGTTGGAACAGGAGAGAGAAGAGATAAAAATATCTCATTATTTAGGAGTTTAAAACCCATTCAAGCATGTGAAATAGGCGCCTCCTTCATGAGGGGAATTCCCCCATACTGAGGTGTCAAAAATGCATCATTACTTCTAAATATCTTTCTTTTTTAACTATTAACCTTGCCTTAGTCAACTCTTCATCTTATGTGAGTATTTACTCATTTTTGGGGGATTTTCCTTTGATTCTTCCATTTATCTCCTTCCTACATTTGGATCGATCTTATTGGTCCATAGGAACCTTAATTTAAAATTTTTTGAACATCTGGACCCCTAGGGTAAGGCCTCTATTATACTTAATTTCTAATGCACCTTCTGGAAATCTTTTTGAACTTCTGTTTGAGGGGAACTTATTTTAATAAGATGAGAAATTTTTCTATCCAAAAATATTTAAAAACTGAATTACCACTCTCTAGAAGATTTTCTCTCTCTAGGCCAAAACTGGTAGAAATAATATCTTTTATATTTGTGAAGAGAGATTTGATTACAGGAGAAGATGTTGGACATCTTGAGAGGCTGGGGAGGAATCTTACATTACCACTGATTATACTTTTCTAGCAGGAAGCAAGAATGGATTAGAATTAGGGAGGAGGGTACATTAACCACACACTGGTTCAAGCGTGATTACGCTTCATGTAACCATGCTAAGCGCTTCATGTGAAAGATGTATGGGATGACCAAGCTGACGACTTGTGTAATGTCGATCATAAGAATAAACCTACGTGTACGTATATCTAGGAAATTGCTTTTGGGAACCCAATTTCTAAATGGGTAGCCGGTCATTGTAAATGGGTAGCCGGTCATTGTAAAACGATAGCTCATGTATATTAGTGACTTATGAAATATGAAAAGGGACAATCCCATTTTCACATTTTATTTTTTCTCCTCTTCTCTCTCTTGCTCTCTGGCTATGGTGGTAGGCTTGTGTAGTTCTATGCTTGCTTACTTGATTGTTGGTGTATGCATGTAGGTGTTGGCTTCTTAGTTTGCTTCTTAAGCCATTCTATATCAATCAAATTTGGTAGAGGTTCCAAGCTAGGTGGGAATGCGAAGCATTTTTTGCATTTCTGAAATCTCTTCTCTCATCCTTTCATCTTTTGATTACATTGTTGTAACTCCCAATCCACTTCTAAAAGAAAAACATCCATTGAACATGAACAACACCACAAAGCACCACTTCATCAACCAAATGCACCATAATATGCAATTGGCTAGTGAGAATTGTTCTAGGAAAGTTGTCCTCGATCATACACACTACCTCAATAGCATTGAGATGAGCCATCTTAATGGATATATAGGATCTATTGAGATGAGCCATCCCAATGGATATCCATTGAGATAAGCCATCTCAATGGATATGTACCTACATACATAATAGTCATGTGTACTATACATAACTTGTGAGCGCATGAGAATACCAAATATGCAATATAGCTTAGATAGTGAATTAAAGAGAAGATTCATACCTCACCAAGCATCCCATTTGTAAATATCCTCTCTCACCTTATTGTCTCCAAAACCAACTATAGAAATTGTAAGAATAAACTATGCATAGAGAAAACGAAACTTAGTATATGAGCCTACAAATTATGTACCATAAAGAGAAAATGAATAGGAAAATATTTATATACCTCTAATATGTTGTGCCAATCATGTGTCTTGAGGCCATGTAATTGTACCTCTCCTTTATTTTGGTCTTTGTGAAGATACCCTTCAATGAATGCATTACTTGTACAAAAAGAGGCAGTCACACTTTTCACCTTATTGTACTCCTTCTTGGTTAATATCCATGGTGCCTTTGTTATTATCATCATGTTACCGCTTTCTCTTTCAATTGGCTATGAACTTTTAAGGCATCCAATATTTTTTAAGTCATCCCTTTCACCCTTTGTATCTCTTTTACCAATTAAATGGTCCCAAATATTTTTTAAGTCATCCCTTTCACCCTTTGTATCTCTTCTACCAATTAAATGGTCCCAAATATTTTCTTGAAGATAGGCATGGGATCTAAGAGATAATTGATTTTCATGTCACACCAATATGGAAGTCGAAAGAAGATTCAGTGTCTAGACATCCCATCGGTGGATTGGGGGTGCTTCCTGTATGAAATGATACAGTTTCACATTATTGTACTCCTTATTAGTTAATACCCATGGTGCCTTTGGGAGGACCATGTTACCACTCTCGCTATTGGCCATGCAGTTTGAAGGCATCCAATGTTTTGTAAGTCATCCCTTACACCCGGACAAATAAGAAAAGGAGCTATGTCCATAAGGTAAGGGTAATGAAAAATTACGATAAAACCCATGGAGCTAGCAAAAAATGTGATGTTGCAAACATTCACAACATCGCAACCATTGATTGTTGCGAGAAGCAAAGTTGTCAATTTGGAGATAGATCCAAAATCATGCAAGCTAGGGTATACTTTTAGGGACAGAGCTATAGTACACGATACACATTTGTACTGGATTGCATGGGCATGGCCTATAGACAAAGTCAAGATGATGAGTGCTTTGAGTTCACATTTGATGGGAAGAAGGTTTGTAGTAAAGCATGGTATGTAATGCATGGCATTGGTAAGTCAACGTTCTATAGGCTCAGAAACATGTAATGTCAGTCATTGCAAAACAGTGGGATAATATGGAAGGGCATGACACATGTTGAGATGGCAAAATCAATCATATAGGGCTTCATAGATAATAATGCCGATCAAATTCCACATAGGTCAAGGACAACTATGCATGGATCCCGTGAGACCCAACGTGCTCTACCAACAATATACAAACAGGAGGACATATTGCATGAAGTGAATGACACACTTGTCTCATTCGAATACCGGCCACTGTCACAACCATCATTCTCAGGATTGTGGAACACAAAGTTCAAGACAATTAGTTTATAAAAAACCAACACCTTCTCAAAATGTGACATTTGTACAGTAATCAAGGTCAAGTTGAAATCAACAAAAAATCAAGAGGAGCGTGCCAGATACATGGCACAAAGAAGGGCACACTTTGTTTTTGTATGTTTATTTATTTTTTTAATACATAAACTAGTCTTACTTTCACAATTCACCAAGGAGGCTCTAATCTAACTAAAGAGGACACACTAAGGAAGGTGAAGAACTTGGCACACTCTAAGGTCGATCTCAGGGAAGATGGAACTAGGACCAAAGCCTAAATGTTACCATGTAATAACTAGAAAATTGATAGACTAGATACCTAACGATGCAAGCATGCACTCAAACAAACAGTAGATGGAGAACCATAAAAATACTTAAATAAATGCAAAAGGTGAGGATGGGTTAGAATACACCTGGGCAATGTGAGGAAAATCATGTCCATATCGAGGTTGCACGTCCCCAGTGCATGTTGTAATTCTTGATCTAGTCTACATGACTGCACCTTAATTACATGTAAATCATACTATCTAGCAAGTGCATACTTAGATAACCATAGTTCCTAATAATGGTCCGATTCTTTATCATTAGGTTGATTTTTCCCCTCACTTGTGTGCTCCATATATATGTGTGTGTCCTTTGCTTTACTAGGTAATGGTTTAAATGGCTCTTCACTGTGATAGGGCATGGGTAATGGTTTAAATGCCTCTTCACTGTGATAGGGCATGGGTACTATAGGTAAAAATGGATGTTTGTAGAGGCGTTATGTTCTCCTCTGTGTCCCCTTTAATGTCTCCAACAAAGGGTTGTACAGCAAGTCTAAGATTTACTTCTCATCATTTTGTTATAGTTTGCCTCATCTTTCCCTTACCTCCTCTTGGGATTGAGTCTTCTTTTGAGTGGCCCTTTCCTTGGGGCGACTTTCTTTTTATGTGAAGCATGTAAGGATTTTTTTGTAATAGGTCCATAGTATTTTTTAAACTTACTTCCATTAAGGAAACCAAGAGTTTCAACTCCGTCAAGAGTCTCAACACATATAGTAACTTGTGAAAACCAACAATTTCAACTTTATCAAGAGTCTCAACACGTATAGTACCTTGTGGAGTAACTTCACAAACCCTAAAGGTTTCCTTTCAAATATATTTAAGCTTTTTATTTTTTTTAGGGACCCCATCCAAAAGTACAAGATCTCCTACCTCGATCTCCTTGTCCTTGAGATTTCTATCAAACTACTTTCTTTGATCCTTTTCTATTAGCATGTTTTGCACTGCAATTCGTCTCTCCTCAGTGAGTTGTTCTAAAACATTTATCCGGTTAGCCAATTCATTATCATCAAGATTTTCATTTGCGGGTACCCTTAAGCTAGGGATCATGAACTCCGAAGGAATTATTCTCTCAAGTCCAGACACCATATAAAAAGGCATACAACCAATTGCAACTTTGTATGATGTGTGGTAGGCCCATAAACCTGTTGTGAGCTTTATGGGAGGTACCATCTTAAAAGGCATATAACCACTTGTAACTTTGTATGCGGTTTAGTAGGCCCATAAAGCTATTGTGAGCTTAGATTGCTAGTTAGTGCATCAAGCTTCAACATTATTTATCATTATTCACACTTGGCCATTTTCCTATGGGTAATATGGCATTGACTTACAATGAGCAATCATGAATATGTTAGTGAGATTTTTTATTACATCATTGATAAAATGTTTTCCTTGATCACTCACTACCTCAAATGGACATCCAAAGTGTGTAATGATTTCTTATAGAGAAACTTAGTAGTCGCCATGGCATCCTCTTTTCATGAAGCTCTTACTTCCAGCCTAGTTGGTTACATAATCTATAGCAACAATGACAAAATGCACTTGCGTGCCACGTGCAACAACACTTTGATAGGATGTAGTGGAATCATGTCCTTCTTCTATGGCTTTGCAAAATGTTGGCAGTACTTGTCACATCCTTTGACAAATAGTGCACAATCTTTGAAGAGCATGGGACATAAATACCCTAATTGGAGTACTTATCGTGCTATAATGTCGCCTATGAAGTGTCAACCAGCTACCCCTTGGTGTGCTTGTTTGATGATGTATAAATATTCATCCTCCTTAGGGAAATGTTTTAATATGTCATCCTTACCTTGTCTATAAAGAGTTCTGACAATAAGTTGGTAAGGTGTACTCTCTTTTAGCAACTTTCTTGCTAAATCTTTCCTTCTAAAAAACCATTAGCTAAAAATTTAATGATTTTATTATTCCATTCTAGAATAGCCTTAACCTTGAAATCAAACTCACAAAGAATCAACAAACCACCTTGTGATCCTCTCTATGGAACATGGTTTGTTACTAGATACAAGAAGGCTTGATGGTCAATATAGAAAACAAATTTGTTAGCATGGTTTGTGATTAGATACAAAATGGCTTGATGGTCAACATAGAAAATAAATTTGTTAGCAACACTAGAACACGCCAGGGACATAGCAGTGTTTTCTAGCAACGTTTCAGTAGTGATTTTTTTGTCGGGATGTCGGGGATTTTGTTCGCTATTCCACAGCATTTATAGCAGCAAAATTTACTAGGCAGTGCTTTTAACATTAAAATTTTGCTGCTATACTGTGATTTCGTAAGATATCAACAAAATTACACCTGCATGAAATTCCAGAGAGTTGTTGGATGCTGAATTCTGAAAATACGTATCACATGCATATAAAAAATTATATATAGTTTTAAAAAATCATCCATTAAAGCCCTCGGAGCCATGTTTCGAGCCAAAAAAAAAAAATTGAAAACTTTGACCAACAAAACAATGTCAAGATCATGAGAATCTCTCCCATCTTGTAATAAATCCATATGTGTTGCTTTATCAATATCTATATCTAATGGAAGCTCAATGAAAAGTTTACTGGCTCGACTTTCTTTCTCAAAAGTTTCCATCACACCATAATCAAATGTGTTTCTTTTAGAATCCACATGCTCTGTGCAAACGTGCCTTCCCTTTAACCATATTGCATTATATAGTTTGTACTAACATTAAAAAAAAGCATGACAGTTAGTATATATAGTGCATTAAACAAGAAGGTATATACGTGAGATAGAGATGAAGAATGTACTTACTTGAGGGTCACATCCTCTTGCATACTCATGATCTTCCCTTCTGATAATCTCTCCATTCTGCGATGCTATCGATATTGCCATACAAAGCCATTCTATATTGATCACATTTGGTAGAGGTTCCAAGCTAGGCGAGAATGGTAAGCGTCTTTTTTCTTTTCTGAAAGCTCTTCTCTCATCCTTTCATCTATTGATTGCATCCTCGTATCTCCAAATCCACTTCTCCACATGATTGGACTATTTAGAATGCAGAATGTATTCACTTTGTGGCGCGTAATGCTTCATCTAGTCTTTGTTGCCTTCCTTTTCCCTGAGGCACAATAGTGATTAGTTGGTCATCCTCCTCATTGCTCCATAATTGTGGCATGGAAGGATCTATACAAGATATTTTTCCCTGAGGCACAATAGTGATTAGTTGGTCATCCTCCTCATTGCTCCATAATTGTGGCATGGAAGGATCTATATAAGATATTTTTTTAGAAATATACACAGGAGACTCTTGCATCAACTATCCCTCTACCATGCTTGCTTCTAGCCTTGCTCTTTGTCTCACAAAGTCCTTTATGGTTTTCATGAACCTTTCATGGAAAAACACCCATCGAACATGAACAACACCACACAATGCCACTTCATCAACCAAATGCACCACATGATGTAATTGGCTAGTGAGAATTGTTGTAGGAAAGTTATCCTCAATCATACACACTGTCTCAATAACATTGAGACGAGCCATCTCAATGGATGTAGGATCTATCTTCTTTAAGGATATGTACCTACATACATATAAATTATGGGTACTATCTACCAATACATAACTTGTGAGCGCATATGAGAATTCCAAATAAGCAATATAACCTAGTTAATTCAAGAGAAGATTCATACCTCACCAAGCTTCCCATTTTGTAAATATCCTCTCTCACCTTCTTGTCTCCACAACCAACTATACAAATTGGAATAATAAACTATGCATAGAAAAAAATGAAAGTTAGTATATGAGCTTACAAATTATGTACCGCAGAGAGAAAATGAAAAAGTGAATATTTATATACCTGTAATATCTTGTGCCAATCATGTGTCTTGAGGCCATATAATTGTTCATCTCCTTTCTTTTTGGTCTTTGTGAGAAGGCACCCTTCAATGAATTCATTAGTCCCGTTGGTGTACGAAAAGACATGATCACACTTTTCACCTTATTGTGCTCCCTCTTGTGGTTAATACCCATGGTGCCTTTGGTAGGACTATTTTGCCTAGTCTCACTTTCAATTGGCCATGCACTTTGAAGGCGTCCATGTTTTGTAAGTCTCACTTTCAATTGGCCATGCACTTTGAAGGCGTCCATGTTTTGTAAGTCATCCCTTGCACCCTTTGTATCTCTTTTACTAATTAACTGGTCCCAAATATTTGTTTCCACATTCTTGAAGATATGCATGGTATCTAAGAGATGTTTGATCTTCATGTCACATAAATATGGAAGTCAAAAGAATATTGAGTGTCTACACATCCCATTTGGTGGTGGATTGGGAGTGCTTCTTCATGCCTCAAACCAATCTCTACCTCTCATCACAAGTGGTGAGACATCATGTGGCACATACTTGGGATGTGAATGAGGGAGAAATCGATGATTTTTGTCATACACCACCTTCATAAGTGTAGAGGGTCTTTCCAAAACAAGTGATGGTCTGTAAATCAGACATGCATGATGTCCCGAGGTTGCCAAACCTATTTTAATTGAGATGATTGAGATAGAGATATAATAGAGATGATTGAGATGATTAAGATAGAGATATAAACTTAAAGTTTAAAGGCTAAACTCTTATGCATATAAGGTTCGAGTAGGTACCTGAACACTTTAAGAACCTGGGATAGTTATGCATCGTCCAAAGCAAAACTCCATTCACCTCCACCTCAAACCTATTTATTGGCCTTGAAACTTCATGTACTTTGATACCTCACCATAGTATCTCAAGCTCCTCAATCAAAGGCTTGAAGTACACATCCATGTTTGGCACCTTGTACTTTTCTCCTACAAAGAGCAAGCATGATATGACCTTTCTTGATTGTTGCTACCCATGAAGGGAGGTTATAATTCACCAATACGATAGGCCAAATAGACCATGATATGGGCTTGAAACCAAATGGGTTAACACCATCCATTCCCATGTTGAAATATACAAGTGAATGGGTGTGTGTGTGGGAACAAGCCCTTAGCAAGAGGCTATAAAAGAGAGTCTGTAAATGAGTGGGTAGAAGTGAAAAGGTGAGAGGTATCTACTAGGAGAGAATAAATGGTAGCATGAGAATATCTATGATGTGTGGAGATATTCTTGAAAAAGTGAAGAGGTGGAGAGAATCAGGGAAAAGAGGTGGAGTGAATCAAGGATGAGGTGTCCCCCAAGATGTAGGAGAGGTGGCATAAATCAAGGAGCAAATCAAGGAGAAGTGTAAGATTCCTCCCCCAAACCCCCCTTTTGATGTCTAGTATCTTCTTCTATAATCAATCCCTCTTCAGAAATATAAAAGACTTGTTTCTAACTGTTTTAACCTAGAGAGAGAAAATATTCTAGAGAGAGAATATTCAGATTTTTAATATTTTTGGATAGAAAATTATCTCATCTTATTAAAATAAGTTCCCCTGAAACAGAAATTCAAAAAGAACTTTCCAATGTACAATTGGAATTAATTGGAAATGTGTATAAAGGACCTTAGTCTAAGGGTCTAGATTTTCAGAAATTTTTGGATTATGGTCCAATTAAGGTTCCTATGGGCCAATAGCATCAATCCATGTGTAGGGAGGAGATAAATCCAATTTGTAAAAGAAGATACCCAAAAATGAGTAAATGCTCACATAAGATGAAGAGTTGAAAATGTACAAGGTTTATTAGTAAAAAATTATGAGCAATATTAAAAGTATGACACATGTAAGGAAGGGGAGTTCTTTAAAGGAGGTGCATATTTCACATAAGATGAAGAGTTGAAAATGTACAAGGTTTATTAGTAAAAAATTATGAGCAATATTAAAAGTATGACATATGTAAGGAAGGGGAGTTCTTTAAAGGAGGTGCATATTTCACATAAGATGAAGAGTTGAAAATGTACAAGGTTTATTAGTAAAAAATTATGAGCAATATTAAAAGTATGACATATGTAAGGAAGGGGAGTTCTTTAAAGGAGGTGCATATTTCACATAAGATGAAGAGTTGAAAATGTACAAGGTTTATTAGTAAAAAACTATGAGCAATATTAAAAATATGACATATGTAAGGAAGGGGAGTTCTTTAAAGGAGGTGCATATTTCACATGCTTGAATGAGTTTTAAACTCATAAAAATTGAGATATTTCATCTCTCCTCTCTCCTCATTCAAGTCTAGTTCCAAAAAGTTAGCTTAACTGACCTAAAAATGGTCAAAAATTGACCAAACTGATTTGGAAAATTCTAGAATCAGTTTGTTTGGTTAGGAGCTCAATTTTTCCTATAAATAGAAGCCTCCCCCTTGTTGAAAAATATATAGTGTTTATGCATCGTTACTCTACTCCACCTAAGCCAAGAACTGTGAATTCATTTAATAATTCACTAGTTTTTGGAGATTCCCTCTTTCTTCAATCCCCATTAGTGGCTCCATCAACATACTTAACCAATTGATTGGTTGGGGGCCTCTACCGTGAACAAAGAATCAAGCAATTTGTAAGGTAATTAGTGAATATTACTCTTTTCTATAATTTCTCAATGTTTCTCTCTTCTCAACCCCTCTCAAGCTTGAGAAGCTTAATTGGTATGGTTTTTTTAAATGCTATTAAAGTTAATTGGTGAATAGTAGTGAAGAGTTACATAATTTAATAAATGCTATTGAAGTTAATTTTTATTTATGTTTAAATTCTAATGGTTTTTATGTAATTTCTCTCTCTCACTCAAGAAATGGTTATACTCATGACCCATTCTCAATCCAAATGAAGCTTTTCATAAAGCTTTTCCTTAATCCAAGATTAAGCTATGCTTGAGGCCAAATTAATGGCTTTTTTCTATGCTTTTAGTTTATGCATATTGATGATTCAATCCATTATAGATTAATGATCCAATTAGAGATCATTTTAATTATTTCCTTAATGATAAGCTTTATCCCTTAGAAAAATTGAGATTTATCAGTCATAGCAGCGGAGCTATGGCAAAATTTTTATAAAAATTATGCATAAAATAATTTCATTCAAAGCATAAAAAGAGGACTTCCTACCATATTCTAGGAATTATCATCCTAGATTAATTGAAAGAATTTCATTATAATCATGGAGAAATTGAATTTTTATATTATGCATAAAGAATAAGTTTTTATATCAAAAGTGTTACTTTTATCATTTTTATTTACATGCATAGAAGTATGCATAATGGATAAATTTTTATATCAAAAGTGTTACTTTTAGCATATTGAATTTCATGCATAGGGATATGAAAAAAAATGATTATTTTATTGTAAAAGTGTTACTTTTATCACATTTGAAATTCTTGCATAGAGGTATGCATAAAAGATGATTATTATATTGTAAAAATGTTACTTTTATCATAATTGGAATTCATGCATAGAGGTATGCATAAAAGATGATTATTATATTGTAAAAATATTACTTTTATCATAATTGGATTTCATGCATAGAGTTATGCATAAAAGATATTTTTATACTAAAAGTGTGATTTTCATCATAAATAGATTTTATGCATAAATTAGATGCATAAGAGAAATTCTTTTATTCTAAAAGTGTAATTCCTACTAAATTGAATTTATGCATAAGAAGATGCATAAAAGATTGATTTTAATTCAAAAGTGTCATTCTCATCTAAATTGAATTTATGCATAAGAAGATGCATAAAAGATTGATTTTAATTCAAAAGTGTCATTCTCATCTAAAATGAATTTATGCATAGGAAGATGCATAAAAGATTGAATTTTAATTCAAAGTGTCATTCTCATTTAAAATGAATTTATGCATAGGAAGATGCATAAAAGGTTGATTTTTATTTCGAAAGTGTTAGTATCCTTAAATGGAATTTATGCATAATTAGATACGTAAAGAAATTTTATATCAAATATAAGAATTCCCTTATATTCTATAAATAGATATGGGAAGGGATAGGATGCGATAAGAGATGTATGTATGTGGATGTGTGGATGTGGAGATGGGAGTGTGGATGTATGAATGTGAAAATGGATGTATGCATGAAGATGAGTGTGGATGTATGAATGTGAAAATGGATGTATGCATGAAGATGTATATGCATAAAGGTGAATGTGGATGTAGATGTGGCTGTATAGATGTGAATGTGGAATGTGGATGTGGATGTATGTATGTATGTGGATGTAGATGTGGATGTATAGATGTGAATGGGAATGTGGAGGTGGATGTATGTGAATGTGGATATAGATGTGGATGTATGTGAATGTGGATATAGATGTGGATGTATGTATGTGGATGTAGATGTAGATGTGGATGTATAGATGTGAATGGGAATGTGGATATAGATGTATGTATGTATGTGGATGTAGATGTGGATGTATAGATGTGAATGGGAATGTGGATGTGGATGTATGTGAATGTGGATATAGATGTGGATGTATGTGAATGTGGATATAGATGTGGATGTATGTATGTGGATGTAGATGTGGATGTATAGATGTGAATGGGAATGTGGATATAGATGTATGTATGTATGTGGATGTAGATGTGGATGTATAGATGTGAATGGGAATGTGGATGTGGATGTATGTGAATGTGGATGTAGATGTGGATGTATGTATGTATGTGGATGTGGATGTATGAATGAGGACGTGATAGTGGTTGTATGCATGTGGATGTACGGATGTGGATGTGGATGTATGGATGTGGATATGGATGTGTATGTATGAATGTGGATATGGGATGTGGATGTATAAATGAGGATGTGAAAATGAAGGTAAGCATGTAGATGTGGATGTATGGATGTGAATGTGAATGTGGATGTGGATGTGGATGTGGATGTATGGATGTGAATATATGATATGTGATGTGAAGGAATCTGAAGTGAAGAGATGGAAAATGATGTGATTGGATGAGTACACATATAAATGGAATGTGGAATAAGTAATGTGGTTATATGAGGGATAATGTGGAAAAATGAGAGTTAATATAGAAATTGTATTTGTAAACTGTTTGTAAATGCTGTTTGTAAATGGCTGTTTTATGTCAAGAATGCTGGGAAAGCATTTTGACCGTCTTGTGATTAAGGTCGTGGAGACCTAACTGATAAAGTTGCAACTGCTGACGGAGAGTCAATGGAGGACGTCTCGCGTAGCAAGGTCGGCCGAGGTCTTGACCAGCCTCGGTTCAATTAAAATGGTGAGCTTCCGGTACGGTGGATGAGGGACCAAGGAAGCGGCCTATGAGTGAAGCGCTAGGTCACCTGCGAAGGATCCTAGAGGGTGCTGACCATACGGTGCTCGGGCTCTGGGTCGCCCAGGATACCCACGCGTGCGTCGAGGAAGATATTGGAACAAGGAGTAAGAGTTGTTTTTTGAAACCGGGCATGGATCTGGTTGACTGACCTTGCTGGTCCTCAACGGATGAGTCCATGGCTCTTTTATATGGATCTGTTGGTTGATCTTGCTGATCTTCAACGAGAGTCCATCTTGATAAGAGATTATATTGCCGAGTATTATGGGCTAGGAACTATTGAAACGGCCCTTGAGTGGTCAGGTGGTGAGCGTTCTAGTTGCCAATGATGCCATAGATACTCTGATGAAGGAATGATGGGAAATTGAATCAATCGGATAAATTGGAAGATTGTGATCAGTGATACTATGGTTTCATTAAAGGATTGTTTTTGGTTGAATCTGTAAAAAAGGCAATTTCATATTGGGTGTGTAAGTGGTGTGACTAGTTTTATATTTTGCATGAACTTCCGGCTAGGGGGCCTTGGAACTCTTTTCCTTGGTACCCAGGACAAAACCTAACCAAATTCCTAATTGGATCCCATCACTACAGTGGTTGGGCGGTTGGCTAACCCATGGGATCGGATGGGGTTAGGCTGGACTGATGGATCCGTAAATCGAGACTCAATTTTTGTTATTACGATAGATAAAGTAAATCCCGGATAATAATTGTTCTATGGATAGGAATCAACGGCTGTGCCTCCTTGGTGGGGAAAAAAGCGTTGATCCCAATGATCCAAGTGCAAGTTTCTTTCTTGATCTGACCAAGTATCTTTATAGATGCAGTCGGATCTGTTTGATCAGTAAGGGTTTTGACTACGTTAGAGTAAGAATTATCCTGGTGGAATCGCCCGTGCTTTCCGGGTAAAAGAAGTTTTTCCGGGTTCGGTTTTGGATAACCGACGGATTAGTCTCTTGTCCGGATATCCGTGGGCGAGGCCCCGAATGTGGGACCCCTGTCCCGCGCGAGAAGTGCTACTTCCGCTGCTAGTACCCCGAATCCGTTGCTCGGTGGGAACAGGGATCTCACAAGAAGATCATGGATGTAAACACTATAAATTGAGGCATTGGCCTAATGAGTATTTGCTGGTTTTTGAGTATCCATGCCTACATTAAGCTATCAGTTAATTTCTCACTAATCTCATCTTAATCATCATCTAATCACTTGCTAATGATGTTGATTCTTGCATTTGATCCACCATAGCTCATCACTTGCTTGCATTTTAACCTGGTATCAGATCCTAGCTTAAGATCCATCCAATTTATGAGCTTATTTATCTTGCTAATCACCCTATTAATTAAGATTAAGAGATAATCAAAATTTTAAGCTCTTTTTAACTAAACCCCTACACCCCCAACTGGTGGAGGGGCTTGATCTCCCTCTAGCCTCGACGTTAGGCAAAGAGGTCTTAGACACACATAGCGAGCTCATCCACGCTCGAGACCATCGCGTTGTCAGGCAAAAATCTGAAAGTTGTTTTGGGCTTGTGTACATATGGGATGCATGGTATGTAATAAAACTTTGCCCTGAATGCCCTGGCAAATGTACAGACTGAATGGCTTGCAGTGAGTTAGTACATGCATTTTTCTTTGGAGCAGGTGCTTGAGACTTGAAGTTTTTATTGTATGAGCTTTCTATTTGTCAAGAGGGTGTCTTGGATGTGTACAAACAAGAGGTGGAAGAGCATGAGGATGTCAATGATTGGGGCTTTGATGAGCCTCTGGTGGAGATAGATGTACATAGGCTGGTTTACATGGAGAGAGCCCAATCTAGACTGTAAATACTGAAATCTACAAGGGACACCAGCTAAATATAACTTGCTCTTTGTGCTTGAGTTTGGATGTACTATGCAGATTTTGGAATGGCCGTATGTCTCCACATCGCAGGGGGTTTGGGCATGATAGGCATGGTGATGAGACGTGGTATATGTGTGGATTCCGATGTTACAAAAGATCTGGATAGAGGCCTAGATAGGCACTGTAGTGTGGCATGGGAACCACCTTCTAATATATATATATATATATATATATATATATATATATATATATATATATAAACCACCAACAAGTGGCAAGCAAAAAGAGAGCCAGCTGGCCACTTGCCTTGCTTCCAACTCTCTCGCCATCGTGAAAAGAAGGAGCCAGAAGGTGGCGAGCTGTTTTGGGTTGGGTGTGTAAAGTTGCCGCCTGGAGACGAAGGAGACTTCTGCGAGACCAGTGAGCGGAGCCAACAAAGAAGCGGGTGTGTTTCCTTTGTGTGCATGCAGAGCTAACGGAGAGAGAAGCTGCTGCAGTGATGCTTGCTTGGGTTGGCAGTCGGGTTGTTGAGAAGATGGTCGCCTATACGAGGGCTGTGGGCTGGCGACAGATAAAGAGGTGGGCTAGTAGCGAAGGAGAGAAACTGCAAGCATACCGACTGTGGGTGACTGGGAGACGTCGGGCACTGGAGGCGGTGACTAGGGGAGGCAAAGTGGCAGGTAGGACTGGTGACTTTGTGGAGAGAGATGCAGCGCAGAGCTGGCTGGCGGCTAGCGAAGGGTAGTGAGGCTATTTTTTTGCAGTGGGTGGCTGGACAACTGGAGACAGCGACGGCTAGGGGAATCGCCTCAGAGGTGTAGTGACAACCAGTGGGCGCTAAAAGAGAAGGTGGTTGGCGATAGTAATCATCAGGCTCTTTGGCTGAGGGCGCTGGCTACTAGCGAGACAGAGGGAGAGTTCGCCTGTGTGATGGGCTGGAGACACTGGTAGAAGTTGGCCACTTTCGGTAGCAGGAGTTAGAAGTGTGGCTTTTATTTTTGCTCTTGTAATCGGCAGCTTTGCAGGATTACCACAAAGAGGGAGGTGGCAGTGGTGTGAGAGTGACCACCTTTGGGATGCAAAAGGAGAGCCATGGGCAGATGAAGGGAGTGAAGGAAGGGAGTAGAGCCAGCTGATTTGTGAAAGAGGGATCTTTTTTTTTGCATTATTGTGGATAAGTGTGCGGCCTTTGATTATCTTGTGAAATACAGAGTTTTGAGGAATCTCTGTGTGGTGTTTTGTGTTGGTTGTTGGTGCCCATTTTTGAAATTGTTGTATCAAAGTCTGCGAGGTGAAGGGCTATAGAGGTCTGGTTTTTCTTTTTGTTTTCACCTCAGCTTTCTAGTGCCCCCACTGAGGATAGCTCAGGTATTTTTCTCAGTTTACAAGGGTGTATGCCCTAGGAGTTGAGGGTTTCAGGGAAGGTGTTTGTCTTGGGATTTGAGGTGAAGTTGGGGGATTAAAAAGATGTCGTATCCAGAGTTTTTTGGTGGTCCTAATGAAGATGTAGCAGAGTTCCTTGAAAGAATGGAGGTTGCGTGCATAAGCAACCACATCAATGAGTCGGTACAGGTGTTGCGGCTACTGAGCATTTGCTTGAAAGGGGATGCAAGGACCTGGTACAGAACTTATGAGGAGTCACTGAGGGTTGCTGTTCCACGTATCGATATGACTGAGAATGGATTAAAGATAGCACTTAGCAACAGGTTTAAGAAGGTAGAAGACCCCGACAAGGTTTGGCATGAGGTGCAAGCTCTAATACAGGGTGAGTTGGAATCAATTGATGATTATGTGAAGAAATTCTCTTTGCTGTGGGAGACTTTATGTAGGGCTTTAGGGGAAGACCAGGTACCCCCTGACATGATGAAGAAAAACAAGTTTGTAGCCGGGATTAAGAGGAGTATTCGCTGGAAGGTGGAATTAAAGAAGCCCAGGTCTTATCAGGATGCGGTGGAGATTGCCAAATCAAAGGATTGGAAGTTGCAACGGATGAATCAGCTGGGGATGATTCCAGTTGTAGCACAGCCGGAGATTCGTGGAGTGGAGGCTACACCTATGAATGCAGTGATTGAGAGGATGAAACCCGCTGAAGCCCAGGCTATGCAGATGGTACCACAAGTTAGTCAAGGAGTACCTATGGTTCCTGTGGGTTCTGATGAGGGATTGCGACAAGATATGAAACAGATGGTTGATCTTATGAAGAATTTGAGTTTAGGTTTAATGGGAAGTACAGGTGGTGGACATGGTAGAGGTAGAGGCAATAATCAAGAAGGGGGAGATGGACAAGCAGGGTATGGACATGGTCATGGTAGGGGCCGTCGTTTCATCCCTACATGCTGGAATTGTGGTGAACTTGGGCATCTAAGTACAGATTGTGATAAGCCTCAGTGGATGGGTGGTGATATGTACCCACTACCTTCACAGTTACCTGATAGGTCAAACGACTATGGTATTGATATCAGGGATCAAGCAGGCCCCAGTGGAATCACAGCTGAGGAGAAGGGGAAAGCAAAGGTCGTGAATGTGGTCACTCTGGAGAATGTTCAGGTAAAAGAAGAAGGGGATGTGATGCCCATTGGCAAGCGCACAACGGATGAAAGAGAAGGAAAGGGGGTGGCTGGACCCAACAGTAAGAAGGGGAAGCAACAGGAAGGAGAAGATGTGAAAGCCAAAAGGAAACGGAAGCCTCGTAGAAGGTTCCAAGTGTCAGACTTCCCACTCGGGGATGGGCAAACCAGCTCTAACTTGAAATCTGATATGGTGAACAAGAAGGCCAACATCACCTTTGGGCAGTTGGTGGAGATGGTGCCAAAATTGAGAAGGCAATGGAAGGGACTTGTGAATCCAATGGAAAAGGAGTCAGAGAAGAGGTCAGTAAAAGTACTATCTTTAGAAGAGCTTCCAGATATTAGCCCTATTGTGGAGGTGTGGAGTAAATGTAGGAACCTTGATCAGGCCTATATAGATGGAGGAGCTCAAATCTGTGTGATTACTCAATCATGTGTGGAGCAGTCAGGCTTGAGGGTGTCTGGGGTTTCTGGTTTTCGAATCAGGATGGCTAATCATCAAAAGGTAAAATGTCTTCGTATGGTAAAGGAGCTGGAAATTGAAGCTTTTAATGTCAAAGCTATTGTAGATTTTCATGTGATGCCTACGGGTCTTGGTGCTTTTCCAATTATTCTTGGATGACCCTAGTTGCGAGTGGTGGGTGCAGTACAAGACTGGAGGTATGGGACCATTTCTTTGCATAATAAGCGGGGTAATAAAAAATCTTTTGAGATGCATAGTAGGAGATCTTTGAATGATGTGTGGGAGAGGCCACAGGATTCGAGTGAAGAGGAAACAACTACCAATACTTCTGAATTGGAGATGGATTCATCGACTACTGCTTCTAGTGAAGAAGAGGCACATGTGGCTTTCCTAGTATTAGAGCAATAAGGTAATGAAGATAAAGAAGTGCATGAAGTGAGTACTGAGGGAGAAGATACTTTGGGGTCATATGAAATGATCGAGGAATTACTGCAGCCAAAGATAGAAGTGAAGAAGAAGCAGGAGCTGATTGAAGGAATGCTGAGTCCGGATCTCTCAAGTGGAGAAAAGGTTAGGTATGTTAATATGCTGTCTCATTTTCCAGAATTGTTCATCACCTCTTATAAGGAGATTCGAGGATTTAAAGGGCCAGATTTGAGGATTGAATTGAAAGAAGGTGTAAAAACAGTTAGGCAGAAGCTTCGCAGGATGGAACGAGAACAAATGCAGGCCCTGAGAGAGGAAGTTGATAAGTTGTTGAGTGCAGGTTTCATTACACAAGTGGACACAGCTGAGTGGATAAGTCCTACAGTGGTGAGTCCAAAGAAGGATGACAGGTGGCGTATATGTGTGGATCTCAAGTCCTTGAATGCTGCTACAAAAAGGATCCTTACCCCCTACCTTTCTTGGATGAGATCTTGGATACTGTAGCTGGATATGATAGGTACAGTGTTTGTCATGGATTTTCAAGCTATTTTCAGTTAAAGATTGCAGAAGAAGATCAGCGCAAGACGACTTTCATTACACCTTGGGGGTGTTTCTGCTACAAAGTCCTTCGTTTTGGATTGATGAATGGGCCAGCCTACTATCAGAAAAGGGCAAATTGGGTATTATCTCCTTTTTTGGGCAAGTTTATCAAGGATTTTATTAATGATTTTTGTATATACAGCTCTAGGCAAGGGCATTGTGATAGGCTGGCTACAGTTTTTCAGCGCTATGATGAGTGTGGTGGTCAATTAAATCCAAAAAAGTGTTTTTTTGGCTCAATCGAGGGTGAAGCTCTTGGGCCATGTTGTTTCAGAGAATGGTATTGATCCAGATCCTGATAAAGTCAAGTTTCTTCTTCTTCTTCCTACACCCAAGAATACAAAGCAATTGACTACTTTTGTGCAAAAGGTGAAGTATATGGCTCGATTTATCTCTCTATCTTAACAGTTGTTATATCCTTTGCAACAGGCAGCAAAGCATGATCCTTTATATTGGTCGGAGGAGTGTGAGGTAATTTTTCAAAAAGTGAAAGAGTTGTTGGGTGCTATTCCTACAATGCAGGCGCCTAACTGGGAACAGGTATTTTATGTCAACCCTTCAGTAGGTGAAGATGCAATTGGAGCTATGTTGTTACAGAAGGGGAAAGAATCACATTATATGCAACCAATCTACTGTGCTAGCAGAGTAAAACTTGCTAGAGAAAGGTTGTTATCAGAGGTGCAACTTGTTATGGTTAGTGTGGTGTATGCATGTAGGCGGTTCCGCCACTACTTGTTGCCTCGCTCCTTTGTGTTTTTGACGAGTTACACTTTTTTGCCTCAGTTGATAAATGGCACAAATTTATCTAAGGCTATGATGAAGTGGGTGATTGAGTTGCAGGAGTTTACTTTCTCATTCTTGGTAGAAGAGAGTACTAGGGCTACCTTGCTGATTTATTGACATATAAGGAGAGTCCTCTTCTTATAAAGGAAGAGACCATCAAGAAGCCAGTTGAGGATGCAGTTGAGTTGGTGAATGCACACCTATTATATTTTGATGGTTCCTACAGGAGGAAAAGCCATGATGCTGCTTCAGGAGATTTGGTGCTTTATGATCCACAGGGTTGCCTTGTTTTTAAGAAGGGTGTTAAGGTGGATGCACATAGCAACAATGAAGCGGAGTATCTGACTTTGGAAGTTGGATTGCAAATATGTTTGAAGCATGGTGTACACAGGATTCGCATTCGAGGTGATGCATTGCTTGTGGTAAAACAGGTGTTGGGAGTTTGGAAGTCAAAGAATGTGTCACTCAAAGAAATGTGTTTCAAGATTAAAGGTTTGTTGAAGGAATTTGAAGCTTGGAGTCTTAAGCATGTGGATCGAGGCCATAATGAGGAGGCTCATGAAGCAGCCCAGGGAATGATTGGTGAAGTTTTTGTTCTTAAAGCTCATGCACCATTTTATACGGTGGCAGGAAGAATTTACAGGATGTTCAGGAGTTTTTGTTAACAGGGATGATTCCTAGTGGTATTGAAAAATCAAAAAAATATGGTTTCATCAAGAAAACTGCAAGGTATGTGATGGTTGGTGATACTCTGTATTTGAGGGAAATTGACTTGATAATGCGACGGGTACCTTGGAAGGAAGAAATCTACAAAATTCTTAAGGAAAACCATGAAGGAGCATGCGGTGGACATTTTGCCTCGAAGATTACTTTGCATAAAGTATTGCAGGAAGGTTATGTATGGCCAAGTGTACATAAGGATGTTAATCATTGGTGCAGGTCATGCAAACAATGCCAAGCTCATAGTAGATGGATATTAAGGCCTGAAATGAGGAAGACAATTCTTGCTTATGATGTTTTTGAAAAATGGGGTATTGATGCTGTGGGACCATTGCCTATTACCAGCCGAGGGAAGTGCTACATTTTGACTGCAGTTGATTACCTTTCTAGATGGGCGGAAGCAAAGGCAGTGAAACAAATTACTGCTAAGGAAGTGGCAAAGTTTGTATATCAGGATATTTGTTGTAAGTTTGGTGTGCCATTGGAATTGCTTTCTGATCAGGGTCCAGGTTTCAGGGCAGAGCTTATGGACTATTTGTGTACAAAGATGAAGATCAGTTCGCAGTTTTACCACACCTTACTATCCACAGTGTAATGGCTTGAATGAGCGTTTCAATGGTGAATTGATTAAGATTTTATCTAAGGTGACGGAGCGACAAGGCAAGAATTGGGATCTGGAATTGCCTGCTACCTTGTGGGCATACAGGACAGCGATTAAAACTGGTACTGGTTTCACTCCATTTCATCTTGTTTATGGGAAAGAAGCTTTATTGCCTATTGAGGTGGAGATACCGGCTGTTAAAATGTTGGAAAAGCTTTTGGAAGAGCCTAAAGATTCCCGTAAAGAGCGACTGTTATATTTACAAGAAGCACAGCTGAATAGGGATAATGCTTTGAAGCATTATGAGGATATGCAGACAAGGACGTTGGAGAAGATCAACAAGAAAATTAAAAGCAAAGGAATTATGAAGGATGACTTGGTATTACGTTATAATAGCAGGTTGGACAATTCCTTTCATAAGAAGTTTCAAGTTAAGTGGGAAGGACCTTTCTTGGTGATGCAAGGATCTGCAAATGGTACCTATCAATTGGCAGATTTAGATGGGACTTTGCATGCTTCCAGGGTAAATGGATATAGGTTGAAGAAGTATTATGCACGTTTGATGGTGATTGTACAGGATGTAGTGTTAGAAGATATGATTTCCAATGAAGGGCAGTCTTTGGATATGGATTTAGGTCTTGAAATGCTTTTTACTGCTGCTGATCATGAATGATCTAGTAGGCTGGGGGGTTGGCAAAGTATATCATGCAAAAATTTGAAAGTTGTTTTGGGCTTGTGTACATATGGGATGCATGGTATGCAATAAAACTTTGCCCTGAATGCCCTGGCAAATGTACAGACTGAATGGCTTGCAGTGAGTTAGTACATGCATTTTTCTTTGGAGCAGGTGCTTGAGACTTGAAGTTTTTATTGTATGAGCTTTCTATTTGTCAAGAGGGTGTCTTGGATGTGTACAAACAAGAGGTGGAAGAGCATGAGGATGTCAATGATTGGGGCTTTGATGAGCCTCTGGTGGAGATAGATGTACATAGGCTGGTTTACGTGGAGAGAGCCCAATCTAGACTGTAAATATCGAAATCTACAAGGGACACTAGCTAAATATAATTTGCTCTTTGTGCTTGAGTTTGGATGCACTGTGCAGATTTTGGAATGGCCGTATGTCTCCACATCGCAGGGGGTTTGGGCATGATAGGCATGGTGATGAGACGTGGTATATGTGTGGATTCCGATGTTACAAAAGATCTGGATAGAGGCCTAGATAGGCACTGCAGTGTGGCATGGGAACCACCTTCTAAAATATATATATATATATATACACCAAGTGGCAACACCAAGTGGCAAGCAAAAAGAGAGCCAGCTGGCTGCTTGCCTTGCTACCAACTCTCTCGCCATCGTGAAAAGAAGGAGCCAGAAGGTGGAGAGCTGTTTTGGGTTGGGTGTGTAAAGTTCCCGCGTGGAGACGAAGGAGACTTCTGGGACCAGCGAGCGGAGCCAACAAAGAAGCGGGTGTGTTTCCTTTGTGTGCATGCAGAACTAACGGAGAGAGAAGTTGCTGCAGCGACGCTTGCTTGGGTTGGCAGTCGGGTTGTTGAGAAGATGGTCGCCTACGAGGGCTGTGGGCTAGCGACAGATAAAGAGGTGGGCTGGTAGCGAAGGAGAGAAACTGTAGGCGCACCGACTGTGGGCGACTGGGAGACGTCGGGCACTAGAGGCAGAGATGCAACGCAGAGTTGGCTGGCAGCTAGCGAAGGGTGGTGAAACTAGTTTTTTTGCAGTGGCTGGACAACTGGAGACAACGACGGCTAGGGGAATCGCCTCAGAGGTGTAGCGACAACCAGTGGGCGCTAAAAGAGAAGGCGGTTGGCGATAGTAATCATCAGGCTCTTTGGCTTTGGAGGGCGCTAGCTACTAGCGAGACAGAGGGAGAGTTTGCCTGTGATGGGCTGGAGACACTGGTAGAAGTTGGCCACTTTCGGTAGCAGGAGTTAGAAGTGTGGCTTTTATTTTTTCTCTTGTAAATCGGCAGCTGCTTCTGTAGGATTACCATAGAGAGGGAGGTGGCAGTGGTGTGAGAGTGATCGCCTTTGGGATGCAAAAGGAGAGCCATGGGCAAATGAAGGGAGTGAAGGAAGGGAGTAGAGCCAGCTGATTTGTGAAAGATGGATCTTTTTTTTGCATTATTGTGGATAAGTGTGCGGCCTTTGATTATCTTGTGAAATACAGAGTTTTGAGGAATCTGTGTGGTGTTTTGTGTTGGTTGTTGGTGCCCCCTTTTTGAAATTATTGTATCAAAGTTTGCGAGGTGAAGGGCTATAGAGGTCTGGTCTTTCTTTTTGTTTTCACCTCACAGCGTCAAATCATCAAATCCTCACCGATTGCTGTTGATTTTTGCCAATTTGCAGGCACCACAGTTCAGAAGTAATTTGCAGATTTTGTCTCTTACAAATTTGATTGGTCTAATTCCTCTTGGACTTAGAGGTTTTCAAGGGTGCTCTACATGCTGGTGATGTCAGATTTGTGAAATTCCTCAAGGAGAAGTGGCATTAAGTTCTACATCAAATCTGCAAGTAACTTTGGTAAAACACAAATTAAGCATTCAATGTTTGGTCAAATCTTTTGTTTATTGTCTTGATATTCTACTAGACTAACTGCTATTGATTACTTTGAAAGGATTTGACCTCATTTGAACTCTAAGGCACCAAATCTTGCCTCCTTGCACATTCTATTTTTGGTAGATAAAACAGGGGATTATTTCACTAATCGGTGAACTCTAAGGCACCAAATCTTGCCTCCCTGCACATTGTGTTTTTTGTACATAAACGAGGGGATTATTTCACTAATCGGTGATTAATCAGCATTAATCACTATATTTTGGTGCAATTGAGGGATCAAATTTACCATTGGGTATCTGATACAGATCCCAATCGCTTCAGATTGCAATTCGGAGATGGTTTGATACTCCAACCATTTAGTACAAGATCAGCTACACTTGGCTTTATGTAATGTTTGGTAAATTTATGCTGATAAATCTATTGAAATCATTATTTAACACTGGATTTGAGTTATGAAAGGGTAGACACTGCCCTTGAATCTTGAATTAGATCAAGAGGTAAGACCCCCTTCACATCATCATGAGCACGGCACAAGAAATAACTAAATTTAATGGGGAGCAATTTCATACACGACAAACAAAGACCATGTATTTGCTCATGAGGAAAACTATGTGGGGGCTAGCTAAGAGAAGAGATAAATGCCCAGAGGTGATTGGGAAGAACGATTGGAAGAGCGGGAATGAGAAAGCATTAGGACTCATTGCACTCAGTTTAAATGATGAAATCATTCCACATCACAAGGATAAAACGGGCTAAAGATGCCTGGGATGAACTCAATAACTTATTTGGCACTCAAGCAAAAAATTCAAAGATAAATTTGCTAATGCAATTCTACAAACTTGACATGAAGGAAAGTGAACCTCTAACCACACACTTGAACAAATATAAAAGCATTAAGCAACAACTGGCATCCATTGGTAAGAAGGTAGAGGATGATGAGGCACTAGCAGTGCTTCTGAAGAGTGTGGACGAAGAAGAATATGAAAACATTGTGGCAACCTTAAAGAATGTACCAAAATTGAAGCTACATGAGATAGAAGGAGCTCTACTAGAGTAAGAGACCAAGGTCAATAGAAGAAAGGGGTGGACCCATTAGGAATTTTTTGAGGTCATTTTCGGGCCTTGTAAGGAAGTTTGACCGGAATATTCCATCCAAAAAGGGGGCACCGGATAAAATTTTTACAAACGAACTCCAAATTTTTCGGACCTCACATATTTAGATTCTACTCTTCAAAATCTATCCATTGATATATAACACGATAGGGTTCGGAGAAGGGACAAGATAGATACCTAGAAGATTCCTTTTTGCCTGGGGAAGATTCACAAAACTCCAAATTTGTCGGACCTCACATATTTAGATTCTACTCTTCAAAATCTATCCATTGATATATAACACGATAGGACTCGGAGAAGGGACAAGATAGATACCTAGAAGATTCCGTTTTGCTTGGGGAAGATTCACGTAACTAACATGATAGGGTTCGGAGAAGGGACAAGATAGATACCTAGAAGATTTCTTTTTGCCTGGGGAAGATTCACGTAACCGATCGACCATATTCTTGTACTCCGAATCCTCTCGGCTCTCCGACGTTTTGCTCCCTAGCCAAATCTTCGCGATCTGGCAAACGTGAATCTTCCCCAGGCAAAAAGGAATCTTCTAGGTATCTATCTTGTCCCTTCTCCGAACCCTATCGTGTTATATATCAATGGATAGATTTTGAAGAGTAGAATCTAAATATGTGAGGTCCGACAAATTTGGAGTTCGTTTGCAAAAATTTTATTCGGTGCCCCCTTTTTGGAGGGAATATTCCGATCAAACTTCCTTACAAGGTCCAAAAATGACCTCAAAAAATTCCTAATGCAACAACTGGAGAGGAAAAAGCATTCTACACCCGAGGAGGATTCTCACGAGGACGAGGATGAGGAAGAGGTAGGGGAGGAGGAAGGACCTTCACTTTCCACAACTGTGGGAACCCAGTGAAGAAGGATCAACATCGGCAAACTTGTGAGACCCCTCTGCCCCCTCTATGCACCACAGATTCTTGGTTGCTAGCAGCAGCAGCAGCAGTGGAAGTAGCTTCCTCTTGCGCGGGGCAGGGTTTCCCACTCAGGGCCTCGCCCTCCAATGTACGGACACGAGACTAATCTGGTGGTCATTTTTTGAAACCAAGACCGAGAAAATTTCCCTTGTCCAAAAAACGGGGACGATTCCACCTTTTTTATTTTCTTAATTAACGAATTTTCTAATGGGGTCAAGAGACTAAACTATCCTTCACGTGATTAAACCAGATAGAAGGAAAACTATCATTGACTTAGTTTAAAGAAATCAATGCTTTTTTCCTAATCAAAATCAGGCACAGTCGTTGATCTAATCATTTGAGGAAATCAACACTTTTTTCTTAACCGAGGTGAGGCATAGCCATTGATGTACTCATTTGAGAAATTCTTCAGGTTTTTATCTAACTACTCTAATTCTAAGCGTACTCCTATCATTTCAATTTAATTATTAAAACTCCACTGATTCGAGCCTAACCCCATCCGCGGCCCATAGTTTAGCCACCACCCAACCACTGGAATCGGTAGAACCAGACAATTACTCAACCACCCATAATTGAATGCCTTTCTTAACTTTTGCTTTCAAATACAGATACGCACACACTCCTCTTTAAAACTTTAACATATAAAATAATCCATTGACAAACAGTTATTGGTTACAGATGTCATGACTCAAAAATTCCATCCAGTCCCTTGTTTCTCAAAAAAAGTATCTCTTAACTCTCCGTTGAGACCAATTGGTCTGCAAACGAGATCCAGTAATAGATTAAAATAATCATTTCGTCCATCATACATATCTTCCACGACATATGCATGGGTGTCCTAGGCACTGCGAGCCCGTGCATTGCCTGGTCAGAACCCTCTAGGATCCTACTTAGGTGTCCTGGCACTTCATTCAGGGACCGCTTCGTCAGCCCTTGCCCATCGTACCGAAAGCGCACCATTTTTCAACCATACTGAGGTTGATCAAGACCTGGGCAGGCTTTGCCGCGTGAGCCGTCCTTTGACACTCCCTGCCAGCTGTTGCAACCAAACTTTTTGTAGAAAAACATATACCAAATGCTCCCTCCTAGCATTCTGGGATAACAGTCCTTTAAGAAAACAGGGTTTCTATGCAAGTTTTTAGTTTGATTTTCTTTTGAATACAAGGAGTATTTCTTGAATCAGTATCCCCAAAACTTCTTGATCAGAATTCTGAATTTCATATGAGAATTCCTCGAATTCTACAACCTTGATCCACAGATCAATTCGAAGGATCTCAAACTTAGTTTTAGATTTGGCGGGAGTTTTGAGTGTATTTTTCTAAATTGGTCACATCTTCTTTCCTCGAAACTAACGAAAGAGTTTGGTCTTGGTCATAGTCTGATTCAAGGTTCAAGTCGGATAAGATTTTTTTAAAAGGTTTGATAATTCAGTTACTATTTTACAGAATTTCTTTCTTTGAATATTCGTGAACTTAACTGATTTCTAAATTAATTACGAATTCCAATGAGGAATAAATTAATCATTTATCTAAATATTTCGATCTCGATAGATTTCTTGAATTTTCTTTTTAGAAACTGTGTGAATATAAAATGATAAAAATTTCTTTCTTAGAGTATTTAATTATTCATTTATGAAATACTCATAGAATTTAAACATAGAATTTAAGAGAATTCCAATTTTGATATAAAAATTCTTTATGCATCTAATTATGCATAAAAATCAACTTCAATGGGAATAACACTTTTGTAAAAAAAAATCCTTTTATGCATTTATTTATGCATAAAATCGAATTTAATGGAAATAAAACTTTTGTAATAAAAAAATTAATTTATGCATCTTTCTATGCATAGAAATCAAATTTAATAACAATAACACTTTTATAATTAAAAAAATCCTTTATGCATCTATTTATGCATAAAATCAAATTTAATAGGAATAACACTTTTATAATTAAAAAAAATTTTATGCATCTATTTATGCATAAAAATCAATTTTTATAAGAATAACGCTTTTATAATAAAAAAATCCTTTATGCATCTTTCTATGCATAAAAATCAAATTGAATAAAAATAACACTTTTATAATTAAAAAAATTTCCTTTATGCATCTTTCTATGCATAGAAATCAAATTTAATAAGAATGACACTTTTAAAATTAAAAATTTTCCTTTATGCATAAAATCAAATTTAATAGGAATAACACTTTTAAAATGAAAAGAATTTCTTTATGCATCTATTTATGCATGAAAATCAAATTTTATAAGAATAATGCTTTTATAATAAAAAAAATCCTTTATACATCTTTCTATGCATAAAAATCAAATTTAATAAGAATAACACTTTTATTAAAAAAATCCCCTTTATGCATCTTTCTATGCATAAAAATCAAATTTAATAAGAATAACACTTTTATAATAAAAAAATTTTCCTTTATCCATCTTTCTATGCATAGAAATCAGTTTTAATAAGAATAACACTTTTATAATAAAACAAACTCCTTTATGCATCTTTCTATGCATAAAAATAAAATTTACTAAGAATAACAGTTTTGTAGTTTTAAAAAAACTCCTTTATGCATCTTTCTATGCATAGAATTCAAATTTAATAAGAATAACACTTTTATGATAAAAAAATCCTTTATGTATCTTTCTATGCATAGAAATCAAATTTAATAAGAATAACACTTTTATAGTTGAAAAAATCCTTTATGCATCTTTCTATGCATAAAAATCAAATTTAATAATTAATATCAGTGATATCCATGCATATTCATAGGTGAATATGTACATGGAGTAATTAGAATATTTCTTTTAGATGCAAAAATGGTGGGAATTGTTCTTTTGAAATAACATAAAAACAAACTTTCTTTTGAAATAACATAAAAACAAACTTTCTTTTTCACAAAATTCTGGAAAATCGTGCCATATCCTCCTTTGTATGGCTGACCATTTCTCATTTTTATCTATCTTTACTTAATTTATTTAACCGAATTTAGAATTATAGAACTCTAATATACACAATTTTCTAAATTCAAGAAGAGAGTAAACAATAAGAAGAGTTTGATTAATTACTTAGTTAATCTTTCTAGGATTAAGAAAGGTTGGAATGTAAAGAAGAGAAGGGGGTGGCCTTTTCATCAAAGGCATAGCATTTGAATGTAATTCAATCAATTATAAAACATAAAAATCAAGAAACCATAGATTTTTCATTAAAATTCATAAACAAGTAAGAAAATTAGCTTACATGGAGCTTATAAGCTTTGCTTTGGCTTGAGGGATTGAGGGTTCTACTCTTGTTTGAAGCAAGAGTGGCCACCAATTCACTTTGGAGAGGATTAAGGCAAAACCAATTGAATTATTAAATTCAATGTAGATGGCTCAAGACAGGAGTAGAGTAACAGTGCATAAACACAATTAAGCTTTTACAAAGGGGAAGGCTTCTATTTATAGGAAAAAGTGAGCCTCAAACCAAGCAAACTGATTCTAGAATTTTCCAGATCAGTTTGGTCACTCTTTTTGACCATTTTTGGGTCAGTTCAGCTTACTTTTTGGATCTAGTTTTGAAACAGGAGAGAGGAGAGATAAAAATATCTCATTTTATTGATTAAAAATTAGGGGTAATGATGAGAAAGAAGGCGCCTACTTCATGACAGGAGATCCCCACTCTGAGGTGTCAAAATTCAGTTTTTTAAATCTTTTCTTTGGTCCTTAGTCCACTCTTTATCTTATGTGAGCATTTACTCATTTTTGGGGGGTTTTTCTTTTATTCTTTAATTTATCTCCTCCCTACATTTGGATTAATCTTATTGGTCCATAGGAACCTTAATTGGACCATAATCCAAAATTTTTCAGAAAATCTTGACCCTTAGGCTAAGGTCTTTTGTGCACATTATAATTTATTTCTAATGCACCTTAGGAATTTCTTTTTAAACTTCTGTTTCAGGGAAATTTATTTTAATAAGAAAGGATATTTTTCCATCCAAAGATATCTAAAAACTGAATTATCTCTCTCTAGAATATTTTCTCTCTCTAGGACAAAACAGGTAGAAACAAGATCTTTTATTATTCTGAAAAGGGGATTGATTATAGGGGAAGAAACTGGACATCTTGAGGGGCTGGGGAGAAATCTTACATCCTCTCCCACTTGAAAAATGTGAGATGTCCTCATCTCGCAAATTGGGGATAATCCCAGAGCATCAGTTCGGCTTCTTTCACCCAGGTGGCATCTTCAAAAGGATAGAACTTCCATTTGACTACTAATTCTCTCAGAAGTCTATTCCTAAGAACCTTCTCTCAAACACCAAGGATTTCTTCAGGTTAGAGCTCCATCTGCCCTTAGGTTGAAGAAGTTAAGAGTTCATCTCATTAAGCACATGATTCGGGCTCGGTACATACTTCTTAAGTAGACTGACATGAAGTACATTATGTACTTTGAGATGAGGAGGCAGAAGAAGCTCATAGGCTATCACCTACTTTCTTTGTAGTCAGATATGGCCCACAATATCTGGGGGATAACTTCTTTTGGGGCGTACTTGATTGAAGACCATATCTGCTTCTTCAAATTTTCTGCCTGGCCTCTTCTTATCTGCATACTGCTTCTGTCTATCCTGGGCAGCTTTTATATCCTTGCGGATTGACTGCATCTATTGATCCATGTCATCAAGCATCAATCTCGACATCTTGACCCTGATCAATGGGTAGGTCCAAGTTAATGGTGTTAGGCAGTCTTGTCCATACAAAGCTTTTAAAGGGCTCATCCCGATACTTCGGTGATAAGAAGCATTGTAGGTGCATCGACTAGGTGCAAATAGCTTAGCCACTTCTTGGGTTCCCTGCCACAGCATGATTGAAGTATATCTTTGATTACCTGGTTCACCCTTTCAGTTTGACCATTGATCTCGGGGTGGTAAGCTGTGCTCAGATCCAAGAAAGTTCCTACTGCTTCAAAGACTGCAGTCCAGAATCTTGACGTGAATTTGGGATCTCGATCACTTACTATTCTCTTGGGTAGGCCATGCAATCTAAAGATTTCCTTGAGGAACACTCTCGCCACATCCACTGTAGTGTAGGTTTCTTTTACTAGAATCAGATGGGCAACTTTGGTTAGTCTGTCAACTACCACGAAGATGGAGTTATAACCTGATTGCACTAAAGGTAGTCCAATAATATATAAAATCCATACTGATACATTCCCACTTCATCTGGGGTATGTCTAATGGATGTAACTTCCTAGGCATTTTTACTTTCTTGGCTTTGACTTTCTGACATATCACACATTGACGTACATAACTAAGTACATCCTTTTTTAGTCCAGGCCAAAAGAAGCTTTTCTTTACAGACATGTAGGTCTTGATGAAACCTGGATGTCCTACTATAAGGCTATCATGGGCTTCATTCAGAATTTGACCCTTAGTTCCCTCATTCATTAGGAATGCATAGCCTGCTATTATAATACATAATTCATTCACCCAGGGCTGTACCCTTGAACTCGGTTCAAGTCCTGTGAGGAGTTTTGCTTTCCTCCATAAGTAGGGTAGCAATAGGGTCAAAGAATCTATCCTGCATGATCTTCTCTCTTGCTTCATTAATCAATGGATTTGACACCACTGTGATTGCAAGCAAGGAGGCTTTTTTGCTGAGGGCATCTGCTACCACATTTTCTTTGCCTAGGCGGTACTTGATTTCAAAATCAAATTCCTGCAGGGTCTACATCCACCTTCTTTGGTGCATGTTGAGATCCTTCCAAGAGTGAAGATCCACTTTAAGCTCTGATGATCTATCATCAGAGTGAATCTTTGACCCAGTAGGTTATGTCTCCACCATAACTTCAGGGCATAGACTACTAAATATAGCTCCAGGTTGTGGATAGCATAATTTCTCTCATGTGTTCTGAGTTTTCGGGATTCATAGGCCACTGCATGAACTTCCCTCATGAGCGCACCTCCCAGGGCAAAACCACTGGCATCAGTTATTACTACCTCAAAGGGTAGAGAGAAATTTGGCAACTTCATAACGGGATTGGTTACCAAGGCGGTCTTCAGCTTATCAAAAGCGCTCTGACACCTAGCAGACCATTGAAACGAGGTATTCTTCTTGAGAAGATTACTCAGGGGGGAAGCCATGAGAGCATACTTAGGTATAAAAATTCTATACCCAGTTAATCCCAAGAATCCCCTGACTTCTTTCACTGTGTTTGGTTCAAGCCAATCTATGACTGCTTGGACTTTTGCGAAATCTGGAGAAATTCCATCTTTGGATACCAGAAAGCCCAAGTATTCAACATGGTCGACAGAGAAAGTGCATTTTCTCTTTTTTGCAAAGAGTTGGTGCTTCCTTAGAATCTCAAGAACTTTACAGACGTGAGCTTCATGGTTCGCTACATTCTTTGAGTAAATCAGAATATCATCAAAGAAAACAAGAACAATTAAATGTAGCTGGGGAATTTGTCAATCCAAACGGCATGACAATAAATTCATAGTGCCCATAGCGAGTATTGATGGGCTGTCTTCGAGATATCTTGATCATTAATCCTGATCTGGTAATACCCTGATTTGAGATCTATCTTTATGAAGATCTGGGCTCCATTTAGCCTGTCCAGAAGCTCATCAATTCCTGGGGATATGATACTTATTCTTAAACTATCAACTGATTGAGACCTCTTTAATCCACACAGAGTCTTAATGTTCCATCCTTCTTTTTCCGAAAGAGAACTGGCGCTCCCCAAGGTGAAACACTGGGTCCGTCTTACAAACCCTTGTTCTAATAGCTACCTAAGCTGTTCCTTGAGTTCAATGGCTTCACGGACTGGCATTTTATATGTGCACTGGGCTACTGGCTGAGCTCCAGGGGTCAATTCTATCTCATGATCTACTTCTCGAATTGGAAGCATATCAGTTAGCTTAGCTCTCGGAATAAATCATCATACTCACTTAACCATTCTGTTTCTTTAGCCTTTAACTTTGTGTCTACCGGATTCATTTGGACAACATAAATGAGCTCCTTCTTTCTAAGTCCTTTCAGTAGCCTAGAGCTTTTACTAATTGGAGATCTGGGGATCCAGAATTTCTAGTTCCTTAAACTTTGTTCCCGTGAAGGTCACGTGAGGAAATGGTTCCATTGTGACAGTGAATGTCAGCTTGATTTTTGTGGAGCCAATCCATTCCAAGGATTCCGTCAATAACTCCCAAAGGTAAGACTCTGAACTGGCAGTCAGTTACATTCCCATCTAAACTCAATACGATCTTTCTCATGGTGAGTGAAAAGAATCTTACCACTGGCCAATTCAACTTGCATAGTTTTCCCTGATTTGTGTTCTAAGACGCTTACACAAGCATCTTGGGCAAATAAATGAATGAGTACTACTTGAATCAATCAAAATCTTAAATGGCTTACCCTTATACTCAGCTGGAGCATGGATGACAGAGAATTGATGATTTGGCCCTTGGTTTTCAATCGTAGCATAAATCTGACCTCTTTCCTCTTCCACTACTTCTGCTATTGTAATTGCTCTAGCTGCTGGAGATTATTGGGACGGAACTCTTTCTCTTTGGTTACCCTAGTTCTAGGAGGGAGTTCTAAGATTACTCTGAATAGAGGCAGATGGTTGAGCTGGAGTCCTCTTGAGATTGACCTGATTTTGGCAAGATAGAGCTTGATTTGACTGATACAAAGGGGCTGGTCTCTGCACTCTGGGCCCTTGACTTCCCTATCCTCTTAACATGGCAGGAGTCGGGCAGTCTTTAAGCTGGTGACCGAAACCCTGACACCCAAAACACCTGTTCTTATTTATAAGCTCATCCCTTTGAATCCTTGAAAAAGGTTGGGCTCCTGAGAAAGTGTTCTGAGGGAAGGGTCTTCCTTCACTTCTGCATCTCTAAGCATCTTGACTCTGATTAGGGCCTTGCTACCTCTTTGGGGGTGGAAAGTTTGAAGCACTTCCCAGAGTGGTTTGGAACATTTTAGGTTTGATGGGGCAGGCTTCTATGGAACCTTATGCTTGGGCAAAGTCCTTTGCCATTCTGACAGCTTCTTCCATTGAGATTGGTTTGGCATTTTTCACTAAAGTGTCCAATGGCTCGTTCATCCCTCGAATGAATCTGGCCATCAGCTGCTCTTTATCCAAAAGTGGAGAATATTTGAGGAGAAGGGCGAATGCCTGATGGTTTGGCAATTTTCACTAAAGTGTCCAATGGCTCGTTCATCCCTCGAATGAATCTGGCCATCAGCTGCTCTTTATCCAAAAGTGGAGAATATTTGAGGAGAAGGGCGAATGCCTGATGGTATTCTTTAATCGTCTGGCTACCCTACTTCAATTCCAAGAACTCATTCATTTTGGTTTCCAGGAAGCCCGGAGGACATAACCTCTTCCTGAGGTAAGCTTTAAGATCTGACTAGGTTTGGGTATTTCGGTCGAGACGGTTTATCTCGCAATGGTTCCTCCATGTGACCTTGGCTGTTTCCACAATTCTTAATCTAGTGAGAGCCATCTTGCTCTTCTTGTTATAACCGGTTATATCAAAATACTCTTCCATTGCCTTGTCAAAATAGTCTTCCATTGCCTTGATCCATTTTTCCACTACTTCTCATAACTGTTTTCCTTCACCCTTGAAAGGACTAGGTTGGGATTGGTGCACGGCTTTACGAACGTACGAATCTAACTCAATCATCGATCCGACTACCTATCACGGGCCGCGTGCCTCATGATTTTGGACAAAACATTATTTTTGTCAACTTTACTTTGTCATCAGATTTATGACTATTTAATTTTTGAGATTTATTTCTTAAACAAATAAATATTTCATCATAAGTCTTGAAAAAAAGATTCACTCTGATAATTTTATTAACCAATATTCACAACCATGAAACCAATTTGGAATATTTTGCAAAACATCATTTATTATCAAAAGTTTTTGATATATACATAGAGTGTCTTGGCTCCAAAAGTCACCGCCTCAATCGCATACACATAAAAAGGCGATACTGCGATGGAGACATGCTATGATATACACGATTCATCACTGATAATGTTCTTGTAATTCTTCTCCTAGGAATAAAGCGGCTAAGAAGTCTAAAAATATGGCAAGAAATTCTAAACTTCCGGGGTGAATGATTATAGAGTTGTACATAATGAAAAACTCCTAGCCTTATCAAGATTATGCCTAGCAAGATATTCTATCTGAGTCTCTCTCGTTGATTGATATTGACGCGAATACTTTGCCCTCCAAAGAACCACATATGCTGACGTCGCTCTACTGGATCAGGAAAGTATAAATCCTCAAAGTGACGAGCGAGTCTCACTCTGCTTTCTCGAGTTGTAGCGGAGTTGATGAGATTTTTGAAGGCAAAGGCTGTCATATCCTGACTCTTAGAGAGTCCAGGAATGCTAGATAGATTTGGGGTATGCATCTAAAAATCCAGTTCAATTTACGAGTTTTCAATTTATGAAGTTCATTTCAAATATAATCTTAACAAGTGAAAACATTATTTCCCAAATTTACTTTAAAATTTTAGGCAATTTATGCTACTGTTTTGTAAGTTTACAACAGCGCTCTGATACCAGCTATGAGACCCCTCTGTCCCCTTTGCACACCAGATTCTCGGTTGCTAGCAGAGCGGAATTAGCTTCCGAAACCAAAACCGAGAAAATTTCCCTTGTCCAGAAAATGGGGATGATTCCACCTTTTTGATTTTCTTAACGAATTTTCTAATGGGGTCGAGAGACTAAACTATCCTTCACCTAAATAAACCAAATAGAAGGAAAACTATCTAGTTTGAAGAAATCAATGCTTTTTTCCTAACCAAAATTAGGCACAACTGTTGATCTAATCATTTAAGGAAATTAACGCTTTTTTCTTAACCGAAGTCAGGCACAACCATTGATCTACTCATTTGAGAAATTCTTCAGGTTTTTATCTAACTACTCCAATTCTAAGCGTATTCCTATTATTTTAATTTAATTATTAAAACCCCATCCGGCCCATGGGTTATAGCCACCACCCAACCACTGGAATCGGTAGAACCAGACAATTACTCACCCACCCATAATTTATTGCCTTTCTTAACTTTTGCTTTCGAATATAGATACGCACACACTCCTCTTTAAAACTTTAACATATAAAATAATCCATTGACAAACAGTTATTGGTTACAGATGTCATGACTCAAAAATTCTATCTAGACCCTTGTTTCTCAAAAATAGTATCACTCTAGACTCTCCGTTTGAGACCAACTGGTCAGCCAACGAGATCCAGTAACAGATTACAATAATCATTTTGTCCATCATACATATCTTCCATGACATACGCATGGGTGTCCTAGGCACCGCGAGCCCGTGCATCGCCTAGTCAGAACCCTCCAGGATCCTCTTTAGGTGTCTTGACACTTCACTCAGGGACCGCTTCATCGGTCCTCACCCATCATACCGGAAGCGCACCATTTTTCAACCATACCGAGGGTGGTCAAGACTTGGGCAGGCTTTGCCGTGTGAGCCGTGTGAGCCGTCCTTTGAACACTTCCCGCCACCAACTGGTGCAACCAACTTCCCTTAGAAAAACATATACCAAATGCTCCCTCCAGCATATTTAGGCATAAGACAGTCCTTTAAGAAAACATGGTTTCTATGCAAGTTTGATTTTCTTTTGAATACAAGGAGTATTTCTTGAATTAGTATCCCCAAAACTTCTTGATCGGAATTTTGAATTTCATACCAAATTCCTCGAATTCTATAACCTTGATCCACATATCAATTCGAAGGGTCTTAAACTTAGTTTTAGATTTGGCAGAAGTTTTGAGTGTATTTTTCTAACTTGGTATATCTTCTTTCCTCCAAACTGACGAAAGAGTTTGGTCTTGGTCATAGTCTGATTCAAGGTTCGAGTCTCGGATAAGATTTTTGCTGAACTATCTTTCTCGAAAAGGTTTGATAATTTTGTTACTATTTTACTGAATTTCTTTCTCTGAATATTCACTTAATTGATTCCTAAATTAATTATGAATTCCAATGAGGAATAAATTAATCTTTTATCTAAATATTTTGATCTTGATAGATTTCCTGAATTTTCTTTCTAAAATCCGTGTGAATATAAAACGATAGAAATTTCTCTCTTAGAGTATTTAATTATTCATTTATCAAATACTCATAGAGTTTAAACATAGAATTTAAGAGAATTCTAATTTTGATATAAAACTTCTTTATGCATCTATTTATGCATAAAAATCATCTTCAATGGGAATAACACTTTTGTAAAAAAAATCCTTTTATCCATTCATTTATGCATAAAATCAAATTTAATAGGAATAATAATTTTGTAATAAAAAAATTCCTTTATGCATTTTCTATGCATAGAAATAAAATTTAATAAGAATAACACTTTTATCATAAAAACATTCCTTTATGCATCTATTTATGCATAAAATCAAAGTTGATAGGAATAACACTTTTAAATAAAAAGAATTTCTTTATGCATCTATTTATGCATAAAAATCAAATTTTATAAGAATAACGCTTTTATAATAAAAAATACCTTTAGGCATCATTCGATGCATAAAAATCAAATTTAATAAGAATAACAATTTTATAATAATAAAAATTTCCTTTATGCATCTTTCTATGCATAGAAATCAAAATTAATAAGAATAACACTTTTTTTTTAAAAAATACTTTATGTATCTATCTATGCATAAAATCAAATTTAATAAGAATACTACTGTTAAAATAAAAAGAATTTCTTTATGCATCTATTTATGCATAAAAATAAATTTTTAAAAGAATACACTTTTATAATAAAAAAAAATCCTTTATGCATCTTTCTATGCATAATAATCAAATTCAATAAGAATAACACTTTTATTAAAAAAAATTCTTAATGCATCTTTCTATGTATAAAAATCAAATTTCATAAGAATAACACTTTTATAATAAAAAAAATTCCTTTATGCATCTTTCTATGCATAGAAATCAATTTTAATAAGAATAACACTTTTATAATAAAAAAATTTTCTTTATGCATCTTTCTATGCATAAAAATCGAATTTAATAAGAATAACACTTTTGTAATAAAAAAATTCCTTTATGCATCTTTGTATGCATAGAAATCAAATTTAATAAGAATAACACTTTTATAATTAAAAAAATCCTTTATGCATCTTTCTATGCATAGAAATCAAATTTAATAAGAATAACACTTTTATAATAAAAAAATCATTTATGCATCTTTCTATGGATAGAAATTAAATTTAATAATTAATATCAGTGATATCAATGCATATTCATAGGTGAATATGTATATGGAGTAATTAGAATATTAAGACAAGTTTTGAAATTTTGGGAATTATTCGAGTCCCATTTCTTATAGGATTGGTTGGAAAGTCGGTATTTTTGTGTAGTTTGAGCTAACATCTATTTGTTGGTGCACTCTTTGTGCCATTAGATTATATCTTGACATAGCTATTTGGCGTATTTGTTTGTAGTTGTATAGATACATACGTCAATGCAACAATATTGGAAGGACAAGGGAAACATGACACTAAACTTAATTGAGATTATACAACACCTTTCATATGAAGAAGAGAATGTTAAATACTATCTCCATTTTGAGACATTGAAGTAAAAACATGGGCTTTATTTAATTTGCCAAAAGAATTCTAAATATCACTTAAAAAGAACCTTAGAAGTGAGAGATCTCTAAAGGGTGTGGTGTTAGAAACAACAAAACAAAAAGTAAATCTCAATGACAGTACAATGTGCTAAGTTTACGATTGATCCATAGATAAAAACCCATCTTAGACAATATATTAAGATTATAAATTATGATATATATTCTCAAATTTGAGGGACATTGAAGTAAAAACATGGGATAATAATGCCAAAGAACACTTGGAAAAAGAACCTTAGAATTGAGGGATCTCCAAAGAGTGTGGTGTTTAAAAACACCAGAAGCAATCAAATTTCAATGAGATTGTTACATTCAAGTTTACATCTTAAGTAAAACACCATTGAGTTCAAGTATCAATACTCTTCTTTGTTTCCTTATTATATCTGGGGGTGGTGGAACTCTTTTGCTTCTAGGTACATGAGTCACCAATGATTAGTGCCACCTCAATAGTAAGTTTTCTGTACACTTGAAATCAAAGCTATATGCTTCAACATATCCTGTTGAAAATAAAATGTATGGTTAATGGACATTCAAAATTTTAAATAAATATATTATGTGCCAACAACAACATAAATTCATCCATGATATGGATGGTCTTAAACCTTCATAGACAAATGCTCCAATATCTCAGAAGTTCAACCAGAAAAATAAAAGAGCGAGTATATTGTCAATGCTAAATTTCATCAAATTTATTGAATATGATGTATAAAAGATTTTCACTGTTGAGATAATTGAGTCTATCCAAATTAAATTATAATATTCATAGCCTTACACCTTGACAAGGCAATATCTTCAATAAAAAACAAACACATTTTCATTGCAATCGAATTTCAAATATTGACAAAAGAGATAATCAAATGATAGTAAGTTTGGAGGCATTTGATTGCTTGATACAATAGTGTAAAGATTTGGCTCGTACAATCCAAAAATAAAACCCATCTAGGCACATTGTTTTGGCCAAAGCCTAAGTTTATCTTATGGGCTTTTAGTACAAAATGGCTCCAAACATTCTGCACCCAACAAGTCTTGATATTTGTGCAGATCCCATACTTCAAACTACATGTTTAGACCTCAAAAATGGTTTCCTTCGACCTGCAGCAACAACTAGTATTAGGTTGGAATCTGATTATATAGTCACTCAATGTTTAATGAAACCAGACATTATCCTACCCATAAGCTCAAGTAAGCCTTTTGTAGCCTTGATATGTATGCTTTTGCTGCAACTCCACTTATGAGATGACCACGATGATATCCCAAGCGAGTAGCATAAGCAATAGCGTGTTGATCACTCAAAATCCTTCTTTTGTAACACACTTTTAACAAGCTTAGCTAGTCTTTGGATAGTAATGGTACTCTAGCTTTGGATGCCAACATTGCTAGATCCTTGCTTATGGATTCTACTTCTCTTTTTTCCCAGACTCTTGATTAACTTTCAGTGGGGAAGAGACAATTGTCTTTTGGATTAACACATCCCTTGAAAGGGCTATCATCAATAAGCAATGTATTCTTCTTATTGCAAATATCTTGGCACTGATTCTAAACCTTGAGTAAAGGTTTAAACATAGCCTCAACAGTAGGCTTATCTGGCCTATACACTTTTCGAAGATTATGGATATAACATTCTTCTTGTCCCCACACCATAAAGAAATGATATTTCTTATGTGCATACTATTGAAGAGTGTTTACATAGGCACAAACATTCTTGTGTAGCATGGCGGACCAAATATTGGTTGCAAAAGTCTCTTGAAGCTCTTCATTAACCTTGAAGATGTTTGCAAAGCTGAATCATCGATGTGATCTACCTCCACCATGTTGTCTTCATTATTTCTAGCATTTGAATCATGAGAGTTGATCTCTCTAGTAGGGCTTTCATGATGATGTTCTAGTTGAGCAATGTTATCTTCATCTTTCCCTTCTTTGTATATATCTATAAGATTAAAATAAAATGCTATTACTTTTAGGATTTAAATAATACACCAAGGATAATACTAGTCATTTTTATATCTACACATATACTTTGTATCCAAACTTAGATTACTCAACATTGAGTGATGTACCATAATGAATTAGGAACCATATTACATGCCAAGACTTTCACATAAGGGTCAAACTTTTTGAGTTTGAGCCTCACTTACAAGGGCAAAGTAAAGATCGCTCAACTTGAGATTGTGCCTTGTGTTAGAAGACATCCCCAAGGTTGGACATAAGTGGAGGTACGGCTCAAACTTAATTATGAGCCTCACCGCTACACTAGGATATGGAGTAAGTGTAATTTCTTAATAGTAAGTGTGCATCATCATTTGTATTAGGCTCAAACTTAATTTTGAGCCTCGCTGCTACACTAGGATATGGAGTAATTTCTTAATAGTAGTAAGTGTGCATCATCATTTGTACCAGTCAGACGTTGGCATGAAATAAAGGATAAGTAGAATAGCAATATTCACTTTAATAGAAAAATGTTTAAAGTGAGTCCAAAAAAGCCAATGTATTAATCAAAAGACTAATAATTATTTCAACAAATTCACACTTTGAACAAGACCTATGTTAATATTAGTAGTTGATAAGCTCCTTTCAATGATCACCATTCGTTGTACATTCATAAGCACTATCAATGCACTTTTCTACCTTTCTTTGGTTGAGAGCTTGATGGGCTATGAGCATGGTAGAGTGCTTTGCCTTTCTCTTCTTTGTAAGTGCTTGCTCCTCTTCTTGCACTCGAGAGCCTGCCATGTCTTCAACTGCTATTGTGCTTACATCAAGGACTTTTCTTTTTTCACCCTCCTTTTTATGTTTTGAAGAAGTTGCACAAGCATTTCTAGATGCTTCAGGTGCACTGTTCACTATGGCCCTGCCTTTTTTCTCCAGAATTTTCCTAACTTGAATGGTTGTTGTCTCCTTTTCAGGTATGGACTTTTTTCGTGAATCCAAAGCCTTCTTTGCATGCCTCACCGCTTTCACTAGGTCCTCCACATTATCCACCCCTGAGTTGTTGTTTCGAGAGCATCCAGAGTAAAGATTGGTGCACCATGTGGTCGGGCGCTCTGCTAGCTTCCATTCCTGTGAAGCACAAAAAAAGTTTCAAAACCTTAGAAAAAAATGGATTTAAATGCTACATATCAAATCAATCAAACTTAAGAAACTTAATGCATGCTACAATTATTGATGCTTCACTTAGTTTTCTTGAATAGCGGGGGCCTCACTTGCATTTACTTAATCCATATAGAAGCTCAACTTAAGCTGGAGCCTAGATCTAAGTTGTGCACTCATATGCTAGGGGTACGCTAGCATAGAGAGGCAAAGCTCAAACTCAAGTTTGAGCCTTAAGGCGAAGTTCCATGTATGGGAGGCTTGAACTTAAGCTGGAGTCTAGATACAAGTTGTGCACTCATATGCCAGGGGTACACTAGTATATTGGAGCCTTAAGGCCAAGTTCCATATAGGGGAAATCCGAACTTAAGTTAGAGCCTAGATCCAAGTTGTGCACTCATATGACAGGGGTACACCAGCATATAGAGACAAGGCTCAAGCTCAAGTTTGAGCCTTTAGCCAAGTTTTATGTAGGAGAGGCTCGAACTTAAGCTGGAGCCTAGATCCAAGTTGTGCACTCATATGCTAGGGATACGCTAGCATAGATAGGCAAGGCTCCAACTCAAGTAGGAGCCTTAAGGCCAAGTTCCATGTAAAGTTAAGCATGGAGAATGAGCCTTAACACATAAGTTCCATGTAGGGGAGATTCAATCTGAAGTTCGAGCCTTAAGGCTGGTGTACACTAGCATCGAGAGCAAAGGCTCCAACTCAAGTTCGAGCCTTAAGGTCCGGGTACACTAGCATGGAGAACGAAGGCTCAATCTGAAGTTCGAGCCTTAAGGCCGGGGTGCACTAGCATGGACAGAAAAGGCTCAAACTCAATTTTGAGCCTTAAGACCAGGGTGCACTAGCATGGAGAGCAAAGGCTCAAACTCAAGTTCGAGCCTTAAGGCCGGGGTGCACTAGCATGGAGAGCTAAGGCTCAAACTCAAGATCGAGCCTTAAGGCCGAGGTGCACTAGCATGGAGAACGAAGGCTCAATCTGAAGTTCGAGCATTAAGGCCGGGGTGCACTAGCATGGAGAGCAAAGGAGAAAAGGCTCAAACTCAAGTTCGATCCTTAAGGCCGGGGTGCACTAGCATGGAGAGCAAAGGCTCAAACTCAAGTTCGAGCCTTAAGGCCGGGGTGCACTAACATGGAGAACAAAGACTCAATCTAGGTTGAGCCTTAAGGCCGGGGTGGAGAACGAAGGGACTCAATCTGAAGTTCGAGCCTTAAGGCCGGGGTGCACTAGCATGGAGAGAAACGGCTCAAACTCAAGCTCGAGCCTTAAGGCTGGGGTGCACTAGCATGGAAAAAATGGCTCAATCTGAAGTTCGGGCCGGGGTGCACTAGCATGGAGAGCAAAGGCTCAAACTCAAGTTCGAGCCTTAAGGCCGGGGTGCACTAACATGGAGAACAAAGACTCAATGGTCGAGCCTTAAGGCCAGGGTACACTAGCATGGAGAACGAAGGCTCAATCTCAAGTTCGAGCCTTATGCACTAGCATGAAGAGCAAAGGCTCAAACTCAATTTCGAGCCTTAAGACCGGGGTGCACTAGCATGGAGAGCAAAGGCTCAAACTCAATTTCGAGCCTTAAGGCCGGGGTGCACTAACATGGAGAACAAAGACTCAATCTAGGTCAAGCCTTAAGGCCGGGGTACACTACATGGAGAACGAAGGCTCAATCTGAAGTTCGAGCCTTAAGGCTGGGGTGCACTAGCATGGAGAGCAAAGGCTCAAACTCAAGTTCGAGCTTTAAGGCCGAGGTGCACTAGCATGGAGAACGAAGGCTCAATCTGAAGTTCGAGCGTTAAGGCCGGGGTGCACTAGCATGGAGAGCATAGGAGCAAAGGCTTAAACTCAAGTTCGAGCCTTAAGGCCGGGGTGCACTAGCATGGAGAGCAAAGGAGCAAAGGCTCAAACTCAAGTTCGAGCCTTAAGGCCGGGGTGCACTAGCATGGAGAGCAAAGGCTCAAACTCAGTTCGAGCCTTAAGGCCGGGGTGCACTAGCATGGAGAACGAAGGCTCAATCTGAAGTTCGAGCCTTAAGGCCGGGGTGCACTAGCATGGAGAGCAAAGGAGCAAAGGCTCAAACTCAAGTTCGAGCCTTAAGGCTGGGGTGCACTAGCATGGAGAGAAAAGGCTCAAACTCAAGTTCAAGCCTTAAGGCCGGGGTGCACTAACATGGAGAACAAAGACTCAATCTAGGTCGAGTGTTAACACATAATCTCTATGTAGGGGGGAAAATGGGGGGAACCCTTGTCATTTAGATTATATAATGTGCACAAAGATCAGTTTTACAGGTTCTCGACATATGTGAAGATACAAAAGAGAGCAGCAAGAAGTGCAAACAATCTACGACAAGCAACGATTGACAAATGGCACACTTAGCGTTCAATCAAGTAAGCGCTTATATTGATATAGACAAGTAAGCGCTTATATTGACAAATGGCACACTTAGCGTGCAATCAAGTAAGCGCTTATATTGATATAGACAATCAATTAAAGAAGGACTTACTTGTTGTGTAAAGTATTCAATTAGATGAGGGAACACACGAAACGTAGATGGGCGCACGAAAGTCTCTGATGTCGCACAGACATGACGGATGCTTGAAGTCTCCGATGGCGTGTGGGCATGATGGTTTTGTAGAAAACAGAGGTTGAAACCAACGCATACATGTCGATTGCAGGAGAAGAACCTGTTTGAAACGCAGGAGGACACAGGGCTGAGCGAGTACTTCAAAGACAGGAAACAGAGATGATTATTGCATACGATGGTGATTACCAGCAGTGTAATGGAATTTCAAAGTCGGGCGCCGAGCAGGCAGTTAGGGGGAAATTTGAAATTGGGGTGCGGGCGCCGAGCGGGGGGAATTTGAAATTCAAATTTGAATTTGGTGGAAATTTGAAATTCAAATTTCAAATGGAGGGGGCAAAATTGGGGCACGAGCGCCGAGCGGGAAAAAATTTGAAATTCAAATTTGAATCTGGTGGAACAAATGGAGAGGGGGGAAATTTAAAATTCAAATTTCAACAAGGGAGGGGGGCTAGCAATGGCGAGGCTGCGAGAGGGGGGGCTAGCGATGGCAGTCTGCAAGGGAGGGGCTGGCGTGGCTGCGAGAGGGCGAGGGGGCGCTGGCAATGGCGTGGATGGCATGGCTACAAGAGGGATGGCAGTCTGCAAGGGGGGGCTGGCGATGGCGAGAGGAAGGGGGTGGCTATGGCGGTCTTCAAGGGAGAGGGGGGCTTTGGCGATGGTGAGAGGAAGGGGGTGGCTATGGCGGCTGCGAGAGGGATGGCGATGGGGAGAGGAAGGGGGTGGCGTGGCATGGATGGTGATGGGGAGAGGAAGGTGATGGCGTGGCTGCGAGAGGGGGAGGAAGGGGGCTGGCGTGGCTGCGAGAGCCGTTGATGTAGACAATCAACGGCTCTGATCAATTGATACTTCTTTCCTCTGACAATCAACGGGGGTGCAAGCTGAGAGGACAATCAACGCGGGGGGGCAGGTTTTGTCATGCAGAAAGGAATTTTGATTTCATTCCCCAAGCCCAAGCCCAAGCCCAAGCCCAAGCCCCAGGTCCCAGGTCTTTTGATTATAGTTAGTTTCACTTTTGTTTATATACCCTTCTTCACCCACACCCCACTTGTTCTCTGGGATTATTCTAGCTTCCCTCTCTATTCCTACTTGCTTGTGTAATAGACAAGGCTCAAACTCAAGTTTGAGCCTTGAGCTTGAGATTTCTTCTTTTCTTCCCTCTTTCCCCATATACCCAAATATACTTTCTAGCTTCCCTCTCTATTCCTACTTGCTTGTGTAATAGACAAGGCTCAAACTCAAGTTTGAGCCTTGAGCTTGAGCTTGAGATTTCTTCTTTTCTTCCCTCTTTCCCCATACACCCAAATATACTTTCTAGCTTCCCTCTCTATTCCTACCTTGCTTGTGTAATAGACAAGGCTCAAACTCAAGTTTGAGCCTTGAGCTTGAGCTTGAGTCTTCTTCTTTTCTTCCCTCTTTCCCCATACACCCAAATATACTTTCAGCTTCCTACAACTTTACTTTCAGCTTCCTAGAAGCGAACTAGCATCCGCGGCGGGTGAGGCTCAAACTTTTGTTGGAGGAGCCTACCCTTCTAGCTAACATATGCAAACTAATATATTATGCAAGTGAGGATGATAACTTTAACTGGAGCCTCCTAACAAACTAGCATATGATGGTGATGCTCATGAAGCCTAACAAACTAGCATATGATGGTGAGGCTCATGAAGCCTCATGATGGTGAGGCTCATGAAGCCTCCTACTAACAAGCTAGCATTAGATGGATGGAGCCTAGCCTCCTAGCAAACTAGCATTGATAGGTGAGATTCAAACTTTGGTTGGAGCCTAAACTCATGTTGAGATTGAATTACATTTATAGTTCTGTGTACTACCATAAAAACATTGCTTTAATCTTTCTTATTGAGATCTTGATTTTCTCAGGGATTGGAGGGTCTAAAACAAGGTGCTTCAGTGTTTCTCATTGATGGTTCTGAGGAAGGCACGTGGGGTTATTCATTCCATTGATGCATCTCAAACATGTGGTTTTCAATTCATTGGTGAGACATGTGCAGCAATACATGTTCAACAAAGCTTTGATGACACATTTCTCATTCCATTTGCCACAATGGATGCAAGAACAATGTCTCAAGCAGTTGGAAGCATCATCAAATGGCCATTGGTCAACCTTGTTATGGACAAAGACATTACTAATACCAAAGAGGATAATTTTGCGGAACTTCTTGTTGATCAAGAAGATCACTTTACAGATAGGGAGAGCTAGAAAGAGAAAAGTGTCATCCTCTAGGATGACAACAGATCTACAAAACTTGGCAATGGAGTAGGTATTGCTGGTCCACCCATACGAGGCTATAAATTGTAGAGAATTAGGGGAGAGTAGCTTGGGTGTCATTATAGAAGGATCTTTGCATCCAAGTTCAACTTGTGTTTCAGGTCTGAATTTGGTTAGTTTGCCGATCAGGCAACTCACATTTGAGAATGGTGAACCATTAGTGAAGGACACATAATCTTCTTCTATTGATGAGGGTATTCAAGATCACTTCATGCAAAAAAATATTGACAGCCTAAACAATTCAAGTGATGAAAAAGAGGATGATGATGTAGAGAGCAATGATGGCGATAGTTCTGATGAGACAGATACCATGATGCCATGATCACTGACTATGATATCATTGAAGGGACAAATAAGAAAAGGAGCTATGTCCATAGGGTAAGGGTAAGGGTAATGAAAAATTACGATAAAACCCATGGAGCTAGCAAAAAATGTGATGTTGCAAACATTCACAACGTCACAACCATTGATTGTTGCGAGAAGCGATGTCAATTTGGAGATAGATCCAAAATCATGCAAGCTAGGGTACACTTTTGGGGACCAGAGCTATAGTACACGATACACATTTGTACGGGATTGCATGGGCATGGCCTATAGACAAGGTCAAGATAACAAGTGCTTTGAGTTCACATTTGATGGGAAAAAGGTTTGTAGTAAAGCATGGTATGTAATGCATGGCATTGGTAAGTCAATGTTCTATAGGCTCAGAAAGAAGTTCTTGAATGGTGCATGTAATGTCAGTCATGGCAACAGTGGGATAATACGGAAGGACATGACACATGTTGAGATGGAAAAATCAATCATACAAGGCTTCATAGATAATAATGCCGATCAAATGCCACATAGGTCAAGGACAACTATGCATGGAGCCCGCGAGACCCAACGTGTTCTACAAGCAATGTACAAACAGGTGGACATATTGCATGAAGTGAATGACACACTTGTCTCATTCGAATACCTGCCACTGTCACAACCATCATTCTCTCAAGATTGTGGAACACAGAGTTCAAGACAGTTAGTTTATCAAAAATCAGCACATTCTCAAAATGCGACATTTGTATGGCAATCAAGGTCAAGTTGGAATCAACAAAAAATCAAGAGGAGCATGCTAGATACATGGCACAAAGAAGGGCACACATGTTGCAGCAAATGAGTTGTAGAAATCTATACTATGCTTGGAGGAGCTCTTCCGAAATGAACCCAAATAGGTATTTGTGTATTATACATGATAAGATGAACCCAAATAGGTATTATACATGATAAGATGGACTAGAGCAAGACTGCCATACCACAAATTAAACCAGTTCCTAAATCTCTCAATGGGGTTGAGAGGCTTCCAGTATCCTTAAGAGGAATGCTCACTCATGGTGGACATGGACAAACAGCTTATGGTCACTTTGCCTTGGGGTTATGGCCAAGTGATCCCAACTTCATAATTTCATCTCTCTCAAAATGTTTAAGAAACTTAGAAAGAGGAGAGCAACACATGTATGGTGACTTGAGCTCACAAAACTCAGATGCAGAACCATGAACAGATCTTTTTTATTGTGTTTTGTCTACTATGGCCCTGTATTAGCATATGGAAGTGCTAAAGGAGAGAAACGCATATTGTAAGCAGAGCGTTGAGGATGCACATGCAGAGACACATGTAGAAACAAATGTGGATACAGAGGGAAATTGTTCTTCACATATGCAGTCAGTCTTTCATATGGAAGTGCTAAAGGAGAGAAACGCATATTGCAAGCAGAGCATTGAGGATGCAGATGTAGAGACACATGTAGAAACAAATGTGGATACAGAGGGAAATTGTTCTTCACATATGCAGTCAGTCTTTCATATGGAAGTGCTAAAGGAGAGAAACGCATATTGCAAGCAGAGCATTAAGGATGCAGATGCAGAGACACATGTAGAAACAAATGTGGATACAGAGGGAAATTGTTCTTCACATATGCAGTCAGTCTTTCATACTAACACACATGTGCAGGATAGGGGCAATGTCAATGCCTCAAGTTTAATGCCATCAAATTCAAGGACATTTTTCAAGAGATTACCAAGGATGCTGTTGTTGCAACTTGACAACTGTGGTTCTGAAAATAAGAATCGTTATGTATTTGCCACCCTTTGAGTATGTTAAGGAAAATGAGAAGGTTGTGGAGGGCCTAAAAAACATATCAATTGGTGGAAAGAGCACTTGAAAGAGAAAGGAGACCAAAGTGATTATGCTAAGTGGATCAATCCGGTCCTTGCCTATTGGGAGAATCTTATGCTAAACATGCAGACCCCTAGTGCAAGGGAAGACATTAGATTTCATGACTTTTGGCCAAGGAGTGTGCAAAAAAGCTGAGCCTCTTAACCTTCAAGTGGAGGATGATATAGATGAAAGGTTTGATGTAAATGAGGACCATTATTGTGGTCCAATGCGCAACAGACCTGTTGAAGAGTTTGACCCGACTCTTGATGTGTCTAAAGGAGATTTTGTGCTTGTACAACCTTGTGATGCAAATTACCCAATATGGTTGGGAGTGACAACAAGTGATGTTGATCAAAACAACAACTCGATAAACTACCTACAAGTTCAGATACAATATTGGGCACCAATTTCAAAGAAGAAGAATGCAAGTGATGTGGAGGTTTATAAAGATTGCTGGAACAAGTATTGGCGAGAGAACAGAAATGATCCTCAGCGCTGGGAAGACACTAGTTGCATCATTTGGGCATGGAAGCCCAAGGGTGGACGACTTCTAGAGAAAATCAAGATTCCAAAGGCTATAATACTCAAGGCCAAACAGAATCAATTGAATCAACATGAAAGTGAGGCACCATCACACGTCAGTGCAGTTGAGCAAGTTAGCACATGGGCAACTAGCTTCCTAATCTTTTAGCAATGTTGTATGAAGCTACAAAACTCATAGTTCAATCATTATTCAGATTGTAAGGCTTTCTTAAGCTTTTAAATTTATGGTTCACCCATTGTTCAAGAATTTTGATTCAATACAGATGGTGATCTTTTTAATTCTATCACCTAGTCTTTCTTGCAACTTAAAGCTACATTGAATATCCTTTCTTTGTTAAAGTTTCTATGTTTGATGGTCAACTGGAGGCTATGTGATATAAACAAACTTAATTCTTGGTGTGCATGTGTGTGTGTGTGTGTGTGCAGGCAAATTTACATCCCACCAACATCATATATACTTGTTACAAATGTACAATAGTACATAAATCATATCGCATTATTCAAATGCTTGTTGAGAACATCCAATAATAAATCTTGCGTATCGCACAGTAAACATTGTATTGGATCTAACAAAGAATTGTCCCAAAATTGTGCATATTTTTCAAAATTCTTAAATTTGAGTTTATTTCTTTTAGATGCAAAAATGGTGGGAATTACTCTTTTGGAATAATATAAAAAAAACGTTCTTTTTCATAAAATTTTGAAAAATTTTGCCATAACCTCCTTTGTATGGCTGACCATTTCTCATTTTTATCTATCTTAACTTAATTAATCCAATTTAGAATTATAGAACTATAATCTACACAATTTTCAAAATTCAAGAGAGTAAACAATAAGAAGAGTTTAATTAATCACTTAGTTAATCTTTCTAGGATTAAGAAAGGTTGGAATGTAAAGAAGAGAAGGGGGTGGCCTTTTCATCAAAGGCATAGCATTTGAATTTAGTTCAAATGCAAAACATAAAAATCAAGAAAACCATAGATTTTTCTTTAAAATTTAATTCAATCAATTGCAAAACATAAAAATCAAGAAAACCATAGATTTTCTTTAAAATTCGTAAACAAGTAAGAAAATTAGCTTACATGGAGCTTGTAAGCTCTCCTTTGGCTTGAGGGATTGAGAGTTTTACTCTTGTTTGAAGCAAGAGTGGCCACCAATTCATCTTGGAGAGGATTAGGCCAAAAACCAATTGAATTATTAAAAAGTTCAATGTAGATGGCTCAAGACAGGAGTAGAGTAATAGTGCATAAACACCATTAAGCTTTTACAAAGAGGGAGGCTTTTATTTATAGGAAAAAGTGAGCGTCAAACCAAGCAATTTGATTCTCAAATTTTCGAGATCAGTTTGGTCATTTTTTGACCATTTTTGGGTCAATTCCTCTTACTTTTTGGATCTAGTTTTGAAATAGGAGAGAGGAGAGATGAAAATATCTCATTTTATTGATTAAAAATTGGGGGTAATGATGAGAAAAAAGGCGCCTACTTCATGAGGGGAGATCCCCACTCTGAGGGTGTCAAAATTCTGTTTTTTGATTCTTTTCTTTGGTCCTTAGTCCACTCTTCATCTTATGTGAGCATTTACTCATTTTTGGGAGGTTTTTCTTTTATTCTTCAATTGCGGGTAATGATGAGAAAAAAGGCGCCTACTTCATGAGGGGAGATACCCACTTTGATGAGGGTATCAAAATTCAGTTTTTTAATTCTTTTCTTTGGTCCTTAGTCCACTCTTCATCTTATGTGAGCATTTACTCATTTTTGGGAGGTTTTTCTTTTATTCTTCAATTTATCTCCTCCCTACATTTGTATTAATTTATTCTTCAATTTATCTCCTCCCTACATTTGTATTAATCTTATTGGTGGAGTTCAGAGACTGCTTTTCATGGAGGCTACAGGCTGAGATAGGCACTCTTCTGGGGCTACCTTGATTTTGGTGCCCGGGACCCTGATTGGACTGATACGGAGTCTTTCTCTGAACTCAGGGACCTTGGCTTCCTTGGCCCATAGCAGGAGATGGGCAATCCTTGAGCTCTTCCCTCTGCATTCTTAAAAGAGCTGGATCTCCTGAGAAAGAGCTTCGAGGAAAAGGTCTTTCTTCATTCCTGAAACTTCCTGACTCCAGATTCTGGTTGGGACCTTGGTCTCTCTTTGGAGGCGGAAGGTTGGAAGAACTTCTCAATGTTTGGAATCTCTTAAAGGATAAGGGAGCTGAAAAGATGCAAGGGAGAAGAGAGCTTGAGCTCTTGCAAGCACACACACTCCCAAAACCCTAAAAGAGAACACACAAGGTGAGAGGTTGAAAATCTTCTTCTTCTTCACACAATACTCAACACACCATATACAAAGATAAGAGTACACACAATATAAAAAGATACTCAACCAAATACATATTAGGGTTCTCTATAGTGTGAACCCAACTAAATGAGCTGACGCTATAGAATGGCTGTCACATAGCCTGTCATCCCATTGGCCGCATATCACCCATGATCTCACCAACCATGCCAGTGGTGTAAGCGCGGGGCCTATCCCCTAGGCAGGTCATCAGTGTCCACTGCCTCACTAGATGAGCTCGATATCTCAACACTCCCCCTCGAGCTCAACTCCATCTCATGTACAGAATGGCTGTCACACAGCCTATCATCCCACTGGCCGCATATCACCCATGATCTCACCAATCATGCTAGTGGTGTAAGTGTGGGGCCTATCCCCCAGGCAGGTCATAAGTGTCCACCACCTCGCTAGATGAGCTCGATATCTCAACACTCCCCCTCGAGCTCAACTCCATCTCATGTACACCAAACAAAGCCCTGAATCTGTAGAGCTTCTCTGTACCCAATGCTTTGGTGAAGATGTCAACGACCTGATCTTGTGTGCTGGCATAAACAAGGTCAACGTCTCCTGCCAAAACCTTCTCTCTGACAAAATGGTAGTAAAACTAGGTTCCTGGCCAATTGTATACTGCTAATTTTGTCACAGAAAATGACAACTTGTCTATCCACTGATAGACCCAAATCTGCAAGTAGCTTTCTCAACCAAGATACTTCACATGCTGTCATAGTAGCACCTCTATACTCTGCCTCTGTACTCTGCCTCTGTAGTACTGGATAGAGCAACCGTAGGCTACGTCTTGATGCTCCAAGTCACAGTAGCACTCCCCAAAGAAAACATGAAGCCACTAGTAGGTAATCTATCTGAGATACTACCAGCTCAATCAGCATCTGTGTACCCATGTACACATATCTCTGTCCCAGTTTCATAAAATAGTCCACAATGCAAAGTAGACCTCACATACCTCAGTATGCATCTCAATGCATCCAAATGCAGCTTTCGAGGAACCTCAACTGACTCACCAGCCCAACAGCATAGCTCAAATCTGGTCTGGTGATCGTCTTGTAGATCAAGCTTTCTACTATGCACCTATACATAGTAGGATCCTCCAAAATCTCCTGAATCTGCACTCAACTTGCCATTCTGATCCAATGGCACTGAGATAGGCTTACAGCCTGTCATACCATACTTGGACAACATGTCTAAGCCATACTGTCTCTGCAATAATCCAATACCATGTGGTGATCTAATCACCTCAATGCCCAAGAAATATCTGAGCTCCCCCAGATCCTTCATCTCAAACTTCTGTCTAAGGAAGATCTTTACATCAAAGATCTCTACATCATGGTCCCATGTAATGATCAGGTCATCTACATAGATGACAACAAGCACAACCCCTCTATCAGTGTGTCCCACATACAGCGAGAAATCTGCATTGGCTACATGAAAGCCAATAGTGACAAGATATTCAGAAATCTTGTCAAACAATGCTCTTGATACTTGTTTTAAGCCATACAAGGCTTTCTTCAACCTGCAAACATGCTCGGGGTGACTCACATCCTCATAACCAGGTGGCTACAACATATACACCTCTTCCTGCAAATCCTCATGCAAGAATGCATTCTTTACATCCATCTGATGTAAAGACCATTGCTTTGACGTAGCCATTGCTATCACAACTCTCACTGTTGCCATCTTGGCAACTGGGCTGAAAGTTTCCTCATAATCAATGCCATATATCTGCGCATATCCTTTAGCTACCAATCTATCCTTGTACCTGCTTATGCTTCCATCATTGTTATGTTTTACTTTGTACACCCACTTGCATCCAATGGCTTTCTTGCCTTCAGGCAATTGCACTAAATCCCAAGTCTCATTTCCATATAGTGCATCCATCTCTGTAAGATCCCTGTCCCCACCACGCCACAATTTCAGGGGTGCTAGCAGCAGAAGTAGCACTTCTTGCGTGGGGGCAGGGTCCAACACTCGCAGCCTCGCCCACGGATATCCGGACAAGAGACTAATCCATCGTTTTTTCCAAAACCGAACCCGTAAAAAACTTCCTTTGCCCGGAAAGCACGGGCGATTCCACCAGGTTAACTTTTTCCCTAACGTAGTAAAAAGCCTTAACTAACTGAACTCATCTTGTAAGATTCCTCCCCCAACCCCTTTTTGATGTCTAGCATATTCCCCTGTAATCAATTCCTTTTCTGAAACATAAGAGATCTTATTTGTGGCTGTTTTAATCTAGAGAGAGAAAATATTCTAGAGAGAGAATATTCAGATTTTGAATATTTTTGGATAGAAAAATATCTCACCTTATTAAAATGAATTCCCCTGAAACAGAAATTCAGAAAGATTTTTCCAATGTGCAATTGAAATTAATTGGAAATAGGTATAAATAACCTTAGTCTAAGGGTCTAGATTTTCAGAAATTTTTGGATTATGGTCCAATTAAGGTTCCTATGGGCCAATAGCATCAATCCATGTGTAGGGAGGAGATAAATCCAATTTGTAAAAGAAGATACCCAAAAATGAGTAAATGCTCACATAAGACTGAAGAGTTGAAAATGTACAAGGTTTATTAGTAAAAAACTATGAGCAATAAAATTTTGGCACATATGTAAGGAAGGGGAGTTCTTTAAAGAAGGTGCATATTTCACATAAGATGAAGAGTTGAAAATGTACAAGGTTTATTAGTAAAAAACTATGAGCAATAAAATTTTGACACATATGTAAGGAAGGGGAGTTCTTTAAAGGAGGTGCATATTTCACATGCTTGAATGAGTTTTAAACTCAAAAATAATGTGATATTTTTATCTCTCATCTCTCTTGAACCAAACCAAATCAAAATGGAACCAAACCGAATCAAAAAGTAACCAAACTAGGTCCAAATCTAGTCCAAATTCAACCAAACTGACTTGGAAAATTCTAGAATCAGTTTGTTTGGTTAGGAGCTCAATTTTTCCTATAAATAGAAGCCTTCCCTTGTTGAAAAATATATAGTGTCTTATGCATTGTTACTCTATTCCACCTAAGCCAAGAGCTGTGAATTCTTTAATAATTCACTAGTTTTTGATACTTCTCTCTTTCTTCAATCCCCATTGGTGGCTCCATCAACATACTAAACCAATTGATTGGTTGGGGGCCTCTACCGTGAACAAAGAATCAAGCAAATTATAAGATAAGTATAGTGAATTTTGATCTTTCTATAATTTCTCAATGATTCTCTCTTCTCAACCCCTCTCAAGCTTGAGAAGCTTAATTGGTATGGTTTTTAAAATGCTATTGAAGTTAATTAATTAATGATAGTAAAGAATTACATAAATTTTCATTTATGTTTAATTCTAATGGGTTTTTCTCTCTCTCACTTAAGAAATGGTCATTCTCATGACCCTTTCTCAATCCAAATGAAGCTTTTCATAAGGCTTTTCCTTAATCCAAGATTAAGCTATGCTTGAAGCTAAATTAATGGCTTTTCCTTAATCCAAGATTAAGCTATGCTTGAAGCTAAATTAATGGCTTTTTTCTATGCTTTTAATTTATGTATATTGATGATTCAATCCATTATGGATTGATGATCCAATTAGAGACAATTCTAATTATTTCCTGAATGATAAGCTTTATCTCTTAGAAAAAAAAATTGAGATTTATCAGTCATAGTAGCGGAGCTATGGCAAAATTTTTATAGAAATTACGCATAAAAAAATTTCATTCAAAGCATAAAAAGAGGACTTCCTACCATATTCTAGGAACTATCATCCTGGATTAATTAAAAGAATTTTATTATGCATGGAGATGTGGATGGATGCATGTAGATATAGATGTACAGATGTAGAGGTGGATGTGGAGGTGGATGTATGCATGTAGATGTAGATGTGGATGTAGATGTGGAGGTGGATGTATGCATGTAGATATAGATGCATAGATGTGGATGTGAATGTGAAGGTTGATGTATGCATGGAGATGTGGATGTATGCATGTAGAAGTAGATGTATAGATGAGGATGTAAATGGAGATGTGGATGGATGCATGTAGATGTAGATGTATAGATGTAGATGTGGATGTGGAGGTGGATGGATGCATGTAGAAGTAGATGTATAGATGTAGATGTGAATGGAGATGTGGATGTATGCATGTAGATGTAGATGTATAGATGTAGAGGTGGATGTGGAGGTGGATGTATGCATGTAGATGTAGATGTGGATGTAGATGTGGAGGTGGATGTATGCATGTAGATGTAGATGTATAGATGTAGATGTGGATGTGGAGGTGGATGGATGCATGTAGAAGTAGATGTATAGATGTAGATGTGAATGGAGATGTGGATGTATGCATGTAGATGTAGATGTATAGATGTAGATGTGGATGTGGAGGTGGATGGATGCATGTAGAAGTAGATGTATAGATGTAGATGTGAATGGAGATGTGGATGTATGCATGTAGATGTGGATGTATGCATGTAGATGTAGATGTATAGATGTAGATGTGGATGTGGAGGTGGATGTATGCATGTAGATGTAGATGTGGATGTAGATGTGGAGGTGGATGTATGCATGTAGATGTAGATGTATAGATGTGGATGTGAATGTGGAGGTGGATGTATGTATGTAGATGTAGATGTATGGAGGTGAATGTGAATGTGGATGTGGATGTATGCATAGAGATGTGGATGTATGCATGTAGATGTGAATGTACGCATATAGATGTAGATGTATGGATGTGAATGTGCATGTAGATGCGGATGTATGGATGTGGATGCATGAATGTGCATGTAGATGCGGATGTATGGATGTGGATGCATGAATGTGCATGTAGATGTGGATGTGAAAATAGATGTATGGATGTAGATGTGGATGTATGGATGTGAATGTGGATGTGGATGTGGATATATGTATGGATGTGAATATATGATATGTGATGTGAAGGAATCGGAAGTGATGAGATGGAAAATGATGTGATGGGATGAGTATACATATAAATGGAATATGGAATAAGTAATGTGGATTGATGAGGGATAATGTGAAAAAATGAAAGTTAAAATAGAAACTGTATTGTAAATTGTTTGTAAATGCTGTTTGTAAATGACTGTTTTATGTCAAGAATGCTGGGGGAGCATTTTGACCATCTTGTGATTAAGGTCGTGGAGACCTAACTGATAAAGTTGCAACTGCTGATGGAGAGAATGAAGGACGTCTCGCGTAGCAAGGTCGGCCGAGGTCTTGACCAGCCTCGGTGCGATTAAAATGGTGAGCTTCCGGTAGTACGGTGGATGAGGGGCCAAGGAAGCGGCCTATGAGTGAAGCGCTAGGTCACCTGCGAAGGATCCTAGAGGGTGCTGACCATACGGTGCTCGGGCTCTGGGTCGCCTAGGATACCCACGCGTGCGTCGAGGAAGATATTGGAACAAGAGTAGGAGTTGTTTTCTGAAATCGAGCATGGATCTGGTTGATTGACCTTGCTAGTCTTCAATGGATGAGTCCATGGCTCTTTATATGGATCTGTTGGTTGATCTTGCTGATCTTCAACGAGAGTCCATCTTGATAAGTGATTATATTGCCGAGTATTATGGGCTAGGAACTATCGAAACGGCCCCTGAGCGTTCTAGTTGCCAATGATGCCATAGATACTCTGATGAAGGAATGATGGGAAATTAAGAATCAATTGGATAAATTGGAAGATGGTGATCAATGATACTATGGTTTTATTAAAGGATTGTTTTAAACTGGTTGAATCTGTGAAAAGGCAATTTCATATTGGGTGTGTGAGTGGTGTGACTAGTTTTATCTTTGCATGAACATCCGGCTAGGGGGCCTTGGAACTCTTTTCCTTGGTACCCGGGACAAAACCTAACAGGCGGTTGGCTAACCCATGGGACTGGATGGGGTTAGGCTGGACTGATGGATCCATGAATCAAGACTCAAACTTTTGTTTTTACGATAGATAAAATAAATCCCGGACAGTAACTGTTCTATGGATAGGAATCAACGGCTATGCCTCTTGAATGGGAAAAAAAAGCGTTGATCCCAATGATCCAAGTGCAAGTTTCTCCCTTGAACTGACCAAGTATCTTATAGATGTAATTGGATCAGCTCGATCAGAAAGGATCTTGACTACATTAGAGTAAAAAGTTATCCTGGTGGAATCGCCCGTGCTTTCCGGTAAAGGAAGTTTTTCCGGGTTTGGTTTTGGAACAACTGACGGATTAGTCTCTTATCCGGATATCCGTGGGTGAGGCCCCGAATGTGGGACCCCTGTCCCGCCGAGAAGTGCTACTTCCGCTGCTAGTATCCCGAACCTGTTGCTCTCGGTGGGAACAGGGGGATCTTACACATCTGACCAAACCCGTAAGTCCCATAGTAAGATCAAGGAAAAAGATTGTACTTGGATCATAGAGACCAACGCTTTTTTCCTCATTGAGAGGCACAGCCGTTGATTCTTTTCCATAGAATAATTTTTGTCTGGGATTTACTTCATCTATCAAACTAAACAAAAATTGAGTCTCGATTTACGGATCCATCAGTCCAGCCTAGCCCCATCTAGTCCCATGGGTTAGCCAACCGCCCAACCACTGTAGTGATGGGATCCAATTAGGAATTTGGTTAGGTTTTGTCCCGGGTACCAAAGGAAAAGGGTTCCCAAGCCCCCTAGTCGGATGTTCATGCAAACATAAAACTAGTCACACCACTTACACACCCAATATGAAATTGCCTTTTTCTCAGCATTAGCTATCTTAAAACAATCCTTTAATGAAACCATTGTGTCACTGATCACAATCCTCAAAATCTTTGGTTAAATCCTTATTTCCAATCATTCCTTCATCGGAGTATCTATGGCATCATTGGCAACCAGAACACTCACCACCTGTTCACTCAGGGCCCTTTTCGATAGTTCCTAGCTCATAGTACCCGGCAAATATTCACTTATAAAAATCAAGATGGAATCCTCATTAAAGATCAGCAAGATCAACCAACAGATCCATATAAGAGAGCTATGGACTCATCAATTGAGGACCAGTAAGGTCAATCAACCAGATCCATACTCGATTTCAGAAAACAACTCTTACTCCTTGTTCCAATATCTTCCACAACGCACGTGTGGGTATCTTCGGCGACCCAAAGCCCGAGCACCGTATGGTCATCACCCTCTAGGATCCTTTGCAGGTCACCTAGCACTTCACTCATAGGCCGCTTCCTTGGTCCCTCATCCACTGTACCGGAAGCTCACCATTTAAATCGAACCGAGGGGCTGGTCAAGACCTTGCTACGCGCGAGACGTCCTCCATTGACTCTCCGTCCAGTAGTTGCAACTTTATCAGATAGGTCTCCATGACCACATTCTCAAGACAGTCAAAATGCTTCCCCAGCATTCTTGACATAAGACAGTCATTTACATATAGTTTACAAACAATTCACAAATACAGTTTCTATAATGAACTCTCGTCTTTTCAGATTTTTCCACATCAATCCATATTACTTAACCCAAACCAAATCATATGCGTATCCATTCTTAACCAGATATATCATTTTTAATCCCATCACATCAGATTCATTCACTTCACATAACATCCATTCCTATCTTTCTTAAATTACATTACTTCTCATCACATCCATTTCTCATTACGTCTCATTCATTCACATCTTATATCATTCATTCACATTCTGATTCACATGACATCTCATCTCATCCATTCGCTCATCTCAACGTCATATCGATTCATATACATATTCGCATTCATTATTCCACATACACATTCACATTCGTACATCCACATCCACGTCTACATCCATACATCCATTCTCCACATCCACATTCATACATCCACATCCATACATCCATTTCCACATACATATTCATACATCCACATCCTCATCCACACATCCACATCTACATCCATACATCCATTTTCACATCCACATCCACATCCACATTCATACATCCACATCCACATCCACATCCATACATCCATTTCCACATTCATATTCATACAATTTTCACATCCACATTCATACATACACATTCACATCTACATCCATACGTCCTTTTTCACATCCACATTCATACATCCACATCCACATCCATACGTCCATTTCCACATCCACATCTACATTCATACATACACATCCATATCCACATCCATACATCCATTTTCACATCTACATTCATACATCCACATCTACATTCATACATACACATCCATATCCACATCCATACGTCCTTTTTCACATTCACATTCATACATCCACATCCACATCCACATCCATATGTCCATTTCCACATCCACATCTACATTCATACATACACATCCATATCCACATCCATACATCCATTTCCACATCCACATTCATACATCCACATCCACATCTACATTGATACATACACATCCATATCCACATCCATACATCCATTTTCACATCTAAATTCATTCATCCACATCCACATCTACATCCATACATCTGTTTTCACATCTAAATTCATTCATCCACATCCACATCTACATCCATACATCCGTTTTCACATCCTCATTCATACATCCACATCCACATACATACATCCGTACATCCATACATCCACATTCACATACATCTTTCCTTTCACATACATATATCTACATCCATTCTTTCACATACATATATCTACATCCATTCTTTCACATACATACATCTCCATCCATTCTTCGTTCATTTTCATCTATCTGATTCATTTCACATCCTCATATCTATTTATAGAATACAAGAGAATTCTTATTTTTGATATAAGATTTCTTTACGCATCTATTTATGCAAAAAATCCATTTTAAGGAGAATAACACTTTCAAATTAAAAATCAACCTTTTATGCATCTTCCTATGCAAAAATTAATTTAAATGAGAATGACACTTTTAAATTAAAATTCAATCTTTTATGCATCTTCTCATGCATAAAATCAAAATTGATGAAAATAACACTTTTGGGTTAAAATAAATTCTTTATGTATCTTTCCATGAATAAATCCAATTTAGTAGGAATTACACTTTTAGAATAAAAGAATTTCTCTTATGCATCTAATTTATGCATAAAATCCATTTATGATGAAAATCACACTTTTAATATATAAAAAATATCTTTTATGCATATGTTTATGCATACAATCATTTATGATGAAAATCACTCTTTTAATATAAAAGAGTTTCCTTTATGCATCTAAATTATGCATAAAATCATTTATGATAAAAATCACACTTTTAATATTAAAAAAATATCTTTTATGCATATGTTTATGCATACAATCATTTATGATGAAAATCACTCTTTTAATATAAAAGAATTTCTTTTATGCATCTAAATTATGCATAAAATCATTTATGATAAAAATCACACTTTTCATATTAAAAAAATATCTTTTATGCATATGTTTATGCATACAATCATTTATGATGAAAATCACTCTTTTAATATAAAAGAATTTCTTTTATGCATCTAAATTATGCATTAAATCATTTATGATGAAAATCACACTTTTAATATAAAAAAATATATCTTTTATGCATAAAAGATCATTTATGATGATTGTATGCATATGTTTATGCATACAATCATTTATGATGAAAGTCACTCTTTTAATATAAAAGAATTTCTTGTATGCATAAAATCATTTATGATGAAAATCACACTTTTAATATATAAAAAATATCTTTTATGCATACAATCATTTATGATGAAAATCACTCTTTTATTATAAAAGAATTTCTTTTATGCATCTAAATTATGCATAAAATCATTTATGGTGAAAATCACACTTTTAATATAAGAAAATATCTTTTATGCATATGTTTATGCATACAATCATTTATGATGAAAATCACTCTTTTAATATAAAAGAGTTTCTTTTATGCATCTAAATTATGCATGAAATCATTTATGATGAAAATCACACTTTTAATATATATATATATAATATCTTTTATGCATATGTTTATGCATACAATCATTTATGATGAAAATCACTCTTTTAATATAAAAGAATTTCTTTTATGCATCTAAATTATGCATAAAATCATTTATGATGAAAATCACACTTTTAATATAAAAAAATATCTTTTATGCATTTGTTTATGCATACAATCATTTATGATGAAAATTACTCTTTTAATATAAAAGAATTTCTTTTATGTATCTATTTGTGCATAAAAATCATTTATGATAAAAATCACTCTTTTGAATTAAAATAAAATTCTTTATGCATCTTTCTATGCATAAAATAAAAATTGATGAAAATAACACTTTTTGGATTAGTTTAAAATTTTTATACATCTATCCATGCATAAATCCAATTTAGTAGGAATTACACTTTTAGAATAAAAAGTAAAACTTATTTTTACACAATTTTAGAAAATTTTGCCATAACCTTCTTTGTATGGCTGACCATTTTTCAATTTTTAACTTTCTAAAATCAACTAGAGTTTCACCAAGAGTATTTAATTCATTCTAATGTAAGCAATTTCTACTTATTTAAGAGAAACATTATGAAAAACTTGATTTTATCCATTAATCATTCATCTAGGATAAAGAATGGTTGGATTTACTAAAGAGAGAGGGGAATGCCTTTTTTCAATGAGGCATAACATCATTTTCATTTTAGAGAAGACAAAATCATAAAAACCATTAAAATTAAGCATAAATGGGAATTTATGTATTTCCTTTCTACCATTCATCAATTAACTTCAATAGCACTAAGAAACCATTCCAATTTAGCTTCTCAAGCTTGAGAGGGGTTGAGAAGAGAGAAACATTGAGAAATTATGGAAGAAGATCAAAATTCACACTTTACCTTACAAATTGCTTTACAAATTAATTGATTATTTGATCACGGTAGAGGCCCCCAACCAATCAATTTGTTCGGTGTGTTGATGGAGCCACCAATGGAGATTGAAGAAGGAGGGAAGCTCCAATTTCTTCAATTTGGAGAGAATTTTAGAGAATAGTAAAAATTATCATTATTTCAGCATAATTCTGGCATAGCATAATTCTCCTATTCTTTTACAAAGGTCTCAGGTTCTATTTATAGGAGAGGGAGGCTCTAACCAAGATCAACTAATTTCTAGAATTTTTCAGATTCAGTTTGGTTGAATTTGGACTAGATTTGGACCTAGTTTCGTTCCTTTTTTATTCGATTTGATCGAAGAGAGAGGAGATAAAAATATCACATTATTTTTAAGTTTAAAACTCATTCAAGCATGTGAAGTAGGCGGCTCCTTGAAGGGATCCCCTTTCCTTACACATGTGTCAAAATGGAATCATTATACCCAAAATATCTCATTTTTTTAGTAATACTCATAGTTTTGTTACTAATCAACCTTGTACATAATCTTACGTGGGCATTTACTCATTTTTGGTTATTTTCTTTTACAAATTGGATTTATCTCCTCCTCACACATGGATTGATCCTATTGGCCCATAGGAACCTTAATTTAAAATTTTTTAAAAATCTGGACCCCTGGGATAAGGCCTCTTGAGCAGATTATACTTGATTTCAAATGTACCTTCTAGAAATCTTTTTGAACTTCAGTTTCAGGGGAACTTATTTTAATAAGATGAGAAATTTTTCTATTATTCAAAATCTGAATATTCTCTCTCTAGAACATTTTCTCTCTCTAGACCAAAACAGGCAGAAACAAGATCTTTTATATTTATGAAGAGGGGATTGATTACAGGGAAAGATACTGGACATCCTGAGAGGCTGGGGAGGAATCTTACAATCTCCTCATCCATAGCTTTCTTGCAACACACATTTCCAATAGCCTCATCAATGCATGTGGGCTCTACAACCTGTACAACTTTTGCCATGTATGCATAATGATGTGCCACATAACCATCATAGGTAAACCTCTGCAAGCAGCACATGATTCTTCACTCTCCCAGATCTTTGCAGCTTTACATTCATGGCTTCCATAGCCTTCTTTACACTAGGTGTTCTCATAGCTGGTATCCCAAGATCCTCATCAAGGCTCATCTCTGAGAGCCACTAGACTCTCCATCAACATGAGAATGCCCTGCAGAAATGTCGGGCATACTAAGGGGCTCAATCACTTTCTCTTTGCCTTTATGTGATGTACTAATCACATTTGCAGGATTGGTATTATGACGCAGCCTACCACTCCATGGTCTATCAGCTGAACCACTAGATGAGGACTCTCCTGGTCCACTCAAAGACTGTGATTGCTGGCTTGCATTCTGTGCAACCACATTTCCACTCACATAAGCCCCAACAGCTTCTTTTTCAGAGCAGCATACCAGCTGCTCATCTGATAAAAAACATCCTTGCTTACCCTCAACTCACGTGTAGCAGGGTTATAACACTTGTATCCCTTTTGCTCAAGGGAATACCAAATAAACACACATTTTCAGCTTTTGGATCCAGCTTAGTTCTCAGCTCATTTGGCACATGCACATATGCAATGCATCGAAAGACTTTCAAATGAGACAAATCACATTTTCTGCCAATAAACCTCTCCCTGGAGTTACATCATGTATGGCTGCAGCAGTTGGAGTCTTGTTCATAATGTAAATTGCTGTAGAAACACCCTCAGCCTAATAGGTATGCGGCATATTCTTCTCTCCCATCAATGCTTGTGCAATCTCAGCAATGTGCATGTTTTTTCGCTCAGCAACTCCATTTTGCTGCAGAGTGTATTTGCATGTAAACTGTCTCCGAATACCATTCTTCTTCAAAAATTAAGAGAACTCATTGGAGAAGTACTCTCCTCGTCCATATGACCTTAGGCACTTTACATATTTCCCTGTTTGCTTTTCAACCATAACTCTGAAATTCTTAAAATAAGTGAACACCTCACCCTTCTCCTTCATGCAGTATACCCACACTTTCCTTGTGTGGTCATCAATAAATGTCACATAAATAATACCTGCAGCCTCCCATAGACATGGTCTTTGTAGGACCCCATACATCTAAATGCACAACATCTAGTGCATTTCTGCTCACATTTATGTAATGTGGAAATACATGCTTTGTTTGCTTTCCAAATCGGCATGCTTCACATATTTTCTACATACCTTCAACTTTAAACTTTGGCAGCCCTGTCACAATTCCTTTAGTTTGCATATACTTCATTCTCTGCACATTCATATGTTGAATTCTTTTATGCCAAATGTCTGTGTTTGCAACAATTCCTCAACCATTTGCAAACATCGCAGCACTCACTTTAGGCATGTTTACATTCAATGTAAACATTCTGCCCACTCTATTGCCTTTTGAACCAACCTACACTTGTCTTTAAAGTCTTCAACATAACAACCATCAGGATTAAACCAAACCTGCAAACCCTACTCAATCATCTGGAAAACTGAAACCAAATTCTTGGTTATGTTCGGAACATGAAGTACATCTGTAAGGTACTTCACTTTGCCATCCTGCATAGACAATGGCACATCTCCAACATGGGCAATTGGATGAGCAGCAGTGTCATCCCTTGTTTCCACAAAACCTGGTCTTTCAAGGTTTTTCATCTCCTTGAACCACTCCCCATGACGTCATGTGGTTTGAAGCACCTAAATCAACGTACCATACATCATCTTTATGTGCTTCTTCAACATTTTCAGACATGGCATTAATGACATGTTGCATAACAAACAACCTTTCATTATCCTCATTGTTTCTGCTCGAGGATGCATAGTTGTTTTGCTACAATTTTCCATTTTGCATGTCAGCCTGCTTCTTATAACAATCTGCCTGCACATGTCCAGGCTTACCACAATAAAAGCATCCACGTGTATCATTATATTGTCTTTGCCAATTTCCACGACCTCTTTGACTCCCCCTGTCTCTCAATTGGCCTCTTCCACCTACGTCTTATTGTTGTTGTAAATTCTAGGACTGTTGTTCTTGCTATTGCTGGCCATAATTGTGATTACCTATTCGGCCACCTCCTTGGCCACGCCCACGGCCTCCTCTACATCGTCCTCTTCCTGAACTTGTGTAGAAGGCCTGTTGCTCTGAACTATTTTTGTTTTGTAAAGACTGTTGGTCTTCACCCAAGCTCTTCTCTTCTATAATCAACATAGACACCAAATTTGTGAAATTGGAAATATTTTTGCAAGTCTGAATAGACATCTTGAACGCCTTGTATTGTGGCCCGAGACCACGTAGACAAACTTCCACCTTTTCATCATCATCTACTGAAATGCCAATAGATGCAAGGGATTCCAAAATACCCTTGATCTTGTTGAAAAATAGGTAGAGGGAGAGGAGACACACACACAGGAGCAAACCCTAATGTATATTACAAACCCTAACCATAGAGGGAAGCCATCTCCCTTCTCACACAATGCACAAAGCCATAATCCATAATACACACAACACACTATGAGTTGTGTCCACACACATCTAACCCTAGCTAATGTCCACACACTATGACCAGCTGGACACGCGGTCATTTATGTCTCACACATGTTCCTACCTAACATGCCAGCACATAGTATAGCTGGCTCACACTGACATTGAGCTTGAATCTCAACAGCCCCTCTCAAGCTCATGATGTACTGCCGATGAAGATGTAGATGAGCTTGGGATATCAAGGCTCTCAACACTCCCCCTCAAGCTCATCCCGTGTACTCCCAACATAGTACGGAAGTACTCAAACTTCTCCCTGCTAGGTGGCTTGGTAAAGATGTCAGCCACCTGCTCATCAGTCTTCACATACTGTAGATCAACTGTACCATTCAGAACCTTCTCTCTCACAAAGTGATAATGGACCTCTATGTGTTTGGTCCTCGCATGAAATACTGGATTCTTGGCCAACTGTATACTGCTCATGTTGTTACAATGAATGACAACTTTGCCATCAATAGGCTCACCCAAATCTGCCAAGAGATTCTTTAACCATACTGTCTCACAAGTAGTAATGGCTGCACCTCTGTATTCAGCCTCTGTACTAGATAAAGCAACTAGATAAAGCAACTGTAGGTTGCTTCTTACTACTCCAACTCACCACACGGCACTTCCAAGTGTAAAAGCATAACCACTAGTAGACCTCTTGTCATATGAGCTACCTGCCCAATCAGCATCTGTGTAGCCATGTATATCCAAGCTTTTACCACTCTCATAAAGTAGACCATAATGTGCAGTGGTCTTTACATATCGCATGATGCGTCTCACTGCATCCAAATGAGGTGTTCTGGGGCTCTGCATGAATTGGCTTACTAGCCCCACAGTATAACTCAAATCCGGGCATGTGATAGTCATGTAAATGAGACTACCAAAACAACCATCTTTCTGTACATAGATGGATCATCCAACTCCTCACCAAAATCAGCCCGCAACTTCACATTTTGCTCCAAAGGTGTACTCATAGGCTTACACCCTGTCATGCCATATTTTGCCAACATATCCAATGCATATTGGCATTGCACTAACCATGTACCTGCATGGTCTTTGATCACTTCGATTCCAAGAAAGTATCTCAACTCACCAAGGTCTTTCATGTCAAATTTGCCACTCAAAGCTTTCTTGACATGCATCACATCTGTACCATGATCACCTGTGATAATCAAGTCATCCACATAGATGACAAGTAAAATAATCCCATGATCTGTCTTCTTCACATAGAGTGAAGAATCTGCTATAGAAATCTGAGAACCAAGAGAGATAAGATATTTGCTCATCTTATCACTCCAAGCACAAGGTGCTTGCTTCAAACCATATAATGCCTTTTTCAATCTGCATACATGAGTGGGATATCTTGGGTGTACATACCCTTCTGGATGTGCCATATATACTTCTTTTTGTAGATCACCATTTAGAAATGCATTTTTGACATCCATTTGATGCATTTCCCAACCATTAGCTGCAGCCATAGCAATGACTGCTCTCACTGTTCCCATCTTTGCCACTGGACTAAATGTTTCATCATAGTCCAGACCTTGGGTTTGTGCATAACCCTTTGCTACCAATCTTGCTTTATGTCTTTCAATGGAACCATCAGACTTGCACTTCACTTTTTTGTAAACCCATTTACAACCAATGACATTTTTGTCCTGTGGTAGTGCAACCAAGTCCCATGTATCATTTCATGAACCAATGCATCCATCTCAACATCCATTGCTTTCTCCCATACATGCTTTCCAACAGCTTCTGTATAGCATGTAGGTTCCACATGCTTCACCATAGATGTCATATATGCATAATGCATAGCAAAATCTCGATATGTCAACCTATCAAAATGGGATATCTGACCCTCTGGGATCTCCGCAATGCATGCGGATCACTCTGAACACCAGTCACTCTAGCATGTGGTGGCACATATCTATCCTGCCTAGCACCAGGTGTGCGTAAAACAGGTATGCCAAGCTCCTCATCCAAACTCTCTGAACTCGATGACTCATAACCTATAATTCCAATGCCTTCAATCTTCTTCTTGCCTTTATCCATAGCACTACTCCCAGTGCTCACACTCTCATACCTCAAACATCCTGACCATGGACGTACAGTACTACTCTCAGCCTCTGCTGTGCTGGCCCAGACATAGAAGTAGAACTAGAACTTGCTTGTGGCAGGTTCACAGGCACATCTGCTTCAAGTGACTCAATGACACCCTAATCCTTTGCTTTGTACCAACTAGCAAGCTCATCAAACACCACATCTCGTGAGATGACAACTTGTCTAGTTTGTGGATTGTAACATTTGTATGCCTTTCGATCATGTGCATATCCAACAAATACACATTTTTCTGCCTTAGGATCAAATTTCCTTCTTTCATCAGGCACATGTACATAAGCTATGCATCCAAAAACTTTGAGGTGTCCAATGTCTGGCCTATAACCTGTAAGTCGCATCTCTGGCGTACTTCCATGAATGGCTACTGTAGGTGTTTTGTTCAGTATATACACTGCAGTAGCACATGCTTCTGCCCAATAATAATCTGGCATTCTCTTTTCATTGAGCATTGCCCTGGCCACTTCATATACGACTCTATTCTTTCTCTCAGCCACACCATTTTGCTGAGGTGTATACCTGCAAGTCAATTGTCTTCTTATACCATGCTTTCTCAAGAAATGTTCAAAAGCCTTGAGGTGTATTCACCACCTCCATCTGTCCTCAAACATTTAATCCGACAGCCATATTGCTTTTCTGCAAAAGCTTTGAAATCCATCAACTTTTCCAACACTTCACTTTTCTCTCTGAGAAAGTATATCCATGTCATTCTGCTGAAGTCATCTATGAATGTCACATAATATAAACTGCCTTTGATAGATGGGTTTTGTGCAGGACCCCATACATCACTGTGTACTATCTCAAGTGGCCTGCTACTCATATTTCCTTCTCTAGGAAACCGCAACCTTGCCTGCTTTCCAAACTGACATGCTTCACAAACATGCATATGCCCATCATACTTGAATCTAGGCAGCCCACTAACAATGCCTCTTGCCTGCATGTTCTTTAACCTTTGTATATTGACATGTCCAATCCTCTTATGCCACATATCAATGTCCTATACCACATTTCTACTTTTAGAGAACATGGCTGATTTTAACTCAGGAATTCTAGCATCTAGCTTAAACAACCTGCCTTCTTTCTTGCCTTTAGCAATGAATCTACATCCATGTTTGAAATCCTCAACGAAGCAACCATGCTCGTTGAAACGAACCTGTAATCCCTATTCCACCATTTGACCAACTGAGGCCAAGCTTTTTGTGATAGAAGGCACATACAATACATCTGACATAGACTTCGTTTGACCATTGTGCATGACCAATGGTACACTTCCACCAACATGTGTAATGGCATGCTGAGTATCATCTCCTATTTCCACATAGCCTTTCACATCCATAGGCTTTATATGCTCAAATCATTCACCATGACAAGTCATATGGTTTGATGCTCCAGAGTCCATATACCATGTGTCATCATTCTCAGCATTTGTCATCATAGATCCAACAACATGTTTCATGGCAAATAAGTGATTTGCAGTGCCATTATTACTGCCTGATGCATAATTTCCACCACCATGTTGTGCATAATTTCCACCATAGTGTCCACCACGTTGTGCTCTACCCCCTCTCAAAGCATTCTGTTTGCGGAAACAATCTCTCACCATATGACCATATTTCCCACAATAATGGCATTCCACATCTTGCATAGATGCTTGTTGGCCTTGCCAACGTCCTCTACCACGAGGATTACCTCTGCCTCTCTGAGGTGCATATCCACGACCACCTCTAGCACCATATGAAGGCTGAAAATTTTGTTGTGGAGACCTGTCCTGCCATCCACGACCATTACCACCACGGCCACGTGATGCGAATCTCCCCCTGCCTCTAAAACCTCTTTGCGACGAGTAGAAAGCCTCATTTCTGCCATTATCATCATGGCTAGTAGATGCATCCAGAAATGAATCACTGAGTTTCATTTCCTCAACAAGCAAGAGTGAAACCAACTCATCAAAGTCTGGTAAACCTGTACTCCGAACCGACATGGATGTATCAAAAGATTTATATTCCTTGCCAAGACCACGCAAGGTAATATCCACCAAATCAGGCATGGGGGCATTTATTGTTGCTGCCAATGCATCTGCAAACTTCTTTACTTCTTGCACATAATCATGGATGCTCCTTTTATTTCGCTTCACATTATGTATCTGCTGTCTCAACTGAGACTTGCGAGCACTCGTGTCTGTATCAAACATCTTTACCAAAGTATCCCATGCATCTTTGGGATTCTTAGCATCCTGTATGTGTATGAGCATAGCATTAGAAATACATATAGACAGATAATGCACTTTCTGACCATTGCTTATGAGCAATAACCTGCTGCTGTGTAGGTTGTCGGGGTAGTTCAGGCTCTGGCTTAGCACCTGTAATGAGATTCCAAAAACCTTTTCCTTTCGAGAAACTTTTGATCCTGTACTTCCATGCCTGGAAGTTCTTCCTATCCAGCTTTTCACCAACAATCTGTATTGGATTATCAGACATGTTGCTCAATGCAAAAACACCTTGTGTACACTTCCAAATCTGTAACCGAGCCTTCCTCAGCTCAACCACACTCCAATGAGTGTTCCAGATACTCCAAAGTAACCACCAATCTTCAAATTTGATGTAGAAAATCAACCTGAACTGGCTCATGCAGTCGGAGATACCTTGTTTTGATGAGCCTTCCAAGGCTCCAAATTGCAATGTAGTGGTTCAATCAAGTATGGGTAACTTGCATTGACACCTAAACAACCTCAATGTAGAGTATCAACACCATCTGACATGTGTACATATCAATTTTTGAAAGCCCCTTTCTCTGTTTAGAAAAAACAGAAAAACCAGTAGTAATTTTGCTCTAAATTCTTCAATATTTGTCCAAATTGAGCAACCAGGCATTCATTAGCTTAGCAATAGTGTCCACTAACTCCATGTAAGAGGAATTTGTCCAATTGTTTAAGACCAAAGATTAATTGCTCGATTAAACTCACTCTGTTTCTCTGCAACCAGTAGACAGGCTTTTTAATCAGCTCATTCCCAGCTCAATTAGGCATAATTGATCAAACCAACCATACTCTTCTCTAGTGTGTGTATCAACCAATTGCTAAAGCAATTTTGAAATATATCAAGCACAGAAGTTGTAATCGACCTCCTCGCATCAAAATGATCAAATTTCTGCCCTGTTTCTCTGTGCAGTCTGCGCCGCCTGCTCTACAGTGATTTGAGAGTGATTATAATGTTAATTGATGAGGTAATCAAGTCCCCAACACACCTAGGTATGTGTGCAACCAGTCAATGTTTGGATTTTTGCCAAAAACATGCTCCAAATGCATCAAATTTTGACCTCCTTTTCTCTGTTTTGTGAGAGCTCAAAAACCAGAATTTTTCACTCATTCAAATGCATGTAAATTGCACCAAAATCATAGTAGGGCTTGCATAGGAGTTGCCAATACATTCCTCCTTGTCTGATACATGTTTGTTTTGCCAGATTTGCATGTATTTCCACCATACATCAGTGTTTCAAGCTTTAATGGAAAGCTTTCAAAAACCAGAATTTTTCTTTGCTTTGGGTTGCCCTAATCTGCTTTGTTTTTGCCTGAATCACCTGAAATCCGCTCAAGGATGTTTAGAAGACCTTACCCGGTAGGCCAAGTTCTCAGATCTGATAGAAATCGGTGTGCTCCAAGCTTCACAGCTTCAATGGCAAGCTTCACAGCTTCTCTTCATAACTTCTTCTCCCTCTTCTCTCACTCACTCATAAACCCTAATAGACAGCACAAGGCTCTGATATCATGTTGAAAAATAGGTAGAGGGAGAGGAGACACACACACAGGAGCAAACCCTAATGTATATTGCAAACCCTAACCATAGAGGGAAGCCATCTCCCTTCTCACACAATACACAAAGCCATAATCCATAATACACACAACACACTATGAGTTGTGTCCACACACATCTAACCCTAGCTAATGTCCACAAACTATGACCAGCTAGACACGCGGTCATTTATGTCTCACACATGTTCCTACCTAACATGCCAGCACATAGTATAGCTGGCTCACACTGACATCAAGCTTGAATCTCAACATATCTTCAATGCATAGTCATTCATAGACATACTCTTTTTCTCCACAGTATGAAGTTCATTCTTTAACTGTATCTTTCATGCCTTGGTATTCGTTTCATAGAGTTTTACCAAGGTGTCCCATGCCTCCTTGGGGAACTTGGCATCCTATATGTGCCCAATCATGGTGTCCTGTATCTTGATAGAGAGCGAATATAGAACTTTTATGGCTCCTTGGTTCTAATCCTTGAAGTCTTTCACATCTGCAACAGTTGGATTGATCTCTGGTATCTCCGGTGCCTCTTCATGCTCACCTTCTATGTAGTCCCAGTAACCCTTTCCCATCAGGAAATTTGTCAACTTGAACCTCCAAGCATGGAAGTTATTCTTATCAAGCTTCTCAGCAATAATCTGGTTTGTGCCATCATTTGACATCTTTCCAGACTCAAAAATTTACCAGAAATAACACTCTCGTTTTTCTTGCACAAACTGATGTATTTTCTGGAGCGATACTGTACTACACTCAAATGTCACAACCAGTGACCTCAATGTGCATACATACACCCAATGGCAACTGTTGACCTCCTTGTAGCACACACAATGTCTGCACAACCAATTTGTCTTCCTGCAATTCTTAAAACAGAGTTCTGCATAGAATCGACGAGATGACTTACCCATAGTGCTCGAAATCCCCTGCTTTCTAAAAAAGAGAGGTCCTAATGCACCTGAAACGCATTTTTGGCCTAGAAAATATAGTTTGATAGGACAGTATAGCTGCCCTATAGCTTTACTTCCACGAAAAAAGCTCCTCAATTAGGGATCCTTTGCCGGTGCCTCCCGTAGAGCTCCCGACACGCCAACACAAATAGGGAAGAGTAGTTGAAGCTCTTACCCTCGTATCGCTTCCTCTGCTTCTCTTGCTTGCAGCTCAGTCCTTAGCATGAACCAACTCTGATACCATGAAAAGATGCAGGGGAGAAGAGAGCTTGAGCTCTTGCAAGCGCACACACACTCCCAAAACCCTAAAAGAGAACACACAAGGTGAGAGGCTAAAAGAGAACACACAAGGTGAGAGGCTGAAAATCTTCTTCTTCCTCCTCACACAACACTCAACACACCATATACAAAGATAAGAATACACACAATATGAAAAGGTACTCAATGAAATACATACTAGGGTTCTCTATAGTGTGAACCCAACTAAATGAGCTGGTGCTATAACTATGCCTGTCTCTAGAATGGTTGTCACATAGCCTATCATCCCACTGGCCGCATATCACCCATGATCTCACCAACCATGCTAGTGGTGTAAGTGTGGGGCCTATCCCCCTCTAAATAAGCATAAAGATTAACTTTTTCTTGATTACACATTAAGAATCTTAGGAAAATCTTGATTTGAATTTAAAACAACCATTTAGAAGACTTCTCAAGCTTGAGAGGGGTTGAGAAGAGAACTCATTTGAGGAAATTAACAAAAAACCATAAAATTCATTCTTACCTCAAGGATTAGCGTGTTTCTTTTTCTAGAAGTGAAGCCCCCAACTAATCAATTGGTTTAGCAAGTGGAGAGGAGAGCTCCAAGAGTTGTTGAAGAGAGAGAAGCTCCAAGCTCTCCAAAAGTACAGGAAAATTAAGGGATAATAAAAAATATGATTATTTTAATGTAATACTAGCATGGTATAGCTCACAGATGAGAATACAAAAGAATGAGGGTCTATTTATGGGTGAGGGAGGCCACTAACTGAGTCCAACTGGGTTCTAGAATTTTCCAGCTTCAGTTTGACTCAATTTGGACAAGATTTGAACCAGTTTGGCTCCCTCTTTTGATCCAGTTTGATCCAAGAGAGAGGAGAGATAAAAACATCATAATTTTTTGAATTAAAAAACCCTTCCACACATGTGAAAGAGAAGCCTACCTCAAAGGTCCCCCTCTCCTTACCAAGGTGTTAAAAATTCATCATTGTTCTAAAATATCTCATTTTTTTAGTAATATCTCTTAATTTTTAAGTAATAAACCTTGTACTCAGTCAACTCTTCATCTTATGTGAGCATTTACTCATTTTTAGGGTTATTACTATTAGTATCTAGATTTATCTCATCCCAATACTTTTATAAATCCTATTGGCCAATTGGAACCTTAGTTGGATCACCACCATAACCCAAAAAATTTTGAAATTCTAGACACTTAGGCTAAGGTCCCTTATATCATTTTTAATTGATTCCTAATTCACATTGGAGAATTTATTTTGAACTTATGTTTCAGAGAAATATATTTTAGATATGAGGAGAATTTTCATATAAAAAAATATCTCAATATTAAATTACCTCTCTCTAGAATTTTTCTTCTCTCTAAGAAAAAACAAGGAAAAATAATATTTTCTTATATTTTGAAATAGGGAATGATTATAGGGGATTGATGTAAAAGCTTATTCATTATTCAGGCGGCTGAGGAGGAATCTTACATCTATTCATGAAGCTTTGAGGTTTACACATTAAGCCTCTATGTATAAGGCTTAATGCATACGCCATATACGTAAATCTTTTTGCATAAATCTTATTAACATATATATATTTTCTTATGCTTGTAGATTTTCCTTGTAACATAAGCTCAACTTCACAAGGCATTGCCTACTTATCTTCTTCTCAAGGTAAGTGTACTCATCTTTCATAGCTCATTTCTTTACTTGTTTATGCTGCACCATTCGGTACTTGGGAGTTTTTTTAAATGTTTTACAAGGCTTAAGCTTTATGTAACATGAATTATGGCTTCATGCATGGATCCTTTAGCTTTAAGGATTTTTCCATGATGTCTTATGCTTAAGCATTAATCCTGTATGCATAAGGCTTAAGCATAATATACTTAAAGCCTCTATGCATAAAGCTTTCAGGATTAAGCATTAATCCTCTATGCATAATGCTTAAGGATAATGTTTAAGCCTTATGCACATAGACTTAAGCATAGGGGATTTATGCATTAGGATTTAATCTTTAGCATAGGGCTTAAGCATTAATTTTCTATGCACAAGGCTTATGCATAATGTTTAAGCGTTATGGATAGAGACTTAATCATAAGGAATTTATGCATAAGGTTTAAGCTTTATGAATAGAGACTTAATCATAAGGAATTTATGCATAAGGTTTAAGCTTTATGAATAAGGGTTTGATGCATGAGGGATTAATCTTTAAGCTTAAAGCCTTATGCATAGGCTTGAAGCTTATGGATAGGCTTTAAGAATTTGCATAGGCTTTAAGCATTAAGACTATGAATTATGCTTAATTAATTAAGGCTATGCATAGGATTTAAGCTTATTCATGAGGCTTTAAGATTTAAGTTTATGCATATGCTTTAAGTATTAAGACTATGGATTGTGCTTGATGCTCTAAGAATATGCATAGGCTTTTAAGATTTAAGCTTATGTATAAGCATTTGCATAGGCTTTAAGCTTATGTGTAGGCATTTACATAGGCTTTAGGATTGTGCATGAGACTTTAAGCTCTAAGCATTAGGACTATGCATTATGCTTGATGCTCTGAGCATATGCATATGCTTTAAGCTTATGGATGAGGATTTAAGATTATTAAAAATCCTTTGCATAGGATTTAAGCTTATACATAAGCATTTTCATAGGCTTTAAGAATCAAGACTATGCATTATGCTCAATGCTTTAAGTATATCTATAGGCATAAAGTTTATGCATAAGCATTTTCAAAGGCTTTAAGCATTAAGAGTATTAATTATGATTAATTCTATAAGCATGTGAAGAGGCTTTGAGAAGCCCTTGCACCATAGAAAGAGTGCAAGAACTAGCCAATGTTGTGGGGCTTTGCCTCACCACACTCTGGAACCGTAAAACAGCTCAAACTGAGCACTTAATCTACCATAACCTAGCCCACACTTGCATAAACAATGTGTCACTCACCTTGTTTATTTGTTGTGTTGGGATTCCCATAGGAGATGATGTTGCTACACACGCATACTCCAAGCTCCACTTCAACACCACCTCCTCACTCCAATGGAAGCTCCACCCTCCTCTGTCACTCAATCACACACACATGTAAGAAAACACTTAATCTAGGAATACAATCTCTATTATTAATCCCCTGGCATGCCTTTCATAGACAAGCAAAGATGATCACATACGTAAAATATACAATGAGGGTTAACATGGCTCCCTTTTTTATGTAAATTTCACCAAAGGCAAACAACAATCAAGTAGTGAGGAATGATATTTAACAACTTGTCAAATTTTCTAGTTAATACAAGGGTAATATTAAGATTGGTCCAAATTAGATCTAAACTAAGAAGGAGCAAAAAGCATGCCTCGGGTTATGACCATAGTCTCGACACACTATCCATTGGTGAAACCATATCTAGCTATTATCTAGCCTTATAAATGAAACTGCTATATAATTGTTCGTGTTGATTATGAAAATATATAATTACAACACCAGCTAGTAGAGACCCAAGTAATGGTTCAAAGACCTTATACAAGAGTATCTAAGAACCACTAAGTGCCTCAATAGAGATGGGTTTTTTTAAGCCCTTTATTGATAGATTTTTAGCCGCAAGGTCCCATTCCATGGAGATCAAGGTTACGGTCCCAAAAGGCTCCATCACTAAAAGCCAAAAGTCCTACCTAGATGACTGCACATGGAAATGGTTATCTTCTTGTGGGTTTTTTTTGTTTTTTGTATGTTTATTTTTTTAAATACATAAACTAGTTTTACTTTTACAATTCACCTAGGAGGCTCTATTTTAACTAAAGAGGACACACTAAGGAAGGTAAAGAACTTGGCATACTCTAAGGTCAATCTCAAGGAAGATGGAACTAGAACCAAAGCCTAAATGTTACCACATAATAACTAGAAAATTGATAGACTAGATACCTAATCGTGCAAGCATGAACTCAAACAAACAATAGATGGAGAACCATAAAAAAACTTAAATAAATGCAAAGGTGAGGATGGGTTAGAATACACCTCAACAATGAGGAAAATCATGTCCATATATCGAGGTTGCATGTCCATCACATAATGTAATTCTTGATCTGGTTTACATGACTGCACCTCAATAACATGTAAATCATACTATCTACTAGGAAGTGCATAGTTAGATAACCATAGTTCATAAGCATGATCTAATTCTTTATCATTAGGTTGATTTTACCCCTCACTTGGTGGGTGTGCTCCATATATATATGTGTCCTTTGGTTTACTAGGTAATGGTTTGAATGCCTCCGCATTATGATAGGGAATGGGTACTATAGGTAAGAATGGGTGTTTGTAGAGGAGTTATGTTCTCCTCTGTGTCCTTTTTGACTTCTACAACAGAGGGTTGTACATGAGGTCTAAGGTTTACTTCTCGTCCTTTTGTTATAATCTAGCTCATCTTTCCCTTGTCTCCTCTTGGGATTGGGTCTTCTTTTGAGCGGCCCTCTCCTCGGTGGCGACTTTCTTTTCCTATGAAGCACGTAAGGATTTTTTGGTAATAGGTCTATAGTATTTTTTAAACTTACTTCCATTAAGGAAATCAACAGTTTCAACTCCATCTCAAGAGTCTCAACATGTATAGTAACTTATGGAGTAACTTCACAAACCCTAAAGGTTCCCTTTCAAGTATATTTAAGCCTTTATTTTTCACTACAGACCCCTTACAAAAGTAACAAATCTCCTACCTCAATCTCCTTGTTCTTAAGATTTCTATCAAACTACTTCTTTCTTCGGTCCTTTTCTATTAGCATGTTTTGCACTGCAATTCGTCTCTCCTCAGTGAGTTGTTGTAAAACATCAACCAATTCATTACCATCAATCTTTATGGTGGGTACCCTTAAGCTAGGTATCATGAACTTCCAAGGAATTATTTCCCCAAGTTCATACACCATATTAAAAGTCATACAACCAATTCCAACTTTGTATGATATGCGATAGGCCCATGAAGCTTTATGAGCTTTATGGGAGGTACCATCTAAAAGGAATACAACCAATTGTAACTTTGTATGATGTGTGGTAGGCCCATAAAGCTGTTGTGAGCTTAGACTCCTAGTTAGTGCATTGAGCTTTAACATTCTTTGTAATTTTTTAAATAAGCACCTTGTTGGTGCTCTCTGCTTGGCCATTTTCCTATGGGTAATATGGCGTTGACTTACAATGAGAAATCATGAATATATTATGAGATTTTTTATTACATCATTGAAAAAATACTTACCTTGATCACTCACTAGCTCAAATGGACATCCAAAGCATGTAATGTTGTTCTCATAGATAAATTTAGTAGTCGTCGCCATGGAATCTTCTTTTCGTGAAGCTCTTACTTCAATCCAATTGGTTACATCATCATGTCCAAGATGAGCTTCATTTTTCTCTCATCACAGTGGAAATCCCATTTCTGGACACTGTATGCCCAACAAGAATAACTCCATGTTTCACCCAAAACTAGCATTTGTAAGGGTTTAAGGATATGCGATAAAATTGACACCTTTCAAAAAACCTTTTTAGGCATTCAAGGTTCTCTTTCCAAGATGAATAAATGCACAAAATCATCCAAGAAAGATTAAAGAAACTTTCTTAATAAGTACTTAAAATTAGTATTCATAAGTCTTTGGAACGTGGTGGCTAGTGCATTGGTTTGGACGAATGACATAACTCTAATAAGCATATACGCCATGATGAATGAGATAAAGACTGTTTTGGCTTGGTTGTTAGGTGCGATCAAAATTTCATTATATCTTGACTATTCATCTAAAAAGCTATAAGCCTCCTTACCTATAGCTTGTTTGAGCAAACGTTTTGAATATGGCAAGGGGTAGTGATTCCTATGCTGCACGGCAGCATGAGATCAACACATAATCTAAGTTTTCCATTCTTCTTGGGCAGAAACACAATGGGTGAGACCCATTTTGAGCATTTAATCTAATAGATGAATCCACACTCAATACGCTTATCAATCTCTTCCTTTACAATTCTTGCATATTTGGGATTCATTGGAAAGGGTTGTTGTTGGCCTGGTTTAACTTTGGGTACCATGGGGATGGTGTGTTGTACCACCTCTGTGGGGGAACTCCCTTCATATCATGGTATGTCCATGCAACAAAATTTCTTTACTCCTTTCGGAGAGGAACAAGTTTGGCCTCCTCGGACTTATTTAAGTCTTTGTTTATGTAGACAAGCTTAGGATCTTCCTCTGATTTAGCAAGTCAACTTCCTTGACCTCTTCAAGCTCGGTCAACATTTTTTAATCAAAATGGTTGATAAGTGCAAAGTCACAATGGACAATGGAATTATGGCATCATTTTGAGTAACAAAGTCGTGCTAGTGTAAAAGAGCTATAAATGCTATTAATGGTGAGTTAGTATATATTGGTGTACTCAAGGAAATCATTGAGGTCAAATATAGTGAATTCAAAAAAGTCTTATTTAAAGTACTATGGTTTGAGAGAACATATCATGATCACACTGCATCACTTAGGAAGAAGAAAAATGGATTCTATGCGATTGACTTAACAAGAATTTTACGATAAAAATTTGAGCTTTTTGTCTTCCTAGGGATGCAAATTGGTGGTATGTTATCCCAATAAATCCTCATGGAAAGCATTTATTTGAAGCAAAAGAAGATATGATCGGGAAAGAACAAGAATATGACATGGTAGAGAAAGAGAAAGATACATTAGTAGAGTAAGGCCATGATATAGAGCAGAGAAAAATAACAATAACATTGAGAACAATGAGGATGTAGATGATGATAATGAAGATAATGATAATATTGATCCTAAACTACTTGAAATTGATGAGGACAATGATGGGATAAATAAATTCTACAAGTATCAAAAAAATGTTTCCCTGAAACAAAAAATCAAAATAGATTTTCCAAGGTGCAATTGGAATTAATTAAAAATGATTTAGAAGACCTTAGCCTACGGGTCAAGATTTTTGAGTTTTTTTTAAATTATGGTCCAATTAAGGTTCCTATGGACCAATAAGATTAATCCAAGTGTTGGGACAAGATAAATCCAAAGAATAAAAGAAAATATTCAAAAATGAGTAAATGCCCACATAAGATGAAGAGTTGACTAAGTACTAGGTTTATTAGTTAAAAATTATAAAGTATTAATAAAAAAATGAGATATTTTGGAGTAATCATTCGTTTTTGACACATGGGTAAGGAAAAGGGGGCCCTTCAAGGAGGTGCCTATTTCACATGTGTGGATGAGTTTTTATTTTAAAAATAATAGGATATTTATATCTCTCCTCTCTCCTGGATCAAACCAAATAAAAAAGGGAGCCAAACTGGTCCAAATCTTGTCCAAATTCAGCCAAACTAAAGCTGGAAAATTCTAGAACTTAGTTGGACTTAGTTAGTGGCCTCCCTCACCTATAAATAGACCCTCATTCCTTTGTATTCTCATCTGTGAACTAAACTATGTCGGTATTACTCTAAGTTAAGCTTATTTTCTATTATCCTCTAAAAACCCTCTAGAAATTGAAGAGATTGGAGCTTCTCTCTCTCTTCAATCTTCCTTGGAGACTCCAACAACATACCAAAACAATTGATTGGTTGGGGGCCTCTACTGTGATCAAAGAACCAAGTAATTTAGGAGGTAAAGTGTGGGGATTATTTTCTTCTTTTTCTTAAATCTCCAAATGTTTCTCTTCTCAACCCCTTTCAAGCTTGAGAATAATTAATTTGAATGGCTTTTGAATACTTTTGAAGTTCTTTAATGTATTGTAATGAAGAAACATATAAATTTCCATTTATGCTTAATTTATAATGGTTTTTAAGCATTTCTCTCTCTCCCCCAAAGAATGGTCATTCCTATGACCTATTCTCAATTTGAATGAAGCTTCTCATGAAGCATTTCTCTAATCTAATAGTAATTTCTATGCTTGTCTAATTGCAGGCCAAAATAATGGCTTTTTAATACTTTTATGCTATATGACTTATGGTAAAATTTTGAATCAATCTATAATTGGATAATGATCCAATTAGTGGTTATTCTAATCACATGAATAATACTAAAGTCTATTCTTTCAAATTTATTGAGAATTATCAGTAATAACAGTGGAGCTATGGAAAAATTTCTAAAAAATAAACACATAAATCATTTTCATTTATATTATGAAAAGAGGACTTCCTACTATATTCTAGGATTAATCATCCTAGATTAATTGAATGATTCTCATTATAATCATGGAAAATTGTTTTTTATATTTATGCATAAATAGTTAATTAGAAAAAAGAGGAATTTCTAGTAATCCATTTTTATGTTAAAAGAGTAATTCCCATGACAATGAAAATCCATGTATTCAAATGAAGTAAGAGAAAAGTGTGATGCTAAAATAATGTATATTTTATTTAAAAGTTAAAAAAGGATTTTAGTTAAATTTATCTTTTTGTATATAGATAAATTAAAATGATAAAAGAGGAATTTCCACCATATTGGATTTCAAATATTTAAATGAGGAAAGTGTAATTCCTAGTGTAAAGGAATTAATAGAGATTTTTATTTAGATTTTTAAGAGAAAATTTAGTTAAATTTATCTTTTTGTATAGACAAGTTTAAATAATGAAAGAGGAATTTCCACCATATTGGAATTCAAATGTTTAAATGAGAAAAGTGGAATTTTATGCTTAATGGAATTAATGGATATTTTGTGTAATTTTTAAGAAGAATTTTAAGTAGATTTAATTTATGGTAAAAGAGGAATTCCCCCTATAATTGGATTGCACTCATTGAAATGAGAAAAAGAAGGATTTCAAGTTTATTCAAAAAAATAGGTATTGATATTTTAGTTAAAACAGGAATTTTTATGATATTTAAGAAAAGATGGATTTGAATTAAATTTTAGTGTCAAAAGATGAATTTCCACCATAATTCTACCTAATGAATTAAGGCTGAGAAATTATGTGGCATAAATATTATCTTTGGATATTTTAATTGGTAAATTCACTAAATTACCCAAAACTAGATGTTTATTTTAAGGGAATCCGTGTAGAACTAAACCGAATGAATTTGGTTAGACTACGTGAGGGACGGATAGTAAAGCTAATTGTCCTTCTTTCAATCTGAATCAGACAAAAACTTCATGACCAATTCTAGTTACTAAATCCAAAGAATAGACTATCGAAACTAATCTAGTTTTTCCTTGACCAAACTCACCAAGAATCTAGTTGGACAAATGGACAAAATGATGGGTAGATTACCCTCATGAGAGATCAAGGATCCTCATTATTGAATTTGGGAATCATGGAAAAAGGGTTTTCGGAACCGATCTCAAACTGGAATTTTACTTGCATTGGAACCTCTGGTTTTTTCATTCAAAGGACTGTTTTACGCCAGAATGCTAGAGGAAGCATTTGGCTTACGTTTTTCTAAGAGGAGGTTCGTTGTTGGAACAACTGGCGGGAGGTCGTCAAGAGACTTTGCTCGCGGCAAAGCCTATCGAGGTCTTGACCAGCCTCGGTACGGTTAAAATGGTGTGCTTTCGATATGATGGGCAAGGACCAACGAAGTGGTCCCTGAGTGAAGTGCTAGGACACCTAAGAAGGATCCTAGAGGGTTCTGACCAGGCGATGCACGGGCTCACGATTGCTAGGACACCCATGCGTACGTCGAGGAAGATTTCCGATGGGACAAAAAGGAAAGATTTTTGGGAACCAAATTTTGATAGTGGATCTCATTGATTGGCCAGCTGGTCTTCAACACGCAGAGTTCAGAGGATACATTTTTGTAATACAATGGACAGGAATTTCAAAAAATGATGATCAGAAATATTATGATTTCTATTGAAGGATTGTTTTTAAAGCCAGTCCTATCTGTTATAAATGGCAAGTTCATATTGGGGGTGTGTACGTGGTATGCCTACCTTGATTTTTGCATGAATCGTCGCCTAGGGGACCTCGGAACTCTTTTCCTTGGTACCTAGTGTCGTGACGTGTGCGGAGTAGCCAGGAAAGTACGAGACTTCTAGCTGTGAGAGTTGGTGCCAAACCTAACAAGGAAACTCACATTCAAAATTTCCCAAAAAGCATAGGACAAATCCATCCTTGAATTCGTGTTCCAATTGCTTATCCCTTTCCAAGCATAGATTCACTGGCTTCTTTTTCCAAAACTTTCCAGCTAATCACATGTAGGCATAACATAACCTTTAAGTATTTCCAACATACATGTGACCCCTTTCATTCCATACATCCACTGTCACCATTCCCAACATCTCATAATGTTCTTTATCACCTGAAAATCTGGCTTAAAATTCCAACAACTCACAAACACAAAATGATATATGGCATAACTTTAACATATTCACATGATTTTAAAAGAAATCCATGGCCTGCAGTTCCACTAAGATAGAATCAAAATCAATTCTCACTAGAGTCGTTGCTGTATTTCTGACTCTTTGATTCCATGTCCCTTGATAAAATATCCTCACATATCTTCATATCAAAATCCACCCTTTATTTTTTTACAAAACCTTTGAAGGTTTGTTGGCATCGTGTATTTACAAGTGGTAGGTAGGAAAAATAAAGAAATTTTATCAAGCTTTACTTATCTGAAGGCGGGGAAAAGGGATTCATTCGAATTTCTTTGAAAAAAATTCTTCCCACACTTCACTGCAGGCAGCGTACAGCCGGCAAATAGTTGGTTTTTGTGAATTTGTAGTAAGCATATCATTAGATAGTAGCAGCTCAGCTCTCTAATTCAAGCCCCAACACGCCATAAACAGTCGCTAAATGCATGAAATGAATCTCTCTGGTCGTGTCGCCTGTGTCACCTGGTTTTTTTTCTGCAGACTTCTTCTGATAAGCACCGCACGCAATTCCCTGGTTTTTTCTGGTCATTCCCGCGAGGAAGTCGGCGCCCACGCCCTTTTGCAGCTGAAATCGCGCATTTCCCATTTTAATTTTCCTCACTGCGCCTACCATTTCCTTTTTCCTTTGTTTTGGAGTGTGACCTTTTTCCTTTATTTTGGAGTGTTGACCATATATATATATATAAAATCAAACTCCTTTTCACCATAACCTTGCGAAGGGTTTTTCTCACGCCTCATCAAAAGAAGCTCCATTTGGCATCCTTATTGCACATATGATTTTTGCCATCTAAAGCATACGATCAAGACCCCAACCATTATGTACCATAAAGTTCTCTGTCTCAGTGCTAATATCAACTCAACCATGATAGGCACAGCTTATGAGCAATTCACCATCTCATGGAATCAATAAAGTAGTCGAACCACAAGCATAATCCAGTCCTATCAAGGCACAAGGTATCTGCTAGCTCCGAAATTCTCCATAAGCATAAAAAAAAATCCTCCACAATTCACACCACACTGTCAAAGGCTTCGAAACCTGGCTCAGCCTCAGCTCATCTTATTGAACCTTATCTACAATATGAACATATATACTCAGGCATCATATAATGACTCGTCATGGCACTTAACCTCATGCATCTGGATGTGTATTTGATGGCCTCACATGCACGGTTTCACATCATAGACGTGCCATGGCACGACATCCACCCCCTCTAAACCTGCACATCCTCTGGTATGTGCCAAATCATCATCAAGATCTACATATAGCTGGATGTCGTCTTCATCTTCTGCATTGTCAGGAAGATCATCCTCTTCCTCTTCAACCATATCCATACTACCACTGTCAAGCCTCTCATCCTGAGTCTCCTGTGAATCAAAAGGATCACTATCATGCCTTCTTTTAAATATCTTGACCCTTTTGCCTGCCACAAGATTCTTTATTTCTGTTCCATCAAGCTCACACAAAGTATACGTGGCATTTCCATGCACATGCTTGACAATGTAAGGGCCAAACCATCTTTTTGCAAATTTTCTTTGAACAGTGAATTGGTTGTCAAGGCTACTATCATACATTAGAACCCAATCACCTTCTTCAATAGGTTTTGGCCGGAGTCTGTGTCTACTATCAAATCTTTCTTTATTTTTCAGCCTTGCATCTTTCAAGCGAGCTTTAGCATGCTCTACATCTTCAGGCCTCCTCTCCAACTGTCTTATTCGCAATGCAAGGAGGTCATCTCTGCTCAATCCTTCCACCCAGGGCAATACATTCCAAGTTAGAACTACTTCTTCAACTGGCATCACTGGCTTCTGACCATACATCAATTCTGCAGGCATGTATCCTGTCACTGAGCTATGAGTTGTACGGTCAGCCCACAAGGCATATGGTAGCAGCTTTGGCCACTCTCGCATTCTTTCTCTGCATGCCTTAGCCAAAGCTTTAATGATTGGAGGATGCCCTCGCTCACTTTTCCCATTGCCCTCAGGATTGTAAGCACATGTTAGGGACAGTTTGATACCAATTCTAGAGAAGAATTCCCTTGCTTCTTCAACATCTAGCTCACCCCTATCAGCTGTTATCTTCCCAACACAACCATACCGGCAGATCACATCTTCCAAGAGAAATTTGCATACTGTTTCCATACTCTTTGTTCTAAGAGCACGCCCTTCTACCTGATTTGTCAAATCTTCTCTTGCAAGTGCAATGTACCACATCTGCCAAATTCCCAAAGGCATTGTAACTAGATCCACTACCCATTTGTAGTGCATGGCAGGTGGGTAGGTTGGTTGCAAGCCATCACGATGCCGCACATTTGAGTACATTTGGCATACCATGCATGTTTCCACATATTGGGAAATATCCTTGTACATTCCTTTCCACCAATATTTTTCCTTTATTTTGGTAAAGGTGGCCCACACGCTTCTATGTCCAGCCCAGAGACTCTCATGGAATTCTTTCACAAGCTTTCCTTGAGTCTCTTTATCACATATGACTCTCTGTGGCATAGCATTCCTCTGCTTAGGATGCTTCCAGAGATACCCATCCTTTAGGAAATAACCATATGCTTTTCTGCGGATTCTCTTAAATTCTGAGTTAGACCAATTTTCTTGCCTTGTCAGAGTACTCAAATATTGACCAATAAGCAACCAATCCCCTTCATATATTTCCTCAATAAAAGACTCAAGTGCATTTGATAGGCAAATATGATCCCCTTTTGCATATGCTGTAGTATAGAATTTTGTACCCACATCATCAATGTCACTAATCATTTCTTTCTCATTTTCATACCTGGCTCTTGATAGCATATCTGCAACTGGATTATCTTTTCCCGCAATATGCTCAAACTCAGGATTTAGTGACTTGATATAAGCAATCCACCTAAGCATAGCAATATCTGGAGTGGTACAACTTGCTATCATCCCAAGAAGTGGCAAGCAATCAGTTTCCACAAGTACAGATGCCCCAATAAGATATTCTTTTTCACATTTTAGAGCAGTGACTATCCCCCATAACTCTCTCTTGATCTGTGGATACTTTCGTTGCCAAAAGCTTAACACCTTTGCTCCAAATCTAATTACATACCTATGATCATCCTCATCGTCTTGCCCTACTGCCCATCCTATCCCAGTAGGACTAGTATCAACTGTAACAATCACAGGCCTGCCACAGTCATAATCTACCTTTCTCAAAATGGGTGATGATTGGAGCAAATATTTCAGCTTCCGCATAGCTTTAATATGTACTGCACTCCACAAAAATTTTTGATTTTTCCTCAAAAGTTGATAAAGAGGATCTGCTACATGTGCATAATGTGGGATCCAAATAACATAAAAGACACATGCTCCAAGAAATCTCCTCAGCTCTGTAACATTAATGCATGTTTCCTTCATTCTTTGTATTGCATCTATCTTGGCTGGACAAGGACGGCGTCCACTAGTACTACAAAGATGTCCCACTATTAGCACTTCACCAACTCCAAACACTGATTTCAACCCAGATAAAGTAATATTCACTTCTTCAAGCCTGGATAGAATCATGTCACAATCCTTTATGTGATTTGCCACAAACTTGCGGCACCCCTTTGAATCCAAATCCTCATCTTTGTCTTTCTCATCACAGCCCTTTATTGGCACATCATCCAAAAATGGCATAGTTTTTTGTGGTATAAAGTCTCGTAAGACTTTATTCATTCCATTCATCATATGTGCCACTGAGTTGGTGGCTCCCTGTGGTAAGGTACACATCCTTACTAATCCCAAAGGAGTTCTCATTGTGGTCAAGTCCCTGCTTTGTATATCCAGCTGGAACTGATCATATCCCGAATACAGATCACCCATAGAGTATATAGCTTTCCCTGCAAATGCTTCTGCAAACTCATCCACAATTGGACCTGCTCCCACATTCCTGATTGTGACTTTGTTTACAGGTTGCATGTCTTGAATAAAGCGCAATGTCCCATTTTTCTTTGGTACAGTAAACCATCTGTTGGAATATGGGGCACATGAAGGCTCCAAGATTCCCATCCTGATCTTTTCCTTTAGTAATTCCATCAACTTTGGCAAGAGAGCCTTTGGTACTGGAATTGGCCGCAGGTTCCAGGGCACATGTGGAACAGTAAAGATCACCATTGGTGCTGTTACACTTGGATCAACACAGCCTATCTCATGCGGCTGAAAGGCAAAAGCTTTCCCATGTTTTACAAGCATCTCCTCAAAGCATTCCCTTTCAACTGGCAACAGAAAATCCTTCTCACCAATCTTCAGCTCTTTTAGAGTTTCTTGAGTAAATTTATGCCCAATTTTCTTCGGATCTCTAAGATGTGGCTGCATAGAAGCTTCATCTATCTTCTCCTTGCTTCCCGGTGGCAAGGGCAAGGCAACTGGTTTCACCTTCTTTGCAACCGTTTTGTACTTTGTATCAACATGAGCATCCATCTCACAATTCATGTTTTTACATTCCACCCCCTCAAATTCCTGGATTATATCATACATCTCCACAGATGACACCTCTATCATTTCATTTCCACCCTGTAAGCATGCTCTTCCCATATCAAAAAGCACATCCATAGTATCTACAAATGACACCTCATCAAGCACCCCTGAAATAAACTCATTCTTCTCTAGAAGACCACACTGCTCAAAACTTTTTTGTTCATTTTGTATATGTTTTTGCATACCACGCTTCAAATCCTTGCTTTTTACAAAAACCAGTGACCCATAGCTGGAGAATCCCTGAAAATTTGCTGAAAAGCTATTTACATTGATTGAGTCCTGCGAGAACTCATTTCCCCTTGTACCATTGGAATCCCGCTTTACAATGGCACCTGGCCAAAATCCCTCATCTCCCTGTAATTCATGAACTCTCTGTTTATCTTTGGGAGTGACTGTGCCCGAAGAGACTCACGATTCCTTTCATGATTAATGCAAACTGTCAAAAAACTGAACAGCTTTTTTGCCATCTTTACTCCTTATTCTTGCATATGCTGAACCATCATCCAAAACCTTTGTTTCCATCCTTACAGCTGTAATGTAGGGTTGCCCAAGGATAAGGGGATACGATGACATCTCTTGAACAAAGAAATTCTGATCATCCTTCACATCCCCTATAGTTACCCTTACATTTGGACATGCTGCATAAAGCTCTCCAGATGAGTTATTAGCTGCTTTAATCATCCACCCATGATCCACATCCATTGGCCACTTACATTTGTTGTAGAGATTTTTAGCCATAAGATTTATTTCAGACCCATGATCAATTAGAGCGACATATGGCTCTTCCAAATCACCTATCTTGACAAGGGTTTCAGTGGTTGCTCTTGCCCAATGGCTCCTGGAGTAATGACTCTTTGTAAGAACTTCTTTTTCATCATCCTCTTCCACAAAGCGCACTTGTCGTGCCCCATCAGCAGAGTGATTACATTCCACCACATTTTCTCTCTCTTCCTTTTTCTGTACCTGTACTCCATGAGTCTTGGAAGTGCTTGCCTCCCCTTGTGATGGAATAGATTCAATTATGGACTGCCTTTTTCTTCGTATAATATCAATTATCTCATCATGAAATTCTTTCTTTGCAATCCCCAAGACTTCCCCTAGTGTGAATTCCACCCTGCTGTTTAGAATCCTTTCTTCAAGTACCTTTTTGAGATCTGTTGCAACTTCAATATCAGATTGAAGCTTGTAGAGTGGACTTTTCCCTTTACCCTTCTTCTTCATTTTTGCTGGCACTTCTTCCATTGAAACATCCTGTGGAGGTCTGCTATGCTGTGGAGGCATATGTGATGGCCCAGGATCCTTCTTTTCACTTCCACGTGTAACTCTTTTTGATGGCCCTCCTTCCTCATTTTCCCTTTTACGCTTCTCCTCTACCTGTGCCTCATTATTTTGGCATTTGGCAATATAGGCATGAATGGATAAAGAATCCACAGGCTCCTCCCAGCCAGTCTCAAGACGTATACAATCACCTGCCTCATGCAAAGCTTGCTTTGACACTTTCTTTGACGCAATTAATTCCATTGTTGATGGCCAAAAATCCTCATTCTCATAATCCTCATCATTCTCAAATCCCTGCTTTAATTGACCAACCTTTAATCCATAGGTTGCTGCCTCAACCATAGAAATGGCATGACTAGCAGCCATATCCTCTACCAGCTTTTTCATCCCTCCTTTCCCAAAGTTTGTACTCAATGGAAGACCAGTCTCTGTAAGATGGATTTTCCCATCTTTGAAAAACACAAGTTGATTTTTAAGGGCTTCTTTATAGCTGGCACAATCTTTCTTTGCATGCTCTGGATCATCACACCATATGCATCTATATGTAAACCCTTCTTTGCTTTGAGGCCTTTGCATAGAAGCCTGCCCCAATGGTAGACCTTTTTCTTCAATCTTGGACATCTTCAATTTTAAGTCACGCATACCCTTGATAAGCTCATCCATCAGCCCATCTATCTTTGGAATTGTAGCAGCTGGTTTGGATAGATTCTCAGGGGTGACAGCAGTTATGGGGGTTGCAGAGCCCATCACCATTTTATCCCTCCTCCGCTGCCGCTTTGCTAACATAGTAACTGCATCCTCAACATCATTCCAATCACTCTTTAATCCCTGTTCTGTATCCTTATCCTCAAGGAGGATTTCCAATTTCTCCTGGAGATCTTTCCCAGCTGCTTGTAAGAAGAGCTCTGTCTTTTCTCTGTCCAGAGTTGCACGCTCTATCCTTGACAACTGGGCATAACGCTTCTCAAACTCTCTTAGCAATTCTGTGGCAGAAATTCCCATTTTAGATTTTGTGACCCATTCCAAGAAAGTTCGTTTGGTCACTCGCTCAGAATCCTCCATAAAATATTCATCCTTTAAAGCAAGCTTGAACTCTTCCCAATTTCTGCCACCATGTGCTGTCTGCAATCCTTTTATGCGCTCTCTTATTTCAGGAACACATACCAGCTCGAAACTTTGAACCATGTCCTCCTCAGTCACCCTGTTTAGCTCCATCTCCTTTATATAATTGCGCAGGTACTTTGTAATGTCCTTCCCATCAAATTGATCCATCTTTTTCACAATTGATTGTAATGCTTTGGTCGTAGAAATTTGTCCTCTTTCAGCAGCTTGTTGTTGTTGCATGTACATGGTAAACATCTAAAACATCTGCATAACTCCAGGGTCAAAATGAACCCCCTGACCCTCAGAATTCTCAGCCATAGCTTCCCTGTATATTTCACCACACTCTCACCCCAGCAGTTTCACGTCGGGTTCACCAAAAAGCTGTCGTGACGTGTGCGGAGTAGCCAGGAAAGTACGAGACTTCTAGCTGTGAGAGTTGGTGCCAAACCTAACAAGGAAACTCACATTCAAAATTTCCCAAAAAGCATAGGACAAATCCATCCTTGAATTCGTGTTCCAATTGCTTATCCCTTTCCAAGCATAGATTCACTGGCTTCTTTTTCCAAAACTTTCCAGCTAATCACATGTAGGCATAACATAACCTTTAAGTATTTCCAACATACATGTGACCCCTTTCATTCCATACATCCACTGTCACCATTCCCAACATCTCATAATGTTCTTTATCACCTGAAAATCTGGCTTAAAATTCCAACAACTCACAAACACAAAATGATATATGGCATAACTTTAACATATTCACATGATTTTAAAAGAAATCCATGGCCTGCATTTAGTTACACTAAGATAGAATCAAAATCAATTCTCACTAGAGTCGTTGCTGTATTTCTGACTCTTTGATTCCATGTCCCTTGATAAAATATCCTCACATATCTTCATATCAAAATCCACCCTTTATTTTTTTACAAAACCTTTGAAGGTTTGTTGGCATCGTGTATTTACAAGTGGTAGGTAGGAAAAATAAAGAAATTTTATCAAGCTTTACTTTTCTGAAGGCGGGGAAAAGGGATTCATTCGAATTTCTTTGAAAAAAATTCTTCCCACACTTCACTGCAGGCAGCGTACAGCCGGCGCATAGCTGGTTTTTGTGAATTTGTAGTAAGCATATCATTAGATAGTAGCAGCTCAGCTCTCTAATTCAAGCCCCAACACGCCATAAACAGTCGCTAAATGCATGAAATGAATCTCTCTGGTCGTGTCGCCTCTGTCACCTGGTTTTTTTTCTGCAGACTTCTTCTGATAAGCACCACACGCAATTCCTTGGTTTTTTCTGGTCATTCCCGCGAGGAAGTCGGCGCCCACGCCCTTTTGCAGCTGAAATCGCGCATTTCCCATTTTAATTTTCCTCACTGCGCCTACCATTTCCTTTTTCCTTTGTTTTGGAGTGTGACCTTTTTCCTTTATTTTGGAGTGTTGACCATATATATATATATATAAAATCAAACTCCTTTTCACCATAACCTTGCTAAGGGTTTTTCTCACGCCTCATCAAAAGAAGCTCCATTTGGCATCCTTATTGCACATATGATTTTTGCCATCTAAAGCATACGATCAAGACCCCAACCATTATGTACCATAAAGTTCTCTGTCTCAGTGCTAATATCAACTCAACCATGATAGGCACAGCTTATGAGCAATTCACCATCTCATGGAATCAATAAAGTAGTCAAACCACAAGCATAATCCAGTCCTATCAAGGCACAAGGTATCTGCTAGCTCCGAAATTCTCCATAAGCATAAAAAAAAATCCTCCACAATTCACACCACACTGTCAAAGGCTTCGAAACCTGGCTCAGCCTCAGCTCATCTTATTGAACCTTATCTACAATATGAACATATATACTCAGGCATCATATAATGACTCGTCATGGCACTTAACCTCATGCATCTGGATGTGTATTTGATGGCCTCATATGCACGGTTTCACATCATAGACGTGCCATGGCACGACACCGGGCAGAAAAAATACCCAACCAAATCTTTATAAAGGAATCCCACCAATTCAGTGGTCAGGTGGTTGGCTAACCCATGGGCTGGATAGGCTCGATCGGAGGATTCCTGAGAAACAACTAGATACAATTAGTTACATTATTTAGTTTAAAATCCTGAGAAGATCTTGTTCTGTGGGAGGAGATCATCGGCTATGCCTCGTAAAAATGAGGGAAAAAGCGGTGATTCCATGGACCAAGAAGTGCAAGTCCGATCATGTGACTTCAGGTTTGGTTAGATTAGTTTTTCTAGTTAAGACTTGACTCGTTAGAGTAATTTCCCCGTTAGAAGATTTTTCCCAATTAGCAGAATCGCCTGTGCCTTCCAGGTGAGGGGAGTCTTCTGGGCCCGGTCTCGGAGGGGCCGCCCGAACTATGTCCCGGACATCCGCGGGCGAGGCCCCAAGTAGTGTGTGGACCCCGCCTTGCGCAGGAGACTGACGCAGCTTTCGTCGCGCCCGACAGGAGCCCCGAATCGGGCGAGAAACCTCATAGCTAGTATTAGAGCCTTGTTGAAAGCTAATAAGGATAAACGAATTCTTATCAGAAATTGATAATAAAAACTTAAAAAAAGCATTTTCATAATGTATTTTCATTCCGTAAGCTTCTTTAATGAAGAATTTTTAATCAAAGAAATTGTTTTTATAGATGGAAGTTCCATACTTATCTGGTATTCCCGACCTCACCCAGTCTCGCAGGACATGACTGCGTTCGCCTTTGAGCATCTCATCTCTTCCACTGCAACTCGAACAAGCCGGGTCAAAGTTGCATGCCATTTGGAGGATTTATATTTTCCTAACCCAGCGGAGAGACGATAGCATAAGTGGTTTGCAGGGCAGTATGTCCACGCCTCTTGCGATCGACGTGCAACGCTAAGGCAAAACCTCTCATTGGCCATGATTCTGATAAAGTTGAAAGTGGTACATAGTGTCATTCTATATCATTCAACGCCTCGGAATTTCAGACTCTCATGCCTATAGACTCCTTAGTCGCTTTATTCCTAAGGAGAAGATAATAGCTCCCTTGGCAGTAAATGAACGTTTGTATCAGGGCATGGCTATGGCCGAGTACCGCCGTCTTATACGTCTGTCGAGATGAGATTTTGATTTCTGGAGCCGAGCTGCTCTATGTACATATTGAAACTTTTATATAAATAAAGAAATGTTTTCTAGAGAAAAATTCCCTCCTGTATAAGTGATTGTTTATGGACGAACTAATAAAGAAAAATCTGTCATATGTCATAGATCTCCAATAAGATCATTTGTCTTGTTTAAGAAATTGTTTTCCGAACCTCTTAAGTCTTAGGATCTCGTGCACGATATCAAAAATAAAAATTTAATAATAGATCATTTTTTGGCAGAATCATGAGACGAGGAAACCGTGGCTATAAGCCAGATCCTCTCTAAAGATGATGAGCTTGACCCTGACATTTGCAAGGCTCTTTATAGAACTCAACCAGGACCCTTCAAAGGAGGAGGGGAGAACCTGGGCGAGACTGTGGAGAAATGGGTGGAAGCCATGGAAGAATATTTTGACATCACCGGCTACAATAAGCAAAGCAAAATGGCTCTTTCTAGGCTGAAGATAGTGGAAACAGCCAGGGTGGCATGGAGGAACCATTGTGACATCAACCGTCTGGACCAAAATACTTAGTCTTGGAACGACCTTAAAACCTATTTAAGGAAGAGATTTTGTCCAACTGGATTTTTGGAAACCAAAATGAACAAATTCCTAGAGCTGAAGCAAGAGGGGGGCAAAACCATCGAGGAATATCACCAGGCCTACGCTCTTCTACTTAAATATTCACCACCTCTAGATGAAGAGCAACTCATTGGACAGATTCATTCGAGGAATGAACAAACCCTTCGACACACTAGTCAAAAATGCCAAGCCAGTGTCCATGGCTGAAGCTGTCAGAATGGCAAAGGACTTTGCCAAAGCCTTTATCGTAAAAGTCCCGCCAAAGCCAGCTCCCTCATCCTTCAAGAGATTTCAAACTCCGGGAAGTTCTTCCAACTTTTTGCCTCCAAAGAGACACCAAGGTCCTAACCAAAATATGGAGATGGGAAGCTTCCGAAATGAAGGAAGACCTTTCCCCCGAAGTACATTCTCAAGAAATCTGGCTCTCTCCAGAATGCAAACTCTAGAATGCAAAGGGAAGAGCTTCGAAGCGAGAACAGATGCTTCGGATGTCAGGGAATTGGGCACTAGCTTAAGGATTTTCCCATCTCCTTCTATGGGCCAAGGAAGCCAGGGTCCTAGAGTTCCGAGACAGACTCCTTCATATTACACCAATCAGGGTCCCCCACGCCAGAATCAAGGTAACCCAAGAAGAGTGCCAGCTCAGCCTATAGCCTCCATGCAAAGCAGTCTCCGAACTCCCTCCCAGAATTGGAATAACCCAAGAAGAGAAAGCAGTCTCTGAACTCCCTCCCAAAATTGGAATAACCAAAGAGAGAGAGTTCCACCTTAGATGGCAGTAGCCAGAGCAATCACCATAGCTGAGAAAGTGGAGAAAGAGAAAGGACAGATCTATATAGTAATTGAGAATCAAGGGAATAACCATCAATTCTTAGTCCTCCAGACTCCAGCAGAGTACCAGGGTAAGCAATTCAAGCTTTTGAGATTGATTTAGGTAGTACTCATTCTTTTATTTCCCGAGGATAACTGCATGAATTAGTCCTAAATCAAAAATTAGGGAAACCTTTGCAAGTGGAATTAGCCAGTGGGAAGATTTTTTTCACTCACCTTGAGACTGACCTTATTCAGTTTAGCCTAGATGAGAACGTAACAGAGTGCCAGTTCAGAGTCCTACCCCTGGGAATATATGATGGAATCCTTCTAATGGATTGGCTCCAAAAGAATCAGGTTGACATTCATTGTCAGAAAGGAACCATCTCTTTTTGTAAGGTTCCTCCCTTCTAAAATGGGAGAAACACTTAAGATAGTCCACTAAGTCTTATCTTGGGAAAAATTTCCTATTCATCGACACCTTGGCCCTGTAGAGATTCAAGGATACGATTCATAGGTATGACCTAGCTCTATCCCGCAGGGGGAGCGTGATTTCCTAAACATCAAATCACCCATAGGGCAATTGATCATAAATTGGGCAACTACTAGACTTGATTTCTAGAGACAACGCTTTTTTCCTCATCTTATGCAAGGCACAGCCGCTGGCCTAGTCTTCTAGAATAGAGTTGCCCAAGAACCTAATTATCTAGCGTAGGGCTTTCACTTAATCTGTTGGAAAGCTACCCGACTAATCGGGTCCACCCATCCGTATAGGATGGTGCCGTCGGGGCATTCCATCCTCCCACTTTCCACCCTACTCACGCATCAATTTGTTTTCTAATTAATCCTACCACACTGTTTGACATAAATAAACATATTCCTTAATTATGGCCCTTTTTCACAAGGTTCGTTAAAACAGCCTTTTTACACAATGCAATCATACCAAAGACAAGATATATTTATATAAAAAGTTTATACATGAACCAATTCCATACAAGCCATACCAGCTCTCTTATTCGCCCTCTCAGGCTCCATCACTCGATCCTCCCGCCCCTCAGAGGGATGTCTGTGCACTAGGGTGGGCTTATTTACCGCACTAGCCTGGGCCCTCAGAACTAGGCAGCCTCATAATCTCTCGCCTCAATCGGCGATCCTTATTCTCCCAATGGTATGAGGGATACCTTGGGCCATTCCCGGGCTTTGCCAACGACGCCGCCCGGCTACACAAGCACGGAATGGAGTTAGCGTTGAAGCCAAAAAGGAATCTTGAATTCTGAAGATAACAACTTCAATGCCATTTATTAACTATAGCATTCACAATTCGTGAGATAACAATTTCAACGCAATTTATCAAATACGGCATCACATAATTTGTAACTTCATACAATTTTTATGTCATCATTTTAAAAGGAAAAGATACCATTCATTAACACTAATTTAAGAAAAATCTCTTCTTTTAAAAATTAACCAAGCTAACCTGACCACCATTTCCTTGAGGAGCTTGAAAAGGGAGGGCTGTGGGAGCATCTTCCCTCATCTCGTTATTGCGCGCTCCTCTTGAGGTAATATTTTGACGTCTCCGAGAAGAGGCCATCTTAGGCGTCGCCTTGTAGAGCTCGCTGCTGCGATCAAAACGCTTCAATCGGATCTGAATTTTGAGCTTGTTTGCTCACCGTATGAGCAAAAGAATATGGCGCACGAACCCTTTCTCAAGGCAAAAAACCCTTATTAAAGTCTATGCAAATGGGGGGGGGATTGTGAGATGTCCTTAAGGGTAAAAACGTGGAGGAGGGCTGAGAGGGCTGCTGTAAGTCTATTCACACGGGGGGAACAAGAGTTAAGGACACTGCCTCTAAGGAAAAGGGAGAATTTTAGCTTATCTGAAAAGAGCCAAATGAGGGGGTGTGAGAGGGGTGGCTGCAAGGGGCGGCTGTACTGCAGCAAGTACGCCACACAGGGACGGACAGCGGTACAGACGACGGTACGACAGGGCATACGCAGCACAGAGATGCGTGCCGTCTGTGGAGCACCCCGGGGGTTTATATAGCTGATGGGTGGGGGTATGGGCGCTACGCAAAGCAAGGACGAAAGGACGGTGTACCTTCAAAGGCTATGGATCAGTGGCTTGCATGGGTCTAGGGGAAAGGTACGGTGGCGGTTGTCCGAGAAAGGAGTGGTACGCATATACCTTATCTGGTCTGGGGCAGCATGGGTGTCCACGTAGGGGTACGCGTGGACCATACGATGGGCGGCCGTCCTTTGGTTCTTGGGCGGCCATCGTACGGGCACCCTAGTAAGTGTGTATGGACCAAATTTTAGGGCGGGGTACCCAGATTTGGGTACCCCGCCTCGATGTGCGTGCCGGACCGCCCCGAGGGGCGAAAATTTTTTTTGTCCGGGAGGTTCTCTTGATCGTAGGGGTTCAGACCGTTCGTCAATCGGACGCCCGGTTGTACATTTATTAAGGTTTAAAGGTCGCTAAAATGACTAAAATTTACGTATAGGCTTGATCCGGTGTCCGTTTTGGATGCTGTAAAATCTTATATTAGGGTAAAATCGTACGCAGATTCCAAATTTACGCTCAGAATTTGAAGATTCTAAGTAGAAATGACTCAAATAATAAAATCATTGATTTTTATACCATAAAAACTCATAATTACATGGACATTTCTTTATTAGTGAAGATGGGTATGTTACACTTTCCTTGACCTTCTTGTTGGGAGGAATAAAGTTTAAAGAATTGGAATTTTCGGATCCCTAGTGCTACAATTAGTCAAGGCTTCCAAATTATTAAAGGGTTGAGAAAGAGACAAGCTATGTATGTCGTTAAAATGAATCCGGTAGACATAAAATGCAAGGCTAAAGAACTAGAGTGGTTAACTTAGTATGCAGATGTATTTCTTGAGGAGCTAACTGAGATGCCTCCATCTTGTGAATTAGATCATGAGATCGAATCAACCCCCGGAGCTCAACTAGTAGCCCAGTGTGCACACAAAATGCCAGTCCTTGAAGCCATAGAACTTAAGGAAGAGTTAAGATAACTATTAGAGCATGGATTCGTCAGACCCAGTGTCTCACCTTGGGGTGTGCCCGTTCTTTTTCAAAAGAAGAAAGATAGAACGTTAAGACTCTGTATTGACTACAGAGGATTGAATCAATTAACAATTAAGAATAACTATCCTATTCCTAGGATTGATGAACTTCTGGATCGGCTAAGTGGGACCCAAATGTTCACAAAAATAGATCTCAAATCCAGGTACTACCAGATCAGAATCAAGGAGCGTGACATCCCAAAGACAGCATTCAATACTCGCTATGGGTATTATGAGTTCACAGTCATGCCGTTTGGATTGACTAATACCCCGGCGACATTCAATCATCTTATGCAAGATATTCTCAGAGAATACTTGGATGATTTTGTTCTTGTCTTCTTTAATGCTTTCTTATGTATAGATCTCTCTCTCAAAAAGAATAGTCATTTCTATGGCTAATTTTTTAGCAAAAAAATGCTTCTCATTGATAATTTCTTATTTCAAAGCCAAACTCTAGGCTTGTTAAGCTAGAGACTAAGAAAATGGTATTTTTATGATTCTGTGTTAACAAAATAATGGTTAATTCTTTGGTTAATTCTTTTAGATTATTTATAAGTAGTTAAAAACTACTTTGATTGATTCTAAATGAGAAATAGATTATCCTGTCAATTTGGGAAAAGAGGAGTAAGGGAATTAGCTTAATCTAGTGGGATAATCATAATTAAGTTTATGATTATGGTTAAAATTATGATTTAAATTCATTGTTTAGATTTAAGATTAAAAATAGATCTTCTGTCATATTTTCATTACAATGTTTTATTCTTTTAAGAAAATTAAAAATTATCAGTAATAGCAGAGCGAGGCTTTGGGTTGCAAAGTTTTCTTAAAAAAATACATATCTTATTTTATGCATAATACTAAAAGAGGAACTCCTATAATGTTGTAGGTTTAGAAATTTAAAACAAAAATAATGATTTTGATCATATTTAAGAAAGAATTTTTTTTTGTATTTATGCGTAATTAATTAATTAAGAAAAAGAGAAATTTTTGATAAATTTATTTTATGCATAAGAAATTGTTAAATGATAAAAGAGGAATTCCCATGACATTTGGAATTCAATCATTTAAATGCAAAAAGAGGAATAATGGATTTTTTTATTTTTAAAAAAGGAATTTTTTATAAATTTAATCTATGTATAAGAATTTTTTTAAATGATAAAAGAGGAATTCCCATGGCATTCAAAATCCAATCACTCCAATGCAAAAAGATGAAGTTTAAGCACATTCAAAAAAATGGATATTTGTATTTAATTAAAAGAGGATATTTCACCATAATTTCACCTACAAATTTAGGGTTGATAGTTAAATTGGTGGAAAGAATATTCTTAGATATTTTATGTGGATAAATCACCAAATTAATATTTACCCAAAATTAGATTAATGGAAGAAGAGTACTTTTATAAAATCTCGATATTCTCGTATAGAACCAATTCTTAATCTATTGTGGTATTAGGAAGGAATGAATTTCATAAAGTGAGAATTCCCTTATGATTAGAAGTTCAGTAGATGTTTATCTGAAGAAAATCCTTAGGAATCAAAGGTAGAAGTAAACCGAATAATTTTGGTTAGACCACGACTGTGAGAATGGTGGCCAGTAAGCTACTTGCCCATTTCTCGAATCTGAATCTACTTGCCCATTTCTCGAATCTGAATCAAGCAAAAACCTCGAGACCAATTCCAATTCTTGATACAAAGAATAGACTACCATTGAATTAGCGTAATTTTTCCTTAACCGAAATCACGAAGTATCTAGTTAAAAATTCAGTCAAATGATGGGAAGATTACCTTGATGAGAGATCAATGATTCTCATTAAGGAAATCTGGATTAAGGGAAAAGGGTTTTGTGGAACCAATCTCAAACTGAGAATTCTACTTGCATAGAACCTATGTTTTCTTTTAAAAGACTATTTTACACTAGAATGCTGGGAGGAAGCATTTGGTATCTTTTTAACTAAGGAGAGACTCGTTTTGCAACAGCTGGTGTGGGGAGTCATCGAGGGATGTTGCTCGCAGTAAAGCCAATCAAGGTCCAGTCTCGATATGGTTAAAATGGTGCGCTTCCGGTGCGATGGGCGACGATCGACGAAGCGATCCCGGAGTGAAGTGCTAGAACACCTAAGTAGGATCCTAGAGGGTTCTAACCAGTTGATGCACGGGCTCGTGTTTGCTAGGACACCCATGCATACGTCGAAGAAGAAACAAATGAAATGAAAAGAATTACTTTTGTGAACTAAATTTTGATATTGGATCTCGTTGGTTGACCAACTGGTCTTCAATGGAGAGTCCGGGTGATATATTTTGTAAAACAATGGACTCAATATTTTGGAGGATTAGGATCAGTAATACTATGATTTCATTGAAAGATTGTTTTAAAGAATCTGTTATAATGGCAATTTCATATTGGGTGTGTAAGTGGTATGCCTACCTTAAATTTTGCTTGAAGCGCCGGCTAGGGGGATTGGGAACTCTTTTCCTTGGTACTCGGGCAAAAACATAACCAAATTTCATTGAAAGATTGTTTTAAAGAATCTGTTATAATGGCAATTTCATATTGGGTGTGTAAGTGGTATGCCTACCTTAAATTTTGCTTGAAGCGTCGGCTAGGGGGATTGGGAACTCTTTTCCTTGGTACTCGGGCAAAACATAACCAAATTTTTATAGAGGAATCCCACCAATACAGTGGTTGGGCAGTTGGCTAACCCATGGGCCATTGGGGTTAGGTTGGATCGAGAGATTTCTGTGATACAAACAGTTATGATTAAGTTACATTAGTTAGATTAATTCCTAGGAAGACCCTTGTTCTATGGAAGGGAATCAACGACTGTGCCTCGGTAAAGGAGAAAAAAAGCGGTGATTCTATGGACCAAGTGCAAGTCTCTTCCTTGATCTTACCATGTGACTTTTGGGTTTGAGGCAACCTTACCCAAACCATCCCACTAGGGTTCTTACTACCCCAAATCCTCACCACCGATATCATTATCGCCACCAACCTACCCAAACCCCATACCTTGAGGAGGATGGATGACTTTTTGTAGCAACATTGCCTCATCCCTGAACCCCTTCCCAACCTCACCCCCAACCCGAAAAATCCCAACTAGCCTCTCGACAAACAATGATGATGAGATCAGAGGAGTCGAATACTAAAGCTACCCAGCCCAAAAGATCGATAGCTATGGTGGGCAACTTGGTGAGCGCGAGGCAGTGGGAAGTCATTAGAGATACTCATGTCGATGTTCCTCAACTCGGACTTCAAGAAGTTGTCCATCATCTCCCCGATCCATTCTTCCATATCACCATCATGGATGTGCCCACCATTGGGTTCAAAAGCTTGGGCACTAAGGTTGAAGAGGTGGATTCTTTTGCACGTTGTGATAAGAACTACCCCAGAGGACGAGACTAGATGCTAAGGAGCATCTAGCGTGGTCCCCAAGTCTAGGTAATAAACTCCAACAACATGCTAATAACATGAGGATACTAGAAGATTCATGGTTTGAGTCATCGGATGGGGAACCTGATCCACTAGGCATGCCAAGTGTTGGCAACTGCCAAACAACCACAACCAGACTGCCACCGAGATGTTGAGCTAAAGCCGTGCCCATTATCTAATAGGTCATTACTCTATAAATCCAAGGTGTTTAGAGCATGGTGATATATCTGTAGTACACTAGGACTGTGAGTGAGCAATATAAAAGGATGTAAGAGACAAACATTGTAAAGGTGGTTGTTGATATGGCTTTGTAATTCTGTATATTCTCATCTCTTTCAAATAAAGAAAGACCACTTTTGTATCATCTCTATTCATCTCTTGATTCAGTCTATCTGTCTATTTAATCATCTTGTCTTTTATCATTTCTAGTGATTCTATCATGAGTCAAGTAGTCTTAGTAGTTGGTTTCGTTGCATAGTCGCCTATAGAGCCGATAGGCTATGACTATTTGTCTTGTGCTTGATCCATATGTGACTGGTAAAACCAGAGCCACTCTGGAGGTTGTTTGAGATAGCAGTTAGTCCTCGATAACATACACCTCAAGAGTTACTATTCATCAGGGACTTCGATGAGGACTTAGACTCCTTGGAAACAAGGGTTGATTCTGAATAGGGTAGGGAAATACCCTCCAAAACTAAGAGCACGGGGAAGGAGACCCCACGGGAACATGTGATTCTTGAAACCAGATCTTACATGACAAAACTTGGCTCTTATTCTGACCCTCAAAAGGAAATTGAGAAACTCTACGAAAACCCAAGAGGAGCTTGAACCAAGGCCCAAGCAAGTGAGAGTATCAGATACTGTACACCCTAGTACCTTAATTCCTACTATTGAGATTTGTAGACTTGTAGATGTGCCAAGTGTCATCGTATAAGAGACTGAGGCCTCCACCACTCTTAGTTTGATCCCCGATTGGTTCAAGGGACAACTACCATACAAAAACCCTACGCCCATCTTAGAAATAGATTTTCCAATCTCACCAACACCTACTTGTGGAAGGAGGTCATGAACGTATCTCTAAATATCCCAAAAGTATTAGACTTTATGGCCCCACAAACCAGGATGACTATAATAGCCCGATCAAGTGGAAATCCTAAATTGTTTGAAGCAATTAATGGAGAGATCACTGTTGGATTACTACCGTTTTCTGATATGTGTAAGACATGTCCCCAATATAAAATGGAGACACCTCGAGTTTTTCCTAAATCAATAGTCCTAGTGGAAGAAGAAAATACCAAATCTATGTGTAAGATTCCTCCCCCACCCCCTTTTTGATGTCTAGTATCTTTCCCTGTAATCAATCCCTCTTCAGAAATATAAAGACCTTGTTTCTATCTGTTTTAGCCTAGAGAGAGAAAAATATTCTAGAGAGAGAATATTCAGATTTTGAATATTTTTGGATAGAAAAATATCTCTTCTAATTCAGATGAGTTCCCCTGAAACAGAAATTCAAAAAGAATTTTCCAATGTGCAATTGGAATTAATTGAAAATAGCTATAAAGAACCTTAGCCTAAGGGTCTAGATTTTCAGAAATCTTTAGACTATGGTCCAATTAAGGTTCCTATGGACCAATAGCATCAATCCATGTGTAGGGAGGAGATAAATCCAACTTGTAAAAAGAAAATACCCAAAAATGAGTAAATGCTCACATGAGGTGAAGAGTTGAAAATGTACAAGGTTTATTAGTAAAAAATTATGAGCAATATTAAAAGTATGACATATGTAAGGAAGAGGAGTTCTTTAAAGGAGGTGCATATTTCACATAAGATGAAGAGTTGAAAATGTACAAGGTTTATTAGTAAAAAAATTATGAGCAATATTAAAAGTATGACATATGTAAGGAAGGGGAGTTCTTTAAAGGAGGTGCATATTTCACATAAGATGAAGAGTTGAAAATGTACAAGGTTTATTAGTAAAAAAATTATGAGCAATATTAAAAGTATGACATATGTAAGGAAGGGGAGTTCTTTAAAGGAGGTGCATATTTCACATAAGATGAAGAGTTGAAAATGTACAAGGTTTATTAGTAAAAAACTATGAGCAATATTAAAAATATGACATATGTAAGGAAAGGGAGTTCTTTAAAGGAGGTGCATATTTCACATGCTTGAATGAGTTTTAAACTCATAAAAATTGAGATATTTCATCTCTCCTCTCTCCTCATTTAAGTCTAGTTCCAAAAAGTTAGCTTAACTGACCTAAAAATGGTCAAATATTGACCAAACTGATTTAGAAAATTCTAGAATCAGTTTGTTTGGTTAGGAGCTCAATTTTTCCTATAAATAGAAGCCTCCCCCTTGTTGAAAAATATATAGTGTTTATGCATCGTTACTCTACTCCACCTAAGCCAGAAACTGTGAATTCATTTAATAATTCACTAGTTTTTGGAGCTTCCCTCTTTCTTCAATCCCCATTAGTGGCTCCATCAACATACTTAACCAATTGATTGGTTGGGGGCCTCTACCGTGAACAAAGAATCAAGCAAGTTGTAAGGTAATTAGTGAATATTGATCTTTCTATAATTTCTCAATGTTTCTCTCTTCTCAACCCCTCTCAAGCTTGAGAAGTTTAATTGGTATGGTTTTTTTTTAATGCTATTGAAGTTTGAATAGTAGTGAAGAGTTACATAATGCTATTGAAGTTAATTTTCATTTATGTTTAAATTCTAATGATTTTTATGTAAATTCTCTCTCTCACTCAAGAAATGGTCATACTCATGAACCGTTCTCAATCCAAATCAAGCTTTTCCTTAACCTAAGATTAAGCTATGCTTGAGGCCAAATTAATGGCTTTTTTCTATGCTTTTAGTTTATGTATATTAATGATTCAATCCATTATGGATTGATAATCCAATTAGAGATTATTTTGTGAATGTGGATGTGGATGTATGTGAATGTGAATGTGGATGTGGATGTATGTATGTATGTGGATGTAGATGTGGATGTAGATGTGGATGTATGGATGTGTATGTATGAATGTGGATATGGGATGTGGATGTATAAATGAGGATGTGAAAATGGAGGTAAACATGTAGATGTGGATGTATGTGAATGTGAATGTAGATGTGGATGTATAGATGTGAATGTGGAATGTGGATGTATAGATGTGGATGTATGGGAATGTGGATGTGGATGTATGTGAATGTGAATGTGGATGTGGATGTATGTATGTATGTGGATGTAGATGTGGATGTATGGATGTGTATGTATGAATGTGGATATGGGATGTGGATGTATAAATGAGGATGTGAAAATGGAGGTAAGCAGGTAGATGTGGATGTATGGATGTGAATGTGGATGGGATGTGGATGTATGGATGTGGATACGGATGTGTATGTATGAATGTGGATATGGGATATGGATGTATAAATGAAGATGTGAAAATGGAGATAAGCATGTAGATGTGGATGTATGGATGTGAATGTGGATATGGATGTGGATGTATGGATGTGAATATATGATATGTGATGTGAAGGAATTTGAAGTGAAGAGATGGAAAATGAGGTGATTGGATGAGTACACATATAAATGGAATGTGGAATAAGTAATGTGGATTAATGAGGAACAATGTGGAAAAATGAGAGTTAATATAGAAACTGTATTTGTAAACTGTTTGTAAATGCTGTTTGTAAATGGCTGTTTTATGTCAAGAATGCTGGGGAAGCATTTTGACCGTCTTGTGATTAAGGTCGTGGAGACCTAACTGATAAAGTTGCAACTGCTGACGGAGAGTCAATGGAGGACGTCTCGCGTAGCAAGGTCGACCGAGGTCTTGACCAGCCTCGGTTCGATTAAAATGGTGAGCTTCCGGTACGGTGGATGAGGGACCAAGGAAGCGGCCTATGAGTGAAGCGCTAGGTCACCTGCGAAGGATCCTAGAGGGTGCTGACCATACGGTGCTCGGGCTCTGGGTCACCTAGGATACCCACGCGTGCGTCGAGGAAGATATTGGAACAAGGAGTAAGAGTTGTTTTGTGAAACCGGGCATGGATCTGGTTGACTGACCTTGCTGGTCCTCAACGGATGAGTCCATGGCTCTTTTATATGGATCTGTTGGTTGATCTTGCTGATCTTCAACGAGAGTCCATCTTGATAAATGATTATATTACCGAGTATTATGGGCTAGGAACTATGGAAACGGCCTCTGAGTGGACAGGTGGTGAGCGTTCTAGTTGCCAATGATGCCATAGATACTCTGATGATGAAGGAATGATGGGAAATTTGAGAATCAACCGGATAATTTGGAAGACTGTGATCAGTGGTACTATGGTTTCATTAAAGGATTGTTTTAAAGTTAACTGATGCTAAGAATAAGGCAATTTCATATTGGGTGTGTAAGTGGTGTGCCTAATTTTATGTTTGCTTGAACTTCCGGCTAGGGGGCCTTGGAACTCTTTTCCTTGGTACCCGGGACAAAACCTAACCAAATTCCAAATTGGATCCCATCACTACAGTGGTTGGGCGGTTGGCTAACCCATGGGATCGGATGGGGTTAGGCTGGACTGATGGATCCGTATACCGAGACTCAATTTCTGTTATTACGATAGATGAAGTAAGTCCCGGATAGTAATTGTTCTATGGATAGGAATCAACGGCTGTGCCTCTTGATGGGGAAAAAAGCGTTGATCCCAATGATCCAAGTGCAAGTTTCTTCCTTGATCCGACCGAGTATCTTTATAGGTGCAGTTGGATCAGCGTGATCAGTAATGATCTTGACTACGTTAGAGTAAAAAATTATCTTGGTGGAATCGCCCGTGCTTTCCGAGTAAGGGAAGTTTTTTCCGGGTTCGGTTTTGGAAAAACCGACGGATTAGTCTCTTGTCCGGATATCCGTGGACGAGGCCCCGAATGTGGGACCCCTGTCCCGTGCGAGAAGTGCTACTTCCGCTGCTAGTACCCGAATCCGTTGCTCGGTGGGAACAGGGGGATCTTACAGTTGGTATCAGAGCATTTGGTTAATAAAGATCAATTGAGAAGACAAATAGGTCAGAAATTTATCAAGAAACACAAAAAGGTTGTAATTGTGTGATATAATTCATACAATTTGATATTCAAATTGAAATTCGTAATTTGGTAATTGGGTCTTCAGATGGAAGTACCGCAATTATATAGAATCCTTGACTTGCTTGAGGCCTAGACATGATGGTATTTACCTTATAATTCCAAGGGCCGTGACTATCCGTATATACCGAGAGTATAACTGCAGCTCTTTACTGACAGTATATACGAGTAAATCTAAGACTTGAAATTATAAGCGTTAATGCTATCCAGATGATGAATTTGAATGTGGTTGATATGATTTTTAATTCTGTTTGGGAACTGATGAATTGATTGGGATTCTGATTGAAAAATGATGATTTTTGAAATTTAGTTGAAATATAATAACCTGAGCAAAACCGCAATGAGGATGAATGGGACGAGTCCCTGTAATGATAAATGATGATAATGATTTCAGCAAATCACTATGAGATTAGTGGATTGTGCTGTCAAAGTGCTACTGTTAACACTTGACTCGGTATATCAAGTTAAGGGATGACAAATTGAAAACTTGCTTGACTGAAATTTCCGTGGAGGAATGTTCAGAAAGAAAAATTTTTGATCTGATGGACCATTATCGTGTTAAAGATATGAATGATATGATCTGAAATGAAATTATTTAATGATGAGTTCTATATAAGGGATATTTATCCCCGTATTCTGTTGGGTTGACCAGAATATAAGGAACCCTAGAATAAATTGGATCTTAAGAAAAAGAGTTGTCCTCTACTTGGCGAGATGAGGACATCTCGCGCTTTTTTAAGTGGGGTAGAATGTAAGATTCCTCCCCCAGCCTTAGAGGTATACAGGAGTAAGAATCTCCCTTTTTGATCTTATAATTATTCCCTCTCTAAAATAAAAGAAAGATTCTGTTTAAAAAAGGAAGAACCTTTTTCCTGAATACTTCTCAAGAGTCCCACCTGTTTTAAGGATTCAGAACAATGAGTTCAGAAGTGAAAATCGGTGTTTTGGATACCAAGGTTTTGGTCTTCATTCGAGTACGGCACAAAAGAAGTTCTTTATCTATTGGGGAGTTTAAGAAGTTATCCCCCAGATATTGTGAGCCTTATCTGACTTCAAAGAAAGTAAGTGACTTAGCTTACGAGCTTCTTTTATCTCCTCATCTCAAAGTTCTTAATGCCTTCTATAGAAAATTGCGCCAAACCCAAATCATGGAAAGACGGTAAAACTTCAGTGGCAAGCTACCGTTGGCTTCTAAGTTACGCTAGCTCCTTCCTTTATATAAGTCGTAACTTTTACTTGTCGCTCACAATAATCTTACTCCCATCGATCTCCTTTCTTCCTAATCTCCTTCATGGCTTGGCAACAAGAATTAGTTTTATCCATAATGATTCCTCACCTTCAAGACGCAAGTGAGTCTGTGAAGAAGGATTTTATAGAACAGTATGAGCGCTCACTTTTCCCTCACTTGGGAACTTCTGTAGCGCAGACCAAATGGCGGACCTATCAAGACATAACTAGGGTAACACCCTGGGGTCAGCAGCACTTTCGCAACAATGTTCGCTTGGCCATGGTTATTGAAGCCTTGGGTTTGGGTCCCCGATACTACTGCGTCATGAGATCAAGGCATCCTGGGTTTTCTGAGCGGGTCTTCTTATTGGCGTGTTTTCTTCCTCATGAGAAGATATGCCTTTACCCCGTTTTTGGCTTGCCTCTCAGAGGTCCTTTTGTTAGATCACCTCATACCACTGAGATAGGTGCGGCAATAACCAACAGAATCATTCCCATAGATGAGTTACCCTATACTTGTGCAGCTTGTGAGTGCTGCTTTTGTGATCATATGATGGACGGGCTTATGGAAGTGTAAAGAGTTCTTCTATCTTTACTGTATAAGTTCCGAGAATGAATAAAGTTTAAATCTTGTTCTTATCTTGAATCTTGCTCTCTTTGAGACTTTTTCTTGGTGGTTAATCCTGATTTAAATTTTTCTCTAAGTCTCATAATTCGTGCATCTTGCGAAATTATCCCAGTTTGCGAGATGAGGACATCTCACGTTTTTTAAGTGGGGTAGAATGTAAGATTCCTCCCCCACCCCCTTTTTGATGTCTAGTATCTTTCCCTGTAATCAATCCCTCTTCAGAAATATAAAGACCTTGTTTCTATCTGTTTTAGCCTAGAGAGAGAAAAATATTCTAGAGAGAGAATATTCAGATTTTGAATATTTTTGGATAGAAAAATATCTCTTCTAATTCAGATGAGTTTCCCTGAAACAGAAATTCAAAAAGAATTTTCCAATGTGCAATTGGAATTAATTGAAAATAGCTATAAAGAACCTTAGCCTAAGGGTCTAGATTTTCAGAAATCTTTAGACTATGGTCCAATTAAGGTTCCTATGGACCAATAGCATCAATCCATGTGTAGGGAGGAGATAAATCCAACTTGTAAAAAGAAAATACCCAAAAATGAGTAAATGCTCACATGAGGTGAAGAGTTGAAAATGTACAAGGTTTATTAGTAAAAAATTATGAGCAATATTAAAAGTATGACATATGTAAGGAAGAGGAGTTCTTTAAAGGAGGTGCATATTTCACATAAGATGAAGAGTTGAAAATGTACAAGGTTTATTAGTAAAAAAATTATGAGCAATATTAAAAGTATGACATATGTAAGGAAGGGGAGTTCTTTAAAGGAGGTGCATATTTCACATAAGATGAAGAGTTGAAAATGTACAAGGTTTATTAGTAAAAAAATTATGAGCAATATTAAAAGTATGACATATGTAAGGAAGGGGAGTTCTTTAAAGGAGGTGCATATTTCACATAAGATGAAGAGTTGAAAATGTACAAGGTTTATTAGTAAAAAACTATGAGCAATATTAAAAATATGACATATGTAAGGAAAGGGAGTTCTTTAAAGGAGGTGCATATTTCACATGCTTGAATGAGTTTTAAACTCATAAAAATTGAGATATTTCATCTCTCCTCTCTCCTCATTTAAGTCTAGTTCCAAAAAGTTAGCTTAACTGACCTAAAAATGGTCAAATATTGACCAAACTGATTTAGAAAATTCTAGAATCAGTTTGTTTGGTTAGGAGCTCAATTTTTCCTATAAATAGAAGTCTCCCCCTTGTTGAAAAATATATAGTGTTTATGCATCGTTACTCTACTCCACCTAAGCCAGAAACTGTGAATTCATTTAATAATTCACTAGTTTTTGGAGCTTCCCTCTTTCTTCAATCCCCATTAGTGGCTCCATCAACATACTTAACCAATTGATTGGTTGGGGGCCTCTACCGTGAACAAAGAATCAAGCAAGTTGTAAGGTAATTAGTGAATATTGATCTTTCTATAATTTCTCAATGTTTCTCTCTTCTCAACCCCTCTCAAGCTTGAGAAGTTTAATTGGTATGGTTTTTTTTTAATGCTATTGAAGTTTGAATAGTAGTGAAGAGTTACATAATGCTATTGAAGTTAATTTTCATTTATGTTTAAATTCTAATGATTTTTATGTAAATTCTCTCTCTCACTCAAGAAATGGTCATACTCATGAACCGTTCTCAATCCAAATCAAGCTTTTCCTTAACCTAAGATTAAGCTATGCTTGAGGCCAAATTAATGGCTTTTTTCTATGCTTTTAGTTTATGTATATTAATGATTCAATCCATTATGGATTGATAATCCAATTAGAGATTATTTTAATTATTTCCTTAATGATAAATATTATCCCTTAGAAAAATTGAGATTTATCAGTCATAGCAGCGGAGCTATGGTAAAATTTTTATAAAAATTATGCATAAAATAATCTCATTCAAAGCATAAAAAGAGGACTTCCTACCATATTCTAGGAATTATCATCCTAGATTAATTGAAAGAATTTCATTACAATCATGGAGAAATTGAATTTTAATATTATGCATAAAGGATAAGTTTTTATATCAAAAGTGTTATTTTTACCATTTTTATTTCATGCATAGAAGTATGCAAAATGGATAAATTTTTATATCAAAAGTGTTATTTTTACCATTTTTATTTCATGCATAGAAGTATGCATAATGGATAAATTTTTATATCAAAAGTGTTATTTTTACCATTTTTATTTCATGCATAGAAGTATGCATAAAGGAAAAATTTTTATATCAAAAGTGTTACTTTTATCATTTTTAATTTTCATGCATAAAAGTATGCATAAAAGAAAATTTTTATATCAAAAGTGTTACTTTTATCATTTTTAATTTTCATGCATAGAAGTATGCATAAAGGAAAATTTTTATATCAAAAGTGTTACTTTTATCATTTTTAATTTTCATGCATTGAAGTATGCATAAAGGAAAAATTTTTATATCAAAAGTGTTACTTTTATCATATTGGATTTCATGCATATAGGTATGCATAAAAGATATTCTTTTTATACTAAAAGTATGATTTTCCTCATAAATGGATTTTATGCTTAACTTAGATGCATAAGAGAAATTTTTTTATTCTAAAAGTGTAATTCCTACCAAATTGAATTTATGCATAAGAAGATGCATAAAAGATTGATTTTTTAATTCAAAAGTGTCATTCTCATCTAAATTGAATTTATGTATAGAAAAATGCATAAAAGATTAAAATTTAATTCAAAAGTGTCATTTTCATTAAAAATGAATTTATGCATAGGAAGATGCATAAAAGATTGATTTTTACTTTGAAAGTATTAATCTCCTTAAATAGAATTTATTCATAAATAAATGTGTAAAGAAATCTTATATCAAATGTAAGAATTCTCTTGTATTCTATAAATAGATAAGAGATGTGATAGGATGTGATAAGAGATGTGATAAGATGCTTATGAAATAAGTTAGGAGGTGATAAGAGATGTGATAAGAGGTGTGATAAGAGGTGATAAGATGCTTATGAAATAAGTTAGGAGGTGATAAGATGAATTAAGATGTGTATGGGGGGATGAGGTAAGAAGTGTATGTGATAGGATAAGATGTATATGGGTTGTGATAGGGCGAGAATGGATGTGATGTAAAAGATTAGATGTGAAGGTATATGGGGTTATATAAATGGGAATGTGGAAATGGATGTATGTATGTGGATGTGTGGATGTGGAGATGGGAGTGTGGATGTATGAACGTGAAAATGGATATATGCATGAAGATATATATGCATAGATGTGAATGTGGATGTAGATGTGGATGTATAGATGTGAATGGATGTGGATGTATAGATGTGAATGGGAATGTGGATGTGGATGTATGTGAATGTGGATGTAGATGTGGATGTATAGATGTGAATGTGAATGTGGATGTGGATGTATGTGAATGTGAATGTGGATGTGGATGTATGTATGTATGTGGATGTATGGATGTGTATGTATGAATGTGGATATGGGATGTGGATGTATAAATGAGGATGTGAAAATGGAGGTAAACATGTAGATGTGGATGTATGTGAATGTGAATGTAGATGTGGATGTATAGATGTGAATGTGGAATGTGGATGTATAGATGTGGATGTATGGGAATGTGGATGTGGATGTATGTGAATGTGAATGTGGATGTGGATGTATGTATGTATGTGGATGTAGATGTGGATGTATGGATGTGTATGTATGAATGTGGATATGGGATGTGGATGTATAAATGAGGATGTGAAAATGGAGGTAAGCAGGTAGATGTGGATGTATGGATGTGAATGTGGATGGGATGTGGATGTATGGATGTGGATACGGATGTGTATGTATGAATGTGGATATGGGATATGGATGTATAAATGAAGATGTGAAAATGGAGATAAGCATGTAGATGTGGATGTATGGATGTGAATGTGGATATGGATGTGGATGTATGGATGTGAATATATGATATGTGATGTGAAGGAATTTGAAGTGAAGAGATGGAAAATGAGGTGATTGGATGAGTACACATATAAATGGAATGTGGAATAAGTAATGTGGATTAATGAGGAACAATGTGGAAAAATGAGAGTTAATATAGAAACTGTATTTGTAAACTGTTTGTAAATGCTGTTTGTAAATGGCTGTTTTATGTCAAGAATGCTGGGGAAGCATTTTGACCGTCTTGTGATTAAGGTCGTGGAGACCTAACTGATAAAGTTGCAACTGCTGACGGAGAGTCAATGGAGGACGTCTCGCGTAGCAAGGTCGACCGAGGTCTTGACCAGCCTCGGTTCGATTAAAATGGTGAGCTTCCGGTACGGTGGATGAGGGACCAAGGAAGCGGCCTATGAGTGAAGCGCTAGGTCACCTGCGAAGGATCCTAGAGGGTGCTGACCATACGGTGCTCGGGCTCTGGGTCGCCTAGGATACCCACGCGTGCGTCGAGGAAGATATTGGAACAAGGAGTAAGAGTTGTTTTGTGAAACCGGGCATGGATCTGGTTGACTGACCTTGCTGGTCCTCAACGGATGAGTCCATGGCTCTTTTATATGGATCTGTTGGTTGATCTTGCTGATCTTCAACGAGAGTCCATCTTGATAAATGATTATATTACCGAGTATTATGGGCTAGGAACTATGGAAACGGCCTCTGAGTGGACAGGTGGTGAGCGTTCTAGTTGCCAATGATGCCATAGATACTCTGATGATGAAGGAATGATGGAAAATTTGAGAATCAACCGGATAATTTGGAAGACTGTGATCAGTGGTACTATGGTTTCATTAAAGGATTGTTTTAAAGTTAACTGATGCTAAGAATAAGGCAATTTCATATTGGGTGTGTAAGTGGTGTGTCTAATTTTATGTTTGCTTGAACTTCCGGCTAGGGGGCCTTGGAACTCTTTTCCTTGGTACTCGGGACAAAACCTAACCAAATTCCAAATTGGATCCCATCACTACAGTGGTTGGGCGGTTGGCTAACCCATGGGATCGGATGGGGTTAGGCTGGACTGATGGATCCGTATACCGAGACTCAATTTCTGTTATTACGATAGATGAAGTAAGTCCCGGATAGTAATTGTTCTATGGATAGGAATCAACGGCTGTGCCTCTTGATGGGGAAAAAAGCGTTGATCCCAATGATCCAAGTGCAAGTTTCTTCCTTGATCCGACCGAGTATCTTTATAGGTGCAGTTGGATCAGCGTGATCAGTAATGATCTTGACTACGTTAGAGTAAAAAATTATCTTGGTGGAATCGCCCGTGCTTTCCGAGTAAGGGAAGTTTTTTCCGGGTTCGGTTTTGGAAAAACCGACGGATTAGTCTCTTGTCCGGATATCCGTGGACGAGGCCCCGAATGTGGGACCCCTGTCCCGTGCGAGAAGTGCTACTTCCGCTGCTAGTACCCGAATCCGTTGCTCGGTGGGAACAGGGGGATCTTACACTATGGTTAAAATTCCACTCAACAAACTGGGACAATATTTTGAAGGTGATGAGTCTCTAACGCACTAGTGTAAGGTTCCTCCTCCACCCTAAAAGATGTATAAGCTCTCCTCTCAATCCCCTATAATCACCCCCTATTTTAGAATGTAAGAAAACATTGTTTTCCCTTGTTTTTGGTCTAGAGAGAGGTACTACAGTTTTGAGATATTTTTAGATATAAAGTTATCCCTTTTATTTAAGATGAATTCCCGTGAAACATAAGTTTAAAAAGAGTTTTCTAATATGCATTAGAAATTAAATGAAATGTGCATTAGACACCTTAGTCTAAGGGTCCACATTTTTAGAAAATTATGGATTAAGGTCCAAAGAGTGTTCTAAAGGACCAATGGGGTTAATCCAAGTGTTGGGATGAGAAAAATACAAGAATAAACAAAAATCTCCCAAAAAGGAGTAAATTCTCACATAAGATGAAGAGTTGACTGGTACTAGGGTTTATTAGTTAAAAAAAATGAGATTTATTAGCAAAAATATGAAATTTTGACACCTCAGGAAAGGGGAAGGGGACTCATGAAGGAGGAACCTAAATCACATCATTACTTCCAATTTTTAATTCCAAAAAATGAGATATTTCATCTCCTCTCTCCTTTTTCAAATTGGATCAAAAAAGTCAGCCAAACTGGTCCAGAACTTCTCCAAAATGGATCAAACTGAAGCTAGAAGCCTCTCGATCCCAGTTGGACTTTGTTGTTGCCCTTCCTCTCCTATTTATAAATAGAGCCCCATTCCCTTGTATTTTCATCTTTATGTATTTACATGCCAGTATAATCTTCAATTTAGTGTGCTTAGGTATGCATAATGAATTTTTAGATTAAAAGAGGAAGTCACCATATTTTATAACTGTGTAATTATTTAAAAATAGAATTTTGAGTATTCTCAAAAAATGCAGTGAAGCTATGGCAAAATTTTACCATTAAAAATATGAATTTAATTCTATGCATAAATTTGATAATGCAAAAAAGAGGAATTCTCTCATATTCTATGCATAAGCATTTTAATACTAAAAGAAGGATATTTGTTATATTTTTATAAAATACTTTTATAGTATTTATGCGCATAAATGTATAAATGGAGAAAAGAGAAATTTTTGTTATATTTATTTTTATATGTGCATGCATAAAAATCTAGATGCAAAAAGAGGAATTTTCACGACATTATATCTACAAACATTTTAAATATTAAAAGAGGAATTTTTGTCATATCTCAAAAAAGGTATATTCATGGTATGTATATACATGAGTATTTTTATTTATTTATCAAAAGAGGAACTTTCATCGTATTTTTAATTAGGAAAATGCATAAATTAATTTTGGTATCAAAATGAGAAAGTCTCACCATATTTTGTGTAGATAAATTATGGCATGTTGATGCCTAGCTCCAAATTGGAGAAAAGAATAGTTTAGTATAATTCTATGTGAATATTCTAAATAAATGATGTATGCATATTCACAAAAAGGATCATTGGAAAAAGAAATATTCTTGTCAAATTCCATTATCTACGAATAGAATTATTTATAATTCTATTATGTCTAAGAAAGAATGAATTTTCAAAATTTTGGAATTTTACCACAGTTATTTTATCAAATAAATAGGAGAAAAATCTTTAGGAAATAAATCTAGGATTAAATCCGAGTAATTCAGGGCTAGGAGACCATGACCACGAGAAAGGCGGGTCACTAAGATACCTTCCCATCTCTTGAATCAGAAATTAAAACAAGTCTTGTGACCATTCCCATTTCTTCAGTACGAAGAATGGATAACTGGCTATTTAGAGAAGTCTTTCCCTAAGACCGAAACCATCTAGAGAAACAATTACGAATTCCTTTGTAATTGATGGATGGATCACCGAGATACGAGATTCATGATTTTCATTAAGAAAGTCTAGATTTTGGGAAAAGGGTCTTGTGAAATAAACTCAATGGGAAATTCTTACTCGCATAGAAACTCTGTTTTGTAAAGGACTATCTTACGCCAGAATGCTGGAGGAAGCATTTGGCTTATTGTTAAACTAAGGAGAGTTAACGTTGCAGAGCTGGTGTTGCAGCTGGTGAGAGGAGTCATCGAAGGACGTCTCTGGTGACGGTAAAGCCTGCCAAGGTCTTGTGACCAGCCTCAGTATGGTTGAAAATGGTGCTCTTCTGGTACGATGGGCGAGAGTCGATGAAGCGGTCCCTGAGTGAAGTGCTAGGACACCTAAGGAGGATCCTAGAGGGTTCTGACCAGGCGATGCATGGGCTCGGCTGCTAGGACACCCATGCATATATCGAGGAAGATATTCATGGATTGGCAAGATAATTATTTAAGTGAACTGTACAACTATGGAATTGGATCTCGTTGGTTGAATAGTTGGTCTTCAACGGAGAGTCCGGATGAGACTTTTTTGTAAAACAATGGAACTGGAACATTGAGAATCATGATGAAAACACTATAGTTTTATTGCAATTCTATCTTGAAGATAGTTGAATCTGAGAAAAAGGCAATTTCATATTGGGTACGTAAGTGGTGTGTCTAGTTAATATAATTGCATGAGTGCCGGCTAGGGGGCCTGGGAACTCTTTTTCCCTGATGCCTAGGGGGACAAACACAACCTAATTATTATAAAAAGGGATTTAACCCATGGGTCGTAATCCATGGGCCGGTTGGGGTAGTTAAAGTAAGTCCCAGGGAGATTCTTGTTCTATGGGAAAGAATCAACGGCACTTCAGGGAAAAAAAGCGATGATTTCTGTGAACTAATTGCAAGTCCCTTCCTTGATTTGGCCATGTGACCTATGGGTTTAGTTGGAATAGAAAGGACGGTCAAGGCTCTTGACCCTGTTAGATAAATTTTAGTTAGAAGCTTTTCCTGGTGGGATTGCCCGTGCCTTCTGGGCGAGGAAAGTTTTTCCAGTCTCCGTTTGTTTTTGAAGAACCACCGGACTAGTCCGTTGCCCGGACATTCGTGGGCGAGGCCCTAAGTGAGAAACTATGCCTTGCGCAAGAGGTTGCTACTTCTACTGCTAGCACCCCATAGAAAGGTGCACGGAGAGGGCAGGGGTCTCACAGCTGTGGTATCAAAGCTTTGTTGAAAGCTCAACAATCAAAGATGAATTTTGTCTGAAAGGTGCATTTTGATGATGTGTTTTATTCAAATTAAGCTTCATTGATGAAGACTTTTAATTAATGAATTGGATTTTATAGATGGATGCCCTGTATTTATCTAGTATCCCCGATCTTTCCCAAAATCGAGATATGACTGCTTTTACTTTTGAGCATATCCTCTCCTCCGCCGCTACTGCTATGACTCGAACGAGTAGGGCAAGGCTCGCTAATCATTTCGAGGAGCTATATTTTCTAGAAACAGCTGAGAGACGACATCATAAGTGGTTTGCAAGGCAATATATCCATGCCTCTTGCAACCAGCACCAGATGTTGATGCAGAACGTCTCATTAGAAGCCATGGTCTTGTTATGGCTAAAGGTGGTTCGTGGTGTTATCCTTTATCACCCGACACCTCAAGATTTTAGGATTACTTATCATCTTTTCAGACTTTTTAGCCATTGTATTCCGAGAAGTAAGATTGTAGCACCAATATGTTGAGATTCAAGCTCGGTGTCAGCTTGTGCCAGCTGCACTATCTACTGGCGTGTTAGGTAGTAGCATGTGTGAGACATAAATGACCACGTCCAAGTGGTCATAGTGGTGTGGACAGTAGCTAGGGTTAGCTGTGTGGAGACAACACAAGTAGTGTGAGAGGAAACAGGGCAGATTTCTGGTTTTTTCACTACGAGGAGGTCAATTACTCATTGGATGCTTGACATATTTCAAGTTTGTTTTAGAAATTGGATGCTTTACACTTTGTAGAAGAGGGCTATGTGATTTGTTTGGTCAATGATGCCTAATTGAGCTGGGAATGAGCTGATTAAAACAGGCTGTCCATTGGTTGCAGAGAAACAGAGCATTTTTAATTGAGCAATTAATCCTTGGTGTTTTACAATTGGACAAATTCCTCTTACATGGAGTTGATGGACACTAATGCTAAGCTAATGAATGCCTGGTTGCTCAATTTGGACAAATATTGAAGGAATTAGAGCAAATTTTCTATTGGTTTTTTTGGTTTTTCTGGTTTTTCCAAAAACAGAGAAAGGGGTTTTCAAAAATCGATATGTACACATGTCAGATGGTGTTGATACTCAACATTGAGGTTCATTAGGTGTCAATGCAAGTTGCCCATACTTGATTGCACCATTACATTGTGATTTGGAGCCTTGGAAGGCGTGTCAATTCAGGGTATCCCGCACTGAGTGAGTCAGTTCATCTTGGATGATTACAGGTTGATTTCCTACATAAAATTTGGAGTTTGTTGGCTACCTTGGAGTATCTGGAACATTCATTGGAGTGTGGTTGAGCTGAGGAAGGCTCATTTACATATTTGAAGTGTGCGGAAGGTGTACGCATTGAGCAACATGTCGGACAATCCAGTTCAGATTGTTGGTGAAAAGCTGGATAGGAAGAACTTCCAGGCATGGAAGTACAGGATAAAGAGTTTCTTGAAAGGAAAAGGATTTTGGAATCTCATTACAGGTGCTGAGCCAGAGCCTAAGCTACCTCGGCAACCTACACAGCAGCAGCTTATTGCTCATAAGCAATGGTCAAAGAGAGCATTCAAAGTGCTGCATTATTTGTCTATATGTATATCTGATGCTATGCTCATACACATTCAGGATGCTGAGAATCCCAAAGATGCATGGGATACTTTGGTTAAGATGTTTGATACAGATACGAGTGCTCGCAAGTCTCAGTTGCGACAGCAAATACATAATGTCAAAAGGAATAAAAGGAGCATACATGATTATGTGCAAGAAATCAAGAAATTTGCAGATGCATTGGCCACAATAAATGCCCCCATGCTTGATGATGATTTGGTGGATATTACCTTGCGTGGTCTTGGCAAGGAATACAAATCTTTTGATACATCTATCTCAGTGAGGAGTACAGGTCTACCTGACTTTGATGAGTTGGTTTCACTCTTCTTGGTTGAGGAAATCAAGCTTAGTGATTCATTTCTGGATGCATCTACTAGCCATGATGATGGCAGAAATCAGGCTTTCTACTCGCAGAGAGGTTTTAGAGGCAGGGGGAGATTTGCATCTCATGGACGTGGTGGTAATGGTCGTGGATGGCAGGACAGGCCTCCACAACAGAATTTTCAGCCTTCATATGGTGCTCGAGGTGGTCGTGGATATGCACCTCAGTGAGGCAGAGGTACCCCCCGTGGTCGAGGACGTTGGCAAGGCCAACAAAATTCTATGCAAGATGTGGAATGCCATTATTGTGGCAAATATGGTCATATGGCGAGAGATTGTTTCCGCAAACAGAATGATTTGAGAGGGGGAAGAGCACAACGTGGTGGTCATTATGGTGGAAACTATGCACAACATGGTGGAAACTATGCATCAAGCAGTAATGATGGAACTGCAAATCATTTGTTTTCCATGAAGCATGTTGTGGGTTCTATGACAACAAATGCTGAGAATGATGATACATGGTATATGGACTCAGGAGCATCAAACCATATGACATGTCATGGTGAATGGTTTGAGCATATGAAGCCTATGGATGTAAAAGGCTATGTGGAAACAGGTGATGATACCCAGCATGTCATTACACATGTTGGAAGTGTACCATTGGTCATGCACAATGGTCAGACAAAGTCTATGTCAGGCGTGTTGTATGTGCCTTCGATCACTAAAAGCTTGGCCTCAGTTGGTCAAATGGTGGAACAGGGATTACAGGTTCGTTTCAACGAGCATGGATGCTTCGTTGAAGATTTCAAACATGGATGTAGAGTGATTGCTAAAGGCAAGAAAGAAGGAAGATTGTTTAAGCTGGATGCTGGAATTCCTGAGCTAAAATCAGCCATGTTCTCAAAGAGCAGGAATGTGGTACAGGACATTGATATGTGGCACAAGAGGATTGGCCATGTCAATATACAGAGATTAAAGAACATGCAAACAAGAGGCATTGTCAATGGATTGCCTAGGTTCAAATATGATGGACATATGCATGTTTGTGAAGCCTGTCAGTTTGGAAAGCAGGCAAGGTTGAGGTTTCCTAGAGAAGGAAATATGAGTAACAGGCCACTTGAGATAGTACACAGTGATGTATGGGGTCTTGCACAAAACCCATCTATCAAAGGCAGTTTATACTATGTTACATTCATAGATGATTTTAGCAGGATGACATGGATATACTTTCTCAAAGAGAAGACTGAAGTGTTGGAAAAATTCATGGATTTCAAAGCTTTTACAGAAAAGCAGTATGGCTATTGGATTAAATGTCTGAGGACAGATGGAGGTGGTGAATACACCTCAAAAGCTTTTGAACATTTCTTGAGGAAGCATGGAATAAGAAGACAATTGACTTGCAGGTATACACCTCAGCAGAATGGTGTGGCTGAGAGGAAGAATAGAGTCATATGTGAAGTGGCAAGGGCAATGCTTAATGAAAAGAGCATGCGAGATTACTATTGGGCAAAAGCATGTGCTACTGCAGTGTATATATTGAACAAAACACCTACAGCAGCCATTCATGGAAGCATGCCAGAGATGCGGCTCACAGGTTACAGGCCAGACATTGAACATCTTAAAGTTTTTGGATGCATAGCTTATGTACATGTGCCTGATGAAAGAAGAAGGAAGTTGGATCCTAAAGCAGAGAAATGTGTATTTGTTGGATATGCACAGGATCGAAAGGCATACAAATGTTATAACCCTCAAACTAGACAAGTGGTCATCTCACGAGATGTGGTGTTTGATGAGCTTGCTAGTTGGTACAAAGCAAAAGATGAGGGAGTCATTGAGTCACTTGAGGCTGATGTGCCTGTGAACTTGCCATCACAAGCAAGTTCTAGTTCTACTACTATGTCTGGGCCAGCAAGCAGAAGCTGAGAGTAGCAGTGTACGTCCATGGTCAGGACGTTTGAGGCATGAGAGTGTGAGCACTGGGAGTAGTGCTATGGATAAAGGCAAAAAGAAAGTCGAAGGAATTGGAATCACAGGTTATGAGTCATCTAGTTCAGAGAGTTTGGATGAGGAGCTTGGCATAGCTGTTTTACGCACACCTGGTGCTAGGCAGGACAGATATGTGCCACCACATGCTAGAGTTACAGGTGTACAGAGTGACCCGCATGCATTGCGGAGATCCCAGAGAGTCAGATATCCTGTTGACAGATTGACATATAGAGATTTCGCTATGCACTATGCATACATGACATCTATGGTGAAGCATGTGGAACCTACATGCTATACAGAGGCTATTGGAGAGCATGTATGGGAAAAAGCAATGGATGTTGAGATGGACGCATTGGTCCATAATGATACATGGGACTTGGTTTCATTACCAAAGGACAAGAATGTTATTGGATGTAAATGGGTTTACAAAGTGAAGTGCAAATCTGATGGTTCTATTGAGAGACATAAAGTAAGATTGGTAGCAAAGGGTTATGCACAGACCCAAGGATTGGATTATGATGAGACGTTTAGTCCAGTGGCTAAGATGGGCACAGTGAGAGCAGTCATTGCTATGGCTACAGCTAATGGCTGGGAAATGCATCAGATGGATGTCAAGAATGCATTTCTGAATGGAGATCTACAAGAGGAATTGTACATGGCACAGCCAGAAGGGTATGTACACCCTATATATCCCACTCACGTATGCAGGTTGAAAAAGGCATTGTATGGTCTGAAGCAAGCACCTCGTGCTTGGAGTGATAAGATGAGAAGATATCTTATCTCACTTGGTTTTCAGATTTCTACAGTAGATTCTTCACTCTATGTGAAGAAGACAGAGCATGGGATTGTTTTACTAGTCATCTATGTGGATGACTTGATTATCACAGGTGATCATGGTGCAGATGTGATGCATGTCAAGAAAGCTTTGAGTGGGCAATTTGACATGAAAGATCTTGGTGAGTTGAGATACTTCCTTGGAATTGAAGTGGTGAAAGATCATGCAGGTACTTGGTTAGTACAGCGCCAATATGCATTGGATATGTTGGCAAAGTATGGCATGACCGGGTGTAAGCCTATGAGTACACCATTGGAGCAAAATGTGAAGTTGCGGGCTGATTATGGCGAGGTATTGGATGATCCTTCTATGTACAGGAAGATGGTTGGTAGTCTCATATACATGACTATCACACGCCCGGATTTGAGTTATGCTGTGGGGCTAGTGAGCCAGTTTATTCAGAGCCCCAGGAAACCACATTTGGATGCAGTGAGACGCATCATGAGATATGTGAAAACCACAGCACATTATGGTTTATTCTATGAGAGTGGTAAAAGCTTGGACATACATGGTTACACAGATGCTGATTGGGCAGGTAGCGCATATGACAGGAGGTCTACCTGAGTGGATATGCTTTTACACTTGGAAGTGCCGTGGTGAGTTGGAGTAGCAAAAAGCAACCTACAGTTGCTTTATCTAGTACAGAGGCTGAGTACAGGGGTGCAGCCATTGCTACTTGTGAGGCTATATGGTTAAAGAGTCTCTTGACAGATTTATGTGAGCCTCTTGATGGCAAAGTTGTCATTCATTGTGACAACATGAGCAGTATACAGTTGCCAAAGAATCCAGTGTTTCATGCGAGGACCAAACACATAGAGGTCCATTATCACTTTGTCAGAGAAAAGGTGCTAGATGGTACAGTGGATCTTCACTATGTGAAGACTGATGAGCAGGTGGCAGACATCTTTACGAAGCCACTTAGCAGGGAGAAGTTTGAGTACTTCCGGACTATGCTGGGAGTACATGGGATGAGCTTGAGGGGGAGTGTTGAGAGTCTTGATATCCCAAGCTCATCTACATCTTCATCGGCAGTACATCATGAGCTTGAGAGGGGCTGTTGAGATTCAAGCTCGATGTCAGTGTGAGCCAGCTATGCTATGTGCTGGCAGATTAGGTAGGAACATGTGTGAGACATAAATGACCGCGTGTCCAGCTGGTCATAGTGTGTGGACATTAGCTAGGGTTAGTAGAGTGTGGACACAACTCATTGTGTGTTGTGTGGATTATGGATTAGTGCATTATGCTTTGTGTGAGTGTGGACATTGCTTCCCTCTATGGTTAGGGTTTGCAATATACTTTAGGGTTTGCTCCTGTGTGTGTGTCTCCTCCCCCTCTACCGTTCTTTCAACAAGCCCCACTGTCTCCAGCCCACACATCAGCACCACTTCAGTCAACACACACAAAAAACCAAGGCTCTCTCTCTGGTCAGCATCCACTCTTTGCCTGCAATCATCTTCTCTTGCTCTTGTCCAAGCCACATTACCCAAGGCCCACACTAGCCTATCCTTTCTTTGCCTGCATCTCTTAGCCTCACTTGTGGTACCAGCTGCCTTCCAGCCCTTCAAGAAGCTTCTCCACCTACAGCTTTCACAAGGCGGCCATAGAGCGCTTCTTCACCAACCTCTCCTCTCCCAGCGCCCTCTGCATGGCGATTCTCTTTCTACCTTTGAAAACGGCACCCCAACAGCTCTCTCGTCGCCTCTCTACTTGTCGAAAACCAAAGCGGCTTCCACTCTTTGTGTCTCCACTCACTGCAGCTCACGTGCTAAGAGGGCTCCTTGCTAGCCTGTCACCTATGCCTACCACCCCATAGGCGGCCTCTACACGCTAGCCTCTGCAAGGCCTCCACACGGTTGCCAGCCGTCACAAAGGTGGCCTACTTCCACATCTGGCACTCTGTCGCCAGCAGCCAACTACGCCCTCACACGGCCGCGCTCCCTTTACGTCTGCCTTTGAGACCTCACCTCTACAGTATCACCAGCCAGCCTCCGCCCCAAGAGAATACAGCCGCCTCAGCAAGCTATCCCTTCTTCGAGGCCCCTATCACAAGGCGACTCTCTTTTCTGCTCGGCGATTATTCCTTCGAGGCGGCCATCTCTGCAGCCCGCAGCAGCAGCTACACTCCAGTCTCCAGCCGTCAGTCTTTAGCGCTAGCAGCTATGCACTCCACCAGGAGAACATATCCGATTTCAACTCAGGAATCCCAACATCCAATTTAAATAACCTGCCTTCTTTCTTGCCTTTGTGGCAATGACTCTACATCCATTTTTGAAATCCTCAACAACGAAGCAACCATGCTCGTTGAAACGAACTTGTAAACCTTGCTCAACCATTTGACCAACGGAGGCCAAACTCTTTGTAATAGAAGGCACATACAAGACGTCATAGACTTCATTTCACCATTGTGCATCACCAATGGTAAACTCCCAATAACATGAGTGATAGCATGTTGAGAATCATCACCTATCTCCACATAGCCTTTCACATCCATTGGCTTCATATGTTCAATATTCGCCATGGACAAGTATGGTTTGATGCTCCTCCGGAGTCCATATACCAAGTGTCATCATCGTCACCATGTGTCATCATAGACCGCACGACATGTTTCATGTCAAACAAGTGATTTGCACTACCATCATGACTGCTTGATGCAAAATTTCCACCATGTTGTGCTCTACCCCCTCTCAAATTTTAAGAGGAGTATTCGCTGGAAAGTGGAATTGAAGAAGCCCAGGTCTTATGAGGATGCGGTGGAAATTGCTAAATCAAAAGATTGGAAGTTGCAGCGAATGAATCAGCTGGGGATGATTCCAGTTGTAGCACAGCCGGAGATTCGTAGAGTGGAGGCTACACCCATGAATGGAGTGATTGAGAGGATGAAGCCCTCTGAAGCCCAGGCTATGCACATGGTGCCACAAGCTAGTCAAGGAGTACCTATGGTTCCTGCAGGTTCTGATGAGGGATTGCGACAGGATATGAAGCAGATGGTTGATCTTATGAAGAATTTGAGCTTAAATTTAATGGGAAGTACAGGTGGTGAACGTGGTAGAGGCCGAGGCAATAATTATGAAGGGGGAGATGGACAAGCAGGGTATGGACGTGGTCGTGGTAGGGGCCGTCGTTTCATCCCTACATGCTGGAACTGTGGTGAGCTTGGTCATTTGAGTACAGATTGTGATAAGCCTCAGCGAATGGGTGGTGATATGTATCCATTACCTTCATAGTTACCTGACAGGTCAAATGACTATGGTATTGATATCAGGGATCAAGCAGGCCCCAGTGGAATCACAGCTGAGGAGAAAGGTAAAACTAAGGTGATAGATGTGGTCACCCTTGAGAGGACAAAGGAAGCAGAAGCTGATGTGATGCCTTTGGGAAAACGGATGCCACAGGAAAGGGAAAGCAAGGATGTTGCAGGGCCCAGTAAGAAGAAAGGTAAAGTGAAGGAAGGAGGGGATGTGAAGGTCAAGCAGAAGCGGAAGTCTCGTAGGAAGTTTCAGGTAACTGATTTTCCACTAGGGGGTGGGCAGGATAGCTACAGTTTGCAGGAGGACATGGCTGGAAGGAAAGCTAACATTACTTTTGGGCAATTGATAGAGTTAGCTCCCAATTTGAAGCGTCAGTGGAAAAGACTTGTGAACCCGAGAGAGAAGGAGCCTGCCAAAGGGATAGTGACTGTTTTATCTGTTCAGGAGTTGCCTGATATATGTCCTGTGGTGAATGTGTGGTATAAAGGGAAGAATCTGGGAGAGGCAAACATAGATGGTGGTGCACAGATTTGTGTGATCACATTAGCTGCTCTGGAGAGGCTTGGTCTTAATTTTACTGAAGCGTCTGGTTTTCGTATTCGACTGGCCAATCACCAGAAGGTCAAATGCTTAGGTATGATTAAGGAGTTAGAATTGCAAGCTTTTGATGTAAAGGTGCTTGTGGATTGTCATGTTATGCCTGCAGGAATGGATGCATTTCCCATCATTTTGGGAAGACCATGGCTGAGAGTAGTGAAGGCTGTTCAAGATTGGAGGAAAGGGGTCATTACTCTATATGACAGGAGAGGGGATAAGAAGCAGTTTAATATGGATAACCAGAAGCCTGTTCGTGATGAAGAGGAAAGTGAAGCTGATTCAAGTGATGATGATATGACTAGTAGTACTACTACTAGTGAGGGAATAGAAGACACTTCATCTAGTGAAGAGGATGCAGAGATGGATGCTGTGGTTATTGATGAGGAAGTGCTTGCTGATGAGGGTGTCCGACAAGAAGAAGCCATACATGAAAAATGCGAGGAGGTACAAGTGAATCATGAGCAAAGGTATGCATGTGATGTGAAAGAGTCTGCTTTTAAGTCTTTGGATAATGAACCTGTGTGGGATGAGTGGGAAATAGACAGTCTACAAGATGATGAGCCTGAGTTGGAGCTGGATGACTAGATGTGTATTAATGTAAAAAAAGCCATGAGTAGAATTGATGCTATGAAGGAGGAGCGACACCAGACGTCTTTGAATGGTGTTGATGCTATGGATGAGTCTATGGATGCTATGATAGATGAATTTCTCATTGGTCTTGATGAAGGTGAGCATAAAGGGACTGAGGTGGATGCTTTGGCAATGGTACCTATTGAAGGGGAGTTTGTTTTGCCTGTAGTGGTTGGTTTTGATGGTGATGTTTCTTATGCTGATGGACAGGAAAGTGTTATGGCACAGCAGGTTTTTCTTGATGAAGCTTTCATCAGTTTTTACCCTCAACAGGAGTTGCTGCACTGGCTCTCTGATATTGGTGCTGACCATATCAGGGATTTTGGTATTGAGATGAGGCACGATGGTGTGTATGTCAGAAGCTTTGTTTCCAGAAGTTCTTATGTTGTTTTGTGGGATGTGGGATGGCAAGACATGCCTTGGGAGGATGACAGAGTTTCTTGGATCATTTGGAATAGAGATGTGTTGGTTACACTGTATGATGCTCAAAGGATAGACGGAGGGAAACGTGGTCATATGCTTTCTGCTGATCATAAATGATTCAGCAGGCTAGGGGTTGGGCAAAGTATGTCAGGCTAAAATCTGAAAGATATTTTGGGTCAGTATACATATGGTGTGCGTGGTGTGTAAATAAATTTTGCCCTGAATGCCCTGGCAAATGTACAGAGTGGGTGGTTTTATGTTTTTTTTACGAGGTGATGCTGATGCCTGCACGTGAAGGTGTTATGGGAACCCCGATGTGATGATTCTGGATGTAAGGATGGCACTCCATTTTTAGCAAGCGTGTGATGATCATCAAATGCATGGCATCGACTGGGAAATTGTCGGGTTTGGTAAGTGATGATGCTGATGATTCGAGGCCGTGCACAGCTCTTGTCCGTTTTGGAAGGTAGTGGTGCTGCACATGAATTTGAGAAGCAAGGTAATAAGGGCATTGATGGCCATCATTTTGTGGCCTTGAGGCTTTTTAAAAAAAATAAAAAATGTATATGTTACGTGACCAACAATCAAATGACCACGTGGAAGATCTTATGGGCTGCCAACTCGTTGTCTAGAAGGCGTGAAGAAGGAAGAGGTTGGCCGCTTCGAAAAAGGTGACTGGGGGTCCATAAGGCGCGCTTGCTATAGAGAAGGGCCCGGGTGATCTAGTGAAGACAGAGGCGAAGACAGAGAGCCACCTTGGATCAAAAATGTGGTACAAGACATTGAAATGTGGCATAAAAGGATTTAACATGTGAACATACAAAAGTTAAAGAACATGCATGCAAGAGGCATTGTTGGTGGGCTGCCTAGATTCAAGTATGATGGGAGTATGCATGTATGTGATGCTTGCCAGCTTGGAAAGCAAGCAAGGTTGCTATTTCCTAAAGAAGGCAACATGAGAAGCAAGTGGCCTGCTCTACTATGATAGAGAAGAAAGCAAAAAAAAAGAGGTAAGGTGTGATTTTATGGTTTTTTCTATACTATTCTCAATGTTTCTCACTTCTCAACCCCTCTCAAGCTTGAGAAGTTTCTTAATTAAGTGTTTATAATGCAAATCAAGCTTTTCTTAAATGTTACAATAAATAATTAAGAAAAGTTTACATTTATGCTTAAATTAGAATGCTTTTATGTTTATCTCTCTCTCCCCCAAAGAATGGTCATTCCTATGACCAATTCTCTATTCAATTGATGCTTCTCATGGAGAAATTCTTAACTCATAAATCAAACTCTAGGCTTGTGAAGCTAGAGGTTAAGAAAATGATTTTTTATACTTATATACTTGAGAATTATGGTAATATTATGAGATAAATCCATAAATTTGATTTAAGGCTAAAAGATAGTTATACTATCATAATTACATTACTATGTCTTATTCTTTTCAAAAATATTAAAATTTGCCAGTAATAGCAGTGGAGCTATGGAAAAAATTTTAAGAAATTGATACATAATTCATTCTTATGCATAACGTGAAAAGAGGACTTCCTACCATATTCTAGGATTGAATATCCTAGGCTAAAAGACTGATTTTTGTCACATTCAATGGAAAACTTATTTTTAAGTTTTATGTATAATTAAATAATTAAGAAAAGAGAAAATTATGGTGATTATATTTAAATGATAAAAGAGGACTTCTTATGACATTTGGAAATCAATCATTTAAATGGGAAAAGTGAATTTCCTAGCATATTGGAGTTAATGGATATTTTATTTAAATTCAAAGATGAATTTTATATAAATTTATTTTATATATGAGAAATATTTAAATGATAAAAGAGAAATTGCTATGACATTTGGAATTCAATCATTTAAATGGGAAAAGTGAATTTCCTAGCATATTGTGATTAATGGATATTTTATTTAAATTCAAAGATGAATTTAAGATATTAAAAAAATTATATATAAAAAATATTTAAATGATAAAAGAGGAATTCCTATGACATTTGGAATTCAATCATTTAAATGGGAAAAGTGAATTTCCTAGCATATTGGAATTAATGGATATTTTATTTAAATTCAAAGATGAATTTTAGATATAGGATGTGAATGGATGTGATAAGATGTAAATGGGATGTGATAAGATGTAAATGGGATGTAAATGGATGTGATAAGATGTAAATGAGATGTGATAAGATGTAAATGGGATGTGATAGGATGTGGTGTAATAAAAATTAATGTGGATGAGATGTGAAGTAAATGGATGTGGATGTGAATGATGAGATGAGAGGATATGTGAAAGGGTGAGATGAGAAGTGAATGGATGTGGATGTGTATGTGAAATAATGTGATGTAAATCGATGTGGATGTGTACGTGAGAGAATGTGATGTAAATGGATGTGGATGTGTATGTGAAAGAATGTGATGTGATGTAAAGGGATGTGGATGTGAATATGGTGTAGATGTGGATGACATGTGGTGTAATTAAAGAGATGTGGAACTGAATGTGATGTGGATGTGGATGAGATGTGATGTGATGTGATGTGAATATATGTGGATGTAAAGTGATAGATGTGAATGCAGGGATAGATGTGGATCTGAATGTGATGTGGATCTGAATATGATGTGGATGTGGATGAGATGTGATGTGATGTGAATATATGTGGATGTAAAGTGATAGATGTGAATGCATGGAGAGATGTGAATAGTCGTGCATGTGAGATGGGATGTGTATGAATGAGATATGATGTGGATGTGATGTAATGTGGATAGAATGTATGTGATGGGATGGGGATATAATGAATGTGATGAATGTGGATGTGATGTGATGTGATGTGAGTCGGATAAGTATGAATGGGTGAGATGTGATGTGGAATGGATGTGATGTGATATGATGTAAATTGGGATAGATGTGAATGGATGATATGTGATGTGAATGGATGAGGGATGTGAATGAATGAGATGTGATGTGAAATGGATGTGATGTGATATGATGTAAATTGGGATAGATGTGAATGGATGATATGTGATGTGAATGAATGTGATGTGAATCGGGATAGATGTGGATGAATGAGATGTGAGGTGAATGGATGAGATGTGATGGGACGTGGATCGGGATCGATGTGAATGAATGAGATGTAAGGTGAAATGGATGTGATGTGATGTGGATCGGGGTAGATATGAGTGGATGAGATGTGAATGAATGTAATGTGATGAGATGTGGATATGGGTAGATGCGAGTGGATGAGATGTGATGAGTATTAATGTGGATATGGGTAGATGTGATGAGTATTAATGTGGAAACATGTGATAAAATGGAAAATGATGTGATTGGATGTGATAAAATGGAAAATGATGTGCTTGGATGAGAATGGATGAAGGACAATGGGAATACATATGATTGGACTTGGATTAAGTAACGTGGAATGATGTGGAACAATGTGGAAAGACGAGAGTTCGTTATAGAAATTGTATTTATAACCTGTTTTAAATGATTGTTTTATGTCAAGAATGCTTGGGAAGCATTTTGGCCATCTTGTGAATGAGGTCGTGGAGACCTAAGTGATAAAGTTACAACATCTGACAGATAGAGTCAACGGAGGACATCTCACATAGCATGGTGGACCGAGGTCTTGACCAGTCGATTTAAATGGTGAGCTTCCGGTACGGTGGATGAGGGACCAAGGAAGCAGCCTATGAGTGAAGCACTAGGTGACCTGCGAAGGATCCTAGAGGGTGCTGACCATACGGTTCTCGGGATCTGGGTCACTGAAGATACCCACACGTGCGTCAAGGAATATATTGGAACAAGGAGTAAGAGTTGTTTTCTGAAACCGGACATGGATCTGGTTAATTGACCTTACTAGTCCTCAACGGATGAGTCCATGGCTCTTTTATATGAATCTGTTGGTTGATCTTGCTGATCTTCAACGAAGAGTCCATCTGGATTTTTATAAATGAATATATTGCCGGGTACTATGAGCTAGGAACTATTGAAAAGGCCCCTTAGTGGACAGGTGGTGACCGTTCTGGTTATCGTCGGTGCTTTCTGGGCAAGGGAAGTTTTTTCGGGTTCGGAAGAACCGAGGGATTAGTCTCTTGTCCGGATATCCATGGGCAAGGCCTTGAGTGAGAGGCCCTACCCCATGCAAGAAGTGCTACTTCCACTGCTAGCACCCCCGAATTCGTTGCGCGGAGGGAGCAGGGATCTTTCAGCTGGTATCAGAGCGAATTGGCTAAAGTGGATCAACCGAGAAACAAGAAATGTCAAAAAATTTTGAAGTACTAGTAAAAGATTGAAATTATGTGATGAAATTCATACAAATTGATATTCAGAATGAAATTCATAAATTGGTAATTGGGTCTTCAGATGGAAGTACTACTATTGTATGGAATCCCTGACTTACTTGAGGCCTAGACATGATAGTATTTACCTTATAATTCCAAGGACCTTGACTACCTGTATATACCGAGGGTATAACTGTAACTCTTTAGTGGTAGTATATACGAGTAAATCTAAGACCTTGAAATTATAATCAAAAAAGCTTTCCAGATGATGAATTCGAATGCTGGTTGATATGACTTTAGAATTTTGGTTGAGAATTGATGAGTTGATTTGATTTTTTATTGAAAGATAATGATTCCTGAATTCTGGTTGAAAGAAGATAAGTTGAATAAAGCCACAATGAGGATGAATGGGATGAATTCCAGTAATATTAATAACTAGAATGCGATAATGACTTCACCAAATCACTACGCGATTAGTGGATTGTGCTAAGAGATTGCTATTGTTAACACTTGACCCAGTGGATCAAGTTAAGGGATGACAAATTAAAAACCTACATAACTGAAATTCCCATGGAGGAATGTTCAGATGGAATTTTTGGTCTAATGGACCATTATTGTGTTAAGGATATGAATGATATAATCTGAATAAATTGTTATCTGATAATGAGTTCTATATAAGGGATCTTTATCCCAGGATTTTGTTGGGTTGACCAGACTATAAGGAACCCCAGAATCAATTAGATCTTAAGAGAAAGAGTTGTCTTCCAACTGCGAGATGAGGACATCTAGCGTTTTTTAAGTGGGGTAGGATGTAAGATTCCTCCCTCCATCTTTTGAGGTGTACAGGTGTAAGAACCTCCCCTTTTGATCTTATAATTATTCCCCTCTCTGAAATAAAAGAAAGATCCTGTTTTGGCCTGGAGAAAGAGAAAATGTCTAGAGAGAGATAATCCAAAATTCAGAAATTTTTGGATATAAAAATCCTCCTAGTGTCTAAAATGGTTTCCCTTGAAGAAACAGAAATTCAAAAAGAACTTTCCAATGTGCAATTGGAATGAAGTGAAAATATGTATAAAAGACCTTAGCCTAAGGGTCTAGATTTTTATAAATTTTTGGATTATGGTCCAATTAAGGTTCCTATGGGCCAATAGGATCAATCCAAGTGTGGGGAGGAGATAAATCCAACGAATAAAAGAAAATACCCAAAAATGAGTAAACGCCCACATAAGATGAAGAGTTGACTGAGTAGAAGGTGTTAAAAACTATGAGATATTACTAAAAAAATGAGATATTTTGGGTATAATGATACATTTTTTACACCTTGGTAAGGAGAAGGGGAGACTTCAAGGAGGCACCTATTTCACACATGTGGTGGAGTTCTTAACTCAAAAAAAATGTGATATTTATATCTCTCCTCTCTCTTGGATCAAACCAAATCAAAAGGGAGCCAAACTAAATCTTGTCCAAATTCAACCAAACTGAACTTGGAAAATTCTAGAACCTAGTTGAACTTGGTTAAAGGCCTCCCTCACCTATAAATACATCCTTAGTCCTTTTTAAAAAAATCTTTGAAATATACCATCTAGTATTATACTAAAATAATGATATTTTTTATTATCCCTTAAAAATCCTCTACTTTTGGAGAGAGTGGAACCTCTCTCTCTCTTCAACCATCCTTGAAGCTTTCCTTTCAACACACAAACCAATTGATTGGTTGGGGGCTTCTTCTATGATAGAGAAGTAAGCAAAAACAAGAGGTAAAGTGTGATTTTATGGTTTTTTCTATACTATTCTCAATGTTTCTCACTTCTTAACCCCTCTCAAGCTTGAGAGGTTTCTTAATTAAGTGTTTATAATGCAAATCAAGCTTTTCTTAAATGTTGTAAATAATTAAGAAAAGTTTACATTTATGCTTAAATTAGAATGCTTTTATGTTTATCTCTCTCTCCCCCAAAGAATGGTTATTCCTATGACCAATTCTCTATTCAATTGATGCTTCTCATGGAGAAATTCTTTATTCACAAATAAAACTCTAGGCTTGTAAAGCTAAAGGTTAAGAAAATGATTTTTTATACTTATATACTTGAGAATTATGGTAATATTATGAGATAAATCCATAAATTTGATTTAAGGCTAAAAGATAGTTATACTATCATAATTACATTACTATGTCTTATTCTTTTCAAAAATATTAAAATTTGCCAGTAATAGAAGCGGAGCTATGGTAAATTTTTTAAGAAATTGATACATAATTCATTCTTATGTATAACGTGAAAAGAGGACTTCCTACCATATTCTAGGATTGAATATCCTAGGCTAGAAGAATGATCTTTGTCACATTCAATGGAAAACTAATTTTTGAGGTTTATGTATAATTAAATAATTAAGAAAACAAGAAATTATGGTAATTATATTTAAATGATAAAAGAGAAATTCCTATGACATTTGGAATTCAATCATTTAAATGGGAAAAGTGAATTTCCTAGCATATTGGAGTGAATGGATATTTTATTTAAATTCAAAGATGAATTTTAGATAAACTTTATATATGAGAAATATTTAAATGATAAAAGAGGAATTCCTATGACATTTGGAATTCAATCATTTAAATGGAAAAAGTGTATTTCCTAGCATATTGAAATTAATGGATATTTTATATAAATTCAAAGATAAATTTTAGAAAAATTTATTTTTATGTATGAGATATATTTAAATGATAAAAGAGGAATTCCTATGACATTTAGAATTCAATCATTAAAATGAAAAAAGTGAATTTCCTAGCATATTGGAATTAATGGATATTTTATTTAAATTTAAAGATGAATTTTAGCTAAATTTATTTTATATATGATAAATATTTAAATGATAAAAGAGGAATTTCTATGACATTTGAAATTCAATCATTTAAATGGGAAAAGTGAAATTCCTAGCATATTGGAATTAATGGATATTTTATTTAAAGAAAAGAGAAATTTTAGATAGATTTTTTTATAAAAGAGGAATTCCCATAACATTGGAATGCAAATAAATAAATTTAAAAAGAGGAATTCCCATGATATTTAAGGTCCAAGAAATTAAATGGAAAAAAGATAAATTTTTAGTAAAATTCAATTTATGATTATTTATCAAAAGTGGAAATATGGGTAGAATTGATTTTTGTAAATCCCATGAATTCTTTAATTCAAAAGAGGAATATTGAATATAGTTCATTTGAGAAATTGAGAAAGAATATGGAAATAGTCATCGAGAAAAAGAACCTTTATCTAGGCCAAGCAATTGGCAAAAATTTAGAAAAAGTCTCGTTATCAGTATCGAAGTAGAAAAAGCTACTAAATGGGAATAGGATGTGAAATGGATGTGATAAGATGTAAATGAGATGTGATAGGATGTAAATGGATGTGATAAGATGTAAATGAGATGCGATAGGATGTGAATGGATGTGATAAGTTGTAAATGGGATGTGATAGGATGTGAATAGATGTGATAAGATATAAATAGGATGTGAATGGCTGTGATAAGATGTAAATGGGATGTGATAAGATGTAAATGGGATGCGATAGGATGTAAATGGGATGTGATAAGATGTAAATGGGATGTGATGGGATGTGGTGTAATAAAAATGAATGTGGATGAGATGTGAAGTAAATGGATGTGGATGTGAATGATGAGATGAGAATGATATGAGAGGATATGTGAAAGGGTGAGATGGGAAGTAAATGGATGTGGATGTGTATGTAAAAGAATGTGATGTAAATGGATGTGGATGTGTATGTGAAAGAATGTGATGTAAATGGATGTGGAAGTGTATGCGAAAGAATGGATGTGGATGTGTATGTGAAAGAATGTGATGTGATGTGATGTGGATGTGAATGTGATGTAGATGTGGATGAGATGTGGTGTAATGTAAAGAGATGTGGATCTCAATGTGATGTGGATGTTGTGTAATGTAAAGAGATGTGGATCTGAATGTGATGTGGATGTGGATGAGATGTGATTGGATGTGATGTGAAGTGATAGATGTGAATGTATGGATAGATGTGGATAGTCGTTCATGTGAATGATTGGATGGATGTGGATGAATGAGATGCGATGTGTATGAATGAGATATGATGTGGATGTGATGTAATGTGGATAGAATATATGTGATCGGATGGGGATACAATGAATGTGATGAATGTGGATGTGATGTGATGTGAGTCGGATAAGTATGAATGGGTGAGATGTGATGTGGAATGGATGTGATGTGATATGATGTAAATTGGGATAGATGTGAATGGATGATATGTGATGTGAATGGATGAGATGTGATGTCATGTGAATTGGGATGTGAATGAATGATATGGGATATGAATGGATGAGATGTGATGTGATGTGAATCGGGATGTGAATGAATGAGATGTGATGTGAAATGGATGTGATGTGATATGATGTAAATTGGGATAGATGTGAATGGATGATATGTGATGTGAATGAATGTGATGTGAATCGGGATAGATGTGGATGAATGAGATGTGATGTGAATGGGTGAGATGTGATGGGATGTGGATCGATATAGATGTGAATGAATGAGATGTGAGGTGAAATGGATGTGATGTGATGTAGATCGGGGTAGATACGAATGGATGAGATGTGAATGAATGTGATGTGATGAGATGTGGATATGGGTAGATGCGAGTGGATGAGATGTGATGAGTATTAATGTGGAAAGATGTGATGAGATGGAAAATGATGTGATTGGATGAGAATGGATGAAGGACGATGGGAATACATATGATTGGACATGGATTAAGTAATGTGGATTGATGTGGAACAATGTGGAAAGACGAGAGTTCGTTATAGAAATTGTATTTATAACCTGTTTTTAAATGACTGTTTTATGTCAAGAATGCTGGGGAAGCATTTTGACCATCTTGTGAATGAGGTCGTGGAGACCTAAGTGATAAAGTTGCAATAGCTGATGGAGATACAACGGAGGACGTCACGCGTAGCATGGTCGACCGAGGTCTTGACCAGCCTCGGTTCAATTTAAATGGTGAGCTTCCGGTACAGTGGATGAGGGACCAAGGAAGCGGCCTATGAGTGAAGCGCTAGGTGACCTGCGAAGAATCCTAGAGGGTGCTGACCATACGGTGCTCGGGCTCTGGGTCGTCAAAGATACCCACGCGTGCGTCGAGGAAGATATTGGAACAAGGAGTAAGAGTTGTTTTCTAAAACCGGGCATGGATCTGGTTGATTGACCTTGCTAGTCCTCAACGGATGAGTCCATGGCTCTTTTATATGGATCTGTTGGTTGATCTTGCTGATCTTCAATGGAGAGTCCATCTGGATTTTTGTAAGTGAATATATTGTTAGGTACTATGAGCTAGGAACTATCAAAAAGGCCCCTGAGTGGACAGGTGGTGAGCATTCTTGTTACAAATGAAAAACTTCCAACTTTTCACCTCCTAAGAGACATCAAGGTCCCAGTCAAAACCAAGAGATGGGAAGTTTCAAAATGGAAGGAAGGCCTTTTCCTTGGAGCACATTTTCTAGAACTCCGGCTCTTTCGAGGATGCAGAAGGACGAGCTTCAAAGTGAGAACATGTGTTTTGGTTATCAAGGTTTTGGACACCAACTCAAGGATTTCCCAACTCCTTCTATGACAATGGGCTAGGGAAGCCAAGGTCCTAGAATGCCAAGACCGACTCCTTCCTATATTAATCTAATCAAGGGCCCTCTCGCCAAAATTAGGGCAACCCGAGCAGAGTGCCAGCTCATAGCCTCCAGCCTCAGCCTGCAGCCTCAATGCAAAGTAGTCTCAGAACTCCCTCCCAGAATTGCGGAAGCCAGAGAGAGAGAGAGTCCCACCCCAGACAGCAGCAACTAGAGATGTCACAATAGCTGATGCAATGGAGGAAGAAAGAGGAGAGATTTATGCCACCATTGAACATCAAGTGAAGAATTGTCAGTTCTCAGTCCTTCAAACTCCAACAAAGTACAAGGGTAAGCACTTTAAGCTTTTGATTGATTCAGGCAATACACATTCTTTTACTTCCCCTGGATGCTTGCGTAAGTTAGTCGTAGATCAAAAAACATGGAAACCTATGCAAGTAGAATTGGCCAGTGGGAAGATTCTTTTCACACACCATGAGACAGAGCGCATTCAGTTGAATCTAGATGGGAATGCGACAGACTTCCAGTTTAGAGTCTTACCCTTGGGAATCTATGAAAGAATTCTTGGAATGGATTGGCTCCATAAGAATCAGGCTGACATTTACTGTCACAATGGAACCATCTCGTTCCTCGACCTTCACGGGAATCAAGTTCAAGGAACTTGAATTTTCGGATCACTAGTTCTGCAATTAGTAAAAGCTTCTAAATTGCTGAAGGGACTTAGAAAGAAGCAAGCTGTCTATGTCGCTAAAATAAATCCAGTAGTAGTAGAAAATGCAAGGCTAAGGAACCAGAATGGCTAAGTGAGTATGCTAATGTATTCCCAGAAGAGCTGACTGAGATGCCTCCAACTCGTGAAGTAGATCATAATATAGAGCTAACTCCCGGAGCTCAACCAATAGCCCAACGTGCATACAAGATGCCAGTTCAAGAAGCCATAGAACTAAAGGAACAATTAAGACAATTGCTAGGGTAAGGATTCATAAGACACCCACTGTTTCCCTTGGGGTGCACCCGCGTTCTCTTTCAGAAAAAGAAAGATGAAACATTAAGACTATGTATTGATTATACAGAGGATTAAATCAGTTAACAGTCAAAAATAGATATCATATTCCTAAGATTGATGAACTTTTGGATCGGTTAAGTGGAATCCAAATGTTCACAAAAATAGATCTCAAATCTGGATATTACCAGATCAGAATTAAGGATCAAGATATCCCCAAGACAGCCATCAATACTTTCTACGGGTATTATGAGTTTATAGTCATGCCGTTCGGACTAACAAATGCCCCAGCACATTTAATCGCCTCATGCAAGACATTCTCAAAGAATACTTGGATGAATTTGTTCGTCTTTTTTGATGATATCCTGGTATACTCTAAAAATGCAGCGGATCATGAAGATCATGTGCGTAAAGTCCTGGAGATCCTAAGGAAGCACCAACTCTGTGCAAAGAAGAGCAAGTGTACTTTCTCTGTTGACCATGTCGAATACTTGGCATTTATAGTATCTACTAAGGACGGGATTTCTCCTGACCCTACTAAAATCCAAGCAGTTGTGGATTGGCTGGAACCCAAGACAATGAAAAAAGTCAGAGGATTCCTAGGATTAACCGGGTGGTATAGAATCTTTATACCTAGGTATGCTCAAATAGCATCCCCTTTGACTAACCTTCTCAAGAAGAGAACCCTATTTCATTGGACCGTTATGTGTCAGAGTGCTTTTGATAAGCTGAAGATAGCTTTAGTAACCAACCTTGTCCTAAAATTGCTAGATTTTTCCTTACCCTTTGAGGTAGTGACAGATGCCAGTGGTTTTTCCCTAGGAGGTGCACTTATGCAGGAAGGTCATGCAGTAGCCTATGAACCAGAAAACGTAGAACGCATGAGAGGAATTATGTTGTCCATGACTTGGAGTTACTTTCAATAGTTTATGCTCTAAAGTTGTGGTCTCTTGGGATAGAGATTCACCTTGATGATCATCAAAGTCTAAAGTGGATCTTCACCCAAAGGGATCTCAACATGCGTCAAAGAAGGTGGATGCAGACCCGGCAGTAATTTGAATTTGAGATAAAGTACCGACTAGGGAAAGAAAATGTGGTAGCTGATGCGCTTAGTAGGAAAGCCTCCTTGCTAACATTGGTGTCAAATTCATTGATCAGTGAAGCAAGAGAGAAGATCATGCAGGATAGATTCTTTGCCCCTATTGCTACCCTACTGATGCAAGAAAGCAAGACTCCTCAGGAAATGAGTCAATTTGCTAGGTACAAATTGGATGAAGGATGTTAAGTATGTCTTTGATTTTGTGTCACACCCATCTATTGTTAAACCTTTGGTCATGTAGGTTAGGATACTTCATGTGGATAGCTTTAATGCAATCATCCACTAGGCCCTCCCTTTGCTGCTTAAAATGTATAAAGCAGTCTTTATAGTGTGCAAAAAATACTTGGCACAAGTAGTTTACCACCTTCTTCCCATGAGAGTTATCAACTATGCCACCCACATCTGTGCTATCATAATATGATATATCACCATGATGTGGTGGTGACTCTGAAGAGCTATCCCCACCCCAAAGCACTGCCCTAGGCATCCTCTATCTTCACTCTCAGTGCTAGTGCGGCGTGAGGTACGACCGCTGAAAGATCCCTATCCCCTCAGTGCAACAAATTCAGGAGTGCTAGCAGCAGAAGTAGCACTTCTTACACGCGGGTAGGGTCCCTCACTCGGGGCCTTGCCCACGTATATCCGGACAAGAGACTAATCCCTTGGTTCTTCCAAAACCGAACCCGAAAAAACTTCCCTTGCTCGGAAAGCACGGGCGATTCCTCTGTGATATTTTTACTCTTACATAGTTAAGAGCCTTAACTAACTGAACTGATCTGGCCGAACCCATAAGTCCCATAGTCAGATCAAGGAAAAGACTTGCACTTGGATCATAGAGACCAACGCTTTTTTCCTCATTGAGAGGCACATCCGTTGATTCTTTTCAATAGAACAATTTTTATATGGGATTTACTTCATCTATCGTACCATAACAGAATTGAGTCTCTTTTTATGGATCCATCAGTCTAGCCTAACCCTATCCAGTCGCGTGGGTTAGCCAACCGCCCACCAACCATTGTAGTGATGGGATCCATTTAAGAATTTGGTTAGGTTTTGTCCCGGGTACGAGGGAAAAGAGTTCCTAGGCCCCCTAGCCGGATATTCATTCAAACTTACAACTAGTCACACCACTTACACACCCAATATGAAATTGCCTCATAGATTCGGTTGTCTCTTTAAAATACTCTTTTAATGAAACTATAGTATCACTGATCATAAGCCTCCAAAATATCCGGTTGAATCCTAATTTCCAATTTTTCCTTCATCAGTGTACCTATGGCATCATTGGCAACCAGAACGCTCACCACCTGTCCACTCAAGGGCCTTTTTGATAGTTCCTAGCTCATAGTACCCAGCAATATATTCACTTATAAACATAAAAATGGAATCTCCATTGAAGATCAGCAAGATCAACCAATAGATCCATATAAAAGAGCCATGGACTCATCCGTTGAGAACGAGCAAGTTCAATCAACCAGATCCATGCCCGAATTCAGAAAACAACTCTTACTCCTTGATCCAAATATCTTCCCTGATGCACGTGTGGGTATCTTTGGCAACCCAGAGCCCAAGCACTGTATGGTTAGCACCCTCTAGGATCCTTTGCAGTCACCTAGTGCTTCACGCATAGGCCACTTCCTTGGTCCCTCATCCACCGTACTGGAAGCTCACCATTTAAATCGAATCGAGGCTGGTCAAGACCTCGGCCGACCTTGCTACGTGAGATGTGCTCTATTGACTCTCTGTCAGCTATTGCAACTTTATCAGGTCTCCATGACCTCATTCACAAGATGGTCAAAATGCTTCCCCAGCATTCTTGACATAAAATAGTCATTTAAAAAGAGATCATAAATACAGTTTCTATAAACAAACTCTCATCTTTCCACATTATTCCACATCAATCCACATTATTTAATCCACAGCCATTTCATATGTAATCCCATTCTCATCCAATCACATTATTTTCATCTCATCACATCTTTCCTCATTTATCCTCGTCAGATCTCATCCACTCGCATCTACCCATATCCACATCTCATCACATCACATTCATTCACATCTCGTCCATTCATATCTACCCCGATCCACATCACATCACATCACATCCATTTCACCTCACATCACATTCATTCACATCTATCCCAATTCACATCCCATCACATCTCATCCATTCACATCACATATCTTTCATTCACATCCGGATTCACATCACATCTCATTCACTCACATCTATCCATTTCACATCACATCACCTCCATCCATTCACATCACATCACATCACATTCATTCATATCCATCACATTCATTCTCATCACCATCCCATCACATACATTCTACCCACATAACATCACATCTATCCACATCATATCTAAATCAATAGAGCTACTATCGATGCGTACCTTATGATTTTTGTCACCAACAATAATGTCTGGTTTCCATAGATTCACACTTATGATTTCAACCATGCAACTCAATGTTGCACCATCCATTCCTATACAGGAAATGTTTAACCTCTCCTGGATAGCCCTAAACTTGTCTTCGAAGGGCAGAGTGGACTCGTAAAGTAGCCACATCTTGAAACATTTGACAAAGGGTATCTGCCATAGAACTCCCTTTTCTTAGTTTTTTCATCTATTTGGATTTAGTTGTCATCTCCATGCTCGATAAACCCTTCATCTTTGTTGAGATGCTAAGTAATGATGGGGTAAGGTAGTAGTCCTGCTCTGCAAATTGAATAGAGCCTTTATGTTTGTCAGGAGGACATAATGTCTACCTTGAATTTGAAACGATGGTAGAATTGACAAGGGCACATTCCCAACGTCCTCGTCCGCACAAGCTGGCATGTGTCTTGCTTGACAGGAATGATGGTGTCACCAACGAAGAGCCTTGATGTCCACATTTTGGGCCTCCCTCCTCTCCTCCTCCCAATAAATATCATCCTCTATTTTTCGAGCTTCTTGAGCTCCATCTTGGACAAGACCACCCTTACCCTTGAGTTCTAGGAAAATCCTCAAAGTTCTCATCGAGTTACAGATGGAGGTAGATGATGAGTCCCTCATAAAAGTGAACAAAACTGCATTTTCTTTTGTGGAGTGAGCATTTTCGCTCATATGAGTCCCTCATAAAAGTGAACAAAACTGCATTTTCTTTTGTGGAGTGAGCATTTTCGCTCCTTTTGCAAAGAGCACTAGACGGCAACCTACTAAGAAGGTGTCTACCTTTGATATGACTTCCTTGTTGGTCTGCTTCTTCAGGTAAAGGGAATGAATGAATAGAACACCTTCAAACTCCACTTGACAAAGAGAAGTAACATTTGTGAACTCAAGGTGATGAGTAGCAATCTGGGAATCAATGGACATCACCATCTCTCTAAGAACAACCTAGGTGTTGAACATTATTAAAATCTCTGGCTGGCATTGGTTCTGTTTGACTTTGTAGATAAAGTCAAACAGGCTTGACTTCATGTGTCTCAGTAGAGCAAAAACAATTCCATCTCCCTCTTCCACAACTGCGAAAGTGCTAGGGTGGCCAACCTATATTTTTCCAAAAACCAATAGCATCAAATAAGCCGTCAATGAGTACAAAAGACAAACAATGTGAAGAATTTATCAGCAAACAGCAATAGAACAGAAATGACCATAACAATGCGAAGGGAGTGTGTGGTACGCCCGAAGAAATAACTCTCATTGTGTTTTTATGGTCATTTCTTCAACTAAGTAAATAAACCTCAACGATGACAAAAAGCGAGATATACCGACGCTACACCTTAGAGCGACCACCAAAACGCGACGGTGCCATCCTTATAGGAAGAGTAGTAGACAACTACTCGAATCTTAAGCAAACAAGAACATGATAAAAAGCTGAGTGTAGTAGACATTCTCTCTTAAAAAATGACCACAACAACACACTTAATGGAAAGAATATGCCTCCTTGCGTTGTTATCGTCGTTCTGAGGTAATATGCATAATTCAAAGTAGAACTCCAAACAAAGAGAAATATGAGGAAACTAGAAGGCAAAAACACATAAAAGGGTGAGAGTTACCTTTATAATGGATGTCAAGGAAGGATCCAAGATTTGACGAAGGCATAGTGAAGGACTTAGATGAAGACAAAGGCGCAATGAGGAGGAAATGACAAAAAAGGAATGAGAGTGGGAACGTTACATAGGCTCGGGTAAAGGGCTTGAAGACCGAGACTTTTTCCACGTGGCCCAAGATTCACAAAAAGTGCATGTTGTGATTGACATCCTCGAAGGCCTCCCGACCAAGACTTTTTCCACGTGGCGCATTCCATGACAATTAATGCTATATTTAATTTTGCATGTCATCACTTTCGTCATCATGGGCCTCCCGACCTCTATTGCTTCTGTGTCTGTCTCATCGTCGTCTTTGTGTTTGTCTTCATCCTCACAACTATGTTGGTTCGTGGGCTGATTCGCACAAGTACTACAGTGATGTGCATTGGGTTTTTGACAATAGCAAGCACTTCAAGATTGGATCACCCCATTCCATAGTTTTTGGATTTCTATGTCATTATTCACTCTATTGGGGTCACCTTTCAATTTCTGTGTCATTTTTGTGTTTCTCTATGATACGACCTTTGCATAGGTGTTCAACTAATGTAGGTAGCTTAGAAAACAATCTATCCCCCAGAATGACCACAACAACGCATTCGGAGGTCATCCCACAGGCAATTATACTCTGTATCACGTTGTTATGGTAGAAAGTTTTAGAGGCGAGGCCCCTTCTATCTATGACAACTACCACAATAACGCGAGGGGAGGACATTCTACTAGAGCAAGTACGTGTGGCATAACATTGTTGTGGTCATCTTAGTGTTAAAGAGAAATGCAAGACAAGAAGTCCCATCCCCAAGAACTACGTATGCTAGGTCATCCTATCGGCCAAGTATACCCCATATCAGGTTGCTTGTAACGTACCCATCTTCACTAATAAAGAAATGTCCATGTAATTATGAGTTTTTATGGTATAAATATCAATAATTTTATTATTTGAGTCATTTCCACTTAGAATCTTCAAATTCTGAGCCCAAATTTGGAATCTGCACGCAATTTTACCCTAATATAGGATTTTACAGCATCCAAAACGGACACCGGATCAAGCCTATACGCTAATTTTAATCATTTTAGTTAAAAAACGGCGACCTTTAAACCTTAATAAATGCACGACCGCACGTCCGATTGACGAACGGTCTGAACCCCTGCGACCAGGAGAACCTCCCGGACAAAAAAAATTTTTGCCCCCCGGGGCGGTCCGGCACGCAAATCGAGGCGGGCGCCCCAAATTTGGGTATCCCGCCCCAAAAATTTGGTCCGTACACACTTACTAGGGCGCCCGTACAATGGCCGCCCAAGAACCAAAGGACGGCCGCCCACTGTTTGGTCCACGCGTTGTCGTGACGTGTGCGGAATAGCCAGGAAAGTACGAGACTTCTAGCTGTGAGAGTTGGTGCCAAACCTAACAAGGAATCTCACATTCAAAATTTCCCAAAAGCATAGGACAAATCCATTCTTGAATTCGTGTTCCAATTGCTTATCCCTTTCCAAGCATAGATTCACTGGCTTCTTTTTCCAAAACTTTCCAGCTAATCACATGTAGGCATAACAAGGCCTTCAAATTTTTCCAATATACATGTGACCAGTTACATCCTTTACATCCAGTGCCATCAAAACCATCATATCAAGATGCTCTTTATCACCTGAAAACCTGCCTTAATATTCTAACATTTCACAAGCAAAAGATAGCATATGGCATAGCTATTTCATGCTCATAATTTCCAAAACTCAATCAAGCAGAAACAAGGCCAACTTCCCGTGATTAAATGTGCTTTGGATTCCTTTTTCCCGCAAAACATCAAGTTCCAAATACCATTAATTTGATCTCCCCAGCTTTTTTTATTCATTTCCAAATCCCTTTTAGGATTTATGAGTTTCGCTTTTTTCTAAATCAAAACGAAAAGTAAAAAAAAGAAGCTTATCTGAGCATTACAAGTGAGTTTTCACTTGATTTTATTTTTGCTTAACTTATAAGTCGCAGAACTGGCCACACGATGCAGAATACACGGAAACGATAGTCGCTTCAGCGCAGCCCAAGAAACAGAGAAAACATGGATTTTGTCGAGATCATCTCCTCATGAAGTACTCATTTTCCTCTTTATTTCTAGCACCTACAAGGCACAAACCGTGTATGTATTCTTGAAAATAAAAACACTGGTCGATTGGACGCTGTTCCTCTTTTCTGTAGAGATTTTTTTTCTCCTCCCCTTCGCCGCCGTCTGCCTCTGGTTTTTTCTCTCTTTCCCGCGGAGAATTCGCGCCCCCCCACCACCTTTTTCAGCTATTCATGCGGAAATTTCCAATTACAAAAGCTGCGCTCGCATTTTTCTTCCATACTATCTAGAAAATTCCAAATAAAAGAAATACCTTTCTTTTCCACGTACGCTGCCACCCTTAGTGTATTGCTTCTAACCTTAGCATTAAGGTTAAAATTCTTAATGCAAGGCATAACCTTAGCATTAAGGTTAAAGTTCTCAATGCAAGGCAGTTCATTTAATTTTATTCCCCGGCATTCAACAAAGTCTTCGACACTGTAATGTCCATTGAATCTCTATTACTCTTGATGCCTCCGTAGTGTATAAATCATCATATTGGCCATGTGATTTATAGACTCCCCAATTGTCCATTCAAGTATTTTCCCATATCTTCATAAATACATTCCTTTGTGCATTGAGATGCCCTCATGTTTGCATTCCATAAGAAGTATTCACTGATTTGACCCAATCAATACCATTTAAAAGCTACCACACATTATGCACATGGGAAGCCATTAACATCATTAACTTATCCCTTTGGCGTGCCACTCATACCATCATATATAACTGGATGTTTCTAACTTACCCATGGGCTCTGAGTAACAGCAGAACCATCACCCTCCACACTCATATACAGAAACTCCTAGATCTGGCTCAGCCTCAGCTTGTCTTATTGAACCTCATTTACAATATGAACATATGTACATGGCATCATATAATGACTCGTCATGGCATATAACCTCATGCATCTGGATGTGTATTTGATGGCCTCACATGCACGGTTTCACATCATAGACGTGCCATGGCACGACATCCACCCCCTCTAAACCTGCACATCCTCTGGTATGTGCCAAATCATCATCAAGGTCCACATATAACTGGATGTCGTCTTCATTTTCTGCAATTCCAGGAAGATCATCCTCTTCCTCTTCAACCATATTCATACTACCACTGTCAAGCCTCTCATCCTGAATCTCTTGTGAATCAAAAGGATCATTATCATGCCTTCTTTTAAATATCTTGATTCTTTTGCCAGCCACAAGATTCTTTATTTCTGTTCCATCAAGCTCACACAGAGTATACGTGGCATTTCCATGCACATGCTTGACAATGTAAGGGCCAAACCATCTTTTTGCAAATTTTCTTTGAACAGTGAATTGGTTGTCAAGGCTACTGTCATACATTAGAACCCAATCACCTTCTTCAATAGGTTTTGGCCGGAGTCTGTGTCTACTATCAAATCTTTCTTTATTTTTCAACCTTGCATCTTTCAAGCGGGCTTTAGCAAGCTCTATATCTCTAGGCCTCCTCTCCAACTTTCTTATTCGCAATGCAAGGAGGTCATCTCTACTCAATCCTTCGACCCAGGGCAATACATTCCAAGTTAGAACTACTTCTTCAACTGGCATCACTGGCTTCTGACCATACATCAATTCTGCAGGCATGTATCCTGTCACTGAGCTATGAGTTGTACGGTCAGCCCACAAGGCATATGGTAGCAGCTTTGGCCACTCTCGCATTCTTTCTCTGCATGCCTTAGCCAAAGCTTTAATGATTGGAGGATGTCCTCGCTCACTTTTCCCATTGCCCTCAGGATTGTAAGCACATGTTAGGGACAGTTTGATACCAATTCTAGAGAAGAATTCCCTTGCTTCTTCAACATCTAGCTCACCCCTATCAGCTGTTATCTTCCCAACACAACCATACCGGCAGATCACATCTTCCAAGAGAAATTTGCATACTGTTTCCGTACTCTTTGTTCTAAGAGCACGCCCTTCTACCTGATTTGTCAAATCTTCTCTTGCAAGTGCAATGTACCGCATCTGCCAAATTCCCAAAGGCATTGTAACTAGATCCACTACCCATTTGTAGTGCATGGTAGGTGGGTAGGTTGGTTGCAAGCCATCACGATGCCGCACATTTGAGTACATTTGGCATACCATGCATGTTTCCACATATTGGGAAATATCCTTGTACATTCCTTTCCACCAATATTTTTCCTTTATTTTGGTAAAGGTGGCCCACACGCTTCTATGTCCAGCCCAGAGACTCTCATGGAACTCTTTCACAAGCTTTCCTCGAGTCTCTTTATCACATATGACTCTCTGTGGCATAGCATTCCTCTGCTTAGGATGCTTTCAGAGATACCCATCCTTTAGAAAATAACCATATGCTTTTCTGCGGATTCTCTTAAATTCTGAGTCAGACCAATTTTCTTGCCTTGTCAGAGTACTCAAATATTGACCAATAAGCAACCAATCTCCTTCATATATTTCCTCAATAAAAGACTCAAGTGCATTTGATAGGCAAATATGATCCCCTTTTGCATATGCTGTAGTATAGAACTTTGTACCCACATCATCAATGTCACTAATCATCTCTTTCTCATCTTCATACCTAGCTCTTGATAGCATATCTGCAACTGGATTATCTTTTCCCGCAATATGCTCAAACTCAGGGTTTAGTGACTTGATATAAACAATCCACCTAAGCATAGCAATATCTGGAGTAGTACAACTTGCTATCATCCCAAGAAGTGGCAAGCAATCAGTCTCCACAAGTACAGATGCCCCAATAAGATATTCTTTTTCACATTTTAGAGCAGTGACTATCCCCCATAATTCTCTCTTGATTTGTGGATACTTTCGTTGCCGAAAGCTTAATACCTTTGCTCCAAATCTAATTACATACCTATGATCATCCTCATCATCTTGCCCTACTGCCCATCCTATCCCAGTAGGACTAGTATCAACTGTAACAATCACAGGCCTGCCACACTCATAATCTGCCTTTCTCAATGTGGGTGATGATTGGAGCAAATATTTCAGCTTCCGCATAGCTTTAATATGTACTGCACTTCACAGAAATTTTTGATTTTTCCTCAAAAGTTGATAAAGAGGATCTGCTACATGTGCATAATGTGGGATCCAAATAACATAAAAGACACATGCTCCAAGAAATCTCCTCAGCTCTGTAACATTAATGCATGTCTCTTTCATTCTTTGTATTGCATCTATTTTGGCTGGACAAGGTCGGCGTCCACTACTAGTACTACAAAGATGTCCCACTATTAGCACTTCACCAACTCCAAACACTGATTTCAGCCCAGATAAAGTAAGATTCACTTCTTCAAGCCTGGATAGAATCATGTCACAATCCTTTATATGATTTGCCACAAACTTGCGGCACCCCTTTGAATCCAAATCCCCATCTTTGTCTTTCTCATCACAGCCCTTTATTGGCACATCATCCAAAAATGGCATAGTTTTTTGTGGTATGAAGTCTCGTAAGACTTTATTCATTCCATTCATCATATGTGCCACTGAGTTAGTGGCTCCCTGTGGTAAGGTACACATCCTTACTAATCCCAAAGGAGTTCTCATTGTGGTCAAGTCCCTGCTTTGTATATCCAGCTGGAACTGATCATATCCCGAATACAGATCACCCATAGAGTATATAGCTTTCCCTACAAATGCTTCTGCAAACTCATCCACAATTGGGCCTGCTCCCACATTCCTGATTGTGACTTTGTTTACAGGTTGCATGTCTTGAATAAAGCGCAATGTCCCATTTTTCTTTGGTACAGTAAACCATCTGTTGGAATATGGGGCACATGAAGGCTCCAAGATTCCCATCCTGATCTTTTCCTTTAGTAATTCCATCAACTTTGGCAAGAGAGCCTTTGGTACTGGAATTGGCCGCAGGTTCCAGGGTACATGTGGAACAGTAAAGATCACCATTGGTGCTGTTACACTTGGATCAACACAGCCTATCTCATGTGGCTGAAAAGCAAAGGCTTTCCCATGTTTTACAAGCATCTCCTCAAAGCATTCCCTTTCAACTGGCAACAGAAAATCCTTCTCACCAATCTTCAGCTCTTTTAGAGTTTCTTGAGTAAATTTATGCCCAATTTTCTTCGGATCTCTAAGATTTGGCTGCATAGAAGCTTCATCTATCTTCTCCTTGCTTCCTGGTGGCAAGGGCAAGGCAACTGGTTTCACCTTCTTTGCAACCGTTTTGTACTTTGTATCAACATGAGCATCCATCTCACAATTCATGTTTTTACATTCCACCCCCTCAAATTCCTGGATTATATCATACATCTCCACAGATGACACCTCTATCATTTCATTTCCACCTTGTAAGCATGCTCTTCCCATATCAAAAAGCACATCCATAGTATCTACAAATGACACCTCATCAAGCACCCCTGAAATAAACTCATTCTTCTCTAGAAGACCACACTGCTCAAAACTTTTTTGTTCATTTTGTATATGTTTTTGCATACCACGCTTCAAATCCTTGCTTTTTACAAAAACCAGTGACCCATAGCTGGAGAATCCCTGAAAATTTGCTGAAAAGCTATTTACATTGATTGAGTCCTGCGAGAACTCATTTCCCCTTGTACCATTGGAATCCCGCTTTACAATGGCACCTGGCCAAAATCCCTCATCTCCCTGTAATTCATGAACTCTCTGTTTATCTTTGGGAGTGACTGTGCCCGAAGAGACTCACGATTCCTTTCATGATTAATGCAAACTGTCAAAAACTGAACAGCTTTTTTGCCATCTTTACTCCTTATTCTTGCATATGCTGAACCATCATCCAAAATCTTTGTTTCCATCCTTACAGCTGTAATGTAGGGTTGCCCAAGGATAAGGGGATACGATGACATCTCTTGAACAAAGAAATTCTGATCATCCTTCACATCCCCTATAGTTACCCTTACATTTGGACATGCTACATAAAGCTCTCCAGATGAGTTATTAGCTGCTTTAATCATCCACCCATGATCCACATCCATTGGCCACTTACATTTGTTGTAGAGATTTTTAGCCATAAGATTTATTTCAGACCCATGATCAATTAGAGTGACATATGGCTCTTCCAAATCACCTATCTTGACAAGGGTTTCAGTGGTTGCTCTTGCCCAATGGCTCCTGGAGTAATGACTCTTTGTAAGAACTTCTTTTTCATCATCCTCTTCCACAAAGCGCACTTGTCGTGCCCCATCAGCAGAGTGATTACATTCCACCACATTTTCTCTCTCTTCCTTTTTCTGTACCTGTACTCCATGAGTCTTGGAAGTGCTTGCCTCCCCTTGTGATGGAATAGATTCAATTATGGACTGCCTTTTTCTTCGTATAATATTAATTATCTCATCATGAAATTCTTTCTTTGCAATCCCCAAGACTTCCCCTAGTGTGAATTCCACCCTGCTGTTTAGAATCCTTTCTTCAAGTACCTTTTTGAGATCTGTTGCAACTTCAATATCAGATTGAAGCTTGTAGAGTGGACTTTTCCCTTTACCCTTCTCCTTCATTTTTGCTGGCACTTCTTCCATTGAAACATCCTGTGGAGGTCTGCTATGCTGTGGAGGCATATGTGATGGCCCAGGATCCTTCTTTTCACTTCCACGTGTAACTCTTTTTGATGGCCCTCCTTCCTCATTTTCCCTTTTACGCTTCTCCTCTACCTGTGCTTCATTATTTTGGCATTTGGCAATATAGGCATGAATAGATAAAGAATCCACAGGCTCCTCCCAGCCAGTCTCAAGACGTATACAATCACCTGCTTCATGCAAAGCTTGCTTTGACACTTTCTTTGACGCAATTAATTCCATTGTTGATGGCCAAAAATCCTCATTCTCATAATCCTCATCATTCTCAAATCCCTGCTTTAATTGACCAACCTTTAATCCATAGGTTGCTGCCTCAACCATAGAAATGGCATGACTAGCAGCCATATCCTCTACCAGCTTTTTCATCCCTCCCTTTCCAAAGTTTGTACTCAATGGAAGACCAGTCTCTGTAAGATGGATTTTCCCATCTTTGAAAAACACAAGTTGATTTTTAAGAGCTTCTTTATAGCTAGCACAATCTTTCTTTGCATGCTCTGGGTCATCACACCATATGCATCTATATGTAAACCCTTCTTTGCTTTGAGGCCTTTGCATAGAAGCCTGCCCCAATGGTAGACCTTTTTCTTCAATCCTGGACATCTTCAATTTTAAGTCACGCATACCCTTGATAAGCTCATCCATCGGCCCATCTATCTTTGGAATTGTAGCAGCTGGTTTGGATAGATTCTCAGGGGTGACAGCAGTTATGGGGGTTGCAGAGCCCATCACCATTTTATCCCTCCTCCGCTGCCGCTTTGCTAACATAGTAACTGCATCCTCAACATCATTCCAATCACTCTTTAATCCCTCTTCTGTATCCTTATCCTCAAGGAGGATTTCCAATTTCTCCTGGAGATCTTTCCCAGCTGCTTGTAAGAAGAGCTCTGTCTTTTCTCTGTCCAAAGTTGCACGCTCTATCCTTGACAACTGGGCATAACGCTTCTCAAACTCTCTTAGCAATTCTGTGGCAGAAATTCCCATTTTAGATTTTGTGACCCATTCCAAGAAAGTTCGTTTGGTCACTCGCTCAGAATCCTCCATAAAATATTCATCCTTTAAAGCAAGCTTGAACTCTTCCCAATTTCTGCCACCATGTGCTGTCTGCAATCCTTTTATGCGCTCTCTTATTTCAGGAACACATACCAGCTCGAAACTTCGAACCATGTCCTCCTCAGTCACCCTGTTTAGCTCCATCTCCTTTATATAATTGCGCAGGTACTTTGTAATGTCCTTCCCATCAAATTGATCCATCTTTTTCACAATTGATTGTAATGCTTTGGTCGTAGAAATTTGTCCTCTTTCAGCAGCTTGTTGTTGTTGCATGTACATGGTAAACATCTGAAACATCTGCATAACTTCGGGGTCAAAATGAACCCCCTGACCCTCAGAATTCTCAGCCATAGCTTCCCTGTATATTTCACCACACTCTCACCCCAGCAGTTTCACGTCGGGTTCACCAAAAAGCTGTCGTGACGTGTGCGGAATAGCCAGGAAAGTACGAGACTTCTAGCTGTGAGAGTTGGTGCCAAACCTAACAAGGAATCTCACATTCAAAATTTCCCAAAAGCATAGGACAAATCCATTCTTGAATTCGTGTTCCAATTGCTTATCCCTTTCCAAGCATAGATTCACTGGCTTCTTTTTCCAAAACTTTCCAGCTAATCACATGTAGGCATAACAAGGCCTTCAAATTTTTCCAATATACATGTGACCAGTTACATCCTTTACATCCAGTGCCATCAAAACCATCATATCAAGATGCTCTTTATCACCTGAAAACCTGCCTTAATATTCTAACATTTCACAAGCAAAAGATAGCATATGGCATAGCTATTTCATGCTCATAATTTCCAAAACTCAATCAAGCAGAAACAAGGCCAACTTCCCGTGATTAAATGTGCTTTGGATTCCTTTTTCCCGCAAAACATCAAGTTCCAAATACCATTAATTTGATCTCCCCAGCTTTTTTTATTCATTTCCAAATCCCTTTTAGGATTTATGAGTTTCGCTTTTTTCTAAATCAAAACAAAAAGTAAAAAAAAGAAGCTTATCTGAGCATTACAAGTGAGTTTTCACTTGATTTTATTTTTGCTTAACTTATAAGTCGCAGAGCTGGCCACACGATGCAGAATACACGAAAACGATAGTCGCTTCAGCGCAGCCCAAGAAACAGAGAAAACATGGATTTTGTCGAGATCATCTCCTCATGAAGTACTCATTTTCCTCTTTATTTCTAGCACCTACAAGGCACAAACCGTGTATGTATTCTTGAAAATAAAAACACTGGTCGATTGGACGCTGTTCCTCTTTTCTGCAGAGATTTTTTTTCTCCTCCCCTTCGCCGCCGTCTGCCTCTGGTTTTTTCTCTCTTTCCCGCGGAGAATTCGCGCCCCCCACCACCTTTTTCAGCTATTCATGCGGAAATTTCCAATTACAAAAGCTGCGCTCGCATTTTCCTTCCATACTATCTAGAAAATTCCAAATAAAAGAAATACCTTTCTTTTCCACGTACGCTGCCACCCTTAGTGTATTGCTTCTAACCTTAGCATTAAGGTTAAAATTCTTAATGCAAGGCATAACCTTAGCATTAAGGTTAAAGTTCTCAATGCAAGGCAGTTCATTTAATTTTATTCCCCGGCATTCAACAAATTCTTCGGCACTGTAATGTCCATTGAATCTCTATTACTCTTGATGCCTCCGTAGTGTATAAATCATCATATTGGCCATGTGATTTATAGACTCCCCAATTGTTCATTCAAGTATTTTCCCATATCTTCATAAATACATTCCTTTGTGCATTGAGATGCCCTCATGTTTGCATTCCATAAGAAGTATTCACTGATTTGACCCAATCAATACCATTTAAAAGCTACCACACATTATGCACATGGGAAGCCATTAACATCATTAACTTATCCCTTTGGCGTGCCATCATATATAACTGGATGTTTCTAACTTACCCATGGGCTCTAAGTAACAGCAGAACCATCACCCTCCACACTCATATACACAAACTCCTAGATCTGGCTCAGCCTCAGCTTGTCTTATTGAACCTCATTTACAATATGAACATATGTACATGGCATCATATAATGACTCGTCATGGCATATAACCTCATGCATCTGGATGTGTATTTGATGGCCTCACATGCACGGTTTCACATCATAGACGTGCCATGGCACGACAGCGTACCCTTGGGCGGACACCCAGACCAGATAAGGTACATGCGTACCACTCCTTCCCCAGACAACCGACACCGTACCTTTCCGATAGACCCATGCAGGCCACTGATCCATAGCCTTTGAAGGTACACCGTCCTTTCGTCCCTGCTTTGCACAGCGCCCGTACCCTCACCCCTCAGCTATATAAACCCCCGGGGTGCTCCTCAGTCGGCACGCACTTCTATGTAGCGTATGCCCTGTTGTGCTGCCGTCCGTACCGCCGTAGCGTACTTGCTGCAAGTACAGCCGCCCTTGCAGCCACCCCTCTCACAGCCCCTCATTTGGCTCTTTTCAGATAAGCCAATTTTCCTCCATCCTCCTCTTGCCATGGACCAGTGTCCTTAACTCTTCTCCCTCCCCCCCCCCTCCCCCCCGTGTGAATAGACTTACAGAGAGGCTTGCAGCAACCCCTCCCAGCCCTCTCCACGTTTTTGCCTTTGGCCTTAAGGACATCTCACAATTCCCCCCCCCCCCCCATTTGCGTAGACTTTAGTAAGGGATTTTTGGCTCAAGCGAGGGTTCGTGCGCCATATTCTTTTGCTCATACGGTGAGCAAACGAGCTCGGAATTCAGATCCGACTGAAGCGTTTCGATCGCAGCAGCGAGCTCTACAAGGCGACGCCTAAGATGGCCTCATCCCGGAGACGAAAAAATATTGCCTCAAGAGGCGCACGTAACAACGAGATGGAGGGAGATGCGCCCAATGCGGCTCCAGTCCTCCCTTTTCAAGTCCCTCAAGGAAATGGTGGCCAGGTTAGCTTGGTTAATTTTCAAAAGAAGAGAATTTTCCTTAAATTAGTATTAATGAATGGTGTCTTTTTCTTTTAAAACAAGGACATAAAAGTTATATGAAATTACGAATTATGTGATGTTGTTTTCGATAAATTGCGTTGAAATCGCTATCTTCATGAATTGTGAATGCTATACTTAGAAAATTGCATTGAAGTTGTTATCTTTGGAATTCAAGATTTCTTTTGGCTTCAACGCTAACTCCGTTCCGTGCTTGTGTAGCCGGGCGGCGTCATTAGCAAAGCCCGGGAATGGCCCAAGGTATCCCTCATACCTTTGGGAGAATAAGGATCGCCGATTGAGGCGAGAGATTATGAGGCTACCTAGTTCTGAGGGCCCAGGCTAGTGCGGTAAATAAGCCCACCCTAGTGCGCAGACATCCCTCTGAGGGGCGGGAGGATCGAGCGATGGAGCCTGAGAGGGCGACAGGCCGGCTTGAGTCCTCGCCAGCGGCCGACGATGAGGTGTATGGTCCCGTAGGGTTTTGCCCAGCATGTAGAGGCTGGAAGGCCGAATTCTAGATCATCGGCAGAATAAGAATAAGAGAGCCGGATTGGCTTGTATGGAAATGGATTCATGTATAAACTTTTTATATAATTGCATCTTGTCTTTGGTATGATTGTATTGTGTAAGAAGGCTGTGATAACGAACCTTGTGAAGAAGGGCCCTAATTAAGGAATATGCTTATTTATGTCAAACAGTGTGGTAGTATTAATTAGAAAACAAATTGATGCGTGAGTAGGGTGGAAAGTGGGAGGATGGAATGCCCTGACGGCACCATCCTACGGATGGGTGGACCCGATTAGTCGGGTAGCTTTCCAACAAATTAAGTGAAAGCCCTACGTTAGATAGTTAGGTTCTTGGGCAACTCTATTCAAGAAGACTAGGCCAGCGGCTGTGCCTTGCATAAGATAAGGAAAAAAGCGTTGTCCCTAGAAATCAAGTCTAGTAGTTGCCCAATTTTTGATCAATTGCCCTATGGGTGATTTGATGTTTAGGAAATCACGCTCCCCCTGCGGGATAGAGCTAGGTCATACCTATAAATCGTATCCTTGGATCTCTACAGGGTCAAGGTGTCGATGAATAGGAAATTTTTCCCAAGATAAGACTTAGCGGACTATCTTAAGTGTTTCTCCCATTTTTAAAGGGAGGAACCTTACAATTGGTATCAGAGCAAGTTTGGCTCCTAAGAATTGCAGTTTAAGGACTATTTTGTAATAAATGTTTTACCTAACATAATTAGTAAAGACATCCTACTAAAACAAATAAATTAAATTGATGTTTGAATGATTGTAGGAAGAGGAAGATGCCTACTCCAAATTTCTAGTTTTCCAATGCATCTTCGAGACTGCTAGTCACTCCTCGAATTTCGAGTTCCGCGACACCATGGTGCAGATATTAGAGAAGATATCCCTCCCTCATTTCTCTCGTATTCAGAGAGGATGGGGTAGAGATTTCTGGAGTCGTGGGCCGAGATACTTCATCATCCGAGCAGATCAGATTGGGAACCTCACCACCGACCTTAAGCGGATTCGTTGGATTGAGAAGCTGAAGATGGTCCGCTTATTTTGGTTCGTCGGTACCCCCAGGGACGACACCTCGGTGACTATAGATGGGGTTCGCATACCTCAGGATCGTTGGGTGTATGACAAAGTGATGCAGGTCTTACCTGTTGATAGAGTAGCAGTGTTGGGACCCACCCCAATCTAGAGTTTACCACCCTTACCATCAGTTTTTAGAGTCTTAGAAACTACAGCGGGACCCCCATATTTCACATATGTGGACCGCTCTACCCTTATGTCACAGTGAAGCCTAGGAATTTCCCTTGATGTCAAATAAGACTAATTATATTAGTCTCAGATCTTTGTAATAAAACTTGTCCTTGTAAATATTTGGAAATAAAATAATTTCAATGGTTTTGCTCTCAAAAAATTAAGCGTTGTGCAAATATGAATCTTGTAATCTTAAAAATTGTTTTTACGATGATGGCCAGGATGACCACCCTCCACTTCCCAATGCGCTTTATACCGATACCCAGGAGAAGAAGCTCCTGCTCAAGCAAATGCAACCTCCCTCCTTTAAAGGAGAAGGTTCAAAGGTTGAGAAGGATGCTGAAGTCTGGATTGAGGCGATGGACGATTATTTCTCTGCTGTCGGTACTGGAGTAGCAAATCAGTCTATGCTCGCACGGTTTCGCCTCACTGGAGATGCTAAACTCTAGTGGAAACAGTGGTGCCGTGACAAGGAAGTCACCGAGCATTCTCAAACGTGGGAAGACATCAAGCAGGCAGTGAAGGAAAGATATCTTCCTCCATCCCATGAATCCATAAAGATGAATGAGTTCTTTAGTCTTAGACAGTGCAGCTTAACTCTTGAGGACTACTATTCCAAATTCATTACCCTTCGGAAGTATGCCCCAGCTATGACTACTTCCCAGCAAGTGGCTCGTTTCTGCCAAGGGCTAAATGAACCCCTAGATTCCCGCCTTGAAGCAATGAGGCCAACCACTTTACAGGATGCTCTCATACGAGCAAAGCCCCTTGTGAAAGAAATGAAGGCTAACAAACCGAAGAATCAAAAGAGATCTTACCCTGAGGCAAACCTTAGAGATCAACCCTACAAGAAACCTCAACAGAATTTCCCCTACTACAACAGAGGGCGACAAGGCAACTCTTTTGCCCCCCGCTCGTATGCTGCTTCTTCCAGAGAAGGCCCTCTGTGTTTTGAGTGCAATGAGCTGGGACACTTTAGAGCCAACTGTCCCAAGATGGCAACATCATTCCCCCAAGGTAAGAGAGGAAATCAAGGCCGTGGAACCCCTACCCACCAAGGTGCAAGAGGCAGTGGTCGTGGCAGAGGCCGCGGAGGAACAGTTGCTAGAACTGCCTGTGTTATAAGTGAAGAACCAACCTTGGAAGAGGCTGAAGAAGAGCGCGCCACCGTCCATGCGGCAGTAGAACACCAAGGTCCGAATAAACAATTTGGTGTAATCCAAGCCCCCGCCACTCATCACGGTAAGCCATTTCAGCTTTTGATTGATTGTGGCAGTACCCATTCATTCCTTTCTCCTAGGTGCTTGCAAAAATTAAACTTGAGTCAAAAATCAGCTAGAAAAATGATTGTAGAGTTAGCCAGTGGGAAAGAAGTAGTATCTCGCCACTCTATAGGAAACCTTGATTTTGAGCTGGGTAATGAGCAAACTCATGGTCACTTTAGAGTCTTGCCACTAGGAATTTATGATGGAATCCTTGGGATGGATTGGTTAATTGCAAACAAAGCTAGCATTCATTGTAACCAGGGGAGTATCACTTTTGAAAATGAGCATGGCCAAGTAATATCTGTTCAGGGAATCACAGGAAAACCTAAGTCTAGGGTAGTCAAGGCAAAACATCTTCTCAAGGGGACACGTAAGGGTCAGCAAGTTTTCTTAGTCAAACTCAACAAAGTCATTGAACCTAGTATGGAGACAGAACCCTCTTGGCTCCAAGAATTCTCTGACATCTTCCCTGACGAGCTTACAAGGTTACCGCCTCCTCGAGAAGTCGACCATGAAATCAAGGTGATCCTTGGAGCTCAACCCGTCTCAAAAACTCCCTATAAAATGTCCCTTCCTGAAGCCATTGAACTTAAGGAGCAACTTTCCCAACTCATTGAACAAGGATTTGTACGCCCCAGTAGCTCTCCGTGGGGAGCACCTGTTCTTTTCCAAAAAAAGAAGGACGGGACTCTCCGCCTCTGCATAGATTATCGAGGGCTAAATCAAGTCACTGTCAAGAATAAGTATCCTATCCCTCGCATCGATGAACTTCTTGACAGGCTTCATGGGGCCAAAGTCTTCTGAAAAATAGATTTGAGGTCTGGTTACTATCAGATCAAAGTCAAGGAAGCAGATATACCCAAAACAGCCTTTAATACCCGTTATGGCCACTATGAGTTTACTGTAATGTCATTCGGGTTAACCAATGCTCCTGCAACCTTCAACCGCCTAATGCAAGATATATTCCGCCCGTACTTGGATGAGTTTGTGCTTGTTTTCTTTGATGACATCCTTATCTACTCCAAATCAATGGAAGAGCATGAGGAGCATGTGCGTAGAGTTCTGCAGTTGCTGCGCAGACACAAACTCTATGCCAAGAAGAGCAAATGTACCTTCTTTACTCATCAAATTGAGTATCTTGGATTCATCGTCTCCAAAGATGGCATCTCAGTAGACCCTGCCAAAGTCAAGGATATTCTAGAATGGCCACCCCCTAAATCAGTTCGTGAAGTTCGTGGATTCTTGGGAATCACGGGTTGGTATAGGATTTTTATCAAAGATTATGCCTTGGTAGCTGCACCCTTGACAGATCTTCTTAAGAAGGATTGCAAAATAGTGTGGCTGCCAATCCATCAAAACAGCTTTGATCAGCTGAAAGTCATTATTACTTCTGCCCTAGTCTTAAAGCTTCCTGATTTCTCCAAGGAATTTGAAGTGGTTACCGATGCTAGTAGCCTAGCACTTGGTGGTGTCTTAGGCCAAGAAGGAAGACCAGTCGCTTATACTTCCCGCAAGCTGAAGCAATATGAAGCAAACTATGCCACCCATGATTTGGAACTCTTAGCAGTTGTTCATTGCCTCAAATTATGGAGACATTATCTCTTGGGAGGCAAATTCCAGCTTGTAACTGACCACAAAAGTCTAAAGTGGATCTTCACCCAGCCTAACCTCAACATGCGGCAAAGGAGATGGATTGAAATTCTACAAGAATATGATTTCGACATCAAATTCCACCCTGGGAAAGATAATGTGGTAGCTGATGCACTTAGCCGCAAATCTTTCTTGAATGCAATTTCAATGCCAAATAATCCCATACTGGTCAAGGTGGAAGAAGTCTCATCTCATGACCCAGATTATCAGAGGATGATAAAGTTAGTAGAAGAAGGGGGACATTCGGAGAAAGAGAAGAATCTAATCAAGGGATACTCCACTTATGAAGGAAGCCTCTACTTCAATCACAGGCTATGTATCCCTAAGGATCCTGCTTTAAAGAAACTAATCCTCCATGAAGCTCATGATAGCCCTGTTGCAGGACACCCAGGTTATGCAAAAACATTAAATGCGGTAAGAAGGAGCTTTCATTGGGCAGGCTTGAAAAATGATGTGCTTCGATACTTGAAACAATGTCTCTCATGCCAAAGGATCAAGGCTGAAAGGGTCAAGATGCCTGGAAAGCTTCAACCCTTAGATATTCCCCAAATGAAGTGGGAGTGCATTAGTATGGATTTTGTCACAAGTCTCCCCACTGTTCAAGGAGGATATGACTCCATTCTAGTAGTAGTGGACTTACTTACCAAAGTAGCTCACCTTATACCAGCAAAAAAAGACCTTCAAAGCTTCTGATGTTGCTCGAATATTCATCAAGGAAGTCCTCAAACTTCATGGTCTCCCAAAAAGGATAGTAAGTGATCGGGATTCTGACTTCACCTCAAAATTCTGGCAGTCTCTATTTCAAGCTCTGGGGACTCAACTTTGCTTTAGCACAGCTTATTATCCAGAGACCGATGGCCAGACTGAAAGAGTCAATCAAGTAATTGAAGACATTCTCAGAGCATACTGTGGACGGGAACCCAGAAGGTGGATTCAATACCTTCCTCTGGTAGAATTTGCCTACAATGCGTCTTATCATCAAAGCATAGGAATGTCACCATTCAAAGCACTTTATGGGCAAGAATGCTTGTCTCCTCTAAATTTCTCTGATCTGACCATAAGAGTTGAGGCATCCAGGAAAATGCTCGAAGAGATGGAGGAACAAACCAAAGCTATCCAAAGGGATATTAAAGCTGCCCAAGATCGACAAAAGCATTATGCTGACAACAAGAGGTCTGAAAAGATCTTCAAGGAAGGAGACAAAGTTCTTCTACGAGTGCGCCCCAAACGAAGTTCTCTATCACTTGGAAAATATAAGAAGCTCAGCCCTAGGTATTGTGGTCCTTATACAGTTATCAAGTGTCTAGGTAAAAGTGCCTATAAACTCCAACTTCCAGCCCATATCAAAGTCCATAATGTATTTCATGTAAGTTTGTTAAAGCCATATGTCCCCAGTCTCGATCATATTCTTGATGATGAACAAGTTGTAATCCCTACTCAAGGAGTCCTTGAATTACAGCCCAATAGCATCATAGATTCTAGGGAAAGGCAACTCCGAAATAGAACTCTTGTAGAACATCTAGTTCAGTGGAAAGATTACCCTGAAGAGGATGCAACTTGGGAAGATGAAGCTACACTCTTAAAGGATTATCCCCAATTCATGACGAGATGAGGACATCTCGATTTCTTTAAGGGGGGAAGGATGTAACGTACCCATCTTCACTAATAAAGAAATGTCCATGTAATTATGAGTTTTTATGGTATAAATATCAATAATTTTATTATTTGAGTCATTTCCACTTAGAATCTTCAAATTCTAAGCCCAAATTTAGAATCTGCACGCGATTTTACCCTAATATAGGATTTTACAGCATCCAAAACGGACACCGGATCAAGCCTATACGCTAATTTTAATCATTTTAGTTAAAAAACGGCGACCTTTAAACCTTAATAAATGCACGACCGCACGTCCGATTGACGAACGGTCTGAACCCCTGCGACCAGGAGAACCTCCCGGACAAAAAAAATTTTCGCCCCCGGTCCGGCACGCAAATCGAGGCGGGCGCCCCAAATTTGGGTACCCCGCCCCAAAAATTTGGTCCGTACACACTTACTAGGGCGCCCGTACAATGGCCGCCCAAGAACCAAAGGACGGCCGCCACTGTTTGGTCCACGCGTACCCTTGGGCGGACACCCAGACCGGATAAGGTACATGCGTACCACTCCTTTCCCAGACAACCGACACCGTACCTTTCCGGTAGACCCATGCAGGCCACTGATCCATAGCCTTTGAAGGTACACCGTCCTTTCGTCCCTGCTTTGCGCAGCGCCCGTACCCTCACCCCTCAGCTATATAAACTCCCGGGGTGCTCCTCAGTCGGCACGCACTTCTGTGTAGCGTATGCCCTGTTGTGCTGTCGTCCGTACCGCCGTAGCGTACTTGCTGCAAGTACAGCCGCCCTTGCAGCCACCCCTCTCACAGCCCCTCAATTGGCTATTTTCAGATAAGCCAATTTTCCTCCATCCTCCTCTTGCCATGGACCAGTGTCCTTAACTCTTCTCCCTCCTCCCCCCCCCCCCCCCCCCCCCGTGTGAATAGACTTACAGAGAGGCTTGCAGCAACCCCTCCCAGCCCTCTCCACGTTTTTGCCTTTGGCCTTAAGGACATCTCACAATTCCCCCCCCCCCCATTTGCGTAGACTTTAGTAAGGGATTTTTGGCTCAAGCGAGGGTTCGTGCACCATATTCTTTTGCTCATACGGTGAGCAAACGAGCTCAGAATTCAGATCCGACTGAAGCGTTTCAATCGCAGCAGCGAGCTCTACAAGGCGACGCCTAAGATGGCCTCATCCCGGAGACGGCAAAATATTGCCTCGAGAGGTGCACGTAACAACGAGATGGAGGGAGATGCGCCCAATGCGGCTCCAGTCCTCCCTTTTCAAGTCCCTCAAGGAAATGGTGGCCAGGTTAGCTTGGTTAATTTTCAAAAGAAGAGAATTTTCCTTAAATTAGTATTAATGAATGATGTCTTTTTCTTTTAAAACAAGGACATAAAAGTTATATGAAATTACGAATTATGTGATGTTGTTTTCGATAAATTGCGTTGAAATCGCTATCTTCATGAATTGTGAATGCTATACTTAGAAAATTGCATTGAAGTTGTTATCTTTGGAATTCAAGATTTCTTTTGGCTTCAACGCTAACTCCGTTCCGTGCTTGTGTAGCCGGGCGGCGTCATTAGCAAAGCCCGGGAATGGCCCAAGGTATCCCTCATACCTTTGGGAGAATAAGGATCGCCGATTGAGGCGAGAGATTATGAGGCTGCCTAGTTCTGAGGGCCCAGGCTAGTGCGGTAAATAAGCCCATCCTAGTGCGCAGACATCCCTCTGAGGGGCGGGAGGATCGAGCGATGGAGCCTGAGAGGGCGACAGGCCGGCTTGAGTCCTCGCCAGCGGCCGACGATGAGGTGTATGGTCCCGTAGGGTTTTGCCCAGCATGTAGAGGCTGGAAGGCCGAATTCTAGATCATCGGCAGAATAAGAATAAGAGAGCCGGATTGGCTTGTATGGAAATGGATTCATGTATAAACTTTTTATATAATTGCATCTTGTCTTTGGTATGATTGTATTGTGTAAGAAGGCTGTTATAACGAACCTTGTGAAGAAGGGTCCTAATTAAGGAATATGCTTATTTATGTCAAACAGTGTGGTAGTATTAATTAGAAAACAAATTGATGCATGAGTAGGGTGGAAAGTGGGAGGATGGAATGCCCTGACGGCACCATCCTACGGATGGGTGGACCCGATTAGTCGGGTAGCTTTCCAACAAATTAAGTGAAAGCCCTACGTTAGATAGTTAGGTTCTTGGGCAACTCTATTCAAGAAGACTAGGCCAGCGGCTGTGCCTTGCATAAGATAAGGAAAAAAGTGTTGTCCCTAGAAATCAAGTCTAGTAGTTGCCCAATTTTTGATCAATTGCCCTATGGGTGATTTGATGTTTAAGAAATCACGCTCCCCCTGCGGGATAGAGCTAGGTCATACCTATAAATCGTATCCTTGAATCTCTACAGGGTCAAGGTGTCGATGAATAGGAAATTTTTCCCAAGATAAGACTTAGCGGACTATCTTAAGTGTTTCTCCCATTTTTAAAGGGAGGAACCTTACATTGCTGTGGTCGTTTTAGGTGTGAAGATATGTTTTGTTTGAATGAATATGTTTGAATCAAAATCCTATGTTTCGGTAAATGACCACAATAACGTGATACAAACCAATCTTGGTTAGAGAGGATGACCACCATCCTGTTGTTTTGGTCGTGTCATGTTTTTGTGTATTTGGTTCTTCTATGTCATTTTCTCAACTTGCTCATCATCATATTGTTATTGTTACCATTTATAATAGTTTGTCATGTGTTTTTGTGGTTTTAGTTGTCATGGCCAGGACAAAGTCCACGTCCCATCGTACCTTAACAAGCAATCTTGGCATAGTGAGACGAGTAGAAAAGGGAAAGAACAAAGATATTATGAATCAAGCTCGGAAGACCCACATGAGAAATTGTGCTAGCATGCTGAAAGTGATTCGCAAGGTCTCAAAGCACATGTTCGTTGCCATCATACAAAGACTTCCCTTCTAGAGGTTGGTCAGGTGTATCTATGTGGATTATAGCATGAATATGTGCTCGCAAGCTTCTGCCCAGGGATGCCTCCAAGAGTCCAGGGAAGACTTCCTTGTGGAGTTTTTTCAGGATAGCTATGTCCTTGTGGCACATGCTCAGCGTGTTATCATCATGCCCAAGGACATGTATTCTCTTCAACGTCTCCGTTTCACGTATGACAAGACTCTTGAGCCTGTCAATTCCTGATCGGAGAATGAGGGAGATCTTGGAGTTCCCTCCCATTCTAAGGCAAAGGGTCAGGGTAGAGGAGGTCCCAATCACCCATAATTGAGACACTCACTTGAAGAGGAGGGTTGAAACCCTAGGATGACCAAACATTGAGACACTCACTTGAAGTGTAGTTCCCATTGGAGTTTGGTGATGTACCACCTTGCTGACGAGGAAATGTACCACCTTGCTGACGAGGAAATGTTACTTGGTCAACTCCATCGGTGGCACTTATGCTAACGTTATAAGTATATGCAATAAAGACAATTCTATTTTTTGGTTATCATATGGACATTGTATTTATATTATTATTTTGTTACAGATAAGACCATATTAGAGAGTTTGGGAAAATCCCAATTCCCATTTTGTAAGATCAAAAAATGGGGGGCGCGGTAAGTCCTTTTAAGATTTTGTCAAAACCCCCTCATGTGACATATCATTGGAAAGCTCTTGAAGAGTAGGTTCTAACTCCATATTCTCTGACAACTTTGGAATTAGTATACTCAGTATACACTTAAAGAAGATTGAAAAGTAAATTCCCAAAATAATGAGATTTTCCCAAACTCCCTAATAAGGTTATAGATCCTTGAGGAAATTCATTGCTGCCCTAGAGGGTGCCACCCAGGAAGATTTTGTAAGTTGTATAAGATATATTAGATGTAGGGTTCCACGTCAACCGAATGACAGCTCTTGTGTTGGTGTGTTGCGTTCCATGCCTTCTTGTTGATGCACTCTTTGCTTGAAATACCATCAGAGGTACAATTCTGTACATCACATTCTAAATACCTTTCTCAGAGTCTTTTGTTTAATGTTCATTATTCATCCTTGATCTTTATTTTTGTTTTTTGAGACCCCCCCTGAATGCTTTTGAGGAGGAGGACTACGAGATTTTTTGGAGATAACTTATTGAACAGATAATCAACCAAGTTAGTATTAGGCCCTAGGACGCCCCCTATGCTTTCGCACCACCGACTCCACGACTGTGCACCCCTTAATGCTCAGGGAACTATCAACATCGATAGTCCCGATCATCCTCCTCTCGGTTGTGTGGAGTCCATCGCAAACATCATAAGGGATTTGCAATTTTCACCTATGTACAAAAGTTATCAATGAAATATACATTCTCTGTACACAGGTCATGTTTCAAGAGAGGACTACCCCCTCTCGTATTGTTGTGGTCTTTTTGTAATAAACATCTCTTGTTAATAGCACCATGTTATAGACATAGAAAAAATGATGATCAACCTCCTTAGTTGTAAAAGTGAATTCTAACATGAGGTACTAAACATGATTTTTTGTATCATCATGCACTAAACACGATTTTTGTGAATGACCATAACAACGCGATATGGTTCATCTTTCAACACAAGATTACCCCCTCTCGCATTGTTGTGGTCTTTTGTAAAATGAACATGTCTTGTTAATAGCACCGTGTTATAGACAAGCAGCACCGTGTTATAGACAAGGACTGTAAGATTCCTCCTTAGCCTGAATAATGAATAAACTTTTACCTCAATCACCTGTAATCATTCCCTATTTCAAAATGCAAGAAAATATTATTTTTCCTTGTTTTTGTGTAGAGAGAAGAAAAATTCTAGAGAGAGATAATTCAATATTGAGATATTTTTTGGATATAAAAATTCTCCTAATATCTAAAATACCCTGAAACAGAAGTTCAAAATAAATTCTCCAAGGTGCATTAGGAATCAATTAAAAATGATATAAGGGACCTTAGCCTAAGGGTCTAGATTTTTAGGAATTTCTGGATATGGTCCAATTAAGGTTCCAATGGGCCAATAGGATTAATCCAAGTGTTGGGATGAGATAAATCCAAAGAATTAAAGAAAATACTAAAAAATGAGTAAATGCTCACATAAGATGAAGAGTTGACTGAGTACAAGGTTTATTAAAAATTAAGAGATATTACTAAAAAAATGAGATATTTTGGAGAAATGATGAATTTTTGACACCTTGGTAAGGAGGGGGGACCTTTGAGGTAGCCAACTCTTTCACATGTGTGGAAGGGTTTTTAATTTAAATAAATTGTGAGATTTTTACTTGCACTTGGTCCATGGAATCACCGCTTTTTTCCTCATTTAACAAGGCACAGCCGTCGCTGATCCCCTCCCACAGAACAAGGTCTTCTCAAGACTTAATCTAGCTATCGTAACTAATTGCATCTAGTTGTTTTGTAGGAATCCTCTGATCTAGCCAGTTAGCCAATCACCTGACCACTGTATTGGTGGGATTCCTTTATAATATTTGGTTGTGTTTTGCCCGGGTACTGAGGAAAAGCGCCCCCTAGCCGGCGTTTCATGCAAAAACTAAGGTAGGCATTCCACATACACACCCAATATGAAATTGCCATTTATAATAGATTCGGCTGACTTTAAAACAATCTTTCAATAGAAATCATAATTTTACTGATCATCATTCTCCAATATTCTGAGTCCATTATTCTGTTACAAAATGTGACCTCTGGACTCTTCGTTGAAGACCAGCTGGCCAACCAACGAGATCGAGTATCAAATTTGGTTCCCAAAAAGCTTTCCTTTTAGTCCATCTGAAATCTTCCTCAACGTACACATGGGTGTCCTAGCAACCGCGAGCCCATGCATCGCCTGGTAAAAACCCTCTAGGATCGTGCTTAGGTGTCCTAGCACTTCACTCAGGGACTACTTCATCGGTCCTCGCCCATCGTACTGGAAGTGCACCATTTTTACCGTACCGAGGCTGGTCAAGACTTCGGCAGGCTTTAGCACGAGCGACGTCCCTTGACGACTCCCCGCAAGCTGTTCCAACAAGCCTCCTCTTAGTAAAACATATGCCAAATGCTTCCTCCACTAGCATTCTAGCATAAAATAGTCCTTTGAATGAAAAACAAAGGTTCCAATGCAAGTAAAATTCCAGTTTGAGATTGGTTCCGCGAAACCCCTTATCCCACAATTCCCAGATTCATAATGAGGATCCTTGATCTCTCATGAGGGTAATCTACCCATCATTTTGTTTGATTCTCCAACTAGATTCTTGGTGAGTTCGATCAAAGGAAAAACTAGTTTGGTTCCGGTAGTCTATTCTTTGTATTTAGGAACTGGAATTGGTCATGAATTTTTTTATTTTTATTTTTGCTTGATTCAAATCGAGAGATAGACAAGTAGGTTTACTATCCATCCCTCTCGTAGTCTATAACCAAATTCATTCTAACAAGTATTCCCTTGAGATAAACATCTAGTTTTGGGTAAATATCAATTTAGTGATTTTATCAATTAAAATATCCAAATATATTCTTTCTCCACATAATTTCTCGTCCTTAATTCATTAGGTAAAATTATGGTTGAAATTCATCTTTTGACACTAGAATTAATTCAAATCCATCTTTTCTTAGATATCATAAAAATTCTTCTTTTAACTAAATACCAATACCTATTTTCTTGAATAAACTTAAAATCCCTCTTTTTCTCATTTAATGAGTGCAATCCAATTATCATGCGAATTTCTCTTTTACCATAAATTAAATCTATCTAAAGTTATTCTTAAAAATTACATAAAAATATCCATTAATTCCATTAAGCTAGAAATTCCACTTTTCTCATTCAAATGATTGAATTCCAAATATGGTGGGAATTCCTCTTTCATCATTTAAATTTATCTATGTAAAAAGATAAATTTAACTAAAATTTCTCTTAAAAATTAAATAAAAAATATCCATTAATTTCTTTACTCTAGAAATTCCATTTTTCTCATTTAAATGGTTGAATTCTAATTATGTGGGAATTCCTCTTTCATCATTTAAATTTATCTATGCAAAAAGATAAGTTTAACTAATTTTTTTTCTTAAAAATTAAAAAAAAATCTCCATTAATTTATTTACTCTAGAAATTCCATTTTTCTCATTTAAATGGTTGAATTCCAATTATGGTGGGAATTCCTCTTTCATCATTTAAATTTATCTATGTAAAAAGATAAATTTAACTAAATTTTTTTCTAAAAAATTAAATAAAAATATCCATTAATTCCTTTACTCTAGAAATTCCATTTTCCTCATTTAAATGGTTGAATTTCAATTATGGTGAGAATTTCTCCTTCATCATTTAAATTAATCTATGCAAAAAGATAAATTTAACTAAAATTATTCTCTAATTTTTAAATAAAATATCCATTATTTTAGTATTCCAAATTTTTCTCTTTCCTCATTGGAATACATGGAATTCTATTGTCATGGGAATCTACCTTTTATCACATAAAAATGAATTACTAGAAATTCTCCCTTTTTTTCCAATTAACTATTTAAGTATAAACATAAAAATTAAATTTTCTATGGTTATGATGAGAATTATTCAGTTGATCTAGGATGATTAATGCTACAATATGGTAGGAAGTTCTCTTTTCATATTATGTATGAAAATGACTTATGTGTTAATTTTTCAGAAATTTTGCCATAGCTCTGCTGCTATTACTGATAATTTTCAATAATTTTGAAAGCATAAAGTTTTATTAATACAATATGATAGAATAACTATCATTTGGATCAATATCCAATTATGGACTTGATTCCTAAGTTTTTCATAAATTAAGTAGCATAAAAGTATTAAAAAGCGACTTCCTTGGCCTCTAATTTGACAAGCATAGAAATTACTTTTAGATTTGAGAATTGCTTCATGAGAAGCATCATTTGAATATAGAATTGGTCATAGGAATGACCATTCTTTGGGGGGGAGAGAGATATGCTTAAAAAACATTTTAATTTAAGCATAAATGGAAACTTTATAAGATTTATCACTAAAATTCAATAGAGAGTTCCAATTGCATTAAAGAGCCATTCAATTGAATGCTTCTCAAGCTTGAGAGGGGTTGAGAAGTGAGAAACATTTTGAGATTAAGAAAAAAGACCATAAATCACACTTTACCTCATAATTTGCTTGATTCTTTAGTCTATGGAGAGGCCCCCAACCAATTAATTGGTTTAATATGTTGACGAAGACTCCAAGGAAGGTTGAAGAGAGAGAGAAGCTCCAATCTCTCCAATTTGTAGAGGATTTTTAGAGGATAATAAAAAATATGCTTATTTTAGAGTAATACTAGCATGGTCTAGTTTCACAGATGAGAATACAAAAGAATGAGGGTCTATTTATAGGTGAGGGAGGCCACTAACTGAGTCCAACTAAGTTTTAGAATTTTCGAGCTTCAGTTTGGCTGAATTTGGACAAGATTTGGACCAGTTTGGCTCCCTTTTTGATTTAGTTTCATCCAAGAGAGAGGAGAGATAAAAATATCTTATTATTTTTGAGTTTAAAACTCCTCCACACATGTGAAATAGGTGCCTCCTTGAAGGCTCCCCTTTTCCTTACCAAGGTGTTGAAAATGACTGATTACTCCAAAATATCTCATTTTTTAGTAATATCTCATAGTTTTTTACTAATAAACCTTGTACTTAGTCAACTCTTTATCTTATGTGGGCATTTACTCATTTTTGGGTATTTTATTTTATTCATTGGATTTATCTTATCCCAACACTTGGATTATCTTATTGGTCCATAGAAACCTTAATTGGACCATAATCCAAAATTTTGAGAAAATCTTGACCCTTAGGGTAAGGTCTTTTAAATCATTTTTAATTAAGTCCAATTGCACCTTGGAAAATTTATTTTGATTTTTTGTTTCAGGGAAACATATTTTTGATATTTGTAGAATTTATATATCCAAAAATATCTTAATATTGAATTACTACTCTCTAGAAATTTTTATCTCACTAGGCAAAAACAAGGAAAAATAATATTTTCTTAGAAACAGGGAATGATTACAGGGGATTGAAGTAAAGGCTTATCTACTATTGAGGCTGAGGAGGAATCTTACATTCTCTCCCACTTGAAAAATGCAAGATGTCCTCATCTCGCAAAGTGGGGGGGTAATCCTTCGCCAACTCTTCTTCTTTCTCCTAGGTGGCGTCTTCTAGAAGGAAGACCTTCCACTCTACTAAATATTCTCTGAGGACTCTGCTCTTGAGAATCTTCTCCCGAACGTCAAGGATTTTCTCGGGTTGGAGTACCATCTGGCCTTGAGTAGGAGAGATTAAATGTTCATCATCAAGCACGTGACTCGGGCTGGGTACATATTTCTTAAGCAAATTGAGATGGAATACATTATGTAACTTGAGATGAGGAGGCAGAAGAAGTTTGTAGGCTAGATCGCCCACTTTCTTTATAACAGCATATGGCCCATAGTATCTAGGAGAGAGCTTCTTGTACTTCCCTAAGGATAAGGAACTTCTTTTTGGTCGTACTCAAATGAAGACCATATCTGATTCTTCAAACTCTCTCTTTGATCTCTTATTATCTGCATACTAATTTTTCCTGTCTTGGGCTACCTTTATATTTTTACGGATTGATTGCATTTGGTGTTCCATGTCATCAAGCATTTGTCTGGACATTTTGACTCTCATCAATGGGCCATACCAAGTCAACGGTGTAAGGCAATCTTGTCCATACAAAGATTTGAAAGGACTCATCCCAATGCTTCGATGATAAGAAGCATTGTAAGCAAATTCAACCAGACCATGGTACCCAAAGTTAAATCAGTCTAACAACAACCCTATCCAATGAATCCCGCAAGCATTTTTTAATGAGTGAGGACATCTATAAAATCATTGAGTGTGGATTCATCTCTAAGATTGAACACTCAAAATTGGTCTCACCCATTGTGGTTGTGCCCAAGAAGAATGGAGAACTTAGAGTGTGTGTTGATCTCATGTTGCCATGCGTAGGGATCACTACCCCTTACCACATTTAGAACATGTGCTTGAACGAGCTGCAGAAAGGAGGCTTATAGCCTTTTGGATGAATAATCAGGATATAACAAAATTTAATCACACCTAACGACCAAGCCAAAACAACCTTTGCCATTGAGCATGGTATATATACTTTTATTAGAGTTATGCCATTCGGCTCCAGCCATGTTCCAAAGACTTATGAATACTACTTTTAAGGACTTATTAAGAATTTTTCTCAAAGATTTTTTGGATTATTTTTTCATTCATCTTGGAAAGAGCATCTAGCATGCCTAACAAATGCCACTTTTGGGTGAAACACGAAGTTATTCTTTTTTGGATTATTATTTCATTCATTCATCTTGGAAAGAGCATCTAGCATGCCTAACAAATGCCACTTTTGGGTGAAACACGAAGTTATTCTTGGGCATATAGTGTCCAAAAATCGGATTCCCCTTTTATGAGAGAGCATCTAGCATGCCTAACAAATGCCACTTTTGGGTGAAACACGAAGTTATTCTTGGGCATATAGTGTCCAAAAATCGGATTCCCCTTTTATGAGAGAAAAATCAAGGTTATCTTGCAATTGTTCCCACCAACAAACTGCAAGGGAGTCCATAGATTCATGCGCCATTTCAGCTACCATCATCGGTTTATTCTTTTCTATGAAGAAATAGCTCATCATTTATATAAGCTATTGATTGTATTTATATGGACTGAGGAGTGTCAACAAGATTATGATGACTAAAGCAAGCCTTGGCCAAAGATCCAATCTTGTAACCACCTAATTGAGATATCATCTTTCATCTGTACATTGATGCCTCTAATTTCACAATTGGATGTGTCCTAGCACATCCAAAGGAGCACAAATTGGACTATCCTATTAGTTTTGCAAGTAAGCAACTAGATGAGGTTGAAATGAATTACACCACACCAGGAAGTGTTAAGGGTTAGCAATGGTTTACACTCTAAAAAAAACTCGGCATTACCTTCTTGCTAACAAATTTATTTTCTATGTTGACCATCAAGTCGTGTTGTATCTAGTAAACAAACCATGCTCCACAGGAAGGATCACAAGGTGGTTTTTGATTCTTTTTGTGCTTGATTTTATAGTAATTGTGAGGCGTGGCAACAAGAAACGTGTCATGGCAGATTGTCTATATCACATACCTAATGGCGAAGCACCAATCTAGGTTGATGACAAGCTATCTTGAATGGAGTGAGAAAATCGTTAAATTTTTAGCTCTAATGAATTTCTAGAAGGAAAGAAACTAAGGAAAGATCTAGCAAGAAAGTTGCTAAAAGAGAGTGCATCTTACCAGCTTATTTCCGAAACTCTTTATAGATGAGGTAAGGATGACATACTAAGATGCTACCCCAGGGAGGATGAATACTTATACATCATAGAATAATCACGCCAAGGGGTAGCTGGTGGACACTTTGTAGGCAACATTATAGTAAGAAAAATACTCCAATCGGGATATTGGTGACCCACACTCTTCAAATATTGTTCACTATTTGTCAAAGGATGTGACGAGTGCCAACACTTTGCAAAGCCACAAAAGAAGGACATGATGCCACTACATCATGTTAGAGTCCTACTACATGTGGTAAACAAGAGCATTTTATCATTGTTACCTCAGATTGTGTAACCAAATGGGATGAAGCAAGAGCTTCACGAAAAGTAGATGCCATGGTGACTGCTAAGTTTCTCTATGAGAAAATCATTACACGCTTTGGATGTCCATTTGAGCGAGTGAGTGATCAAGGTAAGCATTTTATCAATGATGTAATAAAAAATGATGTAATAAAAAATCATGTAATAAAAAATGATGTAATAAAAAATCTCACTGGCACATTCATGATCGCTCACCATAAGAAGTCAATGCCATATTACCCACAAGAGAATGGACAAGCATAGAGCACCAACAAGGTTACTATTTCAATAATGACAAGGATTGTTAAAGCTTGATGCACTGACTCGGAGTCTAAGATCACAACAGCTTTATGGGCCTACCGCACATCATACAAAGTTACAATTGGTTGTATGCCTTTTAAGATGTTGTATTTATGGACTTGAGGTAGTAAATCCTTGGGAGTTCATAATCCCTAGCTTAAGGGTATCCATAAATCAAAAGCATGATGATAATGAATTGGCATACTGGCTATTTGTTTTAGAACAACTCACCAACAATGAGACACAAATTGGAGTGCAAAAAATTGTAATAGAAAAGGACCAAAGAAAGAAGTGGTCTGACGAAAATCTCAAGGACAAGGAGATCAAGGTAGGAGATCTTATACTTATGGGGTTCGTAGTGAAAAGAAAAAGCTTAAATATACTGGAAAGGAACCTTTAAGGTTTGTGAAGTTACTCCACAAGGTACTTTACATGTTGATACTCTTGACGGAGTTGAAAGTGTTGTTTTCCTTAACGGAATTAAGTTTAAAAAATATTATGGACCTCTTACCAAAGAATCCTTACATACTTCACGTGATAAGAAATCCGCCAAGGAAAGGGCCTGCTGAAAAGAAGACCCAAGCCCAAGACGAGCCGAATTGCAACAAAAAGATGAGAAGGAAACCTTAGACCTTCTGCACGAGCCTTTGTTGCGGGAGATGTTGAAGGGGACACAGAGGAGCGCATAGCGCCTTTACGAACATCTATTCAATTGCCTAGACCTTATGGGTGGTAAAGTATTTTATAATGCATTAGTTGATAAAAGGGCTAGTGTTAATCTAATTGCCTTCAATGCATCGAACTAGATGGGAATCGATTGAGGTTTTAGCTTCAATGACAGTGTCTACTTCCCTTACAAAATACGACACTCTTTGCCTCATTAAAACAACCTTGATGCAATGAAAGAGGGAGATGGCAATGCTTGCGTGCCCAACAGTAGGTGTGAACACCCCTTTACACAAAAGTTTTTTTTTAATTTCATTTCTTTAATTTTTATTTTTTAAAACAAATTGCCAAATATTATCTTCTTTCTATGGTGGGCGGCCAATTTCCAGCGATGGAGATTTTCCCACAGTGGATGGCGCTGTCTTTCAGCAGTAGACGATGGCGACAGTGTCGTTTCTTTACTGCTCTACAACTTCTTGCTGTGTTGAGATGCCTGCATGAGCCGATTGAAAACCCTTCTGCTAAACTGCTTGTGGGTATTCTTACTACTGCGTATAGTTATGCACGTGGGCTCTAGCCTGCAAGACTACGCTCTTCGATGTCTTTACTTGCTGGGCTGCTCGACCTCAACCTACAGCTTCTGCCCAGTGTACACCTTCGCGCTCTACAACTTCCCGTTGCTCTGAGGTGTGCGTTTCTCTCTACTTAAGGCGGCCTGTTGCTTTTGCTTCTCCTGGCCTTGTGGCGTCTATCCGACCCTTACTAGAAGATTTGTAGAATAACGTCTTATGCTGACGATGATGCAGCTTCTTGCTGCTTTGCCTTGTTATGGAGGCTTCTTGCTTGCTGCTTTTGCACCACTACAAATGGCTCGCTCTTCTTTCTGCTGCGCTGCTGTATGTGTGGTAGCTTCTTTCTTTAGTGATGTCGATTTTGCCATGTGTCACCTTGATCAAGAAGCTGCGTACAAAGGAGTTATTGCAGCATGCACTCTTGTGTTTCTTACACTGCTATTGCTGCTATTGTGGCCGGATATGGCAGAGCCTGGTACTCTTTTGTGTGTGCCCAAATTATGTGAGTACTACTATGGGCTATTGTGGAAGATACCTCTTATGTGCTTTACTGGCCTCTGCACCCTTCACGTTCCTCTCTGCTAACTGATCTCCACCGTGACCACTCTTCTCTAGCAAACTTCTATATGCTTTGATTTCTTTCTCTACCTTCTCCATCCCCTTGCCCACTCTATGTTTCTATGGTGCTTTTGCTACTACATAGTGAACACTTCTTTCCTTTATTTCTTTTGAGTCATCTTGCTTGACAAAGGAATGAGGGTCTATTTATAGGTGAGGGAGGCCACTAACCAAGTCCAATTGGGTTCTAGAACCTTTCAGCTTCAGTTTGACCCAATTTGGACAAGATTTGGATCAGTTTGGCTCTCTTTTTGATCTAGTTTGCATTAAGAGAGAGGGGAGATAAAAATATCACATTTTTTTGAATTAAAAGACCCAAGAAATGATGATGAAGAAGGTGCCTAGCTCATGTGGGTTTCCCACCCTACTAAGGTATCAAAAATGTATTATTTCACCTAAATATCTCATTTGTTTACTAATATACCTTAGTTTTTAACTAATAAACCTTGTACTCAGTTAACTCTTCATCCTGTATGAGCATTTACTCATTTTTGGGCTATTTTCTTTTATTCATTGTATTTATTTCATCCCAACATTTGGATTAATCCTATTGGCCCTTTGGAACGTTATTTGGACCTTAATCCAAAAATTTCTGAAAATGTGGACCCTTAGGCTAAGGTCTCTTATACATATATTCAATTAATTCCTAATACATATTGGAAAGTTCATTTTGAACTTCTGTTTTAAGGGAATTGATCTTAGACATTAGAAGGATTTTTGCATCCAAAAATATCTCAATTTTGAATTACCTCTCTCTATACATTTTCTCTCTCAAGGCCAAAATAGGGTAAAACAAGATCTTTCTTGATTTCTGAGGGGAGGGATGATTACAAGAGATAGAAGGGGAGGTTCTTACACCTTTACATCACATAAGCTGGAGGGAGGAATCTTACATCCTACCCTACTTAAAAATTAGAGATGTCTTCATCTCGCAACAACTGGAGAATAATCTCTTTCATCACTTTCTTCTTCTATCACTTCCAGTGTTACTACCTTGGAAGTAAATGACTGGTTTGGGAACTTCTCTCTTTCATTTTCCCAATTCTTATACTGAGGTCTTGCATTACTTTGAATTGAAATTGAGGGTTGGTTAGAGGGTCTACCTTTGGGGTTTCCTTGATTTTGATAGAAAGCAACCTGATTACTCTCGAAGGAAGGAGCTGGAGTCTGGAATCTTGGTCCCTGAATTTCCTGGCCCCCTAGCTGCTGGCGCTTCAGGGAAAATTGAAGATAGTCACACCACTTACACACCCAATATGAAATTGCCTTTTTCACAGATTCGGCTGTCTTTAAACAATCTTTTAATGAAACCATAGTATCATTGATCATAATCCTCCAAAATATCTAGCTTGAATTCTAATTTCCAATCATTCCTTCATCGATGTACCCATGGCATCATTCCTTCATCGATGTACCCATGGCATCATTGACAATAACCAGAACGCTCACCACCTGCTCACTCTCAGGGGCCTTTTCGATAGTTCTTAGCTCATAGTACCCAGGAATATAGTCACATAAAAATCCAGATGGGCTCTCCGTTAAAGATCAGCTAGATCAATCAACAAGATCCATATAAAAGGGTCATGAACTCATCCGTTGAAGACCAGCAAGGTCAATCAACCAGATCCATGCCCATGATCAGAAAACAACTCCAACTCATTTTTCATCCTAACACATGCGTGGGTATCTTCGATGACCCAGAGCCCAAGCACCGTATGGTCAACACCCTCTAGGCTCCTTCGCAGGTCACCTAGCACTTCACTCATAGGCCGCTTTCTTGGTCCCTCATCCACCGTACCAGAAGCTCACCAATTTAAACGAACCAAGGCTGGTCAAGACCTCGGCCACGACCTTGCCATGTCAGACATCCTTCATTGACTCTCTGTTAAACTGGTTGCAACCTTATCACTTAGGTCCTCACAACCTTAATCTATAAGATAGTCAAAATACTTCCCAGCATTCTTGACATAAAACGATCTTTTAAAAACAGTTTCCAACAACTCCCATCTATCCACATCATTTCTCATTATTCCACATTCTTCTACATTAATTCACATCACACATTCCACATCTATTCATACCCATTTCCATCGTCCTACATCCATTCTCATCCATTTACATCCACTCTCATCATATCACATCCATTCAAATCCATTCATTCCCATCGTCCTACATCCACTCTCATCCATTTACATCCACTCTCATCATATCACATCCATTCAAATCCATTCATCTCACATTACATTTATTCACATCCATTCACCTCACATCACATCTATTTACCTCACATCCATTCACCTCACATTACATCTATTCATATCCATTCACCTCACATCACATCTATTCACATCCATTCAGATCCACACATGTCATCACATCCATTCACATCACATCACATCCATACACATCACATCTTATCACATCTATCCAGACCCACATCACATCACATCACATCAATTTACATCTATTTAGATCCACATCATATCCATTCACATCCATCCACATCACATCACATCCATTCACATCCATCCACATCCATCCACATCTCATCATATCCATTCACATCCATCCACATCCATTCACATCTATCCATCCACATCTCATCCACATCCATTCACATCTATCCAGATCCACATCACATCACATCACATCACATCTGATCCATTTACATCTATTCAAATCCACATCATATCACATCACATTACATCCATCCACATCTCATCACATCCATTCACATCCATTTAGTACGGTTACTCTACTTTCGATCATACAGATAGAACTTTTCTAAGTTTCTGCCAATTGCTTAGCTTAAATAAAGGTAACTTTTTCTTGATCCCATTAAATCTAAGTATCAGAGTGTTGTTGAAGGTTTAAAAAGGAAAAATGATCTTATCAAAATTTTATAGAAAGTAAAAACTCAAAAAGAGCATTTACGTATTATGTTTTCATTCCTTAAGCCTCATTAATGAAGACTAAATCTAAATTTTCATTTACTTATTGGATCCTTGATCCTCCCAGGATTCCAGATTCCCTGTGAGATCCCTATCCCCATCCCACAACGAATTCAGGGATGCTAGCAGAAGTAGCACTTCTTGCGCGAGGCAGGGTCCAATACTCGGAGTCTCGCCCATGGATATCCGGACAAGAGACTAATCCATCGGTTCTTCCAAAACCGAACCCAGAAAAAACTTCCCTTGCCTGGAAAGCATGGGCGATTCCTCCTGGATAACTTTTCTCTAATGTAGTCAAAAGCCTTATCTAACAGAACTGATTTGACCAAACCCGTAAGTCCCATAGTCAGATCAGGGAAAAGATTGCACTTGGATCATAGAGACCAACGCTTTTTTCCTCATTGAGAGGCAGAGCCGTTGATTCTTTTCCATAGAACAATTTTTGTATGGGATTTACTTCATCTATCGTACCATAACATAATTGAGTCTCAATTTAGAGATCCATCACTCTAGCCTAACCCCATCCAATCCCATGGGTTAGCCAACCGCCCATATCATTCATTCACATCACGATTCACATGACATCACATCCATTCACATCCCATATCATTCATTCACATCCTCATTCACATGACATCACATCCATTCACATATCATATCATTCATTCACATCCCGATTCACATGACATCACATCTCATCCATTCATTCACATTTATTTGATTCACATCGCATCTCATCACATCTATCCACCTCACATTCTCATCACCTCTATTCACATCCATCCAACCATCCATTCATTTCCATCTATCCGATTCACATCACATCTCATCACATCTATCCACATCTATGCACCTCACATTCTCATCACTTCTATTCATATCACATCCATCCATCCATTCATTCATATCTATCTGATTCTCATCACATTTCATCTCATCTATTCTCATCACAATCGTTTAAACATAAAATTTAAGAGAATTCTAATTTTTGATCTAAAGATTCTTCACGCATCTATTTATGTATAAAATCAACTTCAGTGGGAATAACAATTTTAACAAAATCCTTTTATGCAACTATTTATGCATAAAATCAATTTTAAGAAAAATAACACTTTTAAAATAAAAATAAATCCTTTATGCATCTTTCTATGCATAAAATCAATTTGAATGAAATTAACACTTTTGGAATAGAAATAAATCCTTTATGCATAAAATCAATTTTAATGAAAATAACACTTTTAGAATAAAAATAAATCTTTTATACATCTTTCTATGCATAAAATCAAAATTAATGAGAATAACTCTTTTGAAATAAAAATAAATTCCTTTATGCATCTTTCTATGCATAAAATCAAAATTAATGGGAATAACTCTTTTGAACTAGAAATAAATTCCTTTATGCATCTTTCTATGCATAAAATCAAAATTAATGAGAATAACTCTTTTGAATTAAAAATAAATTCCTTTATGCATCTTTCTATGCATAAAATCAAAATTAATGAGAATAACTCTTTTGAAATAAAAAAAAATCTTTTATGCATCTTTCTATGCATAAATTCAATTTTGATGGGAATAACACTTTTGAAATAAAAACAATTCTTTTATGCATCTTTCTATGCATAAATTCAATTTTAATGGAAATAACACTTTTGAAATAAAAAAATAATTCTTTGATGCATCTTTCTATGCATAAATTCAATTTTAATGGGAATGACACTTTTGAAATAAAAATAAATCTTTTAGAATGCACAAACGGAAGGAATTACTCTTTTAGAATAACCTAATGATAAACTTTAGTTCCATAAAATTTAAGAAAATTTTGCCATAACCTCCTTTGTATGGCTGACCATTTCTCAATTTTAACATTCAATTTATGACTTGAGTTAATCCAATTTGAATTCTGACTACTCCATTTTTTAAAAATCAAGAGAGTAAACATTGAAAAGAGTTTAATCAATCTTTTAATTAAACTTTATAGGATTAAGAAGGGTTGAATTGTAAAGAAGAGAAGGGGGTGGCCTTTCCATCAAGGCATAGCATCAGATTTTAATTCAAACATTTACAAAGCATAAAATTTAAGAAAACCATAGATTTAAAATTCACAATAAGTAAGAATTAAGCTTACATGGAACTTGTAAGCTTTCCTTTGGCTTGAGGGATTGATGGTTCTACTCTTTTTTGCAACAAGAGGCCACCAGTTCTTTTGGAGAGGATTTAGTCAAAAACAATTGAATTATCAATTGAATTCAATGTATTTGACTCAGGGGAGGAGTAGAGTAACAGTGCATAAATACTATTTACCTTTTACAAAGGAGGAGGCTTCTATTTGTAGGTAAAAATGAGCCTCTAACCAAGCAAACTGATTCTAGAATTTTCCAGATCAGTTTGGTCAATTTTTGGCCATTTTTGGGTCAATTTAGCTCACTTTTTGGATCTAGTTGAAATAGGAGAGAGGAGAGATGAAAATATCTCATTATTTGTGAGTTTAAAACTCATACACACATGTGAAATAGGTGCCTCCTTCATGAGGGGAATTCCCCACACTGAGGTGTCAAAAATGCATCATTTCCTCTAAATATCTCTTCCTTTTTAACTAATAAACCTTGTCCTTAGTCAACTCTTCATCTTATGTGAGTATTTACTCATTTTTAGGGGATTTTTCTTTTATTCTTCAATTTATCTCCTCTTTACATTTGGATTAATCTTATTGGTCCATAGGAACCTTAATCCAAAATTTTCAGAAAATCTGGACCCTTGGGCGGCTAAGGTCCTTTTTACCTATTTTCAATTTATTCCAATTGCACACTGGAAAGTTCTTTTTGAATTTCTGTTTTAGGGGAAATCATTTTAATAAGAAGGGATATTTTTCCATCCAAAGATATCTAGAAATTGAATTATCTCTCTCTAGAATATTTTCTCTCTCTAGGCCAAAACAGATAGAAACAAGATCTGTTATTATTCTAAAAAGGGGATTGACTACAAGGAGAGAAACTGGACATCTTGAAGGGCAGGGGGAGGAATCTTACATCCTACCCCACTTAAAAAATGTGAGATGTCCTCATCTCGGAGGTGGAGTATGATCTCTTTCATCTTCTTCTTCTTCTTCAATCACTTCTAGCATTACTGCCTTAGAAGTGGACGACTGATTTGGGAACACTCTGTTTAACTTCCCTTATTTTGAGGCAGAGGTCTTGCATTACTTTGGTTTGAAACTATGGGTTGGTTAGAGGGTCTACCTCTGGGATTTTCCTGATTTTGGCGGATAGAAACCTGATTACTCTTTCTGGAAGGAAGGAGCCGGAGTCTGGAATCTTGATCCCTGATTTCCCTACCCTGAAAACCTTGATCCAAAAGGAGTTGGACAATCCATACTAGGATGTCCAAATCCTTGACAGCTATAGCATTTCACTCCCTTGTTCAAGGGTGGAACTTCTGAAGTTGAATTCCAGGGGATTGAGTTTCGGGAAAGGGACGTTTCTTCCATTCTGAAACTTTTCATATCCTGGGCTTGACCCTGATATCTCTTAGGCGGTGGAAGGTTGGAATCACCTTTTGGAATTAATAACCTATTGAAAGGTTATGGTGCTGGCTTTGGTGGGACCTTGACATTCAAGGCCTTGGAGAAATCCTTCGCCATCCGCCGCACTGCTTGGGCCATGGTGGAAACTGGCTTGGTGGCGAGTATTTGAGGAGGAGAGCGAACTCTTGGTGATATAATTCAATAGTTCTGCTCCCCTGGGTTAACTCTAAGAATTCGTTCATCTTTGTTTCCAGAAAGCTGGGAGGACAGAACGTCGTCCCTAGGTAAATTTTGAGATCATTTCATGTTTGGGTATTCCGATCCAAACGGTTTGTCTCGCAGCGGTTTTTCCATGCCACTCTAGCTGTTTCTACTATCTTCAGCCTTGCAAGAGACATTTTGCTCTTCTCATTATACCCGATGACATCAAAGTACTATTCCATTGCTTCGATTCACTTCTCCACAGCCTCGCCCAAGTTTTCCCCTTCACCCTTGAAAGGTCCAGGCTGTGAACTATGAAGAGTTTTACGAACATCCAAGTTGAGCTCTTTCTCATCGAGTTGGGGGTTATCATTTCTACCACGATGACCTCGATCCATGTTTCTATCAATATGAAAAATCTTGTTAAGTCCCTTTATTTATGATTCACATCCGATTTTTGATTCATCTGATTTTGGGGTTCGTTAGATAGGCCAGCTCCCCACAGAATCATGGGATAAAGATACTCGCATTATCAGATAACAATTCATTCAGAACATATCATTCATATCTTTAACACAATAATGGTCTATTAGATCGAAATTTCCATCTAAAAACAGTACTCCATGGGGGATTTCAATTTTATATATTTTTAATTTGTCATCCCTTAACTTGATCCACTGGGTCAAGAGTTAACAGTAGCAATCGTTGAGCACAATCCACTAATCTCATAGTGATTTGCTGAAGTCATTATCCTCATTCTAGTTACGAACATCAGCACATAGTAACCGGCAATATATTCACATATCAAAATGGAAACTCCATTGAAGATTAGCAAGATCAACCAATGGATCCATATAAAAGGGCCATGGACTCATCCGTTGAGGACCAGCAAGGTCAATCAACCAGATCCATGCCGGAATTCAGAAAACAACTCTTACTCATTGTTCCAATATCTTCCACGATGCACGTGTGGGTATCGTCGGTGACCCAGAGCCCGAGCATCGTATGGTCAGCACCCTCTAGGATCCTTCGCAGATGACCTAGCACTTCACTCATAGGCTGCTTCCTTGGTCCCTCATCCACCGTACCCGAAGCTCACCATTTTAATTGAACTGAGGCCGGTCAAGACCTTGCTATGCAAGACGTCCTCCATTGACTCTCTGTTAGAAGCTATTGCAACTTTATCAGCTAGGTCTCCACGACCTTAATCACAAGATGATCAAAATGCTTCCCCAGCATTCTTGACATAAAACAGTCATTTAAAAACAGCCATAAATATAGTTTCTATAACGAACTCTCGTCTTTCCACAATAATCAACATTACTTAATCCACATTCATTTCATATAAATTTCCATTCTCATTCAATTGCATCGTCTTCCATCTCATCACTTCTTTCCTCAAATATCCTCATCAGATCTCTACATCCACTCGCATTTACCCATATCCACGTCTCATCCCATCACATTCATTCACATCTCATCCATTCATATTTACCTGATTCGCATCACATTCATCACATCTCGATTTACATGACATCGCACACACATCCATTCTCATCCCATATCATTCATTCACATCCCGATTCACATGACATCACATTCGTTTAAACATAGAATTTAAGACGCATCTTTTTATGCATAAAATGAACTTCAGTGGGAATAACAATTTTAACAAAATCCTTTTATGCATCTATTTATGCATAAAATCAATTTTAAGAAAAATAACACTTTTAAAATTAAAAAAAATCCTTTATGCATCTTTCTATGCATAAAACCATTTTTAATGAAATTAACACTTTTGGAAAAAAATAAATCCTTTATGCATCTTTCTATGCATAAAAATCAACTTTAATGAAAATATCACTTTTGGATTAAAAATAAATCTTTTATACATCTTTCTATGCACAAAGTCAAAATTAATGAGAATAACTCTTTTGAAATAAAAATAAATTCCTTTATGCATCTCTCTATGCATAAAATCAGAATTAATGAGAATACCTCTTTCGAATTAAAAATAAATTCCTTTATGCATCTTTCTATGCATAAAATCAAAATTAATGAGAATGACTCTTTCAAATTAAAAATCAATTCCTTTATGCATCTTTCTAAATCAAAATTATTGAGAATAACTCTTTTGAAATTTAAAAAAAACTTTCATGCATCTTTCTATGCATAAATTCAATTTTGATGGGAATAACACTTTTGAAATAAAAACAATTCTTTTATGCATCTTTCTATGCATAAATTTAATTTTAATGGGAATAACACTTTTGAAATAAAAAAATAATTCTTTGATGGATCGTTTTATGCATAAATTCAATTTTAATGGGAATGACACTTTTGAAATAAAAATAAATCTTTTAGAATGCACAAACAGAAGGAATTCCTCTTTAGAATAAATTAATAAACTTTAGTTCCATAAAATTTAAGAAAATTTTACCATAACCTCCTTTGTATGACTGACCACCATTTCTCAATTTTAACATTCAATTTATGACTTGAATTAATCCAATTTGAATTCTAATATCTCTAATCTACTCCATTTTCCAAAAATCAAGAGAGTAAACAATGAAAAGAGTTTAATCAATCTTTTAAATAAACTTTCTAGGATTAAGAAGGGCTAAATTGTAAAGAAGAGAAGGGGGTGGCCTTTCCATCAAGGCATAGCATTAGATTTTAATTCAAACATTTACAAAGCTTAAAATTTAAGAAAACCATAGATTTAAAATTCACAATAAGTAAGGATTAAGCTTACATGGAACTTGAGGGATTGAGGGTTCTACTCTTGTTTGCAACAAGAGTGGCCACCAGTTCTTTTGGAGAGGATTTAGTCAAAAACAATTGAATTATCAATTGAATTCAATGTATTTGACTCAGGGGAGGAGTAGAGTAACAATGCATAAACACTATTAACCTTTTACAAAGGGGGAGGCTTATATTTATAGGGAAAAATGAGCCTCTAACCAAGAAAACTGATTCTAGAATTTTCCAGATCAGTTTGGTCAATTTTTGACCATTTTTGGGTCAATTTAGCTCACTTTTTGGATCTAGTTGGAACAGGAGAGAGGAGAGATGAAAATATCTCATTATTTGTGAGTTTAAAACTCATCCACACATGTGAAATAGGCACCTCCTTCATTAGGGAAATTCCCCACACTGAGGTGTAAAAAATGCATCATTTCCTCTAAATATCTCTTCTTTTTTAACTATAAACCTTGTCCTTAGTCAACTCTTCATCTTATGTGAGTATTTACTCATTTTTGAGGATTTTTCTTTTATTCTTCAATTTATCTCCTCCCTACATTTGGATTAATCTTATTGGTCCATAAAAACCTTAATCCAAAATTTTCAAAAAATCTGGACCCACGGGCGGCTAAGGTCCTTTTTACCTATTTTCAATTTATTCCAATTGCACACTGGAAAGTTCTTTTTGAATTTTTGTTTAGGGGAAAATCATTTCAATAAGAAGGGATATTTTTCCATCCAAAGATATCTAGAAACTGAATTATCTCTCTCTAAAACATTTTCTCTCTCTAGGCCAAAACAGATAGAAAGAAGATCTGTTATTATTCTGAAAAGGGGATTAATTACAGGGGGAGAAACTGGACATCTTGAGGGGCAGGGGGACGAATCTTACATTCTCTTTTTTAATTGAGAATTATCCAAGTTTTCTTGATGGATAATTGTACATTCTTTCTCAAATTTCTCAAACTAAGATACATTCAATATTCTTCTTTTTTAATAAAAGATTCATGGAATTTACAAAATCAATTCTACCCATTTTTCTTAAGAAAATGATAATACTCAGAATTCTACTTTTGATAAATACTCATAGTTTGAATTATGCCAAAAATTCCTCTTTTAAGATTTAATTGTTTGGATCTGGAATATCATGGGAATTCCTCTTTTTACGTCTAAATTCTTATGCATAAAAATAAATTTATCAAAAATTCCTCTTTTCTCTTAATTAATTAATTATGCATAAATACTAAAAAGTATTTTTCATGAATATGATCAAAATAATTCTTCTTGCATAAAATATCTAAACCTAGAATATGATAGGAATTCCTATTTTTGCTTTATTCAAAATATGCATAAAATTAAGATTTATATTTTTTCTGGAAAATTTTGCCAAAGCTTCGCTGCTGCAATTACTGATAATATTAAATTTTCTATTTGAATTGAAAACTTGTAATGAAAATATGATAGAAACTCCTCTTTTAGACTTAAAATTAAATTATGCATACATAGCATAATTATAGCTATAATTATAAGCATAATTATGATTATTTCTCTTACTTAAACTAGAATAACCATTCCTCATTTCTAAAATTGTTAGTATAATCCCCTTTAAATTTAGAATGAGTTACGGTGATTTTTCCTACTCATAATCAAGCTAAAAAGACTTAACCATCATTTTTTTCTAAATTCAAATCATGAAAATATCAATTCTCATTCTCTAACTCATCAAGCCTAGAGTTTAGATTGAAACAAGAGATTATCATTGAAAATCATCCTTTTACTAAGGATCTAGCCATAAAGATGATTAATCTTTTCAAGAGAGAGATTTTCTTAAAGAAAACATTATAATTAAGCATAAAGATTAACATAATTCTAATTAGACATTATGAATCTTTGGAAATCTTGATTTGAAGAAAGAACCATTACTTTGAAAGCTTCTCATGCTTGAGAGGGGTTGAGAAGAAGAAAATCATTGAGATAATTCAAAAAAAACCATTAAAATAGGATTACCTTTGAATTATGCTTGATTCTTTGGCTAGAAGTGAAGCCCCCAAGAAAGTCCTTGGCCACCAAGAGAGAGAGAAATCTCCAAGAGAGGTTGGAGGAGAGAGAAGCTCCAAAATTCTCAAGAGAAGAGGGAAATTAGAGAGATAATAGAAATAAGCTAATTTAGAGACAATACTGGCATGGTAATGCCCCAATATAAAAATACAAAAGAATGAGGGTCTATTTATAGGTGAGGGAGGCCACTAACCAAGTCTAACTGTGTTCTAGAGCCTTCCAGCTTTAGTTTGACCCAATTTGGACAAGATTTAGATCAGTTTGGCTCCCTTTTTGATCTAGTTTACATTAGGAGAGAGAAGAGATAAAAATATCACATTTTTTTTGAATTAAAAAACCTAAGCAATGATGATGAAGAAGACACCTAGCTCAAGTGGGTTTCCCACCTTACTGAGGTGTCAAAAAATGCATCATTTCACCTAAATATCACATTTTTTACTAATATACCTTAGTTTTTAACTAATAAACCTTGTACTCAGTCAACTCTTCATCTTATGTGAGCATTTACTTATTTTTAGGCTATTTTCTTTTATTCATTGTATTTATCTCATCCCAACACTTGGATTGATCCTATTGGCTCTTTGGAACCTTATTTGGACCTTAATCCAATTGTTTTTGAGAATGTGGACCCTTAGGCTAAGGTCTCTTATACACATATTCAATTAATTCCTAATGCACATTGGAAAGTTCATTTTGAACTTTTATTTTAGGAGAATTCATCTTAGACATTAGGAGGATTTTTGCATCCAAAAATATCTCAAATTTGAATTACCTCCCTTTAGACATTTTCTCTCTTAAGGCCAAAACAGGGTAAAACAAGATCTTTTTTCATTTTTGAGGGAAAGATGATTACAAGAGATAGAAGGGGAGGTTCTTACACCTTCACATCACAAAAGCTGGAGGGAGGAATCTTACATTTAGGTATTGACACCAAATCCCAAGTCTCATTTCCATACAATGCATCTATCTCCTCATCCACAGCTTTCTCCCAACACACATTTCTAATAGCCTTTGGCTCTTCCAGATCTTCGTAACTTTCCATTCATGGCTTCCATAGTCTTCTTCACATCAGCTGTCCTCATTACTGGAATCCCAAGCTCCTCATCAAGGCTAATCTCCGAGACACTAGAATCTCCATCAACAAGAGAATGACCCCTGCAGAAATGTCAGGCATACCAAGAGGCTCAACCACTTTCTCTTTGCCTTTATGTGATATACTAACTACATTTTCAGGACTGGTATTATGACGTAGCCTGCCACTCCATGCTCTATCAAAACAAAACCACTAGATAAGGACTCTCCTGGTCCACTTAATGGACTGTGATTGCTAACCTGAATTCTATGCAACCACATTTCCACTTACATTAGCCCCAATAGCATCCTTTTCAGCAGCATACCAGCTACTCATCTCATCAAATACAACATCCCTACTTACCCTCAATTCATGTGTAGTAGGATTATAACACCTATATCTCTTTTGCTCAAGGGAATACCCAATAAACACACATTTTTTTGCTTTTAGATCCATCTTGGTACATAACTCGTCAAGCACATGCACATCTGCAATACATCCAAAAACTTTCTAATGAGACAAACTAAGTTTCTTGCCAGTAAACTTGTCTTCTGGCATTACATCATGTATGGCTACTGTTCAAGATATAAACTGTTGTGGACACAACCTCAACCCGGCATATTCTACTCAGTCTCATCAATGCTCGTGCTATCTTGGCAATGTACCTATTTTTCCTCTTAGCAACTCCATTTTACTGCTGCGGAGTGTATCTACATGTAAATTGTCTCTGAATGCCATTCTTTTGCAAGAATTCAGAGAACTCATTGGAGAGGTATTCTCCCCCTCCATCTGACCTTAGGCACTTTACATGCTTTCCAGTCTATTTTTTAACATAACTCTGAAATTTTGAAAAACGAGTGAACACTTCACACTTCTCCTTCATGAAGTACACCCACACTTTCCTTGTGTGGTCATCGATGAATGTTACATAATAGTACCTACAGCCACCCATAGACATAGTCTTTGCAAAACCCCAGACATCTCAATGCACAACATCTAGCACATTCCTGCTCACATTTTTGTCATGTGGAAATACATGTCTTGTTTACTTTTCAAATTGACATGCTTCACGAACTTTCTACATACCTTCAACTTTAAATTTAGGCAGCCCTGTCACAATTTGTTTAGTCTGCATAGACTTCATTCTTTGCACATTTACATGTCCAATTCTCTTATGCCAAATGTCTATATCTGCAACAACTCCTGAACCATTTGCAAACATTACAGCACTCACTTCAGGCATATTCACATTCAATGTAAACATTCTCCCCACTCCAGTTGCCTTTTGCAACCAACCTGCACCTATCTTTGAAGTCTTCTACATAATAGCCATCATGGTGGTTAAACCGAACTTGCAAACCCTCCTCAATCATCTGGCCAATAGAAACCATATTCTTTGGAATGTTTGGAACATAGTACATCTTCAAGGTACTTCACTTTATCATCCTCCATAGACAATGGCACATCTCCAACATGGGCGATCAGATAAGCAGTGCCATCCCCTGTTTCAACAAAACCTGTAAGATCCCTGTCCCCACCGCGCAACAAATTCAAGGGTGCTAGCAGCTGAAGTAGCACTTCTTGCGCGAGGCAGGGTCCCACACTCGGGACCTCGCCCACGGATATCCGGACAAGAGACTAATCCTTCCGTTTTTCCAAAATCGAACCCGAAAAAACTTCCTTTGCCCGAAAAGCACGGGCGATTCCACCAGGATAACTTTTCCCTAATGTGGTCAAAAGCCTTAACTAACTGAGCTCATCTGACCGAACCCGTAAGTCCCATAGTCAGATCAGGGAAAAAGACTGTACTTGGATCATAGAGACCAACGCTTTTTTCCTCATTGAGAGGCACAACCGTTGATTCTTTTTCATAGAACAATTTTTGTCCGGAATTTACTTCATCTATCGAACTAAACAGAAATTGAGTCTCGATTTACGGATCCATCAGTCCAGCCTAACCCCATCCAGTCCCATGGGTTAGCCAACCACCCAACCACTGTAGTGATGGGATCCAATTAGGAATTTGGTTAGGTTTTGTCTCGGGACCAGGGAAAAGAGTTCCCAGGCCCCCTAGCCGGATGTTCATGACACCACTTACACACCCAATATGAAATTGCCTTTTTTCTCAACATCCACTATCTTTAAAACAATCCTTTAATGAAACCATTGTGTCACTGATCACAATCCTCAAAATCTCTAGTTGAATCCTTATTTCTAATCATTCCTTCATCGATGTACTTATGGCATCATTGGCAACCAGAATGCTCACCACCTGTTCACTCAGGGGCCTTTTCGATAGTTCCTAGCTCATAGTAACCGGCAATATATTCTCATAACAAAATGGAATCTCCGTGGAAGATCAGCAAGATCAATCAACAGATCCATATAAAAGAGTCATGGACTCATCTGTTGAGGACCAGCAAGGTCAATCAACCATATCCACACCCGAATTCAGAAAACAACTCTTGATCCTATATCTTCCCCGACGTACTTGTGGGTATCTTTGGTGAGACCCAGAGCCCGAGCACCGTATAGTCAGCACCCTCTAGGATCCTTCGCAGGTCACCTAGTGCTTCACTCATAGGCCACTTCCTTGGTCCCTCATCCACTGTATCGGAAGCTCGCCATTTTAATCAAACCAAGGATGGTCAAGACCTCGGTCGAAGACCTTGCCACACGAGACGTCCTCCATTGACTCTCTGTCAGCAGTTGCAACTTTATCAGTTAGGTCTCCACTACCTTAATCACAAGACGGTCAATATGCTTCCCCAGCATTCTTGACACAAAACAATCATTTTATAAACAGTTCACAAATACAGTTTCTATAATGAATTCACATCTTTCCAGATTGTTCCACATCAATCCATATTACTTAACCCAAATCCAAATCATATGTGTATCCATTCTTGACCAGATACATCATTTTCCATCTCATCACATCAAATTCATTCACATCACATATCATTTGTTCACATCCCAATTCACATGTCATTTGTTCACATCCCAATTCACATGTCATCACATCTCATCCATTCACTCATATCGACGTCACATCATTTCACATACACATTCGCATTCATTATTCCACATACACATCCACATCCATACATCCACTTTCACATCCGTATTCATACATACATATCCATATCCACATCCATACATCCACTTCCACATTCATACATCCACATCCACATCCACATCCACATCCATACATCCATTTCCACATCCACATCCACATCCATACATCCATTTGCACATCCACATTCATACATCCATACCCACATCCACATTCATACATCCACATCCACATTCACATTCATACATCCACATACATCCATTTCCACATCCACATCCACATCCATACATCCATTTTTACATCCACATTCATACATCCATATCCACATCCACATTCATACATCCACATCCCCATTCACATTCATACATCCACATCCACATTCATACATCCACTTCCACATCCACATTCATACATCCACATCTCCATTCACATTCATACATCCACATCTACATTCATACATCCACATCCATATCTACATTCATACAACCGCACATCCACATTCACATTCATACATCCACATCCACATCTACATTCATACATCCACAAATCCATTTCCACATCTATACATCCACATTCACATCTACATCCATACATCCACATCCATATCTACATCCATACATCCATTTTCACATCCACATTCGTACATCCACATCCACATTCATACATCCACATCTACATCCACATCCACATCCATACATCCACATCCATATCTACATTCATACATCCATTTTCACATCCACATTCGTACATCCACATCCACATCCACATCCACATTCACATCTACATCCACATCCATATCTACATTCATACATCCATTTTCACATCCACATTTGTACATCCACATCCACATTCATACATCCACTCCACATCCACATCCATACATCCACATTCACATCTACATCCATACATCCACATCCATATCTACATCCATACATCTATTTTCACATCTACATTCGTACATCCACATCCACATTCATACATCCACATCCACATCCACATCCATACATCCACATTCACATCTACATCCATACATCCACATCCATATCTACATCCATACATCCATTTTCACATCCACATTCGTACATCCACATCCACATTTATACATCCACATCCACATCCATATATAGAATATAAGAGAATTCTAATTTTTTGATATAAAGATTCTTTATGCATCTAATTAGGCACAAAGACAACTCTAGCACAAACAACACTTTTATAAAAATCCTTTTATGCATCTATTTATGCATAAATTCAATTTTAAGGAAAATAACACTTTCGAATTAAAAATAAACCTTTTATGCATTTTACTATGCAAAAATTCCATTTTAATGAGAATAACACTTTTGAATTAAAAATCAATCTTTTATGCATCTTCCTATTGTTGAGATATCGAGCTCTAGTAAGGCGGTGGACACTGATGACCCGCTTGGGGGATAGACCCCACACTTACACCACTGGCATGGTTGGTGAGATCTTGGGTGATATGCGGCCAGTGGGATGACAGGCTGTGTGACAGCCACTCTAGAGACTCGCATAATTATAGCGCCAGCTCATTTAGTCGGGTTCACACTATAGAGAACCCGTGTATGTATTGGTTGAGTACCTTTCATATTGTGTGTACTCTTATCTTGTATATGGTGTGTTGAGTGTTGAGTAGAGAAGAAGAAGATTTTCAGCCTCTCACCTTGTGTGTTCTCTATTAGGGTTTTGTGAGTGTGTGTGTGTGCTTGCAAGAGCTCAAGCTTTCTTCCCTCTGCATCTTTTCATGGTATCAGAGCCTAGTTTGTGCTAAGGGCTGAGCTGCAAGCAAGAGAACCACAGGAAGCGGTACGAGGGTAAGAGCTTCAACTACTCTTCCCTATTGTGTTGGTGACTACACCCTTGTCGGGAGCTCTACGGGAGGCACCGACAAACGGTCTCTGATTGAGGAGCTTTCTTTGCGGGAGTAAAGCTATAGGGCAACTATGTAGTCCTATTGGACTGTGATTTTCAGGCCGAAAACGCGTTTCGGGCACGTCTGGACCTCCGTTTTTCAAAAAGCAGGCGATTTCGAGCACTGCGGGTAAGTCATCGATTCTCTGCAGAACTCTGTTTTAAGAACTGTAGGAAGACAGATTGACTGTGCAGACACTGTGGGTACTGCAAAGAGGTCTACAGTTGCCATTGGGTGTATGTATGCACATTGAAGTCACTGGTTGTGACATTTGAGAGTACTACAATACCGCTGTGCAGAAAATACAGCAGTTTGTGCAGAAAAACCAGAGTGCAGTTTTTGGTAAAATTGTGTGTTTGGCAAGATGTCTAATGATGGCATAACACAGAGAGAACACAGATTATGGCTGAGAAGCTGGATAAGAAAAACTTCCATGCTTGGAGGTTCAGGTTAACGAATTTCCTGATGGGAAAAGGCTATTGGGACTACATAGAAGGTGAGCATGAAGAGGCACCGGAGATACCGGATATAAATCCGACTGCTGCAGATGTGAAAGAGTTTAAAGACTGGAACCAAGGAGCCAGGAAGGTTATGTATTGGCTTTCCATTAGTATACAGGACACCATGATTGGGCACATTCAAGATGCCAAGTCCCCCAAGGAGGCGTGGGACACCTTGGTAAAGCTCTATGAAACAAATACCAAGGCACGTAAGATACAGTTGAAGAATGAACTTCATACTGTGGAGAAAAAGAGCATGTTTGTGAATGACTATGCGCTGAAGATAAAGGGTATTGTGGAATCCCTTGCATCTATTGGTGTGTCAGTAGATGATGATGACAAGGTGAAAGTTTGTCTACGTGGTCTCGGGCCACAATACAAGGCGTTCAAGACGTCCATTCAGACTCGAGAAAACATTTCCAACTTTACAGATTTGGTGTCTATGCTGATTATCGAAGAGAAGAGCTTGGGTGAAGACCAACAGTCTTTACAAAGCAAAAACAGTTCAGAGCAACAGGCCTTCTACACGAGTTTAGGAAGAGGACGAGGTAGAGGAGGCCGTGGACGCGGTCAAGGGGGTGGCCGAATAGGTAATCAGAATTATGGCCAGCAGCAGCAGTAGCAACAACAGTCCCAGAATCAACAACAACAACAACAACACGCAGGTGGAAGAGGCAAATTCAGAGGCAGGGGGAGTCAAAGAGGCCATGGAAATTGGCAAAGGCAATATAATGATGCACGTGAATGCTATTATTGTGGTAAGCCTGGACATGTGCAGTCAGAATGTTATAAGAAGCAGGCTGACATGCAAAATGGGAAAGTGCAGCAAAACAACTATGCATCCTCAAGCAGAAATAATGAGGATAATGAAAGGTTGTTTGTTATGCAGCATGTTGTGAATGCCATGTCTGAAAATGTTGATGCAGCACAAAAAGATAATGTATGGTATGTGGATTCAGGCGCTTCGAACCACATGACGAGTCATGGGGAGTGGTTCAAGGAGATGAAAAACCCGGAAAGACCAGGTTTTATGGAAACAGGGGATGACACTCATAACCAATTGCCCACGTTGGAGATGTGCCATTGTCTATGCAGGATGGCAAAGTGAAGTACCTTGCAGATGTAATTCACGTTCCGAACATAACCAAGAATCTGGTTTTAGTTGGCCAGATGATTGAGCAGGGTTTGCAGGTTCGGTTTAACCCTGATGGGTGTTATGTTGAAGATTTCAAAGACAATTACAGGTTGGTTGCAAAAGGCAACAGAGTGGGCAGAATGTTTACGTTGAATGTAGACATGCCTGAAATGAGTGCTGCGATGTTTGCAAATGGTTCAGGAATTGTTGCAGACACAGACATTTGGCATAAAAGGATTGGACATGTAAATGTGTAGAGATTGAAGTCTATGCACACAAAAGGAATTGTGACAGGGCTGCCAAAATTTAAAGTGAAAGGTATGCAGAAAATATGTGAAGCATGCCAATTTGGGAAGCAAACAAAGCATGTGTTTCCATGTAACAGATATGTGAGCAGAAATGTACTAGATGTTGTGCATTCAGATGTATGGGGTCCTACGAAGACCATATCTATGGGAGGCTACAGGTATTATGTGACTTTCATTGATGACCACACAAGGAAAGTGTGGGTATACTTCATGAAGGAGAAGAGTGAGGTGTTCACTCACTTTCAGAATTTCAGAGTTTTGGTTGAAAAGCAAACAGGGAAATATGTAAAGTGCCTAAGGTCAGATGGAGGGGGAGAGTACTTCTCCAATGAGTTCTTTAAATTCTTGAAGAAGAATGGTATTCGGAGATAGTTTACATGCAGATATACTCCGCAGCAAAATGGAGTTGCTGAGCGGAAAAATAGGCACATTGCTGAGATTGCGCGAGCATTGATGGAAGAGAAGAATATGTCGCATTGCTATTGGGCTGAGGCTGTTTCTACAGCAGTATACATCATGAACAGGACTCCAACTGCAGCCATACATGATGTAACTCCAGAGGAGAGGTTTACTGGCAGAAAACCAGATTTGTCTCATCTGAAAGTCTGGATGCATTGCATATGTGCATGTGCTAGATGAGCTAAGAACTAAGCTGGATCCAAAAGCTGAAAAATATGTGTTTATTGGATACTCCCTTGAGCAAAAGGGATACAGGTGTTATAACCCTACTACACGTGAGTTGAGGGTAAGCAGGGATGTTGTCTTTGATGAGATGAGTAGCTGGTATGCTGCTGAAAAAGAAGTTGTTGGGGCTGATGTGAGTGGAAGTGTGGTTGCACAGAATGCAGGTCAGCAATCACAGTCCTTGAGTGGACCAGGAGAGTCCTCATCTAGTGGGTCTATTGATAGACCATGGCGTGGCAAGCTACGTCATAATACCAGTCCTGCAAATGTGATTAGTACATCACGTAAAGGAAAAGAGAAAGTGGTTGAGCCCCTTGGTATGCCTGACATTTCTGCAGGGCATTCTCATGTTGATGGAGAGTCTAGTGGCTCAGATATGAGCCTTGATGAGGAGCTTGGGATCCCAGCTAGGAGAACACCTGGTGTAAAGAAGGCTATGGAAGCCATGAATGAAAACCTGCGAAGATCAGGGAGAGTGAAGAACCCTGTGCAGAGATTTACATATGATGGTTATGTGGCACATCACTATACATATATGGCAAAGGTTGTGCAGGTTGTAGAGCCCACATGCATTGATGAGGCTGTTGGAAATGTGTGTTGGGAGAAAGCTATGGATGAGGAGATGGATGCACTATATGGAAATGAAACTTGGGACTTAGTGCAATTGCCTGAAGGCAAGAAAGCCATTGGATGCAAGTGGGTGTACAAAGTTAAACATAACAGTGATGGAAGCATAAACAGGTACAAGGCTAGATTGGTAGCCAAAGGATATGCGGAGACTTATGGGATTGATTATGAGGAAACTTTCAGCCCAGTTGCCAAGATGGCAACGGTGAGAGTTGTGATAGCAGTGGCTGCATCAAAGCAATGGTCTTTACATCAGATGGATGTAAAGAATGCATTCTTGCATGGGGATTTGCAAGAAGAGGTGTATATGTTGCAGCCACCTGGTTATGAGGATGTGGGTCACCCCGAGTATGTTGGCAGGTTGAAGAAAGCCTTGTATGGCTTAAAGCAAGCACCAAGAGCATGGTCTGACAAGATTTCTGAATATCTTGTCACTATTGGCTTTCATGTAGCCAATGCAGATTTCTCGTATGTGAGACATGGTGATAGAGGAGTTGTGCTTGTTGTCATCTATGTAGATGACTTGATCATTACGGGGGACCATGATGCAGAGATCTTTGATGTAAAGATCCTGCTTAGACAGAAGTTCGAGATGAAGGATCTGGGGGAGCTCAGATATTTCTTGGGCATTGAGGTGATTAGGTCACCACATGGTATTGGATTACTGCAGAGACAGTATGGCTTGGACATGTTGTCCAAGTATGGTATGACAGGCTGTAAGCCTATTTCTGTGCCATTGGATCAGAATGGCAAGTTGAGTGCAGATTCAGGAGAGATCTTGGAGGATCCTACTATGTACAGACGCATAGTAGGAAGTTTGATCTACATGACGATCACCAGACCAGATTTGAGCTATGCTGTTAGGTTGGTGAGTCAGTTTATGCAGGTTCCACAGAAACCGCATTTGGATGCAGTGAGACGCATACTGAGGTATGTGAAGTCTACTTTGCATTGTGGACTATTCTATGAGACTGGGACAGAGATATGTGTACATGGGTACACAGATGCTGATTGGGCTGGTAGTATCTCAAATAGAAGATCTACCAGTGGATTCATGTTTTCTTTGGGGAGTGCTGCTGTGACTTGGAGCAGCAAGAAGCAGCCTACGGTTGCTCTATCGAGTACAGAGGCTGAGTAGAGGAGCTGCTATGGCAGCATGTGAGGTATCTTGGTTGAGAAAGCTACTTACAGATTTGGGTCTATCAGTGGTGGATAGACAAGTTGTCATTTTCTGTGACAACATTAGCAGTATACAGTTGGCCAGGAACCCAGTCTTTCATGCTCGTACGAAGCACATAGAGGTCCACTACCACTTCGTCAGAGAGAAGGTCTTGGTTGGAGACCTTGACCTTGTTTATGTCAGCACAGAGGATCAGGTAGCTGACATCTTCACCAAAGCATTGGGTACAGAGAAGCTCCGCAGATTCAGGGCTTCGCTTCGTGTACATGAGATGGAGTTGAGCTCGAGGGGGATTGTTGAGATATCGAGCTCTAGTGAGGCGGTGGACACTGATGACCCGCCTGGGGGATAGGCCCCACACTTACACCACTGGCATGGTTGGTGAGATCTTGGGTGATATGCGGCCAGTGGGATGACAAGCTGTGTGACAGCCACTCTAGAGACTGGCATAGTTATAGCGCCAGCTCATTTAGTCGGGTTCACACTATAGAGAACCCATGTATGTATTGGTTGAGTACCTTTCATATTGTGTGTACTCTTATCTTGTATATGGTGTGTTGAGTGTTGAGTAGAGAAGAAGAAGATTTTCAGCCTCTCACCTTGTGTGTTCTCTATTAGGGTTTTGTGAGTGTGTGTGTGTGCTTGCAAGAGCTCAAGCTCTCTTCCCCCCTGCATCTTTTCATCTATGCATAAAATCAAAATTGATGAAAATAACTCCTTTAAAATAAAAATAGATTTCTTTATGCATCTTTCTATGCATAGAATCAAAATTAATGAAAAAAACTCTTTTGAAATAAAAATGGATTTATTTATGCATCTTTCTATGCATAAAATCAAAATTGATGAAAATAACTCTTTTGAAATAAAAATGGATTTCTTTATGCATCTTTCTATGCATAAAATCAAAATTGATGAAAATAACTCTTTTGAAATAAAAATGGATTTCTTTATGCATCTTTCTATGCATAAAATCAAGTTGATGAGAATAACACTTTTGGATTAAAATAAATTCTTTATGCATCTTTCCATGAATAAATCCAATTTAGCAGGAATTACACTTTTAGAATAAAAGAATTTCTCTTATGCATCTAAATTATGCATAAAAATCATTTATGATGAAAATCACACTTTTAATATAAAGAAATATCTTTTATGCATATGTTTATGCATATAAATCATTTATTATGAAAATCACTCTTTTAATATAAAAGAATTTCTTTTATGCATCTAATTTATGCAAAAATTTCATTTATGATAAAAATCACGCTTAAAAAAAATCTTTTATGCATATGTTTATGCATACAAATCATTTATGATGAAAATCACTCTTTTAATATAAAAGAATTTCTTTTATGCATCTAATTTATGCATAAATTCCATTCATGATAAAAATCATGCTTTTAATTAAAAAAATCTTTTATGCATATGTTTATGCATACAAATCATTTATGATGAAAATCACTCTTTTAATATAAAAGAATTTCTTTTATGCATCTAATTTATGCATAAACTCCATTTATGATAAAAATCACGCTTTTAATAAAAAAAATCTTTTATGCATATGTTTATGCATACAAATCATTTATGATGAAAATCACTCTTTTAATATAAAAGAATTTCTTTTATGCATCTAATTTATGCATAAATTTCATTCATGATAAAAATCACGCTTTTAATTTAAAAAAAATCTTTTATGCATATGTGTATGCATACAAATCATTTATGATGAAAATAACACTTTTATAATCAAAATAACAATTTCAATATGCTTCCTTCTATGCATAGAATTTAATTATGAAGAAAGTAACACTTTTTTAATAAAATATTTTTAGTATGCATTTTTCTATACCTAGGATGAAAAATAACACTTTAAGATTACATATACGATGGGAATTACTCTTTTTGAATTAAAAAAAGTAAGACTTATTTTACACAATTTTAGAAAAATTTTGCCATAACCTCCTTTGTATGGTGGCTGACCATTTTTTAATTTTTAAATCTCTAAAATTAATTAGAATTTCACCAAGAGTATTTAAATCATTCTAATGTAAATATTTTCTACTTATTTAAGAGAAACATTATGAAAAACTTGATTTTATCCATTAATCATTCATCTACGATAAAGAATGGTTGGATTTACTAAAGAAGAGAGGGGAATGCCTTTTTTCAATGAGGTATAACATCATATTCATTTTAGAGAAGACAAAAATCATTTAAAAAAACCATAAAAATTAAGCATACATGGGAATTTATGTATTTCCTTACTTCCATTCATCAATTAACTTCAATATAGCATTAAAAAGCCATTCCAATTAAGCTTGACTCTTCATTTCCTTGAACCACTCACCATGACTTGTCATGTGGTTAAGAGCACCTGAATCAACATACCATACATCATCCTTACATGTTGCTACATCATAGTCAAACACAACATTAACTACATGTTGCATAACAAACAATCTCTCATTATCCTCATTATTTTTGCTAGAGGATGCATAGTTGTTTGTTGCACTTTTCCATTTCATATGTCACTTTGCTTCTTATAGCAATCTGCCTGCACATGCCTAGGCTTACCAGAGTAAAAATAGCCTCGTGTATCATTATGCTACCTTTGCCAATTACCATGACCTCTTTGACTCCCCTTGCCACTAAACTGGCCTCTTCCACCTATATGTTGTTGTTGTGAATCCTAGGACTGTGCTGTTGCTAACCATAATTGTGATTACCTATTCGGCCACCACCTTGGCCACGTCCATGACCTCTACCTCGTCCTCTACCTACACTGGTGTAGAAGGCCTGTTGCTCTGAACTATTTTTGTTTTGTGAAGATTGTTGATCTTCACCCAAGTTCTTCTCTTCAATGATCAGCATTGACACCATATCTGTGAAGTTGAGAATGTTCTTCCGAGTCTGAATAGACATCTTAAATGCCTTGTATTGTGGCCTGAGACCACGTAAACACACTAATTAATGCAAGGGATTTCACAATGCCCTTGATCTTCAATGCATAATCATTCACAAACATATTCTTCTTTTCCACAATATGAAGCTCATTCTTCAACTGAATTTTACGTGCCTTCGTGTTGGTTTCCCTACAGCTTCACCAAGGTGTCCTAAGCCTCCTTCGGTGACTTAGCATCCTGTATATGCCCAATCATAGTGTCATGTATGTTGATATAAAGTCAATACATGACTTTCCTTGCTCCTTGATTCCAATCCTTGAACTCTTTTATATCTACAACAGTTGGATTAATCTCTGATATCTCTGGTGCCTCCTCATGTTCACCTTCATCAATGTAGTCCCAGTAACCTTTTTCCATTAGGAAATTTATCAATATAAGCCTCCAAGCATGGAAGCTATTCTTGTCAAGCTTATTTGCAACAATCTAGTTTATTCCATCATTTAACATCTTTTCTACAACACAAATTTACTAGCAACAACACTCTTGCTTGACCTACACACAAATTGTTGTATTCTCTTCAGCGGTACTATACTGCACCCAAATTGTCACAACCAGTGACCTTACTTTCCATACATACACCCAATGGCAATTTTGAGACCTTTTTGTAGCACACACAGTGTCTACACAACCAATTGCCCTTCCTATAGTTTCAAAAATAGAGTTCTGTAGAGAATCAAAACTTACCCGTAGTGCTTGTGATCAGCTTTGCAAACTGAGAAATGGAGGTCCAGACATGCAAAACAGTATAGCTATCCTTCCTGGAAGAAAGCTCCTCAATTGGAGTTTGTTTGCTGGTGCCTCTCGAAGAGCTCCTAACAAGGGTGTAGTAGCCAACATAAAGGGGGAAGAGTAGATGAAGCTCTTACCCTCGTACCGCTTCCTATGCTTCTCCTGCTAGCTGCTCAGCCCCCGTTATCATGAACTAGGCTCTGATACCTACCATGAAAAGATGCAGGGGGGAGAAGAAAGCTTGAGCTCTTGTAAACACACACACACACACACACAAACCCTAGATGAGAGCACACAAGGTGAGAGGCTGATAATTTGTCTTCTTCTTCGAAGATAAAGTGACTAACACATATAATAGAGTATATACAAGCAGTCCATAATGTGAACACGCTAAGAGGCGTATGTAGATGTGGACTAGTTGGTGTAGTCTAGCTTTAGAATCTCTGGCGAAGATGTCATTCCAACAACTACCAAACCCACTCGTGAAATAAATGTCAAATGATCATGCACGCACCTCGTGAGTGTCAACTCATGTTGTTGAGATTGACATCTCAAACAGCCAAGGCATCTCATGTTGCCTTGGGAGTCCTAGGATCTTTGATATGTCCCCAATCATTGCATGAGATACATTGATGGATATGTAATGTAGTACACCCAATCATTGCATGAGATACATTGATGGATATGTAATGTAGTACACTCATGAATGTCTTGTTGTATAACCAGATATTTCCTTCTGGTTCATCTTCAATTGTCTTGGAGTCTTCATCTATGTGACCAACCCCATAACTCCTTGCTCATTAAGAAGTTCTTCATCCTGAACTTCCAGGCTTGATAGTTGTTCTTTTCAAGCTTGTCTCCTGTCATTCAACAAGAAATTGGATGCCATCTCTACTGAGCACACAATAATGACAATAAGCTCTACAAATACCTGTAAATCAACCCCTCAGAATCTTGCTACCTGAATCCCACTAGAGTTTGTACATTCATATTTAGTGTTTCAAATCTATCCACTCTACACAGGCAACCTTGCAAAGTTGATTTGACTGACCAAATGTGATCCACATGCAATGCCCATTTGGTACCTATGTGAAAGATGTGAATAAAAAATGACAAGTGGAAGGGGTTCACTGAATTTTTTACCTAGAAGTTTTTTGCACTAGTCACTGCTTTCAAAATAGAGGATTATTGAACTGATTTTGCTATAGCCAACTGAGGTGTCTCCATCTGATGCCCTCAGTATAGTGTTACTCTAGTATATACTCTTGATGCCTACCAAGTTAGGTAGCAAAAATCCAAGAAGAAGATTCTCTCAAGACCAATTTTGTGTTTGTAGGCTAGACACCCTATAGAAAATCAAGAGATTCATAGAATGGGTGTTGGAGACCCAATCACCTGTCAGAATTGTGTGATCAAGCGCTTGATAAAAAGCTTATGATGTCTATTTGACACTACCAAAGGATTGAACTTAAGATGAATAGAAAAACCCCAATATCTCATCAACGAGTGATCCAAGTCCCATGAAACTTAGTGTGAGTGTAGAAGTTACTTAGGAGCAACTCATATAAGTGTCATTTTGGTAAATTTGGTCTGGCATGATCAAGCTATACATGGCTTCACTAAAACCCCTATTTTTGACATAACTCCACCAAAATGGTGTTAGAATCACACCAAACTTAATGGGTGGGGGGGACCCTTAGGAGACAAGCTCCCAAGCGATAATGCACCTATACATCTATGTGGTGTATATGAACCCATATTGCAGCATGCCAATGAGTAATGAAGTGTGCATACTAGAGAGAGAAGATGCAGAGAAGAAGAGGCGCAAGAAAGAGTAAAGGCTTTCAAAATGTTTCAAACATCATGCCTCGTGTCTTTTTAAATATTAAGCAAAATTGAATAAGAAAAATTAAAACTTTAAAGTTTTTTAAAATTTTTAGACAAGATTTGAACCCGGCCCCATAGACCCAAAACTTGATTCTCTATGACTTAAACCACCACTATAGGGTTCAACCTAAGTATAGGAATTAAAAAATCCCTTCTATAAGTGAACTTTCACTCAAATAATAGCCTCCTATTATGAATAAATGTCTGTAAGTATATCTTATTTTTTCAATACCTTTGTTTAAATGCACGTGATAGGAAGATTTTCGTGCTAGGACCCCCCTTGGTTAGCACCTAGACATCCTATCTAAACTTTCTAGCTATGTAGAATTTTTCTTTGGACATGGATAGTGTAGGATATACCAAATTTAGGCTTTCTCATGATCCACAGGCTAGCCTAATCCAAAAGATGTTTGGGCCCTTAGATGGCCCTTCAAACCACATCCAAATGTATGGAGGTCCTAGATCCTCTATGTTTATAGTAAAAACTAGGAATACAACATAGATGAGTTTAGGTAGAGTTGCCACCTTTAAGAAAAATTCTTGCAAAAATAGGGGAAGAGTAGATTTATGGAACCAAAAAGCATGAGAAAGATGTTATCAAATTATGAAATAGTATATTTTCCAAAACATAAGGTGAATTGAACCCCAAACACACTATAATGTGCGTCCTCCAAGATGCCTCCTAATATTAAAAAACTATTAGTACAAGAGCATAAAGAAAACAATATAAAGCAACTAGTATCGATTTAGTTTACATGTTGGTTAGTTTGATCCTAATAGTCATGAGTGTTTATATGGCAATACCAAAGGCTTCATCTACTTGAAAGTCTTCATTATCATCTAGTGATGTCTCGTCAACTTCCATAGGAATAAAAAGTTTAAGTTTCATGTCATCATTTTCCTCATCGATTTCAAGTAGTTCATGATCAATATTATCATTGTCTTCATTATCATCATCTTCATCCTCATTGTCCTCAATGTTATTGTTATTTTGCTCTTGCTCTTCTTTATCACGGTCTTGCTCTACTAATGTATCTTTCTCTTTCTCTACCATGTCATATTCTTGTTCTTTCTCGATCATATCTTCGCTTGCTTCAAATAAATGCTTTCCATGAGGATTTATTGAGATAAAATACCACCAATTTTCATACCTAGGAAGACAAATAGCTCAATTTTTTGTCATAATTCTTGTTGAGACAATCGCATAGAATCCATTTTTCTCCGTCCTAAGTGATGCAGTGCGATCATGATATGTTCTCTCAAACCATTGTACTTTAAATAAGACTTTTTTGAATTCATTATAATTGACCTCAATGATTTCCTTAAGTACACCAATATATAATAACTCACCATTAGCTATTTTGCACTAGGAGGACTTTGTTGCTCAAACGATGCTTAAATGCCACTGTCCATTGTGGCTGCTTATCAGAGTTATTTAATTTGGCCAAACAATGCACTAGCCACGTTCCAAAGACCTATGAATACTGCTTTTAAGGACTTCTTAAGAAAGTTTCTTGAAGATTTCTTGGACTATTTATGCATTTATTCATTATGGAAAGAGAACCTAGGATGCCTAAAAAAGTTTTTTGAAAGGTGTCAATTTTATTGCATATCCTTAAACCCTTATAAATGCTAGTTTTGGGTGAAACACGAAGTTATTCTTGTTGGGCATATAGTGTCCAAAAATGGGATTTCCAACTGATGAGAGTAAAATCAATCTCATATTTGAATTACCCCCACCAACAAACTACAAGGGAGTCAAGAGATTCATGGGAAATGGTCGGCTACGACCATCGATTTATTCTTTTCCATGCAGAAACAACTCATCCTTTGTATAAGCAAGCCTTTGTGAGTGCTTTAGGCTTGCAAACATGTAACTAGGATCTCATCTTTCATGTGTACATTTATTCTTATAATTTCACAATTGGATGTGTCCTAACACAGCTAGGGGAACACAAGTTGGGGACTATCCTATTAGTTTTGCAAGTCAAAAACTAGATGAGGCTAAACTCAATTACACCACCACTGAGAGAATGAAGGATTATTAATGGTTTATGCTGTAAAAAAATTGCCTTATTACATTACAACAGAATGAGAGTCTAGTAGTGCTTTTATAGCTAGAAGGGCAGCTAGGTGTCGGGCCATTTTTGCTACTAGAAACACTGCTATTTTTGTTGTTGCAACGGGTTCATTGCTCAACAGAAAAACCATCGCTGCTCCGTAGCGATATTTCGGTTTTTGTTGGCTGAGCAACAACTTGTATTTTCCCTGCTCAGCAGAGCAGCGAATGCTCTGCACAGCAAAAAAAGAGTTGGGGTAGACTGGGAGTCTGCACAAGACTCCCCAGTCTACTCCAGCTCTTTAAAAAAAAAAACAGAGTCACAGTCTCAAATTTGTAACACAAACACAAATATAAGAAACACATACATTGTGGAGAATGCAATTCAGCCCAAAAAGTTATAATATTTCAAAAATTGTTGGGCCTTTGGCCATATACGCTATACGCACAAAGTTTTTACAATGAAGAGGTGGGTGTCTAACTAGAATCCTCATTGGATTCCAAGTGATCTTCATCATCCAATTCCTCGTCCTCTTCACTTAGTTCATGCTAATAATCTAGATCCTCCTCTTCTACTTCCCCTTCATCCTCCTGCATACATGCCATCAAGCGTAAGGTAAGCAAGAAGAGCATTAAAATACAATTAGACGTAGAAAATAGAATGGTTTAGGCAACACATCACCTCATCAGCTTGAGTCCCCAAAACGCACTCATCCAAGAGTACACCTCGCGCGTATGTATCCACGCTTACGATTGCGGACGGGGGGTTCTATACCCATAGTCATATTCCTCCTTTGTTGGGTGCCCAACAACCTCCCTCTATAAAAAACAATTAAGAAAATATACAATTATTTCAAGAAAACAATAAAGTACAAAATGAAATGAAAGGAGATAAGACATGATACTTACAAAACGAGCAAGAAAGGGGGATTTCCCGCTGGAGCCAAAGTGCAAAGCCCCTCGCTTTTGAAGTCAGGAAGAACTCACCGCCGGCTGTCGCTTGTTGTTGAAAAGAACCTGGGTTTTTTCTCACAAAACTACGTACGTGCCTCCACTCCTCCTCGGTCGTACACACACTAGGATTCGTCAAATTATTTTTCACAGCTCTCTTGATATTTTATCTCCTATTAGAGAGAAAAAGCTTGATGCACCGCTTCATCCACTCCTCGGAGAAGCACACACCCGCATGTGGCACGGGGAACTCTGACTTAAGCACATCGATAACATATTGCTTAGAAAGTTCATCTTGTGCTTTCCACTTTTTGAAGGAGGTCACGAACTCCAGGTTAACAAGTAAATGCATACAATTCATGACTTGCTTTCCTCATGCATCCATCATGAGGGCAATATCCACGTCCATGATGTATGGTAGGAGGTGTGGATCTAACTGTGGAATGGGTCTCCTAGGGGCTGGCTCATAATGTGTAGATGAAGAGCCCCTCTGTTGGGGAGATGCATCGGGAGACCTAGTGTTGCTTTTGCCAAAGAAAAAGCAATCGGCTCCCCTCCGCTAGTACGTCTACTATCCCCCCAGACTCCCTACTACCTCGTCATTGTGGTGGTGAAGACGGACGTGAGGGAGTGGGGGTAGGTCTAGTAGAGGAAGGTGGTGTAGGATCATCACAAGCATATCGTAAATGGACCTGCACTGTGAGGTCCCCGCCCGCCTACTCCGGGGCTCTTGCCGGCGGTGGAAGCGAGGTCGGCCTCCCGCGCAGGGTGGGGGTCCTGCACACTTGGGGCCTCGCCCGTGGATGTCCGAGATGAGAGGTTAGCCCGAGGCAGTCCCGGAAGACTCCCCTCGCCCGGAAGACACGAGCGATTCCGCCAGGAAGGTGAAAAATCTTTTAACTAGGAGATTAGTCGAATGAGTCAAGTCTTGACTAAATTAAACTGATCTGACCAAGCTGCCTCAAGTCACATGGCCATATCAAAAGAGACTTGCACTTGGTCCATGGAATCACCTCTTTTTCCCTCATTTTCGAGGCACAGCCAATGATCCCTTCCCACAGAACAAGGTCTTCTTAGGATTTAAACTCATTAACGTAACTAATTGTATTTAGTTGTTTCTCAGGAATCCTCTGATCCAGCCTAACCCCATCCGGCCCATGGATTAGCCGACCACTGAAGTGGTGGGATTCCTTTATAAAGATTTGATAGGGTTTTTGCCCGGGTACCGAGGAAAAGAGTTCCCAGGTCCCCTAGCCGACGATTCATACAAAAATTAAATAGGCACACCACATCCACACCCAATATGAAATTGCCATTTATAATACAATCCTTGAATAAAATCATAATATTTTTGATCATCATTTTCCAAAATTCCAAGTCCATTGTATTACAAAAATGCATCATCATCTGAACTCTAGCTGGCCAACCAAACGAGATTCAGTATCAAATTTTTGTTCCCAAAAACCTTTCCTTTTTGTCCAACATCAGATATCTTCCTCGATGTATGCCTGGGTGTCCTAGCAACCGCGAGCCCGTGCATCACCTTGTCAAAACCCTCTAGGATCCTTCTTAGGTTTCCTAGCACTTCACTCAGGGACCGCTTCATCGGCCCTCGTCCATCGTACCGGAAGCGCACTATTTTAACTGTACCGAGGCTGGTCAAGACCTCGGCAGGCTTTGCTACGACGACGAGCGACCTGATGACTCCCTACTAGCTGTTCAAACGAACCTCCTTTAGAAAAACATAAGCCAAATGCTTCCTCCAGCATTCTGATGTAAAACAGTCCTTTGAATGAAAAATAGAGTTTCCAATGCAAGTGAGATTCCAGTTTGAGATTGGTTCCAAAGACCCTTTTTCCAATAATTCCTAGTTTCAATAATGAGGATCCTTGATCTCTCATGAGGGTAATCTACCCGTCATTTTATCCATTTATCCAACTAGATTCTTGCTGAGATTGGTTAGGGAAAAACTAGATTAGTTCCGGTAGTCTATTGTTTGGATTTAGTAATTGGAATTGGTCACAAAGTTTTTGTCTGATTTAGTTGGAGAGAGAAGGACAATTAGGTTTACTGTCCGACCTCACATAGTCTAACTAAATTCATTCAGTTTAGTTCTACGAGGATTACTTTCAACGAAAGATTTAGTTTTTGGGTAAATATCCATTTAGTGATTTTACTAATTCAATTATACAAGATTTTCTTTTTCCCACATAAAATCTCAACCTTAATTCATTAGGTAGAATTATGATGGAAATTCATCTTTTGACATTAGAATTTAATTCAAATCCATCTTTTCTCAATTATCATGGAAATTCATCTTTTAACTAAAATATTAATACCTATTTTTTTGAATAAACTTGAAATCCTTCTTTTTCTCATTTCAATGAGTGCAATCCAATTATCATGGGAATTCCTCTTTTCCCTAATTTAAATCTATTAAAATTCTTCTTAAAAATTACATAAAAATAACCATTAATTACTTTAAGCTAAAAATTCCACTTTTCTCATCTAAACATTTGAATTCCAATATAGTAGGAATTCCTCTTTTATCATTTAAATTTATCTATGCAAAAAGATAAATTTAATTAAATGTTTCTCTTAAAATTTAAATAAAAATCTCCATTAACTCCTTTGCACTAGGATTTACACTTTCTTTATTTAATTAATTGGATTTTAATATGGTGGGAATTCCTCTTTCATCATAAAAATTTATCTATACAAAAAGATAAATTTAACTATATTTTCTTATAAAAATCTTTTTGCACTAGGAATTATACTTTCCTTATTTAAATATTTGAATTTCAATATGGTGGGAATTCCTCTCTCTTCATTAATTCCTTTGCACTAGGAATTATTTTGTATTCCGACTGAACCCGCGGGTCACATGGCCGAATCAAATGAAGAACTTGCACTTGGTTCATAGAGACCAACGCTTTTTTCCCCATCAAATGAGGCACAGCCGTTGATTCTTTTCCATAGAATAAGGATTATCCTGTGACTTACTTCAACTATGGTAACTTGAACAGAATTGAATTTTATTAAAGGAATCCATCAATCCAGCCTAACCCATGGGTTAGCCAACCGCACAACCACTCTATTGATAGGATCCATTATAAAAATTTGGTTATGTTTTGTCCCGGGTACTAGGGAAAAGAATTCCCAGGCCCCCTAGCCAGCTCTCATGCAAAATCTAAATAGACACACCACTTACACACCCAATAGGAAATTGCCTTCTCTCTAATTCAACTATTTCCAAAAGAGCATTGCAATAAAACCACAGTGTTTCCATCATAATTCTCAGTATTCCATTTCCAGGTCCCATTTCCAACTTTTCTACTTCCTAACCATAAAATCAAAATTTCAGTCATTCCTTCCTCAACGTACCTATGGCATCATCGGCAACCAGAACGCTCACCACCTACTCACTCAGGGGCCTTTTCAATAGTTCCTAGCCCATAGTACCTAGGAGTATACTCACATAAAATCCATATGGACTCTCTGTTTAAAGATCAACTATATCAATCAACAAGATCCATGTAAAAGAGCCATGAACTCATCTATTGAAGATGAGCAAGGCCAATCAACCAAATCCGTGCCCGTGTTCAGAAAATAGCGCCAACTCATTTTTCTTCTTCGTCGCACGCATGGGTATCCTAGGCAACCCAGAGCACGAGCACCGTATGGTCAGCACCCTCTAGCCTCCTTCGCAAGTCACCTAGCGCTTCACTCATAGGTGGCTTCCTTGGTCCCTTATCCACCATACCAGAAGCTCACCATTTTAATCAAACCAAGGCTGGTCAAGACCTCGACTGACCTTGCCATGTGAAACGTCCTTCATTGACTCTCTGTCAGCTGTTGTAACCTTTTCACTTAGGTACCCACAATCTCATTCCACAATATAGTAAAAATGTTTCCCCAGCATTCTTGACATAAAACAATCTTTAAAAAACAAGTTTCACATACAATTATAGTTCGAAACAAAATTCCCATCTTTCCTTCATCATTCCACATCCTTTAACATTATTCCTCATCATTTCTCATCATCCTGGATATCATTCCACGTCATTTCTCATTATCCCACATTTTTCTACATCAATTCACATCACATTATTTCACATCAATTCACATCAGTTCACATCCATTCACATCATCCCACATCAATTCACATCCATTCACATCATCCCACATCAATTCACATCCACTCACATCAATTCACATCCATTCACATAATCCCACATCATTTCACATCCTCCCACATCAATTCATATCCATTCACATCATCCCATATCATTTCACATCATCCCACATCAATTCACATCATCACACATCAATTCACATCCATTCACATCATTCCACATCAATTCACATCCATTCACATCATTCCACATGAATTCACATCCACTCACATCATTCCCACATCAATTCACATCAATTCACATCCATTCACATCTTTCCACACATCAACCAGATTAAAAGTACAGTTGTAACTATACTTTTTATATAGATAGATCTTTCTAAGTCTCGACCATTACTTGGCTCAGTCTCGACCAGTACTTGGCTCAGTTAAAGATAACTTTTCTCGACTCAATTCAGTTAAGTCTAAATTTACATTCTCTTTTGGATCCTCAATCCTTTCAACAGTTCCAGATTCCTTTCCCAGGGAATCTAGGGATAAGTCAATCACAAGTACTAACATTCATCCAACTAAGCGTGTTTCTAGTCTTTTTCTAGGAAATCCTTTTCTGTTCCAGAATGTACCCCAAGATTCTATTTTTTGAGAATCTAGACATATACTTCGTAATTCCAAAAGCTAATTATGTTCGTGACGTCTCTTTCTAGTTAAAATTTTATCTATGATTTCACAATGCATTCCCATGAATATTTTCTCATTCTTATCTCAAATTTTCCAAAATAAATCTACTCAATATTCTTCTTTTTGAATAAAAGATTTATGCATATGACCTCATGGGATTTACAAAATCAATTTTACCCATATTTCCTCTTTCTAATTAAAATTTATCTATATTTTCTCAATGCACCCCTATAAATATTTTCACCTTCTTTTCTCTATTTTCCCAAAATGAATTATCATGGATATCCCTCTTTTAGAATAAAATATTTATGCACACCTATTAATCCATTTTTATCTAAATGAATTATATTTATAATCATTTTCATAATTCATCTAGAAAATTTGTGCATAACCTTCTTTATTTTTTAGGTAAATGAATAATGCTCAAAACTCCACTTTTAGCATAAAATTTATTATGCATAAATTCATTCTCTAATGATATAAATTTTTCTATAGCTTCCCCACATTTTCTTAGAAATGATAATACTTAAAATTCCACTTTTTATATAAAGTTATTTATGCATAAATTCCATTTTCTAATGACAAAGATTTTACCATAACTTTCACATATTTTCTATGAAATGAGAATGATTAAAATTCCACTTTTAGCATAAAAATCAATTATGCATATTTTTTTAATAATAAAAATTTTGCCATAATTTCCTCGCATTTTCTATGAATTAAAAATACTCAAAGTTCCTCTTTTAGAATAAAAAGTATTTATACATAAACCTTCATTTTCTACTGATAAAATTTTACCATAACTTCCCCACATTTTCTATGAATTAAAATTGGTTAAAATAACCCTTTTAACATAAAAATTAGTTTTTGCATAAACCTAAGCTTAAACATAAACATAATTACATTTAAGAACCTTGTTTATTTAAGAAAATTTACCCAAATAGGACTTCCATATGAAAATAATTATACGAATGTTAGCACAAGCTCTCTTTCACTTTAGAATGAATAAAAAATGATTTTTCTTAACATAAAACAAGCATAAATGAACTAATCCTCATACTAATTAGATTAAAAATCATAAAAGTGCTCAATCTCCATCTCTAGCTTTGTAGGCCTAGAGTTTTGGTTAAGAAAATGAGATTAGGACTAACATCTATCCTTCCAAGAAGGATTAATCCATAAAGGTGAGAATTCTTACAAAAAGAGATTTACAAATCAAAAATATTACATTTAAGCATAAAAGATTAGCACTAATCCATTGAAACAATATAATCAACAAAAGCATGGTTTAAAAGAAGAAACCATAGATTAAAATGCTTCCCAAGCATTGAAGGGGTTGGGAAGAAGATTACCATTGAAGAAGAGAGTAAAACACCATTGTTTTACACTTACCCTTGGTTTTTGGCTTGATTCTTTAGAGAGAAGTGAATCCCACAAGAAGAAGCTTGGCCACCAAGTAAAAAAGGGTAATCTCCAAGAGAAGGAGAGGATTAGTGAAGCCCCAAAGCTTCACAATGGAGAGGCAAAGTAGAGAGATAATAAAAATATACTAAACTGAAAATTACACTAGCATAGAGTTACTCCAATATGAAAATACAAAAGAATGGGGGTCTTTTTATAGGAGAGGGAGGCCACCAACCCAATCCCACTAGAATCTAGAGGCTTCCAGTTTCAGTTTGATCCATTTTGGACATGTTTTAGACTAGTTTGGCTCACTTTTTTGATTTGGTTTGAAGGAGGAGAGAGGAGAGATGAAATATCTCAATTTTTTCGAATCAAGAATGCCCCCTTGATGTTATTTCTAGGTGCCTTCTTCCTAAGCCCCCTCCCCCCATCGCGAGGTGTCAAAATTCTATTTTTATACTAATAAGTTTCATTTTTTATTTAATAAACCCCAGTACTAGTCAACTCTTCATCTTATGTAAGAATTTAGTCATTTTTGGGAGATTTTATTTTATTATTTGCCTTTTTCTTATTCCAACACTTGGAAAAATCTTATTGGCCCTTTTTGAACACTATTTGGACCAGGCGGCCAAGATGTCCAATACACATATTCAATTAATTTCTAATGCACATTGGAAAACTCTTTTTAAGATTCTATTTCAAGGGATCTCTTCCTATTTACTGGGAGAAAATACTCATCCAAAAATATTTCAAAACTATATTATCTCTCTCTAGAAATTTTTCTCTCTCCAGACCAAAAACAAGGGAAAAGAATGTTTTGTTGCATTTTGAATTAGGGGATGATTACAAAGAATGAAGGAGAGATTCTTAAACCTTCACATATCAAAAGCTAGAGGGAGGAATCTTACATTCTACCCCACTTAAAAAATGTGAGATGTCCTCATCTCTTGCGCAGCTGGAGGATAATCTCTTTCTTCTTTGATTATTTCTAGCGTTACTGCCTTGGAAGTAGATGGCTGGTTTGGGAACTTCTCTTTTTGATTTTCCCAATTCTTAAACTGAGGTCTTGCATTACTTTGCATTGAAACTGAGGGTTGGTTAGGGAGTCTACCTCTAGGGTTTCCCTGATTTTGACGGGAAGGACCTTGATTACTCTAGAAGGAAGGAGTTGTAATCTGGAATCTTTGTCCTTGACTTCCTTTTCTCAAAAACCTTGATCCAAAAGGATTTGGGCAATCCATGCTACGATGACCGTATCGTTGGCAGTTAAAGCATTGAATTCCTTTATTCAAGGGTGGAATTTCAGAAGTTGAGTTCCAGGGGATTGTATTCCGAGAAAAAGGCCTTTCTTCCATTCTGGAACTTCCCATATCCTGGGTTTAACTAGGACCTTGTTGTCTCTTAGGAGGCGGCAAGTTGGAATCACCTTTTGGGGTTAGGAATCTTTTGAAAGACGATGGTGTTGGCTTCAACGGAACCTTGACAACAAATGCCTTCGTGAAATCCTTCGCCATCCGCACTGCTTTGGCCATAGAAACTCGCTTAGCATTCTTCACCAAGGTATCCACCAAGGTATCCAAAGGTTCGTTCATTCCCTAAATGAACCTAGCCATCATCAGTTGTTCTTCATCCAGTGGTGGCGCATATTTGAGGAGGTGAGCAAATGCCTGGTGTGATATTCCTCCATAGTTCGGCTTCCCTGGGGGGATTAGCTCCAGGAACTCGTTCATCTTGGTCTCCAAGAAGTCTGGAGGGTAGAATCTCGTTTTGAGGTATGCTTTGAGATCATCCCACATCTGGGTGTTCCGAACCAAGCGATTTGTCTCACAGTGGTTCCTCCATGCTACTCTAGCTATTTCTACAATCTTCAGCCTAGGAAGAGCCACCTTACTCTTTTCATTGTAACCTGTGACATCAAAGTTCTCCTCCATGGCTTTGATCCACTTCTCTACTGTTTCTCCCAAGTGCTCCCCTTCACCTTTGCAAGGTCTAGGGTGAGATCTATGAAGAGCTTTATGAACATATGGGTTGAGCTCTTCCTCATCGAGTTGAGGGTTAACATTTCTACCACGACGACCTCGATCCATGATCCTATCAATACGAAAATTCTTTGTCAAGTCCCTTTTTCCAACTTAACCAAGACTCTCAGGTGAAAAGAGTACTTTATTTATAATTTAAATCTAAAAGGAGTTAAACTTTAGATCCAACTGATTCAAAAGTTCCTTAAAGTTTGGTCAACCCTCTCAGAATCCTGGGATAAAGATCCCTTCTATAAGAAGAAACATACATAACTCAATCACAAAATAGTTCATTCATATCCTTAACACAATATTGGTCCACGAGACCAGTAATTTTCAATTAACATCTGAACCCACAAGAAGATAACCATCGCCATGTGCGATCTAGATAGGAATTTTGGCTTTTAGTGATGGATCCTTGGGACCGTACCCTTGATCTCCATGGAATGGGACCTTGTGGCTAAAAATCTACTAATAAAGGGCTAAAAAAGAACAAATAGAAAACCATCGCTATTGAGGTACTTAGCACAGAAAAGCACCAAAGAAAGAAGTGATTTGACGAAAATCTCAAGCACAAGGAGATCAAGGTAGGAGATCGTGTACTTATGTATGGGGTCCGCAGTGAAAAGAAAAAGCTTAAATATACTAGAAAGGGAACCTTTAGGGTTTGTGAAGTTACTTCTCAAGGTACTTTACATGTTGATACTCTTGATGGAGTTGAAAGTGTTGGTTTCCTTAATGGAAGTAAGTTTAAAAAATATGGACCTCTTATCAAAGAATCCTTACATACTTCACATGACAAGAAATCCGCTAAGGAAAGGACCGCTGAAAAGAAGACCCAAGAGCCAAACTACAACAAAACAATGAGAAGGAAACCATAGACTACTACACAAGCCTCTACGGGAGAAGTTGAAGGGGACACAGAGGAGCGCATAGCACCTCCACGAGCATCTATTAAATTTCCCAACCCTTATGGTAAAGTGTTTTATAATGCATTAGTTGATACAAGGGCTAGTCATAATCTAATTTCTTTCAATGCATGGAACCAATTGGGAAAACCCCAACTCGTAGAGGTGAAAGTTATCCATGGTGGCAACACCAAGGTTCTTGGGCTATAATTACAAATAGAGATATACTTTGATGGCAGCAAGAAATTGGTGCTAGACTTCTTGGTTATTCTTGCCAAAACATTACTTAAACCAATAATACTTGGTCGTGCATGGATCAAGGCTGTAGGATGTAAGATTGATTTGTTGGGGTGTGTCTCTGTGTGTGAAACCACAAATGAACAATCTACTCATAAAACCCCTACCACCTCCACTATTTTTTGGGGTCACAAAGAGGAGGAAACTTCAACATCCACAAAATCTATGGAAGCTTCAACCCTCTCCAGTTTAGCATCTAATATTCAAAAAAACTCTCGATCCTTATACCTCCACACAACAGATACCCGCAGCATATCAAAATAACGAGCATATTTGATGAGATACAAAGTGGCAACCCAAATCTACCTGGAAATGGGTTCCCAAGGTTTCTAAATCCATACCACCAAAATCCACCAAGAAAGGAGGACCTCAACACAAGAATTGGTGTAGGAAGTCCAAATTACAAGCTACCCCAAAATGGATCCCCAAAAGATTGTTAAAAACTCAAGGCTACTAAAAGGGTAACCATTGTATTTGGATACCAAAACATAAAAGTATACCCCCAGTCTCACTACCTCCAATAACCAATTTCCAAACCTTCTCAGTAATGATGGAATAAGGATTCAATAGCTCAAATACCAACAAATAAAAAGCTATTGTAAAGGAACCGTCACCACTAATGCTCAAAAATGTCTGGATCCCAAAGACAAACCCTATCACACAAGACATGGTGATTGATGGTGAAGCCTCTACATTGCTAATGGTTACAAAACCATTGACGCCTATCCAATCCCCAACCCCAGTGGTCTCCCTAGATGATTGACCCAGTATGCAAGTTTCAACTCCATTGCTCATCTATCTGAATGAAACCATAAGCTCAATCCAGTCTTATGAGAGCCCTTTACCACCATTAAAGCTAGAAGTTGACCTACCACCACAACAAATAAGAAAGAGAACTCCTAGCCAACCAAAATTCATGGAGAAAAGTTAGAAGGGATGGTTACAAAAAACCTACAATACCTTCCGCGAGGCCAAGGTAAGATAGAAAGTAGTAAGGCGGGACTTATCCTAATATCATTACTTTTTTCCTCCACGTTTTGCTCCTTAACAAAGTTTATGTCCATATCAAGGGGGAGCCTATTGGAAAAAAGCTAAACTGTGACAATCTAGCATGACTCAAAGTGTACAACAATATAGCAACTATACACATACTTAAAAACCGAATAACTATACAAATATATATTTGTTTTTAAAGATGATGAGAAGGAGTACATATCAAATAGAAGAATGAAATAAGAATCTGTTGTGACTATAGGAGGCCATGAGCATGGACTTTTCATGGACTGACATGAGTGACCCTATCCTAGACCCGGATTGCCACTAGACCACGAATGGTACTATTGAGGGCAGCTAGGTATACCCCCATTTGAAATCCACTATGATACCTACTCCCCCTCCGAGATGCCCCCTCCGAGGGCGCTGGCGGGTGAAAGCAGCATCAGCCTCTTGCACGGGGCAGGGATCCACACTTGGGGCCTCCCCTACGGATATCCAGACAAGAGACGAGCACGGCGGTTCCTCTGAAACCGAGCCCGGAAAAACTTCCCTCGCCCAAAAGGCACGGGCGATTCCACCAGCAAAATCATCTAACGGGAGAATTGATCTAATGAGTCAAAGTCTTAACTATCCAAACCGATCCGACAGAACCCGAAAGTCACATGGTTAGATCAAAGAAGAGACTTGCACTTGGTCCATAGAACCACCGCTTTTTTCCTCCTTTAGCGACGTACAGCCGTTGATTCCCTCCCACAAAACAAGGGTCTTCCTAGGACTTAATCTAACTAACGTAACTTAATCGTAACTATTTGCTATTTGCATCGGAGGAATCCCCCGATCCAACCTAACCCCAACCGGTTAGCCAACCGCCCAATCACTGTATTATCACTGTATTGGTGGGATTTAAGGTAGGCATACCACTTACACACCCACCAATATGAAATTGCTTTTAAAATAGATTCGGTTATCTTTAAAACAATCTTTAAAACAGATTCAGTTATCTTTAAAACAATCTTTCCATAAAATCATAGTATTACTAATCATAATCCTCCAAAATATTGAGTCCATTGTTTTACAAAATATATCATCCAGACTCTCCGTGTCCAGCTTGTTAACCAACGAGGTCCAATATCAAAATTCAATTCACAAAAGTCATTCTTTTGAGTTCATCCGAATCCTCCTGGGACGTACGCATGGGTGTCCTAGCAACCGCGAGCCCGTGCATCACCTGGTCACAACTCTTTAGGATCCTACTTAGGTGTCCTAGCACTTCACTCAGGGACCGCTTCGTCGGTCCTCGCCCATTGTACCAGAAGCGCATCATTTTAACCATACCGAGGATGGTCAAGACCTCGGCAGGCTTTGTCGCAAGCGACGTCCCTTGACGACTCCCCGCTAGCTATTGCAACAAGTCTCTCCTTAGTTAATCACATACCAAATGCTTCCTCTAGCATTTTGGCGTAAAACAGTCCTTTAAAAGAAAACAAAGGTTCTATGCAAGTAGAATTCCTAGTTTGAGATTGGTTTCACAAAACCCTTTTCTCGTAATCCAAATTTTCTTAATGAGAATCATTGATCTCTCATCAGGGTAATCTACCCATCATTTGACTGAGTTTCCAACTAGATTCTTGGTGATTTCGCTCAAGGGAAAACTACCTTAATTCAATGGTAGTCTAACCTTTGTGTCAAAAAATGGAATTGGTCACAAAGTTTTTGCTTGATTTCAATTCGAGAGATGGGCAAGTAGTTTACTGGCCGCCCCTCACACAGTCGTGCTCTAACCAAAATTATTTAGTTTACTTCTAACTTTGATTCCTAAGGATTTTCTTCAGATAAAAATCTACTGAACTTCAAACCGTAAGGAAAATTCCAACTTTATGAATTTCATTCCTTCCTAACCATAATAGATTAAGAAATAGTTCAATATGAGAATATCGGGTTTTTATAAAAATACTCTCCTTCCATTAATCTAATTTTGGGTAAATATCAATTTGGTGATTTATCCACATAAAATATCTAAGAATATTCTTTCTACCAATTAAATTATCAACCCTAATTTTCTAGGTGGAATTAAGGTGAAAATTTCTCTTTTGCCACCAAAATTTAATTTAAACCTTTCTTTAATTAAAATACCATAAAAATTCTTCTTTTAATTAAATACAAATATCCATTTTTTTGAATATGCTTAAAATTCCTCTTTTGCATTTAAATGATTGAATTCCAAATGTCATGGGAATTCCTCTTTCATCATTTAAAAATTTCTTATGAATAAAATAAATTTATCTAAAATTCTTCTTTCTTAAATTAAATAAAAATATCCATTATTTTAAATATGCCAAAAATTCCTCTATTACCATTTAGTTACTTGAATCTCAATAGTCATGGGAATTCCTCTTTTCGCATAAAAATAAATTTACCAAAAATTTTCTCTTTTCTTTTAATTAAATATTTATGCATATATACTAAAAATTTATTTCACATGAATATGATGAAAATAATTCTTTTTGCATAGGATATCCAGTCCTAGAATATGGTAGGAAGTCCTCTTTTAGAATTATGCATAAAAATAAGATATGTATTATTTTCTGAAAATTTTGCCATAGCTTTGCTGCTATTACTGATAATTTTTAATTTTCTAAAAAGAATAAAACATTGTAATGAAAATATGATAGAAGATCTATTCTTAAGCTTAAATCTAAACTTTGAAATTAAATCATAATTTTAACCATAATCATAAATTTAATTATGATTATTTCACTAGATTAAGCTATTTCCATTATTCCTCTTTTCCCAAATTGATAGGATTATCTCTTTCTCATTTAGAATCAATTAAAGTAGTCTTTAACTACTTATAAATAATCTAAAAGAATTAACCATTTTTTTGTTAACATAAAAGCATAAAAATACCATTTTCTTATTCTCTACTTAACAAGCTTAGAGTTTGGTTTTGAAATAAGAATTTATCAATGAGAAGCATTCTTTTGCTAAAGAACTAGCCATAGGAATGACTATTCTTTTTGAGAGAGAGAGAGATATACATGAGAAAGCATTCTAAATAAGCATAAAGATTAACTTTTTCTTGATTACACATTAAAATATTTAGGGAAAGCTTGATTTGAATTTAAAACAATAAATTAGAAAACTTCTCAAGCTTGAGAGGGGTTCAGAAGAGAAGTCATTTGAGAAAATTTAACAAAAAATCATACAATTCATTCTTACCTCAAGGATTAGCTGCTTATTTTTCTAGAAGTGAAGCCCCCAACCAAACAATTGGTTTAGCAAGTGGAGAAGAGAGCTCCAGTTGAAGAGAGAGAGAGAAGCTCCAAGCTCCCCAAAAGTAGAGGATTTTTAAGGGATAATAGAAAATATGATTATTTTAATGTAATACTGGCATTGTAAGATTCCTCCCCAGCCTCTCAAGATGTCCAACATCTTCCCTTGTAATCAAATCCCTCTTCAAAAATATAAAAGATCTTGTTTCTACCTGTTTTGGCCTAGAGAGAGAAAATATTCTAGAGAGAGATTATTCAGATTTTGAATATTTTTGGATGGAAAAATATCTCTTCTTGTTAAAATAAGTTCCCCCAAAACAGAAGCTCAAAAAGATTTTCAGAAGGTGCATTAGAAATCAAGTATAATTTGTTCAAGGGGTCCAGATTTTCGAAAAAAATTAAATTAAGGTTTTGAGGGTCCACTTAGATTCATCGAAATGTGTGGAGAAGATAAATAGAAGAAATAAAGAAAATCCCCCCAAAAATGAGTAAATACTCACATAAGATGAAGAGTGGACTAAGGACCAAAGGAATTACTAAAAAAATGGATTTTTGACACCTCACAATAGGGATTCCCCCCTCATGAATGAGGCGCCTACTTCACATGTGTTGTGGAGTTTTAAATCATCAAAAATTGAGATATTTCATCTCTCCTTTCTCCTAATTCAAGTCTAGTTCCAAAAAGTAAGCTAAAGTGACCTAAAAATGGTCAAAAATTGACTAAACTGATTTGGAAAATTCTAGAATCAGTTTGCTTGGTTAGGAGCTCACTTTTTCCTACAAATACAAGCCTCTCCCTTTGTTGAAGCTTAATAGTGTTTTATGCACTGTTACTCTACTCCTCCCAAGAGCCAAGAACTATGAATTTCTTAATAATTCACTAGTTTTTGACCATTTCCTCTTCTAAAGAATTGGTGGCCACTCTTGTTGCAAATAAGAGTAGAACCGTCAAACCATCAAGCCAAAGGAAAGCTCCCAAAATTCATGTAAGTTAGAACATCATATTGGGGAATATGGGAATTTCCCACAAGTTTGGGACACGTGGTCAAAAGTTTGGATTAACCATAACTTGAACACCACTAATCCAAAATGAGCGCTTTATAGTTCTTTAGATTCCATTTTTCAAGCGCTTTCCAACGATAGGTCATATGATAGGGTTTTGAGAAACTTACAAACATGTTATCCATGTCCCCTTTTTTAAGTATTCAAAAATGGGAATTGGGAAATTCCCAAATTCACTAATATGGTGTTTTAGAAATCTTATATTTTTCTTTATTGTTTTAATGGTTTTCTAAATTGTTTGTTATCTTAAAATGATAAACAGATGCTATGCCTTCTTGGAAAGGCTTTCCCCCTCTCTCATTCTTAAAATCAGCCCTTCTTTATCCTAGTTAAGTGATCTAATTGTTGGAATTAAACTTTTCATATTGTTTCTCTCTTAAAAGTGAAAATTGATTAGTTTAGAATGATTTAAACCGATTGGGGATAATTCCTAAGTAGATTAAGGTTAGAAAATTTGAAAAATGGTGAGCCATACAAAGGAGGCTATGGCAAAATTTTCTAAAAATTTGTGAAATAAATTTCATCTTTTATTAATCAAAAAGAGTAATCCCCATCGTTTGTGTATTCTAAAAGTGTCATTTTCATTCATGCATAGAAAGATGCATATTGATTATTTTTTATTATAAAAGAATTATTTTCAATAGAATTAAGTTCTATGCATAGAAAGATGCATATTGATTATTATTTTCTTATTATAAAAGAGTGATTTTTAATAGAATTAAATTTTATGCATAGAAAGATGCTTTTTGATTATTTTTTTAAATTACAAAAGAGTGATTTTTAATAGAATTAAATTCTAGGCATAGAAAGATGTATATTAATTATTATTTTCTTATTAAAAGAGTGATTTTTAATAGAATTAAATTCTATGCATATAAAGATGCATATTGATTATTATTATTTTATTATAAAAGAGTGATTTTTAATAGAATTAAATTCTATGCATAGAAAGATGCATACTGATTATTTTTATTATTAAAAGATTGATTTTTAATAGAATTAAATTCTATGCATAGAAAGATGCATATTGATTATTTTTTTATTATAAAAGATTGATTTTCAATAGAATTAAATTCTATGCATAGAAAGATGCATATTGTTGGAATTAGGGTTGCAGGAAAGCACACAAAGCTTGGAGAAGAAGAAGCAAGAATGCACACAACACAAAGTGTATTAGTTTGTGTCAATGTACAAAAGATAAGTTAGCCCTAGAAAGATGGGCGTATATACAAGCCGGGGGAAAAAACCTCCTAAAGAGGGAAAAAGTGCCCCGACGGTCCTAAGTTTGTTCACACTCATCACTGCCTATATATATATGGCAACAAATCCCCCCTGGGAGTGATGGTGTGAACGAGAGCTGGCACTCATGTATAGGGGAGTGCCATGCCCGAAGTAGATCAGTCCACAAAGGGGAGCAAGCCCAAAGCTTTGCGGAAAGCTTCAAACTTCTCACAAGGAAGCACCTTTGTGAAAAGATCGGCGAGGTTGTCTTGTGTTGGCACATAGGCCAAGCTGATCTCTCCTGTTGAGAGTCTCTCCCTGACATAGTGATAATGCACCTCAATGTGCTTTGTGCAAGCATGAAAAACTAGGTTTCTCGCAACTGCCAATGCGCTCTGACTGTCAGTGAAGATAGAGGTGGCAGACTCCTGTCCAACACCCAAGTCAGCCATAAGCCGTCTGAGCCACACACACTCAACCGTAGCTGTGAAAGCTGCCCTGTACTCAGCTTCACAACTAGAAGTGGCCACAGTAGGTTGCTTCTTACTCAACCAAGATATGCATGAGCTACCGAGCATGAAACAAAAACCACTTGTGGACACTCTTGTGTTATAGCAACCAGCCCAATCTGAGTCCGAAAAAGCATGTAAATCTGGCGGCAACAATCCCCCCTTGGGATAAAACAACCCAAGATGTATGGTGCCACTCAAGTAGTGAAAGATGCGTTTAACTACCTTCCAATGCTGAGACCCTAGGCTATGCATAAACCTGCTCACCTGTGAGACTGCAAACTGAATGTTCGGCCTCGTAATACATACATAAATGAGGCAACCAACAGCTGTCTGATAGAGTGTGACATCAAAGTGATCTCCAGCATCATGAAGACTCAACTTCAAACCTGTCTCCATTGGAGTAGCAATAGGCTTGCAGTCTTCAAGGCCAAATCTCCACAACAATGTCTCAATATACTTTGTCTGACACAAAGCAATACCTCCATCACACTGCTTAAATTGTATCCCCAAATAATGATGCAAATGCCCCAAATCTGACATCTCAAAAGAGGCTCAAATCAGCCTTAAAATCAGCAATATGACTCTCATTTGGTCCTGTGAGCAGCATGTCATCGACATAGAGAGAGCAATGATTAGATGTACACCATCCACATGTTTAACATACAAAGTGCTTTCTGTTGGACTATAAACCCATGTGCAGTCAAATATGCATGTATCTTTTCATACCAAGCTCGTGGAGCTTGCTTTAAACCATATAAAGCCTTTTTCAACCTGCACACTTTGTTTTCCTGCCCTCTTTGAACAAAACCACGAGGCTACGATACATACACCTCCTCATGCAAATCTCCATTCAAGAACGCAGTCTTTATGTCCAGCTGATGTACATTCCAACCATTATGAGCTGCCAATGCACAAATGCTACGAATGGTAGTCATACGACAAGTGGGAGCAAAGGTCTCATCAAAATCAATGCCCTTTTCTTGAGCATAACCCTTTGCAACAAGTCTAGCCTTATAGCGATCAACACTGCCATCTGGCTTTCGTTTCAACTTAAAAACCCACTTACATCCAATGGCCTTTTTACCAATGGGCAAATCACACAAAGACCATGTACCATTCTTGATTATAGCATCATATTCACTTTGCATTGCAGCCAACCAATTTTTGAATTTTGTGCCTCATCAAATGAAAGAGGTTCTTCCTCTTCACACATACTAGACACAGCCAAAGCATAACAATCTGATGCATAAGAGGCATGCTGAAAACCTGAACGAGTACGACTAGTCATAGGTGCATCAATCTTACTATCACGCAAGGTTTGCACTAGCCATTTAGGCATACCTCTAGCCTGCTCATTTTCAGCCCTATCCTCATGAATTACATCCTGTAAATCTGCATCAGGAATAGGCTGATCTATGATGTCGTTTGAAATTTGCATAGGCTGAATATTTGCCTCATTAGGACTTACATTTGAATTCCCACCTGTAAACAGAGGCAACAATGTATCAAATACATCGCGTGAGCTCACACCTGTCTCTTTGGTACATGATAACAAAGGCTGCACAGCATCTTCCACAAAAACAACATCTCGACTAATCAAGATATGCTTTGACTGTGGATGATACAATCTGTAACCCTTGCTCTCAGCACTGTAACCAACAAAAATGCATTTGACAGCCTTATCATGCAATTTTCTACGTTGCTGCACAGGCACTAAAGCATAGGCCAAGCAACCAAAGACACGCAAGTGACCAATAGAAGGCTTCCTGCCATGCCAAGCTTCATATGGAGTAATAGACTGCAAGGCCTTAGTGGGACACCTGTTGAGTACATATGCAGCACACATGACAGCCTCAAGCCAAAACGCATGTGGCAAAGCTTGGCTCTTGACCATACATCGTGCCATCTCCATAAGTGACATGTTTTTCCTCTCAGCAACACCATTTTGCTGAGGGGTATACGGCACTGTACATTGGTGTTTTATCCCACGACTAGCCAGAAATGCATCAAACTCTTTAGACATGTACTCCCCCCCTCGATCAGTACGGAGGGTGCCCACAGTACAATTGGATACATTTTTAACCATAAGAAAAAATTGTTTGAAGCACAAAAACACTTCGGACTTTGCCTTCAGTGGATATACCCATGCATGCCTTGAGTAATCATCAATGAAAGTCACGAAGTACAAGTGTTTACCAAATGACGGAGTTTGCATAGGCCTACATACATCACTATGTACAAGTTGCAATTTGTGAGTGGCCCGCACAGAACCATCCTTTGGAAACGTAGAACGCTGAATTTTGCCCAAAATACAGCCTTCACAAACATGTTTCAATGGTGCCTCAAGAGGGGGCAATGAAGCAACCATAGCAAATTTCTGCAAACGCAGCAAACTAGCAAAGTTCAGATGACCAAAACGAGCATGCCATAGTTTTGCATATGAAACTGCCTTTTCATCAGAAACTGCATTTGCTGAATCTTCCACACACTTGTCATAAGAATTGAGCCTATATAGCCCACGAAACAAGGTGCTAGATACAATAATCGTATCACCAGAAGTCAAATCATGAACAGTACATCTGTCATCCACAAATTTGACTACAAGTCCAAGTCTAGCAAGCGCAGAGACAGACAATAGATTCTTCTTTATCCCTGGCACATACAAAGCATCTGAAAGTGTGAAAGCGTTGCCATTTGCAGCAGTAAGCATAATTTTACCAATGCCCTTCACTGGGTAAGAAGCATTATTGGCACATGTGACAGTATTCCCATTAGGGACAGCCTCAAGAGAAGTGAACATATCACGATGCGAGGTAATGTGCTTTGTAGCACCACTGTCAAAATACCATACATGAGAGTCAACAAAAACTGCCAAACATGCATCATGTACAGATGGGTCATATTGGCAATACACGCGCCCATTCTGTATCCTGCACAACATTTGCAGAATCTGCATTTGTAGAAGCATCCGGTATTGTGGCTGCATTTGACTCTTTCTTCTTTGCCTCTTTAGCCTTTAGCTTAGGGCAATTCTTAATGACATGATCATTTGCCTTACAATAGTTGCACCTGGTCTTTTTCTTGCCTTTATCAAGAGCCTTCTCAGACTTATTGTTGCTACCTGTGGAAGGAGAAGAAGTTGCAGACCTGCTAATAGGAGAAGAAACAGTGGAAGGGGCTGCCTTACCACTTCTTCTCTACTGCTGGGCAGCAATAAATGCTTGATCAACTGCACGCTGCCTGGCCCTATTTTGCCTGGACTGCGCTTCTTGCAAGAGCTTGTTGACTAAAGTATCATACTTGACAGCATCAGGTCTGTCCTCATTAAGAAGTCTCCACGTGGAAGCAAAAGTCTGATATGTCTCAGGTAAAGCATCAAGAACAGTCTGCACAAGAGAATGATCAGGAATAATCTCACCTGCAGAAATCAACTGTTCTTTGAGATCTTTAATCTCAGCAAGAAAAACATTCATGTCATCATCTTCTTGCATAATCTTCAATTCTAGCTCTTTACGCAGGTAAGCGATTTTTGCCTCGTTACGACCTGCATACAAACCAGCTAGAATATCCCAAGCCTGTTTTGTTGTTTTAGCTGAACGAATATGTGGGGTGATGTTACGTTTGACAGAAAGTGCAATCAAGGCATGAGCGTGCGCATCTTTACCATCCCAACGAGCTTGTTCAGCAGTGGGTAAAATAGCAGCAACAGTAGAGCTGCTAGAACCTGCAACATCCTCAACAGATCCTACATCCACAGAACCTGGACGTACATCCATACCCTGCACAATGTCCCACACTCCTTTTGCAACCAAAACATGCTGCATCATGTATGCCCAAAGTGGGTAGTTGCTGTCTCCATCCAGTTTATCTTCAGCAGACAATATGCGAAATACATCATTGCTGTTATCAGCCATGGCCACTGACTGAAACTGATGCAAAAGCTACCTGTAATGAAGCAAAGACTGAACAGAAGACAACTTGTGCTATGTAGCACGGTCCATAATAGAACACGTATGCCTGTTTTGCAGAAAATTGCACTGTCGAAATTTCTGCAGAAAATGACGAAAATACCTGTGCAGAACTTGAAATGCAAAAACGGAGCCCGAAACGACCTGCAAGCGCTCGTGAAAACTCACCTCAATCGGAGAACGTGAGTCACAGGTGCTGGCGGCGTAGCCCTGGGAGCCGATGCCTGCTTTGATACCAATTGTTGGAATTAAGGTTGCAGGAAAGCACACAAAGCTTGGAGAAGAAGAAGCAAGAATGCACACAACACAAAGTTTATTAGTTTGTGTCAATTTATAAAAGATAAGTTAGCCCTAGAAAGATGGCCGTATATACAAGCCGGGGGAAAAAACCTCCTAAAGAGGGCAAAAGTGCCCCGGCAGTCCTAAGTGTGTTCACACACATCACTGCCTATATATATATGGCAACACATATTGATTATTCTTTTATTATAAAAGAGTGTTTTTTAATAGAATTAAATTCTATGCATAGAAAGATGCATATTGATTATTTTTTTATTATAAAAGAATGATTTTCAATAGAATTAAATTCTATGTATAGAAAGATGCATATAAAAAAATGATTTTCAATAGAATAAATTCTATGTATAGAAAGATGCATATTGATTATTATTTTTTTACAAAAGTGTTAATTTCATCAAAATGGATTTTATGCATAAATAGATGCATAAAAGAATATTTTTTATTATAAAAGTGTTATTTTCATAAAAATAGATTTTATACAAAAGAATTTTTTTATTATAAAAGTGTTATTTTCATCAAAATGGATTTTATGCATAAATAGATGCATAAAAGAATATTTTTATTTTATTTTAAAAGTATTACTTTCATCAAAATGGATTTTTATGCATAGATAGATGCATAAAAGAATATTTTTTATTATAAAAGTGTTACTTTTATCAAAATGGATTTTTATGTATAAAATTAATTGTAAAAGTGTTACTTTCACTAATATTGATTTTTATGCATAAAATGATGCATAAAAGATTTTTTTTAACTACAAAAGTGTTGCTTTCACCAATATTGATTTTTATGCATAAAAGATTTTTTTTTTCAAAATAAGAGTTCACTTTAATCCTATGTTTAAATCCTATGAATATTAGAAAAATGAATAAGTAAATACTCAATGAAAGAAAATTATACCGTTTTATATTCTCTAGGATGGTAATGAGAAAATTCAGAAAAACTATCAAAGTCGGAATTTAGATAAATGACTAATTTATTCCTCATAGGAATTTTTTAGACTTCAGTAAAGTAGTAATTGAAATATTACATTCGAGAAAGATAGTTCAGGGAGAACCTTTACAGACTCAAACCCTGAATCAGACTATGACCAAGACGTAACTCCTTCGTCCGTTTCAAGAAATGACGATGTGACCAGTTCAGTAAGCTACACTCAAATCACCCACTGAATTTGAAATGAAGTTGAGACCTTTGATTTTGATCTGAGGATCAAGAATTCAGAATTCAAGGGATTCTGCTTGGGAATCCAGACCTCAGATCTAGAAGTCTTGGGATACGGAATTAAGATATACTCATTGTATTCAAAAGAAAATCAAAACTGAAAACTTGCATAGAAACCTTGTTTTCTTAAAGGACTGTCTTACGCCAGAATGCTGGAGGGAGCATTTGGTATATGTGTGTTCTAAGGGAAGTTCGGTTGCAACAGTTCGTGGGAGTGTTCAAAGGACGACTCACATGGCAAAGCCAGCCTCGGCATGGTTAAAATGGTGTGCTTCCCGGTACCATGGACAAGGGCCGATGAAGCGGTTCCTGAGTGAAGTGCCAGGACACCTAAGGAGGATCCTGGAGGGTTCTGACCAGGCGATGCATGGGCTCGCAGTGCCGAGGACACCCATGCGTATGTCGTGGAAGATATATATGTATGATGATGAGAAACTTATTGTAATCTGTTACTGGATCTTGTTGTTGACCTGTTGGTCTCAATGGAGAGTCAAGAGTGATACTATTTTGTGAGAAACAAGGATTGAATGGAAATTTTGAGTTGTGATATCTGTACCCAGTTGTGAATGGATTGTTTTATAAATTAAAGTTTAAAGAGGAGTGTGTAAGTATCTATATTCTAAAGCAAAAGTTAAGGAAGGCTTTCAATTATGGGTGGGTGAGTACTTGTTTGGTTCTACTATTCCAGTGGTCATGGGCCAGGCTGGAATCAGTAGAGTTTTAATAATAAAATTGATTATTAGGATTACGCTTAGAACTCATGTAGTTATTTAAAATTCTAAAGACTTCTCAAATGAATAGATCAACGGTTGTGCCTGATTCAATTAGAAAAAAAAGCGTTGATCCCTTCAAGTTAAGTCTGTGATAGTTTCCCTTCTATCTGGTTTATTCAGATGAAGGCTAGTTCAGTATCTTGACCTCGTTAGAAAATTCCTAAATATAAATGGTGGAATCGTCCCTGTTTTTCGGGCATGGAAAATTTTCCCAGTTTTGGTTTTCGGAAGGACCACCAGCTTAGTCTCGTTCCCCAGACATTCGAGGGCAAGGCCCTGAATGGGAAACCCTGCCCCATGCAAGAGGAAGCTGCTTCTGCTACGCGGAGGAGGCAGTGAGATCTCACAGTTGGTATCAGAGCACTGCTGTAAATTTACGTAACAACAGCAAAAATTGCTTAAAAATTTTAAAGTAAATCTGGAAAATAATGTTTTTGTTTGTTAATATTATGTTGAAGGAACTTCAAAAATTGAAAACTCATAAATTGAATTGGAATTTATAGATGGATACCCCGAATCTTTCTGGCATTCTTGAACTCTCCCAGAGTCAGGATATGATAGCCTTTGCATTCGAGCACCTCATTAACTCTGCTACGACCTGTACAAGCAGAGTGAGACTCGGACGTCATTTTGAGAGTCTTTACTTTCCTGATCCTCTTGAGTGACGTCGGTATATGTGGTTCTGTGGAGGACGATGTATTAATGTCAGTACCAGTCAGCGTCAAAGGCTCAGGTAGAATATTTTCGTAGCCATGATTCTGATAAGGCTAGGGCTTGTTCAGCCTGTGCAACTCTTTGATCATTCACCCAGGAACTTCAGAACTTCATGCCGAATTTTTAGGCTTCTTAGCCGCTTTATTCTTAGAGATAGAATTACAGCATCTCTTTCTGTAATGAATCGTGTGTGTACCATGGTATGTCTCCTTCGCAGTTTCACTTCTTTATGCGAACACGATCGAGGTAGTGATTTTTGGGAGCCGTGATGCTCTATGTATATATCGAAAACTTTTGATAATAAATGATGTTTTGCAAAACAATTCCAAATTGTTTTCATGATTGTGAATGTGGTTAATCTTGTTTCATGAAGTATGATCAAATAATTATCTGTTTAAAGAATAAATCGTCAAAATTAAATAATCATAAATCTGTTATCAAAGTTAAGTAGACAAAAATCTTGTTTTGCTAGAATCATGAGGCACGCGGCCCGTGCAAGGCAACCGGATCCTCTAGCCGATGACAAAGAGTTAGATTCGGATGTTCGAAAAGCCCTGCATAGATCCCAACCTGGTCCCTTCAAGGGTGAAGGAAAACAGTTAGGTGAAGTAGTGGAAAAGTGGATTGAGGCAATGGAGGAATACTTTGATGTAACTGGCTACAATGAGAGAAGAAAGATGGCTCTCGCGAGGTTAAAGATTGTGGAAATGGCCAGGGTCACCTGGAGGAGTCACTGCGAGACTAAATGTCTCGACCGAATATCCAGACCTGGACCGATCTTAAAGCTTACCTCAGAAAGAGGTTTTGTCCTCCGGGCTTCCTTGAAACTAAAATGAATGAGTTCTTGGAGCTAAAGCAAGATAGCCGGACAATTGAAGAGCACCATCAAGCTTTTGCCCTTCTTCTCAAATATTCCACTCAATTGGATGAAGAGCAGCTGATGGCTAGGTTCATTCGAGGAATGAACGAGCCATTGGACACCTTAGTAAAGAATGCCAAACCTGTCTCAATGGCCGAAGTAGTAAGGATGGCAAAGGACTTTGTCAAAGCCTTTGTTGTTAAGGTCCCATCAAAGCCTGCACCCTCTAACTTTAAAAGATTCCAAACCCCGGGAAGTACTTCAAACTTTCCTTCCCCAAAGAGGCAGCAAGGCCCAATTCAAAATCAGGATGCGAGAAGATTCAGAAGTGAAGGAAGACCCTTCCCCCAATTCAAAATCAGGATGCGGGAAGATTCAGAAGTGAAGGAAGACCCTTCCCCCAAAACACTTTCTCAGGAGCCCCACCTATTTCAAGGAATCAGAGGAATGAGCTTGGAAGTGAGAACCGGTGCTTTGGATGCCAGGGTTTTGGTCACCAGCTGAAAGACTGCCCGACTCCGGCCATGTCAAGGGGACAGGGAAGTCAAGGATTGAGAATGCAAAGACCACCCCCTTCTATCAGTCAAATCAAGGTTCATCTCACCCAAATTAGGGAAATCCCAAAAGAACTCCAGCTCAGCCGTCTACCTCTGTCCAGAGTAGCCTCATAACTCCTTCCTAGAACTAGGGAAACCAAAGAGAAAGAGTCCCGCCTTAGCAGCAGCCAGAGTAGTCACAATTGCAAAAGTAGTGGAAGAGGAAAGAGGATAGATTTATGCTGCAATTGAAAACCAAGGGCCAAACCGTCAATTCTCCATCATTCATACTCTAGCTGAGTATCAGGGTAAGCCTTTTAAGCTTTTTGATTAATTCAGGCAGTACTCATTCTTTCATTTCCCCTGGATGCTTGCGTAAGCTAGTCTTAGATTAGAAATCAGGGACACCTATGCAAGTTGAATTGGCAAGTGGGAAGATTCTTTTCACTCACCTTGAGACAGATCATATTCAGTTCAATCTAGATGCGAATTTAACTGACTGTAGTTTAGAGTTATACCTTTGGGAGTTTTTGACGAGATCCTTGGAATAGATTGGCTCCACAAAAATCAAGCTGACATTCACTGTCATAATGGAACCATCTCCTTCTGTAACCTTCACGGAAACAAAGTTCAAGAAATCAAAATTTCAGGGTCCCCTAGTCTGCGGTTAGTAAAAGCTTCTAAGTTACTAAAAGGACTTAGAAAGAAGCAGCGCATTTATCTTGTCAAAATGAATTCGGTAGACTCAAAGTTAAAAGCTAAAGAACATGAATGGTTAAGTGAATATGATGATTTATTCCCAGCAAAATTAACACAGATGCCCCCAATTCGGGAAGTAGATCATGTCATAGAATTGACCCTCGGAGCTTAGCCAAGTAGCCTTGCGCACGTACAAAATGCCAGTTCCTGAAGCCATCGAACCCAAGGAATAGCATAGACAACTGTTAGAACAAGGGTTTGTAAGACCCAGTGTTTCACCTTGGGGTGTGCGAGTTCTCTTTCAAAAAAAGAAAGATGGAACGCTAAGAATTTGTGTGGACTACAGAGGTCTCAATTAGCTGATAGTTAAGAATAAGTATCCTATCCCGAGAATTGATGAACTTTTTGACAGGCTAAGTGGAGCCAAAATCTTCACAAAGATAGATCTCAAATTAGGGTATTATTAGATTAAGATTAATGAGCAAGATATCCCGAAAACAGCCATCAATACTCGGTATGGGCATTATGAATTCACTGTTATGCCATTTGGATTGACAAATGCCCCAGCTACATTCAATCGCTTAATGTAGGACATTCTCAACGAATACTTGGATGATTTTGTTCTTATTTTCTTTGATGATATTCTGATCTACTCAAAGAATGCAGCTGACCATGAAGCTCATGTCAGAAAAGTTCTTGAGATTCTAAGGAAGCACCAACTCTTTGCAAAAAAGAGCAAATGCACTTTCTCTGCCAACCATGTTGAATACTTGGGCTTTTTGGTATTCAAAGATGGAATTTCTCCTGACTCTGCGAAAGTCCAAGCAGTCATAGATTGGCCTTTTGAATTAAAAACCCTTCCACACATGTGAAGAAGGTGACTACCTCAAAGGTCCCCCTCTCCTTACCAAGGTGTCAAAAATTCATCATTTCTCCAAAATATCTCATTTTTTTTAGTAATATCTCTTAATTTTCTCTTCATCATATATGATCATTTACTCATTTTTGGGTATTTTCTTTTATTCATTGGATTTATCTCATCCCAACACTTGGACTAATCCTATTGGCCCATTGGAACCTTAATTGGACCATAATCCAAAAATTTCTAAAAATCTAGACCCTTAGGCTAAGGTCCCTTATATCATTTCTAATTGATTCCCGGGGTAATGCACCTTGGAGATATCATTTTTAATTGATTCCCGGGGTAATGCACCTTGGAGAGTTTATTTTGAACTTCTGTTTTAGGAAAATACTTTTTTGATATTAGGAGAATTTTTATATCTAAAAATAACTCAATACTGAATTACTTCTCTCTAGAATATTTCTTCTCTCTAGGCTCAAGGAAAAGAAGTATAAGAAAGTATGACGACCATTTATAGAAAACTTTACAAAGAAAAGCCAGGTGTGAGTTCTTGATATACAAAAATGTCTTGATGATGTTGGCATAGGGAGAAGGGACATTCTAAGATTTTCAAGCTAATACACTTAAAATACAAAGAAAACAGAACTCGGGCTACACTTCTTTCGAAATCATATCATGTTAGGAGAGAATGTGTGGTGCTCAATGAGTGAATAAAAACTTGGCTTGGTCAGCCTTTTCACATCAAAGACACCTGCCTTAATAACCGACGAAGAAATAAGATATGATAAGACCAACAATATTTTCTTAGATTCAAAAATATTATAAAAGAAAATGGTCCAATTTTTTGGAATGATCTTGGTAGAGACTAGAGGAGTCCTTCAGTTTTTATCAAACTTGATGAATGTGAAGCTGTGAAGCAAAGGAAAACAGATAGAATAACAATCACATTAACAAACAAGGGATTGGATAACACAATGCAAAAAAAAGATCCCAAATATTTTAGTGTGCAATCAGAGAACAATATTTGGTGGCTTGGGTAGTTTGAGGTATGAATTTATTCTTTATATTTTTGGTTTCATGAACTTTTTCATTAAAGAAATCTCACTTTCAATTTTATCATGTAGGTTATGATGGAGGACCATGATACCCTCCATGGGGTGTTCCATAATATAAACATACCTAACATAATTAGGAGGCACACGAAGGAGAAGCGCTTCATATAGAAGATACACGAACTTTCACTGTGGAATGGCATATGGTAGGTATGACTTATATTAAGAGAATGACACAAAAAGCATTCCCAAACAATTCTTCTAAACAAGAAGCATTTAATAGCAATTCTTTTGCTTTATATTTTAGGAGACTTGAAAACACTCAAGTGCATGTCCAACATTTCAAAGGCTGGAAACGTGAAGTGTCCCTCCCTATACTGCATGGAACATGTAAGTACGATGGACAAAAGAAACTAATCATGGGCCCCTAACAGGCATGAGAAAGATCCAAACTTCCAACCTCTGCTAGATATTCCTCTTCCAAGAGTACATATATGCACATTGCATGCATTGTGCAGGATAATTGAGAAACTCGTATTCTTGTACATTGGATTTGCTTCGAAGCTCTTGTCTATATGCAAGAGAAAATGGCTATTAGAGCCTTGGAAAAGTTTTATCTGACATTGGATTGCATGGGGGAAATGTCAACACAGAGAGTGTCCAAGTACCATCAATTGGTGAAGTGAAAGAAAGGTGATTTCTTTCCAGCAATAGACAGAATGTAGGAACAAGAAGGAGGAGCACTACAGTGTCATATGAGAAATGGAAAGCATTGCATAATGCAGTAAAGGATCATGGGGATGAATATGGCAATGCAAGAACTAAGAAGGTAGATGTGTGGAAATCCATAGAAAGATCTTCCATTTTTGTTAGGAGAAACTTTGAGACAAGAATGACCTTAACATCTTCGAATCCACCATCCAGAAATTTTGGAAATCGATAAAGATGCATGGAGGATCCAATTAAACATCACGCATTACATAGTAGAGTTCATTTCATTCATTTAGTAAGGACTCATTTCATTCATCATGCATTATAAGGTTAGAACTCATTTCATTCATAATTGTCTTTCTAGCACATAATATACAACCATCTACCATGGTTTGTGAAAGAGTATGGAAGTTCATCAATATGGTCAACACAAGGAATGGAGAAGTCTCACTATCAAGAAAGAAGCACATACTTTTGCCACACGAGACATGTAGGAGGGAAAGTGAGAGCACACAGTCTACATGAAATATTCCAATGGTTCTGCCGGAGGATTCTATAGAAATTACAAATAAAAAGTTAATTGGAGCGCATGAGGCCTTACTACAGAGCACATCAATGTACACAAAAAGCAAAAAGGTAACAAGCACAGAGAGGGCCAAATGCTGCACAAAAACACTTAGAGTGGCGATTACAGAAAGTGTGCATCAATCAACACTAGGTAGACTACACACAAAATGAAATTGCTCTTCTAAAAAAAATTTGTACGTTAAAATAGCAAGAGGAAGTATGTACAAGCTTTTTTGTATCTGGATGGAGATATTACTAAGGAAGTTTCTCATCATCTTTTTGCTTGTCTATAACATGATTCTATTAACAAGACATGTTTATTATAAAAGACCATAATAACATGACAGGGAGTAGTCTTGTGTTGAAAGAGAACCCATATCCTTATTATGGTTTGCTTATGAAAATCGTGTTTACCACATAATGATACAAAAAAATAATGTTTATTATCTCATGTTTGCAATCTTTTTTATAACTAAGGAATTTGATCATCATTTTGTCCTTGTCTATAACATGGTGCTATTAACAAGACATGTTTATTACAAAAGACCACAACAATGCGACAGGGAGTAATCCTGTGTTGAAAGATGAACCATATCACACTGTTATGGTCATTCACAAAAATCCTGTTTAGTGCATGATGATACAAAAAAATCATGTTTAGTGCCTCATGTTAGAATTCACTTTTACAACTAAAGAAGTTTATCATCATTTTTTCCTTATCTATAACATGGTGTTATTAACAAGAGATGTTTATTACAAAAACACCACAATAACACGATAGGGGGTAGTCCTATCTTGAAAGATTTCCTATATAGAGAATGTATATTTCAGTGATAACTTTTGTACACAAAGGTAAAAATTACAAATCCCTTATGATGTTTGGGGGGGGGACTCCCCACGAGTAGGAGGATGATCAGGACTATCGAGGTCGATAGTTACTTGAGCATTGTGTCGAGGGGGGGCATAGGTGCACCGTCGTGGGGTCGGTGGCCTAAAGGATAAGGATAATCCCAGGGACTAATTTTAACTTGGTTGATTATCTATTCGATAAGTTCGCTTCAAAAAATATCGTAGTCCTCCTCCTTAAAAGCATTCAATGGGGGGTTCTACAAAAAACAAAAAGAAAGGTCAAGGATGAATAATAGACATTAAAAAAAAAGACTCTGAGAAAGGTATTTAGAATGTGATGTACAAAATTGTACCTCTAATGGTATTTCAAGCAGAGAGTGTATCAACAAGATGGCATGGGACGCGACACGCCAACCACAGGAGTTGCCATCCGGTTGATGTGGAATCCTACATCTAATATATCTTGTACAACTTATAAAATCTTCCTGTGCGGCACCCTCTAGGGTTGCATGAATTTCCTCAAGGATCTGCATCCTAAACAAGATAATAATATAAATACATTATCCATATGATAGCCAAAAATTTGAATTGTCTTTATTGCATGTACTTACAATATAATGTTAGCATGAGTGCCAACGGGGTGGAGTTGACCAAGTAACATTTCCTGGTCAGTAGGTGGTACATCACCAAACTCCAATAGAACTACGCAAAAGGATGGACTGAGAATTATGTATAAGAAAAATGAAGCCAAACCATGAACAATAGAAATGAAAGAAATTAAGCAAATTACTCCTCGTGGTATGAAACGAACATGATTTGCATCATATCGATGATGCAGGTGTAGAACTAGTCTCACAGACATCGATCATGTTAGTGACCTTTGATGCAAGGACCACTAAGGCCAGAGAATTCACCATATACACCGACGACTGGTGATTTACTCGTTGTCTTGAAATGACAAGGCTTGAAATGTAGAACTAGTCTCACGGACATCGATCATGTTAGTGACCTCTAATGCAAGGACCACTAAGGCCAGAGAATTCACCATATACACCGACGACTGGTGATTTACTCGTAGTCTTGAAATGACAAGGCTATAAAAACAAGCAAAACATGAAATTAGAGAAAATTACAATGGATCCCACAAGTGAAAAGATACATTAGAATGTCACCAACCTAAGAATTAGGGACATCAAATCGTCAGTGACCTCCCTGCGTGATTCTAAATATCTACTTCATCGGTGTCGACAATGAAAAAATAGTGAGCATTGCAAATCGAGACCTGGACTTCAAAGTACGGCCTTAGATATTCGAGGGCCTATGAGTTTGTCGCACGAAGCTCAAAAGCCAACTCCTGTTTATCCCTCCATTATCGATCTCTTCTTTCTTGCACTCTTCTCCTTTCGGGCCTAGCCCTTCTCTCTTCCCCCAGCTGTCGCACTGTCTCTTGTACTTGCTCTTGTGCTACTTAGCCGCACTCTCTTCACCTCCTCCTTCCTACGCATTGTCAACATCTAGTTGTCCTAGGGCTTCAACCTTCCTCTTTGAGTGAGTGTCTCAATTATGGGTGATTGGAACCTCCTTGACCCTGACCCTTTGCCTCAGAATGGGAGGGAACTCCAAGATCTCCCTCATTCTTTGATTAGGAATAACGACAGGCTCAAGAGTCTTTTCGTACGTGAAATGGAGACGCTGAAGAGAATCCATGTCCTTGGGCATGATGGTAACATGCTTAGCGTGTGCCACAAGGACATAGCTATCCTAAAAGAACTCTACAAGCAAGTCTTCCGCGGACTCTTGGAGGCATCCCAGGGCAGAAGCTTGCCAGCGCATATTTAGGCTATAATCCACATAGATACGCCTGACCAACCTCTAGAAGGGAAGTATTAGTATGGCAATGGACATGTGCTTCTAGACCTTGTGAATGTCTTTCAGCATGCTCACACAATTTCATGCGAGTCTTCTGAGCTTGATTCACAATATCTATGTTCTTGCCCTTTCCTATTGTCATGCTATGCTAGGATTGCTTGTTGAGGTTTGAGAGGCCATGGACTTCGAGGCCATGATAGCTAAAACCATGAAAACACATAACCTATTATAAATGGCAGCAATAACAATATGATGATGAGCAAGTTGAGAAAATGACATAGGAGAACCGAATACACAAAAACAAGACAGGACCACAACAATGCGATGGTAGTCATCCTTTGACAGCAATAACAATATGATGATGAGCAAGTTGAGAAAATGACATAGGAGAACTGAATACACAAAAGCAAGACACGACCACAACAATGCGATGGTAGTGATCCTCTTACCAAGATTTGGTCTGTATCACATTGTGGTCATTTACCGAAACATAGGATTTTGCATTCAAGCATCTTCATTCAAAACGAAACATATCTTCACACCCAAAAGAAACACAACAATGCTATATGGGGTATACTTGCCGGTAGGATGACCTAGCATCGTGTTGTGGTGGTAGTTCTATGGGATGGAAAGGACTTGCCATCTTGTGTTTCTCTTTAACACCATTATTACCACAACAATGCGATAACACACATACTTGCTGGTAGAATTCCTCCTCCCCTCGCATTATTGTGGTAGTTTTGATAGATAGAAGGGTCCTCACCTCTAAAACTTTCTATCCCCTACTAAAGCGACCACAATAGCACGTGATACAAAGTATAATTTCCGGTGGGATGACCTCCCAATGCATTGTTGCGGCGGTCGTTTTGGGGGATAGATTGTTTTCTAAGCTACCTACATTAGATGAACAACTATGCAAAGGCCGTATCTCAAAGAAACACAAAAATGACACAGAAATTGGGAGGCGACCCCAATAGCGAATAACGACACAAAAATCCAAAAACTTTGGAATGGGGTGATCCAATCTTGAAGTGGTTTCTATAGCCAAAAACCCAATTCATGTCACTTTAGTACCTTTGCGAGGTCGTAGAATCAGCCACAAAATAGCGTAGTCATGAGGACGAAGACAATGATGAAGACACAGAAAGCAACACAAGTCGGGAGGCCCATGATGACAATAGTGACGACATGCAAAATTAAATATAGCATTAATTGGCATTGAATGTGCCATGTGGAAAAAGTCTCGGTCATCAGGAGACCTTTCAGGACGTCAATCACATCATGCACTTTCTGTAAATCTTGGGCCACGTGGAAAATGTCTTGGTCTTCAAGCCCTTTCCTTGAGCCTACCTAACGTTCCCACTCTCATTCCTTTTTTTATCTTTTCCTCGTCACTGCACCTTCATCTTCGTCTACGTCCTTCACTGCACCTTTGTCAAACCCCAGATCCTTCCTTGTCATCAATTATGGAGGTAACTCTTACCCTTTTATATGTTTCTGCCTTCCAGTTTCCTCATATTTCTCTTTGTTTGGAGTTTTGCCTTGAATTATGCATATTACCCCAAAATGACCATAACAACACGAGGAGGCATATTCTTTCCATTAAGATGATCTCCCATCGCGTTGTTGTGGTCATTTTTTAAGAGAATGTCTACTATGCTCATCTTTTTATCATGTTCTTGTTTGCTTAAGCTTCAAGTAGTTGTCTACTACTCTTCCTATAAGGATGGCCAGCATTGCATTTTGATGGTCGTTCTAAGGTGTAGCGTCGGTATATCTTGCTTTCTACCATCATTGAGGGTTATTTACTTAGTTAAAGAAACAACCATAACAATGCAATGAGAGCTATTTCTTCACGTATGACACACACCCTTCATGTTCTTATAGTCGTTTTTGTTATATTGTCATTGTTTGTCGATAAATTCTTCACATTGTTCAACTTTGGTGTTCATTGATGGCTTGTTTGCTGTTGTTGGGTTTTGGACAAATATAGGTTTGGCCCTAGCAATTTCGCAATTGTGAAAGAGGAAGATGAAACTCGCTGAGACACTTGAAGTCAAGCTATTTGACTTTATCTACAAATTCAAACAACACCATCACCATCTAGAGATTTTAAAAATGTTGAACACCAAGTTTGTTTTTGCAAACGTGGTGAGGTTCCTTGATTCCCAGCTTGCTACTTAGCACCTTGAGTTCACAAATGTTACTTCTGTGGTCAAGTGGATTTTAAAGGTGTTCCGTTCGTTCATTCCCTTGATGTGAAGCATACCAAGGAAGTTGTACGAAAGCTTAGATGCCTTCTTAGCAGGTTGCCATCCAGTGCTCTTTGCAAGGAGAGAAAACTCCCACTCCACAAAAGAAAATGCATCTTTGTTCAATTTTATGAGGGATTCATCATCTACCTCCATCTACAACTGGATGAGAACTTCGAGGATTCTCCTGGACCTTAAGGTGAGGGTGGTACAAGGATGTTGGGTATGTGCCCTTGTCAATTCTACCCTTGTTCCCAATTCAAGGCAAGCATTATGTCCTCTTGATAGACATACAGGCTCTATTTAATTTGTGGTAGAACTACTGCCTTGCCCCATCATTACTCAGCATCTCGATGAAGATGAAGGGTTTGTTGAGCATGGAGATGACAACTACCTCCAAATAGATTAAAAAATCAAGAAAAGGTAGTTCTTGTCTGTGGAAGATACCCTTTGTAAAATGTTTCAAGATGTGGTTGCTTACGAGTCTACTCTCCCCTCTGAAGACAAGTTTAGGGGTATCCACGAGAGGCTGAACATTTCTTGTATATAGGAATGGCTGCTGCAACGTTGAGTTGAATGGTAGAGAGCACAAGTGTCAATCTGTTGTTGGTGATAAAAATAAGAAGGTACGCATTTCCTGTATAGGAACATTTCCCGTATAGGAATGGATGCTGCAACGTTGAGCTGAATGGTTGAGAGCACAAGTGTCAATCTGTTGTTGGTGATGAAAATCAGAAGGTACGCATTTCTAGTAGCTCTATTGGTTTATAGCAATTCAATTTGGCAAGTTCTAATCATTTCTAAAATTTTGTCTTCCGGTCGTATGTGGAGTCAGATCCATTTATCCTTCGTGCCTCTAGAGAACGTCATGCGGCAGGACTCAGAAAGGACTCTTTGTTGCTGGGGCAATGACATGAAATCCCTCAGATATTCCCAGGTGTTGGTCTACCATTCAAGGTTCTGGAAGGAGAATGCTACTTCTGTTCTTAATGTATTAAAGGTTCTTTCAAGGTATCTAGGGGGATATCCAAGGAGGTGGAACACAGAAAAAGCTTTTCTTTTGGATAAGGAATTTGCTCTGCGGACCTTTCAATAGGGACCCAAATACCTTTTTTTAAGAGGTAATTATTATTTAGCCTATGCACTGGCTTGTGGGCTGAAGAATCCCAAGATGCTTCCCCCTATTGAAAACAAGAGCTTCTCCATTTTCGGCAACCCATTTTAAGAGCGCTCCCTCAACCAACTACACGAGGTCCCCCTCCCTCAACCAACTACAGGAGGTCCCCCCTCCCTCAACCAAAATTGGTGCAGATAGCTCGAACTTGGCACCTTAGTCCATATCTCTTTCTGCATATAAAATGTATGGTTAATTTTTAACAAAATCTCCATTGAATATAGTTCAAGTGACAAAACAATTATGGACACAAGAAGACAACCACAACAACACAATGTGGGTCAAAAGTCCATGTTGAATGTCCCATATCATGTTGTTGTGGTCGTTTACTGAAACAAAAGATTTTGCATTCAAACATCTTCATTCAAATGTAACACAGGGCAAACATAGTTTTAATGGTGTGATGAGGCGTTATAATTTTTCTTTACCCCCCAAAATGATAACAACAATGCGATACAAGGTATACTTGCTAGTAGACTGACCTAGTATCACATTGCTGTGATTATTTAGCTCTTGAAGTGTATGTTCCAACTTTTTTGAACGTCGTTTAACAAACGACCACAACAATGTGATATGACATAGAACCCAACTCTGACCAATATCACATTGTTGTTGTCTTCTTTGTTTAAAGTGTGTCTTGAAATGTTATCTCGTTGTCCTCCTTGGCCTTCTATGAATTGTTTGAAATGCACTCAAAGTCAAATTACCGCAAAATAATAATAATCAAGGTCACTTACATGTTAGTGCCACCTATTTGTCCTGTAGGTCTTTACAATATATGTGTTTCTCACGTCTCGCTGACACCTATAAATTAAAGAAGATTATTTTAGGAATCGTCCTATTTGTCTTGTAGGTCTTTACAATATATGTGTTTCTCACGTCTCGCTAACACCTATAAATTAAAGATTATTTTAGGAATCGTCACATTATGCATTTTGATAGTATTGGATTGTTTACCTGGTTGTTGCCTACTTTGAAATGGAAGTCAGAATGCAGTTCTGTTTGGCTCTCATCCATGATATCTTGTCGTAACTTTTGTGGACTGCAATTTTCACTAATAGTTACCATTGAAATTACTCTATCATTAAGTTTAATTACAATTTCAATAAGAGAATTGCAATCCATGTCATCCATGTTTTGATCCATTGTCACTAATTTTTTATGTACTTTGTGTAGACGTCTATAGTATAAATAGTAGAAAGACATGATGAAGTTCTGACTACGAACGACATACTTGCAACACATTGTCTTCATTACCACAAAGAAAATACATTTCTCTCTTCCTTTGTATCCCATCCTCTGTCAAGGATTTCAAGCATATCCATGTTTTGCATGTTTTCACAGACAAACAATGTTTTTGTAACCCATTTGATTGACTTTGTAAACAAATCCACAAATACCGTTTACTGGCATTGCGAACGCTACTTGAATGAGTCTTCTAGAGATCTGTGGTTTGAAATTACATTGCACCTCTTGGAAAAGTTTTGCTCGATAACTTTCACTTATTGTTGTACTTGGTAATTCCCACTCTGGACTTGTGAATTTGAGCAGAGGAGCCTTACTCAATGTGCCAAAAGCTGCCAATTATTGATTCCATTGGTTTCCATAAATATATGTTGAAGGATACGCGTTTGAATAATTAATCAAACAATCTGATTAAAAAAGTTGTGTTGAGTTTAAAATGAAGCTACAATGAATTAGAATCTTACAATTGGGTCTGTGTCATGGAAGATCATGTGGCCAACCATCCAGCCTTAACTCGTTAAACAAATACACATGTTGGGCAAGGACCTTTTTGATACTTGATTTGTTGCTTCTGTGTCTGAATCCTTGGATTCTTCCTTTATATCATGATATAAAATCATTTGCTAATGTTCCTCTTCGCTCTCTTTTTGAGGTGATGGCTGCAGCAAAATCCAACTCCCCTTTGAAACCTTTAGAGGATTCCATGCATTTTTTGCATCTAGTGTATTATGAATCATAATAGATTGAATTTGTGAAGGTGGCCTCCGAGGACATGTCAACATTTCAGTTGAAGAGTTGTTTGCTGGTGACAAGAGAGCAGAAATTTGAGAAATCATAATGAGTGTAAGATTCCTCCCCACCCCCTCAAGATGTTCAGTTTCTTCCTCTGTAATCAATCCCCTTTTCAAAATAATAAAAGATCTTGTTTCTACCTGTTTTGGCCTAGAGAGAGAAAATATTCTAGAGAGAGGTGATTCAGTTTTTAGATATCTTTGGATGGATAAATATCCCTTCTTATTAAAATAAATTTTCCTAAAATAGAAGTTTAAAAAGAAATTCCTAAGGTGCATTAGAAATAAATTAAAATGTGCACAAAAGACAGCCTAATGGTCAAGATTTTCTGAAAATTTTGGATTATGGTCCAATTAACACTAGTTTGGTACCAAAACAGGACACTTGAGTGTCCTTTTTTGGGGGTTGCGAAAAAAAATTAAACTCCTTATGTAGGCTTTAAAAACCAAAATGCTTCATTGGGCATGTAGAACATAACCCTATGCTTATGTAAAAAATGCTAAACATATAAAATGCCTTTTTATTTGGAAGTACATAAGCAACAAAGTAGCATATGTCTTGAAAATGAACATTTTTCAGGATTTTTCAGGATTTTTCCAAATATGCAAGCATCATTCTCTCTAAAAAAAAATCCAATGATATCAATAGCATTTTTCCCAAGATATTTTGATAGCATACATCAGTCCAAGGAGGTAGAAGTTCACCAAAAAAATCATTTTCCTTTCCTAGAATTTTTTCCAAAAAAGTTGTATAAAATCAGCAAAAGTAACGCGTATTATCAAAACTCAATCACGCCACTAAAAAAAATTGTAGCCCTATCAATGAGAATGCTGATTATTGGTTTTCATGCTTGAGATGAGATAAATAAGCCATAATTTGATGTGTATGACACTAACTTAGCCTCCACTTAAGTAGGTTCTTATCGCCTAGTTCTAAAAAAACTGTAAAAAATAAAAATACAAAATTTGATCATCTTTTTTCAAAAACTAATCATAACTATGCTTGCACAAGTAGTCTACACCTATAGTTACAACAAATAATGCACTTACACAGCTTTCCCCTTTGATGAAAATCAAAATTAGACTCATAATTAGACATTTTACGATTTAAAAGAAGGTTGCGCAAAAGGCCATGTATGAGAAGAGGCCCAAAAAGTGGCTCTAAAGTTTTGGAAAATTCAAAACAAAGTAGTATTTACCCTATATAATATGGGTGCACCTCAAATTTTACATTATTAGCTTGCATATGGAAGGAGAAAAATTCATGCTCCACCTGTATAAAAAACATCATTTCAATATTAGCGAGTCAAAAATTTATCCAATAATTATCATTTGATGATTCAAAGATTTAGTTTACATCATGGGATTTCCATCAAGCCAAGTTTCATGATCAAACTATGTCCCTTCTAAAAGTTATGTACAAATTACTACTATTTTGAAAACAGCAAAAATCATGTGTTTTATCAGCATGCGTCTAAGAAAATTAAAATATTGCCTTGCAAAAGCTAAGAAAAGTGCAATTTAAAAAATCTCATTTTTTTTTTTGGGGTCTTGAGGAACATCTGTGGATGTTAAGCATTTCAAAACTCTTAATAGATTGCCCACAAAAATTCAAGAAAAATGCTAACTTTCAGGACACTTTAGTGTCCTCAGGACACTTTAGTGTCCAATTACAGAACTAGTGTTAAGGTTCCTATGGACCAATAAGATTAATCCAAATGTAGGGAAGAGATAAATTGAAGAATAAAAGAGACCCCCCCCAAAAAAAAGAGAGTAAATGCTCACATAACATGAAGAGTGGACTAAGGACCAAAGAAAAGAATTAAAAAACTGAATTTTGACACCTCATAATGGGGATCTCCCCTCATGAAGTAGGTGCCATTTTTCTCATCAATACCCCCAATTCTTAATCAATAAAATGAGATATTTTCATCTCTCCTCTCTCCTGTTTCAAAACTAGATCCATAAAGTAAGCTGAATTGACCCAAAAATGGTCAAAAATTGATGAAACTGATCTGGAAAATTCTAGAATCAATTTTCTTGGTTAGAGGCTCACTTTTTTCTATAAATAGAAGCCTCCCCCTTTGTAAAAGCTTAATGGTGTTTATGCATTGTTACTCTACTCGTGTCTACATTGAATTTTTTAATAAATTAATTGTTTTTGGCCTGATCCTCTCCAAAGTGAATTGGTGGCCACTATTGCTTCAAACAATAGTAGAACCCTCGATCCCTCAAGCCAAAGGAGAGCTTACAAGCTCCATGTAAGCTAATTTTCTTACTTTGTTTACAAATTTTAATGAAAAATCAATGGTTTTCTTGATTTTTATGTTTTGCAAATGATTGAATTAAAATCAAATGCTATGCCTTTGATGAAAAGGCCACCCCCTTCTCTTCTTTACATTCCAACCTTTCTTAAATCCTAGAAAGATTAACTAAGTGATTAATTAAACTCTTCTTATTGCTTACTCTCATGAATTTAGAAAATTGTGTAGATTAGAGTTCTATAATTCTAAATTGGGCTAATTAAGTTAAGTGAAGAAAGATAAAAATGAGAAATGGTCAGCCATACAAAGGAGGTTATGGCAAAATTTTCTAGAATATTGTGAAAAAGAAAGTTTGTTTTTATGTTATTCCAAAAGAGTAATTCCCACCATTTTTGCATCTAAAAGGAATATTCTAATTACTCCATATACATATTCACCTATGAATATGCATGGATATCATTGATATTAATTATTAAATTTGATTTCTATGCATAGAAAGATGCATAAAGAAATTTTTTTATTATAAAAGTGTTATTCTTATTAAATTTGATTTCTATGCATAGAAAGATGCATAAAGGAATTTTTTTATTACAAAAGTGTTATTCTTATTAAAATTGATTTCTATGCATAGAAAGATGCATAAAGAAATTTTTTATTATAAAAGTGTTATTCTTATTAAAATTGATTTCTATGCATAGAAAGATGCATAAAGGAATTTTTTTATTACAAAAGTGTTATTCTTATTAAAATTGATTTCTATGCATAGAAAGATGCATAAAGGAATTTTTTTATTATAAAAGTGTTATTCTTATTAAAATTGATTTCTATGCATAGAAAGATGCATAAACAAATTTTTTTAATTATAAAAGTGTTATTCTTATTAAAATTGATTTCTATGCATAGCAAGATGCATAAAGGAATTTTTTTAATATAAAAGTGTTATTCTTATTAAAATTGATTTCTATGCATAGAAAGATGCATAAAGGATTTTTTTAATTATTAAAGTGTTATTCTTATTAAATTTGATTTCTATGCATAGAAAGATGCATAAAGGAATTTTTTTATTACAAAAGTGTTATTCTTATTAAATTTGATTTTTATGCATAGAAAAATGCATAAAAGAAATTTTTTGATTATAAAAGCGTTATTCTTATAAAAATTGATTTTTATACATAAATAGGTGCATAAAGAACTTCTTCTTATTTTAAAAGTGTTATTCCTATTAGATTTGATTTTATGCATAAAAGGATTTTTTAAAATATAAAAGTGTTATTCCCATTGAAGTTGATTTTCATGCATAAATAGATGCATAAAGAATTTTTATATCAAAATTGGAATTCTCTTGAATTCTATGTTTAAATTCTATGAGTATTTAATAAATGAATAATTAAATACTCTAAGAGAGAAAGTTCTATCCTTTTATCGTTTTGTAAAAGGAAATTCAAGAAATCTATCGAGATCGAAATATTTAGATAAATGATTAATTTATTCCTCATTGGAATTCATAACTAATTTAGAAATCAGTTAAGTGAATATTCAAAGAAAGAAATTCAGTAAAATAGTAACTGAATTATCAAACCGTTTCAAGAAAGATAGTTCAGGAAAAATCTTATCCGACTCGAACCCTGAATCAGACTATGACCAAGACCAAACTCTTTCGTCAATTTCGAGGAAAGAAGGTGTGACCAGTTTAGAAAAATACACTCAAAACTCTCGCCAAATTTGAAACTAAGTTTGAGACCCTTCGAATTGATCTCTGGATCAAGGTTATAGAATTCGAGGAATTCTGGTATGAAATTCAGAATCTTGATCAAGAAGTTTTGGGGATACTGATTCAAGAAATACTCCTTGTATTCAATTTCACTAGTTTTGGCTATTTTAGTGGGTTATCACCACTTTAATGTGATACGAGACGCAGCTATTTCAACGTCAGTGGGGTCCAACTTCAAGGGCTTGTCCTCACATGTTAAACATCAATACTTAAAAAAGTAAAAATTTAAGATTTAGATTTCCCCAAAATGAGTAAATAAATTTGAATTCCCTAATCTACTCGAGGCATCTTTCTAGTCGTCTTTTTGCATCATCCTCTCCTCTATTCATCATCTAACAATGTTGAGACAATAGTATAACCCGAGGCTCACTCCTAATGCCATTTCATCATGCATTCTTTATAATGTTAAAGATGATTCAGGTGTGTGAAATGGTATAAACTTCAAATTAAACAATTGGGTGCTACGCAACCATCATGCAAAGGCCCTCATAGGATAAAAAGTCAAAGAAGAGACTTAGTACAATACCATTGGAAGGCACGTATCTTGGAATTCAAGATAGCAAAAGATGGATGGAAAGCAAAGGCGCAACATGTGTACATGATAAGGGAGATTCATGATAAGGGAGATGCACATTGTGAGACCCCTACCCCCTTCATGATAAGGGAGATTCATGATAAGGGAGATGCACATTGTGAGACCCCTACCCCCTTCACGATGCCCCCTCTAAGGGTGCTGGCAGCGAAAGCAGCATCAGCCTCTCGCGCAGGGCAGGGATCCACACTCGGGGCCTTGCCCACGCATATCCGGACAAGAGACTAGTTCGGCGGTTCCTCCAAAACCAAACTCGGAAAAACTTCCCTCACCCGGAAGGCACTGGCGATTCCTTCAGGAAGTAAAATTTCTTGAAGATTCAAATGCACACTTGCAAAGTAAGATAAATAGGCTAAAAAACACACCCATTGGGGAAGAGATAAAAATCAAGGAAATTGGAGCAAGAAAAAGGAGGATGAAACTTACTAAGGATTACATAGGTGAGATTTCAAGTCTAGATATCTTACTTCATAAGAGAGGATACAACTTCTTAATGAGATAATGAATAAGTTGGATATTGTTAAAGTTATTAAGTTACCAAAAAATTTAGCTTTGAGAAAATTTGTTCTTAAAGAGTTGCTTAAGCTTTAACATACGCCCATCAAATATTGTAGAGACATGTGACATGGTTGGGGTAAGTAGAAATGGATATTTAGCTTTATCCAAATTATGGTTCAAAAAGTTACGATAGAGCAAAAAAATTAGGCCTTTCGGTTTGCCAAGGCCACATAAGGTCACTAAACAATGACACATATTGAATCTTGAAATTCCTAACTACTTTGGGAACTATTACCATATAGAAGGCTCTATGGCATTTGAAAAATGGAAAAGACAGAGTGTTTTTGAATACAATAAAATTAATAATATTTGGATGGATGTAATAAAATTACAAGTTGCTATGGTTAAGTTGTATGGAATACCTCTAGATGAGTGTAGTGGGAAACTTAAATTTGTTTTTGAAGCTAGATGAAGCACATATTCAAAAGTCCCAGAAAATGGAAAGAGTGAGAATTTCTCTTATGAATCGATCATTAAAGTATAGTCAGGGCATGAGGGATCTGCCTCGTCATAGTGTGCAATTAGAGATGAAGCTATGATTGATTGGCTCTGCCCAAGTACCGATTGAAAGGCATCAAACAATACAATGGATTTTTTCTCATACTAACATTCCTAGCATTATTGAATTTCAAAGTGCAAGTGAATGCTTGAATGTTGATGGAGTTTGTAGTTTTTCAGTTGAGTGGCATATGAGTTCCGATTCTTCAAACGCATTAAAATGAATGTATGGTATGAGTGGTGGTGCAGTTTATAAGTCAGAGAGAGAAAAAATCATGCAAGGGTTGCATGAAACAGATGTTCTTGGTATTGGTTTACTTCTCTGATATTTCATGTAATGTGTTTGGCTCGTCATGAACTCTAGCAAAATCATGGTCAACCTCCCAACCCCCATTGATTAAGTTGTGATTAGCGACAAGATCTCCATTTTATGATTCATTTGAAGTACTCATCTTAGTGTGCAACAGAGAAGTTTCAACTTCTTTTTCTACATTGAGATCATGATAATCAGTTTAAGTGGAAAGAGTTATCAATTAATTTGCTATGTTTGATCAATTATCATTTCTTGATGGTGGAGTTCCAAAAATTCTTAATCTCAATATCAGTGCGTCCTGGCAAGTAGGACACTGTGCCCGACCATTTGCACGAATACACAGATTACGGTATGCATAAAAATATTACATAGATTGCATAGAGCATACATCACATAAATACATTACATAGCTCATATAGAGCACACATATCTTAAAGCAGTAAGCTGAAACATAGTCTTAATGCATTAAGCTTTTGCAGTGACCTTTAAGCATAAAAACATTACATACCCCACATAGTCTTAATGCATAAGCTTACATAGTTTCTAAGCATTAAGACTATGCATTATGCCTAATACTTTATGCCTAAAGCATAGTCTTAAGCTTTAAGCCTATGCATATGCTTAAAGCATTAAGCATAATATGCATAGTCTTAATGCTTAAAGCCTATGAAAGTGATTATACATAAGTTAAATCCCATGTATAAGCTTAAAGCCTATGCAAATACTTATGTATAAGCTTAAATCTTAAAGCGTAAAGCCTCATGCATAAGCTAATTAAAGCCTACATAAATGCTTGAAACATTAATCATGCATAGTCTTAATGCTTAAAGCATCATACAGAAGCTTAAATCCTATGCTTTCTGAAAGTGGTCGCACAAACTTGCCTAATATATATGTTTTATTTTGTTGTGCGATCACATTGACGAAACTTGTATGAAACCCAAAAATTTTACAATTTTACTTAGTTAAGGAGATTCCTTCACTATGGAAGCCAGCACTCATGCAGCGCTTGATTGACCCAAAAAATACACTATTTCTAATGCAAGATGGGTTATGAGAAATACAAAAGACGTGTTTCAGAAAAACTTTGGTCAATTCAAAAATTTTCTTTAAAAAAAAAACAAAAAAAATCCAAATTTCCAAACTTGTTTAGGACATCTGTAGGATCGTCTTGCATGCTATAATCACATGCACCTATGAGATTTGGGCGTGTATTAGGAGCCGATATAAACGATAGTGTATCTATCAAACTAGGCATGTACCAGTGTACACTGGACTTAGGACCTTCAGTCCGAACCCAGTTTACCAATGTAAAAGGACCTCTACTAGGGAACATAGTGATACATCATCAGATTTTTACTCAATGGAAGGATCACTAGTCCTGAGAAGTGAGAAACCTAACTAGGTCTCACTGGCCAAGCCTAATACCAGTCTTTTTGGTTGCATAGCTAGCTACCTCAAAGGTCAACCCCTTCCTCTAAACCAAACCTTATGACCTATAGGATATATGATGAAGGAGTTGAGGTTAACTCCAGAGAGACACCTGGTGTACTCTCATTGTTGCAAGAAAGGAGCGTTCGTGTTGATATACCTGTCCATAGAGCTCTTGTTGCACTTGGTGCAACTACTGTGAGTTGAACCACCCCCTATACAAGTGCTTATGCCTGATGGGAGGACATTAGAATAAGTTGAAGTTGTTAATCCATTAATCTAAGATGCTAGAGAAAAGGAAGAAGAGACCTTGCAATTGGCACAACAACGATTAGCATGTCCAAAGAGCCCAATACACCCAAAACAAGTCTCATGCCAGGACTATGCAAGTAGTGCCCGATAGTCTCGATACATGAAATAACATTGCATCTACCTCTCGAAAAGAGCTAGACTTGCAAATCTTAGATCAACATCTTCTCACAAATGATTGGGAGTATGACGCATCCACAGAGACTCTTGTGGATTTCGCCGTAGCACAAGCGTATGGTGTTAGATGGGAAGGGATTGTCCAATCCATATCTTGGGCCACAACAAAGGAGGAATGATTGCAAGGTATCTGCAATTGTATATATAGAGTCATTGATCATGAAAGTATCCAAAGACCCATGGCACAAGTTGGGACATCCAAAGAAAGAATGCCCACAATGAGTGAAATGGTAATACCTCCTTTGATTCTAGCAGATCCTACTTTTGTAATATCACCCGGCCATACCATGGACCAACCCACATACTCTAACCCACAAGGCCATGCTCTACAGGGACTCAAGGGTAGACTAGCATGAACTTCACTTTCTTAGATCCTAGAGCTACCCCCACCCAAGATAATATTACTACAATGTCTCCTCCAGAGGATGGCATCACATCAACTATAGCATGTAGGATTGATGCAAAATTGCCTCTGAGACACATGCCCATGGTTACCATGGTAGCCGTGGAGCCCCCTGCACTTGGCATATCTAGTATGACCATTACTAGAGGGGTCACATCTTATTCTAGTACACCAATGAAACATTCCCTCCCTAGAGTGAGTGTGCTACCAACTCCTATTGTGAGACTGGTTATACATAATGTCTACATGAGTAGAGGACCTACTAGGGTGGTAGTAGGGCACATGCCTTATGTCACACATCTACCCCCACCAGGGTTTAGAAAAATGCATCCTCATGTAGTGCCACATGTTGCACCTCCACCTACTCATATCATTGCTCCAGCTACTCCAACACCATCTCTATCCATAGGATTGTCGACCGAAACGCCGACGATGCTACGCGTTGTCATATATGTGCAATGCTTTTCAAATCCTAATTATTATTGTCCTATATATGGACAATGCTTTTCAAGTCCTAATTATTGTGGCCAAGTTGAATATTCAACCTACATTAGTTTAACCCTACGCTACACTACGCAAATATTACGATAATAAATTAAGCTAAAAATTTAAATACTAAGCCATGGCTACACATTGTGTTATGCTATGCTTAAAAATATTACTATATTGTGAACACGAGTGTAGTGGAGTGGTTAAAGCGGACGAAGTCCTAGGTAGTGTTACTTGGTCGATCCGTGCTCTCTACTATGTTGCGCGTCCTTGTAACCTAAGTTGGGTGTGTGAGTAGTGCATATAAACTGGTGTTTCTCTCCAAAATTTATTTTTAAAAAATATATCACTATACATTTTATTTAATGTATGCTATGGCTATGCATTGCGTTATGCTATGCCTAAAAATATTACTATACTTTATTTAGCTAAACACAACTACTATCCTAAAAGTTTTTATTACAATCCCTAGCAAACCTTCTATGTAAAATTTTGGATAAAACCGTCAATTGGTAGGTAGAGTAAATTTAAGGCAAAGAATGATTCAGATTTCGGCACATCATTAAAGTTTAAGTCATGAACTACGATTGTGGAAACACCATGATTGTGAAAATCGAATGAATACCACTATTTTGATCATAATGCACATACCACGATCTTGATATATGAATAAGAAGATTATGGTATATAAAAGCACGATAATTGTGTCTAATTACCATGATCTTAGTCTTTTCTTCTAACGCATAGGGTGGGGGAAAAAAGTAGAACCATGTAGTCCATGTTATTCCACTCAGCTTAATAGAAAAGATCACTTTGTTGATCCATTGGAGGTAACGGGGAGAACAAAAACTAGATCACAAACAACGATTCAAGAAGTTAACAGCATTGCTTAAGTTAACATCATTTGTTTTATTATGATGGAGTAATTTATCCACATACATAAAAATTGAAACAAGATCACCCACCACAACATGTTGGGCGTACAACATCATTTTTTGAACATCATTTTTTGGTAGTGTTTCAATAGCATTTTGCAAACATGAGATGTCGGGGCCTTTTAACATTGGTAAGTAGTAGAAATATGCTAGTATTTTTTCTACAATGGAATTTTGCTACTATTTTTGTTATTCACCAGGCGAAAAGAACGTTGGAGTAAAATTTTGCTACTGAAGCCGCAAAAATAGTAGGCGACTTAGCAACAAAAACAACAACAAATTTTTTCCTACTCATCAGCGTTCTTTTGGCTCTTCTAAACAACAAAAGTATTAGTTAAATTCCACTACTCAGCAAATAGCGTTAAAAGGCCTTGACATACCACCCCGTTTTGCAAAACATTATTGTACTCTCATCCACTTCATCACCAAGAGACAATGTCATTTGAAATGACTTTCATCTCTTGGGGATTTTGTGCATAAATGTATTTACTGCACCTCTTCCACCTCTCTCTTCCTATGCTCAAGAAAAGTATCTTCATCTCTCTCTCCTATGCATACAAGCTTTTCATGAAAGCTTCGTCTCCATTTCCATCTTCCTCTTCTATTCAAACTAGCTTTCTATGAAAGTGTCTCTTTACCCTGTCTAATAATTTATTCCCCTTTCTCTCGAAGTTTAACCCTAATCCTTGCTCATACATAAAAACCCTAATAGAGAGCTTTGATCAAAATATCTCCTTGAAAGCTCTTTATCTATAACGTACTCATATGTACGTATTTTTAGATCCATTTCATTCGGTGATTTTTAGCATCTATATTCAATGTTGAAAAAAAGAAAATACTTAGAGGACATAAAGGATTAAGTTTGGTCTCAAATTTAGTAATTTAGATATGTCGATTTTTGATCAATTTTGGGACTTTTTATGCATGTTTTGTGGTGTCATTTGTATGTGATTTCTATTCTATACTTAACCATGTTAAATAATGTATAAGAGGGTCATAGTGAGTGGTTTAACCTAAAGGAAACTCATCTAGGGGTTTACATAACCAGAACGTGCGCTCGAACCTGGACACCAATTTGACCCTTAATTTTTAGTAACGGCCTTGCATGAGGGTGTAGATAACTTTATTTGTCAAAGAGGAGAGTTAAACAAAGTTAGCTTACCATTGGACGAATAAATTCCATGTTCATATAATTGGGAGATTGTGCATGTGGTGGCTGGTATTCATCGCGAAACTAGTCCAACACCACTTTCCAGTGTTTTTAAAAAAAACATAATCTTAATTCATTAAGCTTTTGTAGTAACCTTTAAGCATAAAAACATTACATAGCCCACATTGTCTTAATGCATAAGCTTACATAGCTTTTAAGCATAGCCCACATTGTCTTATTTTAGGACTATGCATTATGCTTAATATTTTAGGCCTAAAGCATAGTCTTAAGCTTTAAGCCTATGCATATGCTTAAAGAATTAAGCATAATGCAGTCTTAATGCTTAAAGTCTATGAAAGCGATTATACATAAGTTAAAGCCCATGCATAAGCTTAAAGCTTATGCAAAGTAGAGGGGAGAGGGGTAGAGAAGGTGATGGGAAGCATGGATTTTGGTGACTGTAGGATAGTTGACATGGTAGGCACATAATAGGTGGGGGATGAGCCCAAAGCGACTCAATTTCTTGGCCCCATACTTAGAGTTCAGGCGGTTCCAAGCTGCCTACGGCTTTGAAACATGCTACAAATCTAGTAATCTATAGGTATGGGTCTGGCACTAGAGGATGCCCCCTCATATATCCGATCCTGGTCCGATAGTGATGATCCCCATGATGTTTGCATAAAAATATTACATAGATCGCATAGAGCATACATCACATAAAAACATTACATAGCTCTATAGAGCACACATATCTTAAAGCAGAAAGCTGATACATAGTCTTAATGCACTAAGCTTATGCATAAAAACATAGTCTTAATGCATTAAGCTTTTGTAGTAACCTTTAAGCATAAAAACATTACATAGCCCACATAGTCTTAATGCATAAGCTTACATAGTTTTTAAGCATTAAGACTATGCATTATGCTTAATACTTTATGCCTAAAGCATAGTCTTAATCTTTAAGCCTATGTATATGCTTAAAGCACTAAGCATAATGCATAGTCTTAATGCTTAAAGCCTATGAAAGTGATTATACATAAGTTAAAGCCCATGTATAAGCTTAAAGCCTATGTAAATACTTATGTATAGGCCTAAAGCTTAAAGTGTAAAGCCTCATGCATAAGCTAATTAAAGCCTACATAAATGCTTGAAACACTAATCATGCATAGTCTTAATGCTTAAAGCATCATACATAAGCTTAAAGCCTATGCATATGCTTAGAGCATTAAGCATAATGCATAGTCTTAATGCTTTAAGCTTAAGGTCTCATGCATAGGCTTAAAGCCTTTAAAAATTCTTGAAGCATTAAGCATAATGTATAGTCTTAATGCTTGAAGCCTATGTAAAGGCTTATGCATAAGCTTAAATCCTATGCAAATCCTTATGCATGAACTTAAAGCTTAGAGCCTTATGCATAAGCTTAAAGCCTATGCATATGCTTGGAGAATTAAGAATAATGCTTAATGCTTAAAGACTTTGAAAATGCTTATGCATAAGCTTTAAGCCTATGCATAAGATTAAAGCTTAAAGCCTATGTGTATTCTTAAAGCATTAAGCATAATGCATAATCTTAATGATTAAAACCTATGAAAATGCTTATGAATAAGCTTAAAGCCTATGCAAAGGCTTAAAGCCTCATACATAGAAAATTTTTAGAAAGTGCTCGCTTAAACATACCTAATATATGTTTTATGCTATTGCGATCACATTGAGGAAACTTGTGTGACACCCAAAAATTTTACAATTTTACATAGTTAAGGAGATTCCTTAACTATGGAAGCCAGCACTCATGCAGCGCTTGACTGACCCAAAAAATACACTATTTCTAGTGTGTGAGACGGGTTACGAGAAACACAAAAGTCGTGTTTCAAAAAAACTTTGGTCAATCCAAAAATTGTCTTTTAAAAAAAAACCAAAAAAATCAAAGTTTCCAAACTTGTTTGGGACATCTGTAGGACCGTCTTGCACGCTATAATCACATGCCCCTTTGATCTAGGAGTGTATTAGGGGCCGATATAAACAATAGTGTATCTATCAAACTAGGCACATACCAGTGTACACTGGACTTAGTACCTTCGGTTAGCATTGTAAAAGGACCTCTACTAGGGAACATAGTGATACATCATCACATTTTTACTCAATGGAAGGATCGGCAGTCCTGAGAAGTGAGAACCCTAACTAGGTCTCACCGGCCAAGCCTAATACTAGTCTTTTTGGCCGCATAGCTAGCTACCTCAAAGGTTCGTCGACCTCAACCCCTTCAACCTCAACCCCTTCCTCTAAACCAAACCTTATGACCTATAGGATATATGATGAAGGAGTTGAGGTTAACTCTAGAGAGACACCTCGTGTACTCTCATCGTTGCAAAAGAAAGGAGCGTTCGTGTTGATATGCCTGTCCATAGAGCTCCTCTTGCACTTGGTGCAACTACTAAGAGTCGAACCACCGCCTATACAAGTGCTTATGCCTAATGGGAGGACATTAGAATAAGTTGAAGTGGTAGAGCCATTAATCTAAGATGATAGAGAAAAGGAAGAAGAGACCATGCAATTGGCACAACAATGATTAGCAAGTCCAAAGAGCCCAATACACCCAAAACAAGTCCCATGCCAGGACTATGCAAGTAGTGCTCGATAGTCTCGATACAAGAAATAACATTGCATCTACCTTTGGAAAAGAGCTAGGCTTGCAAATATTAGATCAACATCTTCTCACAGATGATTGGGAGTATGACGCATCCACAGAGACTATTGTGGATTTTGCCATAGCACAAGCATATGGTGTTAGTTGGGAAGGGATTGTCCAATCCATATCTTGGGCTGCAACAAAGGAGGAACGATTGTAGGGTATCTACAACTATATATATAGAGTCATTGATCATGAAAGTATCCAAAGACCCATGGCACAAGTTGGGACGTCGAAAGCAAGAATGCCCACAATGAGTTAAATGGTAATACCTCCTCTGATTCTAGCGGATCCTACTTTTGTAGTATCACCCGGCTATACCAAGGACCATACCATGGACCAACCCACATACTCTAACCCACAAGGCTTGCTCTACAAGGACTCAAGGGTAAACTACTATGAACTTAACTTTCGTAGATCCTAGAGCTACCCCCACCTAAGATAATATTACTACAATGTCTCCTCCAGAGGATGGCATCACATCAACTATAACACGTAGGACTGATGCAAAATTGCCTCTGAGCCACATGCCCATGGTTACCATGGTAGCCAACACCACTTCACACATGGAGCCCCCTGCACTTGGCATATCTACTATGACCATTCATACAGGGGTCACATCGTATTCTAGTACACCCATGAAACATTCCCTCCCTAGAGTGAGTGTGCTACCAACTTCTATTCTAAGACTGGTTATACCTAATGTCTACATGAGTAGAGGACCTAATAGGGTGGGAGTAGGGCACATGCCTTATGTCACACATCTACCCCCACCAGGGTTTAGAAAAATGCATCCTCATGTAGTGCCACATGTTGCACCTCCATGTTGCACCTCGACCTACTCATATCATTGCTCCAGTTACTTCAACATCATCTCTATCCATAGACCCAACTGATTTTGCACAAGCCCTGGGAGAAGAGTGATAGAAGAAAGCATAGCACCTATTGTGAGAGATGGTGGTCGATAGAGCCATGGAAAGGCTGCCCAAATAGCCAAGATAGCTCATAAGTTCACACAAAATGGTGATCCTAGGAGACATTTAGAAGTATTTGATCAATTATGTGAGGCCCTAGGAGAACGAATTGAGGTTTCCAAGACCAGTGCCTTTAGTCTAACATTAGATGATAAGGATGGGGATTTGTATATGTTGAAATATACAAGTGAATAGTGTGTGTGCGAGAACAAGCCCTTGGTTAGAGGCTATAAAAGAGAATGTGTAAATGGGAGAGAACCTGTGAAAAGGTGAGAAGAATCTATTGGGAGAGAATAAAGGGTAGCATGAGAAGATTTAGGAAGTGTGGAGATATTCTGGGAGAGGTGGAGAGAATCAAGCAAAAGAGGTGGAGTGAATCAAGGAGAAATCAATGGGATTAGATGCTTGGATGCAAACACTATAAATTGAGGCATTGGCCTAATGAGAATTTGTTGGTTTTTGATTATCCATGCCTACATTAAGCTATTAGTTAATTACTCATCACTAATCACGTCTTAATTATCATCTAATCCCTTTGTTAATGATGTTGATTCTAGCATTTGATCCACCATAGCTCATCACATTGCTGTAATTTTAACATGGTATCAGAGCCAAGCCTAGAATCCATCAAGTTTAAGATCCCATTATCTAGTTAATTAGGATTAGTAGATAATTAGGAAATAATCAAATTTTTAGTTATTTTCAAGAAGCTTTCTGTACCCCCAGCCAGCAGAGGAGCTCCCTCTCCTTGTAGGCTCAACCATTTCCCAAGCCCTTTTAGGTACTCATTCTAGACTCAAAGGCCTACACACAACCCAAAGGACTTGAACCAATTCAATGCACAACGCCGGCGGGGCAGCATGATTTACAGGCACCATTTTTCAGAAGGGATTTTGATATTTCTACTTCATCAAATCAAATGGGTCTAATTCCTCTTAGCCCCAAGTGTTTTCAAGCATGCTCTACAAGCTGGTGAAGTCAAAAATTGATTTGATCAAGTCTATAGTGAGATCCAAGCTCTTCATCAAATCTACAGGTGACTTTGGTAAAACAGGGATTAAGCATTCAATATTTGGTCAAATCTTGTGTTTCTCGGCTTAATCCTCTACTAGACTGATTGCTATTGATGGCCTTGTGAAAGGATTTGAGCTCATTTGAACTCTAGGGCCTCAGATCTGGGCTCCCCGCATACTCTATTTTTTGCACACAAAATAGAGGATTAATTTACTAATCAATGATTAATCAATACTACTAATCACTATATTTTGGTGCAATTGAGGGTTCAAATTAACCATTAGGTATCTGATACAGATCATTATAACTTCAAATTGTAATTCGGAGTTGGTTTGATACTCCAACCATTCCGTACAATTGGTTACCCTTGATTTAATGTAATTTGGTAAAATTATGCTGATAAATTTGTGGTAATCATCATTTTGCATTTAACCCTTGGTTAATGCCTGCAAATCACACTCAAATTCAAGATTATTCACAGCCAGAGTTGCATTTGGGAATGTGCATAAGAATGAAAGCTATATGCATTATGTATTGGGCACATTACATCAGTGTAAAAATGGGATCAGACACTGCCCTTGTCCAGAAAATCTCTAGTCTTGTAGGGACAATATACTTAGCATTGTATAAAAATATCTTGAAAAAAGCAGATGGTTGATCAAAAAATAATACTTTTCCAAGATCAACATGCTTGACTTCAAAAGTCCCGACGCGGTGAGATGAATGACTCTACATGTTGATGCTTGTTGCTGGATAAACATCTACCACATATACAACACATGTGAATAAGCCATAGAATCATAAAGAACATAACTAAAATTACAAAAAATATCTTACAATGAGCTTACAATGTGCACATGATGCTGGAGTAGAATGATGCATGTGTGTAAGATTCCTCCTCAGCCTAAATAATCAATAAGCTTTTACCTCAATCCCTTGTAATCATTCCCTATTTTTTAATTCAAGAAAATATTATTTTTCCTTGTTTTTGTCTAGAGAAAAGAAAAATTCTAGAGAGAGGTAATTCAATATTGAGATATTTTTGGATATAAAATTTTGTAAATATTAAAAATTTATTTCCCTAAAATAGAAGTTCAAAATAAATTCTTCAAGTTGCATTAGGAATCAATTTATAAGACCCTAGTCTAAGGGTCAATTTATAAGACCCTAGTCTAAGGGTCAATATTGTCAAAAAAAATTAGATTATGGTCCAATTAGGGTTCCAATGGGCCAATAGGATTAATCTAAGTGTTGGGATGAGATAAATCCAATGAATAAAAAAAAACCCAAAAATGGGTAAATGCTAACACAAGATGAAGAGTTGATTGAGTACAAGGTTTATTAGTTAAAAATTAAGAGATATTACTAAAAAATGAGATATTTTCAAGGATTGATGAATTTTTGACACCTTGGTAAGGAGAGGGGGACCTTTGAGGTAGGCACCTCCTTCACATGTGTGGAAGGGTTTTCAATTCAAAAATATTAAGATATTTTTATCTCTCCTCTCTCCTCGATCAAACTGGATCAAAATGGGAGCTAAATTGGTTCAAATCTTGTCCAAATTTAGCCAAAACTGAACCTGGAAAATTCTAGAACTTAGTTGGACTCAATTAGTGGCCTCCCTCACCTATAAATAGACCCTCATTTTTTTGTATTCTCACTTGTGAGCTAGACCATGCCAGTATTACATTAAAATAAGCATATTTTCTATTATCCCTAAAAAATCCTCTACTTTTGGAGAGATTGGAGCTTCTCTCGCTCTTCAACAACTCTTAGAGATTTCCTCTTAACACACTAAACCAATTGATTGGTTGGGGGCTTCCTTCTAAGATAAAGAAGCAAGCAAAATCTAGAGGTAAGAAGTGATTTCATGGTTTTTGATTATATTCTCAATGATTTCACTTCTCAACCCCTCTCAAGCTTAAGAAGTTTTAAATGAATTGTTCTTCAAATCCAGAGGTAAAAGATGATTTCATGGTTTTTGATTATATTCTCAATGATTTCACTTCTCAACCCCTCTCAAGCTTAAGAAGTTTTAAATGAATTGTTCTTCAAATCTAGAGGCAAGAAGTGATTTCATGGTTTTTGATTATATTCTCAATGATTTCACTTCTCAACCCCTCTCAAGCTTAAGAAGTTTTAAATGAATTGTTCTTCAATGCAAATTAAGCTTTCTATAAGAATTCTAATGATTAATCACAAAAAAAGTCAGTCTTTATGCTTAATTAGGATGCTTTTTATGTATATATCTCTCTCCCCAAAAGAATAGTCATTCCTATGACTAATTCTTTATCAAATGGATGCTGCTCATTGATAAATTCTCAATTCAAAAATCAAACTCTATGCTAGTTGAGCTAGAGGTTAAGAAAATGGCTTTTTTATGCCTTTATGCTAATAAAATTACGGTAAACTTATGATTTAATTCCATAAATTGGATTTAAGTCTAATGATAGTTATTATATCATAATTATAATTATATTATAATCATAATTATATTACAAAGTCTTTTTCTTTCTAGAAATAATAGCAACGAAGCTATGGTAAAAGTTTTAGAAATCAATACGTAACTCATTTTTATGCATAATGTGAAAAGAGGACTTCCTACCATATTCTAGGATTAGTCATCCTATGCTAAAAGAATGATTTTTATCACATTCATGAAAAACTAATTTTTAGTATTTATACATAAATAATTAACTAAAGAAAAGAGAAATTTTTGGTTATTTAATTTTTATGCAAAAAGAGGAATTCCTATGATACTAGAGATCCATGTTATTAAATGGGAAAAGAGAAATTTTGGTTTATTAAAATAATGAATATTTTTATTTAAATTTAAAGAGAAATTTTAGATAAATTTATTGTTATGCATGAGAAAATTAAATTAATAAAAGAGGAATTTCCATGACATTTTGAATTCAATCATTTAAATGGTAAAAGTGGAATTATTGGTAATTGATATTTTTATTTAATTTTAAGAGAAATTTTAGATAAATTTATTTTTATGCATGAGAAAATTTAAATGATAAAAGAGGAATTCCTATGACATTTGGAATTCAATCATTTAAATGGTAAAAGTGAAATTCTTGGCATATTTGAATTAATGGATATTTTTATGTAATTTTAAGAGAAATTTTAGATAAATTTATTTTTATGATTGAGAAAATTTAAATAATAAAAGAGGAATTCCCATGACATTTGGAATTCAATCATCTGAATGGTAAAAGTGCAATTCTTGGTATATTTGAAATAATGAGTATTTTTATTTAACTTAAAGAAAAATTTTAGATAAATTTATTTTATGATAAAAGAGGAATTCCCATGACAATTGGAATCCAATTGTTAAAAGAGAAAAAGAGGAATTTTAAGCTTATTAAAAAAAATGCATATTTGTATTTAGTTAAAAGAAGAATTTTTATGGTATTTAAGTAGAGAAAGAATTAAATTAATTTTTGGTGACAAAAGAGGAATTTTCACCATAATTCCACCTAGAGGATTAGGGTTGATAAATTAAATTGGTAGAAATAATATCTTTAGATATTTTATGTGGTTAAATCACCAAATTGGTATTTACCCAAAATTAGATTAAATGGAAGAAGAGTATTTTCATTAAAATCTGATATTCTCATATAAAACCATTTCTTAATCTATTATGGTTAAGAAGGAATGAAATTCACAAAGTTGGAATTTCCTTACGGTTAGAACTTCAGTAGATGTTTATCTGAAGAAAATCCTTAGAATCAAACCTAGAGCTAAACTGAATGATTTTGGTTAAACCACAACTATGAGAGGGATGGTAGTAAACTACTTGTCCATCTCTCGATCTGAATCAAGCAAAAAACTTCGTGACCAATTCTAGTTCCTAAATACAAAGAATAGACTACCGTTGAATTAACCTAGTTTTTCCTTGATCTAAATCACCAAGAATCTAGTTAAACAGTCAGTCAAATGATGGGTAGATTACTCTCATGAGAGATCAATGATTCTCATTATATAAAATTATGGATTAAGGAAAAAGGGTTTTGTGGAACCAATCTCAAATGGAAAATTTTACTTGCGTAGAACCTATGTTTTCTTTTAAAGGACTGTTTTACCCCAGCATGCGCTGGAGGAAGCATTTGGTATGTGTTTAAACTTAGAAGAGGCTCGTTGCAACAACAGCTGGCGAGGAGTCGTCGAGGGATGTCGCTCGTCGTGGCAAAGCCTGCCGAGGTCTTGACCAGCCTCGGTATGGTTAAAATGATGCACTTCTGGTATGATGGGCGAGGACCAACAAAGCGGTCCCTAAGTGAAGTGCTTGGACACCTAAGTAGGATCCTAGAGGGTTCTGACCAAGTGATGCATGGGCTCGCGGTTGCTAGGACACCCATGCATGCGTTGAGGAAGATTTGGATGGACTGAAAAGGATGACTTTTGTGAATCAAATTTTGATATTGGATCTCGTCATTTGGCCAGTTGGTCTTCAACAGAGAGTCCTGATGATATATTTTATAATACAACGGACTCAATATTTTTGGAGGATTATGATTAGTAATACTATGATTTTTCATTGAAGGTTTGTTTTAAAGACAGTCGAATCTGTTATAAATGGCAATTTCATATTGGGTGTGTACATGGTATGCCTACCTTAATGGGCGCTTGGCTAACTCATGGGCCACCGGGTTGGGGTTAGTCTAGATCAGGGGATTCCTGTGATACAATTAAGTTACAATTAGTTACAATTAAGTTACAATTAGTTAGTCTAGATCAGGGGATTCCTGTGATACAATTAAGTTACAATTAGTTACTTTAGTTAGATTAAGTCCTAGGAAGACCCTTGTTCTGTGGGAGGGAATCAGCGGGGCTGTGCCTCGTTAGAAAAAAAGCGGTGATTCTATGGACCAAGTGCAAGTCTCTTCTTTGATCTGACCATGTGACTTCAGATTCGGTCAGATTAGTTTGAATAGTTAAGAATTTAACTCGTTAGATTAATTCTCCTGTTAGATAATTTTTCCTGGAGGAATCGCCCGTGCCTTCTGAGTGAGGGAAGTTTTTTCGGGTTCGATTTCAGAGGAACCGCAAGGCTAGTCTCTTGTCCGGATATCCGTGGGCAAGGCCCTGAGTGTGGATCCCTGCCCCATGCGCGAGAGGCTGACGTTGCTTCCGCCGCCAGTGTGAAAAGATGCAGGGGGAAGAGAGCTTGAGCTCTTGCAAGCACACACACATTCACAAAACCCTAATAGAGAACACACAAGGTGAGAGGCTGAAAATCTTCTTCTACCATATACAAGATAAGAGTTCACACAATATGAAAGATACTCAACCAAATACATACAAGGGTTCTCTATAGTGTGAACCCAACTAAATGAGCTGGCGCTATAACTATGCTAGTCTCTAGAATGGCTCACACAACTTGTCATCCCACTGGCCGCATATCACCCAAAATCTCACCAACCATGCCAGTGGTGTAAGTGTGGGGCCTATCCCCCAGGCGGGTCATCAGTGTCCACCGCCTCACTAGACGATCTCGATATCTCAACACTCCCCCTCGATCTCAACTCCATCTCATGTACACCAAGTGAAGCTGTGAATCTGCGGAGCTTCTCTCTACCCAATGCTTTGGTGAAGATGTCAGCTACTTGATCCTGTGTGCTGACATAAACAAGGTCAAGGTCTCCTGCCAAGACCTTCTCTCTGACAAAATGGTAGTGGACCTCTATATGCTTCGTGTGAGCATGAAAAACTGGGTTCCTCGCCAACTGTATACTGCTAATGTTGTCACAGAAAATGACAACTTGTCTATCCACTGATAGACCCAAATCTGCAAGTAGCTTTCTCAACCAAGCTACCTCACATGCTGCCATAGCAGCTCCTCTGTGCTCGGCCTCTGTATAGAGCAACCATAGGCTGCTTCTTGCTGCTCCAAGTCACAGCAGCACTCCCCAAAGAAAACATGAAGCCACTAGTAGATCTTTTATCTAAGATACCACCAGCCCAATCAACATCTGTGTACCCATGTACACATATCTCTGTCCCAGTCTCATAAAATGGTAAATCCCCATGCAAGAATGCATTCTTTACATCCATCTGATGTAAAGACCATTGCTTTGACGCAGCCACTACTATCACAACTCTCACTGTTGCCATCTTGGCAACTGGGCTGAAAGTTTCCTCATAATCAATGCCATATGTTTGCGCATATCCTTTGTACCAATCTAGCCTTGTACCTGTTTATGCTTCCATCACTGTTATGTTTTACTTTGTACACCCACTTGCATCCAATGGCTTTCTTGCCTTCAGGCAATTGCACTAAATCCCAAGTCTCATTTCTATATAGTGCATCCATCTCCTCATCCATAGCTTTCTCCCACCAACACACATTTCCAACAGCCTCATCAATGCATGTGGGCTCTACAACCTACACAACCTTTGCCATATATGCATAATGATGTGCCACATAACCATCATAGGTAAACCTCTGCACAGGGTTTTTCACTCTCCCAGATCTTTGTACCTTTTCATTAATGGCTTCCATAGTCTTCTTTACACCAGGTGTTCTCATAGTTGGGTCCCAAGCTCCTCATCAAGGCTCATCTCTGAACCACTAGACTCTCCATCAACATGAGAATGCCCTGCAAAAATGTCAGGCATACCAAGGGGCTCAACCACTTTCTCTTTTCCTTTACGGGATGTACTAATCACATTTGCAGGACTGGTATTATGACGTAGCCTGCCACTCCATGGTCTATCAAAACAGACCCAGTAGATGAGGACTCTCCTAGTCCACTCAAAGACTGTGATTGCTGACCTACATTCTGTGTGACCACACTTCCACTCACATCAGCCCCAACAGCTTCTTTTCCAGCAGCATACCAGCTGCTCATCTCATCAAAGACGACATCCCTGCTTACCCTCAACTCATGTGTAGCAGGGTTATAACACTTGTATCCCTTTTGCTCAAGGGATACAAGTGTTATAACCCTGCTAGCACGTGTAGCAGGGTTATAACACTTGTATCCCTTTTGCTCAAGGGAATATCCAATAAACACACATTTTTCAGCTTTTGGATCCAGATTAGTTCTCAGCTCATCTGGCACATGCACATATGCAATGCATCCAAAAACTTTCAGATGAGACAAATCAGGTTTTTTGCCAGTAAACCTCTCCTCTCGAGTTACATCATGTATGGCTGCAGTTGGAGTCCTGTTCATGATGTATACTGCTGTAGAAACAGCCTCAGTCCAATAGCTATGCGGCATATTCTTCTCTTCCATCAATGCTCGCGCAATCTCAGCAATGTGCCTATTTTTTCACTCAGCAACTCCATTTTGCTGCGGAGTGTATCTACATGTAAACTGTCTCCGAATACCATTCTTCTTCAAAAATTCACAGAACTCATTGGAGAAGTACTCTCCCCCTCCATCTGACCTTAGGCACTTTACATATTTCCCTGTTTGCTTTTCAACCAAAACTCTGAAATTCTGAAAGTGAGTGAACACCTCACTCTTCTCCTTCATGAAATATACCCACACTTTCCTTGTGTGGGTATCAATGAATGTCACATAATACCTGCAGCCTCCCATAGACATGGTCTTCGTAGGACCCCATACATCTGAATGCACAACATCTAGTGCATTTCTGCTCACATATCTGTTACGTGGAAATACATGCTTTGTTTGCTTTCCAAATTGGCATGCTTCACATATTCTCTGCATACCTTCCACTTTAAACTTTGGCAGCCCTGTCACAATTCCTTTAGTTTGCATAGACTTCATTCTTTGCACATTCACATGTCTAATTCTTTTATGCTAAATGTCTGTGTCTGCAACAATTCCTGAACCATTTGCAATTGCAGCACTCATTTCAAGCATGTCTACATTCAACGTAAACATTCTGCCCACTTTGTTGCCTTTTGCAACCAACCTACACTTGTCTTTAAAATCTTCAACATAACAACCTTCAGGGTTAAATCGAACTGGCAAACCCTGCTTAATCATCTGGCCAACTGAAACCAGATTCTTTGTTATGTTCGGAACGTGAAGTACATCTGCAAGGTACTTCACTTTGCCATCCTGTATAGACAATGGCACATCTCCAACATGGGCAATTGGATGAGCAGTGTCATCCCCTGTTTCCACAAAACCTGGTCTTTCAAGGTTTTTCATCTCCTTGAACCACTCCCCACGACTTGTCATGTGGTTCAAAGCACCTGAATCCACATACCATACATCATCTTTTTGTGCTACTTCAACATTTTCAGACATGGCATTCAGGACATGTTGTATAACAAACAACCTTTCATTATTCTCATTGTTTCTGCTTGAGGATGCATAGTTGTTCTGCTGCACTTTCCCATTTTGCATGTTAGCCTGCTTCTTATAATATTTTGCCTGCACATCTCCAGGCTTACCACAATAAAAGCATTCACATGCATCATTATATTGCCTTTGCCAATTTCCACGTCCTCTTTGACTCCCCCTGCCTATGAATTTGCCTCTTCCACTTGTGTGTTGTTGATGTTGTTGTTGTGTATTATGGGACTGTTGTTGTTGCTGCTGCTGGCCATAATTCTGATAAGTTGGGAATGTTTTCCCGAGTCTGAATAGACGTCTTGAACGCCTTGAATTGTGGCCCGAGACCACGTAGACAGACTTCCACCTTATCATCATCATCTACTGACACACCAATAGATGCAAGGGATTCTACAATACCCTTTATCTTCAATGCATAGTCATTCACAAACATGCTCTTTTTCTCCACAGTATGAAGTTCATTCTTCAACTGTATCTTACGTGCCTTGGTATTTGTTTCATAGAGTTTTACCAAGGTGTCCCACGCCTCCTTGGGGGACTTGGCATCCTGAATGTGCCCAATCATGGTGTCCTGTATACTAATGGAGAGCCAATACATAACTTTCTTGGCTCCTTGGTTCCAGTCTTTAAACTCTTTCACATCTGCAGAGCAGTCGAATTTATGTCCGGTATCTCTGGTGCCTCTTCATGCTCACCTTCTATGTAGTCCCAATAGCCCTTTCCCATCAGGAAATTCGTCAACCTGAACCTCCAAGCATGGAAGTTGTTCTTATCAAGCTTCTCAGCCACAATCTGGGTTATGCCATCATTTGACATCTTGCCAGACACACAAATTTACCAGAAACAGCACTCTGGTTTGTCCTGCACAAACTGCTGTCCTTTCTGCAGCGGTACTGTAGTACTCTCACATGTCATAACCAGTGACTTCAATATGCATACATACACCCAATGGCAACTATTGACCTCTTTGCAGCACCCACAGTGTCTGCACAGCCAATCTGTCTTCCTGTAGTTCTTAAAGTAGAGTTCTGCAGAGAATCGATGACTTACCCCGTAGTGCTCGAAATTGCCTGCTTTTAGAAAAACGGAGGTCCAGATGCGCCCAAAACGCGTTTTTGGCTCGAAAAACTATAATGTCTGATAAGACATTATAGTTGCCCTATAGCTTTACTCCCGCGAAGAAATATCCTCAATCAGAGATAGTTTGTCGGTGCCTTCCGTAGAGCTCCCGACAAGGGTGTAGTCACCAACACAAATAGGAAAGAGTAGTTGAAGCTCTTACCCTCGTACCGCTTCCTACGGTTCTCTTGCTTGCAACTCAGCCCTTAGCACGATCCAAGCTCTGATACCATGAAAAGATGCAGGGGGGAAGAGAGCTTGAGCTCTTGCAAGCACACACACACTCACAAAACCCTAATAGAGAACACACAAGGTGAGAGGCTGAAAATCTTCTTCTACTTCACTCAACACTCAGCACACCATATACAAGATAAGAGTACACACAGTATGAAAGGTACTCAACCAAATACATACAAGGGTTCTCTATAGTGTGAACCCAACTAAATGAGCTGGCGCTATAACTATGCTAGTCTCTAGAATGGCTGTCACACAGCCTGTCATCCCATTGGCCGCATATCACCCAAGATCTCACCAACCATGCCAGTGGTGTAAGTGTGGGGCCTATCCCCTAGGCAGGTCATCAGTGTCCACTGCCTCACTAGACGAGCTCGATATCTCAACAGCTAGTGTCCTCGGAGGGGGCACCGTGCGGAGCAAGCAGGGGTCTCTCAGCTGGTATCAGAGCTTTGTTGAAAGCTAATAAGGAAAAACGAATTCTTATCAGAAATTGATAATAAAAACTCAGAAAGAGCATTTACATATTGTATTTTCATTCCTTAAGATTCATTAATGAAGATTTTTAATCAAAGAATTTAATTTTATAGATGGAAGTTCCACTCTTATCTGGTATTCCCGACCTCACCCAATCCACAAGAAATGACTACGTTCGCCTTCAAGCATCTCCTCTCTTCTGCTACAACTCGAACGAGTCGAGCCAAACTCACAGGCCATTTTGAGTTCTATATTTCCCTGACCCAATGAAGAGACGGCAGTATGTCCATGCCTCTTGCGACCAGTGTGTGATGCTAAGGCAGGATATCTCATTAACCATGATTCTGATGAAGCTGAAAGTGATACATGGTGTTATTTTATATCACCCGCCGATGCCTCAAGATTTTAGACTCTCCTGCCATATCTACAGACCCCTTAGTCCCTTTATTCCTAAGGAGAAGATTGTAGCTCCCTTGGCAGTAAGGGAACATTTGTATCAGGGCATGTGTGTAGCCCACTATCGTCGTCTTATGCGTCTCCCGAGGAGATTTTGACTTTTGGAGCCGAGATGGTCTATGTACATATTGCAACCTTTCTATAGATAAAGAAATGTTTTGTGGTGGAGAAAAATTCCCTGTTGTATAAGTGAGTGTTTATTGACGAATTGATGAAGCAAAATTTGTTATCGAACATATGTCATAGATCTCCAATAAGATCATTTATCTTGTTTAAGAAATTATTTTCCGAACCTCTTAAGTCTTAGGATCTCGTGGTGGACGAAATCAAAATAAAAACTTAATAATGTATCATTTTTGGTAGAATCATGAGGCAAGGGAACCGTGGTGGCAGTCAGCGCTCCGGTAGACCCTCTCACAGATAAAGAAGAGCTTGACCCCAATGTTCGCAAGGCTCTTCACAAAACTCAGTCAGGACCCTTCAAAGGTGAAGGGGAGAACTTGGGTGAGACTGTGGAGAAATGGGTTGAAGCCATGGAGGAATATTTTGATGTCACTGGCTACAATGAGAGGAGAAAAATGGCTCTTGCTAGGCTGAAAATTGTGGAAACAGCCAGGGTGGCATGGAGAAACAATTGCGACACCAACCATCTAGATAGGAATACCCAGTCCTGGAATGATCTTAAAGCCTATCTAAGGAAGAGATTTTGTCCCCCAGATTTTTAGAAACTAAGATGAATGAAATTTTTAAAGCTAAACCAGGGGAGCAAAACCATCCAAGAATATTACCAGGGCATTTTCTCTTTTCCTCAAGTACTCACCACTGCTATAGATGAAGAGCAACTAATGGCCAGGTTCATTCGGGGAATGAACGAACCTTTAGACACACTGGTCAAGAATGCCAAGCCAGTGTCCATGGCAGAAACTGTAAGAATGGCAAAGGACTTTGCCAAAGCCTTCATCGTAAAAGTCTTGAAAAGATGCAGGGGGGAAGAGAGCTTGAGCTCTTGCAAGCACACACACACACTCACAAAACCCTAATAGAGAACACACAAGGTGAGAGGCTGAAAATCTTCTTCTTCTCTACTCAACACTCAACACACCATATACAAGATAAGAGTACACAATAATATGAAAGGTACTCAACCAATACATACACGGGTTCTCTATAGTGTGAACCCGACTAAATGAGCTGGCGCTATAACTATGCCAGTCTCTAGAGTGGCTGTCACACAGCCTGTCATCCCACTGGCCGCATATCACCCAAGATCTCACCAACCATGCCAGTGGTGTAAGTGCGGGGCCTATCCCCCAGGCGGGTCATCAGTGTCCACCGCCTCACTAGAGCTCGATATCTCAACACTCCCCCTCGAGCTCAAATCCATCTCATGTACACCAAGCAAAGCCCTGAATCTGCGGAGCTTCTCTGTACCCAATGCTTTGGTGAAGATGTCAGCTACCTGATCCTCTGTGCTGACATAAACAAGGTCAAGGTCTCCTGCCAAGACCTTCTCTCTGACGAAGTGGTAGTGGACCTCTATGTGCTTCGTACGAGCATGAAAGACTGGGTTCCTGGCCAACTGTATACTACTAATGTTGTCACAGAAAATGACAACTTGTCTATCCACTGATAGACCCAAATCTGCAAGTAGCTTTCTCAACCAAGCTACCTCACATGCTGCCATAGCAGCTCCTCTGTACTCGGCCTCCGTACTCGATAGAGCAACTGTAGGTTGCTTCTTGCTGCTCCAAGTCACAGCAGCACTCCCCAAAGAAAACATGAATCCGCTGGTAGATCTTCTGTCTGAGATACTACCAGCCCAATCAGCATCTGTGTACCCATGTACACATATCTCTGTCCCAGTCTCATAGAATAGTCCACAATGCAAAGTAGACCTCACATACCTCAGTATGCGTCTCACAGCATCCAAATGCGGTTTCCGTGGAACCTGCATAAACTGACTCACCAACCCAACAGCATAGCTCAAATCTGGTCTGGTGATCGTCATGTAGATCAAACTTCCTACTATGCTCCTGTACATAGTAGGATCCTCCAAGATCTCTCCTGAATCTGCACTCAACTTGCCATTCTGATCCAATGGCACAGAAATAGGCTTACAGCCTGTCATACCATACTTGGACAACATGTCCAAGCCATACTGTCTCTGCAGTAATCCTATACCATGTGGTGACCTAATCACCTCAATGCCCAAGAAATATCTGAGCTCCCCCAGATCCTTCATCTCGAACTTCTGTCTAAGCAAGATCTTTACATCAAAGATCTCTGCATCATGGTCCCCCGTAATGATCAAGTCATCTACATAGATGACAACAAGCACAACTCCTCTATCACCATGTCTCACATACAATGAGAAATCTGCATTGGCTACATGAAAGCCAATAGTGACAAGATATTCAGAAATCTTGTCAGACCATGCTCTTGGTGCTTGCTTTAAGCCATACAAGGCTTTCTTCAACCTGCAAACATGCTCGGGGTGACCCACATCCTCATAACCAGGTGGCTGCAACATATACACCTCTTCTTGCAAATCCCCATGCAAGAATGCATTCTTTACATCCATCTGATGTAAAGACCATTGCTTTGACGCAGCCACTGCTATCACAACTCTCACCGTTGCCATCTTGGCAACTGGGCTGAAAGTTTCCTCATAATCAATCCCATATGTCTGCGCATATCCTTTGGCTACCAATCTAGCCTTGTACCTGTTTATGCTTCCATCACTGTTATGTTTAACTTTGTACACCCACTTGCATCCAATGGCTTTCTTGCCTTCTGGCAATTGCACTAAATCCCAAGTTTCATTTCCATATAGTGCATCCATCTCCTCATCCATAGCTTTCTCCCAACACACATTTCCAATAGCCTCATCAATGCATGTGGGCTCAACAACCTGCACAACCTTTGCCATATATGCATAGTGATGTGCCACATAACCGTCATATGTAAATCTCTGCACAGGGTTCTTCACTCTCCCTGATCTTCGCAGCTTTTCATTCATGGCTTCCATAGCCTTCTTTACACCAGGTGTTCTCATAGCTGGGATCCCAAGCTCCTCATCAAGGCTCATATCTGAGCCACTAGACTCTCCATCAACATGAGAATGCCCTGCAGAAATGTCAGGCATACCAAGGGGCTCAACCACTTTCTCTTTTCCTTTACGTGATGTACTAATCACATTTGCAGGGCTGGTATTATGACGCAGCCTGCCACTCCATGGTCTATCAACAGACCCACTAGATGAGGACTCTCCTGGTCCACTCAAAGACTGTGATTGCTGACCTGCATTCTGTGCAACCACACTTCCACTCAAATCAGCCCCAACAGCTTCTTTTTCAGCAGCATACCAGCTGCTCATCTCATCAAAGACAACATCCCTGCTTACCCTCAACTCACGTGTAGTAGGGTTATAACACCTGTATCCCTTTTGCTCAAGGGAGTATCCAATAAACACACATTTTTCAGCTTTTGGATCCAGCTTAGTTCTCAGCTCATCTGGCACATGCACATATGCAATGCATCCAAAGACTTTCAGATGAGACAAATCTGGTTTTCTGCCAGTAAACCTCTCCTCTGGAGTTACATCATGTATGGCTGCAGTTGGAGTCCTGTTCATGATGTATACTGCTGTAGAAACAGCCTCAGCCCAATAGCAATGCGGCATATTCTTCTCTTCCATCAATGCTCGCGCAATCTCTGCAATGTGCCTGTTTTTCCGCTCAGCAACTCCATTTTGCTGCGGAGTGTATCTGCATGTGTACTGTCTCCGAATTCCATTCTTCTTCAGAAATTCAGAGAACTCATTGGAGAAGTATTCTCCCCCTCCATCTGACCTTAGGCACTTGACATATTTTCCTGTTTGCTTTTCAACCAAAACTTTGAAATTCTGAAAGTGAGTGAAAACCTCACTCTTCTCCTTCATGAAATATACCCACACTTTCCTTGTGTGGTCATCAATGAAAGTGACATAGTACCTGCAGCCTCCCATAGACACAGTCTTCGTAGGACCCCATACATCTGAATGCACAACATCTAGTGCATTTCTGCTCACATATCTGTTACGTGGAAACACATGCTTTGTTTGCTTCCCAAATTGGCATGCTTCACATATTTTCTGCATACCTTCCACTTTAAATTTTGGTAGCCCTGTCACAATTCCTTTTGTCTGCATAGACTTCAATCTCTGAACATTCACATGTCCAATTCTTTTATGCCATATGTCTGTGTCTGCAACAACTCCTGAACCATTTGCAAACATTGCAGCACTCATTTCAGGCATGTCTACATCCAACGTAAACATTCTGCCCACTCTGTTGCCTTTTGCAACCAACCTGCACTTGTCTTTGAAATCTTCAACATAACATCCATCAGGGTTAAACCGAACTTGCAAACCCTGCTCAATCATCTGGCCAACTGAAACCAGATTCTTTGTTATGTTCGGTACATGAAGTACATCTGCAAGGTACTTCACTTTGCCATCCTGCATAGATAATGGCACATCTCCAACGTGGGCAATTGGATGAGCAGTGTCATCCCCTGTTTCCACAAAACCTGGTCTTTCCGGGTTTTTCATCTCCTTGAACCACTCTCCATGACTCGTCATGTGGTTCGAAGCGCCTGAATCCACATACCACACATTATCTTTTTGTGCTGCATCAACATTTTCAGACATGGCATTCACGACATGCTGCATAACAAACAACCTTTCATTATCCTCATTATTTCTGCTTGAGGATGCATAGTTGTTTTGCTGCACTTTCCCATTTTGCATGTCAGCCTGCTTCTTATAACATTCTGACTGCACATGTCCAGGCTTACCACAATAATAGCATTCACGTGCATCATTATATTGCCTTTGCCAATTTCCACGGCCTCTTTGACTCCCCCTGCCTCTGAATTTGCCTCTTCCACCTGCGTGTTGTTGTTGTTGATTTTGGGACTGTTGTTGCTGCTGCTGCTGCTGCTGACCATAATTCTGATTACCTGTTCGACCACCTCCTTGACCGCGTCCACGGCCTCCTCTACCTCGTCCTCTTCCTGAACTCGTGTAGAAGGCCTGTTGCTCTGAACTGTTTTTACTTTGTGAAGACTGTTGGTCTTCACCCAAGCTCTTCTCTTCGATAATCAGCATAGACACCAAATCTGTAAAGTTGGGAATGTTTTCCCGAGTCTGGATAGACGTCTTGAACGCCTTGTATTGTGGCCCGAGACCACGTAAACAGACTTCCACCTTGTCATCATCATCTACTGACACACCAATAGATGCAAGGGATTCCACAATACCCTTTATCTTTAACGCATAGTCATTCACAGACATGCTCTTTTTCTCCACAGTATGAAGTTCATTCTTCAACTGTATCTTACGTGCCTTGGTATTTGTTTCATAGAGCTTTACCAAGGTGTCCCACGCCTCCTTGGGGGACTTGGCATCCTGAATGTGCCCAATCATGGTGTCCTGTATACTAATGGAAAGCCAATACATAACCTTCCTGGCTCCTTGGTTCCAGTCTTTAAACTCTTTTACATCTGCAGCAGTCGGATTTATATCCGGTATCTCCGGTGCCTCTTCATGCTCACCTTCTATGTAGTCCCAATAGCCTTTTCCCATCAGGAAATTAGTCAACCTGAACCTCCAAGCATGGAAGTTATTCTTGTCCAGCTTCTCAGCCACAATCTGTGTTATGCCATCATTAGACATCTTGCCAAACACACAACTTTACCAGAAACTGCACTCTGGTTTTTCTGCACAAATGCTGTATTTTCTGCACAGCGGTACTGGAGTACTCTCAAATGTCACAACCAGTGACTTCAATGCACATACATACACCCAATGGCAACTGTAGACCTCTTTGCAGCACCCACAGTGTCTGCACAGTCAATCTGTCTTCCTGCAGTTCTTAAAACAGAGTTCTGCAGAGAATCGATGACTTACCCGCAGTGCTCGAAATTGCCTGCTTTCTGAAAAACGGAGGTCCAGACGCGCCCGAAACGCGTTTTCGGCCCGAAAATTGTAGTCCGAAGGACTGTATAGTTGCCCTGTAGCTTCACTCCCGCGAAGAAAGCTCCTCAATCAGAGATCGTTTGCCGGTGCCTCCCGTAGAGCTCCCGACAAGGGTGTAGTCACCAACACAATAGGGAAGAGTAGTTGCAGCTCTTACCCTCGTACCGCTTCCTGTGGTTCTCTTGCTTGCAGCTCAGCCCTTAGCACGAACCAGGCTCTGATACCATGAAAAGATGCAGGGGGGAAGAGAGCTTGAGCTCTTGCAAGCACACACACACACTCACAAAACCCTAATAGAGAACACACAAGGTGAGAGGCTGAAAATCTTCTTCTTCTCTACTCAACACTCAACACACCATATACAAGATAAGAGTACACAATAATATGAAAGGTACTCAACCAATACATACACGGGTTCTCTATAGTGTGAACCCGACTAAATGAGCTGGCGCTATAACTATGCCAGTCTCTAGAGTGGCTGTCACACAGCCTGTCATCCCACTGGCCGCATATCACCCAAGATCTCACCAACCATGCCAGTGGTGTAAGTGCGGGGCCTATCCCCCAGGCGGGTCATCAGTGTCCACCGCCTCACTAGAGCTCGATATCTCAACAAGTCTCACCAAAGCCAGCTCCCTCATCCTTCAAGGGATTCTAGACACTAGGAAGTTCTTCCAACCTTCTGCCTCAAAAGAGACACCAAGGTCCCAACCAGAATCTAGAGACGAGAAGTTTCAGGAATGAAGGAAGGACTTTCCCCCTCAAAGTTCTTTCTCAGGAACTCCAGTTCTTTCAAGAATGCAGAGGGAAGAGCTTCGAAGTGAGAACAGGTGCTTCGGATGTCAGGGGTTTGGGCACCAACTCAAGGATTTCCCATCTCCTTCTGTGGGACAAGGAAGCCAAGGTCCCAGAATTCGGAGATAGACTCCTTTGTATCAATCCAATCAAGGTTCCCCGTGCCAAAATCAGGGTAACCCAAGAAGAGTGCCAGCTTAGCCTCCTATAGCCTCCATGCAAAGAAGTCTTCGAACTCCCTCCCAGAATTGGGGTAACCAAAGAGAGAGAGTTTCACCTCAGACTACAGTAGCTAGAGCCGTCACTATAGCTAAGGAAGTGAAGGAGGAAAAAAGATAGATCTATGCCGCAATAGAGCATTAGGGGAATAACCATCAATTTTCAATCCTCCAGACTCCAGCAGAGTACCAGGGTAAGCAATTGAAGCTTTTGATTGATTTAGGCAGTACTCATTCTTTTATTTCCCTAGGATGTCTACGTAAGTTAGTCCTAAATAAAAAATCAGGGAAACCTATGCAAGTGGAATTGGCCAGTGGAAAGATTCTTTTCACACACCTTGAGAAAGACCTTATTCAGTTTAGTCTAGATGGGAACGTAACAGAGTGCTAGTTTAGAGTCCTACCCTTGGGAGTCTATGATGGGATCCTTGGAATGGATCGGCTCCATAAGAATCAGGCTGACATTCATTGTCACAAAGGAACCATCTCTTTCCTTGACCTTCACAGGAATAAAGTTCAAGGAACTGGAATTTTTGGGTCCCCAGTGCTACAATTAGTCAAGGCTTCTAAATTGTTAAAAGGGCTTAGAAAGAGGCAAGCTATTTATGTCGTTAAGATGAATCCTGTAGACATAAAATGCAAGGCTAAAGAACCAAAGTGGTTAAGTGAGTACACAAATGTGTTCCCTGAAGAGCTAACTGAGATGCCTCCGTCTCAGGAAGTAGATCATGAGATCGAGTTAACTCCCGAAGCTCAGCTAGTAGCCCAGCGTGCATACAAAATGCCAGTCCCTGAAGCCATAGAAATTAAGGAGCAGTTAAGACAACTGTTAGAGCAGGGATTCATGAGACCCAGTGTCTCACCTTGGGGTGCGCCCATTCTCTTTCAAAAGAAGAAAGATGGAACGTTAATACTCTGTATTGACTACAGAGAATTGAATCAATTAACAATTTAAAATAAGTATCCTATCCCTAGGATTGATGAACTTTTGGATCGGTTAAGTGGGACCCAAATGTTCACAAAGATAGATCTCAAATCCGGGTACTACCAGATCAGAATCAAGGAGCAAGACATCCTGCACCAGACAGCATTCAATACTCGCTATGGGCATTATGAGTTCACAGTCATGCCGTTTGGATTGACTAATGCCCCGGTGACATTTCATCATCTTATGTAGGATATTCTCATAGAGTACTTGGATGATAATTTTTGTTCTTGTCTTCTTTGATGATATCTTGGTATACTCTAAGAATGCTACAGATCATGAAGATCATGTGTGCAAGGTCCTAGAAATCTTAAGGAAACACCAACTCTTTGCAAAAAAGAGCAAGTGTTCTTTCTCTGTTGACCACGTAGAATACTTGGGATTCATAGTGTCAAAAGATGGGATTTCTCCTAACCCCGCAAAGATCCAAGCAGTCGTAGAATGGTTGAAACGCAAGACAGTAAAGGAAGTCAGAGGATTCCTAGGATTAACAGGATAGTATAGGATCTTTATACCCAGGTATGCTCAGATAGCATCCCCTTTAACCAACCTTCTCAAGAAGAGTACACTTTTTTAGTGGACTGCAATGTGTCAGATTGCCTTTGATAAACTAAAGACAGCCTTAGTAACCAGCCCAGTTACCAGATTTTACCAAACCCTTTGAGGTAGTTTTATTGATGCTAGTGGGTCAACTTTCGGCGGTGCTCTTATGCAGGAAGGTCATGCAGCGGCCTATGAATCCAGAAAACTCAGAACACATGAGAGAAATTATGCCATCCATGACTTGGAGTTACTCTCAGTAGTTTATGCTCTGAAGTTGTGGAGACATTATCTTTTGAGATAGAGGTTCACCTTGATGATAAATCATCAAAGTCTGAAGTGGATCTTCACCCAAAGGGATCTCAACATGCGTCAAAGGAGATGGATGCAGACCCTGCGGGAGTTCGATTTTCAAATTAAGTATCGGCCAGGGAAAGAAAATGTGATGGTGGCAGGATGCCATTAGGAAGTGAATGGGGTCTTCTTGGGCCCTTTAATTTGCCCAAGCCTAATCAAGGTGATTAAGGAATAGCCAAATGGGGGGTTGCCATGTGGACTAGAATGTTGGGTTTGTAAGAGAGGTGTAAGAGTGGTCAAAGGGTGCACTTTTCCCCCCAAAAAGGGGGGGAGGCAATTTTACAATTTTCGAACCTCCATAACTTCTACATACAAGCTCCGATTTGAGCGGAGATTATAGATCCGTGATCTACGCATCAAGAGCTTTCCATAGATATGTTACACGATATGGTTTTGTCCGCTAGATTTTAAATTCCATTTTTCCCCCAAAATTCAAATTCGAATAAAGTAGCCGTTTTGAAGCTTCTAATTAGAAAACGTTTCTTCTTAAGAGAAAAGGTTTGACTCCTTAAATTGCCAAATAAAAGGGCCCAAGAAGCCTTCCATTGAGGTCCTAATGGCTCACCAGAATAGCCTCCTTGCTTGTAATTACAGTGGTGTCAAATCCATTGATTAGTGAAGCAAAGGAGAAAATCATGCAGGACAGATTCTTTGCCCCTATTGCTATGCTTCTGATGCAGGAAAGCAAGACTCCTCAAGAAATGAGTTGAGTTCTTGGGTACAAATCGGATGAAGGATGCATGTATTATAATAATCGGCTATGTATTCCCAATGATGAGGGAATAAAGTGAAAAATTCTGAGAGAAGCCCATGATATCCTGATAGTTGGACATCCAAGGTTTATAAAAACCTATATGTATGTGAAGAAAAGCTTCTTCTGGCCTGGACTAAAAAAGGATATACTTGATCATATGTGGAAATGCTTAATGTGTCAGAGAGTCAAGGAAGAGAGAGTCAAGATGCTAGGGAAACTAGAGCCTCTAGACATTCCACAGATGAAGTGAGAATGTATCAGTATGGACTCTGTCACTAGATTACCTTCAATGTAATCAGGTTGTTACAACATTTTTGTGGTAGTTGATAGACTAACCAAAGTTGCCCATCTCATTCCAGTGAAAGAAACATAGAGAATCAGGTAATAGAAGATATTCTTCGGTCATGCTGCGACGACAGGGAACCCAAGAAGTGGTTAAGCCATTTGCATCTGGCTGAGTTTGCTTACAATGCTTCTTATTATCGAAGCATTAGGATGAGACCTTTCAAAGCTTTGTATGGACAAGATTGCCTTATACCGTTGATTTGGTCTGATCCATTGATCGAGACGAGATGTCCAGACAAATTCTTGATGACATGGACCAGCAAATGCAATCAATCCGTAAAGATATAAAGGCAGCCCAAGATAGGAAAAAGCAGTATGCAGATAAAAAGAGATTAGAGAGAGAGTTTGAAGAATCAGATATGGTCTTCATTCGAGTATGACCCAAAAGAAGTTCCTTATTTTTAGGGAAGTACAAGAAGCTCCCTCCAAGATACTGTGGACCGTATGTTGTTATAAAGAAAGTGGGAGATCTAGCTTATAAACTTCTGCTGCCTCCCCATCTCAAGGTACATAATGTATTCCATGTCAGCTGGCTTAGGAAATATGTACCCAGCCCGAGTCACGTGCTTGGTGATTGATTTCTCAAACTCAAGGCTAGATGGTACTCTAACCTGAAGAAATCCTTGACGTTCGGGAGAAGATTCTCAGGAGCAGAGTCCTCAGAGAATTTTTAGTAAAGTGGAAATTCTTTCCTCTAGAAGACGCCACCTAAGAGAAAGAAGAAGAGTTGGCGAAAGATTACCCCCACTTTGCGAGATGAGGACATCTCGCGTTTTTCAAGTGGGAGAGGATGTAAGATTCTTCCTTAGCCTGAATAAGAGGATGTAAGATTCCTCCTTAGCCTGAATAATAAATAAGCTTTTACCTCAATCCCGTGTAATCATTTCCTATTTTTGAATACAAGAAAATCTTAATTTTTCTTGTTTTTGTCTAGAGAGAAGAAAAATTCTAGAGAGAGGTAATTCAATATTGAGATATTTTTGGATATAAAATTCTACAAATATCAAAAATATATTTCCCTAAAACAGAAGTTCAAAATAAATTCTCCAAGGTGCATTAAGAATCAATTAAAAATGATTTAAAAGACCTTAGCCTAAGGGTCAATATTTTCAGAAATTTCTAGATTATGGTGTACAGTTAAGGTTCCAATGGGCCAATAGGATTAATCAAAGTGTTGGGTTGAGATAAATCCAATGAATAAAAGAAAATATCCAAAAATGAGTTAATGCTCACATAAGATGAAGAGTTGACTGAGTACAAGGTTTATTAGTTAAAAATTAAGAGATATTACTAAAAAAGTGAGATATTTTTGAGGAATGATGAATTTTTGACACCTTGGTAAGGAGAGGGGAACCTTTGAGGTAGGCACCTCCTTAACATGTGTGGGAGGGTTTTTAATTCAAAAATATTAATTTATTTTTATCTCCTCTCTCCTGGATAAAACTGGATCAAAATGGGAGCTAAATTGGTCCAAATCTTGTCCAAATTCAGCCAAACTAAACCTGGAAAATTCTAGAACTTAGTTGGACTCAGTTAGTGGCCTCCCTCACCTATAAATAGACCCTCATTCTTTTGTGTTCTCATCTATGAGGAGCTAGACCATGCCAGTATTACATTAAAATAAGCATATTTTCTATTATCCCTTTTAAATCCTCTACTTTTAGAGAGATTGGAGCTTCTCTCTCTCTTCAAAAACTCTTGGAGATTTCCTCTCAACACACTAAACCAATTGATTGGTTGGGGGCTTTCTTCTAAGATAAAGAAGCAAGAAAAATCTAGAGGTAAGAAGTAGTTTTATGGTTTTTGATTATATTCTCAATGATTTCACTTCTCAACCCCTCTCAAGCTTGAGAAGTTTCAAATTAATTGTTTTTCAATGCAAATTAAGCTTTCTATAAGAATTCTAATGATTAATCACAAGTTAGTCTTTATGCTTAAGATGCTTTTTATGTATATATCTCTCTTCCCAAAAGAATAGTCATTCCTATGACTAATTCTTTATCAAATGGATGCTTCTCATTGATAAATTCTCCATTCAAAAATCCAACTCGATGCTAGTTAAGCTAGAGGTTAAGAAAATGGCTTTTTTATGCTTTTATGCTAATAAAATTATGGTAAACTTATGATTTATGTAAGATCCGTGTTCCCACCGAGCAACAGATTCGGGGTACTGGCAGCGGAAGTAGCGCTTCTCGCACGGGACAGGGGTCCCACATTCGGGGCCTCACCCACGGATATCCGGATAAGAGACTAATCCGTCGGTTGTTCCAAAACCGAACCCGGAAAAACTTCCTTAATCGGAAAGCACGGGCGATTCCACCAGGATAACTTTTTACTCTAACGTAGTCAAGATCATTTCTGATCGAGATGATCCAATTACATCTATAAGATACTTAGTCAGTTCAAGGAAGAAACTTGCACTTGGATCATTGGGATCAGCGCTATTTTCCCCATTCAAGAGGCACAGCCGTTGATTCCTATCCATAGAACAGTTACTGTCCGGGATTTATTTTTTCTATCGTAAAAACAAAAGTTTGAGTCTCGATTTACGGATCCATCAGTCCAGCCTAACCCCATCCAATCCCATGGGTTAGCCAACCGCCCAACCACTGTAGTGATGGGATCCAATTAAGAATTTGGTTAGGTTTTGTCCCGGGTACCAAGGAAAAGAGTTCCAAGGCCCCCTAGCCGGATGTTCATGCAAAATAAAACTAGTCACACCACTCACACACCCAATATGAAATTGCCTTTTCACAGATTCAACCAGTTTAAAACAATCCTTTAATAAAACCATAGTATCACTGATCACCATCTTCCAATTTATCCAGTTGATTCTTAATTTTTCCATCATTCCTTCATCAGAGTATCTATGGCATCATTGGCAACTAGGACGCTCACCACCTGTCCACTCAGGGGCCGTTTCCTAATCCCTAGCCCATAATACTCGGCAATATAATCACTTATCAAGATGGACTCTCGTTGAAGGTCAGCAAGATCAACCAACAGATCCATATAAAGGGCCATGGACTCATCCATTGAAGACCAGCAAGGTCAATCAACCAGATCCATGCCCGATTTCAGAAAACAACTCCAACTCTGTTCCAATATCTTCCTCGACGCACGCGTGGGTATCCTAGGCGACCCAGAGCCCGAGCACCGTATGGTCAGCACCCTCTAGGATCCTTCGTAGGTAACCTAGCGCTTCACGCATAGGCCGCTTCCTTGGCCCCTCATCCACCGTACCGGAAGCTCACCATTTTAATCGCACCGAGGCTGGTCAAGACCTCGGCCGACCTTGCTACGCGAGACGTCCTTCATTGACTCTCCGTCATCAGCAGCTGCAACATTATCAGTTAGGTCTCACGACCTTAATCACAAGATAGTCACAATGCTCCCCCAGCAATCTTGACATAAAACAGTCATTTACAAACAGCATTTACAAACATTTTACAATACAGTTTCTATTTTTACTTTCATTTTTCCACATTATCCCTCATCAATCCACATTACTTATTCCATATTCCATTTATATGTATACTCATCCCATCACATCATTTTCCATCTCAACACTTCATATTCCTTCACATCACATATCGTATATTCACATCCATACATATATCCACATCCACATCCACATCCACATTCACATCCACACATCCACATCTACATCCATACATCTAATTTCACATCCACATCTACATGCACATTCATGCATCCACATCCATACATCCACATCTACATGCACATTCACATCCATACATCCACATCTATATGCGTACATTCTCATCTACATGCATACATCCACATCTCTATGCATACATCCACATCCACATCCACATTCACATTCTCCTCATACATCTACATCTACATGCATACATCCACCTCCACATTCACATCCACATCTATACATCTACATCTACATGCATACATCCACCTCCACATCCACATCCACATCTACATCTACATGCATACATCCAACTCCACATTCACATCCACATCTATACATCTACATCTACATGCATACATCCACCTCCACATCCACATCCACATCTACATCTACATGCATACATCCACCTCCACATCCACATCCACATCTATACATCTACATCTACATGCATACATCCACATCCACATCTATACATCTACATCTACATGCATACATCTACATCTCCATTCACATCCACATCTATACATCTACATCTACATGCATCCATCCACATCTCTATTTACATCCTCATCTATACATCTACTTCTACATGCATACATCCACCTCCACATTCACATCCACATCTATACATCTACATCTACATGCATACATCCACCTCCACATCCACATCCACATCTACATCTACATGCATACATCCACCTCCACATCCACATCCACATCTATACATCTACATCTACATGCATACATCCACATCCACATCTATACATCTACATCTATACATCTATACATCTACATCTACATGCATACATCTACATCTCCATTCACATCCACATCTATACATCTACATCTACATGCATCCATCCACATCTCTATTTACATCCTCATCTATACATCTACTTCTACATGCATACATCCACATCTCCATGCATACATCCACCTCCACATTCACACTCACATCCATACATCTACATCTACATGCAACATCCACATCTCCATGCATAATAAAATTCTTTTAATTAATCTAGGATGATAGTTCCTAGAATATGGTAGGAAGTCCTCTTTTTATGCTTTGAATGAATTTATCTTATGCGTAATTTCTATAAAAATTTTGCCATAGCTCCGCTACTATGACTGATAAATCTCAATTTTTTTTCTAAGGGATAAAGTTTATCATTAAGGATATAATTAGAATGGTCTCTAATTGGGTCATCAATCCATAAGGGATTGAATCATCAATGTGCATAAACTAAAAGTATAGAAAAAAGCCATTAATTTGGCCTCAAGCATAGCTTAATCTTGGATTAAGGAAAAGCTTTATGAAAAGCTTCATTTGGATTGAGAATGGGTCATGAGTATGACCATTTCTTGAGTGAGAGAGAGAAATTATATAAAAACCATTAGAATTTAAACATAAATGGAAAATAGCATTTATTAAATTATGTAACTTTTCAATACTATTCACCACTTAACTTCAATAGCATTTAAAAAAAACCATATCAATTAAGCTTCTCAAGCTTGAGAGGGGTTGAGAAGAGAGAATCATTGAGAAATTAAAGAAAAGATCAAAATTCAATATACTTACCTTATGATTTGCTTGATTCTTTATTCACGGTAGAGGCCCCCAACCAATCAATTGGTTTAGTATGTTGATGGAGCCACCAATGGGGATTGAAGAAAGAGAGAAGTATAAAAACTAGTGAATTATTAAAGAATTCACAGTTCTTGGCTTAGGTAGAGTAGAGTAACAAAGCATAAGACACTGTATGTTTTGGCTTAGGTGGAGTAGAGTAACAAAGCATAAGACACTGTATGTTTTGGCTTAGGTGGAGTAGAGTAACAAAGCATAAGACACTGTATATTTTGGCTTAGGTGGAGTAGAGTAACAAAGCATAAGACACTGTATATTTTGGCTTAGGTGGAGTAGAGTAACAAAGCATAAGACTCTATATATTATGGCTTAGGTGGAGTAGAGTAACAAAGCATAAGACTCTATATATTTTGGCTTAGGTGGAGTAGAGTAACAAGCATAAGACACTATATATTTTGGTTTAGGTGGAGTAGAGTAACAAAGCATAAGACACTATATATTTTGGCTTAGGTGGAGTAGAGTAACAAAGCATAAGACTCTATATATTTTGGCTTAGGTGGAGTAGAGTAACAAAGCATAAGACTCTATATATTTTGGCTTAGGTGGAGTAGAGTAACAAAGCATAAGACACTATATATTTTGCAACAAGGGGAGGCTTCTATTTATAGGAAAATTTGAGCTCCTAACCAAACAAACTGATTCTAGAATTTTCCAAGTTAGTTAGGTCACTTTTTGACCATTTTTAGGTCAGTTAAGCTAACTTTTTGGAACTAGACTTAAATGAGGAGAGAGGAGAGAGAAAATATCTCAATTTTTATGAGTTTAAAACTCATTCAAGCATGTGAAATATGCACCTCCTTTAAAGAACTCCCCTTCCTTACATATGTGTCAAAATTCTATTGCTCATAGTTTTTTTACTAATAAACCTTGTACATTTTCAACTCTTCATCTTATGTGAAATATGCACCTTCTTTAAAGAACTCCCCTTCCTTACATATGTGTCATAATGAAATCATTTTAATATTGCTCATAGTTTTTTACTAATAAACCTTGTACATTTTCAACTCTTCATCTTATGTGAAATATGCACCTCCTTTTAAGAACTCCCCTTCCTTACAAATGTGTCATAATGAAATCATTTTAATATTGCTCATAGTTTTTTACTAATAAACCTTGTACATTTTCAACTCTTCATCTTATGTGAGCATTTAAGGGACTCCCCTTCCTTACATATGTGTCATAATAAAATCATTATTCCCAAAATATCTCATATTTTTAATATTGCTCATAGTTTTTTACTAATAAACCTCGTACATTTTTAACTCTTCACCTCATGTGAGCATTTACTCATTTTTGGGTATTTTTCTTTTTACAATTTGGATTTATCTCCTCCCTACACATGGATTGATGCTATTGGTCTATAGGAACCTTAATTGGACCATAGTCTAAAGATTTATGAAAATCTAGACCCTTAGGCTAAGGTTCTTTATACCTATTTCCAATTAATTCCAATTGCACATTGGAAAATTCTTTTTAAATTTCTGTTTCAGGGGAACTCATCTGAATTATAAGAGATATTTTTCTATCCAGAAATATTCAAAATCTGAATATTCTCTCTCTAAAATATTTTCTCTCTCTAGGTTAAAACAGTCACAAACAAGATCTCTTATATTTCAGAAAAGGAATTGATTACAGGGGAATATACTAGACATCAAAAAGGGGTTGGGGGAGGAATCTTACATTCTACCCCACTTAAAAAACGCGAGATGTCCTCATCTCGCAACTTGGGATAATTTCGCAAGATGCACGAATATGAGACTTAGAGAAAAATTTTAATCAAGATTAACCACCAAGAAAAGTCTTAAAGAGGGCAAGATAAGAACAAGATTTAAACTTTATTCATTCTCGGAACTTATACAGTAAAGATAGAAGAACTCTTTACACTTCCATAAGCCCGTCCATCATATGGTCACAAAAGCAGTCCTCACAAGCTGCACAAGTATAGGGTAACTCATCTATGGGAATGATTCTGCTGGTTATTGCCGCACCTATCTCAGTGGTATGAGGTGATCTAACAAAAGGACCTCTGAGAGGTAAGCCAAAAACGGGGTAAAGGCATATCTTCTCATGAGGAAGAAAACACGCCAGTAAGAAGACCCGCTCAGAAAATCCAAGATGTCTTGATCTCATGACGCAGTAGTATCGGGGACCCAAACCCAAAGCTTCAATAACCATGGCCAAGCGGACATTGTTACGAAAGTGTTGCTGACCCCAGGGTGTTACCCTAGTTATGTTTTGATAGGTCCGCCATTTGGTCTGCGCTACAGAAGTTCCTAGGTGAGGAAAAAGTGAGCGCTCATACTGTTCTATAAAGTCTTTCTTCACAGACTCTCTTGCGTCTTGAAGGTGAGAAATCATCAGGGATAAAACTAATTCCTGTTGCCAAGCCATGAAGGAGATTAAGAAAGAAAGGAGATTGATGGGAGTAAGATTACTGTGAGTGACAAGTAAAAGTTACGACTTATATAAAGGAAGGAGCTAGCGTAACCTAGAAGCCAACGGTAACTTGCCACTGAAGTTTTACCATCTTTCCATGATTTGTGTTTGACACATTTTTCTATAGAAGGCATTAAGAATTTTGAGATGAGGAGATAAAAGAAACTTGTAGGCTAAGTCACCTACTTTTATTGAATTCAGATATAAGGATCACAATATCTGGGGGATAACTTCTTATACTCCCCAAGAGATAAAGAACTTCTTTTGGGCCGTACTCGAATGAAAACCAAAACCTTGGTATCCAAAACACCGATTCTCACTTCTAAACTCATTGTTCTAAATCCTTAAAACAGGCGTGACTCCTGAGAAGTATTCTAGGAAAAGGGTCTTCCTTTTTCAAACAGAAATTTTCTTTTATTTTAGAGAGGGAATAATTATAAGATCAGAAAGGAAGATTCTTACTCCAGTATACCTCGAAGGTTGGGGAGGAATCTTACATTCTACCCCACTTAAAAAGTGCGAGTCCTCATCTCGCAAGGTAGAGGACAGCTCTTTTTCTTAGGATCCAATTTTATTCTGGGTTCCTTATATTCTCGTCAACCCAACAGAACACTGGGATAAATATCCCTTATATAGAACTCATCATTAAATAACAATTCAATCAGATCATATCATTCATATCTTTAACATGATAAAGGTCCATTAGACCGAAAAGTTTCCTTCGGAACATTCCTCCCCACGGAAATTTCAGTCAAGCAAGTTCTCAATTTGACATCCCTTAACTTGATCTACCGGTCAAGTATTAACAGTAGCAATCTGACAGCACAATCCACTAATCTCATAGGGATTTGCTGAATTCGTTATCATCATTCTAGTTATGAATATCATCACAGGGACTCGTCCCATTCCCCCTCATTGTGGTTTCATTATATTTCAACTAATTTTTAAAAATCATCATTTTTTTTTTCAATCAGCATTTTCAATCAGAATCCAAATCAATTCATCAATTCTCAAACAGAATTAAAAATCATATCAATCACATTCGAAATCATCATCTGGATAGCATTAACGCTTATAATTTCAAGTCTTAGATTTACTCGTATATACTGTCAGTAAAGAGCTGCAGTATACTCTCGGTATATACGGGTAGTCACGGCCCTTGGAATTATAAGGTAAATACTATCATGTCTAGGCCTCAAGCAAGTCAGGGATTCTATATAATTGCGGCACTTCCATCTGAAGACCCAATTACCAAAATTATGAATTTTCGTTTGAACATCAAATTGTATGAATTATCTCACACAATTATAATCTTTTTGTGTTTCTTGATAAATTTTTGACATATTTGTCTTCTCAGTTGATCTTTATTAACCAAATGCTCTGATACCAACTGTAAGATCCCTGTTCCCACCGAGCAACAGATTAGGGGTACTGGCAGCGGAAGTAGCGCTTCTCGCACGGGATAGGGGTCCCACATTCGGGGCCTCACCCACGGATATCCGGATAAGAGACTAATCCGTCGGTTGTTCCAAAACCGAACCCGAAAAAACTTCCTTAACCGGAAAGCACGGGCGATTCCACCAGGATAACTTTTTACTCTAACGTAGTCAAGATCATTTCTGATCGAGATGATCCAATTACATCTATAAGATACTTAGTCAGTTCAAGGAAGAAACTTGCACTTGGATCATTGGGATCAGCGCTTTTTTCCCCATTCAAGAGGCACAGCCGTTGATTCCTATCCATAGAACAGTTACTGTCCGAGATTTTTTTTTTCTATCGTAAAAACAAAAGTTTGAGTCTCGATTTACGGATCCATCAGTCCAGCCTAACCACATCCAATCCCATGGGTTAGCCAACGGCCCAACCACTGTAGTGATGGGATCCAATTAAGAATTTGGTTAGGTTTTGTCCCGGGTACCAAGGAAAAGAGTTCCAAGGCCCCCTAGCCGGATGTTCATGCAAAATAAAACTAGTCACACCACTCACACACCCAATATGAAATTGCCTTTTCACAGATTCAACCAGTTTAAAAGAATCCTTTAATAAAACCATAGTATCACTGATCACCATCTTCCAATTTATCCAGTTGATTCTTAATTTTTCCATCATTCCTTCATCAGAGTATCTATGGCATCATTGGCAACTAGGACGCTCACCACCTGTCCACTCAGGGGCCGTTTCCTAATCCCTAGTACATAATTCTCGGCAATATAATCACTTATCAAGATGGACTCTCGTTGAAGATCAGCAAGATCAACCAACAGATCCATATAAAGGGCCATGGACTCATCCATTGAAGACCAGCAAGGTCAATCAACCAGATCCATGCCCGATTTCAGAAAACAACTCCAACTCTGTTCCAATATCTTCCTCGACGCACGTGTGGGTATCCTAGGCGACCCAGAGCCCGAGCACCGTATGGTCAGCACCCTCTAGGATCCTTCGCAGGTAACCTAGCGCTTCACGCATAGGCCGCTTCCTTGGCCCCTCATCCACCGTACCGGAAGCTCACCATTTTAATCGCACCGAGGCTGGTCAAGACCTCGGCCGACCTTGCTACGCGAGACGTCCTTCATTGACTCTCCGTCAGCAGTTGCAACATTATCAGTTAGGTCTTACGACCTTAATCACAAGATAGTCACAATGCTCCCCCAGCAATCTTGACATAAAATAGTCATTTACAAACAGCATTTACAAACATTTTACAATACAGTTTCTATTTTTACTTTCATTTTTCCACATTATCCCTCATCAATCCACATTACTTATTCCATATTCCATTTATATGTATACTCATCCCATCACATCATTTTCCATCTCAACACTTCATATTCCTTCACATCACATATCGTATATTCACATCCATACATATATCCACATCCACATCCACATCCACATTCACATCCACACATCCACATCTACATCCATACATCTAATTTCACATCCACATCTACATGCACATTCATGCATCCACATCCATACATCCACATCTACATGCACATTCACATCCATACATCCACATCTATATGCGTACATTCTCATCTACATGCATACATCCACATCTCTATGCATACATCCACATCCACATCCACATTCACATTCTCCTCATACATCTACATCTACATGCATACATCCACCTCCACATTCACATCCACATCTATACATCTACATCTACATGCATACATCCACCTCCACATCCACATCCACATCTACATCTACATGCATACATCCACCTCCACATTCACATCCACATCTATACATCTACATCTACATGCATACATCCACCTCCACATCCACATCCACATCTACATCTACATGCATACATCCACCTCCACATCCACATCCACATCTATACATCTACATGCATACATCCACATCCACATCTATACATCTACATCTACATGTATACATCTACATCTCCATTCACATCCACATCTATACATCTACATCTACATGCATCCATCCACATCTCTATTTACATCCTCATCTATACATCTACTTCTACATGCATACATCCACCTCCACATTCACATCCACATCTATACATCTACATCTACATGCATACATCCACCTCCACATCCACATCCACATCTACATCTACATGCATACATCCACCTCCACATCCACATCCACATCTATACATCTACATCTACATGCATACATCCACATCCACATCTATACATCTACATCTACATGCATACATCTACATCTCCATTCACATCCACATCTATACATCTACATCTACATGCATCCATGCACATCTCTATTTACATCCTCATCTATACATCTACTTCTACATGCATACATCCACATCTCCATGCATACATCCACCTCCACATTCACACTCACATCCATACATCTACATCTACATGCAACATCCACATCTCCATGCATAATAAAATTCTTTTAATTAATCTAGGATGATAGTTCCTAGAATATGGTAGGAAGTCCTCTTTTTATGCTTTGAATGAATTTATTTTATGCGTAATTTCTATAAAAATTTTGCCATAGCTCCGCTACTATGACTGATAAATCTCAATTTTTTTTCTAAGGGATAAAGCTTATCATTAAGGATATAATTAGAATGGTCTCTAATTGGGTCATCAATCCATAAGGGATTGAATCATCAATGTGCATAAACTAAAAGTATAGAAAAAAGCCATTAATTTGGCCTCAAGCATAGCTTAATCTTGGATTAAGGAAAAGCTTTATGAAAAGCTTCATTTGGATTGAGAATGGGTCATGAGTATGACCATTTCTTGAGTGAGAGAGAAATTATATAAAAACCATTAGAATTTAAACATAAATGGAAAATAGCATTTATTAAATTATGTAACTTTTCAATACTATTCACCACTTAACTTCAATAGCATTTAAAAAAAACCATATCAATTAAGCTTCTCAAGCTTGAGAGGGGTTGAGAAGAGAGAATCATTGAGAAATTAAAGAAAAGATCAAAATTCAATATACTTACCTTATGATTTGCTTGATTCTTTATTCACGGTAGAGGCCCCCAACCAATCAATTGGTTTAGTATGTTGATGGAGCCACCAATGGGGATTGAAGAAAGAGAGAAATATAAAAACTAGTGAATTATTAAAGAATTCACAGTTCTTGGCTTAGGTAGAGTAGAGTAACAAAGCATAAGACACTATATATTTTGGCTTAGGTGGAGTAGAGTAACAAAGCATAAGACACTATATGTTTTGGCTTAGGTGGAGTAGAGTAACAAAGCATAAGACACTGTATATTTTGGCTTAGGTGGAGTAGAGTAACAAAGCATAAGACACTGTATATTTTGGCTTAGGTGGAGTAGAGTAACAAAGCATAAGACACTGTATATTTTGGCTTAGGTGGAGTAGAGTAACAAAGCATAAGACACTATATATTTTGGCTTAGGTAGAGTAGAGTAACAAAGCATAAGACTCTATATATTTTGGCTTAGGTGGAGTAGAGTAACAAAGCATAAGAGAGGAATCTTACAATTTAATTCTATAAATTAGATTTAAGTTTAATGATAGTTATTCTATCATAATTGTATTACAAAGTCTTATTCTTTCTAGAAATATGAAAAATTATCAGTAATAGCACAACGAAGCTATGGCAAAAGTTTTAGAAATTAATACATTACTCATTTTTATGCATAATGTGAAAAGAGGACTTCCTACCATATAAGGGCTTGATGCATGAATCTACCTAATGCAACATGTATTATGGCTTGATGCATGAAGCCTTTATGCATAAGGGCTTATTGCATAATACCTTATGCATAAGCATTTGCATAGAGGCTTATTGCATAAGCCTCCAAGCATTAAGGCCTTATTTGTAAGATCCCTGTTCCCACCGAGCAACGGATTCAAGATACTGGCAGCGGAAGTAGCACTTCTCGCGCGGGATAGGGGTCCCACATTCGGGGCCTCGCCCAACGGATATCCGGATAAGAGACTAATCTGTCGGTTGTTCCAAAACCGAACCTGGAAAAACTTCCTTTATCGGAAAGCACGGGCGATTCCACCAGGATAACTTTTTTACTCTAACGTAGTCAAAACCCTTACTGACCAAACAGATCCGACTGCATCTATAAAGATACTTGGTCAGATCAAGGAAGAAACTTGTACTTGGATCATTTGGATCAACGCTTTTTTCCCCACCAAGGAGGCACAGCCATTGATTCCTATCCATAGAACAATTACTATCCGGGATTTACTTTATCTATCGTAATAACAGAAATTAAGTCTCGATTTACGGATCCATCAGTCCAGCCTAACCCCATCCAGTCCCATGGGTTAGCCAACCGCCCAACCACTGTAGTGATGGGATCCAATTAAGAATTTGGTTAGGTTTTGTCCCGGGTACCAAGGAAAAGAGTTCCAAGGCCCCCTAGGCGGAAGTTCATGCAAAAATAAAACTAGTCACACCACTCACACACCCAATATGAAATTGCCTTTTCACAGATTCAACCAGTTTAAAACAATCCTTTAATAAAACCATAGTATCACTGATCACCATCTTCCAATTTATCCAGTTGATTCTTGATTTTTCCATCATTCCTTCATCAGAGTATCTATGGCATCATTGGTAACTAGGACGCTCACCACCTGTCCACTCAGGGGCCGTTTCCTAATCCCTAGCCCATAATACTCGATAATATAATCACTTATCAAGATGGAATCTCGTTGAAGATCAGCAAGATCAACCAACAGATCCATATAAAGAGCCATGGACTCATCCATTGAAGACCAGCAAGGTCAATCAACCAGATCCATGCCCGATTTCAGAAAACAACTCCTACTCTTGTTCCAATATCTTCCTCGACGCACGCGTGGGTATCCTGGGCGACCCAGAGCCCGAGCACCGTATGGTCAGCACCCTCTAGGATCCTTCGCAGGTGACCTAGCGCTTCACTCATAGGCCGCTTCCTTGGCCCCTCATCCACCGTACCGGAAGCTCACCATTTTAATCGCACCGAGGCTGGTCAAGACCTCGGCCGACCTTGCTACGCGAGACGTCCTCCATTGACTCTCCGTCTCAGCAGTTGCAACTTTATCAGTTAGGTCTCCACGACCTTAATCACAAGATGGTCACAATGCTTTCCCAGCAATCTTGACATAAAACAGTCATTTACAAATAGCATTTACAAACAGTCACAGAATACAGTTTCTATATTAACTCTCATTTTTCCACATTATCCCTCATCAATCCACATTGCTTATTCCACATTCTAGTTATATGTGTACTCATCCCATCACATCATTTTCCATCTCATCACTTCAGATTCCTTCACATCACATATCATATATTCACATCCATACATATATTCACATCCACATCCATACATCCACATCTACATCCATGCATCTATTTTCATATCCACATCTACATGCACATTCATGCATCCTCATCCATACATCCACATCTTCATGCTCATTCACATCCATACATCCACATCTATATGCTTACATTCACATCTACATGTATACATCCATACATACACATCCATACACCATTTCCTCATTCCCATTCATATAACCCCATACGCCTTCTCATCTATTCTTTTTCATCACATCCATTCTCACCCTATCACAACCCATATTCATCTTATCTCATCACATACACCTCTTATCTCATCCCTCATCAATCACATCCTAACTCATCTCATGTACATCTTATCTCATCTTATCACATCTCATACACCTCTTATCACATCCTAACTCCTCTTATCACATCCTAACTCATCTCATATGCATCTTATCTCATCTTATCACATCTCATACACCTCTTATCACATCTCATACACCTCTTATCACATCCTAACTCATCTTATCACATCCTAACTCATCCTTGATGCATACCTCTATGCAAGAATATCAATTATGATAAAAGTAACACTTTTACAATAAAATTATTATTATTATTATTATTATTTTTTGTAATATTTTTATAATAAAATAATTATTTATTTATTTTTTTCATTTCTATGCACGAAATTCAATATGATGAAAATAACTTTTTATAATAAAATAATTATTATTTTTTCTTTATAGTTTTATAATAAAATAATAAAATATTCATCTTTTATGCATACCTCTATGTATGAAATTCAATTATGTTAAAAGTAACACTTTTATAATAAAATATTTATCTTTTATGCATACCTCTATGCATGAAATTCAATTATGTTAAAAGTAACACTTTTATAATAAAATATTTATCTTCTATGCATACCTCTATGCATGAAATTCAATTATATTAAAAGTAACACTTTTATAATAAAATATTTATCTTTTATGCATACCTCTATGCATGAAATTCAATTATGCTAAAAGTAACACTTTTGATATAAAATTTTATCCATTATGCATACTTCTGTGCATAAAATAAAAATGATAAAAGTAATACTTTTGATATAAAATTTTATCCATTATGCATACTTCTATGCATAAAATAAAAATTATAAAAGTAATACTTTTGATATAAAATTTTATCCATTATGCATACTTCTATGCATAAAATAAAAATGATAAAAGTAATACTTTTGATATAAAATTTTATCCATTATACATAATAAAAATGATAAAAGTAATACTTTTGATATAAAATTTATCCTTTATGCATAATATATAAATTCAATTTCCTCATGATTCTAATGAAATTCATTGAATTAATCTAAGATGATAATTCCTAGAATATGGAAGGAAATCCTCTTTTTATGCTTTGAATGAAATTATTTTATGTGTAAATTTTTATAAAATTTTGCCATAGCTCCGCTACTATAACTGATAATCTCAATTATTTTTTTTTAAAAATAAGACTTATCTTTAAGGGAATGATTAGAATGACCCCTAATTGGATCATTAACCCTTAAAAAAATTAAAGCATAGATAAAGAAAAACCATTAATTTATGAGAGAGAGAAAAAACCATTAGAATTAAACATAAATGGAAATTTATGTAATTCTTTACTATCATTAACTAATTAACTTCAATAGCATTCAAAAACCATACCAATTAAGCTTCTCAAGCTTGAGAGGGGTTGAGAAGAGAGAAACATTGAGAAATTATAGAAAAATCAAAATTCACCATACTTACCTTACAATTTGCTTGATTCTTTGATCACGGTAGAGGCCCCCAACCAATCAATTGGTTTAGTATGTTGATGGAGCCACCAATGGGTATTGAAGAAGAGGGAAGTGTCAAAAACTAGTGAATTATTAAAGAATTCATAGTTCTTGGCTAAGGTGGAGTAGAGTAACTATGCATAAGACACTATATTTTTTTCAACAAGGGGAGGCTTCTATTTATAGGAAAATTTGAGCTCCTAACCAAACAAACTGATTCTAGAATTTTCCAAGTCAGTTTGGTCACTTTTTGACCATTTTTAGGTCAGTTAAGCTAAGTTTTTGGAACTAGACTTGAATGAGGAGAGAGGAGAGATGAAATATCTCAACGTTTATGATTTTAAAACTCATTTAAGCATGTGTTTTAGGAGCCTCATTGAAGGCTCTCCTTTTCCTTACTGATGTGTCAAAAATGGAATCCTTACACTCAAAATATCTCATATTTTTATATTGCTCATAGTTTTTTACTAATAAACCTTGTACATTTTCAACTCTTCATCTTATGTGAGAATTTAAGGGACTCTCCTTCCTTACATATGTGTCATAATAAAATTATTATACCCAAAATATCTCATATTTTTAATATTACTCATAGTTTTTTACTAATAAACCTTGTACATTTTCAACTCTTCATCTTATGTGAGCATTTACTCATTTTTAGGCATCTTCTTTTTACAATTTGGATTTATCTCCTCCCTACACATGGATTGATGCTATTGGCCCATAGGAACCTTAATTGGACCATAATCCAAAGATTTATGAAAATCTAGACCCTTAGACTAAGGTTCTTTATACCTATTTCTAATTAATTCCAATTGCACATTGGAAAATTCTTTTTGAATTTCTGTTTCAAGGAAACTTATTTTAATAAGGCGAGATATTTTTCTATCCAAAAATATTCAAAATTTGAATATTCTCTCTCTAGAATATTTTCTCTCTCTAGGTTAAAACATTTAGAAACAAGGTCTTTATATTTCTAAAGAGGGATTGATTACAGGGGAAGATGCTGGACATTTTGTGAGGCTGGGGAGGAATCTTACATTCTCTCCCACTTGAAAAACGCGAGATGTCCTCATCTCGCAAACTGGGATAATTTCGCAAGATGCACGAATATGAGACTTAGAGAAAAATTTAAATCAAGATTAACCACCAAGAAAAGTCGAAAAGAGAGCAAGATTCAAAATAAGAACAAGATTTAAACTTTATTCACTCTCGGAACTTATACAGTAAAGATAGAAGAACTCTTTACACTTCCATAAGCCCGTCCATCATATGATCACAAAAGCAGCACTCACAAGCTGCGCAAGTATAGGGTAACTCATCTATGGGAATAATTCTACTGGTTATTGCCACACCTATCTCAGTGGTATGAGGTGATCTAACAAAAGGACCTGTGAGAGGCAAGCCAAAAACGGGGTAAAGGCATATCTTCTCATGAGGAAGAAAACACGCCAGTAAGAAGACTCGCTCAGAAAGCCCAAGATGCCTTGATCTCATGACATAGTAGTATCGGGGACCCAAACCCAAAGCTTCAATAACCATGGCCAAACGGACATTGTTACGAAAATGCTGCTGACCCCAGGGTGTTACCCTAGTTATGTCTTGATACGTCTGCCATTTGGTCTGCGCTACAGAAGTTCCCAAGTGAGGGAAAAGTGAGCACTCATACTGATCTATAAAATCCTTCTTCACAGACTCACTGGCATCTTGAAGGTGAGGAATCATTATGGATAAAACTAGTTCTTGTTGCCAGGCCATGAAGGAGATTAAGAAAGAAAGGAGATCGATGGAAGTAAGATTACTGTGAGCGACAGGTAAAAGTTACGACTTATATAAAGGAAGGAGCTAGCGTAACTTAGAAGCCAACGGTAGCTTGCCACTGAAGTTTTACCGTCTTTCCATGATTTGGGTTTGGCACATTTTTCTAGAGAAGGCATTAAGAACTTTGAGATAAGGAGATAAAAGAAGCTCGTATGCTAAGTTACCTACTTTCTTTGGTCCACAATATCTGGGGGATAACTTCTTATACTCCCCAAGAGATAAAGAACTTCTTTTGGGTCGTACTCGAATGAAAACCAAAACCTTGGTATTCAAAACACTGATTTTTACTTCTGAACTCATTGTTCTGAATCCTTAAAACAGGCGTGACTTTCGAGAAGTATTCTAGGGAGAGGGTCTTCCTTTTTTAAACAAAATCTTTCTTTTATTTTGGAGAGGGAATAATTATAAGATCAGAAAGAGAGGTTCTTACTCCTGTATACCTCGAAGGCTGGGGGAAGAATCTTACATTCTACCCCACTTAAAAAGTGCGAGATGTCCTCATCTCGCAAGCTAGAGGACAGCTCTTTTTCTTAAGATCCAATTTTATTCTGGGGTTCCTTATATTCTCGTCAACCCAACAGAACACTGGGATAAATATCCCTTATATAGAACTCATCATTAAATAACAATTCATTCAGATCATATCATTCATATCTTTAACATGATAATGGTACATTAGACCGAAAAGTTTCCTTCGGAACATTCTTCCACGGAAATTTCAGTCAAGCAAGTTCTCAATTTGACATCCTTTAACTTGATCTACCGGTCAAGTATTAACAGTAGCAATCTGACAGCACAACCCACTAATCTCATAGTGATTTGCTGAATTCATTATCATCATTCTAGTTATGAATATCATCACAGGGACTCGTCCCATTCCCCCTCATTGTGGTTTCATTATATTTCAACTAATTTTTAAAAATCATCATTTTTCAATCAGAATTTTCAATTAGAATCCAAATCAATTCATCAATTCTCAAATAGAATTAAAAATCATATCAATCACATTCAAAATCATCATCTGGATAGCATTAACACTTATAATTTCAAGTCTTAGATTTACTCTTATATATTGTCAGTAAAGAGCTGCAGCATACTCTCGGTATATACGGGTAGTCACGGCCCTTGGAATTATAAGGTAATTACCATCATGTCTAAGCCTCAAGCAAGTCAGGGATTCTATATAATTGCGGTACTTCCATCTGAAGACCCAATTACCAAATTACGAATTTCAATTTGAATATCAAATTGTATGAATTATATCACAGAATTACAACCTTTTTGTGTTTCTTGATAAATTTTTGACATTTTTGGTTTCTTAGTTGATCTTTATTAGCCAATTCACTCTGATACCAACTATAAGATCCCTGTTCCCACCGAGCAACGGATTCAGGATACTGGCAGCGGAAGTAGCACTTCTCGCGCGGGATAGGGGTCCCACATTCGGGGCCTCGCCCACGGATATCCGGATAAGAGACTAATCCGTCGGTTGTTCCAAAACCGAACCTGGAAAAACTTCCGTTACCGGAAAGCACGGGCGATTCCACCAGGATAACTTTTTTACTCTAACGTAGTCAAAACCCTTACTGACCAAATAGATCCGACTGCATCTATAAAGATACTTGGTCAGATCAAGGAAGAAACTTGCACTTGGATCATTTGGATCAACGCTTTTTTCCCCACCAAGGAGGCACAGCCGTTGATTCCTATCCATAGAACAATTACTATCCGGGATTTACTTTATCTATCGTAATAATAGAAATTGAGTCTCGATTTACGGATCCATCAGTCCAGCCTAACCCCATCCAGTCCCATGGGTTAGCCAACCGCCCAACCACTGTAGTGTTGGGATCCAATTAAGAATTTGGTTAGGTTTTGTCCCGGGTACCAAGGAAAAGAGTTCCAAGGCCCCCTAGCTGGAAGTTCATGCAAAAATAAAACTAGTCACACCACTCACACACCCAATATGAAATTGCCTTTTCACAGATTCAACCAGTTTAAAACAATCCTTTAATAAAACCATAGTATCACTGATCACCATCTTCCAATTTATCCAGTTGATTCTTGATTTTCCCATCATTTCTTCATCAGAGTATCTATGGCATCATTGGTAACTAGGACGCTCACCACCTGTCCACTCAGGGGCCGTTTCCTAATCCCTAGCCCATAATACTCGGCAATATAATCACTTATCAAGATGGACTCTCGTTGAAGATCAGCAAGATCAACCAACAGATCCATATAAAGAGCCATGGACTCATCCATTGAAGACCAGCAAGGTCAATCAACCAGATCCATGCCCGATTTCAGAAAACAACTCCTACTCTTGTTCCAATATCTTCCTCGACGCACGCGTGGGTATCCTGGGCGACCCAGAGTCCGAGCACCGTATGGTCAGCACCCTCTAGGATCCTTCGTAGGTGACCTAGCGCTTCACTCATAGGCCGCTTCCTTGGCCCCTCATCCACCGTACCGGAAGCTCACCATTTTAATCGCACCGAGGCTGGTCAAGACCTCGGCCGACCTTGCTACGTGAGACGTCCTCCATTGACTCTCCATGAGTAGTTGCAACTTTATCAGTTAGGTCTCCACGACCTTAATCACAAGATGGTCACAATGCTTTCCCAGCAATCTTGACATAAAACAGTCATTTACAAACAGCATTTACAAACAGTCACAAAATACAGTTTCTATATTAACTCTCATTTTTCCACATTATCCCTCATCAATCCACATTGCTTATTCCACATTCTAGTTATATGTGTACTCATCCCATCACATCATTTTCCATCTCATCACTTCAGATTCCTTCACATTACATATCATATATTCACATCCATACATATATCCACATCCACATCCATACATCCACATCTACATCCATGCATCTATTTTCATATCCACATCTACATGCACATTCATGCATCCTCATCCATACATCCACATCTTCATGCTCATTCACATCCATACATCCACATCTATATGCTTACATTCACATCCATACATACACATCCATACACCATTTCCTCATTCCCATTCATATAACCCCATACGCCTTCTCATCTATTCTTTTTCATCACATCCATTCTCACCCTATCACAACCCATATTCATCTTATCTCATCACATACACTTCTTATCTCATCCCTCATCAATCACATCCTAACTCATCTCATGTACATCTTATCTCATCTTATCACATCTCATACACCTCTTATCACATCCTAACTCCTCTTATCACATCCTAACTCATCTCATATGCATCTTATCTCATCTTATCACATCTCATACAGCTCTTATCACATCCTAACTCATCCTTTATGCATACCTCTATGCAAGAATATCAATTGTGATAAAAGTAACACTTTTACAATAAAATAATAATAATTATTTTTTTTCTGTAATATTTTTATAATAAAATAATAATTTATTTATTTTTTTCATTTCTATGCACGAAATTCAATATGATGAAAAAAACTTTTTATAATAAAATAATCATTTTTTTTCTTTACATTTTTATAATAAAATATTCATCTTTTATGCATACCTCTATGTATGAAATTCAATTATGTTAAAAGTAACACTTTTATAATAAAATATTTATCTTTTATGCATACCTCTATGCATGAAATTCAATTATGTTAAAAGTAACACTTTTATAATAAAATTTTTATCTTCTATGCATACCTCTATGCATGAAATTCAATTATGTTAAAAGTAACACTTTTATAATAAAGTATTTATCTTTTATGCATACCTCTATGCATGAAATTCAATTATGCTAAAAGTAACACTTTTGATATAAAATTTTATCCATTATGCATACTTCTATGCATAAAATAAAAATGATAAAAGTAATACTTTTGATATAAAATTTTATCCATTATGCATACTTCTATGCATAAAATAAAAATGATAAAAGTAATACTTTTGATATAAAATTTTATCCATTATGCATACTTCTATGCATAAAATAAAAATGATAAAAGTATTACTTTTGATATAAAATTTTATCCATTATACATAATAAAAATGATAAAAGTAATACTTTTGATATAAAATTTATCCTTTATGCATAATATATAACCTTGTACATTTTTAACTCTTCATCTTATGTGAGCATTTACTCATTTTTGGGTATCTTCTTTTTACAATTTGAATTTATCTCCTCCCTACACATGGATTGATGTTATTGGCCCATAGGAAACTTAATTGGACCATAATCCAAAGATTGATGAAAATCTAGACCCTTAGCCTAAGGTTCTTTATACCTATTTCTAATTAATTCCAATTGCACATTGGAAAATTCTTTTTGAATTTCTGTTTCAAGGAAACTTATTTTAATAAGGCGAGATATATTTCTATCCAAAAATATTCAAAATTTGAATATTCTCTCTCTATAATATTTTCTCTCTTTAGGTTAAAACAGTTAGAAACAAGGTCTTTATATTTCTGAAGAGGGATTGATTACAGGGGAAGATGCTGGACATTTTGTGAGGCTAGGGAGGAATCTTACATTATTCATAAGGCTTAAGCCTTATACATAAAGCCCTTATGCATAGAGGCTTTATGCATAAAGACTATATGCATAAATCTTTTAGGCTTAAGCATAAAACCTCTATGCATAAAGCTTTAAGGCTTCAGCATTAAGCCTCTATACATAAGGCTTAATGCATAAGCGATATACATAAAGATTTTTGCATAAACCTTATTAACATATATATTTTCTTATGATTTTAAATTTTCCTTACAACATAAGCACAACTTCGCAACACATCACCTTCTTATCTTCTTCTCAAGGTAAGAGTACTTGTCTTTTATAGTTCATTCCTTTACTTGTTGATGGTGCACCCTTGGGTGGTTTTGAGTATTTCTTTTAATTACAAAAGGCTTAAGTCTTATGTAACATACATTATGGATTCATGCATGAACCCTTTAGCTCTAAGGATTTTTTTATGATGCCTTACATTAGGGCCAAAAACATTAAAAAAAGGGTTGCATTTTAATCACTTGTACCAAATTTGGATTAAGCTTTGGACAAATAGAAATGTGACATTCAACCATAAATGTGACATTTGGTATCGTATTCACGTTTTACTAGCTTCACTAGTTTTGGCTATTTTAGTGGGTTATCACCACTTTAATGTGATATGATGCAGCTATTTCAACATCACTTTAGTGGGGTCCAACTTCAAGGGCATGTCCTCACGTGCCAAATGTCAGTACTTCAAAAAGTAAAAATTTTAAATTTAGGTTCCCCCAAAATGTGTAAATAAATTTAAATTCGCTAATGTACCCGAGGCATCTTTCTAGTCATCTTTTTGCATCATCCTCTCCTCTATTCATCATCTAACAATGTCGAGACAACAGTCTAACCCGAGGCTCCCTCACTCCTAATGCCATTTCATCATCATGCATTCTTTATAACGTAACAATGTCGAGACAACAATCTAACTCGAGGCTCACTCCTAATGCCATTTCATCATGCATTCTTTATAACGTTAAAGATGAATAAGGTGTGTGAAATGCTATAAACTTCAAATTAAACAATTCGATGACTATTCAACCATCATGCAAAGGCCCTCATAGGATAAAAAGTCAAAGAGAAGAGACTTAGTACAATACCATTGGAAGGAACGTATCTTGGAATTTAAGATAGCAAAAGATGGATGGAAGGCAAATGTGCAACACGTGTACATGATAAGGGAGACGCACATGCATCATTCCACTCTAGCATCTGCATTGCAAGCGAATTGTAAGATATTTTTTTGTAATTTTACTTATGTTCTTTATGATTCTATGGCTTATTCACAATGTGGTAGATGTTTATCCCCAGCAACAAGCATTGAGTGGCAACATGTAGAGTCATTCACCACCGGGACTTTCAAAGTCATGCATGTTGACCTTGGAAAAGTATTATTTTTTGATCAACCATCTTCTTTTTTCAAGATATTTTTATACAATGCTAAGTATATTGTCCCTACAAGACTAAAAGCTTATGGAAGACTGGAGATTTTGGCTTTACCAAGCCTAAATTAATTAGATTAGGACTTTCCAAAAAAAGGTACTCTATTAGCATTTAAATCCAAGATTGTCTTGGATATTCATAAGTCTATGAAAGCAGGAAGGATTTTTAAGAGGATTAGGCTATCATGGTTTATACCTCTTCATGTATTTGTGGCATGTTTTTGAGAAGCGAATATGAAGAGGACAAAAACAACGTGGCTATCTACACATATATCTAAGTCTTACTTGGATAATGCAGTTGGAGCAAAATGGTAAGTGGATGAAGTCATCCACAGGGTTGATCTTATAAAATGTAATGCTTGCTTTAAATCTGTGGTGATGGCATAAACATCTCTCGGCAAACCTTGTACATTAGCTTAGAGTAAAGACAATGGAAAAAGAGTAGAGGGACATGGATGCCATTAGATTCAAAGGAAAAACATTTGCAATATGACCTAACAATCAACTTGAGTGATGATAACAATAGAGTTGTCCCTATAAATACAAAATGGACATTGAGGGATGTGCGTACGTCCCTGGAATTTCTATTAGATGCAATACCATCGGACTACAAATTTAAGGTAGATGGTATTATGGTGGGAAGAAGGTCTGAAAATACTTTTAGTTGCATGAAATGTTTACCCCCTGTAATCCTGAAATTTTATTAATACAATATAATTTTGCAACTATCTATCTTGTCTTGTCGATTCATTTTGTAAAATAGTTATTCAAAATTATTAAGACAAGATAACCAATGTAAAATGGGAAACAATATATTTATTACAATGGTAGTATCCATACAAATTAGTTGGTTACAATGTATGAGAAGAAAAAACTATCTACTTTGGAGGGTCAATGTCCATAGAAGCCTTGGCCTCTTCGTTTTCCTTGGTTGACTTCTTGGACTGCGATTTCTTGGATGTTTTCTTGACTTTTTCTCTTTTTCCTTAGATTGTTTTTATTTTCAAGAAGCCTTTCCCTTCTACGAGTCTGTTGTTTTCTTCTTCCTGAATTTCAACAAAGACATCATAGATCCTTTCCTTTTTGATGGCTTCTTTGCCATCATAGGTGGGATTGATGGTGGTGGTGGTGGTGAATCTGGATGTGCAGGAAGATTCACACAATTTTTGAGCATTAATCTGATTGCCTTTGCTCTCACCCACCAAATGTATGTGTCTGTATAACATGACGTTGTGAACTATAAAAAATCATGACCAAAACCTTAGTATATAAAAGTTTAAGAAAAATATTTGATTTTTTAACAACTCTTTTTGTTGTGTCTATCAAAAATACTCACAGCTACTCTCTTTGATATGGCTACTGGAAATTTTCATTACATATATTTTCATTTTCAACCACTCTCCATCCACATGTGCTTCCATTAGTTTGTAATGGAACCTATAGCAAGGATAGTCCTTGTTTAGACTTTTAACTAAAGATTTATTACAAACTTAAAAGTTATCATTTATGTTATTATAACTTACAAGAAAAATGAAAAATTGATGTGGAGTTTTATTTTCGAGGAGTGGAGGATGGAGTGTTCCTATTGTGCTTATTATATGTTTAGATGCCCTACAAAATAACAAACCACATAAATTATTCAATCTAATACACATTGAATCGTAAACACAGTTTCTATTAAAAACTTACAATTTGGCTTCTCCATGCATACCAAGCATGGAATTCAAGAAATATGTCTTTCTTTTATTGATATCAATTATAATTACACTCCAATAACACCATATTGGGGAATATGGGAATTTTCCATAAGTTTGGGACACGTGGTCAAAACTTTGGATTTGCCATAACTTGAACACCATTACTCCAAATTGTGCGCTTTAAAGCTTAATAGATCCCTCTTTTCAAGCGCTTTCCAATGATAGGTCACATGATAGGGTTTTGAGAAACTTATAGACATGTTAATCGGGTCCCACCTTTTTAGTATTACAAAAATGTGACTTGGGAGATTCCCAAACTCACGAATATGGTGTTCAATGGCTCCTACAAAATAAAAAAAATAAAAAACAATTAATAGAGATATATAAAATGAAGTAAAACATATTTAAGAAAAAATACTTACTTTTATAAGGTACAATTACATATTGCACCTTTTCAGTGTTGCATCTTCTCAGCCATTCTTCTAGCCTTGCAAAATTGGTGCTTGTTTGTCTTACATAAACATAGACTATGGGGTCCAACAAAAAAGTAGTAAAATAGGCCTGTGGGGGTAGGGTGGATAAAAGAAGCCTACCAAAAAAAGAGAGGATAAATTAGGTGGTTATCTTGAAAAAACAAATCAGTAGATAAATTTTCAAAAAAGATAGCTTACATACTTGAGAGATATCAAGATCACAACATCATTTATTTCTCAATTTCTCTCTGATAGCATATACATGTTTGAAGGTTCTATATCAAGATACTCTGCACCATCCGCAAAATCTTTCACATGAACAATAAGTTATCCAGGTACATTCTTCAAATCTTGTAGCTCCTTCTCTTCAAGGTTTATCAACTCATCTCCCATTATTCTCTCTTCCTCAACAGCCATCTGTTCTTTGCCCTTCTCACTCTTTATTTGATCTGTAGTCCTAGTATCCCTATCATGGGCAACATCCTCAATCTTAATACCTGCATCCTTAGGTTTTATAGCTGGTGGGACATTCAAAATATTGAATGCCTTGGGGTCAGTCCAATGGTATAGGATACAATATCTTCTCAAATCTATATCTTATTAGCCTGCAGGTGTGTATGTCTTTGGCCATAAGAGTAACCCTATGCGCATGGGTAGAACAAATTTAACTATCAAAATAAAGAATTCTATAGTGAAATCTTTTGCATCCTCTTGAAGAGCACATATTTCATTGCTAGCCCAGCTCATCCCAAGCTTCGATTCATCACAAATCTATCTTGAGCACAACTCTCATGAAGGTAAGCTTGGGTATGAGTAACTCTACATATTTTTGGGATTTCCTTATCTCTCTCAAGGCATGCACATGCTTATTACTGATTCTCATTTTCAACTTTTCCTTTGACAATGCGCTGTCACTTATTGCTTTCTCTGCCAACCTTGGACTTGGTCCAACCCTCCTTGTTGTTTTCTTTATCCTAGCCATCTAAGCTAAGACTGTTAATCCAACACATAATCAAATATAAACTCATATAAGAGCTTGCTTCATTTTGTATTTAGATATGGTAGAACATTATATGTACATTGTTGAAATTAGGGCATTGTGATGAGCTATGGTGGATCAAACACTAGAATCAATATCATTAACAAAGTGATTAGCAAATAATTAAGATGTAATTGGGTAATTAACAAATAGATTAATGTAGGCATGGATACTCAAAAACCAGCAAATTCTCATTAGGCAATGCCTCAATTTATAGAGTTTACATCAAGCATCAAATCCCATTGATTTCTCCATGATTCACTCCACCTCTTTTCACTGATTCTCTCCACCTCTTCACTTTTCCCAGAATATCTCCTAGAATATCTCCACACTTCCCAGAATATCTCCACACTTCCTAAATCTTCTCATGCTACCCTTTATTCTCTCCCAGTAGATTCTTCTCACCTTTTCACAGGTTCTTTCACATTTACTCATTCTCTTTTACAGCCTCTAACCAAGGGCTTGTTCCCGCACACACCCTATTCACTTGTGTTTTCAACACCTCCCCTCAAGTAAATAATCCTAGTACACCTAGACCCTATACCAAGTTTGCCTCCCCTTACTTGATAGTCCGCGACCAGTGTCTAGACCTCCCCTTAAGTGAGCTTAGCACACCTGGACCCTGTACCAAGTTTCTCTCTTACTTGATAGCCCGCGACCAGTGCCTCAAGTCCCTAAACTCATAGTCCTTGACACTCTCTCTCTCTATGTGTCCAAGGCTTACTATAGTTGCCCGCGACCTTGACTAAAGTGCTCACACATACATCTATCTACCACATGGCCTACATCATTGGTGGCTCAGAGGTGGTTTTACTTTGTTGGGGCAGGTTACATTGCGTTGTGGGGTCTCTCTCTCTCTCTCTCTCTCTCTCTCTCTCTCAGAGATTTTCACATGGCTCCTCACTCTTTGGAGCCTCACATCTTCTCTTGTCTTCAGTCTTCTTGTCGTGGCAGCTTCTCTCCATGCGTCTGTCTCTTCTTTCAGTCTTCTTAGGGCAGCTTCTCTTCTCGTGTCCATGTCTTCCTTTAGATCTTCTTGGTGTGGATCTTCCTCTTGGAAAGAGATATTCTTCTTCTTTCATGGCTGGGGCCATGAGCTTGTCCGTCAAGTCTTTTTGCTCCATGTGAGCAACATGTTCAAATGATTTGCTGACAGTTCCTTTGGGTTTTTGATGTTTATCTTGTATCATTATGCAATGCAAACCCAAATTTATGCAGGAGGTCTTACCTCTTGCCTTATTCTGGACAAGGGCAGTGTCCGATCCCATTTTTACACTGATGCAATGTGCCCAACACATAATGCGTATAGCATTCATTCTTATGCACATTCCCAAATGCAACTCTGGCTGTGAATAATCTTGATTTTGAGTGAGATTTATAGGCATTAACCAAGGGTTAAATGCAAAATGATGATTATCACAATTTTATCAGTATAATTTTACCAAAAATTACATTAAATCAAGGGTAACCAATTTGTACGGAATGGTTGGAGTATCAAACCAACTCCGAATTGCAATCTGAAGTTATAGAGATCTGTATCAGATACCTAATGGTTAATTTGAACCCTCAATTGCACCAAAATATAGTGATTAGTATTGATTAATCACTGATTAGCAAATTAATCCACTATTTTGTGTGCAGAAAATAGAGTATGCGGGGAGTCTAGATCTAGTGCCTTAGACTTCAAATGAGCTCAAATGCTTTCAAAGCCATCAATAGCAATGAGTCTAGTAGAGGATTAAGCCAAGAAACACAAGATTTGACCAAATATTGAAAGCTTAATCTCTGTTTTACCAAAGTCGCCTGCAGATTCGATGAAGAGCTTGGATCTCACTGTAGACTTGATGAAATTGAATTTTGTCTTGACCAGCTTGTAGAGCATGCTTAAAAACACCTTGGGCTAAGAGGAATTAGAGAGCTTTGATTTGGTGAAGACAAGATCTGAGATCTTTTGCTGAAAAATGGTGCCTGCTAAAACAACGATTTCTCCCAGCTCCGTTGACGGTTTGCGCTTCTTTCTTGATGAGCTTGAAGAGCACTGAGATAGGTATCATGTGCTAAAAGGGTTTGTCCTAATTTTATGTGTGCAAGGAGAGGGAGCTCCTCCACTGGCTGGGGGTAGAGAAGCTAGTTGAAAAAAGAGGGAAAATTATAATTTTCTACTAATCTTAATTAGCAAAATAATTAGAAAGATAATGGGCTCACAAATTAGCATGGCTCTGATACCATGTTGAAATTAGGGCATTGTGATGAGCTATGGTGGATCAAACACTAGAATCAACATCATTAACAAAGTGATTAGTAAATAATTAAGACGTAATTAGTGGGTAATTAACAAATAGATTAATGTAGGCATGGATACTCAAAAACCAGCAAATTCTCATTAGGGCAATGCCTCAATTTATAGAGTTTATATCAAGCATCAAATCCCACTGATTTCTCCATGATTCACTCCACCTCTTTTCCCTGATTCTCTCCACCTCTTCACTTTTCCCAGAATATCTCCACACTTCCCAGAATATCTCCACACTTCCTAAATCTTCTCATGCTACCCTTTATTCTCTCCCAGTAGATTCTTCTCACCTTTTCACGGGTTCTTTCACATTTACTCATTCTCTTTTACAGCCTCTAGCCAAGGGCTTGTTCCCACACACACCCTATTCACTTGTATTTTCAACATACATACTATATCTTCAGACGTGCAAAGTAAAAAGAATTGTACAGCTAATTCAACTTCCTAGAAATAGGCAATTTGACTAGATAGAGAGTCTAGTGGGAGGCACAAGCAATAATGGAAAGATGGCACAATATACCATGCTAGGTGTAATCCGATCAACGTAATGACGTCTTTCCTAAAATGTTCCTGAGCTACGGGCTATCATTTCACTCATACATATGTTATTGGTTGTTGCAAATCCTACTGTCCCTGCAAAGTTGCCTATATTTGAAAAATTACACAGTATAGTTCGAGTTACAACATTGGGGTGTCTTCCTTTGGGAAAGCCTCTTGGGAAACCAATATCCAACTAAATTTACTACTTTCCCACCATAGTAGTAACATGTGGCTCCTACTTCTCCGCCGATAGATTCTTCATGTGTAGAAAAAAGTGTGAGCAGGTGGGAGGAACAAGCATTGCAAAAGTAATATAATTGCATAGAGAGTGGTGTGGGAGGCATAAGAAACAATGTAAAGACGACGTGATATACAGTATCGCGTGCTACTAGATCTTCATATTCATGCCGTTGTCAGGCGTTTTTCTGAAAGGTATTTGGGCTTGTGTACATGTAGGATGCATGGCATGTGGAGAGTTTTGCTTTGGAATGCATCGGTGGCAAATGTACAGAGAGGACGGTTTGGCTGTGGGCTTGTTGTTGCAGGCCTGTTCGGAGTGAGGTTAGCTGCTGCTGCTGCAGGTGGTATCAGCTGTTTGGTAGCTTTGAATGTGTATGCGTCCCAAGTATAATTGGGCACTGGAAAATTGTATTTGAAGAGTATGTGGAGGCTTGGGCAATTAAAGGTGAAAGGGCCAATGTAGCTTTGAGCATTGGTGTGAAAAGGAATATGATGGTGGCCATCTTTTAGAAAAATATTAACGTGGCAAAAAAAAGCATAGCCACATGGAGGTTTATTTGGTTGCCAGCTCAACATCTAGAAAGTTGGCGGATCGTGGAGAGAAAACATAAAAAAGGGTAGCCGCCTTCTGAAAGAAGATGGCCCTGGTGATTCAGCGAAAAGGAGGTTGCCGCCCTTGGGGTCATCAGTGAGAGAGGAGGCGGGCTGCAGGCCAAGACGGTTGGGCTGTTGGTAAGGGTACTGGACGTAGAGGTTGGCGCAGAGGCGACTGGGAGGCCTCGCGGGTATTGTTGCTGCAGAGAGGCAAGGAGACAGCGAAAGGGAAGCCGTCGCCTTGTATACGAGATCCCCTGGCTGATTCTACAGAAGGGAGGCGCGAGGGAAGTGTGAGAGGCCGCCTCGTTATAGTGAAGGCTCGTAACATCTACAGACGTAGAGAAAGCAGGTAACTGCCTTGTGCGTAGGACTCTGGAGTGCAGCTGCAGACGCAAAGAAGAGTGGAAAGGCCTTGTGGAAAGAGATTGCCTGGCTGAAGCTGGCAGAGACAGACGCGTGGAAGAAGGGTGGCCGCCAAGGAGACGTGCTGGTTTTGTTTTGCAGGCGCCGAAGGCAAGGCAGCTGCCTTGTAGAAGACGGCTTGCGGGGGTGATTCTGGGTGAGCTACTCGTGCAGTGGTGTGGCTGGCGGGTGATCTACAGGCTGGCGAGTCGGGGTTTCTGGAACAGTGGTGTTGCCACCTTGTGAGAAGAGTCGCTCTCGGAGTTTCTACAGAGCTGCAGCGAGTGGAAAAGAGAAGTTGGGCACCTTGTTATGGGGCCTCTCTTGTGAGCATGCAGAAAAGGAGACCAAAGAGACTGGGAGAGAGTGCAGAGCGGCACGGCGGGTTTTTCTTGTGTGAGTGAGCAGGGCGATAGAAGACATTTTTTGAGTGACTGGCGGTGACTGCTACCTAAGAGGAGATGGTCAATCTCTGGTGATACTGCAGAGGACAGATTCGGACGAGCTGGCGTGACAGGCCGTGGTTGGTGAGTGACAGATGGTGTAGGTGGCGCAGCCGGATGTGCAAGAGAGGTATTTTTACTGCTGGGGAGGCCGCCTTTGTAACTGGATGCTGCTGAAGAGAGGGCTACAGAGTAGTGCTGAAGCAGTAGGTGATTACTGGGATATACATATATATTTTGTTTGAGTGTAGTTTTAATGTCATGTATCTAGTGTGCTGGAATTAGGTCCGGATATCCATGAGTTTTACTTTAAAGATCCCACTATGTTTGAAGTTGTATTTTTCGATAGTGATACAGGTTATTGGTCAGTGGTGATTCATATAGAAGAAGGGGAGTGGGCAGACTGTGAGTGGGTATTAGAAGAGGATGGTTCTGAGGATATCTTGGATATCCAACTATGTAGAGATAAGGATCTGTACTGAAATATAAGTCCTGTTTTGTGGTGTCTGTCTGGTGTGGGTGGGTGGTGAATTGTGAGAAGTGTTCCAGCCGATCGTGGTTGGTGGTGCCTCCGTTGTAGTTGTTGTATCAAAGTTTGGAAGGTGAAGGGCTATAGAGGCAGGGTTTTCTTTCTTTTTTTCACCTCACATTCTTCTGGTGCCCCCACTGAGGATCTTTCTTCAGGTCCCTTTAGTTTACGATGGTGAAAATCAGTAGAGTTCTTCTTCGAATGAACCAGAAGGTGTAGAAGCTATAGCTAGAGTCGATGGATGAAGTCCAAGCGCATTATTAGAGATTTAAGAGTCTGCTTAGGGTGCTTGAAGCGGATTACGGTGTGGTTTTGACCAGGAAAGAAGTGAAGTTTCTGTTTCTTAGGACATTGCCTATGTAATTGGGCATCCAGATGGCCTGTATGAATTTTGTGAATGTGAAGAGTATGGTGGCATATCTTCTGACATTTCCAAAACAGGATTTGCATGCTTCCACAGATTCAGAAGCTGATGATTCATCTAGTGACGATGGGGATTCAAACTCTTTTTCCAGGGATGTTTATGATGAAGATAACAGAGTGGTGGTGAAAAGTGATGCTTGTAAGGAACAGGTGCAATCGGAAGAAGGGCATGATGAAGAGTTGTTTAAAGATGAAGTGTTTGAAACAGGGATTCGGCAAATCGATCATGACTGCAAAGAGAAGCAAGAGTGCTGTTGTTTAGATGAAGCTTTGTGTGAAGTGGGGACGGATGAGGTCCATTTTGATGAGGAATGGAGTGCATCTAAGGATGTGCTGAATATGGATGTTGCAGATGATGCCAATCCAAGTGTGGAGTTGGATTTTGAGTGTGTGCCTGAGAGAATAGGTGGTTTGTTTGATGGTAAGGAGCTTGACAGCTACTTTGTGGAGTCCATGAGTGAGGGGGTGATTGCAAGTAGTGGGCCGGAGGAGCTTGAAGAGACTGTGCAGGTCATGACGCCCGAAGAGATGGATTGTCAAAAGTCAGTGTCAGAGACGACCTCCAAGGTGACAAACCCTAGTCCTGTTAAGGTTGAGGAAGTGAGTGTTGAGTGTGTGCAACTGGATGTGGCGGGACACTGCAACGACGAGTGTGAGGAGGGTGAAGTTGGTAGGAATATTGAAGAGCTGCACACTGAATTGGAAGCTCTCTTGGATGAAGCAGCCATGGCGTTTTTGGTGTGTGGTGATGAAGTGCCAGTGCTTGTTCCTTCTTGTTATGGTGGAGATCAATTGGGAATTCCCCTAGTAGTAGATGGGTGTCAGCTTGATAAGTGTGAAGATGGGAGTTTGATTAATAATGATGCAGAGTTTGATGCTATCTTTGATGGTGTACTCGAGGACTTTGTATGCTTAGGGGACTTGGAAACTAAGCAAGTGAGTGAGTGTTCTGGGAGTTTAAAGGTTTGTGAAACTGTAGAAGAATTAGCTTGTGAGTTTGGAGTCCTTTGTACGGAGGATGCTAAGAAAGAAATTATCAGTGGTGGGGCATCAGGTGTTCAAGTTGCTAAGGAGGTTGAGCTGTTGAAGGGCTTTCGAGATATTGATGGCAAGGTGGAGCCAGATAACTCCCTTGTGAATGAGAGTGTGTTTGATGTGCGGGAAGAATACACAAGCACAGTGGTGGACGGGATGTGTGCAAAGACTTTGGACCAAGCATATGTAGAGATGGATTCAGGTTTGCGTGATGAATGCCACTATAAGTGTGAAGGGTAGGTTCCAGATGGGTTTCCAATGTTTTTGGAAGAGGTGTTTGGTGAGCCTGTGAATGTGGATAGCAATCTTGGACAAATGGTTCCCTGTAAAGATATGCAGCAGCAGCAGTGGAAAATAGATGGGAGTAAGCAGTTTGATGGTGCCAATGCATGGTGTGTGGAAATTGATGATTATAGATTTGCAGTCTATGCATTGGGTTACCTGGTTTTTGCCGGAGCAATTCTTATGCGGGCCTTTTTTATTACACTTATGCGTGGAGTAGAAATAAGGTTTAATTGGGATCCAGGTGGTAGAGTTGTTTGACAACTACTTGAAGTGTTGTATATAGTGTTGTGCATATGGTGTGGTTTGTGCATGGTTCGCAACCGTTTTTTTTGGGGGTTTAATGGTGATTGTATAGGATACAGTGTTAGAGGATATGATTTCCATTGAAGGGCAGCCTCTTGTGGACATGGACTTTGGTTTTAAGATGCTGTTTTCTGCTGAGCATGAATGCTCTAGAAAGCTGGGGGGTTGGCAAAGTATGTCAGGCGTTTTTCTGAAAGGTATTTTGGGCTTGTGTACATGTAGGATGCATGGCATGTGGAGAGTTTTGCTTTGGAATGCATTGGCAGATGTACAGAGAGGACAATTTGGCTGTGGGCTTGTTGCAAGCCTGTTCGGAGTGAGGTCAGCTGCTGCAGGTGGTATCAGCTGTTTGGCAGCTTTGAATGTGTACGCGTCCCAAGTATAATTGGGCACTGGAAGATTGTATTTGAAGAGTATGTGGAGGCATGGGCAATTAAAGGTGAAAGGGCCAATGTAGCTTTGAGCATTGGTGTGAAAAGGAATATGATGGTGGCCATGTTTTAGGCAAAAAATATATATATATATATATTAACGTGGCAAAAAAAAAGCATAGCCACATGGAGGTTTATTTGGTTGCCAGCTCAACATCTAGAAAGTTGGCGGATCGTGGAGAGAAAACGAAAAAAAGGGTAGCCGCCTTCTGAAAGAAGATGGCCCTGGTGATTCAGCAAAAAGGAGGTTGCCGCCCTTGGGGTCGTCAGTGAGAGAGGAGGCGGGCGGCAGGCGAAGACGGTTGGGCTGTTGGTAAGGGTACTGGACAGTAGAGGTTGGCGTAGAGGCGACTGGGAGGCCTGGCGGGTATTGTTGCTGCAGAGAGGCGAGGAGACAGCAAAAGGGAAGCCGCGGCCTTGTATACGAGATCGCCTAGCTAATTCTGCAGAAGGGAGGCGCGAGGGAAGTGTGAGAGGCCACCTTGTTATAGTGAAGGCTCGTGGCATCTGCAGACGTAGAGAAAGCAGGTAACTGCCTTGTGCATAGGACTCTCGAGTGCAGCTGCAGACGCAAAGAAGAGTGGACAGGCCTTGTGGAAAGAGATCGCCTGGCTGAAGCTGGCAGAGACAGACGCGTGGAAGAAGGGTGGCTGCCAAGGAGACGTGCTGGTTTTGTTTTGCAGGCGCCGAAGGCAAGGTAGCCGCCTTGTAGAAGACGGCTTGCGGGGGTGATTCTGGGTGAGCTACTGGTGCAGTGGTGGCTGGCGGGTGATCTGCAGGCTGACGAGTCGGGGTTTCTGGCACAGTGGTGTTGCCGCCTTGTGAGAAGAGTCGCTCTCGGAGTTTCTACAGAGCTGCAGCGAGTGGAAAAGAGAAGTTGGCCGCCTTGTTATGGGGCCTCTCTTGTGAGCATGCAGAAAAGGAGACCAAAGAGACTGGGAGAGAGTGCAGAGCGAAGGCACGGCGGGTTTTTCTTGTGTGAGTGAGCAGGGCGATAAAAGACATTTTTTGAGTGACTGCTACCTAAGAGGAGATGGTCAATCTCTGGTGATACTACAGAGGACAGATTTGGACGAGCTGGCGACAGGCAGTGGTTGGTGAGACAGATGGTGTAGGTGGCACACCTGGACGTGCAAGAGAGGTGTTTTTGCTGCTGGGGAGGCCACCTTTGTAACTAGATGCTGCTGAAGAGAGGGCTACAGAGTAGTGCTGAGCAGTAGGTGATTACTGGGATATACATATATATTTTGTTTGAGTGCAGTTTTACTGTCATGTATCTAGTGCTGGAATTAGGTCCAGATATCCATGAGTTGTACTTTGAAGATCCCACTATGTTTGAAGTTGTATTTTTCGATAGTGATATAGGTTATTGGTCAGTGGTGATTCATATAGAAGAAGGGGAGTGGGCAGACTGTGAGTGGGTATTAGAAGAGGATGGTTCTAAGGATATCTTGGATATCCAACTATGTAGAGATGAGGATCTGTACTCAAATATAAGTCCTGTTTTGTGCTGTCTGTCTGGTGTGGGTGGGTGGTGAATTGTGAGAAGTGTTCCAGCTGATGGTGGCTGGTGGTGCCTCCGTTGTAGTTGTTGTATCAAAGTTTGGGAGGTGAAGGGCTATAGAGGCAGGGTTTTCTTTCTTTTTTTCACCTCACACCGTCTTTCTTGCCACATTAGTGAGCTAGTAGCTGGCATCAGTTATATATGTGCTAGAGAGGTGCTTGTGCTATTTCTATCCCTCCCCTGCAAACTTGGCCAATTTTGGAACCATATACATGTGAGGTTAAGCTACCCTACTACCCTACTTGCAAAGCAAACCTTCACCCAAATTTCCTAAAGGTTGACTTATCCTATTGTAATGGTTTAGAACAATTTCATGGAAACTCCTTGTGGAATTCATCTAGAGCTTGATTAACCCAACCCTTAATGTGCAGAAGAAAGCTTGATTTCTCTTTAAATTATGTACATTATAGACATTAAACTTGAGAATATCAGTAGAATAAGCACGCCTTTGATGTTGTGGAAGAACGACGCTTGTATGGAAATCTAATGACTCTGATCTATGATTATCGCACAGTTATTCTGATGGGAAAAGCTTAGCTGGACACCACTCGAGCCAGGGTAAAGATGTAGAGCACGTGTGGGTGAAGACTAAGAGGAGGAGTTGGGGTAAAGGAAACCTATGCATGCACGTAAGATTTTTTAAAAAATTATCTCGGCCAATGTATTTATAGACAACCTCAATTATGCCACATGGCATATGGAATACTGAGCTGTACGATGACACGTGTATCCACACGTGTGAGTATTAATGCATACGTGTATTCACACCCGTGATAGCCTCACACGTGCGACTCACACATGTGATTGTATGTCTGCATGTGGCTTCACACGTGTAACCACACGATGACATGAAACGTACCCATGTTTTGTTCCATGATCTAGCATAAAATTTCTCAAAACTTACAGAAAAATCACATCATACTTCAAACACAACGAAGAGATTTTCAGCAAACCATAATCGTTTATAAATCCAAAGTAACAATAATACAAAATCTCAAAATCAGAGAGAGAATCACCAACAAAAGATCTAGCTACTAGGGCTTTTCTCCGATGCTCGAACCACCACGCTCGATGTCGTGGCTATCGTGGGTATGCCTCTAGTAAATCTCATCCACTCTTGGTTCTACCAAATGGCTCCTAGAGGGCATAAATCACATTCTCTGTCTCGCGTTCCCTGTCTAAGGACGGTCAGGCCAAATCTCAAAATCTCTCTCTCTCTCTCTCTCTCTCTCTATCATGCACAGAAATCCTCAAGGATTTGGAAGAAACCCAAAAAAAATAGCCCACGAGAATTAGAGTAGATTATCATGCACAAAATCATTAAAGATAGAAAATCCCTTCTAAAAACATGAATTGGAAATTGGTGTTGGATTCATTTCACGAATACCGACAAGCCCATGCAGAATCTCCCAATTATCTGAACACGGACTTTGTTCATCCTATGATGAACTAACTTTCTTTAACACGTCTTTCTGACAAATAAAGTTATCTACACCCTCATGCGAGGGCGTTACTAAAAATTCAGGGTTAATTTGGTGTCCGGCAGGCCCTGTTTCGGGCTCTCGTGTTGTAGCCCGTTATATTTGCTATGTAAACCCCCATATGAGTTTCCTTTAGGTTAAACTACTCACTATGACCCTCTCGGAGTTTTCAACAAGGGGAGGCTTCTATTTATAGGAAAATTTGAGCTCCTAACCAAACAAACTGATTCTAGAATTTTCCAAGTCAGTTTGGTGACTTTTTGACCATTTTTAGGTCAGTTAAGCTAAGTTTTTGGAACTAGACTTGAATGAGGAGAGAGGAGAGATGAAATATCTCAACTTTTATGATTTTAAAACTCATTTAAGCATGTGTTTTAGGCGCCTCATTGAAGGCTCTCCTTTTCCTTACTGATGTGTCAAAAATGGAATCCTTACACTCAAAATATCTCATATTTTTATATTGCTCATAGTTTTTTACTAATAAACCTTGTACATTTTCAACTCTTCATCTTATGTGAGCATTTAAGGGACTCTCCTTCCTTACATATGTGTCATAATAAAATTATTATACCCAAAATATCTCATATTTTTAATATTACTCATAGTTTTTTACTAATAAACCTTGTACATTTTCAACTCTTCATCTTATGTGAGCATTTACTCATTTTTAGGCATCTTCTTTTTACAATTTGGATTTATCTCCTCCCTACACATGGATTGATGCTATTGGCCCATAGGAACCTTAATTGGACCATAATCCAAAGATTTATGAAAATCTAGACCCTTAGACTAAGGTTCTTTATACCTATTTCTAATTAATTCCAATTGCACATTGGAAAATTCTTTTTGAATTTCTGTTTCAGGGGAACTTATTTTAATAAGGCGAGATATTTTTCTATCCAAAAATATTCAAAATTTGAATATTCTCTCTCTAGAATATTTTCTCTCTCTAGGTTAAAACATTTAGAAACAAGGTCTTTATATTTCTAAAGAGGGATTGATTACAGGGGAAGATGCTGGACATTTTGTGAGGCTGGGGAGGAATCTTACATTCTCTCCCACTTGAAAAACGCGAGATGTCCTCATCTCGCAAACTGGGATAATTTCGCAAGATGCACGAATTGAGACTTAGAGAAAAATTTAAATCAAGATTAACCACCAAGAAAAGTCGAAAAGAGAGCAAGATTCAAAATAAGAACAAGATTTAAACTTTATTCACTCTCGGAACTTATACAGTAAAGATAGAAGAACTCTTTACACTTCCATAAGCCCGTCCATCATATGATCACAAAAGCAGCACTCACAAGCTGCGCAAGTATAGGGTAACTCATCTATGGGAATAATTCTGCTGGTTATTGCCGCACCTATCTCAGTGGTATGAGGTGATCTAACAAAAGGACCTGTGAGAGACAAGCCAAAAACGGGGTAAAGGCATATCTTCTCATGAGGAAGAAAACACGCCAGTAAGAAGACTCGCTCAGAAACCCCAAGATGCCTTGATCTCATGACGTAGTAGTATCGGGGACCCAAACCCAAAGCTTCAATAACCATGGCCAAACGGACATTGTTACAAAAATGCTGCTGACCCCAGGGTGTTACCCTAGTTATGTCTTGATACGTCTGCCATTTGGTCTGCGCTACAGAAGTTCCCAAGTGAGGGAAAAGTGAGCGCTCATACTGATCTATAAAATCCTTCTTCACAGACTCACTGGCATCTTGAAGGTGAGGAATCATTATGGATAAAACTAGTTCTTGTTGCCAGGCCATGAAGGAGATTAAGAAAGAAAGGAGATCGATGGAAGTAAGATTACTGTGAGCGACAGGTAAAAGTTATGACTTATATAAAGGAAGGAGCTAGCGTAACTTAGAAGCCAACGGTAGCTTGCCACTGAAGTTTTACCGTCTTTCCATGATTTGGGTTTGGCACATTTTTCTATAGAAGGCATTAAGAACTTTGAGATAAGGAGATAAAAGAAGCTCGTAGGCTAAGTTACCTACTTTCTTTGGTCCACAATATCTGGGGGATAACTTCTTATACTCCCCAAGAGATAAAGAACTTCTTTTGGGTCATACTCGAATGAAAACCAAAACCTTGGTATTCAAAACACTGATTTTTACTTCTGAACTCATTGTTCTGAATCCTTAAAACACGCGTGACTTCCGAGAAGTATTCTTGGGAGAGGGTCTTCCTTTTTTAAACAAAATCTTTCTTTTATTTTAGAGAGGGAATAATTATAAGATCAGAAAGAGAGGTTCTTACTCCTGTATACCTCGAAGGCTGGGGGAAGAATCTTACATTCTACCCCACTTAAAAAGTGCGAGATGTCCTCATCTCGCAAGCTAGAGGACAGCTCTTTTTCTTAAGATCCAATTTTATTCTGGGGTTCCTTATATTCTCGTCAACCCAACAGAACACTGGGATAAATATCCCTTATATAGAACTCATCATTAAATAACAATTCATTCAGATCATATCATTCATATCTTTAACATGATAATGGTCCATTAGACCGAAAAGTTTCCTTCGGAACATTCTTCCACGGAAATTTCAGTCAAGCAAGTTCTCAATTTGACATCCTTTAACTTGATCTACCGGTCAAGTATTAACAGTAGAAATCTGACATCACAACCCACTAATCTCATAGTGATTTGCTGAATTCATTATCATCATTCTAGTTATGAATATCATCACAGGGACTCGTCCCATTCCCCCTCATTGTGGTTTCATTATATTTCAACTAATTTTTAAAAATCATCATTTTTCAATCAGAATTTTCAATTAGAATCCAAATCAATTCATCAATTCTCAAATAGAATTAAAAATCATATCAATCACATTCAAAATCATCATCTGGATAGCATTAACACTTATAATTTCAAGTCTTAGATTTACTCTTATATACTGTCAGTAAAGAGCTGCAGTATACTCTCGGTATATACGAGTAGTCACGGCCCTTGGAATTATAAGGTAATTACCATCATGTCTAAGCCTCAAGCAAGTCAGGGATTCTATATAATTGCGGTACTTCCATCTGAAGACCCAATTACCAAATTACGAATTTCAATTTGAATATCAAATTGTATGAATTATATCACAGAATTACAACCTTTTTGTGTTTCTTGATAAATTTTTGACATTTTTGGTTTCTCAGTTGATCTTTATTAGCCAATTCACTCTGATACCAACTATAAGATCCCTGTTCCCACCGAGCAACGGATTCAGGATACTGGCAGCGGAAGTAGCACTTCTCGCGCGGGATAGGGGTCCCACATTCGGGGCCTCGCCCACGGATATCCGGATAAGAGACTAATCCGGCGGTTGTTCCAAAACCGAACCTGGAAAAACTTCCGTTACCGGAAAGCACGGGCGATTCCACCAGGATAACTTTTTTACTCTAACGTAGTCAAAACCCTTACTGACCAAATAGATCCGACTGCATCTATAAAGATACTTGGTCAGATCAAGGAAGAAACTTGCACTTGGATCATTTGGATCAACGCTTTTTTCCCCACAAAGGAGGCACAGCCGTTGATTCCTATCCATAGAACAATTACTATCCGGGATTTACTTTATCTATCGTAATAATAGAAATTGAGTCTCGATTTACGGATCCATCAGTCCAGCCTAACCCCATCCAGTCCCATGGGTTAGCCAACCGCCCAACCACTGTAGTGATGGGATCCAATTAAGAATTTGGTTAGGTTTTGTCCTGGGTACCAAGGAAAAGAGTTCCAAGGCCCCCTAGCTGGAAGTTCATGCAAAAATAAAACTAGTCACACCACTCACACACCCAATATGAAATTGCCTTTTCACGCAGTTTAAAACAATCCTTTAATAAAACCGTAGTATCACTGATCACCATCTTCCAATTTATCCAGTTGATTCTTGATTTTCCCATCATTTCTTCATCAGAGTATCTATGGCATCATTGGTAACTAGGACGCTCACCACCTGTCCACTCAGGGGCCGTTTCCTAATCCCTAGCCCATAATACTCGGCAATATAATCACTTATCAAGATGGACTCTCGTTGAAGATCAGCAAGATCAACCAACAGATCCATATAAAGAGCCATGGACTCATCCATTGAAGACCAGCAAGGTCAATCAACTAGATCCATGCCCGATTTCAGAAAACAACTCCTACTCTTGTTCCAATATCTTCCTCGACGCACGCGTGGGTATCCTGGGCGACCCAGAGCCCGAGCACCGTATGGTCAGCACCCTCTAGGATCCTTCGTAGGTGACCTAGCGCTTCACTCATAGGCCGCTTCCTTGGCCCCTCATCCACCGTACCGGAAGCTCACCATTTTAATCGCACCGAGGCTGGTCAAGACCTCGGCCGACCTTGCTACGTGAGACGTCCTCCATTGACTCTCCATGAGCAGTTGCAACTTTATCAGTTAGGTCTCCACGACCTTAATCACAAGATGGTCACAATGCTTTCCCAGCAATCTTGACATAAAACAGTCATTTACAAACAGCATTTACAAACAGTCACAAAATACAGTTTCTATATTAACTCTCATTTTTTCACATTATCCCTCATCAATCCACATTGCTTATTCCACATTCTAGTTATATGTGTACTCATCCCATCACATCATTTTCCATCTCATCACTTCAGATTCCTTCACATCACATATCATATATTCACATCCATACATATATCCACATCCACATCCATACATCCACATCTACATCCATGCATCTATTTTCATATCCACATCTACATGCACATTCATTCACCTCATCCATACATCCACATCTTCATTCTCATTCACATCCATACATCCACATCTATATGCTTACATTCACATCCATACATACACATCCATACACCATTTCCTCATTCCCATTCATATAACCCCATACGCCTTCTCATCTATTCTTTTTCATCACATCCATTCTCACCCTATCACAACCCATATTCATCTTATCTCATCACATACACTTCTTATCTCATCCCTCATCAATCACATCCTAACTCATCTCATGTACATCTTATCTCATCTTATCACATCTCATACACCTCTTATCACATCCTAACTCCTCTTATCACATCCTAACTCATCTCAGATGCATCTTATCTCATCTTATCACATCTCATACACCTCTTATCACATCCTAACTCATCCTTTATGCATACCTCTATGCAAGAATATCAATTGTGATAAAAGTAACACTTCTACAATAAAATAATAATTTTTTTTCTGTAATATTTTTATAATAAAATAATAATTTATTTATTTTTTTCATTTCTATGCACGAAATTCAATATGATGAAAATAACTTTTTATAATAAAATAATCATTTTTTTTCTTTATATTTTTATAATAAAATATTCATCTTTTATGCATACCTCTATGTATGAAATTCAATTATGTTAAAAGTAACACTTTTATAATAAAATATTTATCTTTTATGCATACCTCTATGCATGAAATTCAATTATGTTAAAAGTAACACTTTTATAATAAAATGTTTATCTTCTATGCATACCTCTATGCATGAAATTCAATTATGTTAAAAGTAACACTTTTATAATAAAATATTTATCTTTTATGCATACCTCTATGCATGAAATTCAATTATGCTAAAAGTAACACTTTTGATATAAAATTTTATCCATTATGCATACTTCTATGTATAAAATAAAAATGATAAAAGTAATACTTTTGATATAAAATTTTATCCATTATGCATACTTCTATGCATAAAATAAAAATGATAAAAGTAATACTTTTGATATAAAATTTTATCCATTATGCATACTTCTATGCATAAAATAAAAATGATAAAAGTAATACTTTTGATATAAAATTTTATCCATTATACATAATAAAAATGATAAAAGTAATACTTTTGATATAAAATTTATCCTTTATGCATAATATATAACCTTGTACATTTTCAACTCTTCATCTTATGTGAGCATTTACTCATTTTTGGGTATCTTCTTTTTACAATTTGAATTTATCTCCTCCCTACACATGGATTGATGTTATTGGCCCATAGGAAACTTAATTGGACCATAATCCAAAGATTTATGAAAATCTAGACCCTTAGACTAAGGTTCTTTATACCTATTTCTAATTAATTCCAATTGCACATTGGAAAATTCTTTTTGAATTTCTGTTTCAAGGAAACTTATTTTAATAAGGTGAGATATTTTTCTATCCAAAAATATTCAAAATTTGAATATTCTCTCTCTAGAATATTTTCTCTCTTTAGGTTAAAACAGTTAGAAACAAGGTCTTTATATTTCTGAAGAGGGATTGATTACAGGGGAAGATGCTGGACATTTTGTGAGGCTAGGGAGGAATCTTACATTATTCATAAGGCTTAAGCCTTATACATAAAGCCCTTATGCATAGAGGCTTTATGCATAAAGACTATATGCATAAATCTTTTAGGCTTAAGCATAAAACCTCTATGCATAAAGCTTTAAGGCTTCAGCATTAAGCCTCTATACATAAGGCTTAATGCATAAGCGATATACATAAAGATTTTTGCATAAACCTTATTAACATATATATTTTCTTATGATTTTAAATTTTCCTTACAACATAAGCACAACTTCGCAACACATCACCTTCTTATCTTCTTCTCAAGGTAAGAGTACTTGTCTTTTATAGTTCATTCCTTTACTTGTTGATGGTGCACCCTTGGGTGGTTTTGAGTATTTCTTTTAATTACAAAAGGCTTAAGTCTTATGTAACATACATTATGGATTCATGCATGAACCCTTTAGCTCTAAGGATTTTTTTATGATGCCTTACATTAGGGCCAAAAACATTAAAAAAAGGGTTGCATTTTAATCACTTGTACCAAATTTGGATTAAGCTTTGGACAAATAGAAATGTGACATTGGGTGGTTGCAAGATCAGGGTGCCCAGTTTTGTCCACTCGGGCACCCTGTAAACAGTAAAAAAACAGGCATTTGTTTACCTTTAGTGGCTAATCTCTCCTAGTAAATGAAGGAATTTCGTTTCAAGTTCTTTTGTTGGAACATCATATTCAAAGTTGGAAATATAGTTGCATAATTTGATTAAGCATTAGATGGTCAAAAGTCCTCATTTTCTTAGGTACAAGGTCAATGTATACACCCTGTCCCAAATTTGAACTAATTCCATAAAATGCTAATATCTTTTACATATAAACTCATCTGAGATTCCCACTTTGTATCGTAGATCTTCACATAATATGGAGCTTAACTTGATTTTTCAAGAAAATTTTAAGATGTCTGTCTATTTTCTTTAAATATTTCAAGGTCTCTAAAGTGTTATAATATACGCCTGTTTTTGTACCCACAATAGCTACCACTTAAAATCCTCAATCTTGTAGATCAAAAGAGTGGGTAGATACTAAGACATTAGTAGAATGTGGTGGTTAGTAAAAATTGCAAATCCAATGGTTGGATTTTTAATGATCTCTTTTTCAAAATTCTTCTAGACTATCAGAAGGCCTGCAAATATTAATAATCTAATTAGTAAAATTACATTTTTGATGTGAATCGTCTAAAACCTATAAGGACTAGTGTACTTGTAATGGTGCATCTATGGAAAAATAAATTGGATCACTCTAAGTATGAAAAGATCATTTGTTTATTATTTCATCATATTTTTGATTAATTTTGATTAATTAGACTAATTTATATTAATTTAAGTTATATTAGGTTAATTTAAGGGCAAGTGTATTTTTTATTATTTGCTTGATCTAATTTTAAGTACCTTGCCCCCCAAAATTTGCTCTCCAAGCTATGTCCCAATTCTGCATAAACTGGACAAAACTGGATACCCTGATCTTGCAACAACCCCATTCAACCATAAATGTGACATTTGGTGTCATATTCACGTTTCACTAGCTTCACTAGTTTTGGCTATTTTAGTGGGTTATCACCACTTTAATGTGATATGATGCAGCTATTTCAACATCACTTTAGTGGGGTCCAACTTCAAGGGAATGTCCTCACGTGCCAAATGTCACTACTTCAAAAAGTAAAAATTTTAAATTTAGGTTCCCCCAAAATGTGTAAATAAATTTAAATTCGCTAATGTACCCGAGGCATCTTTCTAGTCATCTTTTTGCATCATCCTCTCCTCTATTCATCATCTAACAATGTCGAGACAACAGTCTAACCCGAGGCTCCCTCACTCCTAATGCCATTTCATCATCATGCATTCTTTATAACGTAACAATGTCGAGACAACAATCTAACTCGAGGCTCACTCCTAATGCCATTTCATCATGCATTCTTTATAACGTTAAAGATCATTAAGGTGTGTGAAATGCTATAAACTTCAAATTAAACAATTCGATGACTATTCAACCATCATGCAAAGGCCCTCATAGGATAAAAAGTCAAAGAGAAGAGACTTAGTACAATACCATTGGAAGGAACGTATCTTGGAATTTAAGATAGCAAAAGATGGATGGAAGGCAAATGTGCAACACGTGTACATGATAAGGGAGACGCACATGCATCATTCCACTCTAGCATCTGCATTGCAAGCGAATTGTAAGATATTTTTTTGTAATTTTACTTATGTTTTTTATGATTCTATGGCTTATTCACAATGTGGTAGATGTTTATCCCCAGCAACAAGCATTGAGTGGCAACATGTAGAGTCATTCACCACCGGGACTTTCAAAGTCATGCATATTGACCTTGGAAAAGTATTATTTTTTGATCAACCATCTTCTTTTTTCAAGATATTTTTATACAATGCTAAGTATATTGTCCCTACAAGACTAAAAGCTTATGGAAGATTGGAGATTTTGGCTTTACCAAGCCTAAATTAATTAGATTAGGACTTTTCAAAAAAAGGTACTCTATTAGCATTTAAATCCAAGATTGTCTTGGATATTCATAAGTCTATGAAAGCAGGAAGGATTTTTAAGAGGATTAGGCTATCATGGTTTATACCTCTTCATGTATTTGTGGCATGTTTTTGAGAAGCGAATATGAAGAGGACAAAAACAACGTGGCTATCTACACATATATCTAAGTCTTACTTGGATAATGCAGTTGGAGCAAAATGGTAAGTGGATGAAGTCATCCACAGGGTTGATCTTATAAAATGTAATGCTTGCTTTAAATCTGTGGTGATGGCATAAACATCTCTCGGCAAACCTTGTACATTAGCTTAGAGTAAAGACAATGGAAAAAGAGTAGAGGGACATGGATGCCATTAGATTCAAAGGAAAAACATTTGCAATATGACCTAACAATCAACTTGAGTGATGATAACAATAGAGTTGTCCCTATAAATACAAAATGGACATTGAGGGATGTGCGTACGTCCCTGGAATTTCTATTAGATGCAATACCATCGGACTACAAATTTAAGGTAGATGGTATTATGGTGGGAAGAAGGTCTGAAAATACTTTTAGTTGCATGAAATGTTTACCCCCTGTAATCCTGAAATTTTATTAATACAATATAATTTTGCAACTATCTATCTTGTCTTGTCGATTCATTTTGTAAAATAGTTATTCAAAATTATTAAGACAAGATAACCAATGTAAAATGGGAAACAATATATTTATTACAATGGTAGTATCCATACAAATTAGTTGGTTACAATGTATGAGAACAAAAAACTATCTACTTTGGAGGGTCAATGTCCATAGAAGCCTTGGCCTCTTCGTTTTCCTTGGTTGACTTCAGCTTGGACTGCGATTTCTTGGATGTTTTCTTGACTTTTTCTCTTTTTCCTTAGATTGTTTTTATTTTCGAGAAGCCTTTCCCTTCTACGAGTCTGTTGTTTTCTTCTTCCTGAATTTCAACAAAGACATCATAGATCCTTTCCTTTTTGATGGCTTCTTTGCCATCATAGGTGGGATTGATGGTGGTGGTGGTGGTGAATCTGGATGTGCAGGAAGATTCACACAATTTTTGAGCATTAATCTGATTGCCTTTGCTCTCACCCACCAAATGTATGTGTCTGTATAACATGACGTTGTGAACTATAAAAAATCATGACCAAAACCTTAGTATATAAAAGTTTAAGAAAAATATTTGATTTTTTAACAACTCTTTTTGATGTGTCTATCAAAAATACTCACAGCTACTCTCTTTGATATGGCTACTGGAAATTTTCATTACATATATTTTCATTTTCAACCACTCTCCATCCACATGTGCTTCCATTAGTTTGTAATGGAACCTATAGCAAGGATAGTCCTTGTTTAGACTTTTAACTAAAGATTTATTACAAACTTAAAAGTTATCATTTATGTTATTATAACTTACAAGAAAAATGAAAAATTGATGTGGAGTTTTATTTTCGAGGAGTGGAGGATGGAGTGTTCCTATTGTGCTTATTATATGTTTAGATGCCCTACAAAATAACAAACCACATAAATTATTCAATCTAATACACATTGAATCGTAAACACAGTTTCTATTAAAAACTTACAATTTGGCTTCTCCATGCATACCAAGCATGGAATTCAAGAAATATGTCTTTCTTTTATTGATATCAATTATAATTACACTCCAATAACACCATATTGGGGAATATGGGAATTTTCCATAAGTTTGGGACACGTGGTCAAAACTTTGGATTTGCCATAACTTGAACACCATTACTCCAAATTGTGCGCTTTAAAGCTTAATAGATCCCTCTTTTCAAGCGCTTTCCAATGATAGGTCACATGATAGGGTTTTGAGAAACTTATAGACATGTTAATCGGGTCCCACCTTTTTAGTATTACAAAAATGTGACTTGGGAGATTCCCAAACTCACGAATATGGTGTTCAATGGCTCCTACAAAATAAAGAAAATAAAAAACAATTAATAGAGATGTATAAAATGAAGTAAAACATATTTAAGAAAAAATACTTACTTTTATAAGGTACAATTACATATTGCACCTTTTCAGTGTTGCATCTTCTCAGCCATTCTTCTAGCCTTGCAAAATTGGTGCTTGTTTGTCTTACATAAACATAGACTATGGGGTCCAACAAAAAAGTAGTAAAATAGGCCTGTGGGGGTAGGGTGGATAAAAGAAGCCTACCAAAAAAAGAGAGGATAAATTAGGTGGTTATCTTGAAAAAACAAATCAGTAGATAAATTTTCAAAAAAGATAGCTTACATACTTGAGAGATATCAAGATCACAACATCATTTATTTCTCAATTTCTCTCTGATAGCATATACATGTTTGAAGGTTCTATATCAAGATACTCTGCACCATCCACAAAATCTTTCACATGAACAATAAGTTATCCAGGTACATTCTTCAAATCTTGTAGCTCCTTCTCTTCAAGGTTTATCAACTCATCTCCCATTATTCTCTCTTCCTCAACAGCCATCTGTTCTTTGCCCTTCTCACTCTTTATTTGATCTGTAGTCCTAGTATCCCTATCATGGGCAACATCCTCAATCTTAATACCTGCATCCTTAGGTTTTATAGCTGGTGGGACATTCAAAATATTGAATGCCTTGGGGTCAGTCCAATGGTATAGGATACAATATCTTCTCAAATCTATATCTTATTAGCCTGCAGGTGTGTATGTCTTTGGCCATAAGAGTAACCCTATGCGCATGGGTAGAACAAATTTAACTATCAAAATAAAGAATTCTATAGTGAAATCTTTTGCATCCTCTTGAAGAGCACATATTTCATTGCTAGCCCAGCTCATCCCAAGCTTCGATTCATCACAAATCTATCTTGAGCACAACTCTCATGAAGGTAAGCTTGGGTATGAGTAACTCTACATATTTTTGGGATTTCCTTATCTCTCTCAAGGCATGCACATGCTTATTACTGATTCTCATTTTCAACTTTTCCTTTGACAATGCGCTGTCACTTATTGCTTTCTCTGCCAACCTTGGACTTGGTCCAACCCTCCTTGTTGTTTTCTTTATCCTAGCCATCTAAGCTAAGACTGTTAATCCAACACATAATCAAATATAAACTCATATAAGAGCTTGCTTCATTTTGTATTTAGATATGGTAGAACATTATATGTACATTGTTGAAATTAGGGCATTGTGATGAGCTATGGTGGATCAAACACTAGAATCAATATCATTAACAAAGTGATTAGCAAATAATTAAGATGTAATTGGGTAATTAACAAATAGATTAATGTAGGCATGGATACTCAAAAACCAGCAAATTCTCATTAGGCAATGCCTCAATTTATAGAGTTTACATCAAGCATCAAATCCCATTGATTTCTCCATGATTCACTCCACCTCTTTTCACTGATTCTCTCCACCTCTTCACTTTTCCCAGAATATCTCCTAGAATATCTCCACACTTCCCAGAATATCTCCACACTTCCTAAATCTTCTCATGCTACCCTTTATTCTCTCCCAGTAGATTCTTCTCACCTTTTCACAGGTTCTTTCACATTTACTCATTCTCTTTTACAGCCTCTAACCAAGGGCTTGTTCCCGCACACACCCTATTCACTTGTGTTTTCAACACCTCCCCTCAAGTAAATAATCCTAGTACACCTAGACCCTATACCAAGTTTGCCTCCCCTTACTTGATAGTCCGCGACCAGTGTCTAGACCTCCCCTTAAGTGAGCTTAGCACACCTGGACCCTGTACCAAGTTTCTCTCTTACTTGATAGCCCGCGACCAGTGCCTCAAGTCCCTAAACTCATAGTCCTTGACACTCTCTCTCTCTATGTGTCCAAGGCTTACTATAGTTGCCCGCGACCTTGACTAAAGTGCTCACACATACATCTATCTACCACATGGCCTACATCATTGGTGGCTCAGAGGTGGTTTTACTTTGTTGGGGCAGGTTACATTGCGTTGTGGGGTCTCTCTCTCTCTCTCTCTCTCTCTCTCTCTCTCTCAGAGATTTTCACATGGCTCCTCACTCTTTGGAGCCTCACATCTTCTCTTGTCTTCAGTCTTCTTGTCGTGGCAGCTTCTCTCCATGCGTCTGTCTCTTCTTTCAGTCTTCTTAGGGCAGCTTCTCTTCTCGTGTCCATGTCTTCCTTTAGATCTTCTTGGTGTGGATCTTCCTCTTGGAAAGAGATATTCTTCTTCTTTCATGGCTGGGGCCATGAGCTTGTCCGTCAAGTCTTTTTGCTCCATGTGAGCAACATGTTCAAATGATTTGCTGACAGTTCCTTTGGGTTTTTGATGTTTATCTTGTATCATTATGTAATGCAAACCCAAATTTATGCAGGAGGTCTTACCTCTTGCCTTATTCTCGACAAGGGCAGTGTCCGATCCCATTTTTACACTGATGCAATGTGCCCAACACATAATGCGTATAGCATTCATTCTTATGCACATTCCCAAATGCAACTCTGGCTGTGAATAATCTTGATTTTGAGTGAGATTTATAGGCATTAACCAAGGGTTAAATGCAAAATGATGATTATCACAATTTTATCAGTATAATTTTACCAGAAATTACATTAAATCAAGGGTAACCAATTTGTACGGAATGGTTGGAGTATCAAACCAACTCCGAATTGCAATCTGAAGTTATAGAGATCTGTATCAGATACCTAATGGTTAATTTGAACCCTCAATTGTACCAAAATATAGTGATTAGTATTGATTAATCACTGATTAGCAAATTAATCCACTATTTTGTGTGCAGAAAATAGAGTATGCGGGGAGTCTAGATCTAGTACCTTAGACTTCAAATGAGCTCAAATGCTTTCAAAGCCATCAATAGCAATGAGTCTAGTAGAGGATTAAGCCAAGAAACACAAGATTTGACCAAATATTGAAAGCTTAATCTCTGTTTTACCAAAGTCGCCTGCAGATTCGATGAAGAGCTTGGATCTCACTGTAGACTTGATGAAATTGAATTTTGTCTTGACCAGCTTGTAGAGCATGCTTAAAAACACCTTGGGCTAAGAGGAATTAGAGAGCTTTGATTTGGTGAAGACAAGATCTGAGATCTTTTGCTGAAAAATGGTGCCTACTAAAACAACGATTTCTCCCAGCTCCGTTGACGGTTTGCGCTTCTTTCTTGATGAGCTTGAAGAGCACTGAGATAGGTATCATGTGCTAAAAGGGTTTGTCCTAATTTTATGTGTGCAAGGAGAGGGAGCTCCTCCACTGGCTGGGGGTAGAGAAGCTAGTTGAAAAAAGAGGGAAAATTATAATTTTCTACTAATCTTAATTAGCAAAATAATTAGAAAGATAATGGGCTCACAAATTAGCATGGCTCTGATACCATGTTGAAATTAGGGCATTGTGATGAGCTATGGTGGATCAAACACTAGAATCAACATCATTAACAAAGTGATTAGTAAATAATTAAGACGTAATTAGTGGGTAATTAACAAATAGATTAATGTAGGCATGGATACTCAAAAACCAGCAAATTCTCATTAGGGCAATGCCTCAATTTATAGAGTTTACATCAAGCATCAAATCCCACTGATTTCTCCATGATTCACTCCACCTCTTTTCCCTGATTCTCTCCACCTCTTCACTTTTCCCAGAATATCTCCACACTTCCCAGAATATCTCCACACTTCCTAAATCTTCTCATGCTACCCTTTATTCTCTCCCAGTAGATTCTTCTCACCTTTTCACGGGTTCTTTCACATTTACTCATTCTCTTTTACAGCCTCTAGCCAAGGGCTTGTTCCCACACACACCCTATTCACTTGTATTTTCAACATACATACTATATCTTCAGACGTGCAAAGTAAAAAGAATTGTACAGCTAATTCAACTTCCTAGAAATAGGCAATTTGACTAGATAGAGAGTCTAGTGGGAGGCACAAGCAATAATGGAAAGATGGCACAATATACCATGCTAGGTGTAATCCGATCAACGTAATGACGTCTTTCCTAAAGTGTTCCTGAGCTACGGGCTATCATTTCACTCATACATATGTTATTGGTTGTTGCAAATCCTACTGTCCCTGCAAAGTTGCCTATATTTGAAAAATTACACAGTATAGTTTGAGTTACAACATTGGGGTGTCTTCCTTTGGGAAAGCCTCTTGGGAAACCAATATCCAACTAAATTTACTACTTTCCCACCATAGTAGTAACATGTGGCTCCTACTTCTCCGCCGATAGATTCTTCATGTGTAGAAAAAAGTGTGAGCAGGTGGGAGGAACAAGCATTGCAAAAGTAATATAATTGCATAGAGAGTGGTGTGGGAGGCATAAGAAACAATGTAAAGACGACGTGATATACAGTATCGCGTGCTACTAGATCTTCATATTCATGCCGTTGTCAGGCGTTTTTCTGAAAGGTATTTTGGGCTTGTGTACATGTAGGATGCATGGCATGTGGAGAGTTTTGCTTTGGAATGCATTGGTGGCAAATGTACAGAGAGGACGGTTTGGCTGTGGGCTTGTTGTTGCAGGCCTGTTCGGAGTGAGGTTAGCTGCTGCTGCAGGTGGTATCAGCTGTTTGGCAGCTTTGAATGTGTATGCGTCCCAAGTATAATTGGGCACTGGAAAATTGTATTTGAAGAGTATGTGGAGGCTTGGGCAATTAAAGGTGAAAGGGCCAATGTAGCTTTGAGCATTGGTGTGAAAAGGAATATGATGGTGGCCATCTTTTAGAAAAATATTAACGTGGCAAAAAAAAGCATAGCCACATGGAGGTTTATTTGGTTGCCAGCTCAACATCTAGAAAGTTGGCGGATCGTGGAGAGAAAACATAAAAAAGGGTAGCCGCCTTCTGAAAGAAGATGGCCCTGGTGATTCAGCGAAAAGGAGGTTGCCGCCCTTGGGGTCATCAGTGAGAGAGGAGGCGGGCTGCAGGCCAAGACGGTTGGGCTGTTGGTAAGGGTACTGGACGGTAGAGGTTGGCGCAGAGGCGACTGGGAGGCCTCGCGGGTATTGTTGCTGCAGAGAGGCAAGGAGACAGCGAACGGGAAGCGGCCGCCTTGTATACAAGATCCCCTGGCTGATTCTACAGAAGGGAGGCGCGAGGGAAGTGTGAGAGGCCGCCTCGTTATAGTGAAGGCTCGTAACATCTACAGACGTAGAGAAAGCAGGTAACTGCCTTGTGCGTAGGACTCTGGAGTGCAGCTGCAGACGCAAAGAAGAGTGGAGAGGCCTTGTGGAAAGAGATTGCCTGGCTGAAGCTGGCAGAGACAGACACGTGGAAGAAGGGTGGCCGCCAAGGAGACGTGCTGGTTTTGTTTTGCAGGCGCCGAAGGCAAGGCAGCTGCCTTGTAGAAGACGGCTTGCGGGGGTGATTCTGGGTGAGCTACTCGTGCAGTGGTGTGGCTGGCGGGTGATCTACAGGCTGGCGAGTCGGGGTTTCTGGAACAGTGGTGTTGCCACCTTGTGAGAAGAGTCGCTCTCGGAGTTTCTACAGAGCTGCAGCGAGTGGAAAAGAGAAGTTGGCCACCTTGTTATGGGGCCTCTCTTGTGAGCATGCAGAAAAGGAGACCAAAGAGACTGGGAGAGAGTGCAGAGCGGCACGGCGGGTTTTTCTTGTGTGAGTGAGCAGGGCGATAGAAGACATTTTTTGAGTGACTGGCAGTGACTGCTACCTAAGAGGAGATGGTCAATCTCTGGTGATACTGCAGAGGACAGATTCGGACGAGCTGGCGTGATAGGCCGTGGTTGGTGAGTGACAGATGGTGTAGGTGGCGCAGCCGGATGTGCAAGAGAGGTGTTTTTACTGCTGGGAGGCCGCCTTTGTAACTGGATGCTGCTGAAGAGAGGGCTACAGAGTAGTGCTGAAGCAGTAGGTGATTACTGGGATATACATATATATTTTGTTTGAGTGTAGTTTTAATGTCATGTATCTAGTGTGCTGGAATTAGGTCCGGATATCCATGAGTTTTACTTTAAAGATCCCACTATGTTTGAAGTTGTATTTTTCGATAGTGATACAGGTTATTGGTCAGTGGTGATTCATATAGAAGAAGGGGAAGGGGCAGACTGTGAGTGGGTATTAGAAGAGGATGGTTCTGAGGATATCTTGGATATCCAACTATGTAGAGATAAGGATCTGTACTGAAATATAAGTCCTGTTTTGTGGTGTCTGTCTGGTGTGGGTGGGTGGTGAATTGTGAGAAGTGTTCCAGCCGATCGTGGTTGGTGGTGCCTCCGTTGTAGTTGTTGTATCAAAGTTTGGAAGGTGAAGGGCTATAGAGGCAGGGTTTTCTTTCTTTTTTTCACCTCACATTCTTCTGGTGCCCCCACTGAGGATCTTTCTTCAGGTCCCTTTAGTTTACGATGGTGAAAATCAGTAGAGTTCTTCTTCGAATGAACCAGAAGGTGTAGAAGCTATAGCTAGAGTCGATGGATGAAGTCCAAGCGCATTATTAGAGATTTAAGAGTCTGCTTAGGGTGCTTGAAGCGGATTACGGTGTGGTTTTGACCAGGAAAGAAGTGAAGTTTCTGTTTCTTAGGACATTGCCTATGCAATTGGGCATCCAGATGGCCTGTATGAATTTTGTGAATGTGAAGAGTATGGTGGCATATCTTCTGACATTTCCAAAACAGGATTTGCATGCTTCCACAGATTCAGAAGCTGATGATTCATCTAGTGACGATGGGGATTCAAACTCTTTTTCCAGGGATGTTTATGATGAAGATAACAGAGTGGTGGTGAAAAGTGATGCTTGTAAGGAACAGGTGCAATCGGAAGAAGGGCATGATGAAGAGTTGTTTAAAGATGAAGTGTTTGAAACAGGGATTCGGCAAATCGATCATGACTGCAAAGAGAAGCAAGAGTGCTGTTGTTTAGATGAAGCTTTGTGTGAAGTGGGGACGGATGAGGTCCATTTTGATGAGGAATGGAGTGCATCTAAGGATGTGCTGAATATGGATGTTGCAGATGATGCCAATCCAAGTGTGGAGTTGGATTTTGAGTGTGTGCCTGAGAGAATAGGTGGTTTGTTTGATGGTAAGGAGCTTGACAGCTACTTTGTGGAGTCCATGAGTGAGGGGGTGATTGCAAGTAGTGGGCCGGAGGAGCTTGAAGAGACTGTGCAGGTCATGACGCCCGAAGAGATGGATTGTCAAAAGTCAGTGTCAGAGACGACCTCCAAGGTGACAAACCCTAGTCCTGTTAAGGTTGAGGAAGTGAGTGTTGAGTGTGTGCAACTGGATGTGGCGGGACACTGCAACGACGAGTGTGAGGAGGGTGAAGTTGGTAGGAATATTGAAGAGCTGCACACTGAATTGGAAGCTCTCTTGGATGAAGCAGCCATGGCGTTTTTGGTGTGTGGTGATGAAGTGCCAGTGCTTGTTCCTTCTTGTTATGGTGGAGATCAATTGGGAATTCCCCTAGTAGTAGATGGGTGTCAGCTTGATAAGTGTGAAGATGGGAGTTTGATTAATAATGATGCAGAGTTTGATGCTATCTTTGATGGTGTACTCGAGGACTTTGTATGCTTAGGGGACTTGGAAACTAAGCAAGTGAGTGAGTGTTCTGGGAGTTTAAAGGTTTGTGAAACTGTAGAAGAATTAGCTTGTGAGTTTGGAGTCCTTTGTACGGAGGATGCTAAGAAAGAAATTATCAGTGGTGGGGCATCAGGTGTTCAAGTTGCTAAGGAGGTTGAGCTGTTGAAGGGCTTTCGAGATATTGATGGCAAGGTGGAGCCAGATAACTCCCTTGTGAATGAGAGTGTGTTTGATGTGCGGGAAGAATACGCAAGCACAGTGGTGGACGGGATGTGTGCAAAGACTTTGGACCAAGCATATGTAGAGATGGATTCAGGTTTGCATGATGAATGCCACTATAAGTGTGAAGGGTAGGTTCCAGATGGGTTTCCAATGTTTTTGGAAGAGGTGTTTGGTGAGCCTGTGAATGTGGATAGCAATCTTGGACAAATGGTTCCCTGTAAAGATATGCAGCAGCAGCAGTGGAAAATAGATGGGAGTAAGCAGTTTGATGGTGCCAATGCATGGTGTGTGGAAATTGATGATTATAGATTTGCAGTCTATGCATTGGGTTACCTGGTTTTTGCCGGAGCAATTCTTATGCGGGCCTTTTTTATTACACTTATGCGTGGAGTAGAAATAAGGTTTAATTGGGATCCAGGTGGTAGAGTTGTTTGACAACTACTTGAAGTGTTGTATATAGTGTTGTGCATATGGTGTGGTTTGTGCATGGTTCGCAACCGTTTTTTTTGGGGGTTTAATGGTGATTGTATAGGATACAGTGTTAGAGGATATGATTTCCATTGAAGGGCAGCCTCTTGTGGACATGGACTTTGGTTTTAAGATGCTGTTTTCTACTGAGCATGAATGCTCTAGAAAGCTGGGGGGTTGGCAAAGTATGTCAGGCGTTTTTCTGAAAGGTATTTTGGGCTTGTGTACATGTAGGATGCATGGCATGTGGAGAGTTTTGCTTTGGAATGCATTGGCAGATGTACAGAGAGGACAATTTGGCTGTGGGCTTGTTGCAAGCCTGTTCGGAGTGAGGTCAGCTGCTGCAGGTGGTATCAGCTGTTTGGCAGCTTTGAATGTGTACGCGTCCCAAGTATAATTGGGCACTGGAAGATTGTATTTGAAGAGTATGTGGAGGCATGGGCAATTAAAGGTGAAAGGGCCAATGTAGCTTTGAGCATTGGTGTGAAAAGGAATATGATGATGGCCATGTTTTAGGCAAAAATATATATATATATATATTAACGTGGCAAAAAAAAAGCATAGCCACATGGAGGTTTATTTGGTTGCCAGCTCAACATCTAGAAAGTTGGCGGATCGTGGAGAGAAAACGAAAAAAAGGGTAGCCGCCTTCTGAAAGAAGATGGCCCTAGTGATTCAGCAAAAAGGAGGTTGCCGCCCTTGGGGTCGTCAGTGAGAGAGGAGGCGGGCGGCAGGCGAAGACGGTTGGGCTGTTGGTAAGGGTACTGGACAGTAGAGGTTGGCGTAGAGGCGACTAGGAGGCCTGGCGGGTATTGTTGCTGCAGAGAGGCGAGGAGACAGCAAAAGGGAAGCCGCGGCCTTGTATACGAGATCGCCTAGCTAATTCTGCAGAAGGGAGGCACGAGGGAAGTGTGAGAGGCCACCTTGTTATAGTGAAGGCTCGTGGCATCTGCAGACGTAGAGAAAGCAGGTAACTGCCTTGTGCATAGGACTCTCGAGTGCAGCTGCAGACGCAAAGAAGAGTGGACAGGCCTTGTGGAAAGAGATCGCCTGGCTGAAGCTGGCAGAGACAGACGCGTGGAAGAAGGGTGGCTGCCAAGGAGACGTGCTGGTTTTGTTTTGCAGGCGCCGAAGGCAAGGTAGCCGCCTTGTAGAAGACGGCTTGCGGGGGTGATTCTGGGTGAGCTACTGGTGCAGTGGTGGCTGGCGGGTGATCTGCAGGTTGACGAGTCGGGGTTTCTGGAACAGTGGTGTTGCCGCCTTATGAGAAGAGTCGCTCTCGGAGTTTCTACAGAGCTGCAGCGAGTGGAAAAGAGAAGTTGGCCGCCTTGTTATGGGGCCTCTCTTGTGAGCATGCAGAAAAGGAGACCAAAGAGACTGGGAGAGAGTGCAGAGCGAAGGCACGGCGGGTTTTTCTTGTGTGAGTGAGCAGGGCGATAAAAGACATTTTTTGAGTGACTGCTACCTAAGAGGAGATGGTCAATCTCTGGTGATACTACATAGGACAGATTTGGACGAGCTGGCGACAGGCAGTGGTTGGTGAGACAGATGGTGTAGGTGGCGCACCCGGACGTGCAAGAGAGGTGTTTTTGCTGCTGGGGAGGCCACCTTTGTAACTAGATGCTGCTGAAGAGAGGGCTACAGAGTAGTGCTGAGCAGTAGGTGATTACTGGGATATACATATATATTTTGTTTGAGTGCAGTTTTACTGTCATGTATCTAGTGCTGGAATTAGGTCCAGATATCCATGAGTTGTACTTTGAAGATCCCACTATGTTTGAAGTTGTATTTTTCGATAGTGATATAGGTTATTGGTCAGTGGTGATTCATATAGAAGAAGGGGAGTGGGCAGACTGTGAGTGGGTATTAGAAGAGGATGGTTCTAAGGATATCTTGGATATCCAACTATGTAGAGATGAGGATCTGTACTGAAATATAAGTCCTGTTTTGTGCTGTCTGTCTGGTGTGGGTGGGTGGTGAATTGTGAGAAGTGTTCCAGCTGATGGTGGCTGGTGGTGCCTCCGTTGTAGTTGTTGTATCAAAGTTTGGGAGGTGAAGGGCTATAGAGGCAGGGTTTTCTTTCTTTTTTTCACCTCACACCGTCTTTCTTGCCACATTAGTGAGCTAGTAGCTGGCATCAGTTATATATGTGCTAGAGAGGTGCTTGTGCTATTTCTATCCCTCCCCTGGAAACTTGGCCAATTTTGGAACCATATACATGTGAGGTTAAGCTACCCTACTACCCTACTTGCAAAGCAAACCTTCACCCAAATTTCCTAAAGGTTGACTTATCCTATTGTAATGGTTTAGAACAATTTCATGGAAACTCCTTGTGGAATTCATCTAGAGCTTGATTAACCCAACCCTTAATGTGCAGAAGAAAGCTTGATTTCTCTTTAAATTATGTACATTATAGACATTAAACTTGAGAATATCAGTAGAATAAGCACGCCTTTGATGTTGTGGAAGAACGACGCTTGTATGGAAATCTAATGACTCTGATCTATGATTATCGCACAGTTATTCTGATGGAAAAAGCTTAGCTGGACACCACTCGAGCCAGGGTAAAGATGTAGAGCACGTGTGGGTGAAGACTAAGAGGAGGAGTTGGGGTAAAGGAAACCTATGCATGCACATAAGATTTTTTAAAAAATTATCTCGGCCAATATATTTATAGACAACCTCAATTATGCCACATGGCATATGGAATACTGAGCTGTACGATGACACGTGTATCCACACGTGCGAGTATTAATGCATACGTGTATGCACACCTGTGATAGCCTCACACGTGCGACTCACACATGTGACTGTATGTCTGCATGTGGCTTCACACGTGTAACCACACGATGACATGAAACGTACCCATGTTCTGTTCCATGATCTAGCATAAAATTTCTCAAAACTTACAGAAAAATCACATCATACTTCAAACACAACGAAGAGATTTTCAGCAAACCATAATCGTTTATAAATCCAAAGTAACAATAATACAAAATCTCAAAATCAGAGAGAGAATCACCAACAAAAGATCTAGCTAATAGGGCTTTTCTCCGATGCTCGAACCACCACGCTCGATGTCGTGGCTATCGTGGGTATGCCTCTAGTAAATCTCATCCACTCTTGGTTCTACCAAATGGCTCCTAGAGGGCATAAATCACATTCTCTGTCTGGCGTTCCCTGTCTAAGGACGGTCAGGCCAAATCTCAAAATCTCTCTCTCTCTCTCTCTCTCTCTCTCTATCATGCACAGAAATCCTCAAGGATCTGGAAGAAACCCAAAAAAATAGCCCACGAGAATTAGAGTAGATTATCATGCACAAAATCATTAAAGATAGAAAATCCCTTCTAAAAACATGAATTGGAAATTGGTGTTGGATTCATTTCACGAATACCGACAAGCCCATGCAGAATCTCCCAATTATCTGAACACGGACTTTGTTCATCCTATGATGAACTAACTTTCTTTAACACGTCTTTCTGACAAATAAAGTTATCTACACCCTCATGCGAGGGCGTTACTAAAAATTCAGGGTTAATTTGGTGTCCGGCAGGCCCTGTTTCGGGCTCTCGTGTTGCAGCCGGTTATATTTGCTATGTAAACCCCCATATGAGTTTCCTTTAGGTTAAACTACTCACTATGACCCTCTTATACATTATCTAACATGGTTAAGTATAGAATAGAAATCGCTTACAAATGACCCCACAAAACATGCATAAAAAGTCCCAAAATTGACCCAAAATCGACATATCTAAATTACTAAATTTGTGACCAAACTTACTCTTTTATGTCCTCTAAGTATTTCCTACTTTTCAACATTGAATATAGATGCTAAAAATCATCGAGTCAAATGGACCCAAAAAAATACGTACATATGAGTACGTTACACGACATGTGGTTTTGCACGTGTGGATGGGTGGCATGGCCACGTGGCGTCCGTACCATTGCCACATGGCATCACACGCCTATAAATGGCTTGTTACTTTGGAGTCACCAAAAGGACGTGAAATAATGCAAATCACATAATTTTCACTCGAGCAAAGTTGTTCTACGTACAAAATGGAAAAACTCTCTCATGCAAAACTTCTCTTAATTCCAGCCCTAATTTAATCAAAACTCACCCACAAAAATGGCTACCTAAAAATGACCAAAACCAAAAAAAATCATGCAACACAATATTTTGACAAAACACATTATATGTACTAACAAAGAATTCTACACACTTCCTATAACATGAATTTCCAAAAAATATTTATACGAAATTATGAAGCATCGTAGCGAAAGAGGGAAAGCAAATGCCCGCCCAACACCATTAAGGATTGGAAAAAGGCGAAGAAGGAAGTTAGGGAGAGTACTCAACACTTTAAAACAAAAGGTAGTGAGTGCGAGTCAAATTTTGAAGTATGGTGCGACAAAGTAGGAAAGGCAACCTGGCTCACATGATTTGTAATTTTTCTCTTTGCTATTTTTCACTAACTTTACTTTATGTGTTGTCGTTACCCTTTTCATATCTCATGAATGTTGAAATGGCATGTAGGAAAGGGTAACAGGTCTCCCCCAACGTTTGGGGAGAATAGGTATCGCAAACACCACAGCAAAGTGGACACTTGCGAGTGGCTCAAATGCCAGGGGGAGTGGTCACCAAAATAGATATCCAATGACCTCAGTAGGGCAACGTGGTAAGACTCCAAACTTGGTCCAAAGTTGATTTTTAATTATCCCTTAGCTTATTTTTCTTGTGTCTAACATGTTTGCATTGTATTTTCTTTTAATGCAGGAAGACGAGGATGTTGATGACAATGATGATGTTAAGTATTTGTCCAAAGAAAAAGTTTAAATGATGTGATTATAAAAAAATGGGGAAAGAATGGGTGAGAGATTTGGGGGACATGTGTCCCTAACAAATCTCACCCATTTTGTCCTTGTTTCTTTTGGCAGACAATATGGAGCTATAGCATAGATGTAAGTGCAGTTTTTTGCGCTGCTATAAACATGGCAATATGCACGGTTGTAAACACGGCTATATGAGCCATCATATGTGCTGGTGTACACATGGTTATATGCACGACTAAATGCATTGTTGTAGCCGCAAGCCGTGAGTGCTTTTTTGCATTTATGGATCCTTTGTAATTTTTGTGGCACTTTGCATGGTTGCACTCTTTGTTTTTTATAGTGAAGCCTTACGCATAATCCTAAAACATAAATAAATCCTCAAACATGTAAAAACCTTAAAAAATAAAAAAAACACAAGATAAAAGAGAGAGATCTCTGACCTTATGAGGCGTGTAAGTCTTCACTTGAAGATGTAGAAAGAGACCCTACAAAATCAAATAACAATTTAAAAAAATGAGTATACAACATTAAAGTAGTAGTAAACAACATTTTATTACATGAGAAGAGTAAGAGGAGAAGAGAAGAAGAGGAAAAGTCTCTCTAATGCTAACCCCAATAAAAAGCTTATGGCTTATGCAATAACCCTAGCTTCTAAATAGAAATCGTACTAGAGAGGTTTCATGGAAAGCTTTTGATCAAAGATATCTATTAGGGTTTCCATGTAGGACCAAGGATTAGGGTTAAACTTCAAGAGAGAGGGGAATAACTTTCATAGATAGGTAGTTTTCATAGAAGAGGAAAATGGAGATGGAGATGAAACTTTCATGGGAATCTTGGATGCATAGGAGAGAGAGATGAATATAATTTTTTTGAGAAATAGATACATGTCTACACGAAATCCCAAAGAGGCAAAAGTCATTTCAAATAACATTGTCTCTTGGTGATGCAATGGGCAAGAGAGTAAAATAATGTTTTGTAGGAGGGGGATGTCAAGGCCTTTTAACGATTTATTTCAGTAGTGGAATTTCACTTCTATTTTTGTTGTTTGGCAGAGCGAAAAGAACATTGCTGAGTATGTGAAATTTTGCTATTATTTTTGTTTCACAATCACCTATTGTTTTTGTGGCTTGAGTAGCGAAACTTTATTGGAACGTTCTTCTCACCTAGTGAACAATGAAAATAGTAGTGAAATTCCATTGTAGCAAAAAAAGCAGCAAAAATCTACTGCTTAGTAATGTTAAAAGGCCCCTACATCTCCCGTTTGTAAAACGCTATTGAAACACTACCAAAAAATAATGTTATACACCCGACATGATGTGGTGATGTTGGTTCAAATTTTATATATGTGGATAAATCACTGCATCACAATAAAAGAAATCATGTTAAGCAATGTTGTTAACTTGTTGAATCATTGCGATCTAGTTTTTGTTCTCCTCCTTATCTCCAATGGATAAGCAAAGTGGCGTTTGTTATTAATAAGCAGAGTGGGATAAAATGGACTACATGTCTCAACTTTTTGTTTCTACCCTACGCTTTAGAACAGAAGACCAAGATCATGGTAATTAGTCGTTGAATCTGTGAAATGGGCAATTTCATTTTGGGTGTGTAAGTGGTGTGACTATCTTGAAGTTTGCATGAAGTGCAGGCTAGGGATCCTAAACTCCCAAGGCATTACTGCCTCAAGCCTCTACATCATCTTAAAAGGCATGCAACCAATTGCAACTTTGTATGAAATGTGGTAGGCCCATAAAGCTATTGTGAGCTTAGACTCTAGTGGGTGCATCGAGATTCAACACTCTTTACCTCGAGATTCAACACTCTTTGTCATTATTAAAATAAGAACCTTGTTGGTGATCTCTTCTTGGCCATTTTCCTGTGGGTAATATGGCATTGACTTACGGTGGTGTGAGCAATCATGAATGCATTAATGAGATTTTGTATTACGTCGTTGATAAAATGATTACCTTGATCACTCACTAGCTCAAATGGACATCCAAGGTGCTCTTTCCCATGACCCCGAGGAAAATAGATTTAGAATTTGTTGCTTTGGCTCCTTTGACCATGATATTATCCTCTAGTTGGATGGCATTTTTTATGACATCATCCCATTTATTGATCCCTCTAATGACTAAGCCATTATAGATCGCTTCATGGTTAAGCACGTGGATGAAGCTATCCAACAATTGATTATTCAAATAGCTTTCATGTGGAAGGCAATGAGAGTTTAAATGCTTGAGACGGCTAATAAAATCTTTAACTGATTCTTCTTATTCCCTCTCAATTTTGTGTAGCTATGAAGTTGCACCCCATAAGACTTCTTCACACGCAGAAATTGCTTTAAGAACAATCTCCTAAGAGCAGTGAAGTTCACTCCTTGACTCTGCGAGTTCTATACAAATCCCTAGCCTTACCGTCTAATGTTAGACTAAAGGCACTGGTCTTGGAAACGTCAATTTGTTCTCCTAGGGCCTCACATACTTGATCAAAAACTTCTAAATGTCTCCTAGGATCACCATCTCTTGTGAACTTATGAGTTAGCTTGGCTATTTGGGCAGCCTTTCCATGGCTCTGTCGACCACCATCTCTCACAATAGGTGCTATGCTTTCTTCTATCACTCTTCCCAGGGCCTATGCAAAATAAACTGGGTCTATGGATAGAGATGGTGTTGGAGTAACTGGAGCAATGATATGAGTAGGTGGAGATGTAACATGTTGCACTACATGAGGATGCATTTTTCTAAACCCTGGTGGGAGTAGATGTGCGACATAAGGCATGTGCCCTACTGCCACCCTAGTACGTCTTCTACTCATGGTGGACATTAGGTATAACCAGTCTCACAAAAGGAGTTGGTAGCACACTCACTCTAGAAAGGGAATGTTTCATGGGTGTACTAGAATAAGATGTGACCCCTCTAGGAATGGTTATACTAGATATGCCAAGTGCAAGGGGCTCCATTTGTGAAGTGGTGTTGGCTACCATGGTAACCATGGGCATGTGGCTCAGAGGAAATTCTCCATCAGTCCTACGTGCTATAGTTGATGTGATGCCATCCCTTGGAGGAGACATTGTAGTAGTATTATCTTGGGTGTGGGTAGCTCTAGGATCTAAGAAAGTGAAGTTCATGCTAGTCTACCCTTGAGCCCCTCTAGCATGGCCTTGTGGGTTAGAGTATGTGGGTTGGTCCATGGTATAGCCGGGTGATACTACAAAAGTAGGCTTTGTGGAATCAGAGGAGATATTAGCATTTCACTCATTGTGGGTATTCTTGCTTTGGACATCCTAACTTATGCCATGGCTCCTTGGATACTTTCATGATCAATGACTCTATATATACAATTGCAGATACCCTATAATAATTCCTCCTTTGTTGTGGCCCAAGATATGGATTGGACAATCCCTTCCCAACTAACACAATACGCTTGTGCCATACGCTTGTGCTATGGCAAAATCCACAAGAGTCCCTACGGACGCGTCATACTCCCAATCATTTGTGAGAAGTTGTATTTCTAAGATTTTCAAGCCTAGCTCTTTTCCAGAGGTAGATGCAATGTTATTTCTTGTATCGAGACTATCGGGCACTACTTGCATAGTCCTAGCATGGGACTTGTTTTTGGTGTATTGGGCTCTTTGGACTTGCTAATCGTTGTTGTACCAATTGCAAGGTCTCTTCTTCCTTTTCTCTAGCATCTTAAATTAATGTCTCTACCACTTCAACTTATTCTAATGTCCTCCCATCAGGCATAAGCACTTCTATAGGGGGTGGTTCGACTCACAATAGTTGCACCATGAGCTCTATGGATAGGCATATCAACACGAACGCTCCCTTCTAGCAACAATGAGAGTACACCAGGAGTTAACCTCAACTCCTTCATCATATGTCCTATAGGTCATAAGGTTTGGTTTAGAGGTAGGGGTTGAGGTCGAACCTTTGAGGTAGCTAGCTATGCGGCCAAAAAGGCTAGTAGTAGGCTGCTTGGCCAGTGAGATCTAGTCAAGGTTCTCATTTCTCACGACGGGGGATCCTTCCATTGAGTTAAAATCTGATGATGTATCACTGTGTTACCTAGTAGAGGTCCTTTTACAATGCTAAACTCGGTGTGGACTGGAGGTCCTAAGTCGAGTGTACGATGGTACATGCCTAGTTTGATAAATACACTATCGTTTATATCGGCCCCTAATACATGCCCAGATCAGAGGTGCATGTGATTACAGGGTGCAAGAAGGTCCTACATATGTCTCGAACAAGTTTGGAAATTTTGATTTTTTTTTGTTTTTTTTAAAAAGAAATTTTTTGGATTAACCAAAGTTTTTCTGAAACACATCTTTTGTGTTTCGTAACCCATCTGGCACTAGAAATAGTGTATTTTTCTTGGTCAATTAAGCACAGTATAAGTGCAGGTTTCCATAATTAAAAGGAATCTCCTTAACTATATAAAATTAGAAAATTTTGGGTGTCACACAAGTTTCGTCAATGTGATCACAACAGCCTAAAACATATATTAGGCAAGTTTGTGCTAGCACTTTCTGAAAACTTTCTATGTACAAGGCTTTAACCCTTTGTATAGGCTTTAAGCTTATTCATAAGCATTTTCATAGGTTTTAATCATTAAGCTTATGCATTATGCTTAATGCTTTAAGAATACACATAGGCTTTAAGGTTATGCATGAGGCTTTAAGCTTTAAGCTTATGCTACATAAGCATTTGCAAAGCCTTTAAGCATTCAGACTATGCATTATCCTTAATTCTCCAAGCATATGCATAGGATGTAAGCTTATGCTGCATAAGCATTTGCATAGGCTTTCAGTTTATGCATAAGCCTTTGCATAGGCTTTAAGCATTAAGACTATACATTATGCTTAATGCTTTAAGAATTTTTATAGGCTTTAAGCCTATGCATGAGATTTTAAGCTTGAAGCACAATAGGAGATGGTAGCAACACACTTTCTCTAGGGAGGGAATGTTTCATGGGTATACTAGAATAAGATGTGGCCCCTCTAGGAATGGTCATACTAGATATACCAAGTGCAGGGGGCTCCATGTGTGAATGGTATTGGTGGCTACCATGGTAACCATGGGCATGTGGCTCAGAGGCAATTTTGCATCAGTCCTACATGCTATAGTAGTTGATGTGATGCCATCCTCTGGAGGAGAGGCAATTTTTATAGGCTTTAAGCCTATGCATGAGATTTTAAGCTTGAAGCACAATAGGAGTTGGTACTAGCACACTCACTCTAGGGAGGGAATGTTTCATGGGTATACTAGAATAAGATGTGACCCCCTCTAGGAATGGTCATACTAGATATACCCAGTGCAGGGGGGTCCATGTGTGAAGTGGTGTTGGTGGCTACCATGGTAACCATGGGCATGTGGCTCAGAGGCAATTTTGCATCAGTCCTACATGCTATAGTTGATGTGATGACATCCTCTGGAGGAGAGGCAATTTTTATAGGCTTTAAGCCTATGCATGAGATTTTAAGCTTGAAGCACAATAGGAGTTTGTAGTAGCACACTCACTCTCGGGAGGGAATGTTTCATGGGTATACTAGAATAAGATGTGACCCCTCTAGGAATGGTCATACTAGATATACCAAGTGCAGGGGGCTCCATGTGTGAAGTGGTGTTGGTGGCTACCATGGTAACCATGGGCATGTGGCTCAGAGGTAATTTTGCATCAGTCCTACATGCTATAGTTGATGTGATGCCAACCTCTGGAGGAGACATTAAGATGTGACCCCTCCTCTAGGAATGGTCATACTAGATATACCAAGTGCAGGGGACTCCATGTGTGAAGTGGTGTTGGTGGCTATCATGGTAACCATGGGCATGTGGCTCAGAGGCAATTTTGCATCAGTCCTACATGCTATAGTTGATGTGATGCCATCCTCTGGAGGAGACATTATAGTAGTATTATCTTGGGTGGGGTTAGCTCTAGGATCTAAGAAAGTGAAGTTCATGCTAGTCTACCCTTGAGTCCGTGTAGCATGGCCTTGTGGGTTTGAGTATGTGGGTTGGTCCATGGTATAGCCGGGTGATACTACAAAAGTAGGATCCACTATCTTGGCTTCAAGGCTTACAAGGAGGCAAGAGAACATTCACAAATCTTAGCGCAAGAAGAAACGTAGAACGCCGGCTACTACAATTTTTTTTCTACAAATTTCATGGAGATGAAGCCTTGAAGATGATGCCTATTAAGTGTCTAATGATGCGTTCCAAATATGGGAGTCCTTGGAGATGCATGAAGGCTATGGAGCATGGGGAGAAGAAGGTGGAAAAAACCAGTAGATTGAGCTTCAACAAAGCGAGCAATTTTTTGAAGGTCTTGTACCATTGGTGAGAGCTTCTATCAATATATTGATTAATTTGGATGAATCTTAGATCCAACCTCAAGAATTAGGGATTTGCCTCAAGAAACCCTACTTTCTTGAAAATTGGCCAACATCATTGATTGTTTCCTACCATTGGCATCAAGAATGGGTGGAATATGGTTCACATCTGTTAATCTTCCCACTACATGTGCCTATTGTCTATTGAGATATCGAGCTCGTCTAGTGAGGCAGTGGACGCTGATGACCCGCCTGGGGGATATGCCCCACACTTACACCACTGGCATGGTTGGTGAGATCTTGGGTGATATGCGGCCAGTGGGATGACAGGCTGTGTGAGAGCCATTCTAGAGATTGGCATAGTTATAGCGCTAGCTCATTTAGTTGGGTTCACACTATAGAGAACCCTTGTATGTATTTGGTTGAGTACCTTTCATATTATGTGTACTCTTATCTTGTATATGTGTTGAGTGTTGAGTGTTGAGTGAAGAAGAAGAAGATTTTCAGCCTCTCACCTTGTGTGTTCTCTATTAGGGTTTTGTGAGTGTGTGTGTGCTTACAAGAGCTCAAGCTCTCTTCCCCCTTGCATCATTTCATGGTATTAGAGCCTGGTTCGTGCTAAGGGCTGAGCTGCAAGCAAGAGAACCACAGGAAGTGGTACGAGGGTAAGAGCTTCCACTACTCTTCCCTATTTGTGTTGATGACTACACCTTTGTCCGGATCTCTACGGGAGGCACTGGCAAACGATCTCTAATTGAGGATCTTTCTTTGCGGGAGTAAAGCTATAGGGCAACTATACTTTCAGGACAGAAATTGCAGGGCCAGAAACGCGTTTCGGATGCGTCTGGACCTCCGTTTTTCAGAAAGCAGGCGATTTCGAGCACTGCGGGTAAGTCATCAATTCTCTACAGAACTCTGTTTAAGAACTGTAGGAAGATAGATTGGCTGTGCAGACACTGTGGGTGCTGCAAAGAGGTCAACAGTTGCCATTGGGTGTATGTATACACATTGAGGTCACTGGTTGTGACATTTGAGAGTACTACAGAACCACCGCAAAAATATAGCAGTTTGTGCAGGACAAACCAGAGTGCTGTTTCTGGTAAATTTGTGTGTCTGGCAAGATGTCAAATGATGGCATAACCCAGATTGTGGCTGAGAAGCTTGATAAGAACAACTTCCATGCTTGGAGGTTCAGGTTGACGAATTTCCTAATGGAAAAGGGCTATTGGGACTACATAGAAGGTGAGCATGAAGAGGCACCGGAGATACCGAACATAAATCTGACTGCTGTTGCAGATGTGAAAGAGTTTAAATACTGGAACCAAGGAGCCAGGAAAGTTATGTATTGGCTCTCCATTAGTATACAGGACACCATTATTGGGCACATTCAGGATGCCAAGTCCCCCAAGGAGGCATGGGACACCTTGGTAAAACTCTATGAAACAAATACCAAGGCACGTAAGATAGAGTTGAAGAATGAACTTCATACTGTGGAGAAAAAGAGCATGTCTGTGAATGACTATGCATTGAACATAAAGGGTATTGTGGAATCCCTTGCATCTATATTGGTGTGTCAGTAGATGATGATGATAAGGTGGAAGTCTGTCTACGTGGTCTCGAGCCACAATACAAGGCGTTCAAGACATCTATTCAGACTCGAGAAAACATTCCCAACTTTATAGATTTGGTGTCTATGCTAATTATAGAAGAGAAGAGCTTGGGTGAAGATCAAGAGTCTTCACAAAACAAAAACAGTTCAGAGCAACAGGTCTTCCACACAAGTTAGGGTAGAGAATGAGGTAGAGGAGGTCGTGGATGCAGTCAAGGAGGTGGCCGAACAGGTAATCAGAATTATGGCCAGCAACAGCAACAACAACAGTTCGAGAATACACAACAACAACATCTACAACACACAGGTGGAAGAGGCAAATTCAGAGGCAGGGGGAGTCAAAGAGGACATGGAAATTGGCAAAGGCAATATAATGATGCACGTGAATGCTTTTATTGTGGTAAGCCTGGACATGTGCAGGCAGAATGTTATAAGAAGCAAGCTGACATGCAAAATGGGAAAGTGCAACAGAACAACTATGCATCCTCAAGCAGAAATAATGAGGATAATGAAAGGTTGTTTGTTATGCAGCATGTCGTGAATGCCATGTCTGAAAATGTTGAAGCAGCACAAAAAGATGATGTATGGTATGTGGATTCAGGTGCTTCGAACCACATGACAAGTCATGGGGAGTGGTTCAAGGAGATGAAAAACCTTGAAAGACCAGGTTTTGTGGAAACAGGGGATGACACTGCTCATCCAATTACCCATGTTGGAGATGTGCCATTGTCTATGCAGGATGGCAAAGTGAAGTACCTTGCAGATGTACTTCACGTTCCGAACATAACAAAGAATCTGGTTTCAGTTGGCCAAATGATTGAGCAAGGTTTGCAAGCTCGGTTTAACCGTGATGATTGAGCAAAGTGAAGTACCTTGCAGATGTACTTCACGTTCCGAACATAACAAAGAATCTGGTTTCAGTTGGCCAAATGATTGAGCAAGGTTTGCAAGCTCGGTTTAACCGTGATGGTTGTTATGCTGAAGACTTTAAAGACAAGTGCAGGTTGGTTACAAAAGGCAACAGGGTGGGCAGAATGTTTACGTTGAATGTAGACATGCCTGAAATGAGTGCTGCGATGTTTGCAAATGGTTCAGGAATTGTTACAGACACAGACATTTGGCATAAAAGAATTGGACATGTAAATGTGCAGAGAATGAAGTCTATGCAAACTAAAGGAATTATGACAGGGCTGCCAAAATTTAAAGTGGAAGCTATGCAGAGAATATGTGAAGCATGCCAATTTGGAAAGCAAACAAAGCATGTATTTCCATGTAACAGATATGTGAGCAAAAATGCACTAGATGTTGTGCATTCAGATGTATGGGATCCTACGAAGACCATGTCTATGGGAGGCTGCAGGTATTATGTGACATTCATTGATGACCACACAAGGAAAGTGTGGGTATATTTCATGAAGGAGAAGAGTGAGGTGTTCACTCACTTTCGAAATTTCAGAGTTTTGGTTGAAAAGCAAACAGGGAAATATGTAAAGTGCCTAAGGTCAAATGGAGGGGGACAGTACTTCTCCAATGAGCTCTCTGAATTTTTGAAGAAGAATGGTATTCAGAGACAGTTTACATGCAGATACACTCCGTAGCAAAATGGAGTTGCTGAGCAGAAAAACAGGCACATTGCTGAGATTGCGCGAGCATTGATGGAAGAGAAGAATATGCCGCATAGCTATTGGGTTGAGGCTATTTCTACAGTAGTTTACATCATGAATAGGACTCCAACTGCAGCCATACATGATGTAACTCCAGAGGAGAGGTTTACTGGTGGTGGCAGAAAACCTGATTTGTCTCATCTGAAAGTCTTTGGATGCATTGCATATGTGCATGTGCCAGATGAGCCAAGAACTAAGCTGGATCCAAAAACTGAAAAATGTGTGTTTATTGGATATTCCCTCGAGCAAAAGGGATACAGGTGTTATAACCCTGCTACACGTGAGTTGAGGGTAAGAAGGGATGTTGTCTTTGATGAGATGAGCAGCTGGTATGCTACTGAAAAAGAACTTGTTGGGGCTGATGTGAGTGGAAGTGTGGTTGCACAGAATGCAGGTCAGCAATCACAGTCTTTGAGTGGACCAGGAGAGTCCTCATCTAGTTGGTCTGTTGATAGACCATGGAGTGGCAGGCTGCATCATAATAACAATCCTGCAAATGTGATTAGTACTTCACGTAAAGGAAAAGAGAAAGTGGTTGAGCCCAGTCTAGTGGCTCAGATATGAGCCTTGATGAGGAGCTTGGGATCCCAGCTATGAGAACACCTGGTGTAAAGAAGGCTATGGAAGCCATGAATGAAAAGCTACGAAGATCTGGGAGAGTGAAAAACCCTGTGCAGAGGTTTACCTATGATGGTTATGTGCCACATCATTATGCATATATGGCAAAGGTTGTGTAGGTTGTAGAGTCCACATGCATTGATGAGGCTGTTGGAAATGTGTGTTGGGAGAAAGCTATGGATGAGGAGATGGATGCACTATATGGAAATGAAACTTGGGATTTAGTGCAATTGCTTGAAGGCAAGAAATCCATTGGATGCAAATGGGTGTACAAAGTAAAACATAACAGTGATGGAAGCATAAACAGGTACAAGGCTAGATTGGTAGCCAAAGGGTATGCGCAGACATATGGCATTGATTATGAAGAAACTTTCAGCCTTGCCAAGATGGCAACAGTGAGAGTTGTGATAGCACTGGCTGCGTTAAAGCAATGGTCTTTACACCACCAAATGGATGTAAAGAATGCATTCTTGCCAAGATGGCAACAGTGAGAGTTGTGATAGTAGTGGCTGCGTCAAAGCAATGGTCTTTACACCAGATGGATGTAAAGAATGCATTCTTGCATGGGGATTTGCAGGAAGAGGTGTATATGTTGGAGCCACCTGGTTATGAGGATGTGTCACCCCAAGCATGTTTGCAGGTTGAAGAAAGCCTTGTATGGCTTAAAACAAGCACCAAGAGCATGGTCTGACAAGATTTATGAATATCTTGTCACTATTGGCTTTCATGTAGCCAATGCAGATTTCTCGCTGTATGTGAGACATGGTGATAGAGGGGTTGTGCTTGTTGTCATCTATGTAGATGACTTGATCATTACGGGAGATCATGATGCAGAGATCTTTGATGTAAAGATCTTGCTTAGACAAAAGTTTGAAATGAAGGATCTGGGTGAGCTTAGATATTTCTTGGGCATTGAGGTGATTAGGTCACCACATGATGGTATTGGATTACTACAGAGACAGTATGGCTTGGACATGTTATCCAAGTATGGTATGACAGGCTGTAAGCCTATTTCCATGCCATTAGATCAGAATGGCAAGTTAAGTGCAAATTCAGGAGAGATCTTGGAGGATCCTACTATGTATAGACACATAGTAGGAAGCTTCATCTATATGACGATCACCAGACCAGATTTGAGCTATGTTGTTAGGCTGGTGAGTCAGTTTATGCAGGTTCCACGAAAACTGCATTTAGATGCATTGAGACGCATACTGAGGTATGTGAGGTCTACTTTGCATTGTGGACTATTCTATGAGACTGGGACAGAGATATGTGTACATGGGTACACAGATGCTGATTGGGCCGGTAGTATCTTAGACAGAAGATCTACCAGTGGCTTCATGTTTTCTTTGGGGAGTGTTGCTATGACTTGGAGCATCAAGAAGCAGCCTACAGTTGCTCTATCCAGTACAAAGGCCGAGTACAGAGGAGCTGCTATGGCAGCATGTGAGGTAGCTTGGTTGAGAAAGCTACTTGCAGATTTGGGTCTATCAGTGGATAGACAAGTAGTCATTTTCTGTGACAACATTAGCAGTATACAGTTGGCCAGGAACCCAGTTTTTCATGCTCGCACGAAGCATATAGAGGTCCACTACCATTTTGTCAGAGAGTTGGTCTTGGCAGGAGACCTTGACCTTGTTTATGTCAGCACACAGGATCAGGTAGCTGACATCTTCACCAAAGCATTGGGTACAGAGAAGCTCCGCAGATTCAGGGTTTCACTTTGGTGTACATGAGATGGAGTTGAGCTCGAGGGGGAGTGTTGAGATATCGAGCTCGTCTAGTGAGGAGATGGACACTGGGGATAGGCCCCACACTTACACCACTGGCATGGTTGGTGAGATCTTGGGTGATATGCGGCCAGTGGGATGACAGGCTATGTGACAGCCATTCTAGGGACTGGCATAGTTATAGCGCCAGCTCATTTAGTTGGGTTCACACTATAGAGAACCCTTGTATGTATTTGGTTGAGTACCTTTCATATTGTGTTTACTCTTATCTTGTATATGGTGTGTTGAGTGTTGAGTGAAGAAGAAGAAGATTTTCAGCCTCTCACCTTCTGTGTTCTCTATTAGGGTTTTGTGAGTGTGTGTGTGCTTGTTGCAAGAGCTCAAGCTCTCTTCCCCCTTGCATCTTTTCATTGTCAAACCCTAGTGTAAGAATTGGGGGTTTTGACACATTGAGGCTAAGTTTTTGGGATTGAAGGGTTTAGTAGCTTCACCTTATGCTATTGAGCACTTTTAGGCCATGTTTACATGCTAGTGGTATGCTTTGGATGCCATTCATATATTGAATCATTTGTAGAAGCTTTTCTCTCTTTTGATGGGGAAGGAGTCACTTGTATTCAGCTTAAGGAATGGATTCGCAATTGGGATGCCTATTTTTGTGCATTTCCATGTAATGAAGGTGACAAAGTGAAGCAAGTGACATACAAATTTGGAGGCAAAGCTAGACAATGGTGGTTGCAACAAGTAATGCATGAGTACAAATGGGATTAGGCAAATTTAGCCTATGAAGTGGTATGAAACTTTATGGATACTCAAGAGCAATGGAGCTTTAGGGAGAAATGTATGCCATTATTACATGTGGATTCATTGTCTAAGTATGCGAGGAATATTGGTACCTTTCCTTCTTTGTGCCTAACATTGAGGAGAAGGATATCATAGGTGGATTTATGCAAAAAATAGGCAAGGAGTTCATGCAAGTGGTCCAATGCATCATGGATATTGACAATGACATTGCGCTTAATGAGATCATGTTGTTAGTGGAGCTCTTCTACAAGCCTACCCCATCTATCCATGGGTTTTCTACTAAGAGTTCACTTTAGTCCACATCTCTTATTGGAAGCCATTGCTATGGGGACACTTCAAGTGATGAAGGAGATGCTAATGATTTGTGTCAACTGACTTCAATGCATGTATGGATGGCTGAAAATGAACCAGTGTGGATAGCCACCATGAAGATGCAAGTGTTGATGGGAAAGATGAAGAGAAAATGCATGGATCTTTTCTTGGGGAGAATTGTATGGATAAAGATGAATGTAATGAGACTCTTCTTGATGAGGGAGACAACTCTTATGAAGATCTTCATGGTGTTGCATTACATGAAGGATTTGTGGTTATCGACCATGAAAATATGGCATATGATGTGGATTCACAAAATGATGGTGTGGATGAAAGCAATAATGTGGTTGATTATGATCCTTATAGTGACATTTATGATGTGGATTCAAAAAATGATGGTGTGGATGAAAGCAATAATGTGGTTGATTATGATCCTTATGGTGACATTTATGAGGAAAATGATTTGGGTAATTTGATGATGATAATGCTTTGGTTCATGGAAGTGATTCATGGGTGGACTTTGATAGAGGATCATTGGTTAGTGATGACGTGCTTTCAATCATGATGTTTTATACCCATTTGATCCCGGTATACAATGGAAGATGCTTGATGTGGATTCATTTCCATATGATCTGGGTGGACAGCATGCATTGACACTTGAAGAGGAGGGATTTCCATATGATCCGGGTGAACAACATGTATTGCCACTTGAAGTAGATGGATTTCCATTTGACCCCCGGGTGGATACTATGCATTGCCATTGGAAAGCAGAAAGGTTTCCTTTTGAATTGGGCATCTTTTAAAGTCAACCTTATTGATGGGTACTTGGTGTGGGTCACCTATTGCCTTATGCTTGAGTTTTCATAGAATAAGTACAGACGTATGGTGCCTTTGAACAACTATATGCATGGAATGGGATGATTGTAAGATTCCTCCCCCAACCCCTTTTTGATGTCTAGTATATCCCCCTGTAATCAATTCCTTTTCTAAAATATAAGAGATCTTGTTTGTGGCTGTTTTAACCTAGAGAGAGAAAATATTCTAGAGAGAGAATATTCAGATTTTGAATATTTTTGGATAGAAAAATATCTCTTATAATTCAGATGAGTTCCCCTGGAACAGAAATTTAGAAAAGAATTTTCCAATGTGCAATTGGAATTAATTAGAAATAGGTATAAAGAACCTTAGCCTAAGAGTCTAGATTTTCAGAAATCTTTAGACTATGGTCCAATTAAGGTTCCTATGGGCCAATAGCATCAATCCATGTGTAGGGAGGAGATAAATCCAAATTGTAAAAAAAGAAAATACCCAAAAATGAGTAAATGCTCACATGAGGTGAAGAGTTGAAAATGTACAAGGTTTATTAGTAAAAAACTATGAGCAATATTAGAATGATTCCATTATGACACATATGTAAGGAAGGAGAGTTCTTTAAAGGAGGTGCATATTTCACATAAGATGAAGAGTTGAAAATGTACAAGGTTTATTAGTAAAAAACTATGAGCAATATTAGAATGATTCCATTATGACACATATGTAAGGAAGGAGAGTTCTTTAAAGGAGGTGCATATTTCACATAAGATGAAGAGTTGAAAATGTACAAGGTTTATTAGTAAAAAACTATGAGCAATATTAAAATGATTCCATTATGACACATATGTAAGGAAGGGGAGTTCTTTAAAGGAGGTGCATATTTTCCCTTAAATGATTTTATTATGACACATATGTAAGGAAGGGGGGTCCCTTAAATGCTCACATAAGATGAAGAGTTGAAAATGTACAAGGTTTATTAGTAAAAAAACTATGAACAATATTAAAATGATTCCATTATGACACATATGTAAGGAAGGGGAGTTCTTTAAAGGAGGTGCATATTTCACATGCTTGAATGAGTTTTAAACTCATAAAAATTGAGATATTTCATCTCTCCTCTCTCCTAATCCACGTCTAGTTCCAAAAAGTTAGCTTAACTGACCTAAAAATGGTCAAAAAGTGACCAAACTGACTTGAAAAATTCTAGAATCGGTTTGTTTGGTTAGGAGCTCAAATTTTCCTATAAATAGAAGCCTTCCCTTGTTGAAAAAAATATAGAGTCTTATGCCTTGTTACTCTACTCCACCTAAGCCAAATTAGATAGTGTCTTATGCTTTGTTACTCTACTCCACCTAAGCCAAATTAGATAGAGTCTTATGCCTTGTTACTCTACTCCACCTAAGCCAAATTAGATAGAGTCTTATGCCTTGTTACTCTACTCCACCTAAGCCAAATTAGATAGAGTCTTATGCTTGTTACTATACTCCACCTAAGCCAAATTAGATAGAGTCTTATGCCTTGTTACTCTACTCCACCTAAGCCAAAAGATAGAGTGTTTTATGCATTGTTACTCTATTCTACCTAAGCCAAGAGTTGTGAATTCTTTAATAATTCACTAGTTTTTGATACTTATCTCTTTCTTCAATCCCCATTGGTGGCTTCATCAACATACTAAACCAATTGATTGGTTGGGGGCCTCTACCGTGAATAAAGAATCAAGCAAATTATAAGGTAAGTATATTGAATTTTGATCTTTCTATAATTTCTCAATGATTCTCTCTTCTCAACCCCTCTCAAGCTTGAGAAGTTTAATTGGTATGGTTTTTAAATGCTATTGAAGTTAATTGGTGAATAATAGTGAAGAGTTACATAATTTAATAAATGCTATAGAAGTCAATTTCCATTTATGTTTAAATTCTAATGGTTTTTATGTAATTTCTCTCTCTCACTCAAGAAATGGTCATACTCATGAACCATTCTCAATCCAAATGAAGCTTTTCATAAAGCCTTTCCTTAATCCAAGATTAAGCTATGCTTGAGGCCAAATTAATGGCTTTTTGCTATGCTTTTAGTTTATGCACATTGATGATTCAATCCATTATGGATTGATGACCCAATTAGAGACCATTCTAATTGTTTTCTTAATGATCCAATTAGGGACCATTATGGATTGATGATCCAATTAGAGACCATTATGGATTGATGATCCAATTAGAGACCATTCTAATTATTTCTTTAATAATGAGCTTTATCCCTTAGAAAAAAATTGAGATTTATCAGTCATAGTAGCGGAGCTATGGCAAAATTTTTATAGAAATTACGCATAAAATAAATTCATTCAAAGTATAAAAAGAGGAATTCCTACCATATTCTAGGAACTATCATCTTAGATTAATTAAAAGAATTTTATTATGCATGGAGACGTGGATGTTGCATGTAGATGTAGATGTATGGATGTGAGTGTGAATGTGGAGGTGGATGTATGCATGGGACGTGGATGTATGCATGTAGAAATAGATGTGTAGATGAGGATGTAAATGGAGATGTGGATGGATGCATGTAGATATAGAGGTATAGATGTAGATGTGAATGGAGATGTGGATGTATACATGTAGATGTAGATGCATAGATGTAGATGTGGATGTGGAGGTGGATGGATGCATGTAGATGGGAATGGAGATATGGATGTATGCATGTAGATGTAGTTGTGAATGGAGATGTATATGTATACATGTAGATGTAGATGTATAGATGTAGATGTGGATGTGGATGGGGATGTATGCATGTAGATGTAGGTGTATAGACGCAGATGTGGATGTAGAGGTGGATGTATGCATGTAGATGTAGATGTATAGATGTGGATGCGAATGTGGAGTGGATGTATGCATGTAGATGTAGATGTATGGAGGTGAATGTGAATGTGGATGTGGATGTATGCATAGGGATGTAGATGTATGCATGTAGATGTGAATGTACGCTGTCGTGACGTGTGCGGTCTAGCCGGGAACACACTGGGTGTCTGGCTGTGAGAGTTACGTTGATTTGCATTCACTTGATTTGATTATTCAGAGAAAATAAATCCCGCCAAACCTCCTCGCTCCTCTCTCAGAGACGCATGTACAAAGGGGAAAAGGTATCTCTCTTAGCTAAACACCAAACCATCATGATCATCAAGTCTCAGACATACCAACAGCTCCCAACATCATGTGGATCCCAGGCACCACTCGCCATGTGATGAAGCATTCCAGGAGACATTTTCCTATTGACCTGCACTGACCTCCCTGCTGCATCAATATCCCACACATATAGTGTCTCCTCATCAATGCTCAATAACTGATTATGTTTCTCACCTCCTTGCCACCATAGCGTACATTTAATCTTCTTCGTGTGACCATCCAAGTCTGCCACCTTTTCCAACTGACTTGAGCTCTCTGAATGTTCGGCCATTCTCCATAGAGTTGCTCCATACTCTCCACCCGATGCATGCAGATACAAAGAATGATGTGCAACTGCTCTATCAGACTAGCTGAAGTAGAAACTCAAGGCGAATCTCGTTGGGTTGAAGCCATGAAGAGTATGTTGGAAAGTATAGCTGGAAGAATGCCTTGTCCAATTAAGAGAGGTGATAGAAAATAATGCAGCACATTCCACACGCTGCTCAACAGCATGACTGTTAACAGCTGCCTCTTCTCTGAGATAATGGTTGGAAAAGAGCCAGAAAAGTGTTGCTAAAAGAAAGCCAATCAGCAAGAAGTGAAAGAAGACCACCGAAAATATTGTCAGACAAGCATAAGCAATGCTCTGACCATATGCAGCACAGTATGCAGAAGCAGCCACTGCCAACAGGCTGCAAATCACCACAAAAGCAGGATCATCCCTGGCCCATTGATTCTTGGTCTGCTTATGGTACTTCGTGTGCTGATAGCTTGACTATTTGCCTGAGGTACTGCGTCAACAACGAGTTTTGGCGAAAGCCTACAGCCGGGCGATGCCTGCTGGAGGTAGTAGTAGGCAACATGTTTGCGTTACTCTTTGCACAAGCGTCCCCTTTTCTTTCCCATTTCAGCGCCTGTGGCTACCTGATCACCAGAGCCACGTCTCTGCAAAACGACCCCCACTGATCAAAGCGGCTATCTTCCTTTTTTCTGCAGCAGCTGCTGCTGCCTCCTTCCTTCTCGTTGCCTGCAGCGTCCCTCTCCCTTCACACCAGCACACATGGGCCCCCCCCATCGGCTTCCCGCTGTCTCTTTTCAGCTGCACCGACTCCTCGTGATTCGCCAGCTTCTAGACTGCTTCGCTGGTGGCAGCTGCTCCAATCTCCACACATGCCTTGTCTTTTATGGTCACATTTTATCATTTAAAGGCCTAAAGATGGCCACCCATATTGCTTTCACACCCACCTATTTTTAAAGGCAACAAAGGCCCCTTCACCTATTAATTGCCCTCCCTTCCACATACCTTCAATGCGACCTTCCAAGTGCCCATTGTCCATGCGGGACGCATACACAATTCAAGTGGCCGAGCAGCTGACATCTTCTCCAGCATCTGCCCTCTCACCCGACAGGCTTGCAACAAGCTCAACACCAAACCATTTCACCTATACACTTGGCAACGCCCTCAAAAGCAAAATCCTCCACACGCCATACATCCCATATGTACACAGGCGCTTAATCCCATGCATCTGGATTTGCATTTAATAGCCTCACATGCATGGTTTCATACCATAGACGTGCTGTGGCACGACATCCACCCCCTCTAAACCTGCACATCCTCTGGTATGTGCCACACAGGTCCTGGAACTCACTGCCCAGGCATTATTTGCACACCAACATTGGTATATGTACAAGCATCAGCAATCACATCTGAATGGTTCTGCTTTCCCACCTGGATCAAATACCAATCGCTTTTGGCATATGTGCCATATCCTTTGCTCATATGAAGCCCTATCCTCACTTAGATTCCCTGCATATGCATAATCACCCTCATCATTCAAAGTGGGATGCTCTTCAAAATGATTTGCTTCAAAAATTTCCTCAGGCCATGTTTGAAGCCTTTGCACCACATATTGTATGGCCACACCAAGTAACAACTGCATTAATAGCATGGAACACACACTTTGTAACATCCCATCCAAATCTACCGTGCCTGGATCCAGCTCACCCACTGACAAACATTCATTCTTCTCATCCAAAGACGGAAAAGCATCAACACATACAAAATCCAACAAGGCATCATCGAGAATAGCCCCCAGCTCTGAATCAATCTCATCACAATCATTTGGCTCACATAACACTTGCACATCCTCACTTGCAACCAACAGTTGACTAGCATCAAGCATAGAAGAGCTCAAAGCTGATGGGGATCTATTATATACCATGAAATCATCCAATGCATCATCTAGGATAGCATCCAATCCAGGATCAATCACATTGAAGCCATTATCATCTTGCAATCCCACATGTTGATTATCATGAACATTCATACCCCCATAACTATATCCATTTGGTTGCTCATATGCAGCCTCATGAGGCTCTGTGACCACACTTTGCATATCCTGCATGTTATCTCCCAGTATTTCTTGATACCTGTCTGCAGATGGGCTTAGATTTATGGGTCCCTTACCCAAGTACCCTTGAATCTGTATATCATTGAACCCTGCATGATCCAAAAAGACAGATTCAATTTCCCTCTCCAAATCATCATCATAAACAGGCTTCCAAGCTCGAGATTGTTGCTCACAAATGTGGTTGCAAGGTAACCCTGACACTGATGACATAGCATCACCCTGTTTATTGTTGGAACACCCTGTTAGCATTCCAGAATAACCCAAATCCAAAGAACCTTGGCAACTAGCCTCAGAAGCAACATCACTCTTGGAATCACCCATATCACTCACCCCCTCTAAATCAATCACACATACTTGTGGCCCGTCTGCATATTCATGTACATCATCCTGCTTATAAGCATCATAACCAGATAAGAATGTAGTAATGATAGCATCTTCTTCTTGTCTTAGATCTTCAAACTCTGCAATCATGCTTTCAACAAGAAGCATTGGTTCCTGCTGTTCTTCACACATATGATACGACACCTGAGGAATACCCTTCGAAACACCTGTCCTGAAGCTCTCTGAATCAAGTGTCTCCTCAAGCATAGGCATACATACATCATGTGGTATGATCATAGGACCTTGTATGTCTGCACCCTCAGAAAACAGATTATACTTGCACAGTTCACCCATTGCATCTTTATGAGGCTGTAGCAAAGCATCCCTTTTGGCACTGTGAAGGCCTTGTTGCTCACTAATGGCTTTTTGCAATCCCAATTTAGCATAAACAGCCTCCACAATCTCTGTATCAGCCTTGAATAGCAATTGATTATCCTCCATAAGACATGCATCAACAACAGCTTCTAAATTGGCTCTGATTGTTGCTGGAACACTATCACAGCTCACATTATACCTGGAACTCGCATAAATAAGTGCATCTGCAAAATCATTCCATCGTTTGGAGTGATACTCTGCTAGTTCCAGCACTTCATCTTTTAAATCAGGACTTACAAGGTATGCAAAAGATGCAATCATCATGTTTTCTGGAACCCCTTGATCCTTCATCTCTGTCTCGTAACACCTTAGATAGCTTTCTGGATCGTAACCATCAAATATATTGACCCTGTCATATACCAATTGCACCGCAATTTCCACTGCTTCCTGAATTTGCTTTTCTTCTTCAATCTTCCTGAACCGCTCTTCAAGCTCTTTCATCTCTGCATACAAATGCTCCATTTTGCTAGCCATCTCTACGTACTCTCACCCCAGCGGTTTCACGTCGGGTTCACCAAAGCTGTCGTGACGTGTGCGGTCTAGCCGGGAACACACTAGGTGTCTGGCTGCGAGAGTTACGTTGATTTGCATTCACTTGATTTGATTATTCAGAGAAAATAAATCCCGCCAAACCTCCTCGCTCCTCTCTCAGAGACGCATGTACAAAGGGGAAAAGGTATCTCTCTTACCTAAACACCAAACCATCATGATCATCAAGTCTCAGACATACCAGCAGCTCCCAACATCATGTGGATCCCAGGCACCACTCGCCATGTGATGAAGCATTCCAGGAGACATTTTCCTATTGACCTGCACTGACCTCCCTGCTGCATCAATATCCCACACATATAGTGTCTCCTCATCAATGCTCAATAACTGATTATGTTTCTCACCTCCTTGCCACCATAGCGTACATTTAATCTTCTTCGTGTGACCATCCAAGTCTGCCACCTTTTCCAACTGACTTGAGCTCTCTGAATGTTCGGCCATTCTCCATAGAGTTGCTCCATACTCTCCACCCGATGCATGCAGATACAAAGAATGATGTGCAACTGCTCTATCAGACTAGCTGAAGTAGAAACTCAAGGCGAATCTCGTTGGGTTGAAGCCATGAAGAGTATGTTGGAAAGTATAGCTGGAAGAATGCCTTGTCCAATTAAGAGAGGTGATAGAAAATAATGCAGCACATTCCACACGCTGCTCAACAGCATGACTGTTAACAGCTGCCTCTTCTCTGAGATAATGGTTGGAAAAGAGCCAGAAAAGTGTTGCTAAAAGAAAGCCAATCAGCAAGAAGTGAAAGAAGACCACCGAAAATATTGTCAGACAAGCATAAGCAATGCTCTGACCATACGCAGCACAGTATGCAAAAGCAGCCACTGCCAGCACAGGCTGCAAATCACCACAAAAGCAGGATCATCCCTGGCCCATTGATTCTTGGTCTGCTTATGGTACTTCGTGTGCTGATAGCTTGACTATTTGCCTGAGGTACTGCGTCAACAACGAGTTTTGGCGAAAGCCTACAGCCGGGCGATGCCTGCTGGAGGTAGTAGTAGGCAACATGTTTGCGTTACTCTGTGCACAAGCGTCCCCTTTTCTTTCCCATTTCAGCGCCTGTGGCTGCCTGATCACCAGAGCCACGTCTCTGCAAAACGACCCCCACTGATCAAAGCGGCTATCTTCCTTTTTTCTGCAGCAGCTGTTTTTCTGCTGCCTCCTTCCTTTTGGTTGCCTGCAGCGTCCCTCTCCCTTCACACCAGCACACATGGGCCCCCCCCCATCGGCTTCCCGCCGTCTCTTTTCAGCTGCGCCGACTCCTCGTGATTCGCCAGCTTCTAGACTGCTTCGCTGGCAGCTGCTCCAATCTCCACGCATGCCTTGTCTTTTATGGTCACATTTTATCATTTAAAGGCCTAAAGATGGCCACCCATATTGCTTTCACACCCACCTATTTTTAAAGGCAACAAAGGCCCCTTCACCTATTAATTGCCCTCCCTTCCACATACCTTCAATGCGACCTTCCAAGTGCCCATTGTCCATGCGGGACGCATACACAATTCAAGTGGCCGAGCAGCTGACATCTTCTCCAGCATCTGCCCTCTCACGCGACAGGCTTGCAACAAGCTCAACACCAAACCATTTCACCTATACACCTGGCAACGCCCTCAAAAGCAAAATCCTCCACACGCCATACATCCCATATGTACACAGGCGCTTAATCCCATGCATCTGGATTTGCATTTAATAGCCTCACATGCATGGTTTCATACCATAGACCTGCTGTGGCACGACAACGCATATAGTTGTGGATGTATGGATGTAAATATACGATTGTGATGTGAGGGAATCTGAAGTGATGAGATGGAAATGATGTGATGGGATGAGTATACATATAAATGGAATATGGAATAAGTAATGTAGATTGATGAGGGATAATGTGGAAAAATAAAAGTTAAAATAGAAATTGTGTTGTAAACTGTTTGTAAATACTGTTTGTAAATGCTGTTTGTAAATGATTGTTTTATGTCAAGAATGCTGGGGGGAGCATTTTGACCGTCTTGTGATTAAAGTCGTGATGGTAAAGTTGCAACTGCTGACGGGGAGTCAATGAAGGACGTCTCGCGTAGCAAGGTCGGCCGAGGTCTTGACCAGCCTCGGTGCGATTAAAATGGTGAGCTTCCGGTACGGTGGATGAGGGGCCAAGGAAGCGGCCTATGCGTGAAGCGCTAGGTTACCTGCGAAGGATCCTAGAGGGTGCTGACCATACGGTGCTTGGGTTTTGGGTTGCCTAGGATACCCACGCGTGCGTCGAGGAAGATATTGGAACAGAGTTGGAGTTGTTTTCTGAAATCGAGCATGGATCTGGTTGATTGACCTTGCTGGTCTTCAATGGATGAGTCCATGGCTCCTTATATGGATCTGTTGGTTGATCTTGCTGATCTTCAACGAGAGTCCATCATGTTAAGTGATTATATTGCCAAGTATTATGGGCTAGGAACTATCGAAACGGCTCTTGAGCGTTCTAGTTGCCAATGATGCCATAGATACTCTGATGAAGGAATGATGGGAAATTAAGAATCAATTGGATAAATTGGAAGATGGTGATCAATGATACTATGGTTTTATTAAAGGATTGTTTTAAACTGGTTGAATCTGGTTGAAAAAGGCAATTTCATATTGGGTGTGTGAGTGGTGTGACTAGTTTTATTTTGCATGAACATCCGGCTAGGGGGCCTTGGAACTCTTTTCCTTGGTACCCGGGACAAAACCTAACCAAATTTTTAATTGGATCCCATCACTACAGTGGTTGGGCGGTTGGCTAACCCATGGGACTGGATGGGGTTAGGCTGGACTGATGGATCCGTAAATCGAGACTCAAACTTTTGTTTTTACGATAGAAAAAAAAAAATCCCGGACAGAAACTGTTCTATGGATAGGAATCAACGGCTGTGCCTCTTGAATGGGGAAAAAAGCGTTGATCCCAATGATCCAAGTGCAAGTTTCTTCCTTGAACTGACTAAGTATCTTATAGATGTAATCGGATCATCTCGAACAGAAATGATCTTGACTACGTTAGAGTAAAAAGTTATCCTGGTGGAATCGCCCGTGCTTTCCGGTAGGGGAAGTTTTTCCGGGTTCGGTTTTGGAACAACCGACGGATTAGTCTCTTATCCGGATATCCGTGGGCGAGGCCCCGAGTGTGGGACCCCTGTCCCGCGCGAGAAGCGCTACTTCCGCTGCCAGTACCCCGAATCCGTTGCTCGGTGGGAACAGGGATCTTACAGTTGGTATCAGAGCATTTGGTTAATAAAGATCAACTGAGAAGACAAATATATCAAAAATTTATCAAGAAACACAAAAAGGTTATAATTGTGTGAGATAATTCATACAATTTGATATTCAAACTGGAATTCGTAATTTGGTAATTGGGTCTTCAGATGGAAGTACCGCAATTATATAGAATCCCTGACTTGCTTGAGGCCTAGACATGATAGTATTTACCTTATAATTCCAAGGGCCGTGACTACCCGTATATACCGAGAGTATATTGCAGCTCTTTACTGACAGTATATACGAGTAAATCTAAGACTTGAAATTATAAGCGTTAATGCTATCCAGATGATGATTTTGCATGTGATTGATATGATTTTTAATTCTGTTTGAGAATGGATGAATTGATTTGGATTCTGATTGAAAATTCTGATTGAAAAATGATGATTTTTAAAAACTTAGTTGAAATATAATGAAACCACAATGAGGGGGAATGGGACGAGTCCCTGTGATGATATTCATAACTAGAATGATGATAACGAATTCAGCAAATCACTATGAGATTAGTGGATTGTGCTGTCAGATTGCTACTGTTAATACTTGACCGGTAGATCAAGTTAAGGGATGTCAAATTGAGAACTTGCTTGACTGAAATTTCCGTGGAGGAATGTTCCGAAGGAAACTTTTCGGTCTAATGGACCATTATCATGTTAAAGATACGAATGATATGATCTGAATGAATTGTTATTCAATGATGAGTTCTATATAAGGGATATTTATCCCAGTGTTCTGTTGGGTTGACCAGAATATAAGGAACCCCAGAATAAAATTGGATCTTAAGAAAAAGAGATGTCCTCTACCTTGCGAGATGAGGACATCTCGCACTTTTTAAGTGGGGTAGAATGTAAGATTCCTCCCCAACCTTCGAGGTATACTGGAGTAAGAATCTTCCTTTCTGATCTTATAATTATTCCCTCTCTAAAATAAAAGAAAGTTTCTGTTTAAAAAGGGAAGACCCTTTCCCTAGAATACTTCTCAGGAGTCCCATCTGTTTTAAAGATTTAGAACAATGAGTTCAGAAGTGAGAATCGGTGTTTTGGATACCAAGGTTTTGGTTTTCATTCGAGTGCGGCCCAAAAGAAGCTCTTTATCTCTTGGGGAGTATAAGAAGTTATCCCCCAGATATTGTGACCCTTATATCTGAATTGAATGAAAGTAGGTGACTTAGCCTACAAGTTTCTTTTATCTCCTCATCTCAAAATTCTTAATGCCTTCTATAGAAAAATGTGTCAAACACAAATCATGGAAAGACGGAAAAACTTCAGTGGCAAGTTACCGTTGGCTTCTAGGTTACGCTAGCTCCTTCCTTTATATAAGTCGTAACTTTTACTTGTCACTCACAGTAATCTTACTCCCATCAATCTCCTTTCTTTCTTAATCTCCTTCATGGCTTGGCAACAGGAATTAGTTTTATCCCTGATGATTTCTCACCTTCAAGACGCAAGAGAGTCTGTGAAGAAAGACTTTATAGAACAGTATGAGCGCTCACTTTTTCCTCACCTAGGAACTTCTGTAGCGCAGACCAAATGGCGGACCTATCAAAACATAACTAGGGTAACACCCTGGGGTCAGCAACACTTTCGTAACAATGTCCGCTTGGCCATGGTTATTGAAGCCTTGGGTTTGGGTCCCCGATACTACTGTGTCATGAGATCAAGGCATCTTGGGTTTTCTGAGCGGGTCTTCTTACTGGCATGTTTTCTTCCTCATGAGAAGATATGCCTTTACCCCGTTTTTGGCTTGCCTCTCAGAGGTCCTTTTGTTGGATCACCTCATACCACTGAGATAGGTGCGGCAATAACCAGTAGAATCATTCCCATAGAGGAGTTACCCTATACTTGTGCAGCTTGTGAGGACTGCTTTTGTGACCATATGATGGACGGGCTTATGGAAGTGTAAAGAGTTTCTCTATCTTTACTGTATAAGTTCCGAGAATGAATAAAGTTTAAATCTTGTTCTTATTTTGAATCTTGCTCTCTTTAAGACTTTCCTTGGTGGTTAATCGTGATTAAAATTTTCTCTAAGTCTCATATTCGTGCATCTTGCGAAATTATTCCAAGTTGCGAGATGAGGACATCTCGCGTTTTTTAAGTGGGGTAGAATGTAAGATTCCTCCCCCAACCCCTTTTCGATGTCTAGTATATCCCCCTGTAATCAATTCCTTTTCTGAAATATAAGAGATCTTGTTTGTGGCTGTTTTAACCTAGAGAGAGAAAATATTCTAGAGAGAGAATATTCAGATTTTGAATATTTTTGGATAGAAAAATATCTCTTATAATTCAGATGAGTTCCCCTGAAACAGAAATTTAGAAAAGAATTTTTCAATGTGCAATTGGAATTAATTAGAAATAGGTATAAAGAACCTTAGCCTAAGAGTCTAGATTTTCAGAAATCTTTAGACTATGGTCCAATTAAGGTTCCTATGGGCCAATAGCATCAATCCATGTGTAGGGAGGAGATAAATCCAAATTGTAAAAAAAGAAAATACCCAAAAATGAGTAAATGCTCACATGAGGTGAAGAGTTGAAAATGTACAAGGTTTATTAGTAAAAAACTATGAGCAATATTAGAATGATTCCATTATGACACCTATGTAAGGAAGGAGAGTTCTTTAAAGGAGGTGCATATTTCACATAAGATGAAGAGTTGAAAATGTACAAGGTTTATTAGTAAAAAACTATGAGCAATATTAGAATGATTCCATTATGACACATATGTAAGGAAGGAGAGTTCTTTAAAGGAGGTGCATATTTCACATAAGATGAAGAGTTGAAAATGTACAAGGTTTATTAGTAAAAAACTATGAGCAATATTAAAATGATTCCATTATGACACATATGTAAGGAAGGGGAGTTCTTTAAAGGAGGTGCATATTTTCCCTTAAATGATTTTATTATGACACATATGTAAGGAAGGGGGGTCCCTTAAATGCTCACATAAGATGAAGAGTTGAAAATGTACAAGGTTTATTAGTAAAAAAACTATGAACAATATTAAAATGATTCCATTATGACACATATGTAAGGAAGGGGAGTTCTTTAAAGGAGGTGCATATTTCACATGCTTGAATGAGTTTTAAACTCATAAAAATTGAGATATTTCATCTCTCCTCTCTCCTAATCCAAGTCTAGTTCCAAAAAGTTAGCTTAACTGACCTAAAAATGGTCAAAAAGTGACCAAACTGACTTGGAAAATTCTAGAATCGGTTTGTTTGGTTAGGAGCTCAAATTTTCCTATAAATAGAAGCCTTCCCTTGTTGAAAAAAATATAGAGTCTTATGCCTTGTTCCTCTACTCCACCTAAGCCAAATTAGATAGTGTCTTATGCTTTGTTACTCTACTCCACCTAAGCCAAATTAGCCAAATTAGATAGAGTCTTATGCCTTGTTACTCTACTCCACCTAAGCCAAATTAGATAGTGTCTTATGCTTTGTTACTCTACTCCACCTAAGCCAAATTAGATAGAGTCTTATGCCTTGTTACTCTACTCCACCTAAGCCAAATTAGATAGAGTCTTATGCTTGTTACTATACTCCACCTAAGCCAAATTAGATAGAGTCTTATGCCTTGTTACTCTACTCCACCTAAGCCAAAATATAGAGTGTTTTATGCATTGTTACTCTATTCTACCTAAGCCAAGAGTTGTGAATTCTTTAATAATTCACTAGTTTTTGATACTTCTCTCTTTCTTCAATCCCCATTGGTGGCTTCATCAACATACTAAACCAATTGATTGGTTGGGGGCCTCTACCGTGAATAAAGAATCAAGCAAATTATAAGGTAAGTATATTGAATTTTGATCTTTCTATAATTTCTCAATGATTCTCTCTTCTCAACCCCTCTCAAGCTTGAGAAGTTTAATTGGTATGGTTTTTAAATGCTATTGAAGTTAATTGGTGAATAATAGTGAAGAGTTACATAATTTAATAAATGCTATAGAAGTCAATTTCCATTTATGTTTAAATTCTAATGGTTTTTATGTAATTTCTCTCTCTCACTCAAGAAATGGTCATACTCATGAACCATTCTCAATCCAAATGAAGCTTTTCATAAAGCCTTTCCTTAATCCAAGATTAAGCTATGCTTGAGGCCAAATTAATGGCTTTTTGCTATGCTTTTAGTTTATGCACATTGATGATTCAATCCATTCTGGATTGATGACCCAATTAGAGACCATTCTAATTGTTTTCTTAATGATCCAATTAGAGACCATTATGGATTGATGATCCAATTAGAGACCATTATGGATTGATGATCCAAATAGAGACCATTCTAATTATTTCTTTAATAATGAGCTTTATCCCTTAGAAAAAAATTGAGATTTATCAGTCATAGTAGCGGAGCTATGGCAAAATTTTTATAGAAATTACGCATAAAATAAATTCATTCAAAGTATAAAAAGAGGAATTCCTACCATATTCTAGGAACTATCATCCTAGATTAATTAAAAGAATTTTATTATGCATGGAGACGTGGATGTTGCATGTAGATGTAGATGTATGGATGTGAGTGTGAATGTGGAGGTGGATGTATGCATGGGACGTGGATGTATGCATGTAGAAATAGATGTGTAGATGAGGATGTAAATGGAGATGTGGATGGATGCATGTAGATATAGAGGTATAGATGTAGATGTGAATGGAGATGTGGATGTATACATGTAGATGTAGATGCATAGATGTAGATGTGGATGTGGAGGTGGATGGATGCATGTAGATGTAGATGTATAGATGTAGATGGGAATGGAGATATGGATGTATGCATGTAGATGTAGTTGTGAATGGAGATGTATATGTATACATGTAGATGTAGATGTGGATGTGGATGGGGATGTATGCATGTAGATGTAGGTGTATAGACGCAGATGTGGATGTAGAGGTGGATGTATGCATGTAGATGTAGATGTATAGATGTGGATGTGAATGTGGAGTGGATGTATGCATGTAGATGTAGATGTATGGAGGTGAATGTGAATGTGGATGTGGATGTATGCATAGGGATGTAGATGTATGCATGTAGATGTGAATGTACGCATATAGTTGTGGATGTATGGATGTGAATATACGATTGTGATGTGAGCGAATCTGAAGTGATGAGATGGAAATGATGTGATGGGATGAGTATACATATAAATGGAATATGGAATAAGTAATGTAGATTGATGAGGGATAATGTGGAAAAATGAAAGTTAAAATAGAAATTGTGTTGTAAACTGTTTGTAAATACTGTTTGTAAATGCTGTTTGTAAATGATTGTTTTATGTCAAGAATGCTGGGGGGAGCATTTTGACCGTCTTGTGATTAAAGTCGTGATGGTAAAGTTGCAACTGCTGACGGGGAGTCAATGAAGGACGTCTCGCGTAGCAAGGTCAGCCGAGGTCTTGACCAGCCTCGGTGCGATTAAAATGGTGAGCTTCCGGTACGGTGGATGAGGGGCCAAGGAAGCGGCCTATGCGTGAAGCGCTAGGTTACCTGCGAAGGATCCTAGAGGGTGCTGACCATACGGTGCTCGGGCTCTGGGTTGCCTAGGATACCCACGCGTGCATCGAGGAAGATATTGGAACAGAGTTGGAGTTGTTTTCTGAAATCGAGCATGGATCTGGTTGATTGACCTTGCTGGTCTTCAATGGATGAGTCCATGGCTCCTTATATGGATCTGTTGGTTGATCTTGCTGATCTTCAACGAGAGTCCATCATGTTAAGTGATTATATTGCCAAGTATTATGGGCTAGGAACTATCTAAACGGCTCCTGAGCGTTCTAGTTGCCAATGATGCCATAGATACTCTGATGAAGGAATGATGGGAAATTAAGAATCAATTGGATAAATTGGAAGATGGTGATCAATGATACTATGGTTTTATTAAAGGATTGTTTTAAACTGGTTGAATCTGGTTGAAAAAGGTAATTTCATATTGGGTGTGTGAGTGGTGTGACTAGTTTTATTTTGCATGAACATCCGGCTAGGGGGCCTTGGAACTCTTTTCCTTGGTACCCGGGACAAAACCTAACCAAATTTTTAATTGGATCCCATCACTACAGTGGTTGGGCGGTTGGCTAACCCATGGGACTGGATGGGGTTAGGCTGGACTGATGGATCCGTAAATCGAGACTCAAACTTTTGTTTTTACGATAGAAAAAAAAAAATCCCGGACAGAAACTGTTCTATGGATAGGAATCAACGGCTGTGCCTCTTGAATGGGGAAAAAAGCGTTGATCCCAATGATCCAAGTGCAAGTTTCTTCCTTGAACTGACTAAGTATCTTATAGATGTAATCGGATCATCTCGAACAGAAATGATCTTGACTACGTTAGAGTAAAAAGTTATCCTGGTGGAATCGCCCGTGCTTTCCGGTAGGGGAAGTTTTTCCGGGTTCGGTTTTGGAACAATCGACGGATTAGTCTCTTATCCGGATATCCGTGGGCGAGGCCCCGAGTGTGGGACCCCTTTCCCGCGCGAGAAGCGCTACTTCCGCTGCCAGTACCCCGAATCCGTTGCTCGGTGGGAACAGGGATCTTACAATGATGATATGAAGGATGCCATTGTTGTAACTTTACTGTATGGATAGCCATGGTCATTGGTGTACATCACCACTCATCAATCAACACTCAACAAGCCTCGTGGGCTTATGGATATCATAGAGAGCAGTCCATATGTACATCAAATAAGTGGACAGCTCTATGTGGAGTTCTTCTGTGTGAGGCACTTTTGGAGATGTAACAAATGTACTTCCGCATTCATGAGGCACATCAGAAAAGGGGCTTGGAATTAGATTCAAAGAGAGCCCATGGGCATAGGTATGGCCGAGAAAGTGTAGAGGCCTAGCATTAATGGGTGTGAAATGGGGGCTGGTATATAAGTGAATATTGTAACTAGGAGACAATACTTTTACCATACTTTTACCAACATATCTTTATGAATGAAATCTAACTTCTTGGAGCTTCATGCTTCTTGGCTATGGTGGTACTCCCTTAAGTGCATGTGGTACTCCATCTTGAGTGCATGTGGTACTCCATCATGAGTGCATATGGTACTCCATTATGAATGCAATCTTCTCTCTCTTTCTTTTCCCCATCATTACATCTAAGGTCTCTTTGAGAGCATTCAAAAATGGACGAAGTTGTGTTTTCAACATACAACTGTCAAAAATAGCCAAGTGCCCCACTTTGCACTCGAGTAACTCAAAAATGAAAGGGATTTGGTTTTCTAGCCGGGCTCATACACTCTTTTAGAGTTTCTTGTTCTCTAAAACTTTCGTGTTTACCTCAAAATTTGATTCTAATCATAAGGAAAGATAAACTCTTTGCAAAATAGCCCCTAATGAAGGTTATACCTAGAATCTAGTAATGAAGGTTATACCTAGAATCTAGTAATAAACTAGTTAAATATTCTATCTTTTAATTCTTTACCTCCCAAAAGTGTTTATTCTATGAGACCTTAGACTAAGGTGATCATTTATAATTAATAAATTTAAGAATTACTCAGCATTAAGCATGCCATACCTCAACTCATATTCTCTCCTATACATGCTTATCGATTTATTTATTTAATCTCAAAAGAATGTAAAGAAAAATAATAAAAAGAGTGTTTGTGTACTTCCTCGATATATTTATTGATATCTTGATTGATTAGGAATCCATGTCTACCCTCCAGAAGTTGTGAAAGAGCTGTTTGTAGATTTACCAAGCCTCTCAGATCTGCTGTCACAAGGGTGCAACCTACAACAGGTATAACGTCGCACATAGTTATTAGAAACTAGCCATGGGTACTTAAAATTACTAGAATGTGTGCGGTCTATAACCTGTAGAGCGGGCAAGATCGCCAAAATTAAGTGTATGTGTGAAAGTCGACTCCAAAAATAGGTCACGTTTTATTTTTTTATCGAATTTCAATTTGCATGTCACTCTACACACTTAAAATCTTCCTTTAAACATACTAACTAATTGAAAGATCAATCTTGAGTTTTCACTCACTCAAAATTTTTACCTACTCTGAAAAACTACTAAAAACCTGCTGGAACTTTGGATTATCTTTAATCATAACTTGGTTAATCTCTGAGGTATGTTACAAGAAGTAGAGTTTTGGTGGTACAAAGATAGGTTCCAATCTAAAAGTAGAAGCACAAAAATAGAAAAATTAGATCTATGCATAAACAAACAAGTGAGAAGAATAAGAAAAAAGAAGAAGACAAGAATCAAGACATAAGTATGTACATAGAAATTGAAACCATTAGGGCCAAAAATGAAAAAAAAAGGGCTCCAAATGAAAGTGGTTAACTTGTTAATTTAGTAGAGGTTTTAGAGGTCAAATGCCTGAAAATACGATTGTTTTGACTAGATTCATGGATATTTTTGGTCTATAAAGCATATCTTTTCATTAATGCAAAGATCCTTCAAATTTATGTTAGAGGTCACTTTTCCTTGTGTTACATATCGTACCTTTCTTTTTGTTTGGACAATTTGAATCCTCCCAGCTTATTTCCCTCCAAAGTTTTTCCCTCCGAATGTTCACCTCTTACCTCAACCTTATGCTTTACTACTCTTCTTGCTCAATGCATTGTTCTACATTTATTTTCTCTCTGATTATTTTTATGACCATTGTGAGGTGAAAAAAAAGAAGAAAGACCCTGCCTCTATAGCCCTTCACCTCCCAAACTTAGACACAACAACATGAACGGGGGCACCACCAGCCACCGGCTGGAACTCTTTCCACAATTCACCACCCACCCACGCCATAAAGACAGCTCAAAACCAACACAGACAACTGATCATTCAGCAAACACACAACACCATCCACATTACAAACCAACTCAGCGAGTACACCAAAAACCAGGACTCTGGCCAGGATTTATTGCCAAGGGAATTCACCCTTGCGTCTGACAACCAAGCCTCTGTCTCCCGGTCTCTGCACTCTCCTCAGAGGGCGCCCCACTAGCAACCCTCACTTCACGTCTGTAGCCCGGCTACTCTCTGTCCAGCTGCTACCTGCCAAGTGTCGTAGGCGAGCCCCACTGTCTCCAGCCCACACATTAGCACCTCTACTGTAGCCAACACACACAAAAAACCAAGGCTCTCTCTCTCTAGTCAGCATCCACTCTCTGCCTGCAATCGTCGACCACACAAAACCAGCTACTCTCTCTTCAGAAGGCGCCCATACCAGTTAACCCTCAACTCAGCATCTCCCACTCTCTGTGTGTCGTGACAGCAGCTTTGCCAACCACCAGAGCGTGTCAGCTCATCAGCTCCTCTCGCTCTTCACACTGCAGCTCCCTCTTTCTCTTGTATCCAGCCCAAGCCACATCACCCAAGTCCCACACCTGCCCGTCTCTGTGACTCTCACATCCAGCTTTTCTGGCTCTGCTACTATCCAACGCTTCAGCTCCCTTTGCTTCACACAGGCGGCTCCCTTACGCCTACAGCCCTTCAAACCTGCATAGGCCACCTTCCTTTCCTTTGCGCCAGTTAGCTACTCTGCGCGCGCCAGCCTGTCAACCCTAGTCGACCCTTAGCTTCACCCTCTTGCTTGCTTGCATAGCCAACTGCAGCTCGTCACCTGCACAAGGCGGCTGCTCCACTACTCTACGCCTGCTTATCACCAGAGACTAGACGTCAACGAGGCCTTCTCTACTCCACGCTGCTATGATCACCCGTCTGGCACACGGCGGCTTTTTCCAGCTCTCACACCTGGCGGATACCACACCTCTTCGCTCGTGTCTGCACAAGCGCCCGAGCCTTCTACTACCAGGCGGCCACCTCCTTTTCCAGCGCTGCGCCTTCAAGCGTCTCTTCGCATCCCTTTGCTGCGCCTGAACAAGCCCTCCCTTCTACTCGGAGGCATCCCTTTGAGACGGCCATCCATGCCTTTCGTTTGCTCCACGCTCGCCAGCTTTCGTCTCTGCAGAAGCTAGGCTACCCGCGAGCCCTTTACACCAGAGAGGCGGCCTCCAGCTCGACCCCTTCTCTCTTCGCCTGTCTGTAGCTGCCTCCCCGTGGTCTCAGCCAGCCATCCCTTTTGGACCCCCCGCTCCATTCCTTCGAAGCGGCCACCTCCTTCCTTCACGCCTTCGCCACCTTCTCGATGGCGAGCTGGCAAACGAATAAGACCTCCATGTATCTCTTCTAATTATTGGCCACTTGTATCATATTTTATTTATTTTTAAAGCTCAATAATGGCCACTAATGCCCTCTACATCACCTTGTTTTCAAGTTCAAGTGCAGCATCCACGACTTCCTTCCAGAACAGATGTAAGAAGTGCCCACAGCTCATAGTCACAGCAGCATCAACTTACCAAACCCATCAATTTCCAGTCGGTGCCCTGCACTGCCGATCATCGCCACACGTTTGCTAAAAATGGAGCGCCATCTCTGCATCCAGAATCAACCCAATTTGACCAACCATCATCACATTTGGAGTTCCCGGCACACTTTCACATGCAGGCATCACCATCAGCTTGTAAAAAAAACCATAAAACCACCCACTCTGTACATTTGCCAAGGCATTCAGGGCAAAGATTATTCACAAACCATGCACACATATGTACACAGACTCCAAATACCTTTCAGATTTTCACCTGACATACTTTGCCCAACCCCTAGCCTGCTGAATCATTTATGATCAGCAGAAAGCATATGACCACGTTTCCCTCCGTCAATCCTTTGATCATACAAGGTAACCAACACATCTCTATTCCATGTGATCAAAGAAGCAGTGTCATCTTCCATAGGCATAATTTGCCATCCCACATCCCACCATACAACACCAGAACTTTTGGAAACAAAGCTCCTGACATACACACCATCCTGCCTCATCTCAATTCCAAAATCACTGATAAGATCAGCACCAATATTGGAGAACCAGTAAAGCAACTCCTGCTGAGGGTAATAATTGATGAAAACTTCATCAAGAAAAACCTGTTGTGCCATAGCATTTTCTTGTCCATCAACATGAGAAACATCACCATCAAAGCCAACCACTACAGGCAAAACAAACTCCTCTTCAACAGGCACCATTCCTGTAAGATTCCTCCCCCAACCCCTTTTTGATGTCTAGTATCTTCCCTTGTAATCAACCCTCTTCAGAAATATAAAGACCTTGTTTCTATCTGTTTTAGCCTAGAGAGAGAAAAATATTCTAGAGAGAGAATATTCAGATTTTGAATATTTTTGGATAGAAAAATATCTCTTATAATTCAGATGAGTTCCCCTGAAATAGAAATTCAAAAAGAATTTTCCAATGTGCAATTGGAATTAATTGGAAATAGGTATAAAGAACCTTAGTCTAAGGGTCTAGATTTTCAGAAATCTTTAGACTATGGTCCAATTAAGGTTCCTATGGGCCAATAGCATCAATCCATGTGTAGGGAAGAGATAAATCCAAATTTGTAAAAAAGAAGATACCCAAAAATGAGTAAATGCTCACATAAGGTGAAGAGTTGAAAATGTACAAGGTTTATTAGTAAAAAACTATGAGCAATATTAAAAATATGAGATATTTTGGGTATCCAAAAATGAGTAAATGCTCACATAAGATGAAGAGTTGAAAATGTACAAGGTTTATTAGTAAAAAACTATGAGCAATATTAAAATGATGCCATTATGACACATATGTAAGGAAGGGGAATTCTTTAAAGGAGGTGCATATTTCACATAAGATGAAGAGTTGAAAATGTACAAGGTTTATTAGTAAAAAACTATGAGCAATATTAAAATGATTCCATTATGACACATATGTAAGGAAGGGGAATTCTTTAAAGGAGGTGCATATTTCACATAAGATGAAGAGTTGAAAATGTACAAGGTTTATTAGTAAAAAAAACTATGAGCAATATTAAAATGATTCCATTATGACACATATGTAAGGAAGGGGAGTTCTTTAAAGGAGGTGCATATTTCACATGCTTGAATGAGTTTTAAACTCATAAAAATTGAGATATTTCATCTCTCCTCTCTCCTCATTCAAGTCTAGTTCCAAAAAGTTAGCTTAACTGACCTAAAAATGGTCAAATATTGACCAAACTGATTTAGAAAATTCTAGAATCAGTTTGTTTGGTTAGGAGCTCAATTTTTCCTATAAATAGAAGCCTCCCCCTTGTTGAAAAATAGTTAGTGTTTATGCATCGTTACTCTACTCCACCTAAGCCAAGAACTGTGAATTCATTTAATAATTCACTAGTTTTTGGAGCTTCCCTCTTTCTTCAATCCCCATTAGTGGCTCCATCAACATACTTAACCAATTGATTGGTTGGGGGCCTCTACCGTGAACAAAGAATCAAGCAAGTTGTAAGGTAATTAGTGAATATTGATCTTTCTATAATTTCTCAATGTTTCTCTCTTCTCAACCCCTCTCAAGCTTGAGAAGTTTAATTGGTATGGTTTTTTTTAAATACTATTGAAGTTTGAATAGTAGTGAAGAGTTACATAAGTTAATAAATGCTATTGAAGTTAATTTTCATTTATGTTTAAATTCTAATGATTTTTATGTAAACTCTCTCTCTCACTCAAGAAATGGTCATACTCATGACCCGTTCTCAATCCAAATCAAGCTTTTCATAAAGCTTTTCCTTAACCCAAGATTAAGCTATGCTTGAGACCAATTTAATGGCTTTTTTCTATGCTTTTAGTTTATGCATATTGATGATTCAATCCACTATAGATTAATGATCCAATTAGAGATCATTTTAATTATTTTCTTAATGATAAGCTTTATCCTTTAGAAAAAATTGAGATTTATCAGTCATAGCAGCGGAGCTATGGCAAAATTTTTATAAAAATTATGCATAAAATAATTTCATTCAAAGCATAAAAAGAGGACTTCCTACCATATTCTAGGAATTATCATCCTAGATTAATTGAAAGAATTTCATTATAATCATGGAGAAATTGAATTTTAATATCATGCATAAAGGATAATTTTTTTATATTAAAAGTGTTACTTTTATCATTTTTAATTTTCATGCATAGAAGTATGCATAAAGGAAAAAAATTTTATATCAAAAGTGTTACTTTTATCATTTTTAATTTTCATGCATAGAAGTATGCATAAAGGAAAAATTTTTTATATCAAAAGTGTTACTTTTATCATTTTTAATTTTCATGCATAGAAGTATGCATAAAGGATAATTTTTTTATATCAAAAGTGTTACTTTTATCATATTGGATTTCATGCATAGAGGTATGCATAAAAGTTGAATATTTTATTATAAAAGTGTTACTTTTAGCATAATTGAATTTCATGCATAGAGGTATGCATAAAAGATATGGGAAGTGATAAGATATGATAAGATGCATGTGGATGTGGATGTGGATGTGGATGCATGAATGTGGATGTATGAATGTGGATGTATGGATGTGGATGTATGGATGTGGATGTGGATGTATGGATGTGGATGTGGATGTATGAATGTGGATGTATGGATGGGAATGTGGATATGGGATGTGGATGTATAAATGAAGATGTGAAAATGGAGATAAGCATGTAGATGTGGATGCATGAATGTGGATGTATGGATGTGAATGAGGATATAGATGTGGATGTATGGATGTGAATGTGCATGTAGATATGGATGTATATATGTGAATGGGAATGTGGATGTGGATGTATGTATGCATGTGGATGTGGATATGGATGTGTATGTATGAATGTGGATATGGGATGTGGATGTATAAATGAGGATGTGAAAATGGAGATAAGCATGTAGATGTGGATGTATGGATGTGAATGTGGATGTGGATATGGATGTATGAATGTGGATGTATGGATGTGAATGAGGATGTGGATGTGGATGCATGGATGTAAATGTGGATTTGTATGTATGGATGTAGGCATGTAGATGTGGATGCATGAATGTGGATGTATGGATGTGAATGAGGATATAGATGTGGATGTATGGATGTGAATGTGCATGTAGATATGGATGTATAGATGTGAATGAGAATGTGGATGTGGATGTGGATGTATGTATGTATGTATGTGGATGTGGATGTATGAATGAGGACGTGATAATGAATGTATGCATGTGGATGTGGATATGGATGTGTATGTATGAATGCGGATATGGATGTGGATATGGATGTGTATGTATGAATGTGGATATGGGATGTGGATGTATAAATGAGGATGTGAAAATGGAGATAAGCATGTAGATGTGGATGTATGGATGTGAATGTGGATGTGGATGTGGATGTATGGATGTGGATATGGATGTGAATATATGATATGTGATGTGAAGGAATCTGAAGTGAAGAGATGGAAAATGATATGATTGGATGAGTACACATATAAATGAAATGTGGAATAAGTAATGTGGATTGCATGAGGGATAATGTGGAAAAATGAGAGTTAATATAGAAATTGTATTTGTAAACTGTTTGTAAATGCTGTTTGTAAATGGCTGTTTTATGTCAAGAATGCTGGGAAAGCATTTTGACCGTCTTGTGATTAAGGTCGTGGAGACCTAACTGATAAAGTTGCAACTGCTGACGGAGAGTCAATGGAGGACGTCTCGCGTAGCAAGGTCGGCCGAGGTCTTGACCAGCCTCGGTTTGATTAAAATGGTGAGCTTCCGGTACGGTGGATGAGGGACCAAGGAAGCGGCCTATGAGTGAAGCGCTAGGTCACCTGCGAAGGATCCTAGAGGGTGCTGACCATACGGTGCTCGGGCTCTGGGTCGCCCAGGATACCCACGCGTGCGTCGAGGAAGATATTGGAACAAGGAGTAAGAGTTGTTTTCTGGAACCGGGCATGGATCTGGTTGACTGACCTTGCTGGTCCTCAACGGATGAGTCCATGGCTCTTTTATATGGATCTGTTGGTTGATCTTGCTGATCTTCAACGAGAGTCCATCTTGATAAGTGATTATATTGTTGAGTATTATGGGCTAGGAACTATTGAAACGGCCCCTGTGTGGACAGGTGGTGAGCGTTCTAGTTGCTAATGATGCCATAGATACTCTGATGAAGGAATGATGGGAAATTATGAATCAACTGGATAAATTGGGAGATTGTGATCAGTGGTACTATGGTTTCATTAAAGGATTGTTTTAAAGTTAGCTGATGCTAAGAAAAAGGCAATTTTCATATTGGGTGAGTAAGTGGTGTGGCTAGTTTTATGTTTGCATGAAATTCCGGCTAGGGGGCCTTGGAACTCTTTTCCTTGGTACCCGGGACAAAACCTAACCAAATTCCAAATTGGATCCCATCACTACAGTGGTTGGGCGGTTGGCTAACCCATGGGATCGGATGGGGTTAGGCTGGACTGATGGATCCATAAATCGAGACTCAACTTTGTTTTTACGATAGATAAAGTAAATCCCGGATAGAAATTGTTCTATGGATAGGAATCAATGGCTGTGCCTCTTGATGGGGAAAAAAGCGTTGATCCCAATGATCCAAGTGCAAGTTTCTACCTTGATTTGACCAAGTACCGTTAAAGGTGCAGTCAGATCAGTTGATCCGTAATGATCTTGACTACGTTAGAGTAAAGAGTTATCCTGGTGGAATCGCCCATGCTTTTCGAGTAAAGGAAGTTTATCCAGTTTCGGTTTTGGACAAACCAACGGATTAGTCTCTTGTCCGAATATCCGTGGGCGAGGCCCCGAGTGTGAGACCCCTACCCACGCATGATGTGCTACTTCCGCTGCTAGTACCCCAATCCATTGATCGGTGGGGAACAGGGATCTCACAATTGGTATCAGAGCGTTTGGTTAATAAAGATCAACTGAGAAGACAAATATGTCAAAAATTTATCAAGAAGCACAAAAAGGTTGTAATTGTGTGATATAATTCATACAATTTGATATTCAAACTGAAATTCGTAATTTGGTAATTGGGTCTTCAGATGGAAGTACCGCAATTATATAGAATCCCTGACTTGCTTGAGGCCTAGACATGATGGTATTTACCTTATAATTCCAAGAGCCACGACTACCCGTATATACCGAGAGTATACTGCAGCTCTTTACTGACAGTATATACGAGTAAATCTAAGACTTGAAATTATAAGCGTTAATGCTATCCAGATGATGAATTCGAATGTGGTTGATATGATTTTTAATTCTGTTTGAGAATTGATGAATTGAATTGGATTCTGATTGAAAATTCTGATTGAAAAATGATGATTTCTGAAATTAGTTGAAATATAAAAATCTGAACAAAACCACAATGAGGATGAATGGGACGAGTCCCAGTGATGATATTCATAACTGGAATGATGATAATGAATTCAGCAAATCACTATGAGATTAGTGGGTTGTACTGTCAAATTGTTACTGTTAACACTTGATCAGTAGATCAAGTTAAGGGATGACAAATTGAGAACTTGCTTGACTGAATTTCCGTGGAGGAATGTTCCGAAGGAAACTTTTCGGTCTAATGGACCATTATCATGTTAAAGATATGAATGATATAATCTGAATGAATTGTTATTTAATGATGAGTTCTATATAAGGGATATTTATCCTAGTGTTCTGTTGGGTTGACCAGAATATAAGGAACCCCAGAATAAAATTGGATCTTAAGAAAAAGAGCTGTCCTCTACCTTGCGAGATGAAGACATCTCACACTTTTTTAAGTGGGGTAGAATGTAAGATTCCTCCCCAGCCTTCGAGGCATACAGGAGTAAGAATCTCCCTTTTTGATCTTAAAATTATTCCCTCTCAAAAATAAAAGAAAGATTCTGTTTAAAAAAAGGAAGACCCTTTCCCTAGAATACTTCTCAGGAGTCACGCTGTTTTAAGGATTCAGAACAATGAGTTCAGAAGTGAAAATCGGTGTTTTGGATACCAAGGTTTTGGTCTTCATTCGAGTACGGCACAAAAGAAGTCCTTTATCTATTGGGGAGTTTAAGAAGTTATCCCCCAGATATTGTGAGCCTTATCTGACTTCAAAGAAAGTAAGTGACTTAGCTTACGAGCTTCTTTTATCTCCTCATCTCAAAGTTCTTAATGCCTTCTATAGAAAATTGTGCCAAACCCAAATCATGGAAAGACGATAAAACTTCAGTGGCAAGATACCGTTGGCTTCTAAGTTACGCTAGCTCCTTCCTTTATATAAGTCGTAACTTTTACTTGTCGCTCACAGTAATCTTACTTCCATCGATCTCCTTTCTTTCTTAATCTCCTTCATGGCTTGGCAACAAGAACTAGTTTTATCCATAATGATTCCTCACCTTCAAGACGCAAGTGAATCTGTGAAGAAGGATTTTATAGAGCAGTATGAGCGCTCACTTTTCCCTCACTTGGGAACTTCTGTAGCGCAAACCAAATGGCGGACCTATCAAAACATAACTAGGGTAACACCCTGGGGTCAGCAGCACTTTCGTAACAATGTCCGCTTGGCCATGGTTATTGAAGCTTTGGGTTTGGGTCCCCGATACTACTGTGTCATGAGATCAAGGCATCTTGGGTTTTCTGAGCGGGTCTTCTTACTGGCATGTTTTCTTCCTCATGAGAAGATATGCCTTTATCCCGTTTTTGGCTTGCCTCTCAGAGGTCCTTTTGTTAGAACACCTCATACCACTGAGATAGGCGCAGCAATAACCCACAGAATCATTCCCATAGATGAGTTACCTTATACTTGTGCAGCTTGTGAGAACTGCTTTTGTGATCATATGATGGACGGGCTTATGGAAGTGTAAAGAGTCCTTCTATCTTTACTGTATAAGTTCCGAGAATGAATAAAGTTTAAATCTTGTTCTTATTTTGAATCTTGCTCTCTTTAAGACGTTTCTTGGTGGTTAATCTTGATTAAAATTTTTCTCTAAGTCTCATATTCGTGAATCTTGCGAAATTATCACAAGTTGCGAGATGAGGACATCTCGCGTTTTTTAAGTGGGGTAGAATGTAAGATTCCTCCCCCAACCCCTTTTTGATGTCTAGTATCTTCCCTTGTAATCAACCCTCTTCAGAAATATAAAGACCTTGTTTCTATCTGTTTTAGCCTAGAGAGAGAAAAATATTCTAGAGAGAGAATATTCGGATTTTGAATATTTTTGGATAGAAAAATATCTCTTATAATTCAGATGAGTTCCCCTGAAATAGAAATTCAAAAAGAATTTTCCAATGTGCAATTGGAATTAATTGGAAATAGGTATAAAGAACCTTAGTCTAAGGGTCTAGATTTTCAGAAATCTTTAGACTATGGTCCAATTAAGGTTCCTATGGGCCAATAGCATCAATCCATGTGTAGGGAAGAGATAAATCCAAATTTGTAAAAAAGAAGATACCCAAAAATGAGTAAATGCTCACATAAGGTGAAGAGTTGAAAATGTACAAGGTTTATTAGTAAAAAACTATGAGCAATATTAAAAATATGAGATATTTTGGGTATCCAAAAATGAGTAAATGCTCACATAAGATGAAGAGTTGAAAATGTACAAGGTTTATTAGTAAAAAACTATGAGCAATATTAAAATGATGCCATTATGACACATATGTAAGGAAGGGGAATTCTTTAAAGGAGGTGCATATTTCACATAAGATGAAGAGTTGAAAATGTACAAGGTTTATTAGTAAAAAACTATGAGCAATATTAAAATGATTCCATTATGACACATATGTAAGGAAGGGGAATTCTTTAAAGGAGGTGCATATTTCACATAAGATGAAGAGTTGAAAATGTACAAGGTTTATTAGTAAAAAAAACTATGAGCAATATTAAAATGATTCCATTATGACACATATGTAAGGAAGGGGAGTTCTTTAAAGGAGGTGCATATTTCACATGCTTGAATGAGTTTTAAACTCATAAAAATTGAGATATTTCATCTCTCCTCTCTCCTCATTCAAGTCTAGTTCCAAAAAGTTAGCTTAACTGACCTAAAAATGGTCAAATATTGATCAAACTGATTTAGAAAATTCTAGAATCAGTTTGTTTGGTTAGGAGCTCAATTTTTCCTATAAATAGAAGCCTCCCCCTTGTTGAAAAATAGTTAGTGTTTATGCATCGTTACTCTACTCCACCTAAGCCAAGAACTGTGAATTCATTTAATAATTCACTAGTTTTTGGAGCTTCCCTCTTTCTTCAATCCCCATTAGTGGCTCCATCAACATACTTAACCAATTGGTTGGTTGGGGGCCTCTACCATGAACAAAGAATCAAGCAAGTTGTAAGGTAATTAGTGAATATTGATCTTTCTATAATTTCTCAATGTTTCTCTCTTCTCAACCCCTCTCAAGCTTGAGAAGTTTAATTGGTATGGTTTTTTTTTAAATACTATTGAAGTTTGAATAGTAGTGAAGAGTTACATAAGTTAATAAATGCTATTGAAGTTAATTTTCATTTATGTTTAAATTCTAATGATTTTTATGTAAACTCTCTCTCTCACTCAAGAATTGGTCATACTCATGACCCGTTCTCAATCCAAATCAAGCTTTTCATAAAGCTTTTCCTTAACCCAAGATTAAGCTATGCTTGAGACCAATTTAATGGCTTTTTTCTATGCTTTTAGTTTATGCATATTGATGATTCAATCCACTATAGATTAATGATCCAATTAGAGATCATTTTAATTATTTCCTTAATGATAAGCTTTATCCTTTAGAAAAAATTGAGATTTATCAGTCATAGCAGCGGAGCTATGGCAAAATTTTTATAAAAATTATGCATAAAATAATTTCATTCAAAGCATAAAAAGAGGACTTCCTACCATATTCTAGGAATTATCATCCTAGATTAATTGAAAGAATTTCATTATAATCATGGAGAAATTGAATTTTAATATCATGCATAAAGGATAATTTTTTTATATTAAAAGTGTTACTTTTATCATTTTTAATTTTCATGCATAGAAGTATGCATAAAGGAAAAAAATTTTATATCAAAAGTGTTACTTTTATTATTTTTAATTTTCATGCATAGAAGTATGCATAAAGGAAAAATTTTTTATATCAAAAGTGTTACTTTTATCATTTTTAATTTTCATGCATAGAAGTATGCATAAAGGATAATTTTTTTATATCAAAAGTGTTACTTTTATCATATTGGATTTCATGCATAGAGGTATGCATAAAAGTTGAATATTTTATTATAAAAGTGTTACTTTTAGCATAATTGAATTTCATGCATAGAGGTATGCATAAAAGATATGGGAAGTGATAAGATATGATAAGATGCATGTGGATGTGGATGTGGATGTGGATGCATGAATGTGGATGTATGGATGTGGATGTGGATGTATGAATGTGGATGTATGGATGTGGATGTGGATGTATGAATGTGGATGTATGGATGGGAATGTGGATATGGGATGTGGATGTATAAATGAAGATGTGAAAATGGAGATAAGCATGTAGATGTGGATGCATGAATGTGGATGTATGGATGTGAATGAGGATATAGATGTGGATGTATGGATGTGAATGTGCATGTAGATATGGATGTATATATGTGAATGGGAATGTGGATGTGGATGTATGTATGCATGTGGATGTGGATATGGATGTGTATGTATGAATGTGGATATGGGATGTGGATGTATAAATGAGGATGTGAAAATGGAGATAAGCATGTAGATGTGGATGTATGGATGTGAATGTGGATGTGGAGATGAGGTAAGAAGTGTATGTGATAGGATAAGATGTATATGGGTTGTGATAGGGCGAGAATGGATGTGATGTAAAAGATTAGATGTGAAAGTATATGGGGTTATATAAATGGGAATGTGAAAATGGATGTATGTATGTGGATGTGTGGATATGGAGATGGGAGTGTGGATGTATGAACATGAAAATGGATATATGCATGAAGATGTATATGCATAGATGTAAATGTGGATGTGATGTATGTGAATGGAAATGTGGATGTGGATGTATGTGAATGTGGATGTAGATGTGGATGTATAGATGTGAATGTGGAATGTGGATGTGGATGTATGTGAATGTGAATGTAGATGTGGATGTATGTGAATGTGAATGTAGATGTGAATGTGGAATGTGGATGTATGTGAATGTGAATGTAGATGTGAATGTGGAATGTGGATGTATAGATGTGGATGTATGGGAATGTGGATGTGGATGTATGTGAATGTGAATGTAGATGTGGATGTATAGATGTGAATGTGGAATGTGGATGTGGATGTATGTATGTATGTGGATGTAGATGTGGATGTATGGATGTGTAAATGAGGATGTGAAAATGGAGGTAAGCATGTAGATGTGGATGCATGAATGTGAATGTGAATGTAGATGTGAATGTGGAATGTGGATGTATAGATGTGGATGTATGGGAATGTGGATGTGGATGTATGTGAATGTGAATGTAGATGTGGATGTATAGATGTGAATGTGGAATGTGGATGTGGATGTATGTATGTATGTGGATGTAGATGTGGATATATGGATGTGTATGTATGAATGTGGATATGGGATGTGGATGTATAAATGAGGATGTGAAAATGGAGATAAGCATGTAGATGTGGATGTATGGATGTGAATGTGGATGTGGAAGTGGATGTATGGATGTGGATATGGATGTGAATATATGATATGTGATGTGAAGGAATCTGAAGTGAAGAGATGGAAAAAGAGGTGATTGGATGAGTACACATATACATGGAATGTGGAACAAGTAATGTGGATTAATGAGGGATAATGTGGAAAAATGAGAGTTAATATAGAAACTGTATTTGTAAACTGTTTGTAAATGCTGTTTGTAAATGGCTGTTTTATGTCAAGAATGCTGGGAAAGCATTTTGACCGTCTTGTGATTAAGGTCGTGGAGACCTAACTGATAAAGTTGCAACTGCTGACGGAGAGTCAATGGAGGACGTCTCGCGTAGCAAGGTCGACCGAGGTCTTGACCAGCCTCGGTTCGATTAAAATGGTGAGCTTCCGGTACGGTGGATGAGGGACCAAGGAAGCGGCCTATAGGTGAAGCGCTAGGTCACCTGCGAAGGATCCTAGAGGGTGCTGACCATACGGTGCTCGGGCTCTGGGTCGCCTAGGATACCCACGCGTGCGTCGAGGAAGATATTGGAACAAGGAGTAAGAGTTGTTTTGTGAAACCGGGCATGGATCTGGTTGACTGACCTTGCTGGTCCTCAACGGATGAGTCCATGGCTCTTTTATATGGATCTGTTGGTTGATCTTGCTGATCTTCAACGAGAGTCCATCTTGATAAGTGATTATATTGCCGAGTATTATGGGCTAGGAACTATGGAAACGGCCTCTGTGTGGACAGGTGGTGAGCGTTCTAGTTGCCAATGATGCCATAGATACTCTGATGAAGGAATGATGGGAAATTATGAATCAACTGGATAAATTGGGAGATTGTGATCAGTGGTACTATGGTTTCATTAAAGGATTGTTTTAAAGTTAGCTGATGCTAAGAAAAAGGTAATTTTCATATTGGGTGAGTAAGTGGTGTGGCTAGTTTTATGTTGTATGAAATTCCGGCTAGGGGGCCTTGGAACTCTTTTCCTTGGTACCCGGGACAAAACCTAACCAAATTCCAAATTGGATCCCATCATTACAGTGGTTGGGCGGTTGGCTAACCCATGGGATCGGATGGGGTTAGGCTGGACTGATGGATCCATAAATCGAGACTCAACTTTGTTTTTACGATAGATAAAGTAAATCCCGGATAGAAATTGTTCTATGGATAGGAATCAACGGCTGTGCCTCTTGATGGGGAAAAAAGCGTTGATCCCAATGATCCAAGTGCAAGTTTCTACCTTGATTTGACCAAGTACCGTTAAAGGTGCAGTCAGATCAGTTGATCCGTAATGATCTTGACTACGTTAGAGTAAAGAGTTATCCTGGTGGAATCGCCCATGCTTTCCGAGTAAAGGAAGTTTTTCCAGTTTCGGTTTTGGACAAACCGACGGATTAGTCTCTTGTCCGGATATCCGTGGGCGAGGCCCCGAGTGTGAGATCCCTGTTTCCCACCGATCAACGGATTCGGGGTACTAGCAGCGGAAGTAGCACATCATGCGTGGGTAGGGAAATATAAAGACCTTGTTTCTATCTGTTTTAGCCTAGAGAGAGAAAAATATTCTAGAGAGAGAATATTCAGATTTTGAATATTTTTGGATAGAAAAATATCTCTTATAATTCAGATGAGTTCCCCTGAAATAGAAATTCAAAAAGAATTTTCCAATGTGCAATTGGAATTAATTGGAAATAGGTATAAAGAACCTTAGTCTAAGGGTCTAGATTTTCAGAAATCTTTAGACTATGGTCCAATTAAGGTTCCTATGGGCCAATAGCATCAATCCATGTGTAGGGAAGAGATAAATCCAAATTTGTAAAAAAGAAGATACCCAAAAATGAGTAAATGCTCACATAAGGTGAAGAGTTGAAAATGTACAAGGTTTATTAGTAAAAAACTATGAGCAATATTAAAAATATGAGATATTTTGGGTATCCAAAAATGAGTAAATGCTCACATAAGATGAAGAGTTGAAAATGTACAAGGTTTATTAGTAAAAAACTATGAGCAATATTAAAATGATGCCATTATGACACATATGTAAGGAAGGGGAATTCTTTAAAGGAGGTGCATATTTCACATAAGATGAAGAGTTGAAAATGTACAAGGTTTATTAGTAAAAAACTATGAGCAATATTAAAATGATTCCATTATGACACATATGTAAGGAAGGGGAATTCTTTAAAGGAGGTGCATATTTCACATAAGATGAAGAGTTGAAAATGTACAAGGTTTATTAGTAAAAAAAACTATGAGCAATATTAAAATGATTCCATTATGACACATATGTAAGGAAGGGGAGTTCTTTAAAGGAGGTGCATATTTCACATGCTTGAATGAGTTTTAAACTCATAAAAATTGAGATATTTCATCTCTCCTCTCTCCTCATTCAAGTCTAGTTCCAAAAAGTTAGCTTAACTGACCTAAAAATGGTCAAATATTGACCAAACTGATTTAGAAAATTCTAGAATCAGTTTGTTTGGTTAGGAGCTCAATTTTTCCTATAAATAGAAGCCTCCCCCTTGTTGAAAAATAGTTAGTGTTTATGCATCGTTACTCTACTCCACCTAAGCCAAGAACTGTGAATTCATTTAATAATTCACTAGTTTTTGGAGCTTCCCTCTTTCTTCAATCCCCATTAGTGGCTCCATCAACATACTTAACCAATTGATTGGTTGGGGGCCTCTACCGTGAACAAAGAATCAAGCAAGTTGTAAGGTAATTAGTGAATATTGATCTTTCTATAATTTCTCAATGTTTCTCTCTTCTCAACCCCTCTCAAGCTTGAGAAGTTTAATTGGTATGGTTTTTTTTTAAATACTATTGAAGTTTGAATAGTAGTGAAGAGTTACATAAGTTAATAAATGCTATTGAAGTTAATTTTCATTTATGTTTAAATTCTAATGATTTTTATGTAAACTCTCTCTCTCACTCAAGAATTGGTCATACTCATGACCCGTTCTCAATCCAAATCAAGCTTTTCATAAAGCTTTTCCTTAACCCAAGATTAAGCTATGCTTGAGACCAATTTAATGGCTTTTTTCTATGCTTTTAGTTTATGCATATTGATGATTCAATCCACTATAGATTAATGATCCAATTAGAGATCATTTTAATTATTTCCTTAATGATAAGCTTTATCCTTTAGAAAAAATTGAGATTTATCAGTCATAGCAGCGGAGCTATGGCAAAATTTTTATAAAAATTATGCATAAAATAATTTCATTCAAAGCATAAAAAGAGGACTTCCTACCATATTCTAGGAATTATCATCCTAGATTAATTGAAAGAATTTCATTATAATCATGGAGAAATTGAATTTTAATATCATGCATAAAGGATAATTTTTTTATATTAAAAGTGTTACTTTTATCATTTTTAATTTTCATGCATAGAAGTATGCATAAAGGAAAAAAATTTTATATCAAAAGTGTTACTTTTATCATTTTTAATTTTCATGCATAGAAGTATGCATAAAGGAAAAATTTTTTATATCAAAAGTGTTACTTTTATCATTTTTAATTTTCATGCATAGAAGTATGCATAAAGGATAATTTTTTTATATCAAAAGTGTTACTTTTATCATATTGGATTTCATGCATAGAGGTATGCATAAAAGTTGAATATTTTATTATAAAAGTGTTACTTTTAGCATAATTGAATTTCATGCATAGAGGTATGCATAAAAGATATGGGAAGTGATACGATATGATAAGATGCATGTGGATGTGGATGTGGATGTGGATGCATGAATGTGGATATGGGATGTGGATGTATAAATGAGGATGTGAAAATGGAGATAAGCATGTAGATGTGGATGTATGGATGTGAATGTGGATGTGGATATGGATGTATGAATGTGGATGTATGGATGTGAATGAGGATGTGGATGTGGATGCATGGATGTAAATGTGGATTTGTATGTATGGATGTAGGCATGTAGATGTGGATGCATGAATGTGGATGTATGGATGTGAATGAGGATATAGATGTGGATGTATGGATGTGAATGTGCATGTAGATATGGATGTATAGATGTGAATGAGAATGTGGATGTGGATGTGGATGTATGTATGTATGTATGTGGATGTGGATGTATGAATGAGGACGTGATAATGAATGTATGCATGTGGATGTGGATATGGATGTGTATGTATGAATGCGGATATGGATGTGGATATGGATGTGTATGTATGAATGTGGATATGGGATGTGGATGTATAAATGAGGATGTGAAAATGGAGATAAGCATGTAGATGTGGATGTATGGATGTGAATGTGGATGTGGATGTGGATGTATGGATGTGGATATGGATGTGAATATATGATATGTGATGTGAAGGAATCTGAAGTGAAGAGATGGAAAATGATATGATTGGATGAGTACACATATAAATGAAATGTGGAATAAGTAATGTGGATTGCATGAGGGATAATGTGGAAAAATGAGAGTTAATATAGAAATTGTATTTGTAAACTGTTTGTAAATGCTGTTTGTAAATGGCTGTTTTATGTCAAGAATGCTGGGAAAGCATTTTGACCGTCTTGTGATTAAGGTCGTGGAGACCTAACTGATAAAGTTGCAACTGCTGACGGAGAGTCAATGGAGGACGTCTCGCGTAGCAAGGTCGGCCGAGGTCTTGACCAGCCTCGGTTCGATTAAAATGGTGAGCTTCCGGTACGGTGGATGAGGGACCAAGGAAGCGGCCTATGAGTGAAGCGCAAGGTCACCTGCGAAGGATCCTAGAGGGTGCTTACCATACGGTGCTCGGGCTCTGGGTCGCCCAGGATACCCACGCGTGCGTCGAGGAAGATATTGGAACAAGGAGTAAGAGTTGTTTTCTGGAACCGGGCATGGATCTGGTTGACTGACCTTGCTGGTCCTCAACGGATGAGTCCATGACTCTTTTATATGGATCTGTTGGTTGATCTTGCTGATCTTCAACGAGAGTCCATCTTGATAAGTGATTATATTGTTGAGTATTATGGGCTAGGAACTATTGAAACGGCCCCTGTGTGGACAGGTGGTGAGCGTTCTAGTTGCTAATGATGCCATAGATACTCTGATGAAGGAATGATGGGAAATTATGAATCAACTGGATAAATTGGGAGATTGTGATCAGTGGTACTATGGTTTCATTAAAGGATTGTTTTAAAGTTAGCTGATGCTAAGAAAAAGGCAATTTTCATATTGGGTGAGTAAGTGGTGTGGCTAGTTTTATGTTTGCATGAAATTCCGGCTAGGGGGCCTTGGAACTCTTTTCCTTGGTACCCGGGACAAAACCTAACCAAATTCCAAATTGGATCCCATCACTACAGTGGTTGGGCGGTTGGCTAACCCATGGGATCGGATGGGGTTAGGCTGGACTGATGGATCCATAAATCGAGACTCAACTTTGTTTTTACGATAGATAAAGTAAATCCCGGATAGAAATTGTTCTATGGATAGGAATCAACGGCTGTGCCTCTTGATGGGGAAAAAAGCGTTGATCCCAATGATCCAAGTGCAAGTTTCTACCTTGATTTGACCAAGTACCGTTAAAGGTGCAGTCAGATCAGTTGATCCGTAATGATCTTGACTACGTTAGAGTAAAGAGTTATCCTGGTGGAATCGCCCATGCTTTCCGAGTAAAGGAAGTTTTTCCAGTTTCGGTTTTGGACAAACCAACGGATTAGTCTCTTGTCCGGATATCCGTGGGCGAGGCCCCGAGTGTGAGACCCCTACCCACGCATGATGTGCTACTTCCGCTGCTAGTACCCCAATCCGTTGATCGGTGGGGAACAGGGATCTCACAATTCCCAAAGCATCCACTTCAGTTCCTGTATCCTCATCTTCCTCAAGACCAACAAGAAATTCATCTATCACAGCATCCATAATCTCATAGCATCAACATCATTCACAGTCTGCTGGTGTTGCTTCTCCTTCATAGCCTCAATTCTGGTCGTGGCTTTCTTAACATTAATGCACATCTGATCATCCAACTCCAATTCAAGTTCATCATCCTGCAGACTTTCTATATCCCACTCATCCCACACAGGTTCATTATCCAAAGACTCTAAAGCAGACTCTTTCACATCACATGCATACCTTTGCTCATGATTCACTGGTACCTCCTCGCATTTTTCCTGTATGGCCTCTTCTTGTTCGGCAACCTCATCACCAAGCACTTCCTCATCAATAACCAGGGCATCCTCCTCACTGGATGAAGTATCTTCTGTTCCTTCACTAGTAGTGGTGCTACTGGTTGTATCATCAACACTCGAATCAGCTTCACTTTCCTTTTCATCATGAACGAGCTTCTGATTATCCATATTAAACTGCTTTTTATCCCCTCTCCTGTCATACAGAGTAATGACTCCTTTCCTCCAACCCTGAACAGCCTTCACTGCTCTCAGCCATGGTCTTCCCAAAATGATGGGGAATGCACCCATTCTTGCAGGCATAACATGACAATCCACAAGCACCTTAACATCAAAAGCCTGTAGCTCTAACTCTTTAATAATACCTAAGCATTTGACCTTCTGGTGATTGGCCAGTCGAATACGAAAACCAGACGCTTCAGTAAAATTAAGACCAAGCCTCTCCACAGCTGCTAGTGTGATTACACAAATATGTTCTCCACCATCTATGTATGCCTCCCAGATTCTTCCCTTTATACCACACATTCACCACAGGACATATCAGGCAACTCCTGAACAGATAAAACAGTCACTATCCCTTTGGCAGGCTCCTTCTCTCTCGGATTCACAAGTCTTTTCCATTGACGCTTCAAATTGGGAGCTAACTCTATCAATTGCCCAAAAGTAATATTAGCCTTCCTTCCAGCCATGTCTTCCTGTAAATTGTAGCTATCCTGCCCAACCCCTAGTGGAAAATCAGTTACCTGAAACTTCCTACGAGACTTCCTCTTCTGCTTGACCTTTACATCCCCTCCTTCCTTCACTTTACCTTTCTTCTTGCTAGGCCCTGCAGCATCCTTGCTTTCTCTTTCCTGTGGCATCCGTTTCCCCAATGGCATCACATCAGCTTCTGTTTCCTTCGTCTTCTCAAGGGTGACCACATCTATCACCTTAGCTTTACCCTTCTCCTCATTTGTCAATCCACTGGTCCCTGCTTCACCTTTAATTTCAATCCCATAATCATTTGCCCTGTTAGGAATCTGAGAGGGTAAGGGATACATATCACCCCCCATTCGCTGCTGAGGCTTATCACAATCTGTACTTAGATGTCCAAGTTCACCACAATTCCAGCATGTAGGAATAAACCGTCTACCCTTGCCAAAACCACGGCCACTTCCATAACCTACCTGACCTTCAGCTCCTTCCTGATTATATCCTCTGCCTCGGCCACGTCCACCACCTGTGTTCTCCATCATCTTCAAACTCAGATTCTTCATACAATCCACCATTTGCCTCATGTCCTGTTTAAGCCCTTCATCAGAAGCTGTAACAGCTGTAGGTGCTACCTGTGTCCCCTGTGGTGTGATATTCTGATTAAAATTTATCTATGTTTTCTCGATGCACCTCTATGAATATTTTCACATTATTTTCACTATTTTTCCAAAATATCAAGACTACCTTCTTGAATGGTGATTTTCATGAGGAGGTTTATGTATTACAAGCTCGTGGTTTTGTTGAGAAGGGATAGGAGTCTAAAGTATGGAGATTAAGAAAAGCTTTATATGTCCTTAAGCAGGCTCCTAAAGCATGGTATGAGAAGATAAACGTATACTTAGCTGTAAATGGTTTTTGCAATAGCCCAACTAAGAGTACCCTCTATGTAAAGAGGAGCAAAGACTGCCACCATTGGCTCCTTACTAAATGAGATATTGAGCTCAAAGGACATTGATGATTATCAGCTTGGGTGATAGACAACTTGATGAAGTCATAATAGGTTTTGAGCTTTGACCTTAGTCTTCCAAACCATGGAGACACTTCACATCTCCTATCCCATATCTACTGTTATTGTGTGTATGATAAGGCCCACAATCCTGTAACTCATTATCAGGCCCAACTAATGCCATGTCATTGGCATGTCTAGCATCTCATTCACATCCAATTATCTTGTACTAGCTGTTCAACTCATCAAAGACTACATCTTTGGTGGTGTAAAACTATCTAGTAGATGGGTTGTAGCACCTGTGGACCTTGCTTTCAGTTGAGAGTATCTTATAGACATATACTTGTCTGGTTTGGGGTACACCTTTGTACATAAAAAATATAGCCAACAATTTTCATTTGTGCAATGTCTGGCTTATTCCCACTATATGCCTCCTTTGGGGTCTGACTCATGTTATGCACAACCCTGATAGGTGTTCTGTGCTATAGCACATGTTTCAGCCCAATAAAACAATGGAATACTCTTCTCATTCATCGTGGATCTCAATTATGTACCTATTTCTTTTTTCAAGCACCCTATTCTACTAAGGTATTTATATGCATGTGACTTACCTTTTGTGATACCTTGCTTCCTGAGGTGTCCCTGTCTATTGAAATTTGTTGGCACTAGTATTGGCCACTTGGTTGACCCTTTCCTTGTCCACATTGACCACTATTTGTTGTTTGATCAGCTAGTTTTTTGTTGGTTATACCTTCAAAATCAACGTCTTTGGCCTCCTCTAGACATACCACCTCTTCCTCTATTGCCCATAACAAAAGCTTGTTCTCTAGATGTTTTAGGCTGACTATTCTCTATCCACCTCATCTATTGTAACATCATAACACCTTGAAGTTGGGAAACCTCTCTTTGAGTAAAATAGATGTCTCAAATGGCTTGTATTATTTGCCCAAGACTCTAAGTGTGACTAACACAAGATCATCATCCTAAACTGTAAAACTAATGGATCCTAACTGATCCACTGTATTCCTAAGCTTTAAGACATAATCAGCTATGCTGAGGTTACCTTTCTTGACCTGATGATCCTTCTTAAGCTAAAGTTTCCTGTGCTTGGAAGAGGATTCAAAAAGTGCAACCAAGGCATCCCATGCTACCTTGGGAGTCCTCGCATCTTTGTTATGTCCAATCATTGCATCATATACAATGATGGATATGTAATGTAGAACATGCATGGATATCTTGTTATATAATCGGATATTTCCTTTTGGTTCATTTTTAGTTGGCTTGGGGTCTTTATATGTGACCAGTCCCATAACTCCTTGCTCATTAAGAAGTTCTTCATCCTGAACTTCCAGGCTTCATAGTTCTTCTTGTCAAGCTTGTCTCCTGTGAACAAGACATTGGATGTCTCTGTCATCTCTATTGAGCACACAATAATGACAATAAACTCTACAAATATATGTAATCAACCCCTCATAACCTTTCTACCTGATTTTGTCAAGTTTTTACATTCACATTGAGTGTTTCAAATATATCCACTTTGTACACGCAACCTTGTAGAGTTGATTTGACTAACCAAATGTGATCTAAATGCACCTGCGTGAAAGACGTGAATAAAAAATGACAAGTGGAATGGGTTCAAAACTAAATTGTTTACCTAGCTTTTGTGGTCATGGGCTATAATGGTTGTGTAGAAGTGCCACTATGTCACCCAAGGCAAGCTTGAGCCATAGCCCTTTGCTCACGGATCATTTGTGAGATGAAATTATAAAATTAACACAGGGATATTGCATGTGGTGTAGGCACGGTGGAGATGTTGGGGTTGTATGCAAATGTGTCATCTAGTGTGCAATCCATGGTGCATGCACATATAATTAAAGGTGGTTATGCACATGATTATGCAAGGGTGCCAGTGTTTAGGGTTTAGGGTTTGCATGGTAGAAGCATGGGGAATCAACATGACCATGCTTATGCCATGACTCTAATAAGGAGAGGAGCATGGGAAACATCAAAAACAAGAATATGCATTTAAAAAAAGCCCAAAGACAATTTAGATTAGGGTACTTATTGGAGAGATTGTAAGCTACTTGGATAATTGAGGGATGGCTTGAGTAGGGGAGACAAAGAGAGAGCTTGTGCCTTGAGAGAAAATGAGTGAAAACCTTGCAAAACAAACACAAGCAAGACATATTAGCAAACCAATGAAATCACACACACACACACACACACACACCACATACACATATAATCAAAAGAAAGGGAAAAGAAATCAAAAGCAAGGGAAAAGGATAAGGGCTACCACATATCTAGAGTCATAAGGGGTTATGGTTTACAACATGATAGACCAAGGAGAACTTGTGAGACTACAAAATAAACAAAACACAAAATGTTAGCAATTTTTAAAGACCACACACACCCCACACCACACACACATACAATAAAAAACAAGTGCAAATAAATAAAAAGCGAGGGAAAAGGAGAAGGACTACCTACTAGTAGCTTGAGTCTCAAGGGTCTAAGGTTTGCAACATGAGAGACTAGGGAGAACTTGTGAGCCTCGAAAATAAACAAAACATAGCATGTTAGCAATGAAGAAAGACCACACAAATACACACAATTAGAAGAAAGAGTTGAGGAAAAGGTTTAGGTTTAGGGTTTACAGATGGGGGGGGCAAGAGGAGAGAATACATGAGAAATATAGACTTATTCCACAACCTGCAAAAAATGTGAAAAATGCTATAAGTGACTTGGCGGTTATTTTAAAAATTCCCCAAAGTCAAAATATGCATTGATATATCAGAGGTAAGTTTGTCAAAACACGTTGTGTGGTGGCTAGGTGATGGCCTCTATAGCACCACCAACAGACACACAAGAAGAATATTTAAGAGGATCAGAACTTAGGGACTCTAGGATCCTAGCTCAAATGAAAACAATCATCTCAGGCTCTATCCCTTGACTTGTTGCTAACACAAATAGGCACTTCTACACCTTTCTGTTCGACCTGACCATTACCTCAAACTGCCCTCCATCGTTAGACCTAAACTCCAAGACTTCACACTGCCTTTTACTCAAAATCCTCAATCGACCAGTAGTGGCTGATCTAAATCTTTCTCTTTTGCTGCTTTAGACAAATTTGGTATCAATTGTTACCCAAAACAGACACTAATTGATGACCCCAGACCAAAAAGTTTTCTCTGCCAACATCAGAACACCTCAAATACTTGCGTGAGGACTCCATAGCACACATTACCGTCCTTCAGCTAGCCAAAACTCACTTTAACTGATGTAGAAATGATAGAAAACCACCTTCAAAATCTTGAACCTTTATGTTTCCAGTCCAAAATGATTCTCTCTGGATCCTCAATGATCCTCCCCCTTCAGCAAACCTTGCAGTCGCTATATCCGAGAAACTTACCCATCTCCTCTTGGCTGACCTCCTCTTCTGCTCCCGTGTGGCAGAAACAAAATTGAGAAAACTATCTCACATGACTAACACATAAATGAGCAAATTTTGTCTATTGTTTCAAAACAGATGTCTGCAAAAAAAATCATGTCCACTTGTCCTCCAAAATATCCTCCAGTGGATAACTATAGACATTTGATCCTAGTCTTCTTAAAGCCTGTTATCTCCCTTCTACTAATGCCCTATCGACTTTACTCTGTGTCCTAGATGCGAGTAAATTGGTTTGGATACCTGATGCAAAACTCAACCCCAATATTCGTCCTCCCCATATCTCTTATTTTCCTCCCCAATTAGCTACCATCACTCTATCATCCCCAAATCCATACTAGACATTCCCCTATGTTTTGTTGATCTCCGGCTTACATTGATCTAATTGGTCTTTACTATTACCAATTATGCTCTCTGAGGCAAAACCAATTGACTCAAAATCCCTCTCTGGATCAACAACTCTCTCTTTAATGTCTTTCATTTTCTTCTAGCCCTTGGGCTACCCTATTTTCATGAAGATATGACTCCAAAGGCACTTTACTGTCAATAATTGACTATTATTGACTCATCTAACGGCAGATTACTGATTGTTGATGGTGGTGGTGGGGCTGATTTACCAACTGGAGTAGAATCTTTGAGCTCTGAGTTCTCTAAGACCTCTAAACCCTCCAAACACTGAAATCAAACCAAAATATGACCCTTTGGATATCGAGTTGATCACTATCAAGTCATAACTGCTCGAGATTGAGCAGTTTTCCCACAACTCCATCGAACGTTTTTTATATTTACAAATTATCATAATAGACTCAGAATAGCTTTCCTTGTGCCCAAAATAATCAAAACAACCCTTTTACTTGATCTTTTGACCCCCTAGACACATGGCTATCTATAGGCTGACACTCTTCTAACCAATTCTGGCAGCAGATTTTCAACAAAAGAAGATTGTCTCTTTCATGAAGCAAATCAAACCATCTAAATCATCAAACACTTCTCTACATATGTTATAACTCAACAAAATCAAAGAAAACAACTCAATCCAAACTTGAAAACATAATTTCTCATTGTCCAAGACACAAATACAAGTCTCAAATTCACAATTTTCTCCTCAAAGCAAAGAAAGACTATCTTAACAACCCTGAGACAATGGGTTAACAAACATCAAACAAACACACTAAAAACTTGTAATTTCTTCACCTGTATACTCAAGATTCTATTCAAGATATAGTGAACTCACTATCACAAACTGCATGCCTTCCTTAGACAAACCCGAATCTTCACCTCCCTTACGATAGCAGCAATTGAATATGTTTCTAGATAAATCACGTCTCTAACAGAGATGCCGCACCGAAACCATCAGGTGCACACTGCACACCTAAATGATTCTCTAGATCCTAGCACCTTAGTTGCTCTGATTTTTACAAATCCACCTTGATTGTACTAAACATGTCTTATGCTCCATTTGAAAACTAGATTAACATCTCTTATGCTCCCTTTGAAAACTAGATGAACTCTTGTCTGTAGATATGTTACTTTAATGTTGGTACTTCTCTTGCTTCACTTGTCCTAGCTCCTTTTTTCCTTTTTCCTAGTCTGGCCCGTCAATTGTTTGAAAAAACCTCCTTTTTCCCTCTCGCCAAATAGCCATCTTCTAGAACCTTTTCACCAAATAGCCATCTTTTAGAACCTTTTTGCCATCTCTCTCCTTCGACCATACACCTTCTATTAATTTTTGGCTTTCTAGCACCTGCTCTTATCCTCCCCGCTACCATGTTTTGCTTGTCACCTTGGAAACTTTACACATCATCATATATTTATTATTTATTGGAACTCTCCATATTTTTTTTGGGCCATGATCACCTCTCACAACGCGTTGATAAAAATGTCAACATAAACATTGAAAACAGATATTTACATTTCGATGCCTTCTACCTATCACTTTTACATGCAAATTCTCATTTAAAATTTGATTTTTTTGCCATGATCTTGACACCTTTCCATTAAAAATTAGAATGTATCAAACGACTAGGCTATGCATGAACTATAAAAAAGCTCCACCTCCTCCTCACTAAAACCCAAATTTCCATGCGTATTCAACAACACGGAGCCCATGTGACTATTATGACTATTGCAAATTTAGTCAATTTAGAGGAGAAAACATTGTGCCCATGCAATCATTGTTGCAAGGACCGATTCAAAATGATGTCAAAGAATTTACAATGAGCACTCCAAAAAATGGAGCGTATTTCTAGTGGAGCACTTGCAACATCTACCTTTGTGGCTTCAATGTGCACCCATACAACACTAAATTGGTTGATCACGTGGATATCCACTTGAGGGATGTATGGAAGTGTGGACGCCTTGTTCAATAACCCCTTATATACATAACAGAATTCCTTAGTACGTCAGACCTAGATATGCCAAGACTACAGACACGAGAAGAGGATGATCAACTTGTTGTGATAGAATGTGCAGTGAAAGAAGGGAAAGTGAAACATAGGAGAGAGAGTGTGTGAGAGAGAGATGGAGAGAAAACACAAGTGAGAACCTGCTCTCAATATCATCACCAAAAGGAATACATGTCCTGAACAAGAGGGGAGAACCTCATATATGTGAGGGACTGCAGCAGCAGCAGACAAAGCTAAGCAAGTAGTGAGTAATGAGGGAGGCAAGCCAGCTATATATATGCCCATCAGGCAGCCGACTGGTGATAAAATCCTCCATAACTAAGAAAATACCCAAGACTCCATAAAATGGGGAATAATGTGGGAAAATATATGTGAGGGGTGCCCAAAGTGGAATGTCGTGTATCCAGCCTAGAGAAGGTGTGAAAAAACTCATAAACCAGATCCTGTAGATAACCCAAGACTCCATAAAATGAGGAATAATGTGGCAAAATATATGTGAGGGGTGCCCAAAGTGGAATGTCGTGTATCCAGCCTGGAGAAGGTGTGAAAAAACTCATAAACTAGATCCTGTAGATAATCAATCTTGGGAGAAGCAAACTGCTCCTCACTGGAACCCTTAAAAGAAATAGAGTTAATCTTCTCCAACTCTATACCAAGAGTAGCCAAATGCTGTACAAAATCATCCTCTGAAAAGATCGGCATCACAAGATGTAAAGACTCTGTAGTAGAAAAGATGGGGTCGATCTGCTCAAACTATGTACCATGAGTTGCCGAATGCTGTACATAAGTACACGTCACTGAGGTGGGCATCGCAAGATAAAAAGACTCCACATCCCCCTCTATAAAAAGATGTCGCCGGACTGGTACAAGCCCAACTTGATTCTGATCCAAATCTAAAAAACTTTGGAAGTACCACTGTGCCCCAGGCACGGTTAGTAACCACATATTCAAAGCATCCCACTGGGTCCAGAAAACTATCCTCCAAAACAATAAACCTGCAAAACTTGCAGGGGGAGGGGCATCCTCAGAATCATCACAAAGAGAGGTAGAGGTAGACTCCTCAAAATGCGGAAGGGAAGCATGAATATAAATTGCAGTGGTAACAAAGTCCTCAAAAGCATCACTGATAGAAGAAGATTGTTCCATAAGTAGAATCAGATCCAGAGAATTAGCAACAAATAAATGATCCATGTGAAAGGATCACACCTCAAAGGGCAAAACACCCTCCTTGTTCTGCAAACACTACAAAGAACACAGGCTCGAACAAAATAAACTCTACTCATGATCTCTAAAAAGATCACTGCTTTCCTCCAAAATCTTTAAACTCCTGTCACAAAAGAAAATCTCCAGAGAAACAAAACAGCTCCCGAAACTAATCTTCAAGTGAAGTAGTTGGAAATACGTCCCCCTCTGAGTGTAGAAAATTCATGTGGGAAGCAAGACGCAGCCAAAACACTGCTATCCAGCAAAAAATAGCACTCCACCGCCAACACTTTTGAGAAAAAAATGCAGATCTGTCCTGCTTGCTAAAAACATAAAAATGCAGGTGGGAGAGAAGGAAGCATCCAACACTGAAGATCACCAGCGCTTTGATACCATAATAGAATGTGTAGCAAAAGAAGGGAAAGTGGAAACACAAGAGAGAGTGAGAGAGAGAGATGCAAAGGAAACACAAGTGAGAACATGCTCTCAATATCATCACCAAAGGGAATACATGTCCCAATCAAGAGGGGAGAACCTCGTATGTGAGGGATTGTAGCAAACAAAGGCAAAGCCAGCTATATATATGCCCATGAGTAGGCAACCGACTAGTGATAAAATCCTCCACAACTGGGAAAATACCCAAGACTCCATAAAATGGGAAATAATGTGGGAAAATATATGTGAGGGGTGACCAGCCCCTTTGACTAACATGGTCAGCGCTAGAGGCTATAAGACGACACCAAACAAGAAGCTAGCAAGAAGGAGATGATGTCTAACACTTGTTGGGGAAGAGTCTCAAGGACAAGGCCTTCAGAGAACAATGGATATGGTATTACGAGAGAAGATTAAAAATTTATTAATCCTCAACTCATGTGATATGAAGAAATGGATTGAGAGGTATAACCTAGAAAGGAGCGAACAAGACTGAGATCATTTGAATTTTAGAAATATTCAAACAACCAAAGAATTGCCATACCTAGATTCACTTGCTCAATGTCTAGAATTTCCTTCTAGTAGATGGACTCAACAAACCATATGATAAGAAAAACGTAGTGGGAGTTTTTGAACGATGAGGAGGAGGAGATTTTATATGGTTGTGATTTTAATGGAAGTGAATTTTTATATGTACAAAAGAAACCGGTTCACAAGACATAGTCTTGTGAACCGGTTCAAGGACGTGGTGACTCAAGGACCACAAGAAACCATGCACAACAATAAGAGCAGATTTGTTCAAGTAACTCCACAAAGATATGGACAAGCAAAATAGACACATTTGTGCTACCAAAGCATTGGAGGAGGTCGTCTTTGCAAGAAGGCAAATTTGAGAGATCATAGGTGGTTGTTTGTAATCCAAATTGATCCATGCTATAAACAAATATTTAAAGATATGGAAATATTAGATAAAGTAGAGATTGAGCAACCCACTCAAGAAGTATGACGCAAATATTGATCCAGTTGAACAACCCTAATGAGCTAATGCTAAGACAAATAATTAAAATTGAATGGTTGAAGCTTGTGAGGTCCCTCCATTATTTATAATAGTACTGCTCACGTGTGATCCCCACCTCACTCTCATTTTACACCTCCTTTACTATTACTTGTGATGAAAACAAATCATAACTTAACTATTTAATTTAATGGATTCTTTTAGTTTTCTCGTCCCCATATAGGTCCCCCCCCAAAAAAAAAACAATATAAGCCTTCATGTGTGGACCACTTCTTTAAAAAAAACTACCTTAGTATATTTTACACACTGACTTTATAAAAAAAAGCAATAAAAAACTATTTGACTAAGAAAACCAACTCACACTCCAACCTTGTCCTTTTTCTCATCACTCGCCTAGGGGGCAGGGATGGAGGGAATCTCCAGCACTCATGTGGCCACTAAATCTTGTATTTTTCACCCCCTCATGGTTTCAAACTCTCATGTAGGTGTAAAGAGAGATGCTCTAAGATTACGTACTAGTAGTGGGTGGTTAGCTTCAAACTTTCAATGTTATAAAGGAAACCATCCTTAATCATTCCCATAACTTTCCTATAATTTAGAGTAGAAGCTTTGTATCTAGGTTTATAAAATGGTTGTCAAAGGACGACCATTCCCTACAGGTGGCTATTTGTGTTAAGATGCCCATAATGTATGAATAACAGAAATCGTTGTGGGATAAAGTTACCATGGTATGGTGTCTAGAAGTTTCTCACTTGAATGTGATGGTGGAATATGAGTCCATAGAAATAGATGAATGGAGACTCAATGGTATATTTTACTCTCTAAATAAGATACTTTTAGAGTTTCCAACACAAACTTGTGATGGGTTGTGTGGTTCTATGCTTGTACATGTCCTCCATGGATGGGGGGGAGGGTGTTGCCAATTTATACAAATGCAAAACATCACCTTAGTGTACACAATGGGGGGGGAGGGTGTTGCCAATTTATACATATGCAAAACATCACCTTAGTGTGTACACAATGGGGGGGGAGGGTGTTGCCAATTTATACATATGCAAAACATCACCTTAGTGTACACAATGGGGTTTATTTTAATTAAGAAACTTGCAGTGAATATAAATGCAAGAGGATATAATTAAATAAATGGTTATTTTATATAACTTTATTTTGTGGATTTACAAGAATTTTAGTTCAAAAAACTAAGTATGCACACTTACAAAAAGGAGGTAAATAATTTTGCATTAAAAAAATGTAAAGATTGAAAATGGGGTTCTTTTAAATACAAGCTACACATAAGTGCTATATGGATTTTTTTCAAAGTGACTCCCCGACTGCATGTTTTGTTGCCATGTAGAGGTTTGTACATGGTACAAGAGCCAAGCACTCTACATAGCTCCATGAGAATGATGGGCATGCATTTCGAGATAAAGAAACTTTACTAATGTGAGAATGTGAATCCCTATAAGAGCATGTCCCCAACTTTACTATGGTATTAGGTAGCTTGATACGTATCCTTGAAGAAATCTCGTAAGTGTGTTATGTGAGAATGTGAATCCCTATAAGAGCATGTCCCCAACTAGGGCTTTCATGCCTTTAACATGCATTCTTAGATTTAATTGATGAAGAATAAAAATTTGGTGAAATGCCACATTGTTTGCATTGATTCGGGGCCAGCAAGCTTAAAAAGGATTGTCACAACCAAAACCCCAATGACACTCACATTGTCATATATCCCCAATGCTTTTCAACTCCTAATTATTATTTTCATATATATGCACAATGCTTTTCAAGTCCTAATAATGGTTGGCCGAGTTGAATATTCAACCTGCATTAGTTTAACCCTATGCTATGCTATGCTATGCTATGCCTACAAATATTGCGATAATTTATTTAGCTAGAAATTTAAATACTAAACTACAGCTATACATTGTGTTATGCTATGCTTAAAAATATCAGTATACTTTTTATTTAATGTATGCTATGGCTATGCATTGCTTTCTGCAATGCCTAAGAATATTACTATATTTTATCAATTATCTTAAAAGTTTTATGCACGATTGCAATCTTGGCAAGCCGCTTACGAGAAGTTTTGAATAAAATTGTCCATCAATCACGGTAGAGTAAATTTAGGGCAAAGAACAATTCAAATTTTGGCACATTAAAGTGTAAGTTGTTCACTACGATTGTGGAAACACCACGATCAAGAAAATTGAATGAATACCACTATTGTCTTGATATATGAATAAGAAGATCATAGTATATAAAAACATGATAATGGTGTGTAATTATCACAATCTTGGTCTTCTATTCTAAAGCCTAGGGTGGAAACAAAAAGTAGAGACATGTAGTCCATGTTATCCCACTTTGGTTAATAGCAAACACCACTTTGCCGATCAATTGGAGATAAGGGGGAGAATAGAAACTAGATCATGACAAATCAAAACATTAACAACATTGCTTAAGTTCACATCACTGCTTTTATTGTGATGGAGTGATTTATCCACATACATAAAAATTGAAACAATATCATCACAACATGCCGGGGGTACAATATCAGTTTTTTGGTAATGTTTTACCAACGAGAGATTTCGAGACCATTTAATGTTGCTAAGTATTTTTTCTACAATGGAATTTCACTCCTATTTCCGTGTTGTTCACTAGGAGAAAAGAACGTTGCAGGAAAATTTTGCTACTCAAGCTGCAAAAATAGTAGGTGATTGAGCAACAAAACAAGAGTAAAATTTTTCCTACCCAATAGTGCTCTGTTAAATAAAAAAAATAGTTGTGAAATTCCACTGCTTAACAACAACGCTAAAAGGCATTGACATCCCCCATTGGAAAACATTACTTTACTCTCACCCATTTCATCGCCAAGAGACAATATCATTTAAAATGATATTTTCCTCTTTAGGATTTTGTGCACACAGGTATCTATTGCATCTCTTCCACCTCTCTCTTCCTATTCTTAAGAAAAGTATCTTCATCTCTCTCTCTCCTATGCATACAAGCTTTCCATAAAATCTTCATCTCCATCTCCATATTTATCTTCTATACAAACTAGATTTCTATGAAAGCTTTTGTTTACCCTCTCTTATAAGTTATTCCCCTCTCTCTTGAAGTCTAACCCTAATCCTTTCTCCTACATAAAAACCCTAATAGATATCTTTGATCGAAATTTATCCATTCATGAAAGCTCTCTATTAGGATTTCTATTTAGAAGCTAGGGTTATAGCATAAGCCATAAGATTTTTAATTAGGGTTAGGGTTAGAGAGACTTCCCCTCTTCTTCTCTTATCCTCTTGCTCTTCTCATGTAATAAAACGTTGTGTACTAATACTTCAATATATACTGATTTTTTTACATCTTCATTTAATTCTGTAGGGTCTCCTTCTACATCTTCAAGTGAAGGCTTACAAGCCTCATTAGGTAAGAGATCTATCTCTTTTATCTTGTGTTTTTTTTAAAAAGATTTTTACATGTTTTAGGATTTATTTATATTTTATGGATTATGCATAAGTCTTCACTACAGCAAACAAAGTGCAAAGCCGCAAGAAGCACTGTGAAAATTACAAACGATCCATAAATGCAAAAAAGACATTCACATAGCTATCGACGTGCGACTACTGTAATGCATATAGTCACGTGCATATAACCACGTGTACACCAGTACATATAGTGGTGCATATAGCCACATTTATAGTAACGCAACAACCACACTTACATCTATATGTATAGCCGCATAGTGTCTCCCCAAAAAAATAGGGACAGAATTGGTGAGATTTGTAATTCACATATCTCACTTATTTTGTCCCTGTTTTATTTAATCACATTATTTAAACTTTTTCTTTAGAAAAATAATTAAAACACAAAAAACAAATACTTAAAACACAAAGAATACAAAATAATAATGTCATGGTTTTTATTACTTTCAAATTATATACAAAGTTGTTGTCATGGTCTTTCTTACTTTCAAATTATATACAAATTGTTTATGCCCAAAAAAGGAATAAAGACAAAGACACTAATTAAACTAATTCATTGTCTTCGCGTTCATCTTCGATTGCATCTTCACCAGATGCACCACTACCTTCACAATCACCCGTCACTTTCAACATCCTTGTCTTTCTGCATTAAAAGAAAATACAATGCACACACGCTAGCCACATAAGAGAAACAAGTTCGGTGATAATTAAAAATCAAGTTTTGAGTAGGTATGGAGTCTCACCAAGTTGCCCTGCTGAGCTTTTTGGATATATACTTTGGTAACCACTCCCTCTCGAATTTGAGCCACTCCCAAGTGTCTACTTTGTTGTGATGTTTGTGATACCTATTGTCCCATACATTGGGGTTGTTACCCTTTCCTACATGCCAATTCAACATGCATGAGATATGAAAAGGTTAACGATAACACATGAAGTAAAGTTAGTGAAAAATAGCAAAGAGAAAACTTACAAATTCTGCGAGCCAACTTGCCTTTCCTCCAAATCCATACTTTGTCACACAATACTTCAAAAGTGGACTTTCGCATGTTGCCTTTTGTTGAGGGTGTCGAGTACCCTCTCTCGCATCCTTCTTTGCCTTATTCTAATCCATAAAGGTGCAATTGGTGGAAATTTGCTTTCCATCTTTTGCACACCTCCTTGCAGGAGACCTCCTATTATTAAGTATCTTAATAATGCGATTCCTTGCCTACTCATCAAAAAAATGTGTGTGTGGTGGGTTTGAAAATCGCTTATGAATGTAGTGCACTAAATACATGAAGTCCTTATCTTTCTATTCCCCCCATATTTTTAAAAGCATCCTTATAGGTTTGGTTAACTAAATGATGGAAGGTATAATTAACCCTTCAACTTGTGTCATCCATATAAGGCCCACCCTCCTCATCTATGGAATAGTGAATCATCCCACCCTCCCCGGGCTTATCGCTTGTTACCATAGGTGAAGGTGACCACCCACTACTCAATTATAGGTAGGGGATAAGCCGAAATGACTCAATTTCTTGGCCCCCTACCTAGAGTTCAGGTGGTTTCAAGCAAACTCTGCCTCTAAAAAATGATATAAATTTGGGTCATCTATGGGTATGGGCACGGCACTAGAGGATTCCCCTTCATATATCCAATCCTGGTTTGGTGGTGTGATGAGACCCATGATGTATGCATAAAAACATTACATAGATCGCATACATCGCATAAAAACATTACATAGCTCACATAGAGCAGACATATCTTAAATCATTAAGCTTTTACATAGTCTTAATCCATTAAGCTTATGCGTAATGCGACTATGCATTAATCTTTAAACATAAAAACATTACATAGCCCACATAGCCTTAATGCATAAGCTTACATAGTCTTAAGCTCAAAGCTTGTGCATATGCTCAAAGCATTACACATAATGCATAGTCTTAATGCTTAAAGCCTATGCAAATTCTTTTGCATAAGTTAAAGATAAGCTTAGAGCCTATGAAAATATGTATGTATAAGCTTAAAGCTTAAATCTTAAAGCCTCATGCATAAGCTAATTAAAGCCTATGAAATGCCTAAAGCATTAAGCATAATGTATAGTCTTGATGCTTAAAGCATCATGCATAAGCTTAGATCCTATGCATATGCTTAGAGAATTAAGCAAATTGAATAGTCTTAATGCTTAAATCTTAAAGTCTGATGCATAAGCTTAAATCCTATAAAAATGCTTAAATCATTAGGAATAATGTATGGTCTTAATGCTTAAAGCCTATACAAAGGCTTCTGCACATAAACTTATAGCCTACGAACGAAATCGAATGAATACCACTATTATCATCACAATACACATACCACGATCTTGATATATGAATAAGAAGATCATGGTATATAAAAGCATGATAATGGTGTCTAATTGCCATGATCTTGGTCTTCTATTCTAAAGCGTAGGGTAGGAACAAAAAGTTGAGACATGTAGTCCATGTTATCCCACTCTCCTTAATAACAAACGCCACTTTTCTAATCTATTGGAGATAAGGGGGAGAACAAAAACTAGATCACAATGATTCAACAAGTTAACAACATTACTTAAGTCAACATCATTTCTTTTATTGTGATGGAGTGATTCATCCACATATATAAAATTTGAAACAAGATCACCACATCATGTCGGGGGTATAACAATATTTTTTCATTGTTCACTAGGTGAGAGGAACATTCCAATAGAATTTCGCTACTCAAGCCACAAAAACAACATGCGACTAAGAAAATAGCAAAATTTCACCTACTAAGCAATCTTCTTTTCACTCTGCTAAACAACAAAAATAGTAGTAAAATTCCACTACTCAACAAAATCGTTAAAAGGCCCTGACATCCCCCTCCTACAAAACATTATTTTACTCTCGCCCATTGCATCGCCAAGATGCAATTTCATTTGAAATGACTTTTGACTCTTTGGGATTTTGTGCAGACACGTATATATTTCTCAAGAAAATTATATTCATCTCTCTCTCCTATATGCATACAAGCTTTCCATGAAAGTTTCATCTCCATCTCCATTTTCCTCTTCTATGCAAACTACCTATCTATGAAAGTTATTCCCCTCTCTCTTGAAGTTTAACCCTATTCCTTGGTCCTACATGGAAACCCTAATAGAGATCTTTGATTGAAAGCTTTCCATGAAACCTCTCTCTAGTACGATTTCTATTTAGAAGCTAGGGTTATTGCATAAGCCATAAGATTTTTATTAGGGTTAGCATTAGACAAACTTTTCCTCTTCTTCTCTTCTCCTCTTACTCTTTTCATGTAATAAAATGTTGTTTACTACTACTTTAATGTTGTAAACTCATTTTTTTAAATGGTCATGTGATTTTGTAGGGTCTCCTTCTACATCTTCAAGTGAAGATTTACACGCCTCATAAGGTCAGAGATCTCTCTCTTTTATCTTGTGTTTTTTTTCTTATTTTTAAGGTTTTACATGTTTGAGGATTTATTTATGTTTTAGGGATTATGCGTATGGCTTCACTACAAAAAACGAAGAGTGCAGCTACGCAAAGTGCCATAAAAATTACAAAGGATCCATAAATGCAAAAAAGCACTCATGTGGCTATTAGCATGCGGCTACAGCAACTCATATGCATATAATCACGTGTACACTAGCACATATGACGGCTCATATAGCCATGTTTACAACCGCGCATATAGCTGTGTTTACAACTGTGCGTATAGCCCCGTATTGCCTGCCAAAAAAACAAGGACAAAATGGGTGAGATTTGTTAGGGACACGTGTCCCCCAAATCTCTCACCCATTCTGTCCTCGTTTTTTTTTAAATCACATTATTTAAACTTTTTCTTTAGACAAACACTTAACATCATCACTATATCAACAACATCCTCGTCTTCCTGCGTTAAAAGAAAATCAATGCAAACATGTTAGCCACAAGCAAAATAAGCTAACGGATAATTAAAAATCAACTTTGGACCAAGTTTGGAGTCTTACCAAGTTGCCCCACTGAGCTCATTGGATATCTGTTTTGGTGACCACTCCCCCTGGCATTTGAGCCACTTGCAAGTGTCCACTTTGTTGTGGTGTTTGCGATACCTATTCTCCCTAGACGTTCGGGGAGACCTGTTACCCTTTCCTACATGCCATTTCAACATTCATTAGATATGAAAAGGGTTACAACAACACATGAAGTAAAGTTAGTAAAAAATAACAAAGAGAAAAATTACAAATCATGTGAGCCAGGCTTCCTTTCCTACTCTACGGATCCATACTTTGTAACACCATACTTCAAAATTTGACACGCACTCACCGCCTTTTGTTTGAAAGTGTTGAGTACTCTCCCTGACTTCCTTCTTCACCTTTTTCCAATCCTTAATGGTGTAGTTGGAGGGAGTTTTCTTTCCCTCTTTCGCCAACGCTTCATAATTTTGTATAAATATTTTTTGGAAATTCATGTTATAGGAAGTGTGTAGAATGCTTTGTTAGTACTTCTAACGTGTTTTGTCAAAATTTTGTGTTGCATGATTTTTTTTTGTTTTGGTCATTTTTAGGTAGTTGCCATTTTTGTGGGTGAGTTTTGATTAGATTAGGGGTGGAATAAAGAGAAGTTTTGTATGAGATTTTTTCCATTTTGTACGTAGAACAACTTTGCTTGAGTGAAAATTATGTGATTTGCATTATTTCATGTCCTTTTGGTGACTCCAAAAAGTTGTTTTTGAGTGGTTTTGTGCTAAATGTGCCTAGGTTTTTGTGTCAAGACATTACAGGTCCGAAATGGAGGTCAATTACAAAGTCAAAGAGGAGGATGGAACATTTGAGATGAGCTATCGAGCATCCTCATTGGTTCACCGAGGCACGAGGAACGCATCATGAGAAAGGACCCATTTCCCAATGTTTTTTTTAATGTAATCTCATGGGAATGATGATGACTGCATGTGAAGAAGGCTTCCTGGACATGCTTTTCCATAAAAGGACTACATTGCTAAAAATATGGCACGTGGTTTTAAAAAAAGCCCAAAAAGGGCTACTTTTAACTTTCCATGAAAAAAGAAAAGGAACTCGTAGAAAACCAAAGAAGAAGAAGAAGATTGTGAGTGCGAGTGAGAGTGCGCGTGTGAATGTGAGTGAGAGTGCGAGTTGTTCATGAGAGTGAGAGTACGAGTGAGATAGCTTGAGGGTGGCCGGGTGGTTCAAGATCTTTCTTCCAAGAGTGCTTCATATCAAATTGTTGTAAGGACTTCCTTGATTATATACATATTTGTTCTCTTTCTACCTCAAAAATTCATGCAAATTCTTTTTTATTTGAATTGTATTGTGATTTTTGAGCCAAAGCCTCACATTCGCACACCTCCTTGCGCAAGACCTACTATTATTGAGGATCTTAATAATGTGATTTCTCCCCCATTCATCGAGAAATGTGTGTGTGGTGGGTTTGAAAATTGTTCATGCATGCAATGCACTACATAGATGAAGTCCTTCTCTTTATATTCCCCCATGGTTTGAAGGCATCCTTATAGGTTTGGTTGACTAAATGATGGAAGGTATAATAAAGCCTCCATTCATTGTCATCCATATAAGGCCCACCCTCCTCATCTACAAAACAGCGAATCATCCCAGCCTCCCCGGGTTCGTCCCTTGTTGCCACTGCCCCCACTACGCAATTGGCGACATCTCTAAAAAGCCGTCCAACTATCACCACCTAATCTTGGGAGGTGCACTACTAAGAAACCCTATGTATAATGTGTGTTCAAGGGGTATTTTAAAAACTCCTTACCTATGAATTTTTCACAAATAAAATGACCTCTTTTGGTTTATGGACTTATGGGTTTATTTCAAAATTGATTGAAAAAACCCCTTCCAAGCTCTAACCAAAGAAAACATTTACTTTAAAATAATAAAAATCTTTTAAAAAAAATGTTGTGTATTTATTCTTATAAATACCTTTTTGTTCTCATCATCAAAAGTCGCCTATCATCCCACAAGTCAATTGAACCTTGTGGAGGCATCTCTTCTTCTGAGCATGGAATCCTTGGTTTCTCCTTTCCCATTTTAGAGATTCTCATGCTATCTTGAATAGTGTCAAATTCCTCCTCTATGTAAAGAGTATCTTCTTGTTCTTCAAACTTTGTTATGCACAATTCTATAACTTTTGGTGCACCGATGAAATTATCACCTGGTACTTTTGTACAAGCACTGAAAATTCATCAGTGGTGGTGGTAGCTAGATCTAAAAATTTTGATGCAAATTGACATTCATCTGCAATTAAACAAATACAATAGTCCTCCCTTATATTCAACAGCTTTTGGATATCTGTTAGTAGTTCAGAACTCTTATTGTCATTTAGTGGGAAGGATGGTAGGCAGCATGAGAGAAGTATATCCTTCTTTTAATCCCCTATAGAAACATCCTTTTCCTTTACAAGAATTAAACTTGCCTTAAAATCTGTAACATCAAAATCCCTCATCATTATTGCTTCTTGCTCTATATCCCCATGACCGTTTCTACATCATGATTTTCCTCTTGATTCTGAATTTCCCCTAGAATTGCTACAGGCTGGACAATGGAAGGCTCGAGGCTACTCCTTTAAGCATATTCAATTCCTGATTTTACATGAAGATAGAAAAGAAAAGCCACATGATTCTCAAAAAGCTTGCATTTCCTACTATGTAATGTGCAATGCTCCATAGTGACCTTCACATGGTCAAGAAGTAGGTCATACTTTTTCTGCAATCTTCCCTGAAGTTGTCTATGACAACATATTGAGATGATCAAACCTCAAACCTTCAATAAGAATTCCACTATCATCTATCAATGTAGAAAAAGCTTGGATTTCCTCTTCATAATAGTCCTTAAAGTGATCAATCACTAAACTCACTTCAAATATAACATTGAAAGATTTCCTATATAAATCAAATAAATTTTATGTACCTACAAGCTGTAGGAAGTCAAAGAGTCTCTCTGCTCATGTTTCTTGTATCAGAGGATCACCTTTATCACTTGAAGCCATCTCTTTGCAGTTAACAATCCTGGAATGGTGTATCTTAGGAACACACAATAGAAACTAAGGGTTGTACAACCAAGAAGAAAATGTGAGGCTTGGGGGCAGCTGGAGAAAGTTGGGCTATACAACAAGAAATTCTAAGGTCTTCATGAAGGTAAGAAAGACAACATGATATGGGAAATCCACTTTGGTCGGATTGCTTTATTGTGCCGTGTTTCCACTACGTGAAAACTTCTATGGTGGGAAAATATCAGGGGGCTAAGGGGAAACACAAGAAGATCGTATTAGGTATTATGGAAAAAATCTCGCATTATGGGAATTTTGAAATTGAGAGGTTTCATGTATTATGGGAATTTCCCACTTAATGTGGGAAAACTTATTGTGGAATTTCTTAATATAGAATGGAGGAAGGTAGTGTTGATAATCACCGTTCAAACCAAAAAAGTGGTATTAGTATTTGTGCATAAACATATTTGAAAGGAGTTTAATAGAAATGTAGGAAGGTGGTGTTGATAAACACCATAAGAAAGTGGTATTTGTTTTTTTGCAAGGACCTGCACCAATTGAGTTGTACACTGCACAAAATTTATGAAACAATTGGAACAAATAAGATAGAAACATTATTATATAAAAAAATGTAGGAGGCACAAAGAAAAATTTTATTCAATAAGTGAAAATAAAAAATAAAGAAGATACCAAAGTACATCTCTTTTGGATATTAGAGTTATAACCTAAAAATCCACATTATCAATATTGAATCTACAAATGCTACTCCTCATTGAAGGAACCATCAATATTGAATCTACAAATGCTACTCCTCATTGAAGGAACCATCAATATGAGCTTCATCCTCACAAGCCAAGCCTAAGCATGCTTTTGCTTTACAAGCTTCCTTTTCTGGTATCTTGATTCTTTTGTATGGTGGTGGATTCCTTGGTTTCCACGACCAAAGAATTGCATCAGCATTTTCCCATACTTGTTGTTCTCCCTCATTAATTTGCCAATATCCCTTCCAACAATCAGCATAAGCTTGAGCATCTGTCAAACCTTTCTTCCTTGCACAAGGTCCCCAATATTGAATCAAGATTTTCTTGTAATTTGGTGATGTAGGCTCATCATCAATATCCGATTCAGCCATAGCAAGCCAAACTGGATAGATGTTTGTGTCATCTGGGTGCAGCATGACAAAGTGTCCTTTGTTGCTGAACATGTAGCATAGGGTTAAATGCCTCCTTTGGTTTATCCCGTGCAGGCCCACAATAATGATCATTATGTTCTTCAATACCTAAGAATCTTTGTGCCTCCAATTGTTCAACATTCATATCATCTAAATGATGGGACCCTTCAAATTTTGGCCAAAAATCTGTGTGATTTCTTGCCTCTGATTGTATTGGTTTTCCAAGCTCTTCAATTACATTACTCCAATAATCTATCACAGGCCTATAATATCTTGGCACAAATGAACCATTACTTAGATTCTGAAAGAATTTAATTTAACCCTTCAATCCTGATATAACTTCTGCATGCATCTTTATATACTCGGCCATTGGTAGTAGATGTGGATCTCCTTTTGGTAACCTTGGTTTACCTTCACTGTCTGTCTTCCAAAGACGGATACTTCCACTCCAATTACGAATAGCTACATGTGCCTTAAATTGCATTACCGGTGTGTCTCCTTCCATGAAGAACCTGAATAGAAGTGGTTTGGAGTGACCTATAAGTGCTTCTTTCCCATCACAAATGTAGCCATCACAATATGCCTTGAGGTCAGGGACCTCTGTAGCAAGAAGGGAGCTAGAGAAGAAGTTGAGCTGGTTCTTAAAGTATCCATCAAATGTGGTAAAGTAAAGGTTTTCCCCACTCTTAATTTCTCTGAAAACCTGCTAAACATGGCATCTATATCCTCATGTGTATGTTCGACCATTAGAAATCCCAACTGTACAGTTTTGAAAGCACCCCGTGCAACAAGCAATGACAAATAGGCAAATAAGTATCGATTTTTATTTTCTCCAGCACAATTATCTAGTTGTAGCAACAAGTTTTCTGGCAACTTGCGAAACGAGGAAACCCAATTCATTGTGTCTCCCTGATTTATACATGGTTCAACAATGGGATCTTTACCATCACTCATATTGTGGTTGTCTAAAGCTGTCCTTGAATTTAAAGCCTGTAGAAGTGAAACATTGCTCCTTGGAAGCCCATTTAAAGTTGTCCTTGAATTTAAAGCATGTAGAAGTGAAACATTGCTCCTTGGAAGCCCATTTATTACTAGATCACCAAGAGAATGCTTATCCATCCTCTCTAAGTTATGTAAACAACTTGCGATTGAGCCAATTGTTAGATTGGGATCAGATGGCCATTCAAAATAAAGTGTCTATAATGACCTTCTGCATGTCCATGAGTGATCATACCAATCAATGCAATTGGTAAATTATATCCCAAATCCACACCCTTGGGAAACACCCGTAGTCTGGGAATGGCTGTTTTCTTTTGATCCATCTTGTCATGGATGATGCATACATACTTTTGTGGTTGGGTTTCTGAAAATATGCACCATGCATAGTATAATCTCCTGCAACTTTATTGTTGTTGCATGTGAATATCTCTTTCACTGAGGAGCCTTGCTCTTTCCTCTAGACTAGGTTTGGCTTCTAGTTTTGCCTTGAGACCACTACACAAGGTGCACTTGGAGAACTCACTTGCCTTTGTTAGGGACACTTGTGGGGGTACTCTTTATTCCAAATTCTACTAAACGATGACTTTGATAGCCTCTTCTCATGTCCCAACTGCTCAAGTGTTGCGTTTATCTCATTTAAAATGTCAACTTGCTTGAATATTGATGGAATCGACAACCTGGTTTCCCTTGAGCCATCTAGCATTGTTCTACTTTTGTGTGGCATAGGCTCGGAGTTCATGTTCACAAATTCATCAAGTAGTGCTCTTGCCTCACTAGAATGTTGTAGGCCTCTCCTCAATACCCCTATGTTTGTGTGCAGATATTGACACACACCGGACTCAAACTTTTCCCTGTAACGGTAAAAGGATGTCTTTGGTATACCATGCATCTCATACCATGCTCTGCAACAAACAATCACCCCATTTAACCTAAATTCATATTTAATTTTTTGAGCTGAATCACGATGCCAAGCTGTAGAAAGCACATCATATACATAATTTGTACGAGACTCCTGAGATTGTCCCCAAAAGTCTTGTCGTATCCTCATTAGTACATCACGATCGATTAGCTGACAACATTTTTTTGCACAACAATCAATGGATGAAATCCTTTGAACTGATTCACGTGACATATAAAAGGCAGAAGCTGGTTGTGGTCTCTGCTTTGGAATCCTCTTTATGAAAGTGTAGGTCTTTTTGCAGAGGTTTGGGCAACATTAACCTCATTAGTTACATCCCCATCATTATCCTCATTACATACATCAGCATGTTCAGCATGCATGCCATTAAGCGGAACATAGCATTGCAATGGGCTCCCATCCAGCATTGTCAGCTGTTTAATAGGCCATTTAACTAGGGTGATACTATCCACTTGGGGCATAGTTTGAAATTCATTTGCACTTTCAATAGCCACACCCACACAATCAACACCAAGTTGTTGAAAGTTGACACATTCAAATGGAAACACATATAAGATAGTCCCTTGATTGATAGTCTGCATCATGCTCTCATCCTTTAGAAGAACCATCTCATTCTTCCAAGATTGTCGGATTTGCATGTCAAGTTCTGGAGATGTTATGGGTATTGCATCTACAATTGGAGGTTCCACAGGCTCTTCGATCTGCATCACTGCATCTTTCACTCCACTCTCCAAATTCCAGCTCCCTTGTGAAAGGCCTTAAAAGCATTTTTGGCCAATGAACATTACTCCATAATGCATTTTTTAGATAAAATGGTACTATCCATTGTACGGAATGGTAGTTCCACATCCTTCAAGCATTCCTCCACAAGTAATGACACATTTCCTTGACCAATATTTGTTCCACTACAAGTGGAATTTGGATCAATTCTACACACGCAGCCAATACCAACAGAATCATTGTTCAATATCATGTAGACCCTCCCTCCAGATTGGAAATCCATCTTGCACATAATCATGTTGGACTTGTTAAACTAGTAATCAAATCTAGCAAGCAAATTTTTTTAGATTGGAACCTACATCAGACTCTACCATGAAGTATAGCTCTACCATGGTGTCTAGATAGATTATTTTGATATAGCTCTACCACATGGTAGAGCTAGATCAATGCATTCTAGCTCCACCACATGATATAGTTACATTGATGCATTCTACCTCCACCACATGGTAGAGCTAGACTTCAAAACATTCTAATGCTACCATGGGGTCTAGATAGAATACTTTGATATAGCTCTACCAGATAGTGGAGCTAGATCAATGCATGCTAGCTCCACCAGATAGTAGAGCTAGTTCAATATATTCTAGCTCCACCACATGGTAGAGCTAGACCTCTAGGCATTCTAGGTCTACAACGTTGTTTATGGTACAGCTAGATTGATGCATTCTAACTCCACCACATGGTAGAGATAGACCTTAAAGTTCTACGATGTGGTCTAGGTAGAATACAGCTCTACCACATGGTAGAGCTAGATCAAGTACTTTGAGGTCTAGCTCTACCATGTGGTGGAGCTAGAATGCATCGATCTAATTGTGTACCATGCAGATCAACAAAACCAAGAAGAGACCTACTACATGACAAGAACCAAGGAGCTAGAATTGCATTTGATCTTGCTCTACCACGTGGTAGAGCTGTATTCTACCTAGACCACATGGTAGAGCTAGAATTATTTGAGGTCTAGCTCTACAATGTGGTGGAGCTAATGCAGATCAATAAAACCAATTACTCCAAGAAGAGACCTAGTAAAATTAGTACTTCACATGATGAGAACCAAGGATCTAGAAAAAAGGTCAGACTCTATTAGTCCTAAAAATCTATATAAACTTGTAGTCTCTCATTCAATGCAATAGAAGTGTTTATGTAATCATGGTATTTGTGTGAATTGATCTTCCCTAGTCCTTGATACCTAACAATCTATGGTAGGAATCAATGTTTCAAATTTTGGGCTTGTTATAGGAATTGCATCTGTAATTGGAGGATCAGAATGATCCACTTCTTCATCACTGCTATAGCTTTCGTTTGATCAAATTAAGTTGCCATTCATGATAGTAGATTGCAAAATAATCTTTGGCCATCGAATGACACTCCATAATGAGTCTTGGTGAGATGAAGTATCCATTGTAGGAAAAGGTAGGACCACTTCTTTCAAACATTCCTCCACTAGTATGGATACATTTCCTTGCCCTATTTTTGTACCAAAATCCCCTTGAATTTATACATATACTTTAACCTATAATAAAAGCTATAATCAAACTTATAAGCTTAATACAATTATATTTATGAAATAAGCTATAATATAGTAGCATTAAAATAAGGTTTTATTAACTATAAGTTACTATAAGCTATATAGTTATAAATATATAATTTAAGTTACTATAAGTTATATAGTTATAGTTGTAGGTTAATATATAGGTTAATGTATATAATTTAAGTCACTATAGGTTATTTATAAACTTTAAATTATATAGGTTTATATATAAATAGGTTTGATTTATATAGCAATAGAAAGTTTATAAATAAGATATATAAAGTATAATTATAAACTATAAATAGACTTTAAGTTACTATAGTGAACCTATTAAACCTACCATAAGCCTATTTATATATATCTTTAAGTCTATTTATATAATCAAACCTATAGTTACTATAGTTAATCTATTAAACCTATAAGCCTATTTTTATATTATCTTTAAGTTACTATAGTTAACCTGTTAAACCTATAAGCCTATTTATATATATCTTTAAGCCTATTTATATAAACAAACCTATAAGCCTATTAATTATAAACTTTAAGCCTATATATATAACTATAAAAGCTATATTTTTATAATCAAACCTTTAAGCTTGTTGATTATAAATTTATATTACCTATTTAAAAAGGTATATTTAAATATGGGAAAGTAGGTTTGTATTACATAAGCGACATGGACGTCAAGGAAAATTTGAAAAAGAGCAAGATCATTTTAAATTCTTTAAGGGCGGGATAATTTGAATTTAAAATTGGGCGGGATAATTTGGATGCTCTACCACCTGCTAGAGCGGGAGAAATGCATTCTAGCTCTACCACATGGTAGAGCTAGAGTTGAAATGACTCTCCTTGCTTGAAATTGTACTTTCCTGCCTTCTCTCCATAATAGAAGAAGGTTCATTGCTCAATACATGCAAGCAACGAGCGTTCCAGATGCACCAAACGGTGATGCTGGCAATGGTCGAAAACATCTGGCAAAGAAGAGTTGATTCAAACATATACTCAAGATAGCATAAGAGAGCCTCCTATGAGCATGGATTGTGGGTTGGACCTGAGTTGCGAGCTATGCGTTTGATCTAGCTCTACCACATGGTCAAGCTAGACCTCAAATGCAATTCTAGCTCCACTACATGGTAGAGCTAGACCTCAAAGCATTCTAGCCCTATGATGTGGTCTAGGTTGGATACAACTCTACCACGTGGTAAAGCTAGATCAAATGCAATTCTAGCTTCTTGGTTCTTGTCATGTGAAGCAGATCTCTTCTTGGAGTAATTGATTTTGTTGATCTGCATGGTACACAACTAGATCGATGCATTATAGTTCAACCACATGGTAGAGCTAGATCGAATGTAATTGTAGCTCCTTGGTTCTCATCATGTGAAGTAGGTCTCTTCTTAGAGTAATTGGTTTTGTTGATCTGCATGGTACACAGCTAGATCCGGCTTGCTTGCCACACATTTGTCCATGCATGATTCGAATTTTATGCCTCTTCGGTGCCGTTTGGGCCACGGTTGGAAATTTCCGCCATTTGGCATGCTCGTTCATCTTTTTCAAGAACCCAGATTCGAATAGTTAGAAGTTGAGGATCCGGGACCCCATCAGAGAACGGACCACACGGACTTGTGCTAGGGAAGTTGCTCTATGTCCACATCACTCCGTGCATAGATTTGCGCATCGCAATCAATTCTCCCAACACGTCAAAGTTGGGTCCCAGCGAAGATAGCGCAAAATCGCCATAACAGAGTTTCGGATCCAAAAATGAGTCCGAATCGCATCTGAACACAACAAGAAAGATCCGGGTTGCTTGCCACACATTTGTCCATGCACGATACGAATTTCATGCCTCTTTGCCACCGTTTGGGCCACGGTTGGAAATTTTTGCCATTTGGCACGCTCGTGCATCTTTTTCAAGAACCCGGATTCGGACAGTTAGAAGTTGAGGATCCGGGACCCCATCAGAGAACGAAACACACGGACTTGTGCTAGGGAAGTTGCTCTATGTCCACATCACTCCGTGCATGGATTTGGACATCCTAATCAATTCTCGCAGCGCGTCAAAGTTGGGTCCCGCGAGACGAAGATAGTGCAAAATTGCCATAACAAAGTTTCGGGTCCGAAATGAGTCCGAATCGTATCTGAACACAACAAGAAAGATCCGGGTTGCTTGCCACACATTTTTCCATGCATGATTCAAATTTCATGCCTCTTTGGTGCCGTTTGTCCCACGGTTGGAAATTTTCACCATTTGCCACGCTCGTGCATCTTTTTCGAGAACTTGGATTCGAACAATTGGAAGTTGAGGATCTAGGACCCCATCAGAGAACGGACCACACGGACTTGTGCTAGGGAAGTTGTGTTGGAATTCATCTTCATACGCTGGCTACCATGTGTCGTTGACCTCTCGTTGAATATCCCATAAGCGAATGCGGCCTCCTCCAAGCTCAATATAAATAGAAATAAGGGGGCTCCTTCCCATTATCCCTCCACCTTTATGGTGGGTATAGGGATGAAGGGAGGGGGAGCCCCCGGCCGGTTGGGCCTTACGCGTCATCGTGTGTTTGTTCGGTTTCGCCTCTTTCAACATGGTATCAGAGCCTGTCGCCATCCTCTTCGTCGTCTGCTGCTGTTGCTGCCCCGTGTGTACAAGCCTGGCCATGGACAAGCCAAAAGTGTGCGCCTCTGAGCCTAAGCCCGCCAGTAGAACCTCTGAGCCAAGTCGTGTGTAGTCATGGGTCAAGCCGAAAATTGTGAGCCTCTGAACCCTAAACTCCTCGTGCCTCTGAGCCAAGTCCTGGTGTAGAGCCTTTGTCGTGATGGATGAGTGTCACCAGCATTCGATGACGGGAGGGTGTTGGAATTCATCTTCATACGCTGGCTGCCATGTGTCGTTGACCTCTCGTTGAATATCCCATAAGCGAATGCGGCCTCCTCCAAGCTCAATATAAATAGAAATAAGGGGGCTCCTTCCCATTATCCCTCCACCTTTATGGTGGGTATAGGGATGAAGGGAGGGGGAGCCCCCGGCCGGTTGGGCCTTACGCGTCATCGTGTGTTTGTTCGGTTGCGCCTCTTTCAACAAGTTGCTCTATGTCCACATCACTCTGTGCATGGATTTGGGCATCGCAATCACTTCTCCCAGCGCGTCAAAGTTGGGTCCTGGGACGAAGATAGTGCAAAATCGCCAAACAGAGTTTCGGATTTGAAATGATTCCGAATCGCATCATCTGAACACAACAAGAAAGATCCCGGTTGCTTGCCACACATTTATCCATGCATGATTCAAATTTCATGCCTCTTCGGTGCCGTTTCGGCCACGGTTAGAAATTCCCGCCATTTGGCACGCTCGTGCATCTTTTTCGAGAACCCGGATTCGGACAGTTAGAAGTTGAGGATCCGGGACCCCATCAGAGAATGGACCACACGGACTTGTGCTAGGGAAGTTTCTCTATGTCCACATCACTCTGTGCATGGATTTGGGCATCGCAATCACTTCTCCGAGTGCGTCAAAGTTAAGTCCCAATGAAGATAGTGCAAAATCGCCATAACAGGGTTTCGGATCCGAAATACGTCTGAACCCGGATTCAGACAGTTAGAAGTTGAGGATCCGGGACCCCATCAGAGAACGGACCACACGGACTTGTGCTAGGGAAGTTTCTCTATGTCCACATCACTCCGTGCATGGATTTGGGCATCACAATCACTTCTCTCACCGCGTCAAAGTTGGGTCGTCCCGGCGAAGATAGTGCAAAATTGCCCATAACAGAGTTTCGGATCCGAAATGAGTCTGAATCGCATCTGAACACAACAAGAAAAATCCGGGTTGCTTGCCACACATTTGTCCATGCATGATTCGAATTTCATGCCTCTTCGGCGCCGTTTGGGCCACGGTTGGAAATTTCTGCTATTTGGCACGCTCGTGCATCTTTTTCGAGATCCGAATTCGGACAGTTAGAAGTTGAGGATCCGGGACCCCATCAGAGAACGGAATACACGGACTTGTGCTAGGGAAGTTGCTCTATGTCCACATCACTCCGTGCATGGATTTGGGCATCGCAATCAGTTTTCCCAGCACGTCAAAGTTGGGTCCCGACGAAGATAACAGAGTTTCAAGTCCGAAATGAGTCCTAATCGCATCAGAGCTGTATCCAACCTAGAACTCAAATGGAATTCTAGCTCCACCACATGGTAGAGCTAGACCTCAAAGCATTCTAGCTCTACAATGTGGTCTAGGTTGGATACAGCTCTACCACCTGGTAGAGCTAGATCAAATGCAATTCTAGCTTCTTGGTTCATGTCATGTGAAGTAGATCTCTTCTTGGAGTAATTGATTTTGTTGATCTGCATGGTACACAGCTAGGTCGATGCATTCTAGCTCCACCACATGGTAGAGCTAGATCGAATGCAATTGTAGCTCCTTGGTTCTCGTCATGTGAAGTAGGTCTCTTCTTAGAGTAATTGGTTTTGTTGATCTGCATGGTACATAGCTAGATCCGGGTTGCTTGCCACACATTTGTCCATGCATGATTCGAATTTCATGCCTCTTTGGTGCCCTTTGGGCCACGGTTAGAAATTTCTTCCATTTGGCACGCTCGTGCATCTTTTTCGAGAACCCGGATTCAAACAGTTAGAAGTTGAAAATCCGGGACCCCATCAGAGAATGGACAACATGGCCTTATGCTAGGGAAGTTGCTCTATGTCCACATCATTCCATGCATGAATTTGGGCATCACAATCAATTCTCCCAGCGCGTCAAAAATGGGTCCCGGAGAAGATAGTGCAAAATCGCCATAACAGAGTTTCGGATCCGAAATGAGTCGGAATCGCATCTGAACACAACAAGAAAGATTCGGGTTGCTTGCCACACATTTTTCCATGCATGATTTGATTTTCATGCCTCTTCGGCATCGTTTGGGCCACCGTTGGAAATTTCCGCCATTTAGCACGCTCGTGCATCTTTTTCGAGAACCCGGATTTGGACAGCTAGAAGTTGAGGATCCGGGACCCCATCAGAGAACGGACCACACTAAGTTGTGCTAGGGAAGTTGCTTTATGTCCACATCACTCTGTGCATGGATTTGGGCATCACAATCAATTCTCCTAGCGCATCAAAGTTGGGTCCCGGCGAAGATAGTGCAAAATCACCATAATAGAGTTTCGGATCCGAAATGAGTCCGAATCGCATCTGAACACAACAAGAAAGATCCGGGTTGCTTGCCACACACATTTGTCCATGCATGATTCGAATTTGATGCCTCTTCGGTGCCGTTTGGCCCACAGTTGGAAATTTTCCCCATTTGCCACGCTCGTGCATCTTTTTCGAGAACTCGGATTCGGACAGTTAGAAGTTGAGGATCTGGGACCCCATCAGAGAACGGACCACACGGACTTGTGCTAGGAAAGTTGCTCTATGTCCACATCACTCCGTGCATGGATTTGGGCATTGCAATCACTTCTCCCAACGCATCAAAGTTGGGTCCCGCCGAAGATAGTGCAAAATTGCCATAACAGAGTTTCGGATCCGAAATGAGTCCGAATCGCATCTGAACACAACAAGAAAGATCCGCGTTGCTTGCCACACATTTGTCCATGCATGATTCAAATTTCATGCCTCTTCGGCGCTGTTTGGGCCACGGTTAGAAATTCCTGCCATTTGGCACACTGGTGCATCTTTTTCAAGAACCCGGATTTGGACAGTTAGAAGTTCAGGATCCGGGACCCCATCAGAGAACGGACCACACAGACTTGTGCTAGGGAAGTTTCTCTATGTCCACATCAGCCCGTGCATGGATTTGGGCATCGCAATCACTTCTCCTAGTGCGTTAAAGTTGAGTCCCGGTGAAGATAGTGCAAAATTGCTATAACAGGGTTTCGGATCCAAAATGAGTCCAAACCCGGATTCGGACAGTTAGAAGTTCAGGATGCAGGACCCCATCAAAGAACGGACCACACGGACTTGTGCTAGGGAAGTTGCTCTATGTCCACATCACTCGGTGCATGGATTTGGGCATCGCAATCACTTCTCCCACCGCGTCAAAAGTTGGGTCATCCCGGCGAAGATAGTGTAAAATCGCCCATAACAGAGTTTCGGATCAAAAATGAGTCTGAATCGCATCTGAATACAACAAGAAAGATTCGGGTTGCTTGCCACACATTTGTCCATGCATGATTCGAATTTCCTGCCTCTTCGGTGCCGTTTGGGCCACGGTTGGAAATTTTCGCCAAGTCAGTAAAGAAAGTCAGAGGATTCCTAGGGTTAACCGGATGGTATAGGATCTTTATACCTAGGTATGCTCAGATAGCATCCCCCTTAACTAACCTTCTCAAGAAGAGTACACTTTTTCAGTGGATTGCAATGTGTTAGTGTGTCTTTGACAAGCTAAAGACAGCCTTATTAACCAACCCTGTCCTTAAATTGCTAGATTTTACCAAACACTTTGAGGTAGTTACTGATGCCAATGGGTTTGCCTTAGGCAGTGCTCTGATGCAGGAAGGCCATGCAGTGGCCTATGAATCTAGAAAACTCAAAACACATGAGAGAAATTATGCCGTCCAACCCTGTCCTTAAATTACCAGACTTTACCAAACCCTTTGAGGTAGTTTTACTGATGCCAATGGGTTTCCCTTAGGCGGTGCTCTGATGCAGGAAGGCCATGCAGTGGCCTATGAATCCAGAAAACTCAAAACACATGAGAGAAATTATGCCGTCCATGACTTGGAGTTACTCTCAGTAGTGTATGCTTTGAAGTTGTGGAGACATTATCTTTTGGGACAAAGGTTCACCTTGATGATAGATCATCAAAGTCTGAAGTGGATCTTCACCCAAAGGGATCTCAACATGTGTCAAAGGAGATGAATGCAAATCCTGCAAGAATTTGATTTTGAATTAAATTATCGGTCGGGGAAAGAAAATGTGGTTGCAGATGCGCTCAGCAGAAAAGCCTCCTTGCTTGCAATAACAGTGGTGTCAAATCCATTGATCAATGAAGCAAAGGAGAAAATCTTGCATGACAAATTCTTTGCCCCTATTGCTACACTTTTGATTTAGGAAAGCAAGACTCCTCAGGAAATGAGTCAAGTTCTTGGATACAAACTAGATGAAGGATGCATGTATTATAATAATCGGCCAATGATGAGGGAATAAAGGGAAGAATTCTGAGAGAAGCCCATGATAGCCTGATAGCTGGACATCCAGGATTTATAAAAACCTATATGTCTGTGAAGAAAAGCTTCTTCTGACCAGGACTCTCTCAAAAAGGATGTACTTGATCATGTGCGCAAATGCTTGATGTGCCAAAGAGTCAAGGCAGAGAGAGTCAAGATGCCAGGAAAACTGCGGCCTCTAGACATTCCACAGATGAAGTGGGAATGCATCAGTATGGACTTTGTTACTGGATTACCTTTAGTGCAATCGGGTTACAACTCCAGTTTTGTGGTAGTTGACAGGCTAACCAAAGTTGCCCATATGATTCCAGTGAAAGAAACATACTCTGCACAGTGGATGTTGCCAGAGTTTTCCTTAAGGAGACCTTCAAATTGCATGGTTTACCCATAGGAGGATAGTAAGTGATAGAGATCCCAAATTCACATCGAAATTCTGGACTGCATTCTTTGAAGCAGTAGGAACTTTCTTGGATCTCAGCACAGCCTATCACCCCGAAACAGATGGCCAGACGAAAAGGGTGAATCACATAATAGAAGATATCCTTCGATCATGCTACGCGACAGGGAACCCAAGAAGTGGTTAAGTCATTTGCATCTAGTCAAATTCGCTTACAATGCTTCTTATCATCGGAGCATTGGGATGAGTCCTTTCAAAGCTTTGTATGGAAAAGATTGCCTTACACCGTTGACTTGGTCTAACCCATTGATCAGAGTCGAAATGTCCAGACAAATGCTTGATGACATGGACCAGCAATGCAATCAATCCGTAAAGATATAAAGGCAACCCAAGATAGACAAAAGCATTATGCAGATAAAAAGAGGTCAGAGAGAGAGTTTGAAGAGTCAGATATGGTCTTCATTCGAGTACGACCAGAAAGAAGCTCCTTATCCTTAGGGAAGTACAAGAAGCTCTCTCCCAGATACTGTGGGCCATATGCTGTCATAAAGAAAGTGGGCGATCTAGCCTACAAAATTCTTCTGCCTCCCCATCTCAAGGTACATGATGTATTCCATGTCAGTTTGCTTAAGAAATATGTACCTAGCCCGAGTCACATGCTTGATGATGAACAATTAATCTCTCTAACTGAAGGCCAGATGGTACTTCAACCTAAGGAAATCCTTGATGTTCGGGAGAACATTCTCAGGAGCAAAGTCCTCAGATAATTCTTAGTAAAGTGGAAGTTCTTCCTTCTAGAAGACGCCACCTAGGAGAAAGAAGAAGAGTTGGCGATGAAGGATTATCCCCACTTTGCAAAATGAGGACATCTCGCATTTTTCAAGTGGAAGAGGATGTAAGATTCCTCCTCCGGCTGAATATTGATCAAGCCTCTACTTCAATCCCTTGTAATCATTCTATGTTTTTGAATACAAGAAAATATTATTTTTCCTTGCTTTCCCTAGTGAGATAAAAATTTCTAGAGAGAGGTAAATCAATATTGGGAGCCATGCGCTACTTCTCACACATTGCTTTGTGCTCTCCTTGAGATGTAACACAAACATACTTTGTTGTGTGGGCAACCATTCTCTTCTCCCAATGAAATAGGCAAGACCTCTCCCTATCAAACAAGATGTTTTTTCCACCATTAAACACATGTCAAACTGCATTCCAGTTAGCCTAACCCTCGTCTGCCCATGAAACCATAGAAATTTTCCCTCTAACAAATTATGGTTAGCCATCACTTCATTAATGCATTCCCAGAATAGACATTGGGCCTAACAAATTATGGTTAGCCATCACTTCATTAATGCATTCCCAGAATAGACATTGGGCCTCCATATCCTCCTCTTTTATTTCACATGTCACAATGGTGAGAAGATCATGTATGTTGCATGAAAACGATAGTCATTTAAGGAGAGAGAGAGAGAGAGAGAGAGAGAGAGAGAGAGTGTTTGATCGAGACATTAAAATAATAACAATTGTGCTTAAAGTAGTTATTCTTATGCTTAAAATAAAAGTTCTAGTGCTCAAAAAATAAATTTTTATTCCTTTTTAAAGTTATAAAAACAGTAGAGATTACCATGTTCCAATACTCTTCTTATACACACATCCCATAGCATTCTCCCCTTATATCTTCATATTTCAATGGAGTCCTTGTGAACTCCTTGGTTATGGCTTCATTTAGTAATCCCTCTAATAACACTACATTTGCAACCATCTTAAGTAAATCTCTTCAATCTTTCATGTAACTCAAAGAAAAGGTACCTAGATTGGATGTCATTTGGAAGCATGTACAACAACGTCTGAAATATATGAGTTCTACAAGAAGCTCAAAACATGCCAAGCAGTAGACCTGGCAGACAAGAATATTGTAGAGGTGAAAGAACCTTCATCCATTAGGATATGGAGAGTTTTTGACATCATTTAAGAGGCAAAGGAGGATCCTCTTAGAGTTGAAGTCGCCACCTTCATGAATTCACAAGTTAGGGTAGATGGAAAAGGCCAAGATGATAGTTGAGGCCCAAAATGCTTTCAAAAGGTGTCTTTGTAAAGAAGTACAAATGATCGTGTCATGTCATAGATGTTTGTCATGTAATGTTGTGGCCCTGTAAGTTTACTAGGGAATATAATGAAAGTTTAAGATCATAATATGGTGACTTTGTAAACAAGTTACAATATAGTTGCATTGATAGTTCTAAATGAGTTGCAATGTGTATAGCGCTCTTGTATGCATCTACTTCTCTCCTTTATTGTCGCCATGAGTCACAATGTGTGAGACAGTAGAGGGAGAGAAGAGTAGAGAGAGAAGCCATTCGCCTAAACACCAAAAAGTGCTCGTCGCTAAAAAATGCTTGCCAAAAAGATATACCCTTGCAAGCTATATGTATACATATTTATGCACAGAGTTTTATGCAGAGACTTTCAAGCTTTATGCATAGCCTTCTTGCAAGCTCTATGCTAGGGTTGGAAGCTTATGCATTGGTTGCTGCAAGCTCTTTGTATGGAGCTTTGCGCATAGGATTGCAAGATTTATGCATGGCCTTCTTGAAATCTCTATGCATAGGCTTTATACATAGATATTTATGCATAGGATTACAAGATTATGCATAGAGATTTATGTATATGCTTGCAAGATTTATGCATAGCCTTCTTGCGTGCTCTATGCATAGGCTTGCAAGATTTATGCATAAAGTTGTAGACATACGCTTTCAAGTTTTATGCATGGCCTACTTCCAAGCTCTATGTATAGGCTTTATGCAAAGAGATTTATGCATAGGAAAGCTTATGCATAAATCTTGTATACGCTTGCAAGATATATGCATAAAGCTTATGTTTAATTATTTAATTACTTTGTTTATACAAGATCTCATCCCAGCATCAAAACCCATGTAGACGTCATCTATTACATCAAAATGATCAAAAGCAGGGCTATTGTAAACTGCACCCTACATGGTTGTGCTGCCAGTTGGACCTGGTCTGTAGATGGGTCCAAACATCTTAGTTTTTCCTAGATCTTCACTTAGAGGTGATTGTCCAACATATCTAATATGACCTGCTGAAGTCAATTCGTCCAGAACTATCCTGGTCTAATTTTGGGAAGCAGGCTAAAATAACAACTTTGCCTTATGTGAACTATGCACAATTTGACCCGCACCCATCTATACATTTGGTTTTACATGTGTGCCACCTGTCAAACTTAGTCGTGAGCTTGACTCAAGTCTTTCAAAACATGGAGGCACTTCACTTGACACATTTATCACATCTCCTAACCCATAGCTCGTGTTACTGCTTGTACTTGCATCATAAGGCCCACTAGCTTTATGTATATGCTTGCAAGATTTATGCATTGCTTTCTTGCAAGCTCTATGGATAGGCTTTATACATAGGCTTGCAAGATTTATGCTTAGAGATTTAGGCATAGGCTTTCAAGCTTTATGCATAGCTTGCTTCCAAGCTCTATGTATAGGCTTTATGCATAAGATTGCAAGCTCTACGCATATGCTTGCATAAAGCTTATGTTTAATTATCTAAATGCTTTATTTAATCTTTCTAATCCTCTCCTTTGTCTTCACAAAAGGTACGCTCCCTTTTCCTTTTAATTGCTAATGCAAGTTGTATGTTTATAGCACCCTTGGGTGCTCGGTTTAGGTTTATCTGAGGTTTACCTCTATGCATAGCTCTATGTGTAGAGCTCAACGTGTAGGTGAGCTACACATAGAGCTTTATACATAAGGCTCTATACGTAGGCTACATGGGTAGAGCTTTATGCATAAGGATCTATTCCCATGCTTTATGAATAGAATCTATGTGTGGGCTCTATGTATAGAGCTTTATGCATAAGGCTCTATGTGTAGGCTCAATGCCCATGCTTTATGCATAGGGCCTATGCATAAGGCTCTAAGCATAGGCCCTACATATAGCTCTAGCTTTATGCACAAGACTCTATGCGTACACTCTATGTCTAGAGATTTATGCTTAAGGCTCTATGCTCATGCTTTATGCATAGGGCTCTATGTGTAGGCTCTATGCATAGAGCTTTATACATAAGGCTCTTTGCATAGGCTCTATGCATAGAGTTTTATGCATAAGGCTCTATGCATAGGCTCTATGTATAAGCTTCTTGCATAAAGCCTTTATTAATAGCTATTTATGATTTTTTAATGCTTCAATAAATTAACTCTTATGCATGTATTTGGGCTGGGTTATATGTATAGGTAATGTCGATTGACCTATCATAGGACCGAGATGTCGCAAATCTACTTTATATAATCACCCAACGATATGGGCATCACGCATGGACTCACTTCTCTCACAAACACAAGTATGGTTTGAGAAAACCTTTCCACATATAGAGTTTATCCTTTATGCATTTTGTAAGTCAATTCATTTAATCTTATATGCACGCCACTAAACCATCCAAGCAATCATCTCCATATCGGAAATCTACCCCATATGGCGAGTCGTCTCCATGGGGGCAGTCCACTTCTTTGATAGGCGTAGGTCCGAGTGGTACAGGCCCATCACACTATGGTCGAGATGAGCCTACACCACCAACGTTGACTAGACCCACCCTTGCTCCCTCATGTCAATATTCCCTCATGTTCGTATTTTAGAAAACCGATGGACTCTTTTTCACGACATGAAGTAGACTTCACGGATTTTATAAATTTTAAATTATTTATTTATTATTATTATTTTTTCGATGGACCCCTTTTCATGCCGTGATGTGGACTTCACGCATTTTAAAAATTTTGATTTTATTTTTTGGTCACGTGAACGAAGGGTCTCACGTCGTGAACCCTAATCGGTTCAAACCATGAATGATACTTCAACGAAAAAATTAAATTCTTTTTTTTTGGGCACAGGCTCCTCGGGCGTGAACCCTTAAGGTGTGAAGTTACAGAAATGGTTCACGACGTGAACCATTTTTTGATTTTTTTTTCCAACGGACCCCTTTTCACGCGGTGAAGCGGACTTCACGGATTTTATAATTTTTTATTTTGATTTATTTATCTTTTTTCCTACAGACCCCTTTTGACATCAATCGTGAAGCGAACTTCACGGATTTTATAAATTTTGAGTTTTTTTTTGGTTGCATGAATATAGGGTCTCGCTTCACGCCATGAATCGGACTTTACAAAAAAAAATTAAATTCATTTTTTTTGGTCGCGTGAACAAAGGGTCTCACATCGTGAACACTTTTATCAGTTCACAGTGTGAACCAAACTTCATGAAAAAATTGAATTCGTTCTTTTTTTTGGTCGTGTGAACGAAGGGTCTCACGCCGTGAACCAAACTTTACGAAAAAATTAAATTGGTTTTTTTTTTGGTCTCATAAACAAAGGCGTGAACCCTTATCGGTTCATGCCGTGAACTAGACTACACGGAAAAATTAAATTCTTTTTCTTTGGCATGGACTCCTAGGGCGTGAACCCTTAAGCTGTGAAGTTGGAAAATTGGTTCACGACGTGAACCATTCTTTTTTATAAGTCTACTGGGAAATACGAATTTATCCTTTTGGGGGGGATTTTTTTGAATTAAAAGTTAAGGAGATATGGGCATTTTTCCAAAAAGGTAAGTGGGAATCAGAAAAGGCAACCTTTTTAAGACACCCCTTTTTACAGCCTTCATAAATGACTCCCAAAATGGACAATTTGACAACTCATGAGCATCTACTCATTGAATTCTCATTAGCCTTAATGAGTTATGTAAAAATTTGTATAATTAAGACTTATTTCCAATCTCTTTGCACGGAAATACAAGGCTAAAAATGAAATTTGCAAGAGTCCCGCTTCAAATTAGTACTTGATAAAATTTAGCCAATCAAATAAGGACAACTCTTCAATCTATCGTATTTTAGAACCCAGCGAATCAAATAAGGACAACTCTTCAATCTATCGTATTTTAGAACCCACCGAAAATCTATAGTATTTTAATACCCAAAATCTACCGGATTTTAGTATCCAAAATGCATACTATATATGCTAGTTCTATCCTAAAATAGGTGATAAATGATGGTAAAGCTGCGTCAATCTTATAATTTTTTGAATTATGCTTAGATTAACAGGAGCGTCTCAGCTAGGGCTTTCATGCCTTGGACGGAGAATAAAGAGTCCGTAAAATACCACACCCTTTGCATTCATTTGGGGCCAACGACATCGAAACAAAAACGACATCGCATGTGCAATGCTTTTCAACTCCTAATTATTATTGTCATATGCGCAATGCTTCAAAACAAGTTGAATATATTCAACTATATTCAACTTGCATTAGTTTGACCCTACACCACGTTGAGTTTGCTCATTTTTTAAAAAAATTTGATCTATAACAATTGTCTTCTGATTAAATAACCCGAATTTTACATTTTATAGGCTTGTTTGGTATACTAGCCTTTGTTGGGAGCCCCCTTTTGTATGTAGTTGTATATAAACCTTTGTTTTTAGATGCCTTTTATGTGTCGAGGACAATATTACAAGTGATATATCAGACAAGTCATTTAAACGTCACTTTTTGGGATGCTAAAACATCATAAATTTTACCTCTCACATGAGTTATGCATGAGCTCTCATGAGCTATGCATAAGGAGAGCTCTGTTGCATAAGCTCTTATGAGCTATGCATAAAAAAAGCTTTCTTGCATAAGCTCTCATGAGCTATACATAAAGAGAGCTAACTTCTTTAAACTAAACTAAACTAGACCCTTTAGGGCATCCCCACTCTAGCTAGCTCTTGAGGTAAGCTTCAATCCTAAACCCAATGCTTTTTATTTTATGGTTTTATGCTTTTTTTCATATCTTTATTCTATGTTTTATGCTTTCTATGCTGCATGCCTTCTATGTTTATTATGCGTACATTACATGATTCTAATAAGAAAATATAGAGCTACGTGTGCCTCATTTGTGCATACATAGAGAATACATAGCTAAATACAAAGAGCATACATAGCTCTATGTATGCATGAATTGATCTCCACTACTTTGCTCACTTTTGTTAGCTCGTAAAAAACTATTAAGAAGTTCTTATCTTTCCACATGGTCCTTATATTTATGCATGCATCGAACAAAGATCGCAGGCAGCAAGACATTACACATGAAGGAGGAGTAGATATCCTTATGGTCTTTATAAGTATATTACCTCAAATTGGTTTTTTTTAAAGTATGTCATAATAACTAAAAATTAATGTTCATTCAAGTGTATGTATGTAGGACCACCCCTCTACAATGAGTTTGCATTACAATGAGAAGCATGAGTCTTTGAAAGGCACATGAAAAAGGATAGATTATTACAGAGGCCCTCCTTGGAAAGCATAACAAGTAAGTCTTAATCCTAGAAACTCTTTGTTTTTCTAAACTATGTTTTACCATATTAGTTTTGTTGTATTTTAATATCATGTTACAATGAACCCACTGGCCATGTGCAACCAAAAACTAATGAAGATATCTAGTCTCAAAATTATTCTCTCCCACTTTGTAACTTATCATATAATTTTAGATAATATTATATTTTTATCATAATGTTTTATGGTTATGTACCTTTTTTTATAGTTTGCTTTTTTGTTATACATTTATTATATTTTTATGATTATGTTGCATACTTATATATTTGTGCTTATGTTGCACGTTTGTATGTTTAGGTCTTCATCTATCTTTTATGGCCTCTATTCTCTCTTTCCATACACTCTTTAGGTTTTAGCCATTTTTTTATGTCTGTAGGTTTTTAATATTTATGACACTAGAATGATAATAATAATAGGGGTGAAATGGGAGAGAAACCTCTCCCCCATTCTGCCTTTAATTTTTTTGTTACAGCTTCTCCCAAATAGGACTATATAAGAGATTGTACGAGAAACATCTCTCCCATTCTTCCCTTATTTTTTTGTTGTGGCCTACAATGCACCTATATACACTATGCACGTGGCTATATGTGAGGCTATATATAAGGCTATACAAGTGGCTATACAGGAGGCTACAGTTATTCTTGTATGATTGTGCACACACACACACACACACAAACACACACACACACACACACACAATCTCAACTTTATCTCAAGATAAACAAAAATGTAGCATGAGCTTAAATGTTTTAGAAAGTCACGCTTTGCATATATTATCACCTCTATAATACTTGAGATAATTTATTCTCTACTTAAATTCTACACTTAAGATGCGTAGTCTTAACTTCTAGTATAAATGGACATTACATAAATCTACATCCTTTGTTCTCGTTGAAAGAATAACACGTGTTTCAATGGATTTTTTGTGTAAAGAAAGAACATACTTTAAATTATGCAAAGCCCTCGTATAATGATAAGTTGAGGGATGTTAATTGTGAAAATACAGACTAGGCCTCCAACAAGGGCAAGGACTAGAGATCCATCCATGAGTCAAGGATGCATGTAGAAGTGTTGAAGCTAGTGTTTTTGACATCCTCTAAGAGGAAGTCCTCTTGGGTGAGAAGCGGGGCATTATATTCAACTTGGACATCATTGTCAATGTGGTTGGTCTTTACCCACATTAAATCTGGCATTGCCATCACATCATTAGAAGGTGATGGCAAAGGTGTATGAGAAACATGAGGAAAAGGTTGCAATAGTAGAGGTGGTATTAAGGGAGTTTGAGAATCATGAGTATTCAAGCAAGGCATTATGCTATTTTCAATGTTTTGGTTTAACAGAGAGGGTAGCCCTTGTTGAGTAAAGGGTATGTTGCTAGATGCTAAACTTAGGGGTGTTTGATTCTCTTTTGAGATTGTAGATAATGCCTCATGGAGTTTTTGTAAGTCGGAAAGAGAAAAATCATGTAAGGGTTGCATGAAACTGGTGTTCTTTGTATTGGTTTGCTGTTCTGATATTTCACGTGAGGATGTGTTTGGCTCATCATGCACTCTGGCACAATGGTGGTCAACCTCCCAACCCCCACTCATTAAGCTCTGATTAGCTGCAAGATCTACATTCAATGATTCATTTGAAGTACTCATCTTACTCCGCAGCCAAGAAGTTTCAATTCGCTCTTCTTCATTAAGCTCATGATAATTAGTCATTAAGTGCAAAGAATTATAAGTTAATCTGTTGTGTTTGATCAATCGTCGTTTCTTGATGGTGGAGTTCCAAAAATTCTTAATCTCATTGTCAGTGCGGCCTGGCAAGTAAGATGCTATGCGTGACCATCTGCACATATGACACATATTACCTTAAAAACTCAAATGACTTTAAAAATAAGATATAATTATAAGAGGATTAGTTAGTTAACCTGTTTCCGATAAGGCTTTGAAGGTGGATGATGAGATTCACTTCGTAAGGGTTGAATGTCCCACGCTTAAGATCAGGCCGGAGATAGTTTATCCATCTCAATCTACAGCTCTTCCCGCAACGTTGGAGTCCTGTAGATTTACCATCATCTAATTCGTATTACAACAACTTAGAAAATCATACACATCGCATCAATCTACATCACTCTTATCTTAACAAATTCTTAACAAGGTATAAAGGAAGGCTAGTCAATATAGTACCGTGTCTTAATAGTATATAGTGTTCTTTGTCTAGAGACAATAATGCTTGATTTGTCAAATTACATTGGCAACTCACATCACATGTTAACCGTATTTAATGTAGGTAGGTATGACCGTAAGCACTTGTTTGGGATACTTATGAGCCACATGAGACCCCCCGAGAGTCTAAAGGTTTTGAATCACCAACATCCTTCATTGGATGTCCTTGTTTGCAAAAATGGATGAGAATACTAGCTTGGACTTGCCATTTAAAAAAAACGCTAAAGACTTATTGGATTATTTCTACTCAAAAAGACTCTTATTTAGGGTGGGGAACTAATGGGGGATGAGTGACCAAAGTTGTGGTCTCAAGGACAAGACATAGTTCTAAATCTTCATTTAAAGTTTGGGTGCTAAATATTCTTAGAAAGTCTATCCTTGGGTTGCATAGTGCAAAAAAGTACAAAGTGGAGAACGATTCTTAGAAAGTCTGTCCTTGGGTTGCATAGTGGAGAAAAGTACAAAGTGGAGAACGATTCTTAGAAAGACTGTCCTTGGGTTGCATAGTGCAGAAAAGTTTGTCCTAAGGTTGCCAAGTGGCGAAGAGTACAAAGTCATGTGGATGAATACTTGATTATTCTCAAAGAAAATCTTGACAAGATATTCCTCTCCCTCTCCCTCTCCCTCTCTCTCTCTCAATGGGCAAGGGGCAAATTATGTGATGCATGTGGTTGTTAACTTGTGTCAACAAAGGGGTTGTTAAGGGTTAATAAGGTATAGTTCTGGAGGACAAAGGTAGAGAAGAGAGGGAGGGAAAAGGTGGGGAAGAGCGGGGCCATGGAAACTAGACTTTGTGAAAATCTCAATGTGATTCACCAAAACACAACAATCTCAATGTGAACCAATATCGATTCAAGAAAAACAATCCCAATGTGAACCAAAACACATTACACATAAGATAATATTAACCATACATTGCATTATACACAAATAGATCAGCTAGTGTCTAGCAAAGACAACAATATAATTACACAAAGCCAATATAACGTAAGATATTGACAACAATATGGAATATAGCAAACAAGTGAGGCTAATGCTAAAAATATTACAAAACACATACCCACTGATTTGATGACAAAGCAATATTATTAATCTTTTAAGTTCAAGCGTGATTTGTGTATCATTGAAACTAGAGAAGTGGGGAAGCTGTCATCAAATGGTGCACACATGCATTTTGTAAAGCTGTCATCAGATGCATGCATAAAGACGAGCAACAAAAAATGAAGCATGTTTACTATAAGCTAGTTTTCTCATGGCTAGGTTGGAGCTAGTTTGGGGTAAGCAATCTTGAGGGGATTTTGTGAGTTAAAATGTAGTGTGGGGTTAAGACTTGATTAATTTGAAAAATCATCTACGTTTCGGATATATTTCGGCCGTAGCATTAATTCGATGGAAAAGCTGGCTAATTAGTGAAGATATCCAGTTGCATGGCCGCAGATAGACTGCAAATCCATGCCTACTAGTGAAGATTAGTGAGGTGAATGTTCATAATTAGACGATAGATAATTTATAAATCGATGCGAAGGTTAGTGTAATCAGGATGCAGTAGATAGATAGATAGACTGTTAATGCCCATAATTAGACGATAGATAGTTTATAATGATCAGAATGCACTAATTACCGGCTTGCTGCGGAATCCAGCTCCAGCAGGCGACGCCGTGCTGGCGAATGAAGTGCACGAGCCGCTCGTCTTCCTCCGGAGACCACAACCCTTTCCTTAGCTTCTTCTGGTCTTGACAGCACGTGTGAGAACTTCTATTACGCGGCATCTCTGCACACTAATCACGCTGAAGCTTGCGCGGTCCCTGCGTTCTTTATAATAGTATTGCTCGCGTGCGATCCCCACCTCCTTTAATATATTACTTGACGAAAACAATCACAGCTCAACTGCTTTCATTTATTGGATTCTTTTAGTTTTCCCGTCCCCCTCCCCAAAAGCACAATGGAATCCTTGATGGTAAGAAGTTTCTCCCTTGTGGTGGATCCCATGAGTGTGATGGTGGAATATGAATGCAGTGGTATAATTTACTCTCCCATGTGTGTGATGGTGTAGAAATAGATGAATGCAGTGGTATAATTTACTCTCCAAAAAAGTTACTTTTAGAGTGTCTGGGACAAACTTGTGATGTGTCGCATGGTTAAGACACCCATAATGTATGAATAATAGAAATCCTTGTGGGATGAAGTTACCATGGTATGGTGTCTAGAAGTTTCTCACTTGTGGTAGATCCCATGAGTGTGATGGTGGAATATGAATCTGTAGAAATAGATGAATGCAGTGGTATAATTTACTCGGTATAATCTAGAGTGTCTGGGACAAACTTGTGATGGGTCGCATGGTCCTATGTCCTCCATACGGAGGGAGGGTGGGAGTGTTGTCAATTTATACATACGTAAAACAACAATTTATACATAGGGAGGGAGGATGGGTGGAGGGAGGTGTTGTCAATTTATACATATGTAAAACATCACCTTAGTGTACACATGGGCGTTATTTTAATTTAGCAATGTACATTCAATACACATGCAAGAGGAGATTTAAAAAATAGATATTTTATATAACTTTATTTTGTGGATGTACAACAATTTATATAAAATAGATATTTTATATAAAATAGATATTTTATATAACTTTATTTTGTGGATGTACAACAATTTATATAAAATAGATATTTTATATAAAATAGATATTTTATATAACTTTATTTTGTGGATGTACAACAATTTCAGCTCAAAATCTAAGCAACAAAACAAAGGTAAATAAATTTTCATTAAAAAACATAAATATTGAAAATGGGGTTATTGTAAATACAAGCTGCATATAAGTGCTATATGGGTTTTTTTCAAAGTGACTCCCCATACCTCATGTCTTGTTGCCATGTAGAGGTTTGTACATGGTACAAGAGCCAAGCACTCTATAAAGCTCTTTATTCAAAAAAACAAGAGTGCTCAAGTAAAGGGGCAGTGTTTAGGCACCCACAACATGTGAATGATGGACATGCATTGTGAGATAAAGAAAGTTTGCTGTGTATTAGGTAGCTTCATACGTATCCTCGAAGAAATCGCATAAGTGTGTTATGCGGGAGTATGAATCACTGTAAGAGAATGTCCCACACTAATTTATTGTGAAGTGTGGTGGAAAAAATAAAAATTGATGAAGAAAAAACAAGGCCATGAAAAAGTGGCACAAATTTTAGTATGTGGCATGTCATTTTTTTCAATTTTAGTTGTAGTGTGGGGACATGGCCCACCAAGCCATCCTCATCCCCTTATTGGAAAGAATCCTCCATTATATAAGAGTCAATGTAAAAAATAAGACACTAATCAAATAGTATAAGTATAGATGGGTTGGCGAATGTTTTTATATATGAACCTATAGGTTTTACAAACTTATGGGTTGACGAATTTTTAAATTTTTCTATCTTATATGGTAGTATATAGTGTACTTTTGAAGAATTTGTCTCCAGAACCTACTAAAACTAGAAAATTTTAACGATTTTTGCCTTAAAATAAGTTTCTAGTGAAATACCCTGACAATAAGTTTCTAGTGAAATAGCCTGACAATATGAAAGAGCCCTCTAAAATAGCTCTTGAAAAACACTATTAAGGTGAAAAGGTGACTGGGTGGTAGTTGCAACTTCGCAGGAGCTGCCTTCCATCAAGGTTTACGCCATGATTAAAGCATAGTCGCATGCAGGTGTGGTTTTGGTAAATTAAGGTGGCGACCCTCTCAAGTAGTTGTCTGCGTCAATCTTATAAAGTAGTCCTCTTAGATCATAAGCTGCGTCAATCTTATAATTTTTCGGATTATGCTTAGATTAACAGTAGCGTCTCTCTCTCACTCTCACTCTCTCATGCCAAACCCTTTGCACGGATTTGGGGCCAACAAACTTGAAAAGGATTTTCCACCGAAACGCCAACAACACTCCGTATTGTCATATGCGCCAACTCCTAATTATTGTCATATATCTGCGCAGTGCTTTTCAAGTCCTAATTATTATTCATTGCTCAAATTTTTAAATTTATACTGAAAATAGTCTTTTGATTAAAGAACCCAAACTTTACATTTTATAGGCTTGTTTAGTATATTGGCCTTTGTTTACAGCCCCTTTTGTATGTAGTTGTATATAACCTTTGCTTTTATGTCTATCCAGCACAAGAAAAGGGGGAGGGGACTAAGCGTCACTCCAAACGTCTCTCGTAAATATGAAACTTGGGAGTGTCGGACAATATTACAAGTGATATATCTGACACGTTGATAAAACGAGCAAACTTCACTAAACTAAAACTAAACTAGACTCTTTAGGGCATCCCCACTCTTTAGCTGGCTCTTGAGGTAACACTACAAGAAAGCTCTTGTGTTAACATCACTATGCTAACGTCACATGGCCCAAAAAACACATGGATTTGGTGTGTGTAGTTACCGCAACAGACGTTAAATGTCACTCATTAGTGATATTAGGGTAACGCCACAAAAAACACGTCACATAGTGTATCACAAGCAAAGCCGTTTTCAAGGGAGTTTGGTAAGGTTTTATGAGAGTGGCATTTAGTGTCACAAAAGCAAAGCCTTTTTCAAGGGACTTTGGTAAGGTTTTATGAGAGTGACACTTTGTGACACTAAACATCACTATTTAAGGAATGGACAAACTTATGGCATGTGACGTTTAGTGTCACATTTATTAGGTGACACTAAATGTCACGTTGAAATTCGAACCCCAAGCACCAACAAAAACAGCTCAGGATGTTCCTTTTCAGCCCACGATGACTATTTTTCAGCGAATGTAGCTTCTTGTGGATACTTCTCTTCCTCTATTGCCTCCCCAAGTCTTGCCTATACATCCACACTCGTGCCTGTATATCATGTGGTTTGAGTTGTACTACTTGTGGGACCCACATGTCCCAACACCATCCAAATTGCTTAGCTCACATGTATACATAATCTCATCCCAGCATCAAAACCCATGTAGACGTCATCTGTTACATCACAATGATCAAAAGCAGGGCTGTTGTAAACTACACCCTACATGGTTGTGCTGCCACTTGGACCTACTCTATAGATGGGTCAAAACATCTTAGTTTTTCCTAGATCTTCACTTAGAGGTGATTGTCCAGCATATCTAATACGACCTGCTGAAGTCAATTTGTCCAGACCTATATCTTGGTCTGATTTTGGGAAACAAATGAAAATAACAACTTTGCCTTATGTGAACTATGCACAGTTTGGCTTGCACCCATCTGTACACTTGGTTTTACATGTGTGCCACATGTCATACTTAGTCGTGAGCTTGACCCGAGTCTTCCAAAACATGGAGGTGCTTCACTTGACACATTTGTCACATCTCCTAACCCATAGCTAGTGCTAGTGCTTGTACTTGCATCATAAGGCCCACTAGCCCTTAACTCATTCTCATACTACCCAACTTCTGCCAAGTCACTGGCATACCCAGCAATTGGTTACTGGCTTGTACGATCTATTCAAATCATCAAAGAATACATATCTGCTGGTGTAAAACTATATAGTAGATGGGCTTTAGCACCTATAGGCCTTGCATTTTGTTGAGTATTCTATGAAGATGCACTTGTCAGCTCTAAGATCCTTGTTCTCACGTCATTTGGGATGTGTACATAACAATTATAACCAAAAACTTTCAAATGTGCAATTTCTGGCTTATTCCCACTATAGCACATTTTCTTTGATGAAGTATGCACTTTTATAATTTTTATCCTTTGCATGAAATACCTGGTTATTTGCTAACTATATGCTAGTCAGATTATCACAATAAAGTGTAACTGGTTTGATGTATAACCTATCCCAAATTAGTCATAAGTATCCCAACCAAACTATCTCACAAAAGCAGCTATTGCAGCTCCTCTGTACTCAGCCTCTGTTGAGGACAATGCAACCATAGGTTGCTTTTTAGCTATGAATCTCAACTTGAGTGGATCATATGGCCTCAGAGGCTGATTACATATGGCCTCAGAGGCTGATTACATCACACTTTTTGTAGAGACAAGAGGGGTGAAAAGTACAATAAGTCAATATTGTAGAGACAAGAGGGGTGAAAAGTACAATAAGTCAATATTAGATAATTTGGGAAAAATCTCATATTTTGGGAATCAATCACTCCATTTAATTTTGGATATATCTTAAACATGCCAACTCCAAATTTATCGGAGATTATAGATCTAGATTCTACCCTTTAAGATCTTTCTGATGATATGTCACATCAGGGGGTTTTGAGTGGTAGGGTGGTTGGCTAAACCCATGGGCCGGATGGGCTGGATCGGTGGATTCTTGAGAAACAACTAGATACGATTAGTTACGTTATTTAGTTTTAAATCCTGAGAAGACCTTGTTCTGTGGGAGGGGATCATCGGTTGTGCCTCGTAAATGAGGAAAAAAGTGGTGATTCCATGGACCAAGTGCAAGTCTCTTCTTGATCTGACCATGTGACTTTAGGTTTGGTCAGATCAGTTTGTCTAGTTAAGACTTGACTCGTTAGAGTAATTTCCCCGTTAGAAGATTTTTCCCAATTGGCAGAATCGTCCGTGCCTTCCGGGTGAGGGGAGTTTTCCGGTCCCGGTCTCGGAGGGGCCGCCCGGCCTAGCCTCTCATCCCGAACATCCACGTGCGAGGCCCTGAGTGTGGACCCCACCTCGTACAGGAGGCCAACGCCGCTTCAGGAGCCCTGGAGCATTTGGGGGACCTCACATACAAATTCTTTTTATTTGTACAATCCATCTAAATATGGAATCAATTATTCTTCCAAATAAACATCATCTGCATTACCTTCAAAAGGAAGGGGTGATATTCGTGTTCCAATGGGATTATACATAGCCTTCTCAAGGGTATCATCAATTAATAATGTATTTGTGGGATTATACAGGTGTTGGATATCCACATAGAGCTTCATAAAGTAAGGGCACCCCAAGTTTGTTGGGATGAAAAACACCTGGATCAATGTAACAATGCCTTTGGTCATATACAAAATACAATTCTGTTTCCTCAATCTTAGATTCTCTCAAAACTAGCGTGACAAGAGGCCTCAAATTCTGCGTTATCATTTAGGACCAGATGGCCAATCTAAAGTGCTTAGTTATAAAGTTGATAAATTGATACAGTTTGGGCCTTAGCATGACATGCATTTCCTCAACTTTGTAATTCCCTGTAACACTTGGTCCAAAGCTCTTGGGCTATCTTTTGAGCAACAATCCATTAACATCCAAGATGACAAGCATCCTCAGCATCTGGAACCATTATTGACATGATTCGTTTGAATATGATTGAAACTTATAATCATTGTTAAGGGGAAAAACATCTAATAGAAATAATTCTTAAAATTGAGTTTGTTACATTACATCTCGGGTAAAATAGGCTTGGGATCTTCATCAAGCTTGGGATCCTCACCCATCAAACTTAGGTTCTTCATTGTTCACCTCCCTACTAGGTCCTGGCTCGTAGGTCCTGGCTCGGCCTCTGTAGTCTGCTTTACATCTATCTTCTCTTCATGCTTTGGCTCTACCTCTTCAGCTTGCTCTACCTCATCAGCCTTGGGATGTTCAATGTTAACCTCCACATTGGACCTTGGCTCTCCCTCTATGTGCTCAGAGGGCTTTGGCTTACCCCCTACAACCTGAAGGAGCACTTGGCGTCTATAGGATCGGGGAATTCTAGCTGGCTCTCCTCAAACATCTCTGTGCTATTCTTTAGTATTAATCATATCATGGTCACTCTGTACCTCTTCACATAGTTCCTATCATAATTCTATAATGCAATCTAAAAAAACAAAATTCACAATGTCAAACCACAAATCTAGCTAAATCAATGTCCACCCAATGATTCTTCCACTTACCTTGGACATGAAGGGATTCATGGAGAAGGGACTCTAGAGAATATATTCTACATGTATCATCAATCTCCATCCACAGGAGTGTGAGTCTCCTTGCTTAGGCACTTGAACAGGCTTGACCTCTGATTTGTACAGTTCATAGTCTCCATATAGGGAACCAAGAACATGAAGAACTTTTTTTATACACTTGCATAATAAATAAACTTTCACAATAAGATACATTGCCAACTTCAAGGAGCCATAGATACTAGAGAAAGGTCCTTTGAATGTTTACTTATAGAGGCCTAACTCAGGATGTGATCTTGGTACTGAATTAAGAGTCCACACGATTCTCTTATCCAATTCTATAACGGCAAGGCTCTAATGGTTCCTGCAAAAGTAGAAATATCTAAAACTAAAAAATCACCTATCTATTAGATGCATATAAATAACAAGATAGACGAGTAACATACCCTGATTTGTATGGAAAATTAATACGGTAACCTCGAGCATGTTCAAATAGGTGAACCACTTTTGAATCTCTTGCTTGGAAGTACTCTTTCTTAGCAGTGGTGCCAGCTGAGAGTTGAGAATAAACACCTCATAATGGCTCTCACATGGAAGCTGGCACTCTATTAAACTACAAAAACAAGGGTAACTCATTGAGGAAAAAGGGAAGAACTAAAGACAGAAGGACCATATCATCAAAAAATGCAATTCACATACCTACTTTAAACAGACGTATAGGATAGTATCTATGATCTGTGATGTCCTATCCATCAAAGTTTTGACATCCATGATGTCAAGAGAGAGCTGTCGCTCACCATCTTCCATATTCATGAAGACAAATATGCCCCTTTCTGCAAGCTCCTTAGTATCTCCAAGTTGACTGACTCCAACTCTTCTGTTTCTTTAATGTACTATTCTTGGAGATTCTTTGGGTTTATTTTTACTTTTTGATCCTTGTATTTTCTTGCCTTCTGCTCTTCCTCCTGTTCTTCCCTGGCTCTTGTATTAATATCATGTGTAATCTCTACAATTTTTATTTTATCCTAAGGAGCTCTTTTGCTGGTGGAATCATGAGGATGTTTATCTTTGGGTCTATAAGCTCTGCAGGGTGTAGAAGCTTCTCAGACCTCCACCTAAGCCTCTTGAGTGTCTCACTATCCTTGGGAATTATAGTCATCCTACGTGCATGGGCACACACACACAGGTCATTGAAGTACTCTATGAGAAAGTCTTCAACAGCCTCTCCTGCAGACATAGCAAGGCTGTCCTCTTCCACCTTACGAATAGGCTCCAGTTCTCGCATATAGACCTGCACACCCTCTAGAAAGGAAGCTTGGGAACACATAACCCTACACAATTCTGTGCCTTCGTGATCTCCCTCAAAATATGGAAGTTCTATGAAAATCTCCTTGTTCTGGCCTGCTTCAGAATATGGATAGGTTTTCCTTTCCTTGGCTTCTTCTGAGAGGCATCCTTTGCACAGCCAATCCAGACCCCTTACCCTGTCTCCTTGCAGTGGCCTTTGTTCTCGCACCATGAACTACCAATTAGCCTAGTAGAAAGAGACATAAGACAATCTCTCTCCCTCTCTCTCTCTCTCTCTCTCTCTCTCTCTCTCTCTATAGAGGGTACTATACGGAGTGGAAGTGTGGGGGGGGAAGCATCTCCTCATCTGCATGGAACAACATTGAGAGGCTGCAAAAAACTTTTATTCGTAGACATTTGGGCATCAAAAGCACCACACCATATGTACTTATGATTTTGGAAACTGGCCGTCGACCAATTGAGGTACATGCTATGATCCGAGTACTAAGATATGCCACCCGAGTACGTCAAATGGATGACAGTGGGCTCTCCAAATGGGCATGGGATGCTAGTACACGCCTACAGAAAACGTGGAAAAGTAAAGTGCTTTCAACAAGATGGGTGCTGGATATGCGAAAATGGTTTAATGGGTGGGGAGTGGATAGATATTCAGATATGGCACCAGGAGATATATGCATGGACACATTTCAATCAGACCTCTTACGAGCGTATCAAGCAAAACATCAAAGCAAGGGAGCAAATGGCAAACTTGCTTATTACAGTTTGCATATCTATCCTTCATGTTGGGAATCCTACATGCAAGCAGAGGCACACATGCAGCCATACATAGCCAACCCGCTCTCAGTGGTATTTAGACGGAGTATTGCACGACTTTGAACTCGATCACACACTTTATTGATCGACAAAGGTGCATGGAGTGAACAGGCACGAGAGATGAGGTTATGCAAGCTATGTGAACTACAGAGTGTAGAATCAGAGGAGCACATGATTATGACATGCCCAGCATATGCACACATACGGGGCTGACTTTGATATCAGGGGACACTTCACGAGTTTCTGACCACTACTCCTATATCAAAGTTAGGGGCTCTCATCACCCACATGTTACGCTTTCGAGAGAACAGCGCTGCATAGATCGTTCTTTCACCGTAGCTACCCTTTCCTACCATGGGGGAGGAGACTCATTGTATATCTGGAAAGGTCCCATGGGTCATAATTTGGCCTTCCGTGGGATGATAATAAACTACTCTACTCTACTCTACTCTCTCTCTCTCTCTGCCTGTGTGTGTGTGTGTGTGTGTGTGTGTGTGTGTGTGTGTGTGTGTGTGTGTGATTGTGTGCGTGCATGAGTGTGTGTGTGTCTCTATGTGTTCCTGCATGAGTGTGTGTGTGTTTGTGTGCGTGCATGAGTGTGTGCAAGAGAAACACATACCAAAGCTGTCAATGGCTTGATGGATCGCTGTCGTGCTCGATGGATCTATCTCTGTCTCTATCTCTATCTCTCTCTCTCAGGTGCACTGTTACAAATAGAATTAAAAAAGAGCTATTTTTTAATATTCTCACAAACCCCACGTGTCAATTGTCAACGTCACACGTGTCCGTTATTACTACACACATGGGCTCGTATAAAGTTATTTAATCCTCATGCCACTATTAAAGGTTATCATATTTGAGAGAGAGAGAGAGAGAGAGAGAGAGAGAGCATCCAGTGTTTTCAAGAACCTGCAGACAGAGAGAGAATCTAATGGTGGCAGACAGAGAGAGAATCCAACATCCACGCCCACGTAACCAGAAAGCAATGGCAAACAGGTAAGTTTGCTTGCTCCTCTCTCTCTCTCTCTCTCTCTCTCTCTCTCTCACACACACACACACACACACACACACACATGTAGGAATAGATAGACACAATTTATTTATGTCTCTCTCTCGCTCCCCCCCTCTCTCTCTCTCTCTCCATTAGGAAGTGAATGGAGTCTTCTTGGGCCCTTTAATTTGCCCAAGCCTAATCAAGGTGATTAAGGAATAGGCAAATGGGGGGTTGCCATGTGGACTGAAATGTTGGGTTTTTAAGAGAGGAGAAAGTGTGGTCAAAGGGTGCACTTTTTCCCCAAAAAGGGGGGAGGGGGCAATTTTACAATTTTTGGACCTCCATAACTTCTACATACAAGCTTCGATTTGAGCAGAGATTACAGATCCATGATCTACGCATCAAGATCTTTCCATAGATATGTTATATGATATGGTTTTATCTGCTAGATTTTAAATTCCATTTTCTCCCCAAAATTCAAATTGGAATAAAGTAACCGTTTTGAAGCTTCTAATTAGAAAACGTTTCTTCTTAAGAGAAAAGGTTTGACTCCCTTAAACTGCCAAATAAAAGGGCCCAAGAAGCCTTCCATTGAGGTCCTAATGTCTCTTTCTTTGTGAGTGTACTATATGTGTGTGTCTGTGTTGTATGTGGTTCTCTCTATGTGTGTGTGTGTGTGTGTGTGTGAGAGAGAGAGAGAGAGAGAGAGAGAGGGAGAGAGAGTTTCCTTGTCGGCCACCACCTTGGCCACGACCACGGCCTCTAACTCTGCCTCTACCTAAACTAGAGTAGAAGGCTTGTTATGGAACTAAGCATGTGCTGCATTACAAACAGCTTCTCACTTCTGTCATCATCACCTCCATGTTTGCTAGATGATACATAGTTGCCTTGCTGCAACTTCCCACTTTTAATGTCATTCAGCTTTTTGTAGCAGTCCTTTGCCATGTGTCCTGGTTTGCCACAGTAATAGCACTCTATGCTATTTGCATTTTGATTTCTTTACCAACCACATCGGCCTCTTTGTCTCCCCCTACCTCTAGACTGGCCTCTTCCACCTGTGTATGATTGCTGATGTGAATCATTGGACTGTTGTTGTCTAGATTTTTAATTTCCTTGTAGGCCACCACCTTGGCCGCGACCACGGCCTCTACCTCTGCCTCTACCTAAACTAGAGTAGAAGGCCCGTTCCCAATGTGTTCTTTATTTGTGAAGAAGAATCCTTGTGCCTAAAGACTTTTCTTCTATGATCAGTAAAGATCTCAAGTCCTGAAAGTTGGGAATATTCTCCCTAACTACAATGGAGGTCTTGAATGGCTTGTACTCTTTGTCGATCCCATTCAGACATACACTCACCAAATCATCATCCTGCTGCTTTGGTCCATGCATATGCATACAAGGAGTAGATATATCACATGTATAGGAGGTATATGGAGGCGGCAGCTTGCGTGGCAACAACAAAAAAGGAGATATCCGAATTTAATGCTAAAAAAAAGGAGGCGCAAGTGTTTTGGAATTTCGGAAATACAAAAAGGCGCGCCCGAATCCCTTGCGGGAAGGAGAGAAAAACCAGAAATATGGCGCATATCAGCATGTGTGTGCAGAAAATGAGAACCAGAGCCATATGTAAACAATGATTTTAAAAATGAGACGGCTACTGTATAGAGCTTCTGGGGATTAGAATTAACGAGTGAATGAAGAGCTATTATAGGAGACGATCTTCAAAAAAATCACACATTATATGATGTTTTGTGATCTTGGCGCAAACGGCAATGCATGGGAAATAGCAAAATCAAAAGAAAAATTCGCTTTTTTTTTACTCAGATAAGTGAAATCGTGTTTGATGTTATTTACGATTTGAAAAAAATCATATAGAAGTTTTTTTTTTAACAAGAAGGCTTTGAAAGTATATACGGTTTTGAAGAACCATGGAATAGAAAGGCACTAGATTTTGGATTGTTAGACATGGTGATTTTTTTTTAAAAGACAGATGAATATGTTGTACATGCGCCATGTGCCATCTTTTGCCTTGTGAGTTATTGGAATCTGAAAGCAGGTTTTCAGGTGATCAACAGACATTTTAAAATGATGGAATTGGCATTATATGGTACATGTGATGTGAATAGACACATGTATATGGAAATCATTTGTAGAATGTGTTATGCCTACATGTGATTGGTTTGAGGCATTTGGAAAAAGGAGTCAAGAAATCTATGCTTGGAACTGGACATGCTCTTGATACACAATTTATGTGCAATCATCAGGCTGAATTTAGGGATGTATTGAAGTGAATTGGCACATGTATATGTCATCAAAAATGGAGATGTCTTATTCTCCTTGAAGAGTTATGTGTGTGTGTTTCCTTGTTGGGGATTAGAAGCTACTCTCACAGCTAGAAGTCACGCACTTTCCCAGCGACACCGTCCATGTCACGACAGCGTCCAATATATAACTGGGCAATTAAAGGTTGTATTCAAAGGCATGAGGCATGGGCAATTTAAAGGTTAAAGGGCCAAGGTTGCAAGAACATGGTGTAAAAGCATTGTGTGGCCATTTTCTAAGCCTTAAAATAAGAAAATAATACATATAAACGTGGCCAATTTATTGGAAGGCCACATGGCTGTTTACGATGATACCAGCGCTGGCCAACACGTGAATGGAACTTCAAGAAGCTGGCAAGGAGAGAAAAGCAGTAGAGGCCACCTTGTTTTCTTTGGCGGGTGTGTGCAGCCGCCGCGCCGCCGCCCGCAGGCACACAGTGAGGAGGCTTCTTCGGTGAGCTGCAACCAGGCAGACAGAGCCGACAAGAAGTGGTGTGGCTGCCTAGAGGCTGGACACGGGGGCCTCCCTTGTGAAGTGTAGGGACGTGGAAGCTGCTGCAGCTGCTGGCGTCAAAGGTGACGGGCAGGAGACAGCGAAAAGGCCGACGGGCTGGCGACAGTGGAGAGCAGTGGTGGCAAAGAAGAGAAACGTGTGGGCTGGTAAGGGTGAGCGTGGAGAGCTCACGATCGGGGAATAGCTCTTGGGAGAGCTGCAGGTGCAAGGGCTTGAGTTGGTGAAGGGCCGCCGGATGCGAAGGAGTAACAGGTGGTCGTGTGGCTGGTGCAAAGAGATGAGAGGGAGCTTCCTCAGAAGTGATGGGCTGCCAGAGTAGTGGTTGAGGTGCTGTGAAGTTGTGGCTGCGATGGCGAGGGGTGGTGCCAACATGTGGAGGACCGTCTTAGTGGAGAGATACTGGCTGGCTGGAAGGTGCCGACTGTGGACAGGCAAAGAGCAGGGGGGCCTGGATGCGTAGGAGTGAAGTAAAGTGTGTTTTTGTATGGTTGAGTGATCGTGCAGAGGCTGGTGGGGCTGATAGCACGTCAAAGACAAAGACAAGGGACAGGTGGTGCTTGGGTTTGAAGTGGCTAGCAGAGGATTAGCACACACACAGAGAGAGAGAGAGAGGTGTTTGGGTAGCTGCTCTGCTGGCGACACATGCAGAAGTGATGGGCTGCAGAGAGAGTTGAGGGTTAGCTGGTGGGGCACCTTCCGAAGAGTGAGAGTGGCCGGGTTCTTTCCGGTGTGGTTGGCACAGCAGGCAGGCGAGAGGTTCGCGGTGATTGAGGATGTTGTGTATCCTCGGCAGTGACAGGTCAGAGTGTTGATGTGTTGTGGTTGGAAAGGCTTGGTCGTCAGACGCAAGGTTGCAATTCCTGAGGTGGTGTGGTCGTGGTGGAATTCCCTTGGCAGTAAATCCAAGCCTGAGTGTTGTGAGTTGTGTGAGTAAGGCTTCTGTGTCGGGAGAAGCTTGTATGAAGTGTTTTCTGGAAATATATTACTGGGTGTTTACTTTGTTTATGGTGCCCCTGTTTTGTGCTGTCTTTTTGGCGTGGGTGGTGTGGTGAATTGAGAGAAGTGTTCCAGCCGGCCGGTGGGTGGTGGTGCCCCCGTTGTGTTAGTGTTTTCCAAGTTTGGGAGGTGAAGGGCTATAGAGGCAGTGGTTCTTTTTTCTTTTTTTCACCTCACATTCTTCTGGTGCTCCCACTCAGGATAGCTCTGGTGTTGTTCTTTGCCTAGAAGGGTGTATGTCCCACTGAGGAGAGCTCTGGGATTGTTACGGGTTGCCATGATGTGGTCCTATCCGGAGTTTCATGGCAGGAAGGGTGAGGATGTGGTTGACTTTTTGGAGCAAATGGAGTTGGCATGCATTAGCAATCATGTGACAGATGAAGAGCAGGTTTTGAAGCTGGTAAAGATTTTCTTGAAGGAAGATGCACGAAGCTGGCTTAAGGATTTTGAAGTACACGATGCGGCATGAGAGATACATGGTGTTTTGACTCTAGACAGGTTGAAAGAAGGCCTTTTGGAGCATTTTCAGCAAGTGGAGGATTCTAGTGTGCTTTGGCAGGAGTTGAGCATCTTGAAGCAGGTTTGTGGGCAATCACTGGATGATTTTGTGAAGGTATTTACATGTTTGTGGAGTAAGTGGTGTACGACATTAAAGCAGGAAGTTCCACCTATGTTTTTGAAGAAGAGCTTGTTTATTGATGGTTTGCTACCCCATTTAAAGGTTAGGGTTGAGTTAAAGAATCCCAAGTCATTTGATGATGCAGTTAGGGTTTCTAGGGAAAAGGAAGGCAAGATTTTGAAGTAGATGGAGATGGGTATTTATCCGTATGAAGGTATTGTGTATGCAAGGGATATGTAGGTAAATTTGGTTGAGGTGGATAAGAGTCCTATATGCAAAGTTTGATTAGACAGGAGCCTCAAAGGCCGATACAGGTGTAAAGGGGTATGTTTTATGCGCCTTCTGATTTTTTTCCAAAGTCTTTAAAGCAGGTGAAGGAGCAAAGTGAAGATGAGGAGTGGCCAGTGGATTCTTCTTTGGATTTGGAAGTCAGTGATTTGGAAAGTTCTATTGGAGATCATTTGCATTCGGATTCGGATGACATGCATGCACAGGGAAGCAAAGAGGATGATGTCTTAGGATTGGCTGATCATAAGAAGGAAGAGGAGCTAGATACATAATGTTTTGAGGATGATTCTTTGCTAGATTCTTATGTATGCAAGGGATATGCAGGTAAATTTGGTTGAGGTGGATAAGAGTCCTATGCAAAGTTTGATTAGACAGGAGCCTCAAAGGCCGATACAGGTGCAAAGGGGTATGTTTTATGTGCCTTCTGATTTTTTTCCAAAGTCTTTAAAGCAGGTAAATTTGGTTGAGGTGGATAAGAGTCCTATGCAAAGTTTGATTAGACAAGAGCCTCAAAGGCCGATACAGGTGCAAAGGGGTATGTTTTATGTGCCTTCTGATTTTTTTCCAAAGTCTTTAAAGCAGGTGAAGGAGCAAAGTGAAGATGAGGAGTTGCCAGTGGATTCTTCTTTGGATTTGGAAGTCATAGCTGTACATGACAGTGATTTGGAAAGTTCTATTGGAGATCATTTGCATTCGGATTTGGATGACATGCATGCACAGGGAAGCAAAGAGGATGATGTCTTGGGATTGGCTGATGATAAGAAGGAAGAGGAGCTGGATACAGAATGTTTTGATGATGATTCTTTGCTAGATTATACAAGGGAGGAGGAATCTAGTTGAAACAGGAGAGAGGAGAGATGAAAATATCTCATTATTTGTGAGTTTAAAACTCATGCACACATGTGAAATAGGTGTCTCCTTCATGAGGGAATTTCCCACACTGAGGTATCAAAAATGCATCATTTTCTCTAAATATCTCTTCTTTTTTAACTAATAAACCTTGTCCTTAGTCAACACTTCATCTTATGTGAGCATTTACTCATTATTGGGGGATTTTCTTTTATTCTTCAATTTTTCTTTTATTCCCTTAAGATCCAATTGATTCTGGGGTTCCTTATAGTTTGGTGAACCCAACAAAATCCTAGGATAAAGATCCATTATATAGAACTCATCATCAGATAACAATTCACTCAGATCATATCATTTAAATCCATATCACAATAATGGTCCATTAGAGTGAACTTTCTATCTGAATAGTCCTCCATGGGAATTTTCAATTATATAGTTTTTTTATTTAACATCCCTTAACTTGATCCACTGGGTTAAGTGTTAATAGTAGCAATCTATCAGCATAATCCACTAATCTTATAGTGATTTGCTGAAGTCATTAACGTTATTCCAGTTATGAACATCATCACAGGGACTCGTCCCATTCATCCTGCTCAACTTATTACATTTCAATCAAAATTCAAGAATCATCATTTTTCAAACAGAATCCAAATCAACTCATCAGTTCTCAACCAGAATTTAAAAATCATATCAACCACATTCAAATTCATCATCTGGATAGCATTTGCTTATAATTTCAAGTCTTAGATTTACTCGTATATACTACCAGTAAAGAGCTGGAGTTATACCCTCGGTATATACAGGTAGTCACGATCCTTGGAATTATAAGGTAAATACCATCATGTCTAGGCCTCAAGCACGTCAGGGATTCCATGCAATTGTGGTACTTTTATCTGAAGACCCAATTACTAATTTACGAATTTGAGTCTGAATAACAATTTGTATGAATTTTATCATGCAATTACAATCATTTACATCTTTATAAAATTTAACATTTTTGGCTTCTTGGTTGATCCTTATTAGCTAATTTGCTCTAATACCAACTGTCCCCACCGCGCATCAGGGGTGCTAGCAGCAGTGGAAGTAGCACTTCTTGCGTGGGGTAAGGTCCCACACTGGGGACCTCGCCCCCACGGATATCCGGACAAGAGACTAATCCATCGGCTCAAAACCGAACCCGGAAAAACTTTCCTTGCCCCGGAAAGCACGGGCGATTCCTCCAGGATAAAATTTTCTCTAACGTACTCAAAAGCCTTAACTAGCTCAACTGATTTGACCGAACCCGTAGTATCAAAGTCAGATCAAGGAAAAGATTGCACTTGGATCATAGAGACAAACGCTTTTTTCCTCATTGAGAGGCACAACCATTGATTCTTTTCCATAGAATAATTTTTTATCCAAGATTTACTTCATCTATCGTACCATAACAGAATTGAGTCTCATTTTAGGAATCCATCGGTCTAGCCTAACCCCATCCAGTCCCGGTGGTTAGCCAACCACCCAACCACTGTAGTGATAGGATCCAATTAAGACTTTGGTTAGGTTTTGTCCCCGGGTACCAAGGAAAAGAGTTTCCAGGCCCCCTAGCCAGATATTCATGCCAACTTAAAATTAGTCACACCACTTACACACCCAATATGAAATTGCCACAGAATCAGCATCTTCTAAAAATAATCTTTTAATGAAACCATTGTGTCACTAATCATAATCCTCAAAATCTCTAGTTGAATCTTTATTTCCAATCATTCCTTCATCGGTGTACCTATGCCATCATTGGCAACGAGAACGCTCACCACCTATCCACTCAAGGGCCTTTTTTGATAGTTCCTAGCTCATAGTAATGGACAATATATTCACATATCAAAAATGGAATCTCCGTTGAAGATCAGCAAGATCAACCAACGGATCCCTATAAAAGGCCCATGGACTCATCCATTGAGGACCAGCAAGGTCAATCAACCAGATCCATGCCCGAGTTCAGAAAACAACTCTTACTCCTTGTTCCAATATCCTCCACGATGCACGTGTGGGTATCGTCGGTGGCGGTGACTAAGAGCCCGAGCACCGTATGGTGAGCAACCTCTAGGATCCTTCGTAGAGTTAACCTAGCGCTTCACTCATAGGCCGCTTCCTTGGTCCCTCATCCATCGTACCGGAAGCTCACTATTTTAATCGAACTACGGCTAGTCAAGACCTCAGCCGACCTTGCTATGCGAGACGTCCTCCATTGACAGCTGTCTCATAGGCCGCTTCCTTGGTCCCTCATCCACTGTACCAAAAGCTCACCATTTTAGAAAACAACTCTTACTCCTTGTTCCAATATCCTCCATGATGCACGTGTGGGTATCGTCGGTGGCGGTGACTGAGGGCCCGAGCACCGTATGGTGAGCAACCTCTAGGATCCTTCGTAGAGTTAACCTAGCGCTTCACTCATAGGCCGCTTCCTTGGTCCCTCATCCATCGTACCGGAAGCTCACTATTTTAATCGAACTAAGGCTAGTCAAGACCTCAGCCGACCTTGCTATGCGAGACGTCCTCCATTGACTCTCCGTCAGCAGAGCTGTCTCATAGGCCGCTTCCTTGGTCCCTCATCCACTGTACCAAAAGCTCACCATTTTAATCGAACGGAGGCTGGTCAAGACCTCGGCCACCTTGCTACGCGAGACATCCTCCATTGACTCTCCGTCAGCTATTGCATCTTTATCAGACTAGGTCTCCACGACCTCATTCACAAGATGCTTTTCCAGCATTCTTTGTTCAAAAATACAGTTTCTATAACAAACTCTTGTCTTTCCACATTGCTCCACATCAAACCACATTAATTAAATCCACAACCATTTCATAAGTATTCCTATTCTCATCCAATCGCATAATTTTCATCTCATCACATCTTTCCTTAATTTATCCTCATCAGATTTCATCCACTCACATCTACCCATATCCACATCTCATCACATCACATTCATTCACATCTCATCCATTCAGACCACATCACATTCATTCACATTCATTCACATCTCATCCATTCAGACCACATCACATTCACTCACATCTCATCCATTCAGACCACATCACATTCACTCACATCTTATCCATTCAAACCACCACATCACATTCACTCACATATCATCTCATTCATTTTATCTCACATCTCATTCATTCACATCTATCTTGATTCACATCTCATCACATCACATTCATTCATATCCATCACATTCACATTCATTCATATCCATCACATTCATTCTCATCACCATTATATCACATCACTTCTATCCACATCATATCTCATTCATACACATCTCATCTCATTCATCCACATCCATCCAATCGTTCACATGTACGACTACTCGCATTTATCCATACATTCATATCTATCACTTCACATCCACATATATTCATGTCACATCTCATCTCTTTACATCACATCACATTCTTTCACATGCATATCTATATCCATTCTTTCACATACATCCACATCCATTCTTTCACATACATCCACATCCATTCTTTCACATACTCATTCACATCCATTCTTTCACATACTCATTCACATCCATTCTTCTCATACACATGCACATCCATTCTTGACATACACATCCTTATCCATTCTTTCACATACTCATTCACATCCATTCTTCACATACACATTCACATCCATTCCTCACATACACATTCACATCCATTATCATCACATACATTCAGTCACATCTCATATCATTCATTTACATTCTGATTCACATGACATCAAATCTCATCCATTCATTCACATTTATCTGATTCACATAAAATCTATTCACCTCACATCTCATCACTTCTATTGAGATCACATCCATCCATCCATTCATTCCCATCTATCTGATTCAAATCACATCTATTCACCTCACATTCTCATCATCTCTATTCACATCACATCCATCCATTCATTCATTCCCATCTATCTGATTCACATCACATCTCCTCATCTCATTACATCTATTCACCTCACATCTCCACATCTCATTACATCTATTTACCTCACATCTCCTCATCTCTATTCACATCACATCCATCCATTCATTCATTCCCATCTATTTGGTTCACATCACATCTCATTACATCTATTCACCTCACATCTCCTCATCTCTATTCACATCACATCTCATTACATCTATTCACCTCACATCTTCTCATCTCTATTCACATCACATCCATCCATTCATTCATTCCCATCTATCTGATTCACATCACATCTCAGTACATCTATTCACCTCACATCTCCTCATCTCTATTCACATCACATCCATCCATTCATTCATTCCCATCTATCTAATTCACATCACATCTCATTACATCTATTCACCTCACATCTCATCATCTTTGTTCACATCACATCCATCCATTCACTCATTCCCATCTATCTGACTCACATCACATCTCACATCTATTCACCTCACATTCTCATCACCTCTATTCACATCACATCCATTCATTCATTCACATCTATCTAATTCACATCGCATCCATCTAACTGATCATCATCTATCTGATTCACATCTTATCTCATCACATCTATTCACCTCACATCTCATCATCTCTATTCACATCACATCCATCCATTCATTCATTCCCATCTATCTGATTCACATAACGTCTCACATCTATTCACCTCACATTCTCATCACTTCTATTCACATCACATCCATCCATTCATTCACATCTATCTAATTCACATCACATTCATCCATCCAATCATCATCTATCTGATTCACATCTTATCTCATCACATCTATTCATCTCACATCTCATCATCTCTATTCACATCACATCCATCCATTCATTTATTCTTCCCATCTATCTGATTCACAACACATCTCACATCTATTCACCTCACATTCTTATCACCTCTATTCACATCACATCCATCCATTCATTCACATCTATCTAATTCACATCATTTCTCATCACATCTATTCATCTCATATTCTCATCACTTCTATTCACATCACATCTATCCAATCATCTATCCGATTCGCATCACATCTCATCACATCTGTTCATCTAATATTCTCATCACTTCTATTCACATCACATATATCCAATCATCTATCTGATTCACATCTTATCTCATCTGTTCACCTCTTATCTCATCTGTTCACCTCACATCTCATCACCTCTATTCACAGAATTTAAACATAGAATTTAAGAGGATCCTAATTTTTTATATAAAGATTCTTTACGCATCTATTTATGCATAATTCAAATTTAAGGAAAATAACACTTTTGAAATAAATAAAAAAATCCTTTATGCATCTTTCTAGTATGCATAAATTAAGTTTTAATGAGAATGACACTTTTGAAATAAAAATAAATCCTTCATGCATCTTTCTATGCATAAATTCAATTTTAGTGAGAATGACACTTTTGAAATAAAAATAAACCTTTCATGCATCTTTCTATGCATAAATTCAATTTTAGTGAGAATGACACTTTTGAAATAAAAATAAACCTTTCATGCATCTTTCTATGCATAAAAATAAACCTTTCATGCATCTTTCTATGCATAAATTCAATTTTAATGAGAAGTTGACGCTTTTGAAAAAAAAAATCTTTCATGGATCTTTCCATGCATAAATTCAATTTTAATGAGAATGACGCTTTTGAAATAAAAATAAATCTTTCATGCATCTTTCTATGCATAAATTCAATTTTAATGAGAATGACGCTTTTGAAATAAAAATAAATCTTTCATGCATCTTTTTATGCATAAATTCAATTTTTATGAGAATGGCACTTTTGAAATAAAAATAAATCATTTAGAATGCACAAATGGAATGAATTACTCGTTTAGAATAACCTAATGATAAATTTAGTTCGACAAAATTTAATAAAATTTTACCATAACCTCCTTTGTATGGCTGACCATTTCTCAATTTTACCATTCAATTTATGACTTGAATTAATCCAATTTCAATTCTAAAGTCTCTAATCTACTCCATTTTCCAAAAATCAAGAGAGTAAACAATGAAAAGAGTTTAATCAATCATTTAATTAAACTTTTTAGGATTAAGAAGGGTTGAATTGTAAAGAAGAGAAGGGGGTGGCCTTTCCATCAAGGCATAGCATCAGATTTTAATTCAAACATTTTCAAAGCATAAAATTTAAGAAAACCATAGATTTAAAATTCACATAAGTAAGAATTAAGCCTACATGGAGCTTGTAAGCTTTCCTTTGGTTTGAGGGATTGAGGGTTCTACTCTTGTTTGTAGAGCAAGAGTGGCCACCAAATTCACTTGGAGAGGATTAGGCCAAAAAACAATTGAATTATCAAGAAATTCAATGGTAAATGGCTCAGGAGAGAAGCAGAGTAACAGTGCATAAACACCATTAACCTTTTACAAGGAGTGAGGCTTCTCTTTATAGGAAAAAGTGAGCCTCTAACCATGCAAACTGATTCTAGAATTTTCCAGATCAGTTTGGTAACTTTTTGACCATTTTTAGGTCAGTTTAGCTTTCTTTTTGGATCTAATTAAAAGAGGAGAGAGGAGAGATGAAAATATCTCATTAATTTGTGAGTTTAAAACTCATCCACACATGTAAAATAGGCACCTCCTTCATGAGGGGTATTCCCCACACTGAGGTGTCAAAAATGCATCATTTCCTCTAAATATCTCTTCTTTTTTAACTAATAAACCTTGTCCTTAGTCAACTTTTCATCTTATGTGAGCATTTACTCATTTTTGGGAGATTTTCTTTTATTCTTTAATTTTTCTCCTCCCTACATTTGAATTAATCTTATTGGTCCATAGATACCTTAATTTAAAATTTTTAGAGAATCTGGACCCTCAAGCTAAGGTCTTTTTTTACCTATTTTCAAATAATTCCAATTGCACATTGGAAAGCTCTTTTTGAATTTTTGTTTTAGGGGAAACCATTTTAGACACTAGGAGGATTTTTATATCCAAAAATATCTCAATTTCGAACTACTTTCTTGTAGACATTTTCTCTCTAGGCCAAAACAGGGTAAAACAGGATATTTCTTTTATTTCAGAGAGGGGAATAATTATAAGATCAGAAGGAGAGGTTCTTACACCTGCACACCTCAAAAGCTGGAGGAAGTAATCTTACATCCTACCCCACTTAAAAAACGCGAGATGTCCTCATCTCGCAAAATTAGAGGACAACTCTTTCCCTTAAGATCCAACTGATTCTGGGATTCCTTATAGTCTTGTGAACCTAACAGAATCCTCGGATAAAGATCCATTATATAGAACTCATCATCAGATAACAATTCACTCAGATCATATCATTTAAATCCTTGTCACAGTAATGGTCCATTAGACTGAACTTTCTATCTGAACAGTCCTCCATGGGAATTTTCAAATATACAGATTTTAAATTGAACATCTCTTAACTTGATCCACTGGGTCAAGAGTTAATAGTAGCAATCTCTCAACACAATCCACTAATCTAATAGTGATTTGCTGAAGTCATTAACGTCATTCCAGTTATGAACATCATCATAGGGAATCGTCCCATTCATCCTGCTCAGCTTATTACATTTCAATTAAAATTCAGGAATCATCATTTTTCAATCTGAATCATATCAACCAAATTCAAATTTAGCATCTGGATAGCATTTGCTTATAATTTCAAGTCTTAGATTTACTCGTATATATCGCTAGTAAAGAGCTACAGTTATACCCTCGGTATATACGGGTAGTCACAATCCTTGGAATTATAAGATAAATACCATCATGTCTAGGCCTCAAGCAAGTCAGGGATTCCATGCAATTGCGGTACTTTCATCTGAAGACCCAATTACTAATTTACGTATTTGAGTCTGAATAACAATTTGTATAAATTTTATCATGCAATTACAATCATTTACTGCATCTTCATAAATTTTTGACATTTTTGGGTTCTTGGTTGATCCTCATTAGCCAATTTGCTCTGATACCAACTGTAAGATCCCTGTCCCCACTGCGCAACAAACTCACGGGTGCTAGCAGCAGCGGAAGTAGCACTTCTTGCGCGGGGTAAGGTCCCACACTCGGGGCCTCGCCCACGAATATCTGGACAAGAGACTAATCCATCGGTTCTTCCAAAACCGAACCCGTAGTATCAAAGTTAGATCAAGGAAAAGATTGCACTTGGATCATAGAGACCAACACTTTTTTCCTCTCATTGAGAGGCACAACCGTTGATTCTTTTCCATAGAACAATTTTTTATCTAGGATTTACTTCATCTATCGTACCATAACAGAATTGAGTCTCATTTTAGGGATCCATCAGTCCAGCCTAACCCCATTAGTCCCGTGGGTTAGCCAACCTCCCAACCACTATAGTGATAGGATCCAATTAAGACTTTGGTTAGGTTTTGTCCCGGGCAGGGATTTCATTCACGTGATCACGTTAACCGCGAAGTGGTAATAACACTAGTTAATAACACTCTCACACACTTGTTAATATCATAGATATTCACACAACCGGGAGAAACTTGCTATCCCGGTTTTCCCGGCGGGCTACTACCTTGGCCCGGCGGGCCACTATTTAGCCCGGCGGGCTGCTTATCTAGCCCGGCGGGCCTTTTTATGCGCCAAAAATTTTGCCGTTTTGGAGAGACCTATATAAAGGGTTTCCCCTCACTTCCAAATGTACTTTACCAACGTACTTGGGTGGCTCACCTCAGGCTAAAAGACACAAGAGGTGAGTATAAATATTCTGGATTTTTGTTTGAAGCTTGTTAATAATATTTTGTATTTTATAAGATTTTGATTGTAAATGGTTTATCGTATTTGTTACGTGGACTAGCAATGTCTCCTCTTGGGTGGTCTACTCGAGTGCCAATTGGTCTGGGTAGGAGCTTCCCTAGAGGAGGGTATAGGTGGTGAGATGTTCGGGACATCATCTCTATCTAGGGATGGATTGCCTCAAATGCATCTCACCTAACGTTTGGTTTCTTTAGGTCGACTAGCAATACCTCCTCTTGGGTGGTCTACTCGAGTGCCATTTGGTCTGGGTAGAAGCTTCTCTAGAGGAGGATATAGGTGGTGAGATGTTCGGGACATCATCTCTATTTAGGGATGGATTGTCTCAAATGCATCTCACCAAACGTTTGATTTCTTTAGGTCGACTAGCAATTACCTCCTCTTGGGTGGTCTACTCGAGTGCCATTTGGTCTGGGTAGGAGCTTCTCTAGAGGAGGATATAGGTGGTGAGATGTTCGGGACATCATCTCTATTTAGGGATGGATTGCCTCAAATGCATCTCACCAAACGTTCGGTTGCATTGGCAAGAAGTGGGTTTTAGACTTTATAATTGCATATTTTGGTTTTACTCAGGCTGTTTTGGATCTCAAATCTTGCATGATTGTTGTTTAGGTGTTACAATGGTTGCTTCTAATTGCGGCAAATCAACCCAACGAAGCAACAGACCATTAGAAACTAGTGGAGTTTCCTTGCAACGAGATATGACAGCACAAACTTTGAATGTTGCGTCTCAAAGTGGCAAGAGGAGGAGGAGCGGAGGAAAATCACCGGGACCTGAATGGCAATTTGCTTCCAATCTTTCTAGATTTGTCAAATGGAAGTGTAATTTTTGTGGCTTGGTAAAATCTGGGGGTGCTCCCAGAATAAGGGAGCATTTGCTTGGCACTAACACAAAAAATCCCGGAGGTAAATGCAAGGGTGCAGGAGCTGATGATGCTGCAAAGCGCCTTAGAGCTTTGATAAGTAAACAAGTATCACAAAACAAGAGGCCCAATCTCTGTGCAAGAAATCACCAATCGCCGAATTTGGCAGCATCAAGTGGAGGGATCTCCAACCAAGGAGTGACTCCAACACATACTACTTGCCAAAATGACACCCAAGGTCCAGATATCTCAATACCGATGGATGCATCTCTTGAGTTTCAGGTGGGTATGTTTCGTACCAGACAAACTAATCTAGTTGACAGCTTTCGTGCCACTGCTTTAGAGGATGCTCAACTTGCATTAGCGAAAGCGATCTTCTTTACTGGTTCTTCATTGTCTATGGTCACGAAAGATTCATGGAAGATGGCTTGGAAGAAGATTGGAGAATATGGACCTGGGTTTTGTCCACCAACTTATCACCACATGCGAAATCAATTACTTGACAAGTGCTATGACAACACACGGGAAAGCGTTCAAAGACTCATAATTGACACCACAAATCAGTCTGGATGCACAATTGTCAGTGATGGTTGGTCGAATGCCCAAAGACGTCCATTGATAAATGTAATGTTGGTATGTCCTCGTGGGGAATGCTTTATCAAAGCTGTTGATAGCTCCGGGGAAGTTAAATCTGGTCAATTTATCGCCGATATCATTGGTGATGCTATCGACCAAGTTGGGTCTGAAAATGTACTTCAAGTGATTATGGATAATGCAGCTAATTGTCGAGCAGCAGGTCATATGTTGGAATCTCGATTTTCCAATATCTATACATTTGGTTGTAACACTCATAGCCTTAACTTGGTGTTACAAGATTGGTACAAAAATGCTGATACAGAGTGGTTCAAGGAGATTATCGATAGTGCAAGTAAGATTGTCAAATTTGTGCTCAAACGGCAACGTGTTTTAGATATGTATCGTCAACGCATGGAAACTATGCTAAAGTTTCCTTGTGAAACCAGATTTTGCACTAATTTTTATATGCTTCAATCTCTCCTAAGAAATAGGAATGCAGTGATGGAAACCTTTGTGTGTGCTGGCTTCTCTGAGTGGGAGGTTGACCAGTCCGAAAAGGTTAAAGAAAAGGTGAGGTACATGCGATCTTTGATATCGGATCGTAGTTTATGGGAGGAAGCAGCAGATTGTTATCATGTTATGATGCCAGTTATGCTTGCTTTGCGCCAGTTGGATTCTAGATTGCCAAATATCGGGAAGGTTTGGATGGCGTGGTGGTCCATTCAAGAAAGCCTCGCAAACCCAGAGGAGCCCACTAAAACTGTTGTCAAGCATTGGAGTCCTCCATTCACCAGAGCAAGGAGAAATATCTTGGCCAAGTATGTAAGCGCTCGGTGGGTAGGAGCACATAGTCCATTGCATAGTGTTGCATATTGTCTTGACCCAGAATACTGGCATATGGACGTGAATGCCCTAGATGAGGAGGTAATCGATGATTTCTATGATGTTGTGGAGCGATTTTATGAAGGTCCAGATGAGCAAGCAACAGCGGTAATTGAGCTAACCAAGTATAAATTGAAAGAAGGTAGATTTGCCTTGGAGTTTGTGCAAAAGCTTGCTAAGGAACAGCCTGCTTGGAAATGGTGGATGTTGAATGGGGGAAGTGTTCCAACTTTGCGACGCTTAGCTGTGAGAGTGCTTGCGCAATGTGCTTCAAATTCTAGTTCTGAACGTAATTGGAGCAGTTACAAGTATGTGCATTCTATTAGCAGAAATCGTTTATTGAGTGATAGAGCTGAGAAGTTGGTGTATATGTATTGTAATGATAAATTGGTGAAGTCAATTGAGTCAGATGATTACAACGAAGAGATGCCTAAGTGGACATATGACATTACTCAGGATGAGTGTGATGCAGAAGAGAATGGAGATGTAGAGCCTAATGTCCCACATACGAGCGATAACTTGTGCTTTATTGAAGAGATAGAAGAAAACTTGCAACCCGATTTTGGTGTTAGTAAAGCCACCCGCAGACGCTCGTCACGTTTGATGTAATCATGTTAGTTGACACACTCCAATGTAATCCGTCTTGCAACAACTGGATATCAAACATGTTGGTGAACATTTTAGAGAGAATGGTTTTTAGTCTTGTCATGTTAAACTTAGAATACGAAATCATGTTAGTTTTGACACACTCCAATGTAATCCGTCTTGCAACAACTGGATATCAAACATGTTGGTGATCAATTTAGAGAGTATGGTTTTTAGTCATGTCAAATTAAACTTAGAATACGAAATCATGTTAGTTTTGACACACTCCAATGTAATCTGTCTTGCAACAACTGGATATCAAACATGTTGGTGAACATTTTAGAGAGAATGGTTTTTAGTCTTGTCATGTTAAACTTAGAATACGAAATCATGTTAGTTTTGACACACTACAATGTAATCCGTCTTGCAACAACTGGATATCAAACATGTTGGTGATCAATTTAGAGAGTATGGTTTTTAGTCATGTCATGTTAAACTTAGAATACGAAATCATGTTAGTTTTGAGACACTCCAAAGTAATCCGTCTTGCAACAACTGGATATCAAACATGTTAGTGTCAATTTAGAGAGTATGGTTTTTAGTCATGTCATGTTAAACTTAGAATACGATATCATGTTAGTTTAGACAGACTCCAAAGTAATCTGTGTGCATGTGTTTGTGTGTGTGCGAGAGAGAGAGAGAGAGAGAGAGAGAGAGAGAGATAGAGAGAGAGCATTGGAAATCTTTTGAACAAAGTTGCCGAATCTTGTTAAATTCCAGGGTTGCATTTAAGAGAGAGATAAGTTTAAATGCGGCTCTAACTTGTCCATGTGTCGTGCATTGGTCAACCGATCATGGTCGGCACCCAATTTAAAACATATATACAAATTTTTGTGAAATTCTTTGCCGCACAAAGCACACGTAGTACTGTTGACCATGTGTTGCAAAAGACAGGTCAAGTGGTACATGTGCCCACATGGGACAGTGTAGTGGCCAGACCATGAGTGAAAGAAACTATAACAAATAGGGCATGGTCCGCCACTTTCGTGCCCATGTAGAGGTGGTTGCTCCAAACTATTCGGGTGTTCAAATGCCATCATAGGAGAGTTTGCATGGCCTTGCTCCTCCATTTGCGTTATGCGTCTCTTCAAGAGCTTGTTCTCTCTTAGTATATCTCTAGCGCTTGAACTTTCAGGTGCTTGCCCGCGCTCTGGTGCTGCTTCCGTCTGTTGAGGGCCTTGGGTGCCTCTAATTTGGTTGATTTGAGTTTGAAGCTCATCAACCGTGTGATGAACTTCCATTGAGGCTCCAAGAATGGCCAGTTGCAACTCATCTCGAGGCATAGTGATTGACTCACTCCGAATGTCTTCCACATGTAGATGAGGAGGTCGAGAGCTAAAGTCTACAACTGAATTCTGCACAAATTGTGCATATAGCATTTTAGCAAACCAGAGGGGACAGTCACCGTGATGCATGGGTTGGGCCATGACATCCACAAAAATGCGCTCCGCATGCTCGATAATTAAAGGAACACTACATTGTGTCAGCTTCAAGCGCCCTTTTTTATGGCATCATTGGAGACGTCAGGCCAGATGCTCTTGACCATCTCTTTGGACACATTCTTGTTTACTTGGGCATACTGTAATCCATGGGCCGGTGCCCATTTGGAGGTGCGTCCGGCAATACGTGCCGCATCATTCACAGTGCCACTGCTCGAGATTTGCTTTAAGCGTTCAAATGCCTTCTTTGCGGCTTCATTATTATCAGCCATCTGAGAAAAAGTATGTACACTTTAAGTTTATAGAATCAATGTTAATTTAGGAATAGCTTTAAAGTTATTTTCAGATGTTAGGTATAAGTTTATAAAATCAATGTTTATTTACTGCAAACTTGTTATTTTCAAATACTCAGAGAGAGAATTGGGATCAAAATAATATTTAACAATTGGGACCAAAATAGTGTCAGTCGATTAAAGGCAGGTCATGGAATAGATAGCCAACCAAAACATATCATTTACAAGAGGCTTTATAATAAGTGTGGTGTCATCTCAGATAGTGGACGTAAGCATGCAGCAGGTGACACTTCCAAATTCTTCAATTGCTCCTCAAAATCTGCCATGGTCTTCCTATCTTCCTTTGATGGCGTCATATAGGCAGCCGTCCATTCCTTAATCAAATTTGTGTGGATGGCAGTTTTACCCACCCACGGCACTTTGGTCATTTCTGCAAACTCAGCACAAAATAATGTAAACTTTTCAATCACCCAAGCCAAGCAGAAGACATCTGATGCCTTGCTCCATGGACAAGGGGACCTTACATCTGCGAGCTCAGGGGCTCTCCAGGGGCGTTGATCGTGCTCTGCTTTGTTGGCGATATTTGTGGGTTTGAACTCAATCCCATCCCTCAATGCAAGACCCCAGTCAATGATGCCTACCCGTGGCACCCCTTCTTTGGTGAAATCTATCATTATATTCCAGGGGTGGCAATCATTGTGGATGATCCCTTCAGCATGTGCAAAGGCCATGGTATTCACAAGGGCACAGATAAGCTCGGGAGCATGAAAAATCAAAGACTTGTATCGCTCCATTTCATGAGGAGCCACTTGTTTTTTCTTGTATCTGTTGCCTTTGTCTGCAGCAAGCATGGAACTGAGGGTCCCCTTAGGAGGCGGAACACACTCCATTATATCTCCAAGACTTCCCCCATTAAAGAGGGGGAAGAGCAGTATCCATGGCTCCTTCCTTGTGTGCCCAATGGCGCGCACTATGCCCCTGTGGGTTAGGTCGATTGAAGCCTCCTGAGCAAAAGACTTCAATTGAGCCCTTCGGCTACCAAGGAATTGCTTTGCACAATAAGAAATGCCTTCTGGAAACCAGGAGACACCTTGAATATGGCATTTATGTACAACGCCGTACGATCCAGAGCCCATCTTCTTTTCTGTGATGATGGCCTCTGCAGGCAACCCAATTGTCATGCTGCAGTTAGTATTATGCATTGTGCGCTGCAAGTGGGTGCCTTTAGAGACCTCACGTGCACCAGATGATAAATCTTCTTGTTCATCAGCAGGCCGGTCCAGCTCTTTGCGAGCTCTCTTGCTCAGGATAGCTTGGGTGTCTATGGCCTTTGCATGCTTGGACCTCTCTTTCTCTACCTTCCATTTTGTGTGGAAGTGCTCCAGCTTGGATTCATTTGTTTCCGCTGGTCTGTCGTCACCTAGGTCAACAGCGCATCTAGGCATGTTGCCCACAATGCTAGTAACAAAATGCTTGATGGCTGCTCCATCAGCACCCTCATGGATATTTTTCACTGCGCGGACAACCTCACCTAATATTTGCTCAAATCGATTCCTATCAGACACAATACCCTCGATGTGATTAGGTGACAAGCAACTAATGAGGGTAACGAGTTTGATACGAATTGATTTCTTGATTTCAGGAGTAAGTGCAAGCGTCGCCATCAATCTGCACAATATAATTGACAAATAGTTGCAACATTTATAACCACAAAAAATGCTATTTGTAAGCTAACTAAGAGATTTCTACATCCAACACACTTATGACTCATGTCATGCAAACTAAATAATCACAGTCATCGTCAAAAACAAACACAAAACACAAGTTTACGACTTAACTTGACGTCAGCAGACCTAGTCAGTATACCGACCATCTGCAGATATCGCATTAAGATGAAAACTATGGCACAAGTTTAATGCTTTGACACATCGTCAGCAGACCTAGTCAGTATACCGACCATCTGCAGATGACTATCAAACCAAATAACAAAAACAAACTTCACCACATAGCTTGGTGTCAGCAGACCTAGTCAGTAAACCGACCATCTGCAGATACCGTACTAAGTAGCAAAGCATCACACATGTCAAATGCTACGAGCGCACATCAGCAGACCTAGCCAGTAAACCGGCCATCTGCAGCGGGCTCTCAAAGCATTTAACAAAAACAAAGCCGCATTGTAACTTGGTAACTGCAAACCTAGTCAGTAAACCGACCATTTGCAGATACCGTGCCACAACGAAAACTTCTACATAAGTTAAATATTAAGAGTGCACATCAGCAGACCTAGCCAATCGCTCGGCCATCTGCAGCGGGCCTCTTAACATTTAACGACACATGCACATGCATCACAAACAACGTTAAACTTAAGCATATGCAAAAAATTAAATGACACCAACACTTTTAACTTAAAAATTACCTCAAATTGATCACTCTAGCACCACTGACACCAAGTACAAGGAAGATTCTGTGAACAGTGCCTCCCTGGACCACCCTTTTATACCACAATATAGCCCGCCGGGCCGGGAGTCGGACCCGGCGGGCTTCTGCGCGCCCGGCGGGCCCGGCGGTCCAGACTTGTAGCCCGGCGGGCCAATTGTGGGTTACCAGGTCATCCCACCCTCTAGGATTTGAGAACTGTGAATTTTGTGAACATTGAGATTTGTGAACAATAGCTGTGATCACAAGAAAAAAGGCTGTGATCACGTGAATATGAAATCCCTGGTCCCGGGTACCAGGGAAAAGAGTTCGCAGGTCCCTAGCCAGATATTCATGCAAACTAAAAACTAGTCACACCACTTACACACCCAATATGAAATTGCCTTTTTCACAGAATCGGCATCTTCTAAAAAGAATCTTTTAATGAAACCATTGTGTCACTGATCATAATCCTCAAAATCTCCGGTTGAATCCTTATTTTCAATCATTCCTTCATCGGTGTACCTATGGCATCATTGGCAACCAGAACGCTCACCACTTGTCCACTTAGGGGCCTTTTCGATAGTTCCTAGCTCATAGTAACCGAAAATATATTCACATATTAAAAATGGAATCTGTGTTGAAGATCAGCAAGATCAACCCAACGGATCCATATAAAAGAGCTATGGACTCATCCGTTGAGGACTAGCGAGGTCAATCAACCAGATCCATGCCTAAATTCAGAAAACAACTCTTACTCCTTGTTCCAATATCTTCCACGATGCACGTGTGGGTATTGTTGCACGACCTAGAGCCTGAGCACCGCGTATGGTTAGCAACCTTTAGGATCCTTCGCAGTTGACCTAGCGCTTTACTCATAGGCTGCTTCCTTGGTCCCTCATCCAGAGTACCGGAAGCTCACCATTTTAATCGAACTGAGGCTGGTCAAGACCTCGGCCGACCTTGCTACGCGAGACGTCCTCCATTGACTCTTCATCAGCTGTCTCATAGGCCGCTTCCTTGGTCCCTCATCCACCGTACCGGAAGCTCACCATTTTAATCGAACCTAGGCTAGTCAAGACCTCGGCCACGACCTTGCTATGCGAGACGCCCTCCATTGGCTCTCCGTCTCAGCAGTTGCATCTTTATCAGATTAGATCTCCACGACCTCATTCACAAGATGGTCAAAATGCTTCTCCAGCATTCTTGACATGAAACAGTCATTTAAAAACAAGTTAAAAATATAATTTCTATAACGAACTCTCGTCTTTCCACATTGCTCCACATTAATTAATTCCACAACCATTTCATAAGTATTCCTATTATTATCTAATCACATCATTTTCATCTCATCACATCTTTCCTCAATTTATCCCCATCAAATTTCATCCACTCACATCTACCCATATCCAAATCTCATTAAATCACATTCATTCACATCTCATCCATTCAGACCACATCACATTCACTCAAATCTTATCCATTCAGACCACATCACATTCACTTACATCTTATCTCATTCATTTTACCTCACATCTTATCCATTAAGACCACATCACATTCACTTACATCTCATCTCATTCATTTTACGTCACATCTATCCCGATTCACATCCCATCACATTCACATTCATTCATATCCATCACATTCACATTCATTCATATCCATCACATTCATTCTCATCACCATTATATCACATCACTTATATTCACATCATATCTCATTCATAAACATCTCATCTCATTCATCCACATCCATCCAATCGTTTACATGTACGACTACTCGCATCTATCCATACATTCATATCTATCACTTCACATCCACATATATTCATGTCACATCTCATCTCTTTACATCACATCACATTCTTTCACATACACATCTATATCCATTCTTTCATATACATCCACATCCATTCTTTCACATAATCATTCACATCCATTCTTCTCATACACATGCACATCTATTCTTCACATACACATCCTTATTCATTCTTTCACATACTCATTCACATCCATTCTTCACATCCACATTCACATCCATTCTTCACATACACATTCACATTCATTCCTCACATACACATTCACATCCATTATCATCACATACATTCAGTCACATCTCATATCATTCATTTACATTCTGATTCACATGACATCAAATCTCATCCATTCATTCACATTTATCTGATTCAAATCACATCTCATCACCTCTATTCACATCACATCCATCCATCCATTCATTCCCATCTCTCTGATTCACATCACATCTATTCACCTCACATTCTCATCATCTCTATTCACATCGCATCCATCCATTCATTCGTTCCCATCTGTTTGATTCACATCACATCTCATTACATCTATTCACCTCACATCTCATCATCTCTATTCACATCACATCCATCCATTCATTCATTCCCATCTATTTGATTCACATCACATCTCACATCTATTCACCTCACATTCTCATCACCTCTATTCACATCACATCCATCCATCCGATCATCATCTATCTGATTCACATCTTATCTCATCACATCTATTCACCTCACATCTCATCATCTCTATTCACATCACATCCATCCATTCATTCATTCTCATCTATCTGATTCACATCACATGTCACATCTATTCATCTGACATTCTCATCACCTCTATTCACATCACATCCATCCATTCATTCACATCTATCCAATTCACATCACATCCATCCATCCAATCATCATCTATCTGATTCACATCTTATCTCATCACATCTATTCACCTCACATCTCATCATCTCTATTCACATCACATCCATCCATCCATTCATTCTTCCCATCTATCCGATTCACATCACATCTGTAAGATTCCTCCCCCACCCCCTTTTTGATGTCTAGTATCTTCCCCTGTAATCAATCCCTCTTCAGAAATATAAAGACCTTGTTTCTATCTGTTTTAGCCTAGAGAGAGAAAAATATTCTAGAGAGAGAATATTCAGATTAGTAATATTTTTGGATAGAAAAATATCTCTTCTAATTCAGATGAGTTCCCCTGAAACAGAAATTCAAAAAGAATTTTCCAATGTGCAATTGGAATTAATTGAAAATAGCTATAAAGAACCTTAGCCTAAGGGTCTAGATTTTCAGAAATCTTTAGACTATGGTCCAATTAAGGTTCCTATGGACCAATAGCATCAATCCATGTGTAGGGAGGAGATAAATCCAACTTGTAAAAAGAAAATACCCAAAAATGAGTAAATGCTCACATGAGGTGAAGAGTTGAAAATGTACAAGGATTATTAGTAAAAAACTATGAGCAATATTAAAAATATGACATATGTAAGGAAGGGAATTCTTTAAAGGAGGTGCATATTTCACATAAGATGAAGAGTTGAAAATGTACAAGGATTATTAGTAAAAAACTATGAGCAATATTAAAAATATGACATATGTAAGGAAGGGGAATTCTTTAAAGGAGGTGCATATTTCACATAAGATGAAGAGTTGAAAATGTACAAGGATTATTAGTAAAAAAAACTATGAGCAATATTAAAATGATTCCATTATGACACATATGTAAGGAAGGGGAGTTCTTTAAAGGAGGTGCATATTTCACATGCTTGAATGAGTTTTAAACTCATAAAAATTGAGATATTTCATCTCTCCTCTCTCCTCATTTAAGTCTAGTTCCAAAAAGTTAGCTTAACTGATCTAAAAATGGTCAAATATTGACCAAACTGATTTAGAAAATTCTAGAATCAGTTTGTTTGGTTAGGAGCTCAATTTTTCCTATAAATAGAAGCCTCCCCCTTGTTGAAAAATATATAGTGTTTATGCATCGTTACTCTACTCCACCTAAGCCAGAAACTGTGAATTCATTTAATAATTCACTAGTTTTTGGAGCTTCCCTCTTTCTTCAATCCCCATTAGTGGCTCCATCAACATACTTAACCAATTGATTGGTTGGGGGCCTCTACCGTGAACAAAGAATCAAGCAAGTTGTAAGGTAATTAGTGAATATTGATCTTTCTATAATTTCTCAATGTTTCTCTCTTCTCAACCCCTCTCAAGCTTGAGAAGTTTAATTGGTATGGTTTTTTTTTTAATGCTATTGAAGTTTGAATAGTAGTGAAGAGTTACATAATGCTATTGAAGTTAATTTTCATTTATGTTTAAATTCTAATGATTTTTATGTAAATTCTCTCTCTCACTCAAGAAATGGTCATACTCATGAACCGTTCTCAATCCAAATCAAGCTTTTCATAAAGCTTTTCCTTAACCCAAGATTAAGCTATGCTTGAGGCCAAATTAATGGCTTTTTTCTATGCTTTTAGTTTATGTATATTAATGATTCAATCCATTATGGATTGATAATCCAATTAGAGATCATTTTAATTATTTTCTTAATGATAAGCATTATCCCTTAGAAAAAAATTGAGATTTATCAGTCATAGCAGCGGAGCTATGGCAAAATTTTTATAAAAATTATGCATAAAATAATCTCATTCAAAGCATAAAAAGAGGACTTCCTACCATATTCTAGGAATTATCATCCTAGATTAATTGAAAGAATTTCATTACAATCATGGAGAAATTGAATTTTAATATTATGCATAATGGATAAATTTTTATATCAAAAGTGTTATTTTTACCATTTTTGTTTCATGCATAGAAGTATGCATAATGGATAAATTTTTATATCAAAAGTGTTATTTTTATCATTTTTAATTTTCATGCATAGAAGTATGCATAAAGGAAAATTTTTATATCAAAAGTGTTACTTTTATCATTTTTAATTTTCATGCATAGAAGTATGCATAAAGGAAAATTTTTTATATCAAAAGTGTTACTTTTATCATTTTTAATTTTCATGCATAGAAGTATGCATAAAGGAAAATTTTTTATATCAAAAGTGTTACTTTTATCATTTTTAATTTTCATGCATAGAAGTATGCATAAAAGATAATTTTTTTATATTAAAAGTGTTACTTTTACCATTTTTAATTTTCATGCATAGAAGTATGCATAAAGGAAAATTTTTATATCAAAAGTGTTACTTTTATCATTTTTAATTTTCATGCATAGAAGTATGCATAAAGGATAATTTTTTTATATATCAAAAGTGATACTTTTATCATATTGGATTTCATGTATAGAGGTATGGATAAAAGATGATTATTTTAATGTAAAAAGTATTACTTTTGTCACAATTGAATTTCATGCATAGAGGTATGCATAAAAGTTGATTATTTTATTATAAAAGTGTAACTTTTATCATAATTGGAATTCATGCATGGAGGTATGCATAAAAGATATTCTTTTTATACTAAAAGTGTGATTTTCATCATAAATGGATTTTATGCATAACTTAGATGCATAAGAGAAATTCTTCTATTCTAAAAGTGTAATTCCTACCAAATTGACTTTATGCATAAGAAGATGCATTTTAAAAAAATGATTTTTAATTCAAAAGTGTCATTCTCATCTAAATTGAATTTATGCATAGGAAGATGCATAAAAGATTGAATTTTAATTCAAAAGTGTCATTTTCATTTAAAATGAATTTATGCATAGGAAGATGCATAAAAGATTGATTTTTCTTCGGAAGTATTAATCTCCTTAAATGGAATTTATGCATAAGTAAATGTGTAAAGAAATCTTATATCAAATATAAGAGTTCTCTTGTATTCTATAAATAGATATGAGATGTGATAGGATGTGATAAGAGGTGTATAAGAGATGATAAGAGGTGATAAGATGAATTAAGATGTGATAAGATGTGTATGGGATGAGGTAAGAAGTGTATGTGATAGGATAAGATGCATATGGGTTGTGATAGGACGAGAATGGATGTGATGTAAAAGATTAGATGTGAAGGCATATGGGGTTACATGAATGAGAATGTGGATGTGGATGTATGTATGTATGTGGATGTAGATGTGGATGTATAGATGTGAATGGGAATGTGGATGTGGATGTATGTGAATGTGGATGTAGATGTGGATGTATAGATGTGAATGGGAATGTGGATGTGAATGTGGATGTAGATGTGGATGTATAGATGTGAATGAGAATGTGGATGTGGATGTATGTATGTATGTGGATGTAGATGTGGATGTATAGATGTGAATGGGAATGTGGATGTGGATGTAGATGTGGATGTATAGATGTGAATGGAAATGTGGATGTGGATGTATGTGAATATGGATGTAGATGTGGATGTATAGATGTGAATGGGAATGTGGATGTGGATGTATGTATGTATGTGGATGTAGATGTGGATGTATAGATGTGAATGGGAATGTGGATGTGGATGTATATGAATGTGGATATAGATATGGATGTATAGATGTGAATGGGAATGTGGATGTGGATGTATGTATGTATGTGGATGTAGATATGGATGTATAGATGTGAATGGGAATGTGGATGTGGATGTATGTATGTATGTGGATGTGGATGTATGAATGAGGACGTGATAATGGATGTATGCATGTAGATGTGGATATATAGATGTGAATATGAATGTGGATGTGGATGTGGATATGGATGTGTATGTATGAATGTAGATATGGGATGTGGATGTATAAATGAGGATGTGAAAATGGAGGTATGCATGTAGATGTGGATGTATGGATGTGAATGTGGATGTGGATGTGGATGTATGGATGTGGATATGGATGTGTATGTATGAATGAGGATATGGGATGTGGATGTATGGATGTGAATGTGAATGTGTATGTGAATTAAGGTGTCATCGATATGAGGAAATGGATGAGAATGAGTACACATTGAATGGAATGTGGACTAAGGAAAGATAATGTGGAAAGACGAGAGTTCGATTTAGAAACTGTATTTTGTGACTGTTTGTAAATGACTGTTTTATGTCAAGAATGCTGGGGAAGCATTTTGACCGTCTTGTGGATTAAGGTCATGAAGACCTAACTGTTAAAGTTGCAACTGCTGACGGAGAGTCAATGGAGGACGTCTCGCGTAGCAAGGTCGACCGAGGTCTTGACCAGCCTCGGTTCGATTTAAATGGTGAGCTTCCGGTACGGTGGATGAGGGACCAAGGAAGCGGCCTATGAGTGAAGCGCTAGGTCACCTGCGAAGGATCCTAGAGGGTGCTGACCATACGGTGCTCGGGCTCTGGGTCGCCGAAGATACCCACACGTGCGTCGAGGAAGATATTGGAACAAGGAGTAAGAGTTGTTTTGTGAAACCGAGCATGGATCTGGTTGATTGACCTTGCTGGTCTTCAATGGATGAGTCCATGGCTCTTTATATGGATCTGTTGGTTGATCTTGCTGATCTTCAACGAGAGTCCATCTTGATTTTTATAAGTGATTATATTGCCAAGTATTATGGGCTAGGAACTATTGAAAAGGCCCCTGTGTGGACAGGTGGTGAGCGTTCTAGTTGCCAATGATGCCATAGATACTCTGATGAAGGAATGATGGGAAATTATGAATCAACTGGATAAATTGGAAGATTGTGATCAGTGGTACTATGGTTTCCTTAAAGGATTGTTTTAAAGTTAGCTGATGCTAAGAAAAAGGCAATTTCATATTGGGTGTGTAAGTGGTGTGGCTAGTTTTATGTTCGCATGAACTTCCGGCTAGGGGGCCTTGGAACTCTTTTCCTTGGTACCCGGGACAAAACCTAACCAAATTCCAAATTGGATCCCATCACTACAGTGGTTGGGCGGTTGGCTAACCCATGGGATCGGATGGGGTTAGACTGGACTGATGGATCCGTAAATCGAGATTTAAATTCTATTATTACGATAGATGAAGTAAATCCCGGATAGAAATTGTTCTATGGATAGGAATCAACGGCTGTGCCTCTTGATGGGGAAAAAAGCATTGATCCCAATGATCCAAGTGCAAGTTTCTTCCTTGATTTGACCAAGTACCGTTAAAGGTGCAGTCAGATCAGTTGATCCGTAATGATCTTGACTACGTTAGAGTAAAGAGTTATCCTGGTGGAATCGCCCATGCTTTCCGGGTAAAGGAAGTTTTTCCGGTTTCGGTTTTGGACAAACCGACGGATTAGTCTCTTGTCCGGATATCCGTGGGCGAGGCCCCGAGTGTGGATCCCTGCCCCGCGCATGAAGTGCTACTTCCGCTGCTAGTACCCCGAATCCGTTGCGCGGTGGAGAACGGGATCTCACAGTTGGTATCAGAGCATTTGTTTAATAAAGATCAACTGAGAAGACAAATATATCAAAAATTTATGAAGAAACACAAAAAGGTTATAATTGTGTGAGATAATTCATACAATTTGATATTCAAACTGAAATTCGTAATTTGGTAGTTGGGTCTTCAGATGGAAGTACCGCAATTATATAGAATCCTTGACTTTCTTGAGGCCTAGACATGATAGTAGTTACCTTATAATTCCAAGGGCCGTGACTACCCGTATATACCGAGAGTATACTGCAGCTCTTTACTGACAGTATATACGAGTAAATCTAAGACTTGAAATTATAAGCGTTAATGCTATCTAGATGATGATTTCGAATGTGATTGATATGATTTTTAATTCTGTTTGAGAATGGATGAATTGATTTGGATTCTGATTGAAAATTCTGATTGAAAAATGATGATCCTTGAAAATGGGTTGAAATGTAATAAGCTGAGCGAAACCACAATGTGGATGATTGGGACGAGTCCCTGTAATGATAAATGATGAAAATGATTCAGCAAATCACTATGAGATTAGTGGGTTGTGCTGTCAGATTGCTGCTGTTAATACTTGATCGGTAGATCAAGTTAAGGGATGTCAAATTGAGGACTTGCTTGACTGAATTTCCGTGGAGGAATGTTCCGAAGGAAACTTTTCGGTCTAATGGACCATTATCATGTTAAAGATATGAATGATATAATCTGAATGAATTTTTATTTAATGATGAGTTCTATATAAGGGATATTTATCCTAGTATTCTGTTGGGTTGACCAGAATATAAGGAACCCCAGAATAAAATTGGATCTTAAGAAAAAGAGTTATCCTCTACCTTGCGAGATGAGGACATCTCGCACTTTTTAAGTGGGATAGAATGTAAGATTCCTCCCCAGCCTTAGAGGTATACAGGAGTAAGAATCTCCCTTTCTGATCTTATAATTATTCCCTCTCTAAAATAAAAGAAAGTTTCTGTTTAAAAAAAGGAAGACCCTTTTCCTAGAATACTTCTCAGGAGTCACGCCTATTTTAAGGATTCAGAACAATGAGTTCAGAAGTGAAAATCGGTGTTTTGGATACCAAGGTTTTGGTTTTCATTCGAGTACGGCCCAAAAGAAGTTCTTTATCTATTGGGGAGTTTAAGAAGTTATCCCCCAGATATTGTGAGCCTTATATCTGAATTCAATGAAAGTAGGTGACTTAGCCTACAAGCTTCTTTTATCTCTTCATCTCAAAATTCTTAATGCCTTCTATAGAAAAATGTGTCAAACCCAAATCATGGAAAGACGGTAAAACTTCAGTGGCAAGCTACCGTTGGCTTCTAAGTTACGCTAGCTCCTTCCTTTATATAAGTCGTAACTTTTACTTGTCGCTCACAGTAATCTTACTTCCATCGATCTCCTTTCTTTCTTAATCTCCTTCATGGCTTGGCAACAAGAACTAGTTTTATCCATAATGATTCCTCACCTTCAAGACGCAAGTGAATCTGTGAAGAAGGATTTTATAGAGCAGTATGAGCGCTCACTTTTCCCTCACTTGGGAACTTCTGTAACGCAAACCAAATGGCGGACCTATCAAAACATAACTAGGGTAACACCCTGGGGTCAGCAGCACTTTCGTAACAATGTCCGCTTGGCCATGGTTATTGAAGCTTTGGGTTTGGGTCCCCGATACTACTGCATCATGAGATCAAGGCATCCTGGGTTTTCTGAGCGGGTCTTCTTACTGGCGTGTTTTCTTCCTCATGAGAAGATATGCCTTTACCCCGTTTTTGGCTTGCCTCTCAGAGGTCCTTTTGTTAGAACACCTCATACCACTGAGATAGGCGCAGCAATAACCCACAGAATCATTCCCATAGATGAGTTACCTTATACTTGTGCAGCTTGTGAGGACTGCTTTTGTGACCATATGATGGACGGGCTTATGGAAGTGTAAAGAGTTCCTCTATCTTTACTGTATAAGTTCCGAGAATGAATAAAGTTTAAATCTTGTTCGTATTTTGAATCTTGCTCTCTTTAAGACTTATCTTGGTGGTTAATCTTGATTAAATTTTTTTTTTCTAAGTCTCATATTCGTGAATCTTGCGAAATTATCACAAGTTGCGAGATGAGGACATCTCGCGTTTTTTAAGTGGGGTAGAATGTAAGATTCCTCCCCCACCCCCTTTTTGATGTCTAGTATCTTCCCCTGTAATCAATCCCTCTTCAGAAATATAAAGACCTTGTTTCTATCTGTTTTAGCCTAGAGAGAGAAAAATATTCTAGAGAGAGAATATTCAGATTAGTAATATTTTTGGATAGAAAAATATCTCTTCTAATTCAGATGAGTTCCCCTGAAACAGAAATTCAAAAAGAATTTTCCAATGTGCAATTGGAATTAATTGAAAATAGCTATAAAGAACCTTAGCCTAAGGGTCTAGATTTTCAGAAATCTTTAGACTATGGTCCAATTAAGGTTCCTATGGACCAATAGCATCAATCCATGTGTAGGGAGGAGATAAATCCAACTTGTAAAAAGAAAATACCCAAAAATGAGTAAATGCTCACATGAGGTGAAGAGTTGAAAATGTACAAGGATTATTAGTAAAAAACTATGAGCAATATTAAAAATATGACATATGTAAGGAAGGGAATTCTTTAAAGGAGGTGCATATTTCACATAAGATGAAGAGTTGAAAATGTACAAGGATTATTAGTAAAAAACTATGAGCAATATTAAAAATATGACATATGTAAGGAAGGGGAATTCTTTAAAGGAGGTGCATATTTCACATAAGATGAAGAGTTGAAAATGTACAAGGATTATTAGTAAAAAAAACTATGAGCAATATTAAAATGATTCCATTATGACACATATGTAAGGAAGGGGAGTTCTTTAAAGGAGGTGCATATTTCACATGCTTGAATGAGTTTTAAACTCATAAAAATTGAGATATTTCATCTCTCCTCTCTCCTCATTTAAGTCTAGTTCCAAAAAGTTAGCTTAACTGATCTAAAAATGGTCAAATATTGACCAAACTGATTTAGAAAATTCTAGAATCAGTTTGTTTGGTTAGGAGCTCAATTTTTCCTATAAATAGAAGCCTCCCCCTTGTTGAAAAATATATAGTGTTTATGCATCGTTACTCTACTCCACCTAAGCCAGAAACTGTGAATTCATTTAATAATTCACTAGTTTTTGGAGCTTCCCTCTTTCTTCAATCCCCATTAGTGGCTCCATCAACATACTTAACCAATTGATTGGTTGGGGGTCTCTACCGTGAACAAAGAATCAAGCAAGTTGTAAGGTAATTAGTGAATATTGATCTTTCTATAATTTCTCAATGTTTCTCTCTTCTCAACCCCTCTCAAGCTTGAGAAGTTTAATTGGTATGGTTTTTTTTTTAATGCTATTGAAGTTTGAATAGTAGTGAAGAGTTACATAATGCTATTGAAGTTAATTTTCATTTATGTTTAAATTCTAATGATTTTTATGTAAATTCTCTCTCTCACTCAAGAAATGGTCATACTCATGAACCGTTCTCAATCCAAATCAAGCTTTTCATAAAGCTTTTCCTTAACCCAAGATTAAGCTATGCTTGAGGCCAAATTAATGGCTTTTTTCTATGCTTTTAGTTTATGTATATTAATGATTCAATCCATTATGGATTGATAATCCAATTAGAGATCATTTTAATTATTTTCTTAATGATAAGCATTATCCCTTAGAAAAAAATTGAGATTTATCAGTCATAGCAGCGGAGCTATGGCAAAATTTTTATAAAAATTATGCATAAAATAATCTCATTCAAAGCATAAAAAGAGGACTTCCTACCATATTCTAGGAATTATCATCCTAGATTAATTGAAAGAATTTCATTACAATCATGGAGAAATTGAATTTTAATATTATGCATAATGGATAAATTTTTATATCAAAAGTGTTATTTTTACCATTTTTGTTTCATGCATAGAAGTATGCATAATGGATAAATTTTTATATCAAAAGTGTTATTTTTATCATTTTTAATTTTCATGCATAGAAGTATGCATAAAGGAAAATTTTTATATCAAAAGTGTTACTTTTATCATTTTTAATTTTCATGCATAGAAGTATGCATAAAGGAAAATTTTTTATATCAAAAGTGTTACTTTTATCATTTTTAATTTTCATGCATAGAAGTATGCATAAAGGAAAATTTTTTATATCAAAAGTGTTACTTTTATCATTTTTAATTTTCATGCATAGAAGTATGCATAAAAGATAATTTTTTTATATTAAAAGTGTTACTTTTACCATTTTTAATTTTCATGCATAGAAGTATGCATAAAGGAAAATTTTTATATCAAAAGTGTTACTTTTATCATTTTTAATTTTCATGCATAGAAGTATGCATAAAGGATAATTTTTTTATATATCAAAAGTGATACTTTTATCATATTGGATTTCATGTATAGAGGTATGGATAAAAGATGATTATTTTAATGTAAAAAGTATTACTTTTGTCACAATTGAATTTCATGCATAGAGGTATGCATAAAAGTTGATTATTTTATTATAAAAGTGTAACTTTTATCATAATTGGAATTCATGCATGGAGGTATGCATAAAAGATATTCTTTTTATACTAAAAGTGTGATTTTCATCATAAATGGATTTTATGCATAACTTAGATGCATAAGAGAAATTCTTCTATTCTAAAAGTGTAATTCCTACCAAATTGACTTTATGCATAAGAAGATGCATTTTAAAAAAATGATTTTTAATTCAAAAGTGTCATTCTCATCTAAATTGAATTTATGCATAGGAAGATGCATAAAAGATTGAATTTTAATTCAAAAGTGTCATTTTCATTTAAAATGAATTTATGCATAGGAAGATGCATAAAAGATTGATTTTTCTTCGGAAGTATTAATCTCCTTAAATGGAATTTATGCATAAGTAAATGTGTAAAGAAATCTTATATCAAATATAAGAGTTCTCTTGTATTCTATAAATAGATATGAGATGTGATAGGATGTGATAAGAGGTGTATAAGAGATGATAAGAGGTGATAAGATGAATTAAGATGTGATAAGATGTGTATGGGATGAGGTAAGAAGTGTATGTGATAGGATAAGATGCATATGGGTTGTGATAGGACGAGAATGGATGTGATGTAAAAGATTAGATGTGAAGGCATATGGGGTTACATGAATGAGAATGTGGATGTGGATGTATGTATGTATGTGGATGTAGATGTGGATGTATAGATGTGAATGGGAATGTGGATGTGGATGTATGTGAATGTGGATGTAGATGTGGATGTATAGATGTGAATGGGAATGTGGATGTGAATGTGGATGTAGATGTGGATGTATAGATGTGAATGAGAATGTGGATGTGGATGTATGTATGTATGTGGATGTAGATGTGGATGTATAGATGTGAATGGGAATGTGGATGTGGATGTAGATGTGGATGTATAGATGTGAATGGGAATGTGGATGTGGATGTATGTGAATATGGATGTAGATGTGGATGTATAGATGTGAATGGGAATGTGGATGTGGATGTATGTATGTATGTGGATGTAGATGTGGATGTATAGATGTGAATGGGAATGTGGATGTGGATGTATATGAATGTGGATATAGATATGGATGTATAGATGTGAATGGGAATGTGGATGTGGATGTATGTATGTATGTGGATGTAGATATGGATGTATAGATGTGAATGGGAATGTGGATGTGGATGTATGTATGTATGTGGATGTGGATGTATGAATGAGGACGTGATAATGGATGTATGCATGTAGATGTGGATATATAGATGTGAATATGAATGTGGATGTGGATGTGGATATGGATGTGTATGTATGAATGTAGATATGGGATGTGGATGTATAAATGAGGATGTGAAAATGGAGGTATGCATGTAGATGTGGATGTATGGATGTGAATGTGGATGTGGATGTGGATGTATGGATGTGGATATGGATGTGTATGTATGAATGAGGATATGGGATGTGGATGTATAAATGAGGATGTGAAAATGGATGTATGCATGTAAATGTGGATGTATGGATGTGAATGTGAATGTGTATGTGAATTAAGGTGTCATCGATATGAGGAAATGGATGAGAATGAGTACACATTGAATGGAATGTGGACTAAGGAAAGATAATGTGGAAAGACGAGAGTTCGATTTAGAAACTGTATTTTGTGACTGTTTGTAAATGACTGTTTTATGTCAAGAATGCTGGGGAAGCATTTTGACCGTCTTGTGGATTAAGGTCATGAAGACCTAACTGTTAAAGTTGCAACTGCTGACGGAGAGTCAATGGAGGACGTCTCGCGTAGCAAGGTCGACCGAGGTCTTGACCAGCCTCGGTTCGATTTAAATGGTGAGCTTCCGGTACGGTGGATGAGGGACCAAGGAAGCGGCCTATGAGTGAAGCGCTAGGTCACCTGCGAAGGATCCTAGAGGGTGCTGACCATACGGTGCTCGGGCTCTGGGTCGCCGAAGATACCCACACGTGCGTCGAGGAAGATATTGGAACAAGGAGTAAGAGTTGTTTTGTGAAACCGAGCATGGATCTGGTTGATTGACCTTGCTGGTCTTCAATGGATGAGTCCATGGCTCTTTATATGGATCTGTTGGTTGATCTTGCTGATCTTCAACGAGAGTCCATCTTGATTTTTATAAGTGATTATATTGCCAAGTATTATGGGCTAGGAACTATTGAAAAGGCCCCTGTGTGGACAGGTGGTGAGCGTTCTAGTTGCCAATGATGCCATAGATACTCTGATGAAGGAATGATGGGAAATTATGAATCAACTGGATAAATTGGAAGATTGTGATCAGTGGTACTATGGTTTCCTTAAAGGATTGTTTTAAAGTTAGCTGATGCTAAGAAAAAGGCAATTTCATATTGGGTGTGTAAGTGGTGTGGCTAGTTTTATGTTCGCATGAACTTCCGGCTAGGGGGCCTTGGAACTCTTTTCCTTGGTACCCGGGACAAAACCTAACCAAATTCCAAATTGGATCCCATCACTACAGTGGTTGGGCGGTTGGCTAACCCATGGGATCGGATGGGGTTAGACTGGACTGATGGATCCGTAAATCGAGATTTAAATTCTATTATTACGATAGATGAAGTAAATCCCGGATAGAAATTGTTCTATGGATAGGAATCAACGGCTGTGCCTCTTGATGGGGAAAAAAGCGTTGATCCCAATGATCCAAGTGCAAGTTTCTTCCTTGATTTGACCAAGTACCGTTAAAGGTGCAGTCAGATCAGTTGATCCGTAATGATCTTGACTACGTTAGAGTAAAGAGTTATCTTGGTGGAATCGCCCATGCTTTCCGGGTAAAGGAAGTTTTTCCGGTTTCGGTTTTGGACAAACCGACGGATTAGTCTCTTGTCCGGATATCCGTGGGCGAGGCCCCGAGTGTGGATCCCTGCCCCGCGCATGAAGTGCTACTTCCGCTGCTAGTACCCCGAATCCGTTGCGCGGTGGAGAACGGGATCTCACAACATCTTACATCTATTCACCTCACATTTTCATCACCTCTTTTCACATCACATCCATCCATTCATTCACATCTATCTAATTCACATCACATCTCATCTCATCTATCTAATTCACATCACATCTCATCACATCTATTCATCTCATATTCTCATCACTTCTATTTACATCACATCTATCCAATCATCTATCCGATTCGCATCACATCTCATCACATCTGTTCATCTCATACTCTCATCACTTCTATTCACATCACATCTATCCAATCATCTATCTGATTCACATCTTATCTTATCACATCTATTCACCTTACATCTCATATTCATCTCATCACATCTATTCACCTCACATCTCATATTCATCTCATCACATCTATTCATCTCATATTCTCATCACTTCTATTCACATCACATCTATCCAATCATCTATCTGATTCACATCACATCTCGTCACCTCTATTTACAGAATTTAAACATAGAATTGAAGAGGATCCTAATTTCTTATATAAAGATTCTTTATGCATATATTTATGCTCAATTCAAATTTAACGAAAATAACACTTTTGAAATAAAAATAAATCCTTCATGCATCTTTCTATGCATAAATTCAATTTTAATAAGAATGACACTTTTGAAATAAAAATAAATCCTTCATGCATCTTTCTATGCATAAATTTAATTTTAATGAGAATGACACTTTTGAAATAAAAATAAATCTTTCATGCATCTTTTTATGCATAAATTCAATTTTAATGAGAATGACTTTTTGAAATAAAAATAAATCTTTCATGCATCTTTCTATGCATAAATTCAATTTTAATGAGAATGACGCTTTTGAAATAAAAATAAATCTTTCATGCATCTTTCTATGCATAAATTCAATTTTAATGATACTGACGCTTTTCAAATAAAAATAAATCTTTCATGCATCTATCTATGCATAAATTCAATTTTAATGAGGATGACGCTTTTGAAATAAAAATAAATCTTTCATGCATCTTTCTATGCATAAATTCAATTTTAATGAGAATGACGCTTTTGAAATAAAAATAAATCTTTTATGCATCTTTTTATGTATAAATTTAATTTTTATGAGAATGACACTTTTGAAATAAAAATAAATCTTTTAGAATGCACAAATGGAACAAATTACTCTTTTAGAATAACCTAATGATAAACTTTAGTTCCACAAAATTTAATAAAATTTTGCCATAACCTCCTTTGTATGGCCCACCACCCCAACTACTGGAATCGGTAGAACTAGACAATTACTCACCCACCCATAATTGAATGCCTTTCTTAACTTTTTCTTTCGAATACAGATATGCACACACTCCTCTTTAAAACTTTAACTTATAAAACAATCCATTGACAAACAATTATGGTTTACAGATATCATAACTCAAAAATTTCATCCAGTCCCTTATTTCTCAAAAAACAGAATCACTTTGGACTCTCCATTAAGACCAGTTGTTGGTCAGCAAAATGAGATCCAGTAACAAATTATAATAATCATTTGTCCATCATACATATCTTCCACGACATATGCATGTATGTTCTAGGCACCATGAGCCCGTGCATCGCCTGGTGAGAACCCTCCAGGATCCTTATTAGGTGTCCTGGCACTTCACTCAGGGACCGATTCGTCGGCCCTCGTCCATCATACGAAAGCGCACCATTTTAACCGTACCGAGGCTGGTGAAGACCTGGGAAGGCTTTGCCGCGTGAGTTGTCCTTGGAACACTCTCTGCGCCCAGCAGCTGTTGCAACCGAACTTCCCTTAGAAAAACACATACCAAATGCTCCCTCCAGTATTCTAGCGTAAGACAGTCCTTTAAGAAAACACGGTTTCTATGCAAGTTTTCAGTTTGATTTTCTTTTGAATACAATGAGTATATCTTAAGTCAGTATCCCCAAAACTTCATGATCGTAATATTGAATTTCAAAACAGATTTCCTCGAATTCTATAACCTTGATCCTCAGATCAATTTGAAGGGTCTCAAACTTAGATTCAGATTTGGCGGAAGATTTGAGTGTATTTTTCTGAACTGGTCACATCTTCTTTCCTCGAACTGATGAAAGAGTACTCCACCACAAACAATGTTCTTGACTACACCTTCTGTCTTTGGTTTCTTTGCACTATGGAGACCATGCCAATGGAGTTGCTGAACAAGGGATACACCAAATGGATCTTGCTTTAAAAACTATTGTGTTATGTGGTGCTTCTCTCTTTTGCCTCTACACAAAGAACATTCAAAAACTGAGAAACCCTAACTAGACAACAAGGTAACCCTAATCACCTTGCTATTAAGATGAAAACTAAGCTAACTACTGTATCTCTGATGCCATGTCAAAAAACACAGAGATCAAGCTCGCCTATTAACAAAATAGTTACCTAAACAGACACTAACCCTATACTAATGATAACACTAATCTAAGTTGGATAGAAATGAAAGAAACTCATCATGTGTGTGTGTGTGTGTGTGCGCGCGCGTGCGCGTGCGTGTGTGTGTGCTAATTGAAGTTAGAATCAATTTAAGTAGGTTACAATATTGAGACTTGTACTCATTGAGAAACTTGAGATGTGCTTCATTATTCCATTGCTTGAAATGATCCTCTTTAATATAAGGTGAGTACATGTTGGCTTTGCTAGATTATGTAGGATTATCTTTTCTTGCTCATATGGTTGTTTACTAGTTGCTTGGGTTTTCTACTCACTTCCTACCTTCCTTGTGCTCATGGCACCATATTTCTCAACGTACGTCATGCAACAAGTACTCTTCTTGTATGTCCCTAATCCAATCTTTGTACACTTTCGATATGCCCACCAATGACAATGCCCACATTCTTAATAATGAATTAGAAACCATATTTTCTTTCCCCTTCACATATGTGATCTCAAAGTGTAGCCAACCATCTTTTTTGCTTGGGTGATAGTGTAGGTTGTGATAAGAAATATTTTAGCACCACTCGACAATCACTTCGAACATAGAATTTACTCTCATAAAGATAATTATGTCATTCCTTAATGTAAGACTACACAATAATGGAGGCTGGATCAATATAATACAAAGCAACCTTATATGTTACTAGCAAAGAAAGGTCACTTTGAGCACTGCCCATTTGGTTCACTTGTGCTGCTATCCTGCAAATTGTTCTCGACTCTGAGGAACTGTACCAATTTGTCTTTGGATATGTTGAATTGAAGAAGTGGAGAATAAACAATCCTAGCGCTTGTAAACTTGATTACAAACTGATGGTGTCGGTCCACCCATGTGCTCTGGGCATGGAGATTTGATGGTGATCTAGATAGACTATCGAAAGAGGATGTCTTTGGATATGTTGAATTGAAGAAGTGGAGAATAAACAATCCTAGCGCTTGTAAACTTGATTACAAACTGATGGTGTCGGTCCACCCATGTGCTCTGGGCATGGAGATTTGATGGTGATCTAGACAGACTATCGAAAGAGGATGTCTTGCTTATAAGAGTGCTTGAACACAATGAACTCATGATAATCAACTAAGGCTGCCAAACTAGTCTATGTATAGGACCCAAGGAAGGCATGGAAGTAGATTGGCCACGTAAGCCACAACCCACAACTTGGTCCAAAATGACCAACTGACCACATCATCTCATTGGGATCATATTAGAGTACAACAAGTTCTGCCAATACCTTTGTGCAACTCCCATGGCCATTTGAGACTGTCTGGATCCTCAAGCAACCAAAAAACAGTGTATCTCTACCACCACTTACTAATGCGATCACATAGGCTACATAGGTATACATCCTACTTGGCAAATTGCCAAGTCTATATGAGCCATCTCCTAACCATCTGGCCACCACCATCCAATGTCTAAATTGGGAATTTTCAGGTGCCTAGGTACTCACTCCACAACGACCACTCCTCATAAACTTCCACACATGTATCCATCCTTATGGTAAAAGGCTTGGAAAAATACGGGCATATAAGAATAGGGGTTGAAGTAAGCATTCTTTTGAGATATTCAAAACTCTTATTTACCATTGCATCCCCAAAAAATGACTCTCTCTTGAGCTTATTCATCAATGGGATTTCAATTTGTGCATATATCTCAATGAATCTTCGATATAAAGATGAGAGACACAAGAAACCTCTCAATTGAGTTATATTGGATGATATTGGCCAATTTTTGACACACTCTACTTTCTTAAGATCTACCCTAATACCATCCTTAACAATAATATGCCCCAAGGTATTTCACCTCTTGTGACATAAATGTGCATTTTCTTTCTTTGGCATATAATGAATTGGCCCTTAAATCTTCCAAAACTTTGCATGCTCTTCTTCACTCTTGCTATATATCAATATATCATCGAAGAAGACCAACGTCGATTTAAATAGATAGGGCTGAATCATCAAAGCTTGTTAGCAAGAGCATTGCATCATAAACCAAAAGCCATGCCAAAAATGGAGAATGGCTTGGGGGCTGGACCCAACCCATGTCAATCAACTTTCACACTTGTTTATCCCAGATCGTCTTTCTCCACCTTATAAAGCCTACCATTAATTTTGTAAGAATGTATTAAGACTCCACTCATAGCATGAAATCACTTGTTTCTCATGCCATTGACACCCTTCTTTGCAAAAGTATTCCAATTGACATTCCAAGCATGTAATGACCACCAATTGTAAAACCCTTATGTAGCTCTAGAGTTAGGGTTTGCCATTGTATTGCAATTAGTTCACATTCCAAGCATGTAATGACCACCAATGGTAAAACCCTTATGTAAGCCTAGAGTTAGGGTTTACCATTGTATGCATCATAACCGAGTATTCTTGCAAGAAGTAATGAATAGACCTCACAAATGCTTTAAGAAATGAGAAATTGATACAAATTATCTTTAAGAAAGCTTCTCATTAGCTAATAGAAGATCCATTTCATGGGGATTAAGCTATGAATCCCTATACTAATACTTGAGATTATGCAAGATTTTGATGAATGCCCTTTCCTATTGCTTTCAATTAACCTCCATTTCTATGGTTAATGCAAGATTTTTGAGGGGAAGCAAGAAAAAGGAAAATATTTGCAAGATCTTGATGAATCTAGCTTGGCCCTCCTTTCACACTTATTAACTTATGCCCATGCCGCCCAAACTTGTATAAGCACATAGGCTAGTATGTATATGGCCACTTATTATGCCCGTGGCTCACCTTGTTATGCTACACTTGCAATGTTTTTTTATGAGGAAAATACTTATGATGAGTTACTGTCATTGCCTACAACCATCACCACAAACATAAAGGGGTAGAGTGGTTCCTACCAACATCTAATAAAACATTTAGACCATAATTATTGTTGGTGGATAGACACCCCACTTTTATTATTGTTATCACTACAAATGTGTGATCTTGATGAAAACATCATCTCATGCAAAAAAAGCACAAGACCTAAAATCGAGTTCTAGTAGTAGCAAGAATCTAGAATCTTGACATTAAAAAAGCAGCCTCTAAAAAATGATACAAAGTGCTAGGTGATAGTCTAGTGATAAGGTTCAATTTGCCACAATCCTGATTGTTTCAACCTAGCCAAGGAAAATAGTAGGCACTTTCCAATGGATTTCAAACAGTAACCAAACAATGAAAACATTTAGATCAAAACCATGGGCACATCAAACTTCAAGTTTAAATAAAGTGCAAAGTGGCAAGGTTTCATAAAATGTAGACCTATGTAGAGGATAAAAAACTTGGAAACAAGTGCAAAATGTGTGGATAGCTTCAACCCATTTTATCTGACTTGTGGTATTCATTGAGAGACGAGCAATTATCTTGTCTATCTTTCCAGGAGAGAGTTGCATCCCTTAGTGGCCATAGGGAGTAGCATACTGTGGCAAGAGAGCTTGACCAAGGGGGCATGAAAGGATTGAGTACACGCTACAGAGAGGAAGCGGTTCATCCCCATAATGTTTACTTATGTCCTCCATCAGTTCATGCTTGAAGAGTGTCATTTACTGTCTTTTATGTTAATCTTACCATCCTGCTCAAAAATATTATCTGCACTTTGTCTTTGTAAACTAACTTGGTGTGTTCACACTAGGTGTAAGTGTGTGTTTTTTTTCAAAAGCCTTGGCATAGGTCAATACTTTGTTACAACCTTTCCCTATGGGTCCTTAGGATTCAGTTGGCCAAGTTGATTTACAACCAAGGCTTGTCGGTAGGTGCACGTGCAAGCCCTACCCGCGTATTTGAATAATAGACGATACTTGAAGGTATACGATACGCTCAAATCTTCTTAGGCAACCCATGCCTTGCCACTCCCCACAATAAAAACTCATGAAAATAACAAAACCACAAAAGAAAACAACAAAACCACCTTGGAAAACCCATAGAAATAGGAGAGCGAATTGAATGCATTAGTATAATCCTTATTATGGCAATTTCCAAGTTAACTATCAATTGGCCAAGTTGATTTAAACAAATGGCTGAGTTAACTATCAATTTCTAAGTTGATTTAAAACAAATGGCTAAATTAACTATGCATGTGAAAAGATGTTTAATATGGCACCAAAATGTTTTTTGCATTTCCATTAAATGTCATGTGAGATTTTCAAGAGTAAGTGTTTTTCGAAGGTTTCATTTTAGTATGTAATGATTAGTGCTTGAAAAAGCCAATGAAAACTATGACCCATATCCTTTCTATTTGCATGTCTTCACCCATATCCTTTCTATTTAAGGTCTCACAATTCTCTATAAAAGGCCTCAAAGGGCTCACTCAACAAGTAGAGGGAGAAGGAGAGAAATGGAGAGGGAGGGGTGGGGAAAACTCATGTACTAATGTTGTATTAATTAAATGCCACGTCAAAAAGGTTGTAAATATACACCTACAAAAAACTTGCAACCTATGAAAATTGCCAATTAATATTATCATTTTGGCCCTGTCTTCTTGTCGTTGAGGAAACCTTTTTTAAAGGTTCATTTTCCAACTATCCAAAAATTAGAAAAAATAAACTATCCAAAAATTAGAAGAAAATGGCCACACTTATTTGAAAAATGAGCACTCTTATTGCATTTTTCAACTAGTTCGATTCTTATTAAGGCACACCGTCGTGTCTCACCAATTGCATTGACTCCCCGTGCTTCCTCACCGCGTCAAGTGAGAATTTTAATAAATAATAGGATTCTTTCTGTACCTCAAACTCTAATGTAAACTCTAGTGTCATAACAGACTGCATTTCAAACGCCATTCGGTGATCGTTTCTTCCACACGCACACACGCGCGCGCGCGCGAGAGAGAGAGAGGGAGAGTGAGTGAGTGAGTGAGTGAGAGAGAGAGAGAGAGAGTGTGTGTGTGTGTGTGTGTGTGTGTGTGTGAGAGAGAGAGAGAGAGAGAGAGAGAGAGAGAAGCACAAAGCCATCCAACATTAGAAAACACTTCTGCATGTTCTGTGACCTTGATTTAAATATGACTTATTCTACACGAAATCTTTTACAATTACTTAAATGCTCAAACTCGGTCTAAGATTTGGTCCCGTATTATTATGACAAATCATTTTAGCATCAAAGTTCCTTTCTAATTTTTGTGAATATATTGTTAGGTTCTTGAAGGAGAGTGGAGACAAGGAGCAAACTGAGTGTGTCACCTCCACACTAAGCATCATAGATATTCTCGTGCAACCCATGTATGGTGTCACCTTTCCTCTATATGCATCCCCTCTATGCATGTGAGACATCCTAGTGTGATAGTAAGGCCTTGTTTTGTTAGGTTGCTCTTCTTTGAAAGTCCAAAGCTTAAGGAGAGTGTCAATAGTATGTGATGTATGTTTTCTTCCGTGCTTTGTCACATCAAAGTTGATTTTATGTGATGTTACTGACTTTGATTTGTCTAGCAGTGAAACTGATAACCAAATTGGAACCATAAGGTTGCCCCTATTTCTTCTTGGCATGCCCATCCTCATTTATGGGAGAGAGAGGGTGCGTTCCTCCTCTTTGTTTCTGTGTCTCCTCAAGCTCGGCTCTATCTGCATCGCTCAATGTATCCCGCCATCGCTTGCTTATCTGTAGAAACATGGAAAGCCATCAAGATTATGAGGGGTCTCCCATCAATGGAAAGCATACGAGTGTATTGCCCTATGCCAGCTTGGAAGAAATCCCCAGAATAGATCCGCCTACACTTGTCATGCTAGAACAGCACTCACCGATAACTTTTCCATCTGCTGCAACATGGACTGGCGGTGGATAGAGAGGTTAACATTGGCCTTACGGTGTCTGTCTTCCTGTTTTACTTTGGATTCCAGCAATTTGTGCACCCGGTCTGTCTCCGCCTCTATGCGTTGCAGGATCTGATACCTGTGCAACGCTTTTACTCGCTTCATGCTCTCTGCTCTGGAGTGCTTGTCCTCAAACTCCATATGCCTTTCCACCACTTTACGAGCATGCTCCAGCTGCCTCTTCATGATAAAGTTCTGAAGGATGAGATCTGCAGCTTCTGCTTTTTGCAGCAATTCCTGCATAGAAAGAACAAACAGGATTTAAGCACGCTTTTTACCCTTAAACATGGCAAAGAGAAATGTTTTTTTTTTTGTGTGGTTGTCAGCATATCATTGAGGCCTGATCTCATCAAGCAGAGAGAGTAAGTCATTCACTATCTATGGAGAGGAGGAACAGCACCGTTAAGATCACATCATGCCTGTCCGAGTATAGAGATTTGAGATGCAATGAGAGGAGGTGTTGGATCAGTGGATTGGGTGGGTTTGATGTGTCTAACGGGAATTGCCCAGCATCATCAGTCAGCAGATAGTGGGACTGGTGCTGCCCAAGCGTGTAACGCACCACACATCAAGCACATCCAAGGCCTGAGATGCAATGAGAGAGGCTGGATCTGTAAGATGGGCGGGTATGATGTGTGTGACGGCATCCTAGTCAGCAAATAGAGGGATGGGCTGCTCAAATGTGTAAAGCACCACATAGTCCAGGTGTGTAAAGCATCACAACCTCAAGCACATGTATTTAAGGCCCGTTACACACATCATACTTCTCCAAGTGTGGAGATTTGAAGGTGTAATAAGAGGCATTGATCTCTGGGATGGGCAGGTGAGGCATTGATCTCTGGGATGGGCAGGTGAGCTTATTCACTATATTGCTGACTAGGATTGCATGTAATGCCATCGGGAGCAGATTTGCGAATGTACATTCTGTTCTCTTAGGCTGGTTACCGAACCATGCCTGCCCATCAGCACGGGCCCATCGAGGCCGCCCGCAAGGGATGGTAGGGCAATCTTGCCCGCATCCAACTCCTGTCCACCCATCCCATGGGCGGGGAGTTTATATATATATACCTAGATGAATCCAGGAACATGCCCAAATTCACCTTTTAGGAACGTGCATGTTACATACTCATGGTAGTCAACCCACAAGACTATATAACTATCAACTCCATTATGCATAGTATGGACTAGATACTACGACATCCCCACTAACATCCCCACTATCAACTCCATTATGCATAGTATGGACTAGATACTACGACATCCCCACTAACATCATCAGTGCCCAATAGTGGGTGTAGAACTTTGTATCAAGATATGCTCTCACACACACACACACACACACACACACACACACAAAAGAGCATATATTCACACAAAGCCCTTCGTACTGAGTTTCTGTCAAACCTCCGGAGATGCAGGGCAGATAATGAAGCCTAGCACTAAGGGAAGTAGCTAATAGAAAGAATTAGTACAGCAAATAAGTAGTTGATAGGGCAAATGCACCGCTAAAGATGGAAAGAATTAGCACAATATCAACTGGCTGCAACTCGGACGAAAACTTCACAATGTAAAATCTGCATGTCTGCTAATACGGCTGAATTATACCTAGATGAATCCAGGAACATGCCCAAATTCACCTTTTAGGAACATGCATGTTACATACTCATGGTAGTCAACCCACAAGACTATATAACTATCAACTCCATAGTATAGACTAGATACTACGACATACACGGAACGATTGATCTTTCTCTTGACATGTCTGCTGTTGAGATAGTACCTGAACTCGTTTGTCCCGCTCGGCATGTGCTTCTCTGATCACCTCCAGACGTTGCCGCTCCTTCTGCTCCTCCTTCCTCTTCTTCTCTGCTTCAAGCATCCTGTGCTCTTCCTCTTGCTTCTTCAGCTTTATTCTCAATTCCTGAACCAACACTACAGACTAAATACACAATCTACTATGAGCTGCTAGGAAGCAGGCAGTGTAGAGATTTGCAATCTGGACAAACCTCCTGGCGCTTCTGATAGTCTTCTTCTCTCTTCCTCATCAGCTCATGGAAGTTTGCAACTGCATTAGCATGCCTGGCATCAGCATGTTTTCGAGCCTCCAGGTGTTGATGGACTCGTTCCTTATTCTGCTCATCCATAATTCTTCTCCTTTCCAGATCCTTATGTTGCATCTCCTCTTGTTTCTTTCTTAGAACCTGGTTTGGCAACAGGCACACTTGAAAGGTCATGCTCCACAGCATGAGGAGCCCTAACTTCTTAAAACATCTTTGCAATGCATGTTATAGACGCATTTCGTAGTGCCCTCTTATATATTGCCAAAAAAACCTCTTGTTGAGCTTCTTGTATCTTTTCCATCTGCCTCCTGAACTCCTCCTGCTTGGCAATTCTCTCTTGCTCCTTTCTCATGGCTTCTCTTCGTTGTTGCCTCTGCTCTCAATGAGTGATTAATAGCATTATTTCAAAGTGCAAACCCATGAAATCAAAGTTCAAAACATTCTATACGAGTGCCAAACATTTAGTAAAAGAAGTACAAGAGCATCATTTAAGGTAAATAAAATCTCGAATATGTGCATGCATGCATACATACACACACACACATAAATTAGGTACATGTTTTACATACATTACAGACTGTCCCTGCCCAGCGCCATGAGGGAGGCAGTTGGGCTAGAGCTTAGAGTCGAGATTACATAGACTGCATACATTCATAATAACATTTCATAAAATACATTCGTCATGTATATGTGTATGTACACATATATATATATATGAGAGAGACTGCTTATGATCATGTTTATAAGTTAAAGATAACAAATAAAGAGTTTGGATCAAACCATCATCTAGCCTAGGTATAGATTTACTAGGTCCTGATAGCTGTAAGTCCTCATGGATTTCTCATGGTATAGACTCAAGAGGTCCTCATGGTTATTAAGTTAACACAATCTCCTGACCCCAAACACACAGCATCTTTACAATTAAATGGCGTGTTTTACCAGCTGTTGCTGCTCTTGAGCAAGCTGCTGCTGTTCCCGCAGGTACCTTTCGGCTGCCATTTGTTTGCTTTTCTTTTCAAGTGCTTCCTCCTAAAGATTACCAGACACGTCACCAACGATGTTTGCAATCTCCTTGACAATGCTTGCAATCCGGGATAATTGTCCTGCTTTCATCAGCATTGACATCAAAAAAGGCTAACGATTTGCAAACTGTTAAAGCACATACCTCCTTCAGCTTTTGCAACTCTCGTTTGCGGAGATCAGCTTGCCATTCCTTCTCTTTTTTAGCCTTCTCTAACCTCTGCATATCTTATCAAAGCTGAAATTATAAGCTCCTCTGAACAAAGAGGGCTAATACATATGTGAGTTCCAATGAGATCCTCTCCTCTCACTTTACTCTAAAACATCACTTCGATAATGTAGAGTTGTTCAAACCTTGTGCATCATTTATTTTATCGTGTGCATGCTCCTTGAATAAATCTATAAGCAGTGCACTGTAACAAAACATGAAGCTTTACAAAGGGGAAGAGCTTGACTAAACCTTCTGCTCTTCTGCTTTCCTTTCAGCTTCAGTTCTTGCTTGGTTCTCATTAGCCATTTGCTGGATAGTTGACAATTGCTTAAAGGTTACTTCTACTTTGCAAGTCTAATTATTCAATACATGAGCCCGCACAGTCTTAGTGTTCAATGCACATGCACACGCACATGCTTACACACCCACACCTCCACTCTTTGGTGTTCAATACACACATGCACACCACACGCACTCATCAGTGTTGAACACGTACACATACACACACGCACGCGCGTGCATGCAAGTTCAGGCATATGCATGCTGCTCTACCTGTCTTTGTGCCTCAAACTTGGCCATTTGCTCAAGCTCCCTTTGTTGCCGCCTGCGCATTACTTCAAGTCTCTGTTTTTCCTATTTAAAGAGACAGGATAGCCCAAAGTTACACAGCTTGGGCTTTAGCGTCGCATGTCAAAACACAAGCAGTAAACACTGTCTTCTACCTTTTCCTGGAAATCCTTTGGACATTTATATTTACTGTGACTAACACTGGAAGCTGCTGCAGCAGCGGCGGCGGCGGAGTCTTCTTCTTGTTTCTGTATGATTTTAGACCTTTCTGCCTGAAGCTTTTGTATCTTGTCTGAGAAGTTTCCCCAGAGTTAGACATCTAAGTTGTCTTGACTTGTGAGAAAAAGAGTTGCATGCACTGTTCTTGCAGTAGGTACCTTTCCTAAGTTTCTCATAATGCTCAAACTTGAGCTCCTGAAACTCATGACAAAGTCCTCTGTGATGGAAACCTTCTACAGATCTGCAAGAAGTAGCATGCTGTCAATGCTTGCTTTGTCATGAGCCTTGGTTTGTCATTGAAGGAGGCAACAAACCAAGGCTCTTGATGCTGGTCTATGACTCATGTGGATAAGTTTGCAACGGGCTAATCAATCCACTGGTATGGAGTCTGGACAATCTTTGACAGTATGCATTTACAAACCATTACGAAGCTCAAAAGACCTTGAGTAGACCTGTACGCAAGCTCATTTGGATCAATTCCCAGGTGTAAGCATGCCTGAATGGATCTCGGACTGGTGAGCTTGACAGCTTTTTCTGTCCAAAATGTAGAAAAACCTAACATGAGATGGTGAGGCAACTCCAAGGTTCTGGTTTCTTCTCTTTCAATATCACATTTGCATGAAAAGAGAGCAATATGTACCACTTTCTCCCTGTCGGGCCACATCATCAATTGTGATCAGTTTCTTCTTCTTTGTGGCAGCATTCCGTGTGTCCTCCAGAGCAGCCTGCAAGACTTCATCAGTTCAGGATAGTGCATCAAAGATGAGGTTTCAAAGCAGCCCCACATTCAACATTGATCATCAAAACACGGGGTACAAAACGAATTCATCAAAATGTCTAGCAAGAGTCGAAAATGGGATATGCATTCCACATCTTTCTATGATGAAAGGAGACTTGGTTATCACCCCTGCTAGAGTGCAGGCGTCTCCATAGGCTTGCAGTTCCCCCTCTTAATTTCACCAAAATTCTTGAATGCCTCCATTCCACCTGCAAACTTGCTGATGTATCTTGTGGCCACCAGAAATACATGCCCAAAGCCAATTATAACCCAGACATCATTTTTATGGTGAGACTGCATCAGAGAGAAGCCGAACTGGATGTTTCTAGTAGAGATTCTCCATACTCCCAGGATTGTCAGAGGAATCCCGCTGGATTTCAATTCAAAGGGGAGCAGAACAGTTCCAGCACCCCCTTCCCCAGCCATTCAGTAATAGACTGCCATCCAGTGACCAGTGGAGAATAGCCATCTGTCCTGGAATCTGAAATCAGCAAATCACACTGCCCGCCAGAATCTCTCCATACAAGAGACATTAACAGACGAGCAATTTGCTACAAAAGGACAGGAGAGCAGCCCACTGCAGCAGGAGGGAAGGGGTGGCAGGACAATTGGATGGCAGAATGTCTGTGGAACTCATTTTCACCGTCCATTGGCAGCCGCCTGGCCAGAAACAACCTACGCATGTTCACATGCTGTAAGTGTGCACAGCTCTGATTCAGCCTGTCATCAGCTCCCCAAAAACCTTGAAAACAGTGAAAGGACATCAGTCACCACTTTTCCTAGATGAAAGGATTCCAAGTCCCTGCTCTGTTGGTTGTCTTCGCTCCCGATATCTTTTCCCCTATTTCTGATGGGGCAGTCTCTCAAGAAAATGCAAATGGTAACAAGAAAGATCCTTCTACATGTCATCAAATGAACGTCCTTATGTACATGTCATAATGCACGGCCTTATGTACATGCCGCACACATCTTAGTAATCATGTCATAATGCACGGCCTTATGTACATGCCGCACACATCTTAGTAATCATGTTTGCATTCTCTTTTTACAAAATTCTTGACATCAGAAAATGGATGGCTCTACCTTCCACACATGGAGCATCTTCTGAGTCCACATATCCGGGGGTATGGGAGAGGGTTCATAGACAGCAACGGGGCCAGGGCCAGGGGAGGGGCTTCGTGAAGGGGTCCCAGATGATGCATGCTTTCTCTGATCTGCAGGAGAGGGCTTTCTCTGACCTGCAGGAGAGTGCTTTCTCTGCTCTGCATTGTTCTTAGATGTGTGCTTCTTCTTCTCTGCAGCGGGCTGCTTTTTCTGCTCCTGCTTTTTGTGCTCCTCAGCGTTTTCAGGTTTCTCTGCTTGTTTCTTGTGCTCCGCAGGCGAGAGCTTCTTCTGCTGCTGCTGCTCTGCAGGAGCGTTCTCTGTGTGGCCTCTGGGAGACGAAGCAGTCTGTGCAGGCATGTTTTAGGGTTAGGGTAAGGTTTCTCTAATGCTGTTTTGGTTGCCTCTCCCACAGGTGAGCGCACACTCGCTCTGTCAAGCTTACTACGTACTAGGCCACATTCTCGAAAAGACAATACGATGCTTGGTCATGCGTCACAACCTTTCATAGAGACGACTTGTTTGGGAAAAAAAAACATCCTATGATTTTCACACACGTGTGCACGTTTTGTTTTTGTTTTTCAAGCCGGGGTTAGAAACGAGCACGCTCGAACAGAGAAACGCTTTTGTCATTAGCTTCGTCGTCTCTGTCGTGTAGACGGTTTCGCTCATGAAGTCTTTTTTCATTAATATCACTCAAAGCTTTCAGGGCCTAAAATTAACGGGTGTCTTACAATTTCAATTGACAGGTATCTTTTATCACTCCTTTTCATACCACGTAAAATTTTTAAATGACACCCTTCAACGACAAGCATTATTTTAAAATGAAAGGCTTTTTTTTCAATAAAACTATCATAATATATTAGTAATATTCGAAGTTTGAGACTTCTTTTCCACAACAAAATTATCACATTGATTAAAACAAAGTCCAAGTATTATCTTAAATTTTCATGCATATAGAAAAAAATTTAAATAGCAAAGTAGATAGGATTCAAGCCTACCTATGATAGGAGAGATGATGTAAGTGGACTCGAATAAGAACATCTCCAAGATCTCAATCTCAGCATCGTTTGTGTCGATGGTGAGGACCCGTCCCTTTACCACATAACAAGAGAGAGTAGCGTCGTTGTGCCGATGGTGGCTACACCAAGCTCTCTTTGGGAGAAGGGGAGTTGGTTCTCTTCACCATAACCATGGAAGAGAATCGACTCCCCCGTCCCACACTAGAAAGTTAGTACAAAGTAAACAAAATATAAATATTTAAATTTTGTTATTTAAGATAAAACTTAGGTTTAAACTCTTACCAAGCACCTTGAAACTCGTGATACTAAACTAGTCATGATAAAACTTAGGTTTAAACTCTTACCAAGCACCTTGAAACTCGTGATACTAAACTAGTCATGATACACATTAATGATTGGGCTTAGAAAAAAGTACCAACAACACAAGCACCACATGTACATACTTCCCTTCATAGATATGCTCGAATAAAATACATTCGAATATACTTTTGATACACCTGCAATGCTGTAATATACTTTGCTTCACCATAAGATAGCCAATACATATGTTAAACATCATGAAATGTTGCAATATACTTTGCTTCACTACCAAAGGATTACCAATGTAGCCATATGCATGTGCTACGCATACTAGTGGCTAAAATGGCCCAAAACTAGTATGTGTAGATTCCTCAACTACCTATCCAACAAATGCATATGTTACGCATGTTCATTTTCTGAAATGTGACAAAATACTTGTTGTCCAACCATTAACTTTTCCCAAAACTAGCATTCAACTACTTCCCAAATGAGTCTTTTTCCAAAATGCAACCTACAACCTGTATAGCCCAACCACTCATGACTTTTTCCCAAAATAAAACCTTTGTCCAAATGCAACTTGCAAGCTATACAATCCAACAATGGTAAAAAAGCATACATCACTATAATGGCATTGCCACCTATCTTTGCTTTCCAACTTCACTTACATTAAGTGATAACAACATCAAGGCATCAAGGGTTTCCAAGCACAAACCACATCTCAAGTTATTTTTAATAGCATTTTAACGAGAGAAGCCCCATTCACATGATGTTGTGTGCTGGCTGGAACAACAATGCTTGCTTGCCACAAGTGCATCAACCATGGATATGTATCCCACCATGTTTTTGTATTGTTGCAAATTTTCCAAGAATCATACATACCCCTGTTTCTAGCCACTCTATATAGCATACCCACAAAATCCTTTCGTTCACCCAAGACACCTTTTGATGTCGATGATTAAACTATCAACATTCAGCTTATAAGCCTTTCCAACCATTATATGGTCCTTTTTTCCCTATCAATTGGATCTAGAGGATATGTGAAAAGATTAAATAGCTTAATTGAGTTGAAGACTCCAAGGTCAAGAAACCTATTATTTAAAGCATCCAACACATTTTGTACATATGCTTTTCCAATAGAGATGGATTCAGCAAGAGAACATACTTCTCTTTCAAAATCCTCGAGCAACACATTCAAATTAAGCGTTGTCTCCTCATCTTCGCTACCACTCGATGCTCGAGTTCTTTTCTTTTTCCTAGCTTGTCTTGGGATTGGGATAAACTTTAATGCATGTGTATGAGTATGCCATTACAATCAGCATATTTTAGACTCCCTTCTTTTGAAACTTAGAAAGATGCTTTGAGGCCACACCAAAATTAGCATCAAAATTTATATATCTCATTGTTAACTTCTCAAATGTCAAATCCAAATATACACCAATCATTGTGATCTCTCTTTGAAACTCCACAATCAACTTATTCAGCTCAATAAGAACATCAGCTAGCAAATGGATTACAAATTGCACTTAAAAGATCGTAGCATAGGCATACCACTTCTTCTCATGTATTCTCCATTGCTCCAAAATAGCAGGCATTGAAGAAACCAACCTCTCCATAACTTGCCCTCTAGACAACCATCGAATGGTATGAATTTGCAACACTTTCAAATCCATAATGTGAAAATCATGCATTAATTTTCGCAGCTCAACAAGCCTATTTGTTGACTTCCCCAACCATGTATACACCTTGTTTGCTACCTTCTCAACAAAGGCAAACACATGATTATTTGACACAAAACCATCTTTTGCTCTGCGAGTGCCTATGTATGTGCAATACAATGCACACCCATGATTCATGGAGTTGATGCTTGGAATTGTGCCACCACACCAGTCCTATGACCTGTGCATGTTGAAGCACCACACCAGTCCTATGACCTGTGCATGTTGAAGCACCATCCATTGTAAATGCAACAAGTTTATTCATGTCTAAATTAGTCTCTATCATAAATGCTTGGACATCATTGTAGATTGCCTCACCATACTCATTGTCTACGGGAAGTAACCCATAAACTTGCAAGTAGGTTGTCCTTTGCCACCACCATTCAAATACATTGCATAGACGATCAAATGCTTCTCCATGGTTCCATCCGTACTTTCATCAATCAAGATTGAAAAAAAAAGGACTCTCACAAATTTCAACACATAACCCCTTTCTAATGTAATCCCTCATGGCTATCAAGAATTCCCTTCTAGAAACAGGATTAGTATAAGCACCATACTCATCGGCGGATGCCTGCATATTGGGAGTACCAAGATCCCTTTGGAGCTTACATTGAACCGGATATTTTTCCAATGCAATATCATTGCATGCATGAAAATGGACCAATTTCATGCAAGTTACAATCCTTAACTAAATGTACTATAGTTTCAATACCCTCATCTATTGGTCCTTTTCCACCAATATTTATCTTCGCACGATGAGCACTTGCTGCTGTTAATCCAATTCTAGGGTTAACAAGAACTACCAACATTATCTTACATCAAGGAGTTACGGTAGATACACCAAAGGGTTATACATTCAAGATATGAAGCAATAGTGTCCAAAAGCTACAACTTGGACGGGCGCCCGTAATGGTGTGATGGCGATTCCCACTTCAAGAGCATGTGGTAGCAAGTTAGGATAAAGTCCTAAGTGATGTACTTTATGGATATATTATGAGAGTAGTCATTGTAATAGCATTAGGCCTCTTATGAGCCTAAAGTGCCCAGCCAGCCCACAGTTTTTAGCCCACAGTTTAAGTGAGTGTAAACACTTATGGCCATGTATACAAGTGAATATCTCTCATAGTACAACATACTCTCCCATTGTGAAATTGAGTCTTACTCTTGCTAATCTCTCTCCCTAATGCATGCTAGTGAGTGTGTGTGAGTGAAGTGAGGTGATAGGAGGGCCGAGGACCCACAGTGCAACGCGACGGTGTGACAACACTCACGGGAGGCACGGTAGAATTGCTTCTCAAGGAGTTGGAGAGCTTAGAGACCTCAAGGGTTACGAGCTCGGCCATTGGAAAGATCCTCACAATAGTTGCAGTTCACTAGGTAATCTCTTTTTGGATGTGTTTCAAGGAGACTTAGGGTGAGCCATAACATATTATACACCTCTGTTAATCCAATTCTAGGATTAACAAGAGCTACCAACATTATCTTACATCAAGGAGTCATGGTAGATACACCAAAGGGTCATACATTCAAGATATGAAGCAATAGTGTCCAAAGCTACAGCTTGGACGGGTGCCCGTAATGGTGTAACAGAGTATTTATGGCGATTTTCGCCTTCAAGAGCATGTGGTATAGCAAGTTAGGGTGAAGTCCTAAGTGATGTATTTCATGGATATATTATGAGAGTAGTCATTGTAATAGCATTAGGTCTCTTATGAGCCTAAAGTGCCCGGTCGGCCCACAGTTTCGGCCCACAGTTTAAGTGAGTGTGAACACTTATGGCCATGTATATGAGTGAATATCTCTCATAATACAACATACTCTCCTATTGTGTAATTGAGTCTTGCTCTTGCTAATCTTCTTCCTAATCTCTCTCCCTAATGCATGCTAATGAGTGTGTGTGAGTGAAGTGAGGTGAGAGGAGGGACAATGATCCGTAGTGCAATGCGGCGGTGTGACAACGCTCACGGGAGGCGCGGTAAAATTGCTTCTCAAGGAGTTGTAGAGCTTGGAGACCTCAAGGGTTACAAGCTCGGCCATTGGAAATATCCTCACGACAATTGTAATTTACCAGGTAATCTCTTTTTGGATGTATCTCAAGGAAGGTTAGGGTGAGCCATAACATTTTTGGCGTCACTGTTGGAGAGCCATCCCCTGGCTTTTTCCATCGTTTTTCCTCTAATCTAATCATAATCCATTGCCCATTATCTTGATTAATGGTTTCCCATGACAAAGATGTGGATTAGATGGTGATTTGTGTGAGATTTGGTGTAGAATAGCTCTCTTTTAAAAAAAACTTGTTGCTTAATTTTTAGATTAATTTATTGTTTTAGTGGTTTTTCATGTTCTCAGGGCTTGCACATAGTTTGTATTAGGCTTAGTTTGCATCCATTGCATTAAACAATGCAATAGAATGCAATTTTTAGTGAATATTAGCTCTCTTTAGTGTTAAACATAGAACTAAGATCATTAATTTTAGTTTAATTGTGTGTTTGTTGTTGAAATTGTTTGGATTAGAGTGTTAGCAAGCATTAGAAGTAGCTTAATCTGTCAAAAAATTTCTTAAAACCATTAAATAAACTTTGAATTTGACTAATTTCTTTTAATGGACTGGTTTTTATCATTAAGGGTGATTAATCTGGTTCAAGAGAAAAAAAAATTTAGAAAATGTGTTAATTAGGCTCTAAATTGATCATATGAGTAGTCGAAATTGGTGTTTTTGAGTGTTTTGAGAGTATCTAGATTGCATCAAAACACCTAATCACATCGATTTTTTCATCAATTGGAGAAATTTGGCTCTCTTTGTTGCTGCTTAATTTTGCCTTAAAAGAGGAGACCATAATTAAGAGTCTAATTAACTCCTATTTTAGATTAATTTATATAATTATTGATATACAAGGATTAGCATTCCCTTGCTCTATCCAATGATGTGCTCAATTGTGTGAATTAATTAGAGATTAGTGGTTAATTAGAGTCCTTGATTAGTGTAAAAGAGAGAAAAAATAGTGAAAAGATTAATCTTGGATTAATCTTGGATTAATTTTTAACCACTTTTTTTTACATAACTCATTAAGGCTAATGAGCATTCAATGAGTAGATGCTCATGAGTTTTTAATTTGTCCATTTTAGGGATCATTTATTAAGGGTGTAAGGGGTGTCATTAGGTTGACTTTTTTTATTCCCACTTACCTTTTTGGAAAAATGCCTATATCCCTTTTATTTTAAATTCAAAAAATATCCCCCCCAAAAAGAAAAATTCGTATTTTCCATTAGACTTAATTTTTTTTTTAATATTCCGTAAAGTCCGTCGGTTCACGGCGTGAACCATTTTCTACAACTTCACAAACTTAAGTTCACGCCCAAAAGATTCACGTCCTCGAGAACTGTGCATTAAAAAAATCAAATTTAATATTCTGTGAAGTCTGTTTCATGGCATGAACCATTTTCTGCAACTTCAGGGAACTAGAGTTCACGGAACCTTTAAAAAAATTTCAAATTAAATATTCTGTGAAGTCCAGTTCTTCACGGCGTGAACCATTTTCTACAATTTCACGAAACTAGAGTTCACGCCCAAAAATAAATTTTATAAAACTCGTGAAGTCCGTTAGCGTGAAAAGGGGTCTGTCGGCTGTGAAGTCCAGTTCCTCACGGCGTGAACCATTTTCTACAATTTCACGAAACTAGAGTTCACGCCCAAAAATAAATAAATAAATAAATTTTATAAAACTCGTGAAGTCCGTTTTAGCATGAAAAGGGGTCTGTCGGCCCAAAAAAAAGATGTTAAAAAACACCCTTGTTTGGAGGCCCGTATCTCCTAAACCGTATATCCGATGAAGGCACTCTAGGGCTCATCGGAAAGCTGATATCGAGCTCTTCAACTTTGGACTCGGTCGTCCAAAGTCAAAATCAACCATTTTGGACTTTGACCAGTAGCCTCAAAATTTGACCTAGAAATCAAGGCAAAAAACAACCCAAAAACCATGAAAAATCGCAAAAAACAGTGCTAAAACAATAACGAGCCATATTCGGGCTACTTTTTGAGGGTCCAAACAATAAAATCACGGACAACTCAGGGAAACAAAGTTGTAGTACTCCAAAAATACTACAACTTCCTCATACAGGATTTTTCAGAATTCCTTTTGGAATACCCTAAAAAATGTGCTACAATACAAGGAAAAAATTCTCGATTTTTTTTCCATCTTGAGACAGTGATGGAAAATAGGTTTTAGGACCTCCTCTTCCATCTGGGAAGGTACTAGCATACGCTCGAGGTTCACGTGCGTATAGCACCTAAGCTAATTAGGACGAACGTACACCCATTTAACCCTACGAAGAGTACACTAAGCTTCTTGAGGCTATAATAGGCTGTGGGAGAATATAAAAAGAAACAAAAAAAAAAGTGCTTGCTCATTAAGGAGCATTTAGGCACTCTGACATGGCCATGATAGAGGGACTGCCATGGATCACACAAGTACCCAATGGCTGACATCTTCAAGCCAATGGCATCTGTGCCACAAATGCACGTGTGTCATCGGTTTTTACACCCCCGATCACTTTGATCCCACCGAGCTTTGGTCCCTTACCTAACATTCCCGCAAATCCTATAAGTACCAACCCTTTCTTGGTGGATGCCCACACCCTGGACATACTAACTAGTCTAGGAAGGGGGTGGCCAAGGACTCAATGAGCCTCTCTTCCAACAAGAGCACTCCCACATACGGCCTTAGTGACTCATACAAAAATACGGCTGTATAAATTTTTAAAATTATAGGCAAATATAACGGAACAGCAGACCCTGTTCAATTCATTCAAATGTTTGAACAGAGATGTGAAGCCTTTGAAAATCCACTGTCCCACCAAGGTACATGCATTGAACCTATGCTTAGAGGGAAAAGCTAGTCGATGGTTCATCACATTGATGCCTGCGAGATCAAGACCAACTTCAAAACCTTGAAATTAGCCTTTATACATGGCTTTTCCAGACAAGGTGATCGGTGGAGTGCAGCAACAGAACTCTATTCAATTGAGCATCAACCAAATGAATCTATTAGAGATTTTATCCTTCGGATAAACCTCTTGGACTCACGTTGCGAGTCATGAGAAAAATTAAACAATTTTCAATTGAAGAGATGTTTCATGATAGGCTTGAAGAGAATAATAGCTAACACAACTTAATCATTGTATCCAATCCGGAAAAATTCGATCAATGTTGTAAACAAGCAATATGTTTAGATAACATGCTAGAAGATGATCATGCTACAAGGTGTTCCTCATCTAAACCAAGTGAAGCAATGGCAAAAGAAAGATCATTCTCGGAATTGACATTCCCAGAATTTTATGCAGCCTTGCTTAAAACCTTACAGCCAACATCTCTAAGAGAGGATGAAAACCTTCAAAACCAGACATCCTTAATGCCTCTACTGTTGAAACCTTCAAAACCAGACATCCTTAATGCCTCTACTGTTGAAATATACAAGTGAATAGGGTGTGTGCGGGAACAAGCCCTTGGTTAGAGGCTGTAAAAAAGAATGAGTAAATGTGAAAGAACCTGTGAAAAGGTGAGAAGAATCTACTGGGAGAGAATAAAGGGTAGCATGAGAAGATTTAGGAAGTGTGGAGATATTCTGGGAAAAGTGAAGAGGTGTGGAGAGAATCAAGCAAAAGAGGTGGAGATATTCTGGGGGAGAGGTGGAGTGAATCAAGGAGAAATCAATGGGATTAGATGCTTTGATGTAAACTCTATAAATTGAGGCATTGGCCTAATGAGAATTTGCTGGTTTTTGATTATCCATGCCTACATTAAGCTATTTGTTAATTACTCACTAATCATGTCTTAATTATTTTCTAATCACTTTGTTAATGATGTTGATTCTAGTATTTGATCCACCATAGCTCATCACATTGCTCTAATTTTAACATGGTATCAGAGCCATGCCTAGAATCCATAAGGTTTATGAGCCCATTATTTAATTAATTAAGATTAGTAGATAATTAAAAATTAATCAAATTTTTAGTTATTTTTCAACTCACCTATGTACCCCCAACTGAGGAGCTCTAGCTCTTTGCACACTCAACCATTGCCCAAACCCTTCTAGCACAAGTTAGCTAACCCATTGCTACTCCAGCTAGTCGAAACAGAAGCACAAACCGCCGGGCAGAGCTGGGAGAAATTGTATTTTTCTTCAGCGCGTTTTTTTCTGAGAAAATTTGACATTGCAGCTGCTCCAAATCAAATTGCTCTAATTCCTCATAGCTCCAGGGGTTTTCAAGCATGCTCTACAAGCTGGTGTGAAGACAAAATTCAATTTGATCAAGTCTACAGTGAGATCCAAGCTCTTCATCAAATCTGTAGGTGACTTTGGTAAAACAGAGATTAAGCTTTCAATATTTGGTCAAATCTTGTGTTTCTTGGCTTAATCCTTTACTAGACTCATTACTATTGATGGCCTTGAAAGCATTTGAGCTCATTTGAAGTCTAAGGCATCGGATCTGGACTCCCCGCATACTTTGTTTTCTACACACAAAACAATGGATTAATTTGCTAATCAGTGCTAATCATTGTATTTTGGTGCAATTGAGGGTTCAAATTAACCATTAGGTATCTGATACAGATCCCTATAACTTCAGATTGCAATTCGGAGTTGGTTTAATACTCCAACCATTCCATACAAATTGGTTACCCTTGATTTAATGTAATTTTTGGTTAAATTGTGCTGATAAATTTGTGATAATCATCATTTTGCATTTAACCCTTAGTTAATGCCTGTAAATCTCACTCAAATTCAAAATTATTCACATCCATAGTTGCATTTAGGAATGTGCATAAGAATGAATGCTATAGGCATTATGTATTGGGCACATTGCATCAGTGTAAAAATGGGATCAGACACTGCCCTTGTCCAGAATAAGGCAAGAGGTAAGACCTCCTGCATAAATTTGGGTTTGCATTGCATAATGACACAAGATAAACATCAAAAGCCCAAAAGAAATGTCAACAAAACATTGAAACATGTTGCTCACATGGAGCAAGAAGACCTGACGAACAAGCTCATGGCCCCAGCCATGAAAGAAGAAGAACATATCTTTCTAATAAGAAGATCCACACCGAGAAGAAGATCAAGAGGAAGACATGGACGCGTGAAGAGAAGCTGCCACAAGAAGACTGAAGAAAAGGAAGACATGGACGCGTGAAGAGAAGCTGCCCCACCACAAGAAGACTGAAGAAAAGGAAGACATGGACGCGTGGAGAGAAGCTGCCACGACAAGAAGACTGAAGAAAAGAGAAGATGTGAAGCTCCAAAGAGTGAGGAGCCATGTGAAAATCTCAGAGAGAGAGAGAGAGAGAGAGAGAGAGAGAGAGAGAGAGAGAGAGAGAGAGAGAGAGAGAGAGAGAGAGAGAGAGAGAGAGAGAGAGAGACCCCACAACCCAATGTAACCTGCCCCAACAAAGTAAAACCACCTCTGAGCCACCGATGATGCAGGCCATGTGGTAGATAGATGTATGTGTGAGCACTTTAGTCAAGGTCGCGGGCACTTGTAGTAAGCCTTGGACACATAGAGAGAGAGAGTGTCAAGAACTATGAGATTAGGGACTCGAGGCACTGGTCTGGCAGGCTATCAAGTAAGAGAGAAACTTGGTATAGGGTCCAGGTGTGCTAAGTTAACTTGAGGGGAGGTGTAGACACTAGTCGCGGACTATCAAGTAAGGAGGGAAACTTGGTATAGGGTCTAGGTGTTCTGGGAGTATAGGGTGTGCTAAGTTAACTTGAGGGGAGGTGTAGACACTAGTCGCGGACTATCAAGTAAGGAGGGAAACTTGGTATAGGGTCTAGGTGTTCTAGGAGTATTCACTTGAGGGGAGGTGTTGAAATATACAAGTGAATAGGGTGTGTGCGGGAACAAGCCCTTGGTTAGAGACTGTAAAAGAGAATGAGTAAATGTGAAAGAACCTGTGAAAAGGTGAGAAGAATCTACTGGGAGAGAATAAAGGGTAGCATGAGAAGATTTAGGAAGTGTGGAGATATTCTGGGAAAAGTGAAGAGGTGGAGAGAATCAAGCAAAAGAGGTGGAGATATTCTGGGAGAGGTGGAGTGAATCAAGGAGAAATCAGTGGGATTAGATGCTTTGATGTAAACTCTATAAATTGAGGCATTGGCCTAATGAGAATTTGCTGGTTTTTTATTATCCATGCCTACATTAATCTATTTGTTAATTACTCACTAATCACATCTTAATTATTTGCTAATCACTTTGTTAATGATGTTGATTCTAGTATTTGATCCACCATAGCTCATCACATTGCTCTAATTTCAACATCTACAAGTGAGGAACGAAATGCCTTGTGTTGAGTGCAATCACTATGAGCATACCAATCCTTATTGTGCATACAAGGCACCTGTTCTTCTATACTACATATATTGTAAAACCTTTGACCACAATACTAAAAAGTGTCCCGCTTCATCCACAATCGACTCAAAACCTCCATCTCTCGTGCACCAAACAGAAATGGTCCAAAGGGTAGAAACTGCTTAGGAAGCAGCTAATCGAACACTTTAGTGTTTCTATTGTCATGTGTCGTGGCGTTGATCACATGTTCCAAGATTGCCCAACACGAGTTACTTCAATGCAACTTGTCTCACAAAATACAGCTTTTAACATCTTACGTGTACAAAACGGGCGATTGGCCATGGTACCTTTGAATGTGCTTACATGCTTATTACAAGCCAAGGCATGAGAAACAGTAAAAAAGAATGCAAAAGGACAATACCTCAACATCGGTAGAAGACCACGGTTTAAAGCATAAACCAAAAGAAAAATAAACACCTTCTAAACCCAAGAAAAACAAGGGACTAAAAACTATCAAAATCAAGGTCAAATTAAAAGACACGGAAAAGAAGATTGTAGAGGACATAAACCCAAAGGGGACATAAACACAAAGAGCCAAAAGCTATACAGGATGCAGAAGCATCCACATCAAAAGCCACCACACAAACCACAACACCCATATGTGCGACACGGGATACAAAAACCCAAAAGAAAATTCGATCTCGTTGCATGGGTAAACATAATGAAAAACTGACAAACGAAAGGAAATCAAAAAATGAAACAAATTCTAGTACATCACTAAGTGAGGATGAAACAAGTTCTTACTCTTCACTCAGTACACCACATAGACCAATCAAGAAATTAGAACCCACCCAACCACCCCAATAGTGATCACAACATATGTGGAATGCAAAAAGCAAGCTCAGGAGAGCATGCTTAGCTTGGTTGAATGTCTTACAGGATCCTCGGTTGTGATTGAGCCTCATAATGCCAATCCTAAAAAAGCAACCATAATACAAAATCCAAAGGAGTACTGCTTTCCCTTTCAAGAGGAAGACATACTCTCTATAGAGAAGAGTCATTTGAAATAGATTGTACAAACTATACGCTTGAGAAAGCACGTGAGGAATTTGATAATTCCCTTATATGATTAAAACAGTCTCTCAAAACCTTATTTGGAGGAATACTCTCCTCTTATGGTGAAGCTAGCATAACATCCACATTTGCACCATTAAGGGCTCAACCTAAGTTATACAAAGACATAAAGAACTTCATAGAAGAGACCTCATTTTTAAGAATTGTCAAAGGGCCAAGTGTGCCAGTGTACGCATTGGGTACTCTTGAAAAAGCTGAGAGCCAGGATGAAAGTGAATGGGAATATGAAACAGAAACATGATCTAAAAAGCTAAAATAAAAACTGAAACACCCATGGTTCCTTTGGAAGATTCTATCATGGTATGGTTAGATTTCCCTACAGGGAATGGCATTAAGTGCAAATGCACAATGATTAGCCCTCGAGCTAGTCATAACATCATGACAATAGACACTTACGTGTCATTGTGGGATAACCTAAACTCATGCCTACAGACAATAGTCTTGCAAGAGGATCCAATGGACAAAACATTGAAGTTCCAAGTTACTTTAGATACACTACTCAAACAATTGATGGTGGTGATATGGAATTTACATTCCATGTTACCCTAGATTCCCTTGAGTATAATGTCATCCTTGTTGGTGGAACTTGGATAGGTGAATCATTGTATTCAATAGATGAATCCATGTAAACAGTTACCTTGAACACTCCTGTAGACAATGTATGATTGCTATTATTAAGGGAGAAAGAAACCTTGCAGGATCTGGAACTTCCAATATATCTCACTGAAAAGATCCCTAGGATTTTGGTTGGATTGGAAATTTTAAATAAAATCACCACAGCTCAAGCATAGCTTTATCCAACATGAGAACACAATTTCATGACCCTCGAGCTATGGGATTTATTAGGTCAACCAACACTCATGACACATCTAGAAAGAATAAACTTTACACAAGACTTGAACATGCCTTGGTTGGGGTACTTAAGGATACAATGTATATTGAAACTAACCCCCTTACTTGCAAGTTTTGGGTGGTTGAGTATGTGTTGGAGGAAGATTTGATTTTGGGGCATAAATGGACTATTGTTGCCCAAGCACCACTTTGCTTTACTAGTGATAGAGTCATCATGATGGTCAACGATAAGAAGTTAAAAATACCATACTACAAGGAAGAGGATCCAAATTTAATGGATATCTATCATGCTAAACGCAAAAGAATACAAGAATCTTCCATAAAAGCCCCTCTACACAATGACCTACCATCTATGTCAGCGAGACGACCGACTTCGATAAAGCATCTACTTCTTCAACCCCATCCTCACCTACGAAGTTTGATGCCAAAACACCCAAAGGAAAGACCCTGGAGCCTATGCATCTTCATCGACAAACCTCACCAAAGGAGACAACCACATGCTCAAAGTCCTCATCGACAACCACTCCACAAGAGACTCTAGCCTCATCATCATCAACAATGCCCATGAGTCTCAAGCCTGCATCCTCAGCACCAACCAAAGTCAAGGAGGACCCCAAGCCTTCCACGTCAACCCAAAAGAAAACTCCACCAAGACAACCACAATCACGGTATCTTAATAGTATCAAGATATGGGTGGAGAAGTAGCTACTTGTAGCTCAAGGCTACTATGAAGGTGCCAATCAAATTTGAGTGCCTCAATAGTCAAAGCCTCTTCCTCAACGCAACACTTGGAGGCCAAAGAAAAAGAAAAGTACTCCACAACACAGTCCACAAAAGCCTATGCGAGTTCCTCAAAAAACTCCACCAAAGAAAAAGAAAAGTACTCCACAACACAGTCCACAAAAGCCTATGCGAGTTCCTCAAAAAACTCCACCAAGTCATCAAGTGTGGGTAGCAAAAACATTGCTGCACGCACAAGGGTACTACCAAAGAAATACCAAATCTTGGGTCCCCAAGCACATCACAAAGTCCCCTAAGCTTGCACAAAGAAGAAATCCTCAACACCAAGCACATTGGCCACCACCAGTTTACAATGTTCATCAAAGATGGGTGCCTGTGCATGTGCTTCAACAACAAGGATAATATGATGGTAATTCCATCATATGGTTGCCAAAATCGAATAATGTGAAGAAAACCTCACCACCGACTTCAACCCCAACAGCTTCACCTAAATTTTGACAAAAGTGGAGGCCCAAGCAATAACACGCAAATCACTCAACTACTCTCGTGCATTCAACACCAACACAAGAGCTGGTGTGTTCAAGCAAACAATCTGCAGTCTTACCTACTGCCTTGACAACATTTGAGCAACAAATTCAAGAATCAATACCCATGTCTACAATGGAGACTTATGGTGCATCAAGGACAAAATAACTAGGGGTGAGGGACCAGGGTAATAGGTATTAGGTACTAGCTTAATAGGTATCCAAAGTTGAAAGAAGCATGCAAGATTGAAGATAGGGTAGGTGAACCATGAGGTGGTATGCCAGGCTCTCCAGCAATTAAACGAACTAAAATATTTAAACCTACATGCTTTGAGTTAATAGCATTACTTAATGCAATTATAACGGGCCAGGCTGCCAGCCTCCACAACATCTAAAATTTTAATTTTTAAATTCCAATTTACAATTTCCAATTTCCAACAATCCACTCTCCCACATAAAAAGGGGGCTTTAGGGATATATTATTCTAAATCTTGATATAATATTATTTATAAGGTATATATATATATATGGTTAGAAAAATGAAAAGTAAAATTTTTAGAGGAAGGTCAAGGAGGGATGATGTGCTAATGGAAACAGTGGAGGGTCTAGCCTGTTTGAGCGAGGCTCTCCGCACTAAGCAATTTTATGCGAGTTAAGAGAGGTAGGGAAAATTATTTTATTTTACAAGTGGTATTTTCGAAGTTCATTTTGTCAATGACAAAAGAAATTCCCAACAACAAAAATGTCATTCAAGCAGAAAAAAACCTCATGTTGTGTGCACACGTGTGTGTGAAAACCATAGGAGCTTTCAGGGCGCCTAGAATTGTTTTTCCTGTCAAAAAAGGTTTAAGTTTTTTTTTTCACATCAAAAAAATTGCAATAACTTAAAAATTTCATGTCATTGTGAAATGTAGATGTAGTGGTAGAGTCTTAATAAATAAAAACATGTCAAGGGACTAAAAACTTGATTCACTTCAGTTGAAGTGAAACTATCTTGGAGTGGAACTAAGGAAACAAATAAGGGCTAATATTATCCCAATGACTAATCTACATGTTATTTCTAGTAAGAGTAATTTTCATGTTCTTTTGGGAAAATATATTTCCCTAAATATACATTATCTTTTACACACATAGGCCTATTTTTAGCCCAATCTAGTACTTAAGTAGAAAAGGTCTATAGTTTATTATTTAGCATTTTAATAGATTAAATCATTTCGGATACATTGTGAGTTTATCTTGCATGCACTATACTCCATCACTTATAGATATGAGTGATCACTTACATTTTTAGATAAGAATATATTTGTTAATATGTTGAAATTAGTTCACTACCCTTTAAGAAAGATTCTCGGGGGTGCACTATTTAGAAACCCTACGTATCATGTGCATTCAAGGGGTATTTAAAAAACCCCTTACCCGTAAATTTTTCATGAATAAAATGACCCCTTTTGCTTTATGAAATTATGGTTTTTTTTTCAAAATCAATTAAAAAACCCCTTTTGTAAATGTATTTTTATAAATTTACCTTAAAATTTTAAATTAAAAATCCCCTTTATTTGAACTCATGTGGTATACTTATATATTTTTTGGTGAACCCCCCCCCGAGGAAAGATTTTACACTTTTACAGCCTATGCATGTGCATGCACACATTTCATGGCATGACACCTGAAACACAAGTTTAATGGTAGAAAACCAGATTTGGCACACTTGAAAGTGTTTAGATGCATTTCTTGTAGACGTGTACTAGATGAGGTGAGAAGAAAATTAGATCCCATGGTAGAAAAATGTATCTTTAATGGATATTCCCTTGAGTCAAAAGTTATAGATCCTATAATCCCACTACACATGGGATGTGAGTGATCACGGATGTTATGTTTGATAAAATGAGTAGTTGGTATATACACCAACAAATGATTCCATAGAGGTGTATGTGAACTATTAGATATCAATGAGTGAGTAGTTGGTATATACACCAACAAATGATTCCATAGAGGTGTATGTGAACTATTAGATATCAATACTCCACCCTCCTATTGTATTTTCAAAGCACCAACTAGCTCATGTTTGTACGGCCCCCATTATGAGGAGTAGCCATGGTGGTTGAGCACCTGAACACTTGCATCCTTGGATAGAAAGGTGGTTTATGAGGATAGATGGATTAGAATTGGCACACTGCCAAATAGGCTACATGCTACACTCGATCGTTATTGTTATTAGTAGTCATCTCCTATCTGTATATTTACACTAGGGCCTCTATTGTGGGTGTGCCCGCCCGATTTAGGTATTTTCCCATTTTTCGCCACTCTCCATATTTTTCCATATTTAGGTCTTGGCTGTTTTGTTGCCTGTCGACTGTTTTTCAGCAGGCTGACTGGTTGGGAGCCATATAAAATGGCCCCTTGCCCTCCCAAACTTCTTATCTTGTATCTGAGATTTTCTCTTGTGTATATAGCAGAGTTATACGCTTCTCTCTTTCTCTCTCTTCATTTCTGTGTTTTTTTGCTGTGCACTTCCTCTAGTGTTTTCAAATCTTGTCTTCATCTCCGTTGCATATTCTGACATGGTATCAAAGCTCTAGGCTCTTAGAAGATCTTGGGAACTCTGTGAACAAGAGGGGCGCTGTTTGTGTTGCTGATTGGAGGACTGTTTTGGACTGTACGGGAAGAGGAGAAGCAAGAGGAAGGTGGGTTGATTTGCTGGACAGCCACTTGCAGGTTAGCTCTTCATTTTTTCCCACCCACCCTCCCTTTTTAGTTACACCCCCGCAATGGTAGATTTACTTGAGATGGCTGAGAAGCATGTGAAGATCCTGACACTCCCCATGTTCCCAGTGGACTGTTAGTTGGATGGGAACAACTATGGCACATGGAAGGTAATGATGGAATCTGTTTTGGGGTCTTATGACCTTGCTGATTTCATTGTTGTTGGGGTTCCACAGCCGGAGTTAGAGGAAGGCGAGTTACCCTCTATTCAAAAGGAACGAGAGGCACATGCACAGTTATGGGATCGTGTCAATGCCAAAGTCCGTTCTTTCATCTTCCTCAATTGCACACCACGTGTAATCAATGATATCAAGCATATGACGCTGGCCAGAGGTATTTGGCAGCATTTGGCTTCTCTCTACAACAGGGTGTCACCTATGAAGAGGATCTCCTTCATTGTCTTGGTTGATGCATACAAGATTGGACGAGAGCTTCCTGATGAGGCGCTGTTGAGCTCATGTTTGCAGAGGACTCTTTGGGAGGCAGGATTGCGGATCTTGTATTTTCTATGGCATGCAAAGGATCTTGGACTCTTTTACACAGGAGGGGGATTGATGGATGGAGTCTGACTCCAAGGTTGGAGTGACTCAGATTGGGGAGGAGATCCATACAACACGAGGAGATTTACATTAGGCTACAATTTTTCCCTCAGCTCAGGAGCGGTTTCATGGAGCAGTAAGAGGCAGCCAACTATTGCCTTATTAGCTAGAGGTAGAGTACCGGGTTGCTTGTGGTGCTTCTTGCGAGGTGGTGATTTTGCAGAGGTTACTTGGCGGGATTGGGTTTCCACTGGTGGAACCCACAATCATTAAGAGGCATTTTGTTCATGAAAAGGTTGCTGATGACATCTTGCTAGAGTTCTGTTCGATGGAGGATAGTACGGTAAACCTCTTCACATGAAGTCTCTACCTTAGGTACCATTCTCAAGGTTTCCAATCACCTTGATTGAAGGGTAGAATGGTACCACTACCATTCTCAGGGACTCCCATCACCTTGATTGAAGGGGAAAATGGCACGGTTGCCATTCTTAGGGCCTCCCATAACCCTAAAGGGGAGAATGGCAGTGGTGCCATTCTCAAGGCCTCCCATCCTATCACCTTGAAGGGGACAATGACACCTTACATTAAAGTAAGAATGGTAGTGATGCCATTCTCAAGAGGCCTCTGATCTCTTTGAAGGGGGGAAATAGTACCACTGCCATTCTCAAGGCCTCCCATCCTATCACCTTGAAGGGGACAATGACACCTTACATTAAAGTAAGAATGGTAGTGATGCCATTCTCAAGGCCTCCCATCCTATCACCTTGAAGGGGACAATGACACCTTACATTAAAGTAAGAATGGTAGTGATGCCATTCTCAAGAGGCCTCTGATCTCTTTGAAGGGGGGAAATAGTACCACTGCCATTCTCCCTTACATTCAAAGAATGGCCCAGTGCCATTCTCAGGGCCTTCCATCACCTAAAAGGGGAGAGTGGCACCACTGCCATTCTCAAGGACTCCAATACCATCATCTTAAAGGGTAGAATAGCACCATTACCATTCTCACTTACGTTCAAGGAAGAATGGTAGTGTGGATTCCATTCTCCATTCTCAAGGCCTCCCATCACCTTGAACGAGAGATTGGCACCACTAGCATTCTCCCTTATATTCAAGGAAGAATGGCATTGGTACCATTCTCAAGGCATCCCATCACCTTGAAGGGGGAGGGAACGGTGCCACTGCCTTTCTCTCTTACATTCAAAGAATAATGGCAGTGGCTCCATTCTCACGGCATCCCATCATTTTGATTGAAGGGGAGAAGGGTACCACCACCATTATCAGGGCCTTCCATCACCTTAAAGGGAAAAATATCAGATTGCCATTCCCAAGGCTTTCCATCCCATCATAGATAATGTCAACATTTCCATTCTCCCATACCTTTAAGGAAGAATGGCAAAATGATGCCATTCTCAAGGCCTTCCATCACCTTGAAGGGGGGAATGGCACAACTACCATTCTTCCTTACATTAAAGGAAGAATGGAAATGGTGCCATTCTCAAGGCATCCCATCATTTGATTAAAGTGGAGAAAGTCACCACTACCATTCTTATGGCCTCCCATTCCATCACCTTGAAGAGGAGAATGGGACCATATCATTCTCCCTTAAGTCCTTTGAAGATTGGTGCAATCCTCAAGGCTTTCCATCACCTTAAAGGGGAGAAAGGCACCACTACCATTCTCCCTTACATTCAAGGAAGAATGGCAATGGTACCATTCCCAAGGCCTCCCATCACCTTCATGGGAAGAATGGCACCACTGCCATTCTCCCTTACATTCTAGGAAGAATGCCAGTGGTGCCATTCTTAAGGCCTTTCATCACCTTCACGGCGGTGGGGAGAATGAAACCACTGCCATTCGCCCTTACATTCAAGGAAAAATGGCAGTGGTGCCATTCTCAAGCCCTCCTACCACATCAGCTTTTGAAGTGGGTAATGGCACCATTGCCATTCTCCCTTACATTCACGGAATAATGGTAGTGGTATCATTATTGAGACCTCCCATCACCTTGATGGCACCACTGCAATTCTTAGAGCCTCTCACATCACCCTAAAGGGGAGAATGGCAATGGTGCCATTATCAAGGCCTCCCATCCCATCACCTTGGGGAGAATGGCACCACTACCATTTCCCCTTACATTAAAGGAAGAATGATAGTAGTACCATTCTCAAGGCCTCGCATCACCTTGAAGGGAAGAATTGGACCATTGCCATTCTCCCTTGCATTCAAGGAAGAATGGCAGTGATGCCATTATCAAGGCATCCCATCACCTGGATTAAAGGCGAGAATGGAACCATTGCCATTCTTAGGGCCTTCCATCACCTAAAAGGGGATAATGGCACCACTTCCATTGTCAAGGCCTCTTATTCCACCATCTTTAAGGGTAGAATGACACTACTGCCATTCACCCTGTCATTCTCAAGGCCTCCCATCACCTTGAAGGGGAGAATGGCACCACAGCCATTCTCCCTTACACTCAAGGAGGAATAGTTTGTGCCATTCTGAGGGCCTTCCATCACTTGAAAGGGTAGAATGGCACCACTGCCATTTGCAAGGCATCTAATACCATCATTTTGAGAGGTGGATTGGCACCACTGCCATTATCCCTTACATTTGAGGAAGAATGGCAGAGTGGTTGCCATTCCTAAGGCCTCCTAGCACCTTGAATGAGAATGGAAACACTGCCAGTCTCCCTTATATTCAAAGAATAATGAAACTTATGCCAATCGTCGTAGGGCATCTCATCACCTTGAAAGGGGGGATGGCACCACTGCCTTTCTATCTTACAATCAAGGAAGAATGGCACTGGTTCCATTCTTAGGGGATCCCATCATTTTAATTGAAGGGCACAAGGGTACCACTACCATTCTCACGACCTTCCATCACCTTGAAGGGGAGAATGGCACCACTATCATTCTCAGGGCATCCAATCATTTTGATTGAAGGGGAAAATGGCACCATTGCTATTCTCAGGGCCTTCCATCACGTTAAAGGGGAGAATGGCATGATTGTCATTTTTCAAGGCCTTCCATCCCACCACCTTGAAGGGGAGAATGTCACCATTTCCATTCTCCACTACCTTCAAGGAAGAATGGCAGTGGTGCCATTCTGAAGGCCTTGCATCACCTTGAAGTGGGGAATGGCACCACTGCCATTCTCCCTTACCGTCAAGGAATAATGGTAGAGATATCATTATCAAGGTCTCCCATCACCTTGACTAAAGGTGAGAATGGCACCATTTCCCTTATCATAGAATGGCACCATTGCCATTATCAAGGCATTTCATCACCTTAAAGGCCTCCCATCACCTTGACTAATGGTGAGAATGGCACCATTTCCCTTATCATAGAATGGCACCATTGCCATTATCAGGGCATTTCATCACCTGAAAGGGGACAATGGAACCATTGCCATTCTCAAGGCCTCCCATCCCATCATCTTGATGGGTAGAATGACACCACTTCCATTTTCCCTTATGTTCAAGGAAGAATGACAGTGGAGTTGCCATTCTCAAGGCCCCCCATCACCTTGAAGATAGGGAATGGTACCACTACCATTATTTCTTAAACCTAAGGAAGAATGGTAGTGGTTATGTTCTCCCCTTCAATATGATGGAATGACAGGCCGGTGTTGTGCCATTCTCCCCTTTAACGTGATGGGAGGCCCTGACAATTCCATTCTCCCATTTGATTAAGGTTTTTTGGGAGGACTTGAGAATAGTAGTGGTGCCATTCTCCCCTTCAAGGTCATGCGATGGGATTCTTTAAGAATGGTAGTGGTGCCATTCTTCTCCCTAAGGTGATGGGAGGCCCTAAGAATAGTAGTGGTGCCATTCTCCCCTTCAATGAAGGTGATGGGAGGCCTTGAGAATGGCACCACTGCCATTCTTCCTTGAAGGTAAGGGAGAATGGCAATGGTTCCCTTCCCCCCTTCAAGGTGATAACATGCACAATCAATGGAACCACTCCCATTCTTCCTTAAATGTAAGGGAGAATGGTAGTGGTGCCATTCTCCCCTTTTCAAGGTGATAACATGCACAATCAATGGAACCACTCCCATTCTTCCTTAAATGTAAGGGAGAATGGTAGTGGTGCCATTCTCCCCTTTTTAAGGTGATGGGAGGCCTTACGAATAACACCATTGCCATTTTTCCTTGAATGTAAGGGAGAATGGCAATGGTTGCATTCTTTCCTTAAAGAAGGTGATGGGATGTGTTAACAATGGCACCATCACCATTCTTTTTTGAATGTAAGGAGAAATTGCACCACCGCCATCCTCCCCTTTAAGGTGATGGGAGGTCTTCAGAATGGCACCACTGCCATTCTTCCTTGAATATAAGGGAGAATGGAAGTGGTGACATTCTCCCCTTCAAGGTGATGGGAGGCCTTGACAATGGAACCACCGCCATTCTTCCTTGAATTTAAGAGAGAATGGCAATGGTGCCATTCTCCCCTCTTCAAGGTGATGGAAGGCCTTGAGAATGGCACCACTACCATTCTTTCTAGAACATAAGGGAGAATGGGAATGGTGCCATTATCCCCTTCAAGTCGATGGGAGGCCTTGAGAATAGCACCACTACCATTCTTCCTTGAATAAAAGGGAGAATTTCAATGGTGCATTCTCCCCTTCGAGGTGATGGGAGAATGGGAATGGTGCCATTATCCCCTTCAAGTTAATGGGAGGCCTTGACAATGGCACAACTGCCATTCTTCCTTGAACATAAGGAAAAATGGCAAGGGTGCCATTCTCCCCTTCGAGATGATGGGAGGCTTTGAGAATGGTAGGCTCTAAGGTGATGGGAGGCCTTGAGAATGGAACCACTGTCGTTCTTCCCTTCAAAGTAATGGGAGTTCTTTAGAATGGTACAATTGCCATTTTTCCTTGAATGTAAGGGAGAATGTACTAGTGCCATTCTTCCCTTAAAGGTTATGGGAGGCCTTGAGAATGGCACCACTGCTATTCTTCCTTGAATGTAAGGGAGAATGGCAGTCTCGCGACATTCTCTCATTCAAGGTGATGGGAGGTCTTGAGAATGGCACCATTGCAATTCTTTCTTGAATGTAAGAGTGATCCTTTAAGGTGATGGGAGGCCTTGAGAATGGAACCACTCTTGTTCCTGCCTTTTTAAGGTGATGGGAGTCCTTTAGAATGGTACCATTTTCATTTTTCCTTGAATGTAAGGGAGAATGCACCAATGCCATTCTTCCCTTAAAGTCAATGGGAGGCCTTAAGAATGGCACAACTGTCATTCTCCCTTAAATATAAGGGAGAATGGCAGTTGTGACATTCTCTCGTTCCAAGGTGATGGGAGGTCTTAAGAATGGAACCATTGAAATTCTTCCTTGAATATAAGGGAGAATTATAGTGGTTCCATTCTCCCCTTCAAGGTGATGGGAAGCCTTGAGAATAGAACCACTGCTATTCTTCCTAGAATGTAAGGGAGAATGACGATGGTACCACTATCCCCTTCAAGGTGATGGGAGCCCTTGATAATGGTACTACTGTCATTATTCCTTGAATGTAAGGGAGAATGAAAATGGTGCAATTCTCCCCTTCGAGGTAATGGGAGCCTTTGAGAATGGCAGTGGTGCCATTCTCTGCTCTAAGCTGATGGGAGGCCTTGAGAACGGAACCACTTCCATTCTTCCCTTTAAGGTGATGGGGGACCTTGAGAACGGCACCACTACCATTATTTCTTGAATGTAAATGAGAATGGAACCACTACATTCTTCCTTTAAAGATAATGGGGGCCTTGAGAATGGCACGAGTACCATTCTTCCTTTGAACATAAGGGAGAATGGCTATTGGTGCCATTCTCCCCTTTGAGGTGATGGGGGAGGCTTTGAGAAATGGGAGGCTCTAACGTGATGGGAGGCCTTGAGAATGGTACCACTGCCATTCTTCCCTTCAAGTTGATGGGAGTCCGCCCGTTAAAACGATACCACTACCATTTTTCCTTGAATGTAAGGAAGAATAACACCACTGCCTTTCTTCCCTTAAAGGTGATGGGAGGCCTTGAGAATGGCACCACTGATATTCTTCCTTAAATGTAAGGGAGAATAAAAATCATGACATTCTCCCACTCAAGGTGATGGGAGGCATGGATAGATGTAATTTGATATGCTTGGATGAGAATGGATGAAGGATGATGGGAATAGATATGACTGGATGGGAATAGATATGACTGGATGGGAATAGGGAATAGATATGACTGGATGGGAATAGATATGACTGGATGGGAATAGATATGACTGGATGAGGAATAAGCAAAGTGAAATGATTTAGAAAAATATGGAATAACTAGAAATGGTGTGGAACAATGTGGAAAGATGAGAGTTCGTTAGAAACTATATTTATGACCTATTTTTAATCTTGTGAATAAGGTCGTGTGAAGACCTAAGTGATAAAGTTGCAACAATTGACGGAGAATCAATGGAGGACATCTTGCGTAGCAAGGTCGGCCAAGGTCTTGACCATCCTTGGTTCGATTTAAATTGTGAGCTTCCGGTACGGTGGATGAGGGACCAAGGAAGCGGCCTATGAGTGAAGTGCTAGAGGTGACTTGCGAAGAGGGAGCTTAGAGGGTGCTGACCAAGGAAGCGGCCTATGAGTGAAGTGCTAGAGGTGACTTGCGAAGAAGGAGCCTAGAGGGTGCTGACCATACGGTGCTCGGGCTCTGGGTCGCCGACGATACCCACACATGCATCGAGGAAGAAAATGGAACAAGGAGTTAGAGTTGTTTTCTAAACTCCGGTATGGATCTGGTTGATTGGCCTTGCTGGTCCTCAACGGATGAGTCCATGACTCTTTTATATGGATCTATTGGTTGATCTTGCTGATCTTCAATAGAGAGTCCATGTGGATTTTTCTTATGTGATTATATTTCCAGGTACAATGAGCTAGGAACTATTGAAAAGGCCCTTGAGTGAACAAGTGGTGAGCGTTCTGGTTGCCAATGATGCCATAAGTACACTGATGAATGAATGATTATAAATTGGAATTTAAGCTAGATATTTGGAGGATTATGATTAGTGATACTATGGTTTCATTAAAAGATTGTTTTGAAGACAGCTAAATCTGTGAAACATTCAATTTCATATCGGGTGTGTAATTGCCTGTTTCACAGTTGAATCTATGAAACAGGCAATTTCATATTGGGTGTGTAAGTGGTGTGACTATCTTGAACTTTGCTTGAAGTGCCAGCTACTAGCGGGCATGGGAACTCTTTTCCCTAGTACCCAAGGCAAAACATAACCAAATTCCTAAATGGATCCTATCACTACAGTGGTTGGGCGGTTGGCTAACCCATGGGATTGGACTGATGGATCCCAAAAATGAGACTCAATTCTGTTAAATTATGATAGTTGAAATAAATCTCGGATAACCCTTGTTCTATGGAAAAGAATCAATGACTATGTCTCTTGATGAGGAAAAATGCATTGGACTCTATGATCCAAGTGCAAGTCTCTTTCTTGATTTGACCATGCAACTTACGCGTTCGGTCAGATCAGTTTGGTTAGTGAAGATCTTGACTATATTAGAATAAAATATCCCGGAGGAATCGCTTACTGGGCAAGGGATGTTTTTTCGAGTTCCGTTTTGGCAGGGGTACCGTTCTGAAGGACTCCCATCACCCTGAAGAAGGGGACAATGGCACCACTCCCATTCTCCCTTATATTTAAGAGAGAATGGCAGTGCTGCCATTATCAAGGCCTCCCATCATCTTGAAGGGAATAATGTCACCACACTGCCATCCTCCCTTACATTAAAGGAAGAAAGGCTGTGGATCCATTGTCAAGGCCTCCCATCACCTTGAAGGGGAGAATGGCATTGTTGCCATTCTTCCTTACATTGAAGGAATTATGGTAGTGATGCCATTCTCAAGGAATCCCATCACCTTGAATTGAAGAATGGTGGTACCATTCTCAAGGACTCCCATTTCACCGTAAAGCGGAGAATGGCACCACTGCCATTCTCAAAGCCTCTCATTATCTTGAAGGGGAGAATGACACCATTTCCATTCTCCCTTACGTTCAAGGAAGAATGGCAGTGGTGCCATTCTCAAGGCTTAGCATCACCTTGAAGGGGAGAATGGCAATGCTCTCATGCTCCCTTACATTCTAGGAATAATGGTAGTGGTGCCATTCTCAAGGCCTCTCATCACCTTGAAGGGGAGAATGGCGCCACTACCATTCTCCCTTACATTCAAGAAAGAATTGCAGTGATGCAATTCTTAAGGCCTCCTATCACCTTGAACGGGAGAATGACACAATTTCTATTCTCCATTACATTCAAAGAATAATAGCAATGGTGTCATTCTCAAGGCCTCCCATCACCTTTACAGGAAGAAAAGCAGTGGTGTCATTCTCCCTTACATTCAAGAAAAAATGGCAATGCTGCCGTTCTTAAGGACTCCCATGACATTGAATGGAAGAATGGAAATGATGCCATTCTCAAGGCCTCAAATTATCTTAGAGCCTTCCATTCGCAAAGCCTCCCATCACCTCAAAGGGGAGAATGGCACCTTTCCCATTCTCCCTTATGTTCAAGAAAGAATGGCAGTTGTGCCATTTTTAAAGCCCCCATTACCTTTAAAGGAATAAAGATAGTAGTTCTATTCTCCCTTACATTCAAAGAAGAATGGTAGTGATGCCGTTCTCAAGGACTCCCATCAACTTGAAGGGAAGAATGGCAGTGGTGCCATTCTTAAGGCCTCTCATCACCTTAGAGTGGAGAATGGCACCACTACCATTCTCAAAGCCTCCCATTACCTCGAAGGGGAGAATGGCACCATTTCCATTCTTCCTTACATTCAAGGAAGAATGTTAGTGGTGCCATTCTCAGGGCCTCCCATCACCTTGATGGGGGGAATGGTAGTGCTCCCATCCTCCCTTACATTCTTGAAAGAATGGTAGTGGTGCTATTCTCAAAGCCTCCCATCACCTTGAATGGGAGAATGGCACCACTATCATTCTCCCCTACATTCAAGGAAGAATTACAATGGTGCCATTCTCAAGACCTCCCATCACCTTGAATAGGAGAATATCACAACTATCATTCTTCCTTATATTCAAGGAAGAATAGCACTGGTTCCATTATCAAGGGCCTTCCATGACCTTTACGGGAAGAAATGTAGTGGTGTCATTCTCCCTTACTGTTATATGCACATTATGTGTACATATACTAGGAGGCTAACCCACATTAGGCTTGTGAGCATGGGAGCATGGGAACAAGCTTTAGTGGAGCATGGGTTAGGATGAACCTTAAGGGTTAAGGTTAGGGTTAGGCATCCAAGGGTCACACATGGGAGATGGAGAGTCGAGAGTCACTTGAGGGCCCTCCTATATAATAGGGGTATGGGGCACACTCAAGGGGGGCTTAGGCTATGGTCTATGTTATCTTGAGGCTAGGTTATGTTATGTTCTCTTGTGTAGAGGATCATAACTACTCACCTATCATTTCACACTATAGCTACATGCTACTAGATTGGAGTTATACCTCTTGATGGTGTCGGTGGATGAGTTTATGCCTGATTTATGCATGTTTATGCATAACAATTATCTAGAGAGATCTTAGGGTTTTAACACTGGTATCAGAGCAATCTCTAGTTAATTATTGTTATTTTTTCTTTCTTATTGTAATTTTTAGCATTTTTTGAAGTAAATTTTAATATTTACTAAATGGATTTTTTTATTGATTTGTGTTGATGATCACGTGGATCGTCGATATGGTGGTTGGAACTCATGTTACTACTATTCAATGGATAAATTGAGGTTGCGGGGGAATTTCGTGAGTTTAATACTAATTTTTTATAATTTTATGGTTTAAAATAAGCATTAATGAAAAATTTTACCAAAATACCGCACATTTTATTGGGGATACTTTTGGTAGAATGAATTCCCTAAATTTCTATAATTTTTGGGAATTTTTTTCTTAAATTTTTAGAGCATTTTTATGTTTAAAAATATACTTTTAATGCATTTTTGCAAGTTTTTCGCAGTTATTCTTTCCATTTTCTGCCAAATTTATGCTAAAATCCAAGGGTCACACATGGGAAATGGAGAGTCAAGAGTCACTTGAGGGCCCTCCTATATAATAGGGGCATGGGGCACTCTCGATGTTCTCTTGTGTAGAGGATTGTATCTACATTCTTGCCTGCATTTCACTATAGAGCTGAGTGCTGTTGTATTGGAGTTATACCTCTTGGTGGTATGGGACACTAAGGTGAAGGTATGTGGTACTCCATTATATTTCATGTGTGCAACCCCCTTGGTCTCTCGGGGGTGGTTGGGTGTGGTAGAGTTTATGCCTAATTTATACATGTTTATGCATGTTAATTATCTAGAGAGATCTTAGGATTTTAAACAGTGGTATCAGAGCAATCTCTAGTTAATTGTTGTTGTTTCTACTTTCTTATTCTAATTTTTGGTATTTTTTTAAAGTAAATTTTTATATTTACTAAATAAAATATTACTTTATTAGTTTATTTTGGTGATTTTGCACGTGGATCGTCCATATGGCGATTGGAACACGTGTTGCTACTACTCAATGGATGAATCGACATTGCGGGGGAATTCCATGAGTTTAATGCTATTTCTTCTCTATTTTTAATGGTTAAAATAAGCATTAATGGAAATTCTTACCAAACTTCACATATTTTATTGTGAATATTATTGGTAGAATGGATTCCCTAAATTTATAAAATTTTTAGGAAATTTTTCCTAAATTTTTAGAGATTTTTTGAGCATTTTTTGGTAAAAAATGTATTTTTAATGCATTTTGCGGGTTTTCTGCAGGAATGTTTTCAATTTTTTGCCAATTTTTTTGAAAAGCAATGTGGAGCAGTCAATTGATGCGTGAGTTCTCTACCGTGTGAGTAAAGTTCTTCTCTTCCTCAAAATTTAAATTTTTTTCCTCCATTTCTCTCTCGTATGTGGGAATGTATTTTAAATAAGATAATTTAATTAAATATTAATAATAATTAAACACACTAATTATGATTAATAAGTAATTAGTCATCTCTCTAATCTCTAACAGAGAAGAGTAGAGAAGAGAGAGGGAGATGTTGGAGTGGGTATGAAGAGGATAGAGAGAAGAGAAGAGAGAGGAGACCTCCTCTCTGTTTTTACACGCACAAGCGACGGGCGGGGGGCTGCGCAGCCGGCGGGCAAAAGTCACCCCCCCTTATAAATTAAAAAAAAATATTTTCAAGTTAAAAGCTTATAAGTTTTTTTTGAAAAAAAAACTTCTATTTAGAAAAAGATATATTTTTCAAGATATTTTCATTTGGAAAAGCTTGGAAAAAGGGAAACAAATCCTGAAAAAATATATTATTTCTCAGAAAATTGTATTCTTTCTTCTGGAATTTTTTTTCTCTCCCTTGAACCTTTTGGCTTTCCGCATTCTCGGGAAACCTTTTGGCTTTCCGAATTCCAGAAAAACTTTTGACCTTCCGTATTCTGGAAACTTTTGACCTTTCACATTTCGATTTTTTTTTGTCTTTTCATTTTCCCAAAACTTTTGGCTTTCCGTATTCCGGGAAAACCATTGGAATTCCGAAATTTTTTGACCATTCTCATCTAATGCGTTCGGGGTTGATTAAAAATTTCAAAAAAAATCTTAAAAATTAGTGAAAAATTAGACAAAGGTTATTTTAAATTTCAAGAAAATGTGGGATTGGTGTTTGGCATGTGGTGTGTCCATTCGGGCGCCGTGACCATTCAAATTCCTTTAAAAATATATTTTTAACCCAAAAAATTAGAAAATCCATTAAAATTGTAAATTTTCATTGGATTTGAGAATTGTGGATGGAATTGGAAATTTCATGAACGATGGGATTCTCAGGAAAAATTAGAAAATTTCTAGAATTTATTTTTAAAAATCCTAGAAATTGGTATTTTTTTTAAAAAAATATCAATGGTATTTTGGTAAATTTATTTGCTATTTTTTTTGAAAAATTATAGGTTTGGAATGCCATAAGGGGTTTTGGTGGTTTTCAAAATTAACATATTTTGAGGCCCTATGAAATTAGAGAAAATTAGGTAATTCTTTTTTCTCGAGAATTTTTATTTTCGAGCGATATTTGGTGTTATAGTACATTTTTTATGTACTCACACTAAACAAATGCAAGTTATTCGCATATTATTAATACGAGCATGCCTTGTATTGATATTTTATTCGTTTGGATTGATTCTAGACGATGTTTTCATGATTTTTTAGCCAAATGCTAATTAAAGCATTTTTCTTATGTGCAGTTATTTCTAGTGAATTAATTTGCTAGAACTTTTGGTCAAGTGGGGTCAAGAGAAAGGTGAAGAAAAGTTTAACCCAGATTTAAAGAGAACTCATTTACCATGGCTCATATTGACTTCTCGGTCAATGATAATATCAATGACATGAGGGATCATCCCAACCTTAGAAGGGAAGATCATAAGTTCCATGAAGAAGAAGAGGAGGCGGTAGCAAAGAGCGAATTTTTGGAGGTGACACAACGTCTCGAGGCTACTATAACAAAGTGCCATGATGAGATGGAATCACTTAAGGTGCAGATTTTAACTCTGCAGAAAGCACTTCTGGCCACCTCATCTATAGCTACCAAAGCAGTTGCTCCGTCTTTTGCACCAAAGGTGTATGGCGGAGAGAAGAAAGAGAAGACACAAGAATGTGTGGATTCCTGGCTTAATAGGTGGAATACACACTTTGCTTTTCACCCTTTCACTAATGTGCAGAAATTGCAAATGGCACAGGGTTTATTAAAGGGGAAAGCTTTGACTTGGTGGAAGGATCTAAAAGAAGATTCTATTCCCACTACTTGCTAGATTTTGAAGTTGCATTCAAGAAAGAATTTGTCCAACCAGAGGATGAATTCGAAGTTATTCCCAAGTTGGTTAAAAATAGCACGGCTAATCAGTCTTTTGATAACTATGTGTAAAAGTTTAGATAGTTGGCTGGTAAATCCAAGTCTGGTGATCATACTTTGTTTGGTATTTTCATCAATGGATTATCTCGTGATTATCAATACGAGGTAAAGAAGTGTAAAGTTAAAATGGTTGAAGATGCTATTCAGGTTGCTCAGGTTTTTCATAAGACAATGGTTGGCACCAATTCATTAAAACCAACGTCAAATGAAAAGAAACCCATGTTCACTTATTCAAACAATGGACAAAAAAGGAAATTGGTTTTCACACCAAAACCAAAAAATGGTGACAATGCCAGCAAAAAACCAAAGTTTGTGAGTAGAGAAAAACTCACATGCTTTAAATGCAAAGAGAAAGGGCATACAAAGAAATTTTGTCCTTTGAATGAAGCTACAACAACTTCGGTGCCTGTTCAAAAGGAAGCACCAAAAAAGTTTATTCCAAGGAAATCTGTTCACATTACAGAACTTCAAGGTAAATTCTCTGAAGTTAATGTTTCGCATCTTGAAGGAACCCAATGTTCAGATTGTACTTTCAATAAATACATTTATGGTCTCATGTTTATGGATCAGTAAAAGGACATCAGGTTCATATCTTGTTTGATCCTGGTAGTACTCACAATTTTATTGACAATATTGTGGTACAAAAGATGAAGCTGGAAACCATGCAGAATGATCACATGTACAAGGTCAGGATGACTAGAAGACAAGTCCAATTTTGAGACAAGAAGGTGTTAAATTTACCATTAGACATCCAATTATACTCAAATAGGCTTGATTTCCATGTCATGAGCTTAGGTCATATTGATATAATTTTGGGAATGGAATGGTTTCATAGCAAAAATAATAATTTTTCTATTGATTGGGTCAAACATTTGATGTCTTTTCATCACAATGGAAGCCTTGTAACTCTTAAAGGAAACATAATTGTACCCAAGGAAACTTTTATCAACAATGAGCTGGAATTAATGGAAGATATTTTTAACTATGAACTTTTCCAGTTGGTTATGGATCCAGTGTCTTATTATGCATCTTGAATGAAGCCAATGTTTAAATTGTACTTTCAGTAAAGACCTTTTTGGTCCAAATAAATTATTTCGTACTTATGGATCAATAAATGGACATTGGGTTCATATTTTGTTTGATCCTGGTAGTAATCACAATTTTATTGACAACATTGTGGTATAGAGGATGAAGCTCAAAACCACACAGAATGATCACATGTATAAGGTCAGGATGGCTGGAGGACGAGTCCAATTCTGGGATAAGAAGGTGTCAACACTACTGTTAGACATCCAGTTGTACTCAGATAGACTTGATTTTCATGTCATGAGCTTGGGTTAGATAGACATCATTTTAGGGATGGAATGGTTTCATCGAAAAGAAAAGGATTTTTCTGTTGATTGGGTCAAACATTTGATGTCTTTCCATCACATGGAAACCCTTGTTACTCTTAAGGGAATCATTCTTGTATCCAAGGAAACTTTTATTAATGATCTTGAGTCTATGGAAAATCTTTTTAATTATATGAAAATTTTCAATTGGTTATGGATCCAATGTCTTCATGTGTTCATTTCGATGTAAACATTGTTTCTTTGGATGTTTGGGAAAGTAAAGTGTTAAATTCCATTAAGAGAAAATTTCAAGATGTATTTCCTGATGAGTTACCTCATGGATTAGCTCATAAACGAGAGGTGGACCATAAAATTGAGCTAGTGCTGGGTGCAAAACCTGTTAGTATTCCTTCATATCAGCTTAGCCAGATTAAGGAAGATGAGGTGGCAAAGCAACTAGCTGAATACTTGAGGATGGGTCAAATTAGACCATGTAAGTCTCCTTGGGGTGCACTAGTACTCCTGGTTAAGAAAAAAGATCAAGGTACCTGGCGGATGTGCATTGATTACAAACATCTTAACAAGGTTACAATTAAGAACAAATACCCATTGCCTGGAGGATCAGATGATCTTATTGATAGGTTGCAAGGAGCTAAGTATTTCACAAAGCTTGATTTGCAAACCGGTTTACCACCATAAAATCCGTATTGTAGAGGAAGATTAACTGCTTTTAGGTCACGTTATGGCCATTATGAATTTTTAGTGTTACCCTTTGGTCTCACTAATACACCAACAACTTCCCAACATATGATGAATGATATATTTTGAGATCTCTTAGGAAAATGCATGGTGGTTTTCTTAGATGATATTTTGATATACAATAAAACTTTGGCTGAGCATGAGAATCATCTTAAAGAGATTCTAGGAAGGCTCAAGAAGGAGAAACTATATTGTAAATTATCTAAGTGTGATTTATTCAAAAAGGAATTGTTATACTTGGGTCATAAGATCTCTCAAGATGGCTTAAGTATAGATTCGGATCAGATCCAAAAGGTTTTAGAATGGCCAGTTCTACGTACGGTCAAGCACTTAAGATCTTTCTTAGGTTTCGTGGTATTTATTTATCAAGGATTTTTCAAAGTTAACAGTGCCTTTTACAAGTCTTCTTAAGGGTAAAAATAAGAATTCGAATTCTCCGATTGAGTGGAATGAGAAGCTACATGAAACTTTTGATACTTTAAAATATAAAGTTTGAGATGCTCTTGTGTTAGCCTTACCAGATCTTAGCAGGCTTTGCCTTACATTGTTGACAATGATACTAGTGATTTTGTGATAGGTGTAGCTTTGTTCCAAGATGAGAATCCTGTGGCCTTCGAGAGTAAGAAACTCAACGATGCACAGAGGTACCCAATTCAGGAGAAAGAGTTGTATGCAATCGTTTATGCTTTAAAGGCATGGAGACAGTATCTCTACATGTCTCAGTTTATGGTCTTGACAGATCATGAGTCTTTGCAGTTCATTTGTGTGTGATTAATTGGACTTGAAAGGTAGAAAGGCCAGATGGGCTGAATTGCTATAGGACTTTGATTTCATGATTAAATATAGAAAAGGTATCTTGAATAGAATTGCTAATGCATTGAGTAGAATTGGTGATGTTAATGAACTTAGTTTCACGGAATTTCTAACTTGTACGATTCACTCAGGGGGAAAATGCAGTACATATATTTTCTTTGGAAAATATTGAAATTTGACAAAACTAGGGTCCACAACTCTGAGGTAGATCAAAACTCGGTGATGAATCAAGGAAACATTAACCAATTTTTTATTTAGAATGGTCTTTTATTCCAAAATGATAAGGTTTGCATATTGGATGTGTTGAAAATTAAACCGAGGATCCTATTTGAGTGCCATGATGCACCATCGAGATAGGACATCTGGGCATACAACGTACCTTGGCTTTGGTTAGAAGGACCTTTTATTGGCAAAAAATGAAGGATTTTGTTTAGAATTATGTGGTTAAGTGTCGTCAGTGTCAAATTAATAAGGCAAAGCGCCTTAAATCTGATGGAATTACATCCTTTGGATATTCCGTCTCGAAAGTGGGAAAGTATTTCCATGGATTTCATTACGGGACTTCCATGTACCGGTAGGAGTCATGATGCCATTTGGGTAGTCATGGATAGATTGACAAAGATGGCTAGGTTTGTACCCACAAAGACAATAGTTAAAGCAAGCGTTGGAATTGGCTTACCAATTTATCGAGTAACTGTCTAGATTGTATGGTCTACCTTTTGATATTGTGATTGATCCAGGACTCTAAGTTCACGGCTCATTTTTGGTAGGAAGTTTTCAAGAAATTGGAAACTACTTTGAGTATGATTTCCTCTGATCACTCGTAGTTTGATGGACAAATAGAGCATGTTAATCAGATTATAGAGGATATGATTTGTACATATGTCTTGAAAACAGTCGAGTTGGGAAAAATATCTTCCAATGATGGAATTTTCCTATAATAGTTCTAAGCATACTAATGTATAGGTATCAACCCAGGGCACCTGTTAATGTGGGTCTTAAGGACATTGAGCTTGATGCATCGAGGGATTTATTTCATGATATGTAGGAAATTCTGACCCACCAAGCTCAGGATTCTATCAGGAGTGCTCAGGATAGAGCACGGTTTTATGCTGATAGGGGACGCTCACCTCAATCTTTTGAGCCAAGAGCATTGGTTTATTTGAAAGTTCCCAAAGATTCTCAGACTTTGTCAACAAGAAAGTGCTCAAAATTATCTCGTAGATGTTGTGGTCCATTCCGAGTTATACATCAGATTGGCACATTTGCGTATTAATCAAAACTACCTCCACGTGTCAGAGTTCATATAGTCCTTCATGTCAATAGACTGAAGGAGAAGCTTGGAGGAGAGGATAACACAATTACTCCTCAAGAACTCGTTGAAGTCGAATATTTTTTGTATGTTCCATATGAAACTTAAAAGGTACTTGAATTTAGGGAAATGAAACTTCATACTCGCTTAATCCCTAAGGTTAAAAATATGTGGAAAGAAGGGAAATTGAGGATTCAACATGGGAGTCAGTTGAGAACGTTCAACGCAATTTTCCTTCTTTTCATTGCAAGAGTGAAATGTTTTGAGAGAGGGGAAGTATGTTATGTGCACTGTGAGATCCCTATCCCCACCATGCGACGGATTCGTGGTACTAGCAGCAAAAGTAGCACTTCATGCACAGGGCAGGGACCCACACTCGGGGCCTCGTCCACGGATATCTGGACAAGAGACTAATCCGTCAATTTTTCCAAAACCGAACCCGGAAAAATTTCCCTTACCCGGAAGCATGGGCGATTCCACTAGGATAACTCTTTACTCTAACGTAGTCAAGATCATTACGGATCAACTGATCTGACTGCACTTTTAACGGTACTTGGTCAATCAAGGAAGAAACTTGCACTTGGATCATTGGGATCAACGCTTTTTTCCCCATCAAGAGGCACAGCCGTTGATTCCTATCCATAGAACAATTTCTATCCGGAATTTACTTCATCTATCGTAATAATAGAAATTAAATCTCGATTTATGGATCCATTAGTCCAGCCTAACCCCATCCGATCCCATGGGTTAGCCAACCGCCCAACCACTGTAGTGATGGGATCCAATTAAGAATTTGGTTAGGTTTTGTCCCGGGTACCAAGGAAAAGAGTTCCAAGGCCCCCTAGCCGGAAGTTCATGCAAACATAAAACTAGTCACACCACTTACACACCCAATATGAAATTGCCTTTTTCTTAGCATCAACTAGCTTTAAAACAATCCTTTAATAAAACCATTATGTCACTGATGACAATCCTCAAGTCTCTGGTTGAATCCTTATTTCCAGTCATTCATTCATTGGTATACTTATGGCATCATTGGCAACCAGAACGCTCACCACCTGTTCGCTCAGGGGCCTTTTCCATAGTTCCTAGCTCATAGTAACCGGCAATATATTCATATAATAGAATGGAATCTCCGTGGAAGATCAGCTAGATCAACCCACAGATCTATATAAAAGAGCCATGGACTCATCCGTTGAGGACCAGCAAGGTCAATCAACTAGATCCATGCCCGGTTTCAGAAAACAACTCTTACTCCTTGTTCCAATATCTTCCACGACGCACGTGTGAGTATCTTCGGCGGCCCAGAGCCCGAGCACCGTATGGTCAGCACCCTCTAGGATCCTTTGCAGGTGACCTAGCGCTTCACTCATAGGCCGCTTCCTTGGTCCCTCATCCCACCGTTCCGGAAGCTCACCATTTAAATCGAACCGAGGCTGGTCAAGACCTCGATCGACCTTGCTACACGAGACGTCCTCCATTGACTCTCCGTCAGCAGTTGCAACTTTATCAGTTCGGTCTTCATGACCTTAATCCTTAAGACGGTCAAAATGCTTCTCTAGCATTCTTGACATAAAACATTCATTTACAAACAGTCACAAAATACAGTTTCTATAACGAACTCTTGTCTTTCCATATTATCCACTCTCGGACCACATTACTTATTCCACATTCCATTCAATGTGTACTCGTTCTCATCCATTCACTCATATAGACTACACATTATCTCACATACACCTTCATATTCATTATTCTACATACATATCCATGTTCGTACGTCCACATCATACATCCAATTTCACATTCATACATACGCATCTACATGCATACATCCACATCCACATTCATACATCCATACCTCCATTTCCACATCCACACATCCACATTCACATACATACATCCATTTTCACATCCTCATTCATACATCCACATTCACATACATACATCCACATCCGTATCTACATCCATACATCCACATCTACATACATACATCCATTTTCACATCCTCATTCATACATACACATCCACATACATACATACACATCCGTATCTACATCCATACATCCACATCCACATCTGTATGAGATGTGAAAAGATGTGATAAGATTTGTATGAGATGTGATAGAATGTGTTAAGATGAGTTAGGATGTGTTAAGATGTATATGGGATGTGTTAGGACGAGAATGGATGTAATATGGTTGTATGAATGTGATGTGGATGTATACATGTAGATGTATATGTATGAATGTGAATGTGCCTCTTATCACATCCTATCACTTTCCATACGCATCTTATCAAATTTTATCACATCTCATACAACTCTTATCACATCTTATCACATTTCATATCTTTTTTAAGAGAATTCTTATATTTGATATAAGATTTCTCTGCACATTTATTTATGCATAAATTCCATTTAAGGAGACTAACACTTTCGAAATTAAAATCAATCTTTTATGCATCTTCTCATGCATAAATTCAATTTGGTAGTAATTACACTTTTAGAATAAAAGAATTTCTCTTATGCATCTAAGTTATGCATAAAATCCATTTATGATGAAAATCACACTTTTAGTATAAAAAGAATATCTTTTTTGCATACCTCTATGCATGAAATTGAATATGATAAAAGTAACACTCTTACAATGAAATAATCAACTTTTATGCATACCTCTATGCATGACATTCAATTATGATAAAAGTCACACTTTTATAATAAATAATCAACTTTTATGCATACCTCTATGCATGAAATTCAATATAATAAAAGACACACTTTTATAATAAAATAATCAACTTTTATGCATACCTTTATGCATGAAATTCAATTATGATAAAAGTCACACTTTTATAATAAAATAATCAACTTTTATGCATACCTCTATGCATGAAATTCAATATAATAAAAGACACACTTTTATAATAAAATAATCAACTTTTATGCATACCTTTATGCATGAAATTCAAATATGATAAAAGTAACACTTTTGATATAAAAATTTATCCATTATGCATACTTCTATGCATGAAATAAAAATGATAAAAGTAACACTTTTGATATAAAAATTTGTCCTTTATGCATACTTCTATGCATGAAAATAAAAATGATAAAAATAACACTTTTGATATAAAAATTTATCCTTTATGCATACTTCTATGCATGAAAATAAAAATTGATAAAAATAACACTTTTGATATAAAAATTTATCCATTATGCATACTTCTATGCATGAAAATAAAAATGGTAAAAGTAACACTTTTGATATAAAAATTTATCCATTATGCATACTTCTATGCATGAAATAAAAATGATAAAAGTAACACTTTTGATATAAAAATTTATCCTTTATGCATACTTCTATGCATGAAAATAAAAATGATAAAAATAACACTTTTGATATAAAAATTTATCCTTTATGCATACTTCTATGCATGAAAATAAAAATTGATAAAAATAACACTTTTGATATAAAAATTTATCCATTATGCATACTTCTATGCATGAAAATAAAATTTGATAAAAATAACACTTTTGATATAAAAATTTATCCATTATGCATACTTCTATGCATGAAAATAAAAATGGTAAAAGTAACACTTTTGATATAAAAACTTATCCTTTATGCATAATATAAAAATTCAATTTCTCCATGATTATAATGAATTTCTTTCAATTAATCTAGGATGATAATTCCTAGAATATGGTAGGAAGTCCTCTTTTTATTCTTTAAATGAAATTATTTTATGTGTAATTTTTATAAAAGTTTTGCCACCATAGCTCCGCTACTATGACTGATAAATCTCAATTTTTCTAAGGGATAAAGCTTATCATTAAGGAAATAATTAAAATGATCTCTAATTGGATCATTAATCCATAATGGATTGAATCATCAACATACATAAACTAAAAGCATAGAAAAAAGCCATTAATTTGGCCTCAAGCATAGCTTAATCTTGGGTTAAGGAAAAGCTTTATGAAAAGCTTCATTTGGATTGAGAATGGGTCATGAGTATGACCATTTCTTGAGTGAGAGAAAGAAATTACATAAAAACCATTAGAATTTAAACATAATTAGAAATTTATGTAATTCTTTACTATCATTAATTAATTAACTTCAATAGCATTCATCAAATTATGTAACTCTTCACTACTATTCACCAATTAACTTCAATAGCATTTAAAAAACCATACCAATTAAGCTTCTCAAGCTTGAGAGGGGTTGAGAAGAGAGAAACATTGATAAATTATAGAAAATGATCAAAATTCACTAATTACCTTACAATTTTCTTGATTCTTTGTTCACGGTAAAGGCCCCCAACCAATCAATTGGTTAAGTATGTTGATGGAACCACTAATGGGGATTAAAAGAAGAGGGAAGCTCCAAAAACTAGTGAATTATTAATGAATTCACAGTTCTTGGCTTAGGTGGAGTAGAGTAACGATGCATAAACACTATATATTTTTTTCAACAAGGGGAGGCTTCTATTTATAGGAAAAATTGAGCTCCTAACCAAACAAACTGATTCTAGAATTTTCCAACTCAGTTTGGTCACTTTTTGACCATTTTTAGGTCAGTTGAGCTAACTTTTTGTAACTAGACTTGAATTAGGAGAGAGGAGAGATGAAATATCTCAATTTTTATGAGTTTAAAACTCATTCAAGCATGTGAAATATGCACCTCCTTTAAAGAACTCCCCTTCCTTACATATGTGTCAAAATAGCATCATTATACCCAAAATATCTCATATTTTTAATATTGCTCATAGTTTTTTTACTAATAAACCTTGTACATTTTTAACTCTTCATCTTATGTGAAATATGCACCTCCTTTAAAGAACTCCCCTTCCTTACATAGTGTCAATATGAAATCATTATACCCAAAATATCTCTTATTTTTAATATTGCTCATAGTTTTTTACTAATAAACCTTGTACATTTTCAACTCTTCATCTTATGTGAGCATTTACTCATTTTTGGGTATCTTCTTTTGCAAAATTGGATTTATCTCCTCCCTACACATGGATTGATGCTATTGGCCCATAGAAACCTTAATTGGACCATAATCCAAAAATTTCTGAAAATCTAGACCCTTAGGCTAAGGTTCTTTATACCCATTTCCAATTAATTCCAATTGCACATTGAAAAGTTCTTTTTGAATTTCTGTTTCAGGGAAACTTATTTTAATAAGATCAGATAATTTTCTATCCAAAAATATTAAAAATCTGAATATTCTCTCTCTAGAATATTTTCTCTCTCTAGGATAAAACAGTTAGAAACAAGTCTTTTATATTTCTAAAGAGGGATTGATTACATGGGAAGATGCTGGACATTTTGAGAGGCTGGGGAGGAATCTTACAGTCTCTCCCACTTGAAAAATGCGAGATGCCCTCATCTCGCAAATTGGGGGTAATTTCGTAAGATGCACAAGTAAGAGACTGAGAGAAAATTTTTAATTAAGATTAACCACCAATTAAAAAAGTCTCAAAGAGAGTAAGGGTCAAGACAAGAACAAGATTTAAACTTTATTCATTCTTGGAACATATACAGTAAAGATAGAAGAACTCTTTACACTTCCATAAGCCCGTCCATCATATGATCACAAAAGTAGCACTCATCACAGGCTGCGCACGTATAAGGTAACTCATCTATGGAAATAATTCTGTTGGTTATTGCCGCACCTATCTCAGTGGTATGAGGTGATCTAACAAAAGGACCTCTGAGAGGCAAGCCAAAAATGGGGTAAAGGCATATCTTCTGATGAGGAAGAAAACACACCAGTAAGAAGACCCACTCAGAAAACCCAAGATGTCTTGATCTCATGATGCAGTAGTATCGGGGACCCAAACCCAAGGCTTCAATAACCATGGCCAAGCGGACATTGTTACGAAAGTGTTGCTGACCCCAAGGTGTTACCCTAGTTATGTCTTGATAGGTCCGCCATTTGGTTTGAGCTACAGATGTTCCCAAGTGAGGAAAAAGTGAGCGCTCATACTGTTCTATAAAATCCTTCTTCATCACAGACTCACTTGCGTCTTGAAGGTGAGAAATCATCACGGATAAAACTAATTCCTGTTGCCAAGCCATGAAGGAGATTAAGAAGGGAGATCGATGGAAGTAAGATTACTGTGAGCGATAAGTAAAAGTTACGACTTATATAAAGGAAGGAGTTAGCGTAACCTAGAAGCCAACGGTATCTTGCCACTAAAGTTTTACCGTCTTTCCATGATTTGGGTTTGGTACATATTTCTATAGAAGGCATTAAAAACTTTGAGATGAGGAGATAAAAGAAGTTCGTAGGCTAAGTCACCTACTTTCTTTGATCCACAATAGCTGGGGGATAGCTACTTATACTCCCCTAGAGATAAAGAAATTCTTTTGGTCTGTAATCAAATGAAGACTATAACTGCTTCTTTGAATTCTCTGACTATCCTCTTCTTATCTGTATATTGTCTCTGTCAATCCTGGGTAGCGTTTATTGTTACCATATTATAGTAGTGATGTGTGTGATCACACTTAGGACCGCCGGGGCACTTTTTCCCTCACTAGGAGGTTTTTTCCCCCGTGCATTGTATATACGCCCATTATCTTCTAGGGCTTGTGATCTTTCATTTTTGGCACTCATAATACACTACTGTGTTGTGCTCAAGCTTCCTCATCTTCTTGAAGTTGTGTGTGCATTCCTGCAACCCTAATTCCAACAATTGGTATCAGAGCAGGCTTCCTCCTCCCGGGCAGCATCACCGGCACCTGCCGCTTCATCTCCTCCGATTGCGACGAGGTTTCACGAGCGTCTGCAGGTTAGTATATGCCGTGGGAGAGCCCGTAGGGCATGTTCGTTTCAGAATTTTGATCTGAAGTCATTTCACCCTCCGTTTTTGCATTCCAAGTACTGCGCAGGCAAAATCGTCCTACTGTGCAGATTTTCTGTCAAGATTAAAATCTGCAGGACAGGTGCCCATTCGTCTGTTTTGGGCTGTGCTACATAGCACAGGTCGATTTTATACAGGTTTACCTCTTACAGACAGCATTTACATCTAGTAGTACAGTCATTGGCCATGGCTGACAACAATGATGTATTCCGCATGTTGGCTGCTGAGGATAAGTTGGATGGCACCAACTATCCATTGTGGGCATATATGATGCGACATGTATTGGTAGCAAAGGGGTTATGGAACATTGTGCAGGGTATTGATGCACGTCCTATTGTGGCTGGGAATGCTGCAAACACATCAGAAACAGGTACTGTTGATGATGGTGCAGGCACAAGTGCTGTAGCAGCTGTTCGAGAACCACCACTTTCAGCAGAGCAGATTCGTTGGGATGGTAGAGATGCGCAGGCTCATGCCTTGATTGTGCTGTCTGTCAAACGTACCATTATCCCACATATTCGCTCCTGCAGGACTTCTAAGGATGCTTGGGATGTACTTGCCACATTGTATCAGGCAAGAAATGAGGCTCGTGTTGCTTATCTCCGAAAACAGTTGGAGAGTGAGCATATGAACGAAGGTGATTCTATGGATAGCTTTTTGACAAAGATCAAGGATTTCAAAGAGCAGCTCATTTCTGCAGATGAAATCCTGTCAGACAGTTCACTTGTGCAGACTGTTTTGAATGGTCTACCAGATTCTTATCAGGGTTTTGCTTCCACTCTTCGCTTGATGATGAAAGGCAATCCCAATGCCTTATCATTTGAGGAGTTAGTTTCTGTTTTGCTGCAAGAAGACCAGTCAAGGCAAAACAGGAATATTATGCGTGTCGCAGATCAAGCTTTCGTTGCTAGTCAGAGAAGCGGGAAAGGTAAAGCTGGCTTTTCTTCTAGTAAGCAGAAATCTGCAAATGCTGCGCAACCAAAGAAGGAAGACAAAGATGAGAAGAAGGGTGACAAACAGAAGACATTTTGCAAGTACTGTAAGGGAAATGATCATGTCATCAAAGCGTGTCCTAAGCTGGCTGCGAAAGAGGCTAAGAAGAAAGAGGCTGGTATGGCTGTTGCAGATGCCTCTCCTTCTAACAATGAATCTGCTAATGTTGTGCAAGATACAGAATGGGCATTCAATGCGCAGTGCAGTTATGACCCATCTTTGCATGACACATGTATGTCTGCAGTAGATTCAGATGTATGGTACTTTGACAGTGGTGCCACTAAGCATATCACCTCGCAGCGCAGTTTATTCACTTTCCTTGAGTCTGCTCCCACAGGGAATACTGTCACTTGTGCCAATAACTCCTCTTATCCCGTTAAAGGAGTTGGACAGATTGTGCTGAATGTTGCAAATTGCAACACCTTTACACTTTTTGATGCATTGTATGTGCCAGGGATCAAAAAGAATCTGCTGTCAGTCTCCGCATTTGCCAAAACAGGTTTGGTTGTAAAATTTGTGGATGACAGATGTACTGTTCATGATCTCTCTTGTGGTGACATCATTGTAGCATCTGGTTCACTATGTCGAGGGCTGTATAAGCTCAATATGGATGGCAAATGTGTAGAGGATTCAGCATGTGCTATTATGGATACGCAGGCTATTTCAAATGCAAAACTGTGGCATGCACGTTTTGGTCATCTGAATTTTGCAAGTTTGCTGCGCCTGCAGAAATCTGAAATGGTGTCTTCTTTGCCTAAGCTTGAGGCACCTGTCAAGCATGTTTGTGAGGGCTGCATATTGGGTAAAATGCAGCGTGCTTCCTTTCCCAAAGATGGATCAGTGAGAGCTGAACGCAGGTTGCAGCTTGTTCACAGTGATGTTTGTGGTCCCATGCAAACTCCATCATTTGGAAACTACCTTTACTTCGTGACTTTCATTGATGATTTTACCAGGCATGCATGGGTATATCCTTTGAAGGCAAAGTCCGAAGTGTTTTTGTGCTTCAAACAGTTTTTGGTTATGGCTGAAAATGTGTCAGAAAGTAAGATGGGCACCCTCCGTTCAGATCGAGGGGGGGAGTATATGTCTTCAGAATTTAATGCATTTCTGGCTGAGCGTGGGATAAAACACCAATGTACAGTGCCGTATACACCACAGCAAAATGGTGTGGCTGAGAGAAAAAACAGGTCTCTCATGGAAATGGCAAGATGTATGGTTAAGAGTCAAAGTCTACCACATGGTTTTTGGCTTGAGGCTGTCATGTGTGCCACTTATGTACTAAACAGGTGTCCCACCAAAGCATTACAGGTTGTCACTCCATATGAGGCTTGGCATAGCCGCAAGCCATCTGTTGGCCATTTACGTGTTTTTGGTTGCCTGGCATATGCATTAGTGCCTGTGCAACATTGCAGAAAATTGGATGACAAAGCTGTCAAATGTATTTTTGTTGGATATAGTGCTGAGAGCAAAGGCTATCGTTTGTATCATCCACAGACAAAGCGCATTTTGGTTAGCCGTGATGTTGTATTTGTGGAAGATGCAGTTCAGCCCTTGGTTTCATGTACTAAGGAGACAGATATCAGCTCACGTGATGTCTATGATACATTGTTGCCTCTTTTCAGTGGTGCACAGTCAAGTGCAATACCTCATGAGGCAGTTTTTCAGCCTATGCAGGTTTTAAATGATGGCACAGATCAGCCTATATTTGATGCAGATGTGCATGATGCACTTGAGGATGAGAGACAAGAGATTGAGGGCTCTAGGAACATGCCCAGATGGCTGGTGCAGACTTTGCGTGACAGCAAGTTGGATGCCCCTTTGTCTAGTCGCACTCGTTCTGGCTCTCATGGTGCCTCTTATGCGTCAGATTGTTATGCATTGGCTGTTTCTAGTATGTGCAATGAAAGTGAGCCTGTTTCATTTGATGAGGCACAAAGTTCAGAAAATTGGATGGCTGCTATGCAAGCAGAATACGATGCTATTATGAAGAATAGTACATGGTCTTTATGTGACTTGCCCCCTGGCAAGAAGGCCATTGGCACTAAGTGGGTATACAAATTGAAGCGTAAGCCTGATGGCACAGTGGATCGCCATAAGGCTAGGCTTGTTGCAAAAGGTTATGCTCAAGAGAAGGGCATTGATTTTGATGAGACTTTTGCTCCCACATGTTGTATGACCACTGTTCGTAGCATCTGTGCATTAGCAGCTCATAATGGTTGGAATGTACATCAGCTGGACATAAAGACTGCGTTCTTAAATGGAGATTTGCATGAGGAGGTGTATGTATCGCAGCCTCGTGGTTTTGTTCAAAGAGGGCAGGAAAACAAAGTGTGCAGGTTAAAAAAGGCTTTATATGGTTTAAAGCAAGCTCCACGAGCTTGGTATGAAAAAATACATGCATATTTGACTGCACATGGGTTTCAGAATAGTCCAACAGAAAGCACTTTGTATGTTAAACGTGTGGATGGTGTACATCTAATCATTGCTCTCTATGTCGATGACATGCTGCTCACAGGACCAAATGAGAGTCATATTGCTGATTTTAAGGCTGATTTGAATGCCTCTTTTGAGATGTCAGATTTGGGGCATTTGCATCATTATTTGGGGATACAATTTAAGCAGTGTGATGGAGGCATTGCTTTGTGTCAGACAAAGTATATTGAAACATTGTTGCGGAGATTTGGCCTTGAAGACTGCAAGCCTATTGCTACTCCAATGGAGACAGGTTTGAAGTTGAGTCTTCATGATGCTGGAGATCACTTTGATGTCACACTCTATCAGACAGCTGTTGGTTGCCTCATTTATGTATGCATTACGAGGCCAGACATTCAGTTTGCAGTCTCACAGGTGAGCAGATTTATGCATAGCCCAGGCATTAAGCATTGGCAGGCAGTGAAGCGTATCTTTCGCTATTTGAGTGGTACTCGGCATCTTGGGTTGTTTTATCCCAAGGGGGGATCATTGCCGCCAGATTTACATGTTTTTTCAGATTCTGACTGGGCTGGTTGTTATGACACACGCGTGTCCACGAGTGGTTTTTGCTTCATGCTTGGAAGCTCATGCATATCATGGTTGAGCAAGAAGCAGCCTACTGTGGCCACTTCTAGTTGTGAGCTGAGTACAGGGCAGCTTTCACAGCTACGGTTGAGTGTGTGTGGCTCAGACGCCTTATGGCTGATTTGGGTGTTGGGCAGCCATCTGCCACCACCATCTTCACTGACAGTCAGAGCGCATTGGCAGTTGCGCGGAACCCAGTGTTCCATGCTCGTACGAAGCACATTGAGGTGCACTACCATTATGTCAGGGAGAGACTCTCTGCAGGAGAGATCAGTTTGGCTTATGTGCCAACACAGGATAACCTTGCAGACCTTTTCACAAAGGCTCTGCCTCGTGAGAAGTTCGAAGCTTTTCGCAAAGCTTTGGGCTTACTCCCTTTTGTGGATTCGTCCACATAGCTAGACACTTCCCTATACATGAGTGCTAGCTCTTGTTCACCGCATCACTCCAGGGGGGATTTGTTACCATATTATAGTAGTGATGTGTGTGAACACACTTAGGACCGCCGGGGCACTTTTTCCCTCACTAGGAGGTTTTTTCCCCCGTGCATTGTATATACGCCCATTATCTTCTAGGGCTTGTGATCTTTCATTTTTGGCACTCATAATACACTACTGTGTTGTGCTCAAGCTTCCTCATCTTCTTGAAGTTGTGTGTGCATTCCTGCAACCCTAATTCCAACATTTATATCTTTATGAATTGCCTGCATATGTTGCTCTAAGTCGCCAAGCATTTGACTGGTCATCTCGACCCTAATCAATGGGTTGGACCTAGTTTAAGTAATCTTGTCCGAGAGACGGACCCTGATTAGATTGGTATGAAGGAATTGGTCTCTGAATTGGGTTCTAGACTTCCCTGTGCCCTTTTCATGGTAGGAGTCGGACAGTCTTTTAACTGATGACCAAAACCTTGGCATCCAAAACACCGGTTCTCACTTCTGAACTCATTGTTCTGAATTCTTAGAACAGGTGGGCTCCTGATAAGGTAATCTGGGGAAAGTGTCTTCCCTTTTTAAACAGAATCTTTCTTTTATTTTAGAGAGGGAATAATTTTAAGATCATAAAGGGAGATTCTTACTCTTGTATACCTCGAAGGTTGGGGGGAGGAATCTTACAAACTTCTACCCCACTTAAAAAGGTGCGAGATGTCCTCATCTCACAAAGTAGAGGACAACTCTTTTTCTTAAGATCCAATTTATTCTGGGTTCCTTAGATTCTGGTCAACCCAACAGAATACTGGGATAAATATTCCTTATATAGAACTCATCATTAAATAATAATTCATTTAGATCATATCATTTATATCTTTAACACGATAATGGTCCACCCATTAGATCGAAAAATTTCCTTCTGAACATTCCTCCACGGGAATTTTAGTTAAGCAAGTTCTCAAGTTGTCATCCCTTAACTTGATCTACCGTCTCAAGTATTAACAGTAGCAATTTGACAGCACAATCCACTAATCTCATAGTGATTTGCTGAAATCATTTTCGTCATTTATCATTACAGGGACTCGTCCCAATCATCCACATTGTGGTTTCGCTCACGTTATAATATTTCAACTAAATTTTAAAAATCATCATTTTTCAATCAGAATCCAAATCAATTCATCAATTCTCAAACAGAATTAAAAATCATATCAACCACATTCGAAATCATCATCTGGATAGCATTAACGCTTATAATTTCAAGTCTTAGATTTACTCGTATATACTGTCAGTAAAGAGCTGTAGTTATACTCTCGGTATATACGGGTAGTCATGATACTTGGAACTATAAGATAGATACCATCATGTCTAGGCCTCAAGCAAGTCGGGGTTCCATACAATTGCGGTACTTCCATCTGAAAACCCAATTACTAAATTACGAATTTTTCAGTTTGAATATCAAATTGTATGAATTATATCACACAATTACAACCTTTTTGAGTTTCTTGATAAATTTTTGACATATTCTCAGTTGATCTTTATTAGCCAATTGCTCTGATGATTGTATCCTGTGACGTCAAAATACTCTTCCAAGGCTTCCACCCATTTCTCCACAGCCTCATCCAGGTTCTCCCCTTCTCCTTTGAAGGGTCCTGGGGCTGAGACCTATGAAGAGCCTTGCGAACATCAAGGTCAAGCTCGTCATCTTCAGAGACAGGGTCTGGCTGACGACCACGATTTCCTCGTCTCATGATTCTGCCAAAATTTATATATTATTAAATTTTTATTTTGATATTATTCACGATATCCTAAGACTTAAGAGTTCGGAAAACAATTTCTTATACAAGACAAGATCTTAATGGAGATCTTTGACATATGTCCGATAACAGATTTTTTTTAGCAGATCGTTCGCCCATAAACAATCATTTATCCAATAGGAATTTTTTTAATCGAAAAACGTTTCTTTATTTATATAAAAGTTGCAATATGTACATAGAGCAACTCGGCTTTGAGTTCAAAATCTCCTCGAAAGACATATAAGAGGACCGTACTGGCCATAGTCATGCCCTGTTACATAAGTTCTCTAACTACGAAGGGAGCTATTATTTTCTCCTTAGGGATAAATCGACTAAGGAGTCTATAAACTCGGCAAGCAAGTCTGAAATTTTGAGGCATTGAAAGATATAGAATGACACCACGCGTCATTTTCAGCTTTATCAAAATCATGGCCAATGAGTGGTTCTGTCTCAGCATTACACGCCGATTGTAAGAGGCGTGGATATATAGCCCTGCAAACCACTTATGCTGTTGTCTCTCCACTAGGTTAGGAAAATATAATTCCTCGAAATGGCGCGAGTCTTGCTCGGCTTGTTCGTGTTGAAGCGAAAGAGATGAGACGCTCGAAGGCAAATGCAATCATATCTTGAGACTGGGTGAGGTCGGGAATACCAGATAAATGGGGAACTTCCATCTATAAAAACAATTTCTTTGATTAAAATTTCTTCATTAAAGAAGCTTACGGAATGAAAATACATTATGAAAATGCTGTTTCTGAATTCTTATTACCAATTTCACATAAGAATTTAATTATCTTTATTAGCTTTCAAAACCTACTCTGATACCAACTGTGAGATCCCTATCCCCACCATGCGACGGATTCGTGGTACTAGCAGCGAAAGTAGCACTTCATGCGCAGGGCAGGGACCCACACTCGGGGCCTCGTCCACGGATATCCGGACAAGAGACTAATCCGTCGGTTTTTCCAAAACCGAACCCGGAAAAATTTCCCTTACCCGGAAGCATGGGCGATTCCACCAGGATAACTCTTTACTCTAACGTAGTCAAGATCATTACGGATCAACTGATCTGACTGCACCTTTAACGGTACTTGGTCAATCAAGGAAGAAACTTGCACTTGGATCATTGGGATCAATGCTTTTTTCCCCATCAAGAGGCACAGCCGTTGATTCCTATCCATAGAACAATTTCTATCCGGAATTTACTTCATCTATCGTAATAATAGAAATTAAATCTCGATTTACGGATCCATCAGTCCAGCCTAACTCCATCCGATCCCATGGGTTAGCCAACCGCCCAACCACTGTAGTGATGGGATCCAATTAAGAATTTGGTTAGGTTTTGTCCTGGGTACCAAGGAAAAGAGTTCCAAGCCCCCCTAGCCGGAAGTTCATGCAAACATAAAACTAGTCACACCACTTACACACCCAATATGAAATTGCCTTTTTCTTAGCATCAACTAGCTTTAAAACAATCCTTTAATAAAACCATTATGTCACTAATGACAATCCTCAAGTCTCTGGTTGAATCCTTATTTCCAGTCATTCATTCATTGGTATACTTATGGTATCATTGGCAACCAGAACGCTCACCACCTGTTCGCTCAGGGGCCTTTTCCATAGTTCCTAGCTCATAGTAACCGGCAATATATTCATATAATAGAATGGAATCTCCGTGGAAGATCAGCTAGATCAACCCACAGATCCATATAAAAGAGCCATGGACTCATCCGTTGAGGACCAGCAAGGTCAATCAACTAGATCCATGCCCGGTTTCAGAAAACAACTCTTACTCCTTGTTCCAATATCTTCCACGACACACGTGAGTATCTTCGGCGAAGCCCGAGCACCGTATGGTCAGCACCCTCTAGGATCCTTCGCAGGTGACCTAGCGCTTCACTCATAGGCCGCTTCCTTGGTCCCTCATCCACCGTACCGGAAGCTCACCATTTAAATCGAGACTGGTCAAGACCTCGATCGACCTTGCTACACGAGACGTCCTCCATTGACTCTCCGTCAGCAGTAGTTGCAACTTTATCGGTTCGGTCTTCATGACCTTAATCCTTAAGACGGTCAAAATGCTTCTCCAGCATTCTTGACATAAAACATTCATTTACAAACAGTCACAAAATACAGTTTCTATAACGAACTCTTGTCTTTCCATATTATCCACTCTCGGACCATATTACTTATTCCACATTCCATTCAATGTGTACTCGTTCTCATCCATTCACTCATATAGACTACACATTATTTCACATACACCTATTCATTATTCTACATACATATCCATGTTCGTACGTCCACATCATACATCCAATTTCACATTCATACATACGCATCTACATGCATACATCCACATCCACATTCATACATCCATACCTCCATTTCCACATCCACACATCCACATTCATATTCATACATCCACATTCACATGCATACATCCATTTTCACATCCTCATTCATACATCCACATCCGTATCTACATCCATACATCCACATCTACAATCATACATCCACATCCGTATCTACATCCATACATCCACATCTACATACATACATCCATTTTCACATCCTCATTCATACATACACATCCACATACATACATACACATCTGTATCTACATCCATACATCCACATCCACATTCATACATATACATCTACATGTATACATCCACATCACATTCATACAACCATATTACATCCATTCTCGTCCTAACACATCCCATATACATCTTAACACATCCTAACTCATCTTAACACATTCTATCACATCTCATACAAATCTTATCACATCTTTTCACATCTCATACACCTCTTATCACATCCTATCACTTTCCATACGCATCTTATCAAATCTTATCACATCTCATACACCTCTTATCACATCTTATCACATTTCATATCTTTTTTAAGAGAATTCTTATATTTGATATAAGATTTCTCTACACATTTATTTATGCATAAATTCCATTTAAGGAGACTAACACTTTCGAAATTAAAATCAATCTTTTATGCATCTTCTTATGCATAAATTCAATTTGGTAGTAATTACACTTTTAGAATAAAAGAATTTCTCTTATGCATCTAAGTTATGCATAAAATCCATTTATGATGAAAATCACACTTTTAGTATAAAAAGAATATCTTTTTTGCATACCTCTATGCATGAAATCCAATATGATAAAAGTAACACTCTTACAATAAAATATTCAACTTTTATGCATACCTCTATGCATGAAATTCAATTATGATAAAAGTCACACTTTTATAGTAAAATACTCAACTTTTATGCATACCTCTATGCATGAAATTCAATATAATAAAAGACACACTTTTATAATAAAATAATCAACTTTTATGCATACCTTTATGCATGAAATTCAATTATGATAAAAGTCACACTTTTATAATAAAATAATCAACTTTTATGCATACCTCTATGCATGAAATTCAATATAATAAAAGACACACTTTTATAATAAAATAATCAACTTTTATGCATACCTTTATGCATGAAATTCAATTATGATAAAAGTCACACTTTTATAATAAAATAATCAACTTTTATGCATACCTCTATGCATGAAATTCAATATAATAAAAGACACACTTTTATAATAAAATAATCAACTTTTATGCATACCTTTATGCATGAAATTCAAATATGATAAAAGTAACACTTTTGATATAAAAATTTATCCATTATGCATACTTCTATGCATGAAATAAAAATGATAAAAGTAACACTTTTGATATAAAAATTTGTCCTTTATGCATACTTCTATGCATGAAAATAAAAATGATAAAAATAACACTTTTGATATAAAAATTTATCCTTTATGCATACTTCTATGCATGAAAATAAAAATTGATAAAAATAACACTTTTGATATAAAAATTTATCCATTATGCATACTTCTATGCATGAAAATAAAAATGGTAAAAGTAACACTTTTGATATAAAAATTTATCCATTATGCATACTTCTATGCATGAAATAAAAATGATAAAAGTAACACTTTTGATATAAAAATTTATCCTTTATGCATACTTCTATGCATGAAAATAAAAATGATAAAAATAACACTTTTGATATAAAAATTTATCCTTTATGCATACTTCTATGCATGAAAATAAAAATTGATAAAAATAACACTTTTGATATAAAAATTTATCCATTATGCATACTTCTATGCATGAAAATAAAATTTGATAAAAATAACACTTTTGATATAAAAATTTATCCATTATGCATACTTCTATGCATGAAAATAAAAATGGTAAAAGTAACACTTTTGATATAAAAACTTATCCTTTATGCATAATATAAAAATTCAATTTCTCCATGATTATAATGAATTTCTTTCAATTAATCTAGGATGATAATTCCTAGAATATGGTAGGAAGTCCTCTTTTTATTCTTTAAATGAAATTATTTTATGTGTAATTTTTATAAAAGTTTTGCCACCATAGCTCCGCTACTATGACTGATAAATCTCAATTTTTCTAAGGGATAAAGCTTATCATTAAGGAAATAATTAAAATGATCTCTAATTGGATCATTAATCCATAATGGATTGAATCATCAACATACATAAACTAAAAGCATAGAAAAAAGCCATTAATTTGGCCTCAAGCATAGCTTAATCTTGGGTTAAGGAAAAGCTTTATGAAAAGCTTCATTTGGATTGAGAATGGGTCATGAGTATGACCATTTCTTGAGTGAGAGAAAGAAATTACATAAAAACCATTAGAATTTAAACATAATTAGAAATTTATGTAATTCTTTACTATCATTAATTAATTAACTTCAATAGCATTCATCAAATTATGTAACTCTTCACTACTATTCACCAATTAACTTCAATAGCATTTAAAAAACCATACCAATTAAGCTTCTCAAGCTTGAGAGGGGTTGAGAAGAGAGAAACATTGAGAAATTATAGAAAATGATCAAAATTCACTAATTACCTTACAATTTGCTTGATTCTTTGTTCACGGTAGAGGCCCCCAACCAATCAATTGGTTAAGTATGTTGATGGAGCCACTAATGGAGATTAAAGAAAGAGGGAAGCTCCAAAAACTAGTGAATTATTAATGAATTCACAGTTCTTGGGTTAGGTGGAGTAGAGTAACGATGCATAAACACTATATATTTTTTTCAACAAGGAGAGGCTTCTATTTATAGGAAAAATTGAGCTCCTAACCAAACAAACTAATTCTAGAATTTTCCAACTCAGTTTGGTCAATTTTTGACCATTTTTAGGTCAGTTGAGCTAACTTTTTGTAACTAGACTTGAATTAGGAGAGAGGAGAGATGAAATATCTCAATTTTTATGAGTTTAAAACTTATTCAAGCATGTGAAATATGCACCTCCTTTAAAGAACTCCCCTTCCTTACATATGTGTCAAAATAGCATTATTATACCCAAAATATCTCATATTTTTAATATTGCTCATAGTTTTTTACTAATAAACCTTGTACATTTTCAACTCTTCATCTTATGTGAAATATGCACCTTCTTTAAAGAACTCCCCTTCCTTACATAGTGTCAATATGAAATCATTATACCCAAAATATCTCTTATTTTTAATATTGCTCATAGTTTTTTACTAATGAACCTTGTACATTTTCAACTCTTCATCTTATGTGAGCATTTACTCATTTTTGGGTATCTTCTTTTACAAAATTGGATTTATCTCCTCCCTACACATGGATTGATGCTATTGGCCCATAGAAACCTTAATTGGACCATAATGCAAAAATTTCTAAAAATCTAGACCCTTAGGCTAAGGTCCTTTATACCCATTTCCAATTAATTCCAATTGCACATTGAAAAGTTCTTTTTGAATTTCTGTTTCAGGGAAACTTATTTTAATAAGATCAGATAATTTTCTATCCAAAAATATTAAAAATCTGAATATTCTCTCTCTAGAATATTTTCTCTCTCTAGGATAAAACAGTTAGAAACAAGTCTTTTATATTTCTGAAGAGGGATTGATTACAGGGGAAGATGCTGGACATTTTGAGAGGCTGGGGACGGAGGAATCTTACATGCACATTATATGTGCATATACTAGGAGGCCAACCCACCCTAGGCATGTGAGCATGGGAACATGCTCTAGTGGGGTAAGGGTTAGGTCTACCCTCCTTCGGTTGAGGTTAAGGTCAAGCAACCAAGGGTCACACATGGAAATGGGGAGTTAAGAGTCACTTGAGGGCCCTCCTATATAATTGGGGCATGGGGCACTGTCAAGGGATGTTCTCTTGTGTACATCATTGTGTCTACTCTCTTGCCATTTCATTCTAGACCTATGTGTGCTGCTGGAGTGAAGTCATATCTCTTGGTGGTATGGGACACTAAGGTAAGGTATGTGGTACTTCATTGTATTTATGTGTGCACCCTTGGGCTCGGGGGTGGTTGGGTGGACGATTGTATGCTTGGTTTATGTATAGTTGTTAGCTAGAGAGATATTTAGGGTTTTAACAAGAACAAAACCACTAACAATCTCCCTTATGTTTAAGGAAGAATGGCAGTGGTGCCATTCTCAAGGCTTCCCATCACCTTGAAGGGAGATTGACACCACTGCTGTTCTCCCTTACATTGTGAAATTAATGGCAGTGGTACCATTATTAAGGCATCCCATCCCTTGAAGTGGGGAACTGTAACACTACCATACTCCCTTACATTCAAGGAAGAAAGGCAATGATGCCATTCTAAAGGCCTCCCATCACCTTGATTGAAGGGAAGAATGGCACCATTGCTATTCTTAGGGCCTTCCATCACTTGAAAGGTAAGAATGGCACCAATCCTATTCTCAAGGCCTCCCATCCCATCATCTTTAAGGGTAGAATGGCACCATTGCCATTTTCCCTTACGTCCATGGAAGAATGGTAATGGCTGCCATTCTCAAGGCCTCCCATCACCTTGAAGGGGAGAATGACACCACTTTCATTCTTCCTTACATTGAAGGAAGAATGGCACTAGTTCCATTCTCAAGGCATCCATCACCTTGAAGGGAGGGAGGGAATGGCACCACTATATTTCTTTCTTACATTCATGGAAGAATGGCACTAGTTCCATTCTCAAGGCATCCATCACCTTGAAGGGAGGGAGGGAGGGAGGGAATGGCACCACTATATTTCTTTCTTACATTCATGGAAGAATGGCAATGGTTCCATTCTCATGGCATCCCATCATTTTGATTGAAGGGGAGAATGACACCACTGCCATTCTCATGGCCCCCCATCACCTTAAAGGGGAAAATGGCATGACTCTATTCTCAACTCCTTCCATGCCATTGCCTTGAAGGGAAGAATAGCAACATTTCCATTCTCCCTTACATTCAAGGAATAATGGCAACGGTGCCATTCTCAACACACTTCCCATCACCTTGAAGGGAAGAATGGCATCACGGCCATTCTTCTTTACATTCAAGAAATAATGGTAGTGGTGTCATTCTCAAGGTATCCCATCATTTTGATAGAAGGGGAGAATAGAACCACTACCATTCTCAAGGCCTCCCATCCCATTAGCTTGAAGGGAATAATGGGACCATTGCCACTCTTTCTTACGTTCTTTAAAGAATGGTAGTGGTGCCATCCTCAAGGTCTCCCATCACCTTGAAGGGGATAATGTGAACACACTCCCATTCTCCCTTACATTCAAGGAAGAATGGTAGTGGTGCTATTCTCAAGCCTCCCATCACCTTCATGGGAGAATGGCACCACTACCATTCTCCTTTACATTCTAGTAAGAAGGCCTTACATCACCTTCATTTTTGGGAGAATGAAACCACTGCCATTCTGCCTTACATTTAAGGAACAATGGCAGTGGTGCCATTCTCAACGCCTCCCATCACCTTGAAGAAGAGAATGACACCACTTCCGTTCTCTCCTACATTAAGGAAAGAATGGCATTGATGCCATCTCAAAGGCATCCCATCACCTTAAATGGGAGAATGGCATCACTGCCATTCTCCCTTACATTCAAGGAAGAATGGCAGTGGTGCTATTCTCAATGCCTCTCGTCACCTTGAAGGGGAGAATGGCACCACTACCATTCTCAAGGCCTTAAATCCCATCACCTTGATGAAGGGAAGAATGGCACCACTACTATTCTTAATGTCTGTCAAAACCTTAATTGAAAGGGAAAATGGCACTCTACGGCCTCCCATCATCTTAAGGAGAGAATGGCACCACTAGCATTCTCAAGGCCTACCATCCCATCATAACAATGAGGGGAGAATGGCACCACTACAATTCTCCCTTACGTTCAAGGAAGAATGGCAGTGTGACATTCTCATGGCCTCTCATCACCTTCAAGGGGAGAATGGCACCATTATCATTCTCCCTTACATTTAAGGAAGAATGGCAGTGGGGTGTCATTCTCAAGGCATCCCATTACCTTGAAGGTGGGAATGGCACCACAACCATTCTCCCTTACATTCAAGGAATAATGGTAGTGGTGCCTTTCTCAAGGCCTCCCTTCACCTTCATGGGGAGATTAGCCTCCAATCACCTTCATTGAAGGAGATAATGGCACCAATGCCATTCTCAGGGCCTCCCATCACCTTAATTGAAGGGGAGAATGGAAACATTACCATTCTTAGGGCCTCCATCACCCTAAAGAGAAGAATGGAAGTAATGCCATTCTCAAGGCCTCCCATCTCATCACCTTGAAGGGGAGAATGGCACTACTTGTATTAAAGTAAGACTGGTAGTGGTGGCATTCTCAAGGCCTCCCATAACCTTGGAGGGGGAAATGGCACCACTACCAGTCTCCCATATATTCCAGGAAGAATAAAAGCGATGCCATTCTCAAGGCCTCCCATAATCTTTATTAAAGGGAAGAATGGGACCACTGTGATTTTTGGGTTTTCCATCACCTAAAAGGGGATAATGAAACCACTGCCATTCTCAAGGCCTCCAATTCCATAACCTTGAAGGGTAGAATGGCACCACTACCATTATCCCTTACATTCAAGAAAGAATGGTAGTTTAGCTGACATTCGCAATGTCTCCAATCACCTTGAAGGGGAGAATAACACCACTACTATTCAAGAAAGAATGGTAGTTTAGCTGACATTCGCAATGTCTCCAATCACCTTGAAGGGGAGAATAACACCACTACCATTCTCCCTTACATTCAAGGAAGAATGGAACTCTAGCCATTCTCAAGGAATCCCATCACCTTGAAGAGGGGGGGCCCAATGGCACCACTGCTTTTCCTCAGCCTTTCTCTCTTAAATTCAAGGAATAATAGTAGTGGTTCTGTTCTCAGGGAATCCCATCATTTTGATTGAAGGGGATAATGGCACAACTACCTTTATCAGGCCCTCATCAGGCCCTCCCATCACCTTAAATGGGAGAATGGCATGTCTGACATTCTAAAGGCCTTCCATCCCATCACCTTGAAGTGGAAAATGTCACCATTTCCATTCTAAGTCAATATTAGGTAATTTGGGAAAAATCTCACATTTTGGGAATCAATTACTCCATATAGTTTTGGACATATCTTAAACATACTAACTCCAAATTTGTCGGAGATCATAGATTTAGATTCTACTCTTCAAGATCTTTTCGATGATATGTCACATGAGGGGGTTTTGACAAACTTTTGGACAAGTTCACCATGCTCCCATTTTTCAAATGGGAATGGGATTTTTCCCAAATTATCTAATATGGTGTTTTCTACCTTACGTTCAAGGAAGAATGGCAGTGGTGTCATTCTAAAGGCCTCCCATCACCTTGGAGGGGGAGCGCCATTCTTAAGGCCTCCCATCCAAGGACCTTGAAGGGGAGAATTGAACCACTTCCATTCTCCCTTACGTTCTTTGAACAATGGCAGTGGTGCCATCCTCAAGGCCTCCCATCACCTTGAAGGGGAGAATGCCACCACTGCCATTCTCCCTTATATTCAAGGAATAATGGCAGTGGTGCCTTTCTCAAGGCCTCCCATTACCTTTATGAGGATGATGGCACCACTTTCATTCTCCCTTACATTCTAAGAAGAATGGCAGTCACACTATTCTTAAAGCCTTCCATCACCTTCATGGGGAGAATGAAACAACAACCATTATCCCTTGCATTCAAGGAATAATGGCAGTTGTGGAATTCTCAAGGCCTCCTATCACCTTGAAGTAGAGAATGGCACCTTTGCCATTCTCCCTTACATTAAAGGAAGAACGCTAGTGGTGCCATTCTCCCTTAAAATCAAGGAATAATGGTCATGGTACCATTATCAAGGCCTCATCACCTTGATTAAAGGAGAGAATGACACCACTACCATTATTACGGCCTCCCATCACCATAAAGGGAAACATGGTAGTGGTGCCATTCTCAAGGCCCTCCATCCCATCACCTCGAAGAGGAGAATAGCACCATTGCCATTATCCCTTACATTAAAGAAAGAATGGGACTGGTGCCATTCTCAAGGCCTCCCTTCACCTTGAATGGGATAATACCACCACTTCCATTATCCCTTACATTAAAGAAAGAATGGGACTGGTGCCATTCTCAAGGCCTCCCTTCACCTTGAATGGGATAATACCACCACTTCCATTATCCCTTACGTTCTAGGAAGAATGGCAGTGGTGCCATTTTTGAAGGCCTCCCATCACCTTGAAGGGGATAATGGCACCACTGCCATTATCCCTTTCATTCAAGGAAGAATGAAAGTGGTGCGATTCTGAAGGCCTCCCATCAACTTGAAGGGGAGAATGATACACACTGCCATTCTCCTTACATTCAAGGAAGAAAGACAGTGGTGCCATTCTCAAGGTCTCCCATAATCTTTAAGGAAAGAATGGCAGTGGTGCCATTCTCCCTTACATTCAAGGAAGACTGGTAGTGGTGCCATTCTAAAAAACTCCCATCACCTTGAACGGAAGAATGGCAATGGTGCCATTCTTAAGGCACCCCATCAGCTTAAAGGGGAGAATGGCACCACTCCCATTCTCAAAGCCTCCCATTACCTTGAAGGGGAGAATGGCACCATTTCCATTCGCCCTTACCTTCAAGGAAGAATGGCAGTGGTGCCGTTCTCAAGGCCTCCCATTACCTTGAAGTGGGAATGGTAGTGCTCCCATTCTCCCTTACGTTCTAGAATGACAGTGGTGCTATTCTCAAGGCCTCCCATCACCTTAAAGGGGAGAATGGCACCACTACCAAATTCTCTCTTACATTTAAGGAAGAATTGCATGATGCCATTCTTTAGGCCTCCTGTCACCTTGAATGGGAGAATGTAATGATTTCCATTCTCTCTTAGAGTCAAGGAAGAATAGGAGTGGTGCCATTCTCAAGGCCTCCCATAACCTTTAAGGGAAGAAAAGCAGTGGTGTCATTTTCCCTTACATTCAAGGAAAAAATGGTAGTGGTGTCGTGTGACATCCCTGCCCCCTCTGCACATCAAACTTTGGAGTGCTGGTAGCGGAAGTAGCAACCTCGCACGTAGGGGGGCAGAGCTTCCCACTCGGGGCCTCGCCCACGAATGTTGGCAGAGCTTCCCACTCGGGGCCTCGCCCACGAATGTCTGGAGACAAGAGACTAACCCTCGGTTTTTCAAAAACCGGACCAAAAAAAAAAGAAAAACAAACTTCTGAGGTTAGAGCGAAGTGAGGAATGCTGAAAGTCAAGAGCCATGTGCTGAAGATGGAGAGAAAAGTCCTGAATGCTAAAGACTGAAAGCCAAACACTGAATAAAGAAAGCGAGGGACTAAGCTACAGACTAGGTCTGAGAACAAAAATGATGCTAATGTACAAAAGAAGGAAAGAATTCCTAGATCTAGAACTGAGCGAGGGCACAAAATTGACAGCAAACGCCAATGAGATACACCGAAAAAATAGTGAAAAGGGATGAAAAAAATAGAACTCAAGAAAAGACAGGTCCTTACCCAAGATGTATAGTGTTGCAGATTAATGAACTGTGGCAGTGATTGGTAGTAGCGAAGAGCTATTGGCTGTGAAACCAGAATCTAAACCCTAGGCACTATCTTCAAGATAACAAGGCTCTGATACCAATGTTGCATGTGAAAGGAGATGCATTGCACAGACTCACAAACAAAACACACACACAAGCTCAATGAATAATGAGCGAGTGGAGTATAACATATTAGTAGCCCTTGCAGGGCTAACGTGGCTGCTAATACACTAAGGGTGTGTTCTCACGGGGAAAAAACCCTGCTAGGATCACGTAGTAAAAAGTTCTCGTGATCAGCTCTGTTCACACCTGAACTTCCCATTTATGGCGATTCCCACTTCAAGAGCATGTGGTAGCAAGTTAGGATGAAGTCCTAAGTGATGTACTTCATGGATATATTATGAGAGTAGTCATTTTAATAGCATTAGGCCTCTTTTGAGCCTAAAGTACCCAGTCGGCCATAGTTTAAGTGAGTGTGAACACTTATGCCCATGTATATAAGTGAATTTCTCTCATAATACAACATAATCTCCCATTGTACAATTGAGTCTTGCTCTTGCTAATCTCTCTCCCTAATGCATGCTAGTGAGTGTCTGTGAGTGAAGTGAGGTGAGAGGAGGGACAAGGACCCCATAGTGCAACATGGCAGTGTGACAATGCTCATGGGAGACGCGGTGGAATTGCTTCTCTCAAGGAGTTGTAGAGTTTGGAGACCTCAAGTATTACGAGCTCGGCCATTGGAAAGATCCTCACGATAGTTGCGGTTCACCAGGTTATCTCTTTTTGGATGTTTTTCAAGGAGGGTTAGGGTGAGCCATAACAGTGGTAGCCTTAATACATTAGATTTTATATGTGGTAACCTTAATACATTAGATTTTATATGTGGTAACCTCAAAACATTAGCTTTGTATATATGTCTTACAGGATCCACCCCTCCCCCTTCACTCATGCAATGAGGAATATTATGAAATCATGCAATTTTTTTCTATATTGCAAGATTTTTCTACACATAGTTACATGGATGGTTGCAAGATAAGGGGCACAATGTTTGATAGTTGGGTGCCCTAAAGGTGGCCTGAAAACATGCATCTTTACAACTTAAAGGTCTAACCTCTCATGGTTATGTTTGGAAATTTGGGGCATGGTGTTTGGGGTACATCATACATATAGTGGGTAATCAAATGCATCACACTCATACGCTATTTGATGGGAGTGGAACTTTGCAAATGGGTCCATGGATCTTCTCTCCTCTACTTGAAAAGTTTTATCCCCATACATCGTATGGGTGTGACCATGTACTATGACACCTGCTCTTTTTTACATATGGCCCAAGGGGTCCCGTATGCAAAAAAAGAGTGGGTTTAGGTAGGACATCACACCCATCGAGTGTCTAGTGGTGTCCAATGGTGGGGGTGATAGTTTGCAACAAGTGGTTCCATGAGGTTGCTCTCCCCCCACTTGCAAAGTTTCACCCCCATCAAACATCGGCGGATGGGTGTGGCAGTGTGTTGCCACACCCATCAAACATCAGATGGGTGTGGCAGTGTGTTGCTACTCGCTCTTTTTTGCATAGTGCCCAAGGGGTCCCCTATGCAAAAAAGAGCTAGTTTAAAAACCAAGATCATGGCATCTTACTTATACAAAATTTTAAAAAGATAAAATGGAAAAAGATGACATAGTACAATATATAAAACAAAATGTCAGATACAACTAGTGGATGTCATATATAGAAATATGAGGTCACAAATACAACTAGAATACACAATTGGTAGATACAAAAACATGATGGCATTTACATATACATGATGTCTAATCCTCATTTAAGAGGAATCTCCAAGATAGTGTGCCGTTGCCTCCTCCTTAGCTCCTGTACAACCTGCTCTACAATGGTCCTCTCAGTGAGACGCTCCTTTGTCATGGTGGCTAAGGACTCACCATGTGTAGCAGCAAAAGCAAGATGCATCACCAAGCTCCTCATCACCATAGGTAGCTAGCTTTATGTGTGTGCCTCACCTCCCATAACTGGAGTTCATCATACACCCTGATAGAAAAATGGCCACGTGTAGACTACTCCACTGAGCTCAGGTGCATCCTTGAGCCCACGGTCCATCAAGCTCCCTACTCTAGCTCTGCGATATGCACCAAGCTCTAGCCACTCCAGCTATGATGCATAAAGCCACCTATCAAGCCTATGAAATAAGCTCATTGATGGGGTCCATCTTGCTCTCTATGCCTTCTCCTCGAGTGAAAAATCCATCTCTATAGGAATCTCAAAATCCTCTAGCAAATCCTCTGTAACATATCCATAAAAAGCCATGATATCTAGGATAGCCTGTCATCAATGGTGGTCAATGCTACCGATGGGCATCCATGGATACAAGTTGTCTATTCCAATTTAAGGCAATATATGCCAAAGCCTATACTGCTATGACAAGTCGCAATCTCATCACCAAGGAGCAGACAAGGCAGTAAAGATGAAACTAGGGGTGGCACCCTAATATGTACCACCCCCACGTGTAAAACTCACCCGAGACAAACTTTGCAAACTACAAAACTGACATCCGCACATGGTCTCACAACTAGAGAATTTGGCGATAAGGGATAGATTGCAATGATTGGCATCACATGATGGTGGGATGTATCTTTACCAAGTCTAGCCCACTCCCTTAGTAATCCACCTCACAGACCGACTCTCTCTGGCACTCCAGCTTCTGATTATGCTCTTGTGCAACTCCAAAGTGAGCTGAGACACCTATCGACATAACTCACCTAGATTGACATCCTAAAAAGTAAAAGTGATCAATTTTAAGACAAATATAGGAAAGCATACTTGAGCAAGGGGAATTAATTTAAAAAATGCACTCACATGACTAGGGGGTGTAGCAGAAGGTGACGCTACCTCATGTTGACACAGCTCATCTAAGATTAGCATCCTAAAGAGTGTAAGTGATCAATTTTAAGACAAATACAAGAAAGAATACTTGAGGAAAGGGAATTAAAGGGTAGGGCATAGTAGAATGTTGCAAATAAACTAATAGGTTATAGGTTTGTAAGGTAGGACATAATAATAGAATAGAATATAATTAGAGGTTAATAGAGCACAACTCCTAGTAACATAAGTAGTAATGTAGATCAAAGTTTATAAATTCATTAGATAAAACTCAACAAAATGTACAAATATTGGCATAAGTTATAAAGTGAATTATTTACAATAATAATAGTATAAAAATAAAAATAAAATATAATTTATTTATAAATAAAATTAAACAATATCAGAGTAGTTAATATATATTTTAATTAACTATAATTAATAATACTAATAACATAATAATTAAGATAAATAAAATTAGGCGAATATGAACTCTCATTTTTGCTCCTTAAGGACTTCCACACCTCCTCTCTTTAGAAATATGGGCTCATGGTGAAATTTATATCAAACCAAAAGTTGGTGGAGATTGCACATTTGGAATCTACTCATTGAGACCTTTCCAATGGTATATAGCATGATGGGAAATTTTGATTATTCAAGAAAGCCCCAAATTGGTGATGACGTGAAATTTTAATTATTCAAGAAGTCCGCAAATTGGTAATGATGTGGTGATGTGAAATTTTAACTATTCAAGAAGTCCCCAAATTGGTGATGATGATGTGGCATGTTTCCCATGGGAAACTTTGCTGTATACCATTGGAAAGGTCTCGATGAGTAGGTTCCAAATGTGTATTCTCCATCAACTTTTGATTTGATTTACAAAAATTTCACCATGAGCCCAATTCTCTAGAGAAAGGAGGTGTGGAAATCCTTCAGGGGAAAAAATGAGAGTCCATATTTCGCCTAATGCAGGATTTTATAGCCTATAAAATAAATAGTATTTCATATATTAAATTAATACATAATTATTAACTAATTCAATTAAATATATAGAGTTTATACAATAAGACACATACATGAACTATAGGGGAGAATAACATAGAAAATGACAACATAAAAAATGTGAGAAAATGAATCGTAAGATCACCGATCTCATTTTTCAAAGCAATGTTTTTTCCATAATTATGGAGTAACTCCTTATGTGTAATTGGCATGGGTTCGTTACTAGTATTATGAAGGCATTGATGACGGCATCGTGATGATAGCATGAGAATAAGTAAACGCATTTTGATGCTAGCATTAAAGCACATTCTATGTCTTGACTCACACTGCTAGAAAAACCATCATGTAGTGTATTTTCCATGGCTAAGATTGAAAAAAACCATCATGTACTGTGTTTTCCATGGCAAACATTTGTGTCGAATTTTGAAAGGAAAACATGCAAAGACCAAGAGAAAAAAGTTTGTTTGCTTAGCCTTCGGATTACCTTTGAAAAGAGAAGACTTCTCTTTTCTCTCTCTTCTTAAATCAAAATGCGCATATGGGTCATTCGCTTTGAAATCAAAATGCGCATATGGGTCATTCGCAATTGTATGCTTTGAAATGAGTGGATTTTAGTCTTCGATGCATATTACAGAAAGGAAGAGTTTCACGTGGCAAGAATAAGAGTTTCACGTGGCAAGAATTTGAAGGTTCGGGTGGCAACTTGGAGGTTCGAGGAGAAATAGACTCCTATTACTCTAAAAAAATAAAAAATGAGGATTATATGCTTGCGAAGGGGAGGTCAAGCCCACCAGTTTGAAAAGAGAAGTCTTATGTGGGTCATTGTGAGCTGAGGATTATATGCTTGCGAAGGGGAGGTCAAGCCCACCAGTTTGAAAAGAGAAGACTTATGTGGGTCATTGTGAGCGACGTTTGACCTCTTTAAAAATGGGGGCTTGTAAAACCCATTCTGTTTCAAACCTCCAGCCTCAAGCGTGTCTTTCATTCTACGCCAACACGCCGCCGCCGCCGCCGCCGCCGCCATGGCAAATAATGATAATGGCTCAGGTAGATACCGGGGGGTTCGCAAAAGGTCGTGGGGGAAGTGGGTCTCGGAGATCCGGGTGCCAAACAAGCGGGCGCGCATCTGGCTTGGCTCCTACTTCACCCCGCAGGCGGCCGCCCGCGCTTATGACACAGCCGCCCACCACCTCCGCGGCGCCGCTGCTCGCCTCAACTTCCCGCACGACCTCCCCCCTCCTCCCGTCTCCCTCTCTTCCACATCCATCCAAAGCGCCGCTCTGGCTGAAGGTGCTAAGTACGACCAATTTTGGCGCAGCCATGCGGCCACAGCAACAACCGCCTCATCAACTACTTCTTCACGTAACAGTCTGCCTCCTGTCTCTAGCGAAACTCTTCACCCCATCACCTCCATACCACCACTTGACACGATGGTGGCTTCTTCCAGCTCATTGAATTTGGGTGCAAATGAGGAGTCCGAGGAGGCGGCGGCGTTCTCGCATCTGTCAAAAATACTCGCAGAGTCCGCCTTTCACTGGATCGCTGAAGAAGTCCCGAATTAGGTTTAGAAGGTCTCTAGAAATACAACGATAAAACACCAGGTAATGGCTCCTTCGTACTTACTCTATTTATTAGACCAGCACCTTTTCATTGGAGATTAATCCCAAGGAGAAACCTTGGGGTCAGATCATTCGCTTCACAGGAGACCCACACTCTCACACAAAAGAAATATCACTCATAAGGTAGAAGTAACATTTATATTTTTACACTAGTAGATGTGCTATTTGTAGAAGCAAGCATGCAACTTATTTTTAGACAGCTAATAGATGTGCTATTTTCAGCATTTAGATGGCTCCTCTTCATTGGCCTAGTGTATGATTAAAAGGTAGTTCATTGGCACTTGAGGAGATACTATAAGACTTGGATTTGATAGAAGTTAATCAGGCATCACATGTTCAACATCATGATTTTCAACATCATCATGAATTTCTTCATTATGATCATGAGTGTGATCTCTTATCATCTGTAAATATTGGGTTTCATGATCTACTAATTTATTTGTATGCAAGGTTTGGTCTACTTCTTCCCTTGGAGATTCTGTAGTAATAGTTTCCGCCTCCAAGTCTCTATCTTCAAAAAATTGTTTACTATGAGGAGCAACTTGAATTACGTACCACCATTTCTAATTTGAAGGGTCTGGTTAAAAAACTACCCATTATTCTCTCTCTAAGTATTATTCTCTCACTATGTGTGCACGATGTTATAAAATATAATTTAATAAATTATAACAAGTATACCTGCTCACATTATTGTGGCAGTACAAATGTATCCCGGAGATCTGTCCATAACTTAGTGGAGTCAATTGTGCAACAAATCCACTTTTGTCTCTTCTCACAGTTATGTTTGGACCATTGGTGTGACCACTTTGAACCATTGCATATCAATAATGAACATGTCAAACTTCCTAAATCTCACTCTAATTATAACTTGTATAGTTCTACGATAATCAAGATTGGAGAGAATAATATTTGACTCACTAGCACTAGATCGCGACTCTCTTGTACAAAGTTTGCCATTACTCCACAATCAAAAGCTACTCTTTTCTTATTCATTCGCTTCACATGAAAATGACATCCATGCAACCATAGTTCTTTATATTTTGATGCTATATTACATATACAAAAAAAAAACTTTTAAAGAGAGCGTATTTTAATTCTACGTCGTCGAGAAAATTAATTTTTAAATATGGATGTGTTAGTTTGATTTACGTACATGCTAATCACATCCTCTTGCAAATTCCATCTCTTGCTTATTGATCCTTTCACCATCCTCTCTTGCTTTCGTTATTCTAGATAGCCATCTAAGTGGCATATTGATAGAGAGTTGTGCAAGCTCAGAGGATATCGAAGATGTTTGTGTCTTCTCATGAATTTGTTTCATGTATTTAATGTCACCACTTGCGCCTCTTTATATCTATGAAGCCATTTTGTCATTTCTGGAGAAATCAATATATAAAATCTATTGATCTTGTCTCGTATTATCTCATCCATCTTACGAGCTAACCCTTTGGCTCTCGTGGTACCTCTCCAACTATCCGTTCATCCTCTTTGTGGTACCTCTTTCACTATCCATTCAAACTCTTTGTTGCTGTGACAAAGTCGAGGAATATCATGATCATTTTTTCTAAGAAACTTTGAGATGTACACCAATCAATCTTGTACTTACCAACCTTCTGCCATGCTCTCCCTTATATCCTTTCCATTTGTCAAATAAGCCCCCTCAAGGTCTTCATGAATCTCTCTAAGAAAAACATCCACCATCGACTATAAGGAGTGCTAGCAATTACAACCTTCTCAACTACATGGACAAGCAAGTGCATCTGAATTATGAGAATACTTGTTGGAAAGTGCTTCTCAATTTAACATACTACTTCTAAGGAGTTCATTCTTGTATCTTTAATTGTAAAATGAGTTTATCTCCTTTAAGAATATTCATTGAACTAAGGCATGGATCTTGTCAAAAGCACTTCTAATGTCTTCATTTATGCAATCTTTAATTGCAATAAGAAGCACAAATTGCAATGTGACACATTTATGTTATTAATGAATATATATGTGAGAAAGGAGAGCGAAAATTAGTTGTATATACCTATAAAAACTTACGCTAGTCGATGACACTTTAGGCCACTGAGCTTCTTATTGTTTTGCAATAAATGATCCCTTAAGACAATGCTCGTTGTTGGTGTATTTAAAAGGATGCAATAAAATTCTTTACTCTTTTCTCCTCTCTCTTGGATAAAATCTAGGGTGTTGGGGTCGGGTAGGACTACTTTGTCTAATTCATCTCAACTTTCTTCAAGTCATCTCAAGTGCCCTTACTATCTTTATCTCCAATTAGATGTTCCCAAATGATGCTCTCAACATTTTTGAATATATGCATAGGATCCAAGAGAGAAATAAATCATTCTAGTAAGGAATTTGGTGAAAAAGGATGATTCTCTTCATTCCATCTACATGTTCTTCATTACCGTTAACTTTCCATAATTCCAATCAATCACTTGCCTTCATTCTACGAGATGGTCAATTGAGATTTCCATCCTATAGTAATGGAAGATATCCTATAGTGGATGATACAATGGAAGATAACTTACGTGCCCTTAATATATCATCTTCTTTAGGGTTGGAGAATGATGCATATCCAATCGAGGTCCACAAATAAGACATGCATAGTAGCAAGGTCTACGTAATACCATTTAGTTATATTAGGATCATTTGAAAATCTATCTTTAATGTTTGAAAATATGAATTTTTTACTAGCTTGAATACTCGCTCTAGTCATGCATAGTCCACTTTAGTATTTTCTTTATACTTGTTGATCTATTGTATTCCATATCGATGGAACTTAGAATCTTCTTTGCAAAGCTTGAATACTCGCTCTAGTCAAATTGTATTCCATATCGATGGAACTTAGAATCTTCTTTGCATCATCTTGTGACTTGGGCATACAGTCTCTCTCTGGTAATATTATATATTTTAATAACCTTGCAAATTATGACCTGTGACAATGTGATGTGAGGATGAGATTAAGAAAGAGAAAGAGAAATTGGAAAGAGAATATATGGATCACTTGTATAATTTTGAGACACTCACATCTAACATTACAAGCATATAGCGATTATAAGCATGTAACTTTGACATTTTTGCTCCATCAAATAACAATTTTGAACCACGAGCTTGAAGATGTGCTTCCTTGGGCATCATGTCTTGTCCATCCTATGTATTGCCTTCAAATATTACCATGATTAGCTATTTCATAAAATCTTCTTATGCATGTGGTTCCATATCCTCTTACATGTGTGGCTCCATGATTAGCCTTTTCAAGAAATAGTTAATCGGACACTTCAGTGTTTCTATTGTCGTGGACCTCACAAGGTGGTAGACTGCACAGTTTGGAATACTTCCATGCCCATAGTCACTGACACCTTGTGACTAATGCGTGAACGATGTGGCATTGATCACATGTTCCAAGATTGCCTAAGACGAGTTGCTTCAATTTATCTTGTCTCACAAAATACAACTCTTAACATCTTAAGTGTACAAAACAGGCAATTGTCCACGATGCCCTTGAATGTGCTTACATGCTTACATGCTTACGATGCCCTTGAATGTGCTTACATGCTTACAAGCTTACATGCTTACGATGCCCTTGAATGTGCTTACATGCTTACAAGCCAAGGCACAAGAAACAGTCAAAAAAGGAAAGAAAAAGACAATACCTCAACATGGGTAGAAGAACATGCTTTAAAACAGTACCCAAAAGAGAAAACAAAACCTTCTAAACCCAAGAAAAACAAAGGACATAAAACTTTTGAAACCATGGTCGAGTTAAAAGACAGGGAAAAGGAGCCTGTGGTGGTGGAGGACAAAGACCCAAAAGGGGACATAATCCCAAAAGACCCAAAAGTTATACATGATGCAAAAGCATCCACCTCAAAGACCACAACACAAACCACAACACCCATATGTGCGACACAGGATACAAAAACCCAAAAGAAAATTCGATCTCGTCGCATGGGTAAACATAGTGAAAAACTAACAAACGAAAGAAAGTCAGAGAATGAAATAAGTTCTAGTACATCACTAAGTGAGGATGAAACCAGTTCTTACTCTTCGCTCAGTGCACCACATAGACCAATCAAGAAACTAGATCCCACCCAACCACCCCAAATAAATAATAATGATCATATGACATATACAGAACACAAAAAGCAAACTCAGGAGAGCATGCTTAGCTTGGTTGAATGTCTTACAGGGTCACCGGTTGTGATTGAGCCTCATAATGCCAATCCTAAAATAGCAACCAAAAAATAGAAATACTCGAAGAGTACCATGCCTCATGGCCTCATCTTTAAATAGATGAGCTGTGGACCTTAAGTCCATTAACACTCACACCCTTCTCTTCCCCTTCTACATAACCTTAGTCTCTTAATACCCCCCTCAATACCAACTAGGAAAGGATGGAATAGGTGGTATTGGACATAGGATGCCTTTATAACATTAGGCGTTCAAGTTTTGGAATATAGGTGTGATTACATTGAGCTTTAAAACAAATGCTCAGAAGAGGTAGAGGCTGATACAAAGTTTGCCTCTAACTCTTTGTTAGGACATTTAGAAGTGATATGCCCCGTTTGTTTACACTTGTTACATTTCATTTTGTTGGGATATTTGACCCAACAATTATTGGCCAAATGACCCACCTTTTTACAATGGACACATCTTACTTTGACCACTTGATGTGACAAGGCATGTTCGATATTCGATGAAGTGGTTGCACTTGAAGATTCAGCTGGTCCCTTTGGCCTCTTTTCTTCGTCAAGACATGATTGAATGACTCCTTCGATGGTGGGATTAGGAATGTTCTTCAGGGTGGTGACTAAAGTGGGGTACACCTTCTTGACCGCTTTGAGCAAAACAGCCACTGCATCATCTTCATCAATTCTCGCATTCACTGATGCAAGTTGAGCCATAAGGTCCTTCAAGTGAGAGATGAAGGCTCCAATGCCATCTCCCTCTTTGAGTTCCAAGCTAAAGAATTCGATTTTGAGTGAGATCTTAGAATTCTTACCACGAGCTGCATAGAGCTTATCAAGCTCATCCTATTTCTCCTTTGCAGTGGGAAGCTAGTCCACATGGTGGATGAGTGCCTCATCTCAAGATGAAGCATGATGATGGCTTGTGCCCTTTCATCATCTTCAACATCTTCAGCCTTTGCTCGATCAATTACCTTGGTGCCAAAGATGAATGGCCCAAAAGCCTTTGGACATCATCTTATACTTGAGAAGAACTTGCCAAGTGTGGAAGCCCTCTCCCGAGAACTTCTTGATTTGAGTGTCCTTAGACATTGGGTATTGAAAGAGATTTATGAGAGAGTAAGGGGCTGATTATGAAGAAGAAAAAACCAAAAATTTATGATATTTAGGTTTAATTAGAAAGAGAGAGACTCATGAGAGTGCAACAACCCTAATTGAGTTGAGAATGTTGCATAAATAGGAGATTAAAATAGTAATTTATATGATTTAGCACTTAGGGTTTGTGCTTAATTATTACTGATTTTTGATGAGGGTTGGCTTCATTAGTGTTAATGAACAGTTTGGTTGGTGATTAAGATCACCACCATTAGTGTGTATAAAACACTAAAAAGCACATTTTTAGTGTCAAATGACACTTATTTTGGTAATTAACTCACCATTAGTGTTTAATAATACTATTAATGTTTAAGAACACTTTCCCTTTGCTGGATTAACAGAGTAATTAGTATTAAACAATATAATTAGTGCTTAAAAGCACACTTTGAAAGCTTTGAAAGCTTGAAAGTTGATGTTGATGATGAAGCTTGTTGAGCATGAGGCTTATGGATACCTCATGTGAATGGAACCTCTTCAAAATCAAGAGAAAGCTCAGCAACAAACATTTACTTCATCACTTGATTGATTAGAGCAAAGGAGGTGCTGATATGAGCAAGAAGGAATCGCCAAGATGAAGCTTTAATGGAAGCTTGAAGGAAAAAATGAGGGCAGCCTGGTCTTTTGTCTGCAGAGCCGGCGCCTCGTAGCTTTGTTGAAGCTCAAACCAGAGCTGTGGCATCTCCACTCAATGGACTACCATATCCCTAAGGCTCCTTGCCTTATAGTGGTCTACAGCCGGCAATGGCTGTACGACCAGTGCGCAGGAACAGAAAACAGGTGCCCAGTTGCTGCAGAGAGAATGCCGTCGCACAGCGCCAGGAGGAATCGCGCAATTACCCGTACAAAATGATGCTCCCGGTTGTTCTCTTCATCTCCTAAGTTGGAATCTCCTCAAGATATGGCTTCTACAGGCTGCTCGAGCTCCTCCACTGCCAAGAGGTTGAGCTCCACACATGAAGAGATAAGAAAAAATGGAGATATTGTACCTATTCTACACCACAACAAGTGGTTCTAATCACCTAAGCTCTAGAGACCATGTTGAGAAAACGTGGTGCTCATGCTAGATCAAGTGTGTGGAGAGGAGAGACTCAAACAGTACAAGAACAATATCTTGCTTAAGTGGTTCTAATCACCACAAGTGGTTCTAATCACCTAAGCTCTAGATACCATGTTGAGAAAACGTGGTGCTCATGCTAGATCAAGTGTGTGGAGAGGAGAGACTCAAACAGTACAAGAACAATATCTTGCTTATTAAGTTGTTTATGCATACAACTAGGCTTTGCTAAAAATACAAAATGCCTCATGGCCTCATCTTTAAATAGATGAGCTAGTGGACCTTAAGTCCATTCACACTCACACCCTTCTCTTCCCCTTCTACATAACCTTAGTCTCTTAATAGTCTTGACCTATTAATCAATGAAAACAAGATCCTTAGGATCAATTAGAATATGTACCATTGGTTGAAGAGGCACAAACAATGCAAGTGGGCATAAATGATGAGTACTTAGCATGTGGGACTAAAGAAACAAGATTGCAAATAGCAACAAGCACAAGTGAAAATGTAAGTAGATGTCTCATAGAGGTCTAAGCCAAGGATATATGCCTTCTTTATGTTTTGGAGGATACGTGTGTTCTTTATGTTTTGGAGGATTGTCATGTATAGACTAGTGAGACTACAATGGGAGTTAAGTGTCTTGTTATGCTTGGGGTGAAGTAGATGAAGTTTGAGTGAAGTTTTAGGCTTGTAGGGTGGAAATAAACACAATATGTTGTAGGTTTGTAGGGTAGGACATAACAATAGAATAGAGTATATCATAAGTTATAGAGTTATAGAGTGAATTATTTGTACTAAAACAATAGTATAGAAATATTTATAAAAATGATTGATTTATGAATTAAATTAAATAATATCAAAATAATAAATATATATAGTTTAATAAACTATTATTAACAATACTATTTTACAATATAGTAAAGATAAATAACAAGATTTTATAGGTTATATAGATTATATGTTATTTGAAATACTAAACTAACGCATAATTGTTAATTGATTAAAATAATTATGCAAAGCATACAAAAGAAAGAACACAATAATTAGCATGAAATATAGGGGACAATTACATTAAAAAATTATAACATAAAAAGTTTGAGAAAATGAATCGTAAGATCAACAATATTCTCATTTTTCAAAGCACTCTTTTTTTCAAAATTATGGAGCTCCCCTTCTTATGTGCAATTAGCATGGGTTGGTTTACTAGTATTATAAAGACATTAACGATGGTGTGGGGGCTAGCGTGAGAACCGTTAAATGCATGTTGATGCTAGCATAAAAACACTTTGTCAATCTTGACTCGGTGCTAGAAAAAACAATCATATAGTGTATTTTCCACGTCTAAGATTGAAAAAATCTAATTTGTTGAAATTTTGGCATACCTTGAAATTAATAGGGAAGACTTTGAAAATTTTGGGTCTACAATAATTCCATGTGTAGATTGTTGAAAGGCTTTAGACTTGGAAGGGGTGGAATTCTCTCTTGGATACCTTTGAAAAAAGTGGACTTTTCTCTTGGTTGGAAGAGTAGCTTTTTTTCTTTTTGTCGTGTGACAGTTAATAAAAGGGAGGCAGTAATTTTTCCTAACACACCACCATTCTACGCCCACATGGGGAATCAGCCGCCCCCGCCGCCGCCGCCGCCACCACCGCATCGCAAATAACGATAATGGCTTGTGTAAGATACCGGGGTTGTTCGGGAGAAGTGGGTTTCGAAAATCCAGCTGCCCAACACGCGGGCGCACACCTGGCTGGGTTCCTACTTCACCTCGCAGGCGGCCACCCGCGCTTATGACAAAACCGCGCCCACCACCTCCCCGCCCCGCCCCGCCCCGCCCCGTGTGAGCCAATATTAACTCCTAACTAATAGAATAAACCATTGAATTGAACCACCCATAATAATAATAATGGAAAAAAGGTCTTGATCCGATACGTTAACATAATATTATATATTATGATAATATATATTATGTGGCCTTTGGATTTTCTACTCACCAAAAAAATAGCAAGCAACCAAAATCACAGCAATCATAAAATTATCCCATGTTAATTTTTAAAGAAGCTAATAGGGACCAAAAGTTTGTAAAAAATAAAGTTCAATTAATTAGTTTATAAAAACAATTAGATAGATTCTCTCTCTTTGCAAGTCACCTCTCTCTCTCTCTCTCTCTCTCTCTCTCTCTCTCTCTCTCTCTCTAATGTTTTGTGTCATGGTTTCTTGCCTTGTTCTTGTTTTTGAGTAGTTTGTTGTGTATGTTATTTCCTCCTTGTAGTTAGTTGTCAAAAATATTGTTGATTGGAGTTCTTAAGGGCATATGTATTTCTCTCTCTAGAGGGTGTTGATTGGGGGAGGGGGGATTGTCTCTACAACACCATAAACGTTGGTTTTGCTTGGATTTGCACAAATATATATCACTTATAGGTGTGTCGTCGTGCGGTTGCGGCCAAAGGGATTTGAACCAAGACATTTGCCTAAAAAGGTCAAAGACATTTGCCTAAAAAGGTCAAAGACATTATCACTAAGATACATTGCTTTGTACTAAGCCTCCATATATTAGGGTTCCAATCTATGCTACTTCTTAACAATTTTATGACTTGGGAGGACAAGGGGGTTCAGTTTTAAAAACCTTGCATACTATGTGCATTTAAGGGTATGTTTAAATACACTACTTTTGCATACTGTTCATTTAAGGGTATTTCTAAATACACTGCTTTTGTATACTGTGCATCTAAGGGTATTTTTAAATACACTACTTTTGTGAATTCGGATGTAAATGGCAGCAAACTTGCATAGATTTTTATAGTTTCAAACAAAATCCATTATGAACTTTAAATTATGCAGCCATAATATGCCACATGGCACTTTACAAGGCCCACTATATAAATTATAAGGCCTAAAAAAATAAACTACTTATAATATCTAACAACACTAGTGTAATTTACTAATGAAGTAAAAAGATAAAGGTTCCATGATGCTCCACTTTTACAACAAGAATGTGTTGGGCTTATGAGCCCCTTAGGGGTTGATTAGTTTATGTAAACTAGTTTTATACTTGTCCTAATGCAACCATAAGATACTATCGTATGTTTGGTTCCTTTTCTTCTTCTTTTTTAAAGTGTTTAGAATGATCTTCACCATGTCCTAAGAATGCACTTCTAGACATAAATGAAAACTAACACTTTTAAGTGTGCCAAATCTAGTCTCTACCTATAAACTTTTGTTTAGGCATCATGCCATGAACATCCTATCTCATTTTCAGCCACCATGACAACATAATGCTAAAAACACATGAATTCCTCACATTTTTCCTTTATGGGGTACGTCGCTACATCATGTATATGACAAATCATGGAGTATGTCACTACATCGTGTATATCACAAATTATAGTCCAACACACTAATACAAAGCCAGTACATGACCTTCTTGGTCTTCTCATCTTTCTTTCAGAAGATCCATCTCCTTCTCATCACCAATAATGAATACCCAATATTTCCCATGAGGAAATTTGTCATCCTAAACATCCATGCCTGAAATAACTTCTCACTCACAATGTTGAATAGATTGTTAGCCATAGTTACCATTGTAGTATAACTTTCACACCTATGACAAAAATGATATTCCGCTACTACCCGAATGACACTTTCAATAGTAATTTCTACACTCACAACAATTTTGCAATCTCCAGTAATCTACATGGAAGATACATATACAATCACATGCGGTATTGTAAACTTGTTATGCATGTTGATTAAAGGTGTTTTTATCTTGTAAACTATTTTTTCTCACAATTAGTGTACTCAACTTCATTATAAATGCATTAGAAATGATCCTGAGTGGCTAGGGGAGAAGTGCCAGAACAGTGTGAATTTTGAGCCTGCATCGCCATTGTAGAGCCTAAATTCGTATTGTTCTGGCATAGCTTTCCCAACCCCCCCAAGAGCAATTCTGATGCATTGGATGCCAAACAATGTATTTTTACACATGATTAAAGGTGTTTTTATCTTGTAAACTACTGTTTCTCACAATTAGTGTACTCAACTTCATAAATGCATCAGAAATGATCCGTGCGTGCATGCCTAATCATGACAAAGAGTTTCGAGAAAACATGTGCTTATGTTTCTACATGGGAGAAAGAGAGAGAAAGAGAGAGAGAGAGATTCTTGGAAAGCCAAACAATACTGAGTATGGACTCTTGGGAAGGGGGGGTGGGAAAGAGAAGATAGACTAGCACAATACTGTATGTCTATCTATACATTTATCTATCTACGATGCATTCACATGCATAGACCTAAAGCTTGAAAAATGTGGGCCTAGAAGCTCCCCACACTGTATACAAATCTTCTTTCTAAAATCTTAAGCATACATGAGTCTGCTGATGTACATCAATGGATCTATATGCAGCACAAAAAGTGGTGCCAAAGAGTAACAAGTCTAGGAGATTTCCACAAAATGGAAGACTAGAGTTCTCCATCACTTTAAGTTTTTAGGGTCTCAATGGCTATATAGGCACTTCAAATCAATCACTATGCACAACAGACTATGCAAAACATGCACGAAAGCATAACACAATAAAAATTTATCACTATTAACATTTTTGCACCGTGTTTGGGAAAAACTTGTAGGGCCAAAGATGAGGTCTAAAATGACTTTGGATGTCTTAAAAAACATAAAAAAGGCCCCTCTATCTTGATGTAATTTAGAGATGTAATAGTATAGAGTTTGTTTTTCCTTCCTCAAAGAGGGCTTCCCAAAATATGATAGTGCTCCCTCTTGTCAATGTACTTGGCTAGTAGAGCTACTTGTAGAGATTTTCTTGTGAATCAAAGGGAAAGAGATAGAGTTAACTTTACCCATGTACTCCTTCCTTTGCTTGCCTCTTCAGATCTTCATGCAAACCTATAAGATCCCTCCCTATGCGCTATCTTATAGGTACGTCAAAATCTTCTCATTTATCAAGTAAGAACCTAGAAGAGAAAGTTAAATTAGAGAGAGAGAATTCAATTTAAGAAAAAAATTGAATGCAAAGTTTTCTTTTGATCCCACAAGGATTGAGAGGGGTAAACATCTCGCAAACCGAACAACAAATGAGGTAGATTTTTAGAGTTGTAGCTTATAACTAGGACCACCTAGTAGGTTTGAGTATCTTAATTATTTGTGTTAGATCATTTTGAGGTCGTGTAATATATTACAATATGTCATCTCAATATTCTACAAATTTTGAAAGAATATGATAAGTAGAATCCTTGATTTGAGTAGTAAGAAAGTAGAGAGAGAAGATAATTCTAGAGAGAAAATTTACCTAATTTTTTTTAAAATTTAATCTTTGAAACTTGTATGTGAAGGCAAAAATCTGTTTAGACCTTGAATGAGAGATATTTTAAGATACAAGTTGGGACAAAACCATGAAGTTAGACTACTCACAAAAATCTTCAAAAAATATTCATTCGAAACCCAAATATATACATGTGACATCTCAAAATTGTTCGCCTATGAATACTTTTAAGAATTTCTAAAAGGGTGTAATGTGAAGAAAACCCTCTAATTGGCCAGAGTGAGAAATGGTCATATTAGAGCTTTTCAAAAAACTCATGAAGTGAACTATAGGAGTGTTCGAAGGTCTTATAGAGGCCCCTACCTTTTGGAAACCAAAATTTTAACTCACTTTTTACAAGATTTTAACCCTAGAGCCTAACTTATGGGATAGCTTTTCCTATTTTAAGCTGACAAGGAATTGCACCACCGAAGAGGCACATGAGAAATATCTACTTCGAACAGGTGCCCTAGAGAATATGAAAGGTTCTTATGACCAGTTTAGTCCCCCACAATTACTAAAGGGGTGTACACTCAAGGAGGATGGATGCTAGAGGGCACTATCACATTGTTCCTTAATTAAATCTGCTTGCATTAAATAGGAATTTAAACTAGACCCCGTACATCTTACTAGTGCAAATTAGACCTTAATTAAATCTGCTTGCATTAAATAGGAATTTAAACTAGACCTCGTACATCTTACCTCTGCAAAACTAGACCTTAATTAAATCTGCTTGCATTAAATGGGAATTTAAACTAGACCCCGTGCATCTTACCTGTGCAAATTAGACCTTGGGAAAGTGGGAAAAATAGTTAGAACCAAGACTAGGATGGAGCACCATGAATTTAAATGATTTGAAAAGGTTGTAGACATTAGTATAAAAAATGACTATTCAACCTTGGAATTTAGTTGGGAATCATTTGAAAACGTTGGAATTTAGCTGTGGGAACCATTTGAAAACCTTGTTACTCTTGAACTAGGAATTGGAGGATTTTAGAAGAAGCCTCATAAATGAAAAACTTTTTTTAGTAGTTTGATACACCCCCATATGAAGTTATAACGAGCCCATGTGAAGTGGTAAAGGTGTGGTGACAAAAACTCGGCATTAAATAAGTGCTTATAAATTGACATTAGCCTAAATCCCATGCATAATGCTAGCTCTCACTTTGGAGACTTAGTATAAACTCTTCCCCTTCACCAAATGCATCAAGGTGAGTTGCATTACCTTCTCATCTTGATTGCTAAGCACCCCTTGATAATTATTAGTCTCTTGCTAAGCTTATTTCATGATTTAGCTCTCTCAAATCTTTGTTAAGATCTAGAAAACCCTTGTGGTCATCTAATACTGAGCCTCTTGGTTAGTGTGGTTGCTTGTGTAGTGTTGGTTTAAGCTTGTCCTTGTTATTATATTTGATTATGGCAGGTTTGAATCTCTACTATGTAAAACACAAGCTTAGGAAAAAGCGTGTCTCTCATTCTTGTTAATAAGGTTGCACAATTTTCCTTGTGCATTAGGTTGATCTTGGGTTACGATAATAAGTGATTAAGCTTGGTTACATGGATCACTGGAGGTGTGATAATAAGGCTTACCTATTGGTTATAATGTTTGGTTACGATGTGTTGCAAATCATTGGTATGATGACCTAGCTTACATATTGGTTACAATGTGTTGAGAGTCATTCGTGTGATGACATGGCTTACCTATCTGTTAACAAGGTGTTAAGCATCATTGATGTGATGACATATCTTCTTACCTATTAGTTATAATGAGCTGAAAATCCTTGATGTTTTGATGTCAACATGGCTTGCATATTGTAGATAATGTTTTGATTAAAAGGATGTCTTACATTGAACATACTTAAGAAGATGGCATAGTTGAATCTCCTTCTTTAATAAAAGGTTATATAATAGTAGGAGTATGTGTATTAACAAGTGGGTACTATTTCTTTGAGAATGGATCAATACTTTAACTTTGTGTGTGTGGAAGGTTAGGGGATGTATCTATCATCTTTGGAAGTTGGCTTTCTCCCCATAAAGTAATGCTCTTGTAAGAGGATTCAATGGTGATGTGATCAAGTGGGTTTGATGGTGGGTTATTCCCCTCATAGAATTCTACATTATTGAAGCTTTATGGTTAAGTTAAGTTTCCCTAGAGAAATTAGGGTAAAGTTCTCATGCAAAGATAAATGGAAATCAAGAACATGTTATTCTTAATATATAATGTCGTTTTATGATCTTTAAGTAGAATTCATGTTAGTTCCTACAATGATTAGAAAGCATTCAAATAAGTAGAATTCATGTTGATTCCTACAATGATTAGAAAGCATTCAAATAAGGGGATTGATTCCAGTTTACCTAGTAAAGTGATGATTGTTCTAAAGAGGAGTAGTCAATGATTAAATAAGCATTATTCAAGCTTGTAGTAGTAGTCTCAATGCTTGTAGTAGTAGTCTCAAGCTTGTAGTAGTAGTCTCAATGCTTAAGAGTAGTAGTAGTCTCAATGCTTAAATAAGCATGGTTCAAAGCTTGTCAAGGATCTTGAATCCAAAAAATGAAAAATTGTAGGTCTTTCCTATTGAGGGATCGGGGATGCTTGAGTGTTTGGGATCCATTTATATATATGATTTTTCTTAAGAGTGAATGTTTTATTCCTAAGAGTGAATGATCCCTAAGTGTTAATTTACACTTATACGCTATCTTGCATAATTAAATCCAAGTTTTTCTTGTGGTGGCAGTGAAGGCCTATCAATTCTTGTGCTTCTCCCCAAGAGTATGAAAAGATTAAAAGAATGGTTTCATTCTCTCCACATTGGAGCTACATTCCCAATGAGATTGTGTCCATCAAGCAAAACCAAATTCAAGGTTGTGTTAGCCACATTGTCACCCAACCTTCTCTAAGATCAGGTTGGTTCTCTTGATCTAATTTCAACTATCTTCTTTAACAAGTAAAAGTAGATGTAATAAATACATTTTTACTATCCCTTTGGTCCAACCAACACTCTACTTAAGAAAACTTTGCAAAATAGGTAAATTAAAATATATACTTGACCTAAGAACAAGGGGTGGCTCGTTGCCCTCAAAAAGGTTGACCAAAAAAAATCCTCAAAGAAAAGGGAAATTAAAATGGAATAGATCTCATCAAGCAAAATGATCAATTACTAAACCAATCAAGAAAATTATTCTTAAGAGTTGAAATAAGATGTGTCTAGAAATATTATGATGTCAAATACTAGTGGAATAATGAGACTAGCCTTACTTAGAACTTGACCTAAAAATAACCCAACAAGATGATATTGGGTAAATGGGGAGAATCTAATAAGAAAAACTCCGAATTGTAATGTTAAATACCAATGTAAAAATGATTGGCCTTACTTAGAGATTTACCTCAAATTACCCCAGCAAGATGATATGGGGAAAAAGTTGAAAAGAAAAACTCCGAATTGTAATGTTAAATACCAATGTAAAAATGATTGGCCTTACTTAGAATTTTACCTCAAATTACCCCAGCAAGATGATATGGGGAAAAAGTTGAAAATATAATGACTAGCCTTACTTAGAACTTTACCTCAAATTACCCCAGCAAGATGATACGGGGAAAAATTTGAAAATATAACATTAAGAAGAAATCTAGGTATGGTGAATGATTTATGACATTATAATGGAAAGTGCTTATGAAAATAAATGATATATGCAATCTCTTGGAAGGCATTGTGGCCTGTGTGGCCCTACATGTGATATGATGCAATGGAATCCCTACATGTGACATATTCAATGAGTTCAATGCACTGGATGAGGTGCGTGTCAGTTCAATGCACTAGATGAGGTGGCATGGACAAAGTGAAGTTTCCATGTTAATGTCACCCTTGTGGTACCATGAAGCTATCTTCCAAGGTCGTGACCCTCCTTGAGAAGAGTAATAAAATGGCAAGATGTGTTACCAACATGATTGGGTGAGGAAGAGATACCTCTTGAGTGAACTATGCTTCCTATGTTAATGTCAAGCTAGAAGAAGCGACTTAGAGGTGGGTAGGCTCCCCTATAATCCCATGATCCAAGAGTTTCATGTTTAGAGGAGGGAGAGGTATGTATATGAATCCACTAAAGGTTCCATTCCCAAGGAGTGATGTGTGATAAGTTGATTCCTTGTTGATCCACCTGTTAAATCTAGAACTATGCTTCCTATGTTAATGTCAAGCTAGAAGAAGCGACTTAGAGGTGGGTAGGCTCCCCTATAATCCCATGATCCAAGAGTTTCATGTTTAGAGGAGGGAGAGGTATGTATATGAATCCACTAAAGGTTCCATTCCCAAGGAGTGATGTGTGATAAGTTGATTCCTTGTTGATCCACCTGTTAAATCTAGAACTAGACTTTGGTAATCCTTTAGAATACCGGGCCAAGAAAAGAGAAGTCTAAAATACTTGATGTGTGGACATGAGGGAAGTGATCAAGAGAATTTAATTATGTATATGATGATGGAAATGAGGATGATAACCATGATGATGAGTCTATTTTTAAGTTTATATTTCAAATATTTTGATAGAAACATGAATGAATGAAAGGCATTATTTCAAAGGGGTATGTGTGCGTACTTCTTTTCCAAAGGTGCAGGTGTGGGAAATCAAAATTGATGGGTGGATGTGTACCTAGTAGACCCCTAGTGATTGGATGGGGCTAGGATCAACCAATTCATTAAGGAACACTAGGAAAGTAAACATTTGGGTATCCCACCGAGAATGAGTTGTGTTTTAAGTTACCATTTAGGGAAACTTTGGAGGAATCGTTTGCATTTCATGATGGAAGGATCTTTCCAATTGAGCCTAGGAGAGCCATTGGGATAGCCTAACACAGGCATAATTGTAGGAGATGCCCTGAATATGTTGGTCTACCCTTATAATAAGCCTTTCACTATACACTTGACCAAGTAGGGATCTTACAAATGGTATCTGATCATAAACTAGATTTTAATCAAAATGTTATCCTTGAATTGATAAGAGAATATCTAGAAAAAGTACTAGGGTCATCCTATGAGGACAAGATGATTGCTTACCTTGCCTCTTATGAGGCAAATGATCATATAGCCATTGTTGTGTATTTTGCTGTTATCCTCATCTTTCTAACATGGGAAGATCGGAGGCATAGATGGATCCATGCATATCCATAATAACACATGTGGGAGAACATCATTCTTACCATGATTCTACATGTCGCATATATAGTGATAAAATATGCACCCTTAATATTTGATCCATATCTTCTTATTTATAGGACTATCTCTTATTTTGTACCCAAGAAAGCATTTCACTACCATGGATATTTTTTATCTTGTATATCGTGTTATATCCTCAAGTAGTTATTGTGTATAAGGAGGGATAGATGATGTCCTAAGCCACGGGTTGACCCTTGTTGTGTTCAAGTAAAATAATAATAAAGACATCTTTTTTTTCTTTCTATTATTAAGTTAGAAATTCTTCTAGAAACTTAGATGTTAAATTATCAAATTCTGGAACCATGTCATCTAGGAATGATAGTTCTCCTATCAAAGATGAGATAAGGTGGTATGAATGATGAAATAGGTCACTTCCAAAAACTTTTACAAATATGAACCCATGAAAGAGAGTTGTTTCAAGGACGTGGGCGCTCCCAATGGTTGCAATCTTGGGATGATCTCCTTTCATGTGTAATTGAGATTCCCATAGAGGATATTGAGATGCTAAATCAAAACGTGATAGTTTATCATGAATTAGAAACCATAGGTCTGGTAGACTACTACTAGATCGCGGATAAAACACTTTTGATAATAGTGAAGTTTGCCAAGAAATCAATGAGCTTATGTAGCTATTTCTTGCTCATAAAATTATCATCCCCGAGGACTCACGCAATGCATGTGCACATAGTCATAGAAATCCCAAGGAAACACCAACTCTTTATCAAAAATAGTAAGTTTACTTTTTGCATTGACTGTCTAGAATACTTAGGATACATAGTATCGAATGATGGCCTATTTTCAGATCCCGCTAAGATTCAAGTAGTCATAGATTGGCCAAAACCCAAGACAATGAAATAAGTTAAGGGATTATTAAGGTTAACTAGATGGTATCAAATCTTTATACCATGGTATGTAAAGATAACATCTTTGTTAATGTCCCTTCTAAAGAAGAATACCCCATTTCAATGGACCTCCTTGTGTCAAAATGCCTTTGATGAACTAAAAGTTACCTTGGTGACCAACCCTAATCTTAAGTTGCCATATTTTGGTACACGATTTAAGTGGTTTATCAATGCTAGTATACTTGCCATAGGAGGATTTCTCATGCAAGAAGGAAGAAGGACATCTAGTGGCAATATGAACTGGAGAAAGTTCATACCCTATGAGAGAAAATAATATATGCATTGAAAATATGGAGACATTATCTTCTAGGAAATAAATTCATATTAATGAATGACCACAAGAGCGTGAAGATAGAGGGCATGCCCTTGTAAAATGCAAAACAGTGACTCCATTTTTAAAGGATTTTAACTCTAGACCCTAACCTATGGGATATCTATCCCGATTTTAAGTTGATAAGGAATTACACCACTATAGAGGGCACATGAACAATTTCTTCTCTAAAACATGTGCCTTGGAGCATATGAAATCTTCCAATGGCCAGTATACACTCCCAAAATTAATAAAAGGATGTACAATAAGGGATGGACACTAGAGAACACCATCACCTTGTTTCTTAATTAATTTTTCTTGCATTAAATAATAATTTAAGCTAGCCCCAACATTGTATTGAGGAAAATCAAGAAACATAGTGAGAACCAAGGCTAGGAGGGAGCACCATGATTCAAAAGATTTGAAAGGGTTGTAGAGCTTAAAGGGTTGCCTCTCATTCTTTTTAACAAGGTTGCTCACTTTTCCTTGTGCATTATGTTGATATTGGGTAAGTGATTAAGCTTGATTACATGGATTAGTGAAAGATCTTACATGGTTATTATCTAGGATGATTAAATTTCTCTTTTATGAGATTACAATTTCATCCAAAATGGGTTCTTCTCTTGTATTTTGTGGGTTTCTCAAGATACCATTTATAAGTTTAGCATATTCTTTCCATTAAATATTAATATGTTTGGTTTACATGGAATATGAGTAAGATGGCCTTTCCATTGAATATTAAAATGTTTGATTTGCATGAAATATGAGTAAGATGACATGATTAGGGCTCATTTATTTTCATGTGAAACATTCAAAACATCTAGTGTACTTGGACATTTTATGTGGTTAGTACCCTCCCTCTTGTGAGATAAATCTTATCAAAGAGGAGGGAAGCCCCACAAAGATGGGGTTGTTCAAAGAAAGTCATTAGGGTGGTTGCAAGATGAGGATACTCACTTATTGAAAGTCATTAGGGTGGTTGCAAGATGAGGATACTCACTTATTGAAATATCTCGTTCGAGGTATAGAGATGCAATCTCATCTGTCCACATACCTCATTTGAGGTATAGACATGAAATCAAGACCGTTTAAAAACCTCGAATGAGGTTCGTCTACAAAATTCAAGCTATCCATTCACGCACATTTGAAGATGCGATCCCAGTCGTTTAAATATCTTGATTGAGGTATTAAATGAATCTCGACCGTCAAACATACCTCGATCGTGGTATAATGACTTAAAATCTAAGCCATCCATGTACCTCGAACGAGGTACTGAATTCAAATATCAGTCATCAATCTTTCACCAACCCTAAAATTAAGTGCGTATCTTGGTCGTTTGTCTCACTAACCCTAAAATTCAGAGTGTACATCTTGCAAACCCTAAAGTGCATGATGCCACCGAAACCGAAAAAGTTTTTTTTGCCTCATTGTCAGAAGTTGTTTTTCACTCTCCTTACTCTCTTGATTTGAATTAGCATTAGTGGGCCCATTAGCATTGTTTTATAGCTTCATTAGTGCTACTTTAGCACTAAGCATTGGGACCTTTATGTTAGGCTTAGGCTTTAGAATGGAGTCACGCGAGGAGGGCCACAAGGAGGGCGGCTCGTCTATTGTAGACCTCAATGGTGGAGATAGACCGCGAGTTAGCGGCTATCCATAGGAGTGCTAGAGACACACCATCTACATTACATATCATGGCCCTTACTATTTCACGGTGTTCGCATCCTCGTATAGCAGCACATATCTATAGTCGATATGTTGCCACATATATGGGAGGATGCTGAACAACCGCCAGATTCCCATATACTTTACAAAGCAGTTATATGCGGAGTTTGTCTTAGGGGAGGAGGTGGATTACACTAGCCATCGGCCTGGTGGTGGTGCTAGCCGAGGCCATCTCCAGGAGACCAGGGGAGGCATCCTCCACCAGCCCTTCGTGTAGCTCCTACAGATCCAGGGTTTGTGCCTATATCGACAGTCGAGGCTCTTGGCACCCAGGTTGGCATCGACGTACGGAGTACCACGGAGAGCATCTAGCACGTGGTGCGCTTGTTCTCACGATCGATACTACCGTCGACGGATGTCGAGGTATTTACACATTTATTACTTCTTAAGTTTTTTTAATCATTTATTTACATGTTTATATATACTTTTCTACAGCGGCATGGTTGATTGTGTCACTTAGGGTCCCACACCTACCATGAGAGACTCACTCAAGAGTTGGTAGAGGCGAGAGCGGAGATTGACCACCTTAGAGCTGCATTGCAGATGGTAGAGGCAGCTACTGCTGCAGAGGCATGACATGTGAGAGAGTCTGACATCTAGCAGGTAGGTTTCTCTTATACATAAAAGAGTTATAATTAAGGTCCTAAGTTATAAATTTCTTTAAGTAATACCTAATGAGAGAGACTAATCAATTATTTTTATGCTTTACTTTTTACGTAGGCTTGGATTGAGATAGAGAGTTCTAGAGCTGAGGCATAGCAGCACATGATTATGGAGCGGATTGCACAGCATAGGGCGGCAGAGCAGTTGATGCTACATGTTCGGGAGTTTCGCAGATCCTCACACGTGGCAGTGCCCTACTTGCCTTTATATCCACGGCCTGTCAGAGGTTTTTTGATGACCTCTCCCTCAGGATGCACCACCATTCCTCCTTGATGCCTACTGCGCTCTCTGTGTATCGAGGACATTGACAGTACTGGTGGATATGCTCTGGGATGTGGACATTTTTTCCATTTGTCTTGCATCACCTAGGAGCTAGTACGCTTCTCAGCATGTCCCTCTTACCGCGCACGTGTCAACCTAGCAGCATATAGTGTTTTGGGCATTGACAATCTTTACCCAGGCTTCACTCGAGTAGATACTAGAACTGGCAGGCCTCTTGATTTTACCTCAGCTACTATTGACTTAGGACTGGATGCTGCCGATGAGAGAAATCAGGAGCCTGAGGTGCCTCCGGAGATTGAATGGAGTGCACATGAGTTTGATGCATACGAGAGAGTCCTTCATGAAAGCCAGATCATAGCATACGAGAGAGTCCTTCATGAAAGCCAGATCATAGCATACGAGCGTGTGGGTGGTGCTGGTCCTAGTGGCACCTCGGGTGATGGTGCTAGCAGCAGTGCTGCTTCTCATGAGCAGCGTGTCCTTAGCAGAGGAGCTTACATGCGTAGAGTGGCAAACATGTATCATTGCTGATTACAGATTTTAGGTTTACAGACAAAGATGTCTTGCAGTAGCATGACGTAGAGAGAGGGAGAGGGCTATAGCAGCTTATGGGACTCGTGAGCTCTCGAGTACACTGGCAGCACCAGCTCATGATTCTGCCTTTGTGGCAAACCTCCCTGCAGATATTCGACGACCCCCGCCGGCATACCCTCCTCAACGTGCACAGCAACCTCGATGTGCACGCAGTCAGAGATGACGATTTTGATTGGGTTGCCGTTGATAGTGACTAAACTTAGACTAGCTGGGTTATCTCACTTACATTGTACTTAGATTTATGGGCAGTGACTAACCTCAGACTAGCTGGGTTATCTCACTTACATTGTGCTTAGATTTATGGGCAGTGACTAACCTCAGACTAGCTGGGGTAGCTCATTTTCATTATCCTTGCTCTTTTGAGTTAGTGGCTAAACCCAGAGTAGCTGAGTTAGCTCACATTCTGGTATTCTTATTTGATGTTTATATCATTATGAAATTTTTCATTATTGAGAGTATCACTACATTTTAGTTGATGCTCTTGGTTTTTTTATTTTTTTAACACTTTGGCTCTCATATTGTTTGTTGAAAATCCCCATGCCATCGTACCCAAACATGCTTCGTGCAAGCATGTGAGGGGGACCCAACCCACATGCTTGCAAAGTTTGGTCATGATCGGAGCATGTTTGGGTTAGTAATTAGCGCCCAAGTGCGGATTTTTCAAGTCTCTTGGTGCTTAAGAGGCCATGCATAATCCGAGACTTCCCCATGCAAACATGCTCCGATGGGGACCAAACTTTGCAAACATGTGGGGAGAGGCCCACCCCCACATGCTTGCAAAGTTTGGTCATGATCAGAGCATGTTTAGGTTAGTAAATAGCACCCAGTGTGGATTTTTCAAGTCTCTTGGTTCTTAATAGGCCATGGAAAATCCGGGCCTTCCCCATACCATCGTACCCAAACATGCTCCCAGGGAGACCAAACTTTGCAAGCATGTGGGGAGGACCCACCTCCACATGCTTGCAAAGTTTGGTCACAATCAAAGCATGTTTGGATTAGTAATTAGCGCACAGTGTGGATTTTTCAAGTCTCTTGGTGCTTAAGAGGCCATGAAAAATCCAAGCCTTCCCCATACCATCGTACCCAAACATGCTCCGATGGGGAACAAACTTTGCAAGCATGTGGGGGCGGGGCCCACCCCCACAAGCTTGCAAAGTTTGGTCACGATCGGAGCATGTTTGGGTTAGTAATTAGCGCCCAGTGCGGATTTTTCAAGTCTCTTGGTGCTTAAGATGCCATGGAAAATCCGGGCCTTCCCCATACCATCGTACCCACCAAACATGCTCCGATGGGGACCAAACTTTGCAAGCATGTGAGGGGGCCCATCCCCACATAATTGCAAAGTTTGGTCATGATCAGAGCATGTTTAGGTTAGTAATTAGTGCCCAATGCAGATTTTTCAAGTCTCTTGGTGCTTAAGAGGCCATTGAAAATCCAGGCCTTCCCCATACCATCGTACCCAAACATGCTCTGATGGGGGCTAAACTTTGCAACTATGTGGGGAAGACCCACCCCCAAAAGCTTGCAAGGTTTGGTCAAAATCGGAGCATGTCTGGATTAGCAATTAGCACCAAGTGTGAATTTTTCAAGTCTTCTTGGTGCTTAAGAAAGAGGTGCTTAAGAAAGAGGTACCATCGTACCCAACCATGCTCCGATGGGGACCAAACTTTGCAAGCATGTGGGGGGGGCCACCCCCACATGCTTGCAAAGTTTGGTCATGATCGCAGCATGTTTGGGTCAGTAATTAGTGCTCGTTCAGATTTTTCAAGTCTCTTGGTGCTTAAGAGGCCATGGAAAATCGGGGTCTTCCCCATACCATCGTACCCAAACATGCTCAGATGGAGACCAAACTTTGCAAGCATGTGGGAAGGAACCACCCGTACATTCTTGCAAATCTTGGTCACAATCAGAGCATGTTTGGATTAGTAATTAATGCCCAGTGCAGATTTTTCAAGTCTCTTGGTGCTTAAGAGGCCATGGAAAATCCGGGCCTTTTCCATACCATCGTACCCAAACATGCTTTGATGGGGACCCAAACATGCTTTGATGGGGACCAAACTTTACAAGAATGCTGGGGGGCCCACCCCCAAATACTTGCAAAGTTTGGTCATGGGATCGGAGCAAGTTTGGGTTAGTAATTAGCGCCCAGTGCATATTTTTCAGGTCTCGGTGCTTAAGAGGCCATGGAAAATCCGGGCCTTCCCCATACTATCGTACCCAAACATGCTCCGATGGGGACCAAACCTTGCAACAAGCATGTGGGGAGGACCCACCCCCACATGCTTTCAAAGTTTGGTAACAACAATCAGAGCATGTTTGGATTAGTAATCAGCACCTACTAGTGCGGATTTTTCAAATCTCTTAGTGCTTAAGAGGCCATGGAAAATTCGAGTCTTCCCCATACCATCATACCCAAACATGCTCCGATGGGGACCAAACTTTGCAAGCATACATGCTTGCAAAGTTTGGTCATGAATCGAAGCATGTTTGGGTTAGTAATTAGCGCCTAGTGCGGATTTTTCAAATCTCTTAGTGCTTAAGAGGCCGTGGAAAATCGGGGCCTTCCCTATACCATCGTACCCAAACATGCTCCGATGGACCAAACATTGCAAGCATGTGGGGAGGACCCACCCCCACATGCTTGCAAAGTTTGGTCACAATCGGAGCATGTTTGGATTAGTAATTAGCATCTAAAGCGGAGTTTTCAAGTCTCTTGGTGGTTAAGAGGTCATGGAAAATCCGGGCCTTCCCCATACCATCGTACCCAACACATGCTCCGATGGGGACCAAAATTTGCAAGCATGTGGGGGGGGTCCACCCCAACATGCTTGCAAAGCTTGGTCATGATCGGAGCATGTTTGGGTTAGTAATTAGCACCCAATGCGGATTTTTCAAGTCTGTTGGTGCTTAAGAGGCCATGGAAAATCCAAGCCTTTCCCATATCATCGTACCCAAACATGCTCCGATGGGGACCAAATTTTGCAAGCATGTGGGTGGGGACCCACCCCCACAGGCTTGCAAAGTTTGGTCATGATGATCGGAGCATGTTTGAGTTAGTAATTAGCGTGCCCAGTGCGGATTTTTCAAGTCTCTTAGTGCTTAAGAGGGCATGGAAAATCCGGGCCTTCCCCATACCATCGTGACCAAACTCTGCAAGCATGTGGGGAGGACCCACCCCCACATGCTTGCAAAGTTTGGTCACAATTGAAGCATGTTTGGATTAGAATTAGCGCCCAGTGCAGATTTTTCAAGTCTCTTGGTGCTTAAGAGGCCATGGAAAATCCGGGCCTCCCCATACCATCGTACCTAAACATGCTATGATGGGGACCAAACTTTGAAAGCATGTGGGGAGGAACCACGCCCACATGCTTGCAAAGTTTGGACACAATCAATTGGAGCACTTTTGGATTAGTAATTAGCGCCCAGTGTGCGGATTTTTCAAGTCTCTTGGTGCTTAAGAGGCCATGGAAAATCTGGGCCTTCCCCATACCATCGTACCCAAACATGCTCCAATGGGGACCAAACATTGCAAGCATGTGGGGGGGGCACCTCCACATTCTTGCAAAGTTCGGTCATGAAGATCGGAGCATGTTTGGGTTAGTAATTAGTGCCTATGCAGATGTTTCAAGTCTCTTGGTGCTTAAGAGGCCATAGAAAATCTGGGCCTTCCCCATACCATCATTCCCAAACATGCTTTGATGGGGATAAAACTTTGCTAGCATGTGGGGGGGGCACCTTCTTGCAAAGTTTGGTCATGAGATCGGAGCATGTTTGGGTTAGTAATTAGCGCCCAGTGCGGATTTTTCAAGTCTCTTGGTGTTTAAGATGCCATGGAAAATCTAGACCTTCCCCATACCATCGTACCCAAACATGCTCCAATGGGGACCAAACTTTTCAATCATGTGAGCCCCCCCCCACATGCTTGCAAATTTTTGTCATGATCGGAGCATGTTTGGGTTAGTAATTAGCACCCACAGTGTGGATGTGTCAAGTCTCTTGGTGCTTAAGAGGCCATGGGAAATCTGGGCCTTCCCCATACCATCCTACCCAAACATACTCCGATGGGGACCAAACTTTGTAAGCATGTGGGGAGGATCCACCCCCACATGCTTGCAAAGTTAACTTTGCAAGCATGTGGGGGAGTCCTACCCCCAGATGCTTACAAAGTTTGGTCATTATCACAGCATGTTTGGGTTAGTAATTAGCGCCTAGGGTGGATTTTTCAAGTCTCTCGATGCTTAAGAGGCCATGGAAAATCTAGGCCTTCCCCATGCCATCATACCCAAACATACTCCGATGGGGACCAAACTTTGCAAACATGTGAGAGGGGCCCACCTGCTTTGCAAAGTTTGTTCATGATCGGAGCATGTTTGAGTTAGTAATTAGCGCCCAGTGCCGATTTTTCAAGTCTCTTGGTGCTTAAGAGGCCATGGAAAATCCAAGCCTTACCCATACCATCGTACCCAAACATGCTCCGATGGAGACCAAACTTTGCAAGAATGTGGGGGGGTTCCCCACATGTTTGCAAAGTTTGGTCATTATTGGAGTATCTTTGGGTTAGTAAATTAGCACCCACTGCAAATTTATCAAGTCTCTTGGTGCTTAAGAGGCCATGGAAAATCTAGGCCTTCCCCATACCATTGTACCCCCACATGCTCCGATGGGGACCAAACTTTGCAAGCACATGGGGAGGACCCACCCCCACATGCTTTCAAAGTTTGGTCACAATTGGAGCATGTTTTGATTAGTAATTAACGTCAAGTGCGGATTTTTCAAGTCTCTTGGTGCTTAAGAGGCCATGGAAAATTCGGGCCTTCCCCATACCATCGTACCCAAACATGCTCCGAAACTTTGCAAGCCATGGGGGGAGGGCCCATCCCCACATGCTTGCAAAGTTTAGTTATGGTTAGAGCATGTTTGGGTTAGTAATTAGCTCGCAGTGCGGATTTTTCAAGTCTCTTGGTGCTTAAGTGGCCATGGAAAATCCAGGCCGCCTTCCCCATACCATCGTACCCAAACATGCTCCAGTGGGTGGAGACCAAAACTTCGCAACCATGTGGGGAGGACCTACCCCCACATGCTTGTAAAGTTTGGTCACAATCGGAGCATGTATGGATTAGTAATTAGTGCCCAGTGGGATTTTTCAAGTCTCTTCGTTCTTAAGAGGCCATGGAAAATCCAGGCCTTCCCCATAGCATCGTACCCAAACAAGCTCTGATGGGGACTAAACTTTGCAACCATGTGGGGAGGACCCACCCCCATATGCTTGCAAAGTTTGGTCACAATCGGAGCATTTTTGGATTAGCAATTAGTGCCCAGTGAGGATTTTTCAAGTCTCTTGGTGCTTAAGAAAGAGGCCATGGAAAATCCGGGTCTTCCCCATACCATGGTAGCCAAACATGCTCCAACGGGGATCAGACTTTGTAAGAATGCGGGGAGGGACCATCCCCACATGCTTGCAAATTTTGGTCATGATCGGAGCATGTTTGGGTTAGTAATTAGCGCCCAGTGCAGATTTTTCAAGTCTCTTGGAGCTTAAGAGGCCATGGAAAATCTGGGCCTTCCCCAAACCATTATACCCAAACATGCTCCGATGGGGATCAAACCATGCAAGCATGTGGGGAGGAGGACCCACCCCCACATGCTTGAAAAGTTTGATAACAAGAGCCGAGCATGTTTGGATTAGTAATTAGCACCTAGTGTGGATTTTTCAAATCTCTTAGTGCTTAAGAGGCCATGGAAAATTCGAGTCTTTCCCATACCATCATACCCAAACATGCTCTGATGGGGACCAAACTTTGTAAGCATACATGCTTACAAAGTTTAGCCTTGATCGGAGCATGTTTGGGTTAGTAATTAGCGCCCAGTGTGGATTTTTCAACTCTCTTGGTGTTTAAGAGGCCAGGCCTTCCCCATACCATTGTACCTAAACATACTCCACGATGGGGACCAAACCTTGCAAGCATGTGGGGAGGACCCACCCCCACATGCTTGCAAAGTTTTGTAATAATCGGAGCATGTTTGGATTAGTATCAAGCACCTAGTGCGAATTTTTCAAATCTCTTAGTTTTAAGAGAGGCCATGGAAAATTCGAGTCTTCCCCATACCATCGTACCCAAACATGCTCCGATGGGGACCAAACTTTGCAAGCATACATGCTTGCAAACTTTGGTCATGATTGATCGGAGCATGTTTGGGTTAGTAATTAGCGCCTAGTGCGGATTTTTCAAGTCTCTTAGTGCTTAAGAGGCCATGGAAAATCCGGGCCTTCCCCATACCATCGTAATCAAACATGCTCCGATGGGGACCAAACTTTGCAAGAATGTGGGGAGGACCCACCCCCGCATGCTTGCAAAGTTTGGGAAGCATGTTTGGATTAGTAATTAGCACCTAATGTGGAGTTTTCAAGTCTCTTGGTGTTTAAGAGGCCATGGAAAATCCGGGCCTCCCCCATACCATCGTACCAAAACATGCTCCGATGGGGACCAAACTTTGCAAGCACATGGGGGGGAGGGTCCACCCCCACATGATCGGAGCATGTTTGGGTCAGTAATTAGCATACCCAGTGCGGATTTTTCAAGTCTCTTGGTGCTTAAGAGGCCATAAAAAATCCAAGCCATCCCCATACCATCATACCCAAACATGCTCCAATGGGGACCAAACTTTGCAAGCATGTGGGGGAGGGGGGGACCCACCCCCACAGGCTTGCAAAATCTGGTCATGATCGGAGCATGTTTGAGTTGTAATTAGCACCCAGTGCAGTCTTTTCAAGTTTCTTAGTGCTTAAGAGGCCATGGAAAATCCGGGCCTTCCCTATACCATCGTACCCAAAAATGCTCCAATGGGGACCAAAATTTGCAAGCATGTGGGGAGGACCGAGCCCCACATGCTTGCAAAGTTTGGTCACAATTGCAGCATGTTTGGATTAGTAATTAGCTCCCAGTGTGCGGATTTTTCAAGTCTCTTGGTGCTTAAGAGGCCATGGAAAATCCAGGCCTCCCTATACCATCGTACATAAACATGCTCCGATGGGGACCAAAATTTGAAAACATGTGGGGAGGATCTACGCCCACATGCTTGCAAAGTTTTGTCACAATTATTAGCGCCCAGTGTGCGGATTTTTCAAGTCTCTTGGTGCTTAAGAGGCCATGGAAAATCCGGGCCTTCCCCATACCATTGTACCCAAACATGCTTTGATGGGGACCAAACATTGCAATAATGTGGGGAGGGGCCCACCTCCACATGCATGCAAAGTTTGGTCATGATCGGAGCATGTTTGGGTTAGTAATTAGTGCCTATGCGGATGTTTCAAGTCTCTTGGTGCTTAAGAGACCATGGAAAAACCGGGGCCTTCCCCATACCATCATACCCAAACATGCTCCAATGGGGACAAAACTTTGAAACCATGTGGGGGGGGCCACCTGCTTACAAAGTTTGGTCATGAGTGATCGGAGCATGTTTGGGCTAGTAATTAGCACCCAGTGCAGATTTTTCAAGTCTCTTGGTGTTTAAGAAGCCATGGAGAATCCGAGCCTTACCCATACCATCGTACCCAAACATGATCTGATGGGGACCAAACTTTTCAAGCATGTGGGGGCCCCCCCCACATGCTTGAAAATTTTTGTCATGATTGGGGCATGTTTAGGTTAGCAATTAGCGCTCAGTGTCGATGTTTCAAGTCTCTTGGTACTTAAGAGGCCATGGAAAATCCATACTTTCCCCATGCCATCCTACCCAAACATGCTTGGATGGGGACCAAACTTTTAAGCATGTGGGGAGAGGACCCACCCCCACATGCTTGCAAAGTCTGGTCACAACAATCAGAGCATGTTTGTATTAGTAATTAACGCCTAGTGCAGGTTTTTCAAGTCTCTTGATGCGTAAGAGGCCATGGAAAATCCGGGCCTTCCCCATACCATCGGACCCAAAGATGCTCCAATGGGGACCAAACTTTGCGAGCACGTGGGAGAGTCCCACTGCCACATGCTTGCAAAGTTTGGTCATAATTGGAGCATGTTTGGGTTAGTAATTAGAACCCAGTGCATATTTTTCAAGTCTCTTGAAGCTTAAGAGGCCATGGAAAATCCGGGCCTTCCCCATACCATCATACCCAAACATGCTCCGATGGGGACCAAACTTTGCTAGCATCTGGGGAGGATTCTCCCCCACATGCTTTCAAAGTTTGGTCACAATTGGAGCATGTTTTGATTAGTAATTAACACCAAGTGTGGATTTTTCAAGTCTCTTGGTGCTTAAGAGGCCATGGAAAATCCAAGCCTTCCCCATACCATCGTACCCAAACATGCTCCGATGGGGACAAAATTTTGCAAGCATGTGGGGGGGTTCTCCACATGCTTAAGAGGACATGGAAAATCCAAGCCTTCCCCATACCATCGTACCCAAACATGCTCCGATGGGGACCAAATTTTGCAAGCATGTGGGGGGGTTGCCCACATGCTTGCAAAGTTTGGTCATGATTGGAGCATCTTTGGGTTAGTAATTAGCACCCAGTTTGGTCACAATCAGAGCATGTTTTGATTAGTAATTAACACCAAGTGCGGATTTTTCAAGTCTCTTGGTGCTTAAGAGGCCATGGAAAATCTGGGCCTTCCCCATACCATTGTACCCGAATATGCTCCGATGGGGATCAAACTTTGCAAATACGTTGAAAGGACCCACACCCACATGCTTGCAAAGTTTGGTCACAATCGGAGTATGTTTCGATTTAGTAATTAATGCCAAGTGCAGATTTTTCAAGTCTCTTGGTGCTTAAGAGGCCATGGAAAATCCGAGTCTTCCCCACACCATTGTACCCAAACATGCTCCGATGGGGATAAAACTTTGCATGCATGTGGGGGGGACCCATCTTCACATGCTTGCAAAGTTTGGTCATGATCGAAGCATGTTTGTATTAGTAATCAGTGCCCAATGCGGATTTTTCAAGTCTCTTGGTGCTTAAGAGGTCATGGAAAATCCAGCCTTCCCCATACCATCATACCCAAACATGCTTCGATGGGAACCAAGCTTTGCAAGCATGTGGGGAGGACCCACCCCCACATGCTTGCAAAGTTTGGTCACAATCCGAGCATGCTTGGATTAGTAATTAGCGCCCAGTGCGGATTTTTCAAGTCTCTTGGTGCTTAAGAGGCCATAGAAAATCCGGGCCTTCCCTATACCATCGTACCCAAACATGCTCCGATATGGGGACGAGACTTTGCAAGCATGTGAGGGGGCCCACCGCCACATTCTTGCAAAGTCTAATCACAATCGGTGCATGTTTGGATTGGTAATTAACGACCAGTGCGGATTTTTCAAGTCTCTTGGTGCTTAAGAGGCCATGGAAAATCTGGGCCTTCCCCATACCATCATACCCAAACATTCTCCGATGGGGACCAAACTTTGCAAGCATGTGGGGGGGGGCCACCCCCACATGCTTGCAAAATTTTGTCCCCATTGGAGCATGTTTGGGTTAGTAATTAGTGCCCAGTGCTTGCAAAGTTTGGTGATTTTCAACAAACAAAATGGTGATGGTGATTTTCAACAAACAATATGATAGCCAAAGTGTTAAAAAATCAAAAACCATGAACATCAACTAAAATGCAATGATCCTCAATAATGAGAAAACTCATAATGATATAAACATCAACCAAGTACATCAGAATGTGAGTTAACACAGCCACTCTGGGTTCAGCCACTAACTCAAAAGATCAAGGTATAATGAAAATGAGCTACCCCAGCTATTCTGAGGTTAGTCACTCCTAAAAAATTTAATTACAATGTAAGTGAGTTAACCCAGCATGTCTGATTAGTCACTATCAAGATAGAGATCTAGTCAGTATCACGCTCTCTAGCTCAACTGCTCTCTAGAAGGCTCTCATGGTCATCCACTCGAAGCCAAAAACGAGGGAGAGAATTGTGTTTTTGGCTCTGTACTCGATCAAGAGTGAGCCAGATAGCAACCACTAAATGAGAGAAATGAAATGCCTCTAACTCCCACTTCGATTGCTAGAATTGAAGACTCCCTCGATGAAGTCGAATCTGCTAGTAGAACCAGCCTGCCACCACAGTCATGCTATGGGCGTCAAAAGAAAACCCATGATCATCCATTGTATCCTGGTCAAGGATGCACTTTGGCCTAGTGCAACTCATTAGATAGTAGTCTACTCCCTCGCTATTGCCCTCATCGGCGGCAAATAACAGCAAATACATCACCCTTCTATAGCAAATCTGTCAGGTCATCATAGCTGGCCATGAACGCAGGACCTGTGTGCTCATCCGACAACACTGGGATGTGAAGAATGCTCAGGGAGAGGAATGTCTGTATCCATGCATCTGCCCATCCTCTCGAGCCACAATGTGACCAATCACCATCCATACATATACCCATCCTCTCGAGCCACAATGTGACCAATCGCCATCCATACATGCTCCAAAGAAGCATGCAAACCATTTTGTGTAAATTGTGGGGGCCGCCATGCACGTGCTCCTCCTAATGGAATGTAAGCCCAAGGTGCCAAGTACTGTGTCACAATCATGGGAGGCTCTACGGTCAATCATGCCACCATTCACATGCCAAAAAAATCTCCTAACAATCCGAGCATCATGTTTGGGATACGATGATGCTGCACTCCCACACAAATATTAGGAGCACCACTCGACTACGTGGCCCGTATCTCTGCTGATGATGCCTCAGGAGGGCACGTTTCACACGCGTGCCCGCACCATCATGCTCTCCCTTCTCGCAAGACCAGTCTCAAAGAATGACCAAATCACTGGGATACTAGACTGCACATGCCACCTATAAATCCATATAATAAAGTCTTAGTTATTGTTTTCTTTAAGATGTTCTAGTGAATTTAGTTTAATTGCAAATATAAGAGAACCATAAATACTACATGTAGAGCCAATAGAATTGTTGTGACGACTTGAACTGTGCACCACAACCATCCGACCAAACCCATCGCTGGCCACGTATGATCCCACAATCTCGTAAAAAATCATCATAGAGACGAAATCTCGTAAAAAATCATCATAGAGACGAAAATAGTGTTGCACAAAATGTGCATCATGTGAACGATCATCATCACTGATATAGAAATGATACTCGTGAATAATGACATGGGTCTCGCGGGTACTCGCTATCCCATCTACATGGACCTCTGCATGTCAATAGCTAATGTGGACCGTAATAGCAACCTCGTGAGGTACGCAATAGAGAATTTTAGGACAAAAAATCAAATAAGTAATATAGCTCAAACACGAATCAAATATTATGAAATATAACCATTACCTGCTCTAAGAAGTAATACTCAGATTGTATCTCCTGAAAAGGTGTGAAGGTGTAGTTCTCTGCAAAATCAATCACAGAGACGACCACACCAATAGGAAACTCTACCAGGCATGCTTGGAACTGACAATCCTGCCACCACTTGGCATAATGACTATGCCGTATATAAAGGTAGATCGGCTCCCTAAATGTGACTGTGAAGTGACAACGTGGTGTATGTTTGTCCACGAGCTACAACTTCCTAGACTGTCTACCATTCTGGAGCTGGTGTGTCACATACTCATAAAGTTGCCATGGCACTATCTCTTGGTCACTTGCATCAAGATCTACCATCTGTAGATGTGCAAGTGAGCCACATGATGTGCAATTGCTCTCCACACAAGGCATCCTATGGAACTGGGCATCCTCCGTGCGTGCACACAAAAGAGAGTGGATGAAATCACGAGGACTACGAGGCAACTCTCTATGCCCACTAAGAGAACGGAACACATCATAAAAAAGTTTGACCTCAGCAGGTTAGCGACAGCAACATGTGTAACACTGACGTGAGTACCTCACAAACCAAGGCTTACACCCCTCAAATGACCTTTGCCCAATTTTAAGCTCTGGATACGATGCCACAAACTGAGAATACAACTCTATTTGGGTCATTTCAAGAAAGCAAGCATCGTGCTCAATGAACACTCCTCTTGTCACTCTCTTACGCAAAGCTTTCTTGAAAACTGACGAGGCACGACAATTCTCCTCCCAAAAACTTTCTATCAAGTGGTTTCATCTAGTAGGCGATCATGCCTAGCTACACGACCACTACTCGCCCACAAAGCACCAACCTCATTGGCATCTAAACTTTGTCGTCTAATAGACCCAACTCTAAGTGCATGTGGTGCTATGGAAAGGATGAGAGATGTGGCACTCACCTTACCCTTCATTTGGGAGCTACTTGTGGCTGCCACAATAGCCTGTCGAGCAGCCAAAGTTTCCACAGAGTTCCTCTTCTTGTTAACTGTATAGGAATGACGAACACTTTGTAGCATCGCCATGCCAACTCTCCTCTCTCTTCGACCTCCAATGTCGGAAAGCGCCCTACAGTTGGCCATGTTGGGCAAATTGATCAAAGCATCAAGCACTCATGCCTGTGATGAAGAAGTGAGGTCTTTGAAATAGGAATGGAAGATTGCATGGGCACGACGATGCGCCCTTGACTTCGATAGTTCTTTCCTATCCACACTATGGACGCCCAAAGGAGGGGGAGTGGGTTCTTGTGGAAGAGAAGGGGTCTCAGGAGGGGCGGGCTCATGTGGATTATCTAAACTAAGGGGTGGTAGGGGGGAAGAGGGTGGAGGGAGGGGAAGTGGAAGAGGAGGAGCAAGGCTTGGATCATCGCCAACGGAAGGTGTTTCTCATTGACGTGCTCTCCACTCTCTCTTTCTCTCAACGAGCTACCCTTTTCCTCTCCTCCTCTTGAACTTGGTGGACGGGGGGAAGTCTAGTCCTATCACGTTTTCGACTCCTACGACTTTGAGAACCCATTCTCAAGGAAGCTTAGAGAGTAAAAATTATGAAGGCTCAATGATGGGATAGTACTAGAGATAAGTGTGGCATAGTACTAGAGATGTGTGATTATATAGGAAAAATAGATTATCCACTTCAAATCTCATTGGATTTCTTATCTAAGATTGATTGGATAATTAAGATAAACATAAAGATAATTATAGATAAACTATTATCCACTTAAAAATTAATATTATTAATAATATTTATTAACATGTCTAAATATTTATCATTACTAGATATATAAATATATCTTTTATTTTATAATTATATAACTGTATTTTCTTTTACAATGTATTTTTTTAAAAATCTATTCAAAGGTTTATCCTACATAAAATATTTTTAAGAAATATCAAATTTAAAAATTTCTTTTTTTAAATTGAATAACATGAACTTTAAAAATAATATTATTGATCTAATTCCAAAATATAATCCTTTAAAATTAGTAATTTGAAATTCTTTTATATTAATAAAGTCTATATATTTTATTATTTAAAATTTTATATTTTATTTCTCTAAATTACTAAATTAACTTTTTCGAAAATATGTTTTTGAAAAAAAGTGAGAAGGTGGGAAGGAGGTGCCACGTGTCACATGCATGCATGACACGTGGCATCTTGACATGTGACACTATTATGGCTGATGTGGCAATTCCATGATGTGGCATGCCATGTCACCAAGTGCGAGGTGGCATGCAAAGGTGGCAAGAAGATGTGGCATTAATGATGACTAGGATGATGAGGTGGGGAGTCAACTAGGTTGACCATGTTGACATGGAGGGTGGAGGTGGCAAGTTGCTTATGTGGATCCTCTCGGATGATGTGGAGATAAAGTGGCATGCATATATAAGATTTGTGTCTACCCAAGCCTCACACATGGAATGATATCTAGGCTTTGAATTTTACCAAGCCTAGATTTACAAACCTAACTAGGATTGGTTTTAGACTTGAAAAGGGGAGAGTAGACACAAAATGGGAATTTTCACTTGGGAGAATTGAAAATGGACCTTCCCATACTCAAATTAAGCCAAATATTTTTTAATAAAATCATGGCAACAAGTATATTGATCCCTAGAGTTTTTAGATTGAAAGATTCAATATTTAATTTTCTAGAATTAAATTACAATTGATTTAATGGGCCTCTAACAATCATAACAAATTTTCCAAAGTAAATCTACAAAAATCCAATCGTTAGATTTGTAATTTTACCTTATACCCACATTTTACTAATCTTTCCCAATCTAATCATCACTAGATCCATACAATTTGAGCATTTTAAATGGTAGATGTGGTGGGAGGACAAAATAGTATGTTTTTTTAACAATTCTAATGCCTTTTAAATAATATAGAAAATAGTAGAACACATAAAAAATTACTCGATAAATCAAGTTAATCTCTATTTATTTTTATTTGTGATATGCAAAGTGGGAACATCATATGAGTAATAATGTAAAAGTTATACGCAATTTACTCACATTTAGTGTACCTGTCTAAACCTTCGACACGGCCTATATACAATTTTGGTTCCCAAAGAAAAGGGGATTTGCAATTATTGGATATTCAATTAGATTATAGTTTTAGGTACCCAAATTTGCATATGATGTTTCATTATAAGACCTTGTGGTGAAACTCCTTGGCTAGCTAGGAGAGATAGGGTATTCTTCTTAAAAAAATGCATGTTTTCAGGAGGCTAAAGCCAAGGGCACCCACTACATGAAACTAGATAACCTCATCCTGCAACCACCCATTAATGTGATGACATGGTTACCTATTAGTTACAATGTTTTGATTCATTGGTGTGATGACATGGCTCACTATTGGTAACAATATGTTGAGAGTCATTGGTGTGATGACATGGCTTACCTATTGGTTACAAGGTGTTGGGAGTCATTGATGTGATGACATGGATAATGTATTGGTTATAATGAGTTGAGGGTCATTGATGTGATGGCATGGCTTGCCTATTGTCTACAATAATGTGTTAATTAAAAGGCTTTCTTACATTGAACGTACTGTAATAAAGTAGGAACTTTATTCAATAGGGTTAATAATGGGACAAGTCCATGTATAAAAGAGGGGACTTGGACCATGGTTGTAACTTTTGATGATCATTTTTAGAAATGGAAACTTATGTTTCTTGGAGCTCATGGCTTCTCTCTTGGCTTGTGGAAGGCTATTTCCATTCTCTTGGTGAGAGACTAAACACACTTAGGCATCATGTTTACATGGTGATTACTCATATTTTTCATGCCAAGGGGAGAATGGCTTGAACTCTTTGTGCCGTGATTGCCTTGGAAAAGCGGTACAAAGGGGGATTAGGTACACCGGTGTGAAGACATGGCCTCAACCTTCACCTTGGAGGAAAACTTGGTGAAGGGGTGAGAAGAGCTTGGCCGGGAGATCGGCAAGCTTCAACGCGCGTCCTCAACAATCCTCACCATCGACTTTGTGGATGCATTTGGGCAATGGGGCCCCTTTTTCCGTCATATTGTGTGGATATTGCAAATGCTTTGATGGACAAAGAGTGCATATGATCTTTCATGACATTGTGGGATACAAAGAGTATTGCATGGTGATTTGAGAAGTTGCATTTTCATTTGAGATTTGGTTCCAATTACAAAGGAGACTATGGCGGAATTTTTCCAACAAGGGAGCCAAACAAGCTTATTGATTGGAGATTTACCCCATGGATACACTTGAAGAGTTATTCACAACTACCAAGGGGAGAAACACCAATCATTTGTAGCCGGATTGAGCTTTGGGACCGAATTTTAGGAATTTCTGGGATTTTACAAAACCCTAATTCAGTGCTAGGGTTTTTAGGATTAGGTCCGAGTGATTACACGACTCTATTCTACTCATTGAGAGTTTTCAAATGAGCCATAGAACCCCTTAATCGGATATCACAATCTCGGTCAAAGTAGTCATGTTGACTTTCTGGTCAAAGTCAAACAGAATATACTTCCACTTTGACTGAATCAAAATGCTTTTAGGGGTAGGTTCTATCTTCCGTTAGCTTCCTATAGAGCCGTCAAAATCCTAATTCCGACATATATTTTGCATTTTAGAGCCAAATTACTACTTTCAGCTGTCCTGCACAAACCCTAAAACAGAGAGTACTTGCCCACACCTAATTCTTACTGTGTTCATTTGGGAGGATAGTAGACACCATTACCTACCCATAGAACCTTCTTTTGTCCAATTTCGACATCATTTGGGCCTATTTTTCTACTCCAACAAGCTTCATGGCGTATCCTAATGAAAGATTATGATGTGGGCTACATATGGCTGAGTGTACATATCATTTTCAGCCCAATATATGGAGTCTAAATGAAGGATTTTCAAGGGTCTTCATCGACTAGAAGGGCTGTCATAACAGTCCCACTCATACACTTTGGGCTTGAAGCTTTGTGGACTTGTACACATCCGGATTTTCAGTGTATATGTGTTTTGGATGTACTTGAGAACTCTTAACCACTTCCCATTGATTACATTAGAGTCTCATACTTTGAGATTGTACATGTTATTGATTTTGAGGACAAAATCTTTGGGAAGGGATGGTTTGTAATAAAGTAGGAACTTTATTCAATAGGGTTAATAATGGGACAAGTCCATGTATAAAAGAGGGGACTTGGACCATGGTTGTAACTTTTGATGATCATTTTTAGAAATGGAAACTTATGTTTCTTGGAGCTCATGGCTTCTCTCTTGGCTTGTGGAAGGCTATTTCCATTCTCTTGGTGAGAGACTAAACACAATAAGGCATCATGTTTACATGGTGATTACTCATATTTTTCATGCATTACATCCCTTCATTCCAATTGGTATCAGAGCTCTTGATTTTGATCATGGGCATGCATGGGTTGTTGGGAAAATTTGCTTGAAAATTTGAGTTTCTTTTAATTTTTTTCTCATTTTCTTGTAATCCTTGAGTGATTCTTGACAAATCTTCTCTAATCTTGCTTAATCTCATGGATATGGTGAGCATGTCATGGAAATTGCTTGAATTTTGAGTGATTTTGGCCAATTTTGCCAATTTTGGACCAAATTTTGGGCCTCTGGACCAAAAATTTGGGGCAGTCGGGCCAAAACTTAGGGCAAGTGACTAATTGCAATTAACTTTTCTGCTAATCACGATTAGTAATCATCTTCTTCTTCCTCAAGCTTTCCATAGCCATGGGATGCTCTTCCTTTACCCGTTTTGATGCCAAACCTTAGGGTTTTTGTAGAGCTTTCTGAGATCTTTCATTTGAGCCTCTTCTTGCTAATTTTTTTCTCAAGATTTGGGAGCTTTTGTTCATTTCTCCATGGCTGAAAGTTGAGCTTAACCTACCTTCCATGAACCATATCTTTCAATTGCTAAGCTTGTACATCTTCATAGGCATCAATATTAGCTTAATCATCTCATGAAGGGAGGCAAAGAGGCGAATATGGCGGGCTGCAGCAGGCTGCCGCCTCAAAACGGCGTTGAAATGGTGGAGAGGGAGCTAGGGTACCTAGCTTTACTACCTCATAAGAGGGAAGCTTCACAAGAAAGGTTTTAGCCATTGTTTGGAGCATATTTTCAAGCCTTGTTCAAGCACATGGGAGGTGTATTTTGGCTGCAAATTTCAGAGCAAAGAGAGCTACGTTTTTCTTCAACAAGAGGCTTCTTCAACATTTTCTACCATTGAAGCTTTCCGGATGACATTGGTGAGTGGTTTGATCAATTTCTTGCAAGTTTAAAGCATTTGGTGGAGCTTGGGAATGGATTAGGGTTGGAGACATTCAAACTCCCCTAATTTTCAGAAATTAACCATTAAAGCTTGACCATATACTTGCCAATATTGCTTCTCCATGCATTATTGATGGCAATGGTGAAAGGAATTGATTCCACATGAGCTTGGCCAATTCATAGATCACATTTTGGGGGATTTTTCTTCATTATGTCTCATTTGGCATGCCATTGATGGAATAGCAAGCTTATGCAATGTTTTTGGAGTCTCTCATGCTCATCTTGATGCCATATGGACACTATGGATGCTATACATAGCCATGCCAATGCTATGTTTTACACATGGGCATAAGAGAGCATTTGGAAGCATGCATTTGTCAATATGATGTGAAAGGGATTGTTGGAATGCAATTGCAAATGCCTTGATTGTGGTTAACAAATGCTTATGCAAATGCCATGGTGAGGGCATTGTGAATTGTTGGTTTGTGTTGGAGCTTTTGGATGATGGATTGAGGCATGAGTCCATGCATTATTGGTGAGTTCTAAATTGTAAAAGGGCATGAGTCATGCTCAATACTTGTAAGCCAACAAACTTGTTCTATCATTTGATATTATCCACATCATTTTGTACCTACACTCACCATTGCTACCACTTCAAGTTCTATAGAATCTAGCAATGTGTGAGGGTACCTTGGCATTGGTTGGAGAGGCCAAGGGGAGAATGGCTTGAACTCTTTGTGCCGTGATTGCCTTGGAAAAGCGGTACAAAGGGGGATTAGGTACACCGGTGTGAAGAAATGGCCTCAACCTTCACCTTGGAGGAAAACTCGGTGAAGGGGTGAGAAGAGCTTGGCCGGGAGATCGGCAAGCTTCAACGCGCATCCTCAACAATCCTCACCATCGACTTTGTGGATGCATTTGGGCAATGGGGCCCCTTTTTCCGTCATATTGTGTGGATATTGCAAATGCTTTGATGGACAAAGAGTGCATATGATTGTTCATGACATTATGGGATACAAAGAGTATTGCATTGTGATTTGAGAAGTTGCATTTCCATTTGAGATTTGGTTCCAATTACAAAGGAGACTATGGCGGAATTTTTCCAACAACAAGGGAGCCAAACAAGCTTATTGATTGGAGATTTACCCCATGGATACACTTGAAGAGTTATTCACAACTACCAAGGGGAGAAACACCAATCATTTGTAGCTGGATTGAGCTTTGGGACCGAATTTTGGAAATTTCTGGGATTTTACAAAACCCTAATTCAGTCCTAGGGTTTTTGGGATTAGGTCCGAGTGATTACACGACTCTATTCTACTCATTGAGAGTTTTCAAATGAGCCATAGAACCCCTTAATCGGATATCACAATCTCGGTCAAAGTAGTCATGTTGACTTTCTAGTCAAAGTCAAACAGAATATACTTCCACTTTGACTGAATCAAAATGCTTTTAGGGGTAGGTTCTATCTTCCGTTAGCTTTCTATAGAGCCGTCAAAATCCTAATTCCGACATATATTTTGCATTTTAGAGCCAAATTACTACTTTCAGCTGTCCCGCACAAACCCTAAAACAGAGAGTACTTGCCCACACCTAATTCTTACTGTGTTCATTTGGGAGGATAGTAGACACCATTACCTACCCATAGAACCTTCTTTTGTCTAATTCCGATATCATTTGGGCATTCTACCAACATCTTGCATTTTCTTCACTATGCCGAAGGGAAGACCACGCAAGGGTGGGGATGTTGTGCAAGAAATGATCATTGGTGATGATGAGGACATGGAAGGTAATATGGATGCAAGGGATGCATTCATCAATGAAGACAATGGGGGCAATGTACATAATCAAATTTCTCAAGAGACACAAGCGGCGGTCAACCATGACACCCTCATGCAAATGCTTGTACAACGGTTGGAGACCTTAGACTCCAAGCTTGATTCTCATTTTGAAACATTATCCTCACAGATTGGTGTGATGGAGGACAAGTTTGGGAAGTCTCAAGCACAAGAAAAGCATGGGAATTATGGTGACTATGAGCAAAGAAAAGGCAAGGGCATCTTGAATGAGGATTCCATGAAGGCCGTACAAGAGGATCCATTGGGAGCATCCACTCGGGGATTCATGGCGGATGCACGGAGACCTCTTGTCAAGGATATGTTTCCTCCTTCTTTTCATTCGGGTTTGTCTCACCCTAATGCATCAAAGGGTCCTACCTCTTCTAGGGCAATGCATTCAAGGGAAGAGGATGAGGCGTTTGTGAATGATGAGGAGATTGCACTCGATTGGAATCAAATGTCCTTTGCCCAAAGACAAAGGGATGCTCACGAGAAGTGGATGGGATTGTCGAATATCATCAAGAGGGATTACAAAGACTTTACACAATTTATGGAGTCATACTCAAAGATGCAAAGATTCAAGCCCTCTACCCAACATGATAACCCATCCCACATATCTTCCAAGGATGTCAAAGACAAAATCTCACTATCAAAGTTCAAAGGTGACGGGTCATCTCCGCAAGAGTTGGAGGAGTGGGCTACCAAGCTTGACACTTATTTCCAACTTTACCCAAAAAGTGAGCATGATATGGTACAATTTTCCTCCTTACATCTTGAAGATTATGCTCATCAATGGTGGAGGCACTTGGTCAAACAAGGGAACACGCCATCAACTTGGGAAGGATTGAAGCGAGAGATGAACTTGGCCTTCATTTCACCCTTAGTGCTTGATCGATACCATGAAGAATGGTATGAGCTTTGTCAAAAGGGGATGATGGTGAGAGATTACATCAAGAGATTTTTGAAGCTTTCAATGTACGTGGAAGGCTTGAGTGAAGACATGAAGATGAAGAAGTTTGTGCATGGGCTTGAACACTTCATCAAGGCGGCGGATGTGTCGGCTCAAAGGCCTAGCTCTCTCAAAGAAGCTATGAGGTTAGCCGAACTCTATGAGCCAAAGTACAAGAGGTCTCAGCCCATGACCTTCACCAAAGACACACTCAAACCAACTACTTCTTACAATTTTGGGAAAGGTCCTACCTCTACATTACCATCCTCTAATCCAAGAGCTCCTACATCATTTGGGGTTGGACAGCCAAAGAATGGGATATATCAAATTGATGCCAAAAAGGGGAGTGACTTCATGAAGAAGAAGCCCTTTCAACCCTTCAAGAAGACTCAAAGAATGGATGATCCAAAGATTGAGGAGTTGAGAAGCAAAGGGCTATGTTTCAAGTGCAAAGAGAGGTGGTCACCCGGGCATGTGTGCAAATCAAAGAAGATTGTGGCCACTATGATCCTCATGGATGAGGAAGAGAACAAGGATGACTCTCATGACATTGAAGAATGGGAGGATTGCAATGAAGAAGCACATGAGGAGTCACTTGAAGACCATTCTTTCATCACGGAGGATGGTGAGTTTCCGTTTGATCCGGTAGGTGGTACTTGCTGCAAATGCACCTAAGAAGCTCTCTTTGATCACTCCAAGGTGACTCAAGAAAGAGATTAAGGCTTTTGGCACTATCTATGTGTTACATGTTACCCAAGAGGAGATGGAAGAGCTTCCACCCATGAATGAAGAAGGTGAGATCATTTATGAGCCGGAGAGGGTTATTGGCAAGAGGACAAGAGAGTTGAGGAATCGGAATATTGATGAATATCTTGTCAAATGGAAGCAATTACCCATGGATGAGGCTACTTGGCAATCATTGGAGTATGTCCAACAACATGGCTTACTTGTGGATGACTTTCCGTGACCAAGTGGTATGGTTTACTTGAGCAAATTGGGTAATATGAGGAGAAGTATACATGCTGTAATTTCTGGACAGCTTTGGGAAGGTCTACTATTGGGCCTATTTTTCTACTCCAACAAGCTTCATGGCGTATCCTAATGAAAGATTATGATGTGGGCTACATATGGCTGAGTGTACATATCATTTTCAGCCCAATATATGGAGTCTAAATGAAGGATTTTCAAGGGTCTTCATCGACTAGAAGGGCTGTCATAACAGTCCCACTCATACACTTTGGGCTTGAAGCTTTGTGGACTTGTATACATCCGGATTTTCATTGTATATGTGCTATGGATGTACTTGAGAACTCTTAACCAATTCCCATTGATTACATTAGAGTCTCATACTTTGAGATTGTACATGTTATTGATTTTGAGGACAAAATCTTTGGGAAGGGATGGTTTGTAATAAAGTAGGAACTTTATTCAATAGGGTTAATAATGGGACAAGTCCATGTATAAAAGAGGGGACTTGGACCATGGTTGTAACTTTTGATGATCATTTTTAGAAATGGAAACTTATGTTTCTTGGAGCTCATGGCTTCTCTCTTGGCTTGTGGAAGGCTATTTCCATTCTCTTGGTGAGAGACTAAACACACTTAGGCATCATGTTTACATGGTGATTACTCATATTTTTCATGCATTACATCCCTTCATTCCACGTACTTAAAAAGATAACATAGTTAAATCTTCTTCTTTAAGGAAAGCTTGTAGTACATTAATAGGAGTACGTATATTTAAAAGTACATTAGTAACATTACATATATTTAAAAGTGGGTACAATTTCTTTGAGAATATAATGTGAATGGAAAGTTAGAGGAGGGACATGTCTCTCTCATCTATGTGAAAGCTTACTTTTCCCCATAAATAAATTCTTTATAAGCCACATTATCGGTGTCTAATAATATGGGCTTGATGGTGGGTTATTCCCCTCATAAAAGTATGCATTCTTGAAACTTTATGGTTAAGTTAAATGACCCTAGAGCATTTAGGGTAAATGAGAAATGGAAATGAGGAACATGTAAGCCTTAATATATAATCTCCTTTTATGCTCTTTAAGATCACGTTGGCTCTTTTGATTTAATTTTAAAACATTTTCTTTACCAAGTAAAAGTAGATGTAATGACTACATTTTTATTATCCCTTTGGTCCAACCAACCCTCTCTTTAAGAAACCTTTGGAAATTAGGTCAATTAATATAGATACTTGAACCAAGCACAAGAAATGTCTCCTTGCCCTCAAAAAGATTAACTAAGCAAGATCCCTAACGGAATTAAAATGGAATAGATCTCCTCACACCAATGGCCTATCAGTCACAACCAATCAAGGATAGTATCCTTAAGATTGAAAGGAGATGTCTCTAGAAAGATTGTGATTATAAATACTAGTGAAATAATGACTAAACTAGGTTAGACCTTGACCTAAAATTAAGCCACCAAGATGTTGGGTAAATGGGGAGATCTAGCAAGAAAAACCCCAATTGTGAATGATCTATGACATTATAATGAGATGTCCTTATGATAAGGGCATGTGATGTGTTTTTGTCTAGGAAAGTTCTAACTGAATGAATCCTGATAATGTATATATGACTAATTTATCTTAATTTGTATGATGCCAAAGTTGAGTAAAAAATGTGGTTTTATATTGCTCATTGAAAAGCAATGATTGATGCAATTGGCAAGAAGGTATTGCAAGCCATAGGGGCCTATGGGTCATGTGACGAATCAAGATCCCTACATATGTGACATAATCTAGTTCAGTCTCAAGGGGTGTACTTCTAGGAAGACCTACATACAATGTGCATTCAAGGGTATTAAAAAAAACCCTTTTTATGAATTTATCCTCAATGGTACCTCCATGGCGCTGTCATCGTGTTACCCTCTTCATGCAGAGTGATAAGGGTATGCTCTCAAGAAGAACTAGGTCGCAGGAGCGTCAAAAGTGGCCTCTTTGGTGAGTAGTGTTCCCTATTTTGAGGCTTCTCAAGTGGCTCAAAGTTGGGTAGGCTCCCTTGTAACTCCATGACCCCGATTGTGTGTATAACTTTACTTGAAAGATTCCTGCCCCCTCTGTGCAACAAATTTTGGGGTGTTAGTAGTGGAAGTAGCACTTCTTGCGCAGGGCAGAGCCTCTCACGGGGCCTCGCCCACCACGGATATCCGTACAAGAGACTAATCCCTCGGTTCTTCTGAAACCAAACGCTAAAAAACTTCCCTCGCCCAGCAAACATAGGTGATTTCTCCAGGATATTTTATTCTAATGTAGTCAAGGTCTTCACTAACTAAACTAATCTGACTGAACGCGTAAGTCTCATGGTCAGATCAAGCTCATGGTCAGATCAAGGAAGAGACTTGCACTTGGATCATAGAGTCCAACGCTTTTTTCCTCATCAAGAGGCATAGCCGTTGATTCTTTTCCATAGAACAAGGGTTATCTGGGATTTACTTCAACTATCGTAACTTAACAGAATTGAGTCTCATTTTAGGGATCCATCAGTCCCCATCCAATCCCATGGGTTACCAACCACTGTAGTGATAGGATCCATTTACGAATTTGGTTATGTTTTGCCCCGGGTACCAGGGAAAAGAGTTCCTAGGCCCCCTAGCCCCGGTGCTTCAAGCAAACTTCAAGATAGTCACACCACTTACACACCCAATATGAAATTCCCTATTTCAAAGATTCAGCAGTCTTTAAAACAATCTTTTAATGAAACCATAGTATCACTGATCATAATCCTTCAAAATATCTAGCTTGAATTCTAATTTCCAATCATTCCTTCATTGATGTAACTATGACATCATTGGCAACCAGAGCACTCACCACCTATTCACTCAGGGACCTTTTCAATAGTTCCTAGCTCATAGTACCGGGAAATATAATCACATAAGAAAAATCCAGATGTACTCTCTGTTGAAGATCAGCAAGATAGGGGAGAAGAGATCTTGAGCTCTTGCAAGCACACACACACTCACAAAACCCTAAACGAGAACACACAAGGTGAGAGGCTAAAAATCTTCTTCTTCTTCACACAACACTCAACACATCATATACAAAGATAAGAGTACACACCATATGAAAAGGTACTCAACCAAATACATACTAGGGTTCTCTATAGTGTGAACCCAACTAAATAAGCTGGCGCTATAACTATGCTAGTCTCTAGAATGGCTGTCACACAGCTTGTCATCCCACTGGTTGCATATCACCCATGATCTCACCAACCTTGAAAAGTGGTGTAAGTGTGGGGCCTATCCCCCAGGCGGGTCATCAGTGTCCACCTCCTCACTAGATGAGCTCGATATCTCGACACTCCCCCTCGAGCTCAATTCCATCTCATGTACACTAAGAAAAGCCCTGAATCTGCGGAGCTTCTCTATACCCAATGCTTTGGTGAAAATGTCAGCAACCTGATCCTGTGTGCTGACATAAACAAGGTCAACGTCTCCTGCCCAAAACCTTCTCTCTGACAAAATGATAGTGGACCTCTATAGGCTTCGTGCGAGCATGAAAAATTGGGTTCCTGGCCAAGTATATACTGCTAATGTTGTCACAAAAAATGACAACTTGTCTATCCACCACTGATAGACCCAAATTTGCAAGTAGCTTTCTCAACCAAGCTACCTCACATGCTACCATAGCAGCACCTCTGTACTCGGCCTCTATACTGGATAGAGCAACCGTAGGCTGCTTCTTGCTACTCCAAGTCACACTAGCACTCCCCAAAGAAAACATGAAGCCACTAGTAGATCTTCTATCTAAGATACTACCAGCCCAATCAGCATCTGTGTACTCATGTACACATATCTCTGTCCCAGTTTCATAAAATAGTCCACGATGTAAAGTAGACCTCACATACCTCATTATGCGTCTCAATGCATCCAAATGCGGCTTCCGAGGAACCTACATAAACTAACTCACCAACCCAATAGAGCATAGCTCAAATCTAGCATGGTGATCGTCATGTAGATCAAGCTTCCTACTATGCGCCTATACATAGTAGGATTCTCCAAAATCTCTCCTGAATCTGCACTCAACTTGCCATTCTCTCCTGAATCTGCACTCAACTTGCCATTCTGAATCTAATGGCACTGAGATAGACTTACAGCCTGTCATACCATACTTCGACAACATGTCCAAGCCATACTGTCTTTGCAGTAATCCAATACCATGTGGTGACCTAATCACCTCAATGCCCAAGAAATATCTGAGCTCCCCCAGATCCTTCATCTCAAACTTCTGTCTAAGCAAGATCTTTACATTAAAGATCTCTGCATCATGGTCCCCCGTAATGATCAGGTCATCTACATAGATGACAACAAGCACAACCCCTCTATCACTGTGTCTCACATACAGTGAGAAATCTGCATTGGCTACATGAAAGCCAATAGTGACAAGATATTCAAAAATCTTGTCAGAAGGGGGTATGGACACCACTGTGATTCTCCCTTACATTCAAGGAAGAATGATAGTCATGCCATTCTCAAGGGAGTGGTACCATAATCAAGCCCTCCAATCACCTTTATTGATGGTGGGGAGAATGGTGTCCCTTCCATTAGCAGGGCCTTCCATCACCCTAAAGGGGGGGAATAAAAGTGGTGACATTCTGAAGGTCTCCAATCCCATCACCTTAAAGGTGAGAATGGTACCGCTGGGACTTTGTCCCTTACATTAAAGAAACAATGGCACTGGTGTCATTCTGAAGGCCTCCCATCACATTCTGAAGGCCTCCCATCACATTGAAGGGGGGAATTACAACACTACCATACTCCCTTACATTCAAGGAAGAATGGAAGTGATGCCATTCTAAAGGCCTCCAATCACCTCGATTAAAGGGAAGAATGGCACCACAGCTATTCTTAGGGCCTTCCATCACCTCAAAGGGGAGAATGGCACCACTGCCATTCTCTTGGCCTCCCATCACATCACCTTGAAGGGTGTTATGGCACTACTGCCATTTTCCCTTACGTTCAAGGAGGAATGGTAGTGGTTGCCATTCTCAAGGGATCCCATCACCTTGAAGGGGAGAATGGCACTACATCATTCTCCCTTACATTCAAGGAAGAATGGCATGAGTGCCATTCTCAAGGCATCCCATCACCTTGAATGGGGGGGAGTGGCACCACTATATTTCTCTTTTACATTCAAGGAAGAATGGCAATGGTTCCATTCTCACTGTATCCCATCATTTTGATTGAAGGGGAGAATGACATCATAGCCATTCTTTAGGGCCCCATCATCACCTTAAAGGGGAGAATGGTATGACTTCCTTTCTCAAGGACTTCCGAGTCATCACATTGAAGGGAAGAATGGAAATAGTTCCATTCTCCCTTACATTCGAGGAAGAATGGCAATGGCGCCATTATAAAAACCTCCCATCACCCTTGAAGGAAAGAATGGCATCCTTGCCATTCTCCCTTACATTCAAGAAAGAATGGCAGTGGTTCCATTCTCAAAGCATCCCATCATTTTGAGTGAAGGGAAGAATGGCACCACTTCCATTCTCAGTGCCTCCCATCCCATCATTTTAAAGGAGATAATGGGACCATTGCCATTCTCCCTTACCTTTTTTCAAGAATGGCAGTGGTGTCATCCTCAAGGAGCCTCCCATCACCTTGAAGGGGAGAATGGCACCACTCCCATTCTCCCTTACATTCATTACATTCAAGGAAGAATGGCACTGCTGCTATTCTCAATGCCTCCCAACACCTTCTTTGGGAGAATGGCACCACTACCATTCTCCTTTACATTCTAGGAAGAAGGCCTTCTCTAACCTTCATGGGGGGGATAAGGAAACCACTGCCATTCTACCTTACATTCAAGGAAGAATGGAGTGGTGCCATTCTTAAGGCCTCCCATCACATTAAATAAAGAATGGTAGTGGTGCCATTCTCAAGGCCTCCCATCACCTTGAATGGGAGAATGGCAGTGGTGCCATTTTCAATGCCTCCCATCATCTCTACGGGGATAATGGCACTAGTACCATTCTCAAGGCCTCCCATCTCATCACCTTAAAGGGGAGAATGGTACCACTACTATTCTTAAGCCTTCCCAACACCTTAATTGAAATTGACAGTGGCACTCTTAGGGCCTCCCATCACCTTGAAGGTGGAAATGGCACCACAAACATTCTCCCTTACATTCAAGGAAAAATGGCAATGGTGCATTTCTCAAGGCCTCCCATCACCTTCATGGGAATAATGGCCTCCAATCACCTTCATTGAAGGGGAGAATGGCACCAGTGTCATTCTCAAGACCTCCCATCACCTTGATTAAAGGGGAGAATGGAACCATTGCCATTCTTAAGGCCTTCATCAACCTAAAGAGGAGAACAACAGTGGAACCATTCTTAAGGCCTCCCATCCCATCACTTTGAAGGGGAAAATGGTACTACTACCATTGTCCCTTACATTAAAGTAAGAATGGTAGTGGTGCCATTCTCAAGGCCTCCCATTACCTTGAAGGGGAGAATGGCACCACTACCAGTCTCCCATACATTCAAGGAAGAATGGCAATGATGCCATTCGCAAGGCCTCCCATCACCTTGACTGAGAAGGGAACAATGGTGACACTGCCATTATTGGTATTTCCATCACTACCTTTATCTCTTACATTCAAGGAAGAATGGTAGTGGTTCCATTCTCCCTTACACTCAAGGAAGAATGGCAATGGTTCCATTCTCCCTTACACTCAAGGAAGAATGGCAATGGTGCCATTTTCAACGCCCATCATCTCTAAGGGGAGAATGATACCACTACCATGCTCAAGGACTCCCATCTCATCACCTTAAAGGGGAGAATGGTATCACTACTATTCTTAAACCTTCCCATCACCTTAATTGAAATTGATAATGGTACTCTCAGGACCTCCCATAACCTTAAAGGGAAGAATGGTACCACGACTATTCTTAAACCTTCCCATCACCTTAATTGAAATTGATAATGGTACTCTCAGGGCCTCCCATAACCTTAAAGGGAAGAATGGCACGACTAGCATTGTCAAGGCCTACCATCCCATCATAATGAGGGGCGTAATGGCACCACTACCATTCTCCCTTACATTCAAGGAAGAATGGTAGGGTGCCATTCTCATGGCCTCTCATCATGTTGAAGGGGATAATAGCACAATTTGATAAGATGTGTATGGGATGAGGTAAGAAGTGTATGTGATAGGATAAGATGTATATGGGTTGTGATAGGGCGAGAATGGATGTGATGTAAAAGATTAGATGTGAAGGCATATGGGGTTATATGAATGGGAATGTGGAAATGGATGTATGTATGTGGATGTGTGGATGTGGAGATGGGAGTGTGGATGTGTGGATGTGGAGATGGAAGTGTGGATGTATGAATGTGGAAAGGGATGTATGCATGAAGATGTTTATGCATAGATGTGAATGTGGATGTAGATGTGGCTGTATAGATGTGAATGTGGAATGTGGATGTGGATGTAGATGTGAATGTGGATGTGGCTGTATAGATGTGAATGTGGAATGTGGATGTGGATGTAGATGTGGATGTATAGATGTGAATGGGAAGGTGGATGTGGATGTATGTGAATGTGGATGTAGATGTGGATGTATAGATGTGAATGTGGATGTAGATGTGGCTGTATAGATGTGAATGTGGAATGTGGATGTGGATGTATGTATGTATGTGGATGTAGATGTGGATGTATAGATGTGAATGGGAATGTGGATGTGGATGTATGTATGTATGTGGATGTGGATGTATGAATGAGGACGTGATAGTAGATGTATGCATGTGGATGTATGGATGAGGACGTGATAGTAGATGTATGCATGTGGATGTGGATGTATGGATGTGGATATGGATGTGTATGTATGAATGTGGATGTATAAAAATGAGGATGTGAAAATGGAGGTAAACATGTAGATGTGGATGTATGGATGTGAATGTGGATGTGGATGTGTATGTATGAATGTGGATATGGGATGTGGATGTATAAATGAGGATGTGAAAATGGAGGTAAGCATGTAGATGTGGATGTATGGATGTGAATGTGGATGTGGATGTGGATGTATGGATGTGAATGTGGATGTGGATGTGGATGTGGATGTGGATGTATGGATGTGGATATGGATGTATGGATGTGAATGTGGATGTGGATGTGGATGTGGATGTATGGATGTGAATGTGGATGTGGATGTGGATGTATTAATGTGGATATGGATGTGAATATATGATATGTGATGTGAAGGAATCTGAAGTGAAGAGATGGAAAATGATGTGATTGGATGAGTACACATATAAATGGAATGTGGAATAAGTAATGTGGATTAATGAGGGATAATGTGGAAAAATGAGAGTTAATATAGAAATTGTATTTGTAAACTGTTTGTAAATGCTGTTTGTAAATGGCTGTTTTATGTCAAGAATGTTGGGGAAGCATTTTGACCGTCTTGTGATTAAGGTCATGGAGACCTAACTGATAAAGTTGCAACTGCTGATGGAGAGTCAATGGAGGACGTCTCGCGTAGCAAGGTCGACCGAGGTCTTGACCAGCCTCGGTTCGATTAAAATGGTGAGCTTCTGGTACGGTGGATGAGGGACCAAGGAAGCGGCCTATGAGTGAAGCGCTAGGTCACCTGTGAAGGATCCTAGAGGGTACTGACCATACGGTGCTCGGGCTCTGGGTCACCTAGGATACCCACGCGTGCGTCGAGGAAGATATTGGAACAAGGAGTAAGAGTTGTTTTTTGAAACCGGGCATGGATCTGGTTGATTGACCTTGCTGGTCTTCAATGGATGAGTCCATGGCTCTTTTTATGGATCTGTTGGTTGATCTTGCTGATCTTCAACGAGAGTCCATCTTGATTTTTATAAATGATTATATTGCCGAGTATTATGGGCTAGGAACTATTGAAAAGGCACCTGAGTGGACAGGTGGTGAGCGTTCTAGTTGCCAATGATGCCATAGATACTCTGATGAAGGAATGATGGGAAATTATGAATCAACCAGATAAATTGGAAGATTGTGATCAGTGCTACTATGGTTTCATTAAAGGATTGTTTTAAAGTTAGCTGATGCTAAGAAAAAGGCAATTTCATATTGGGTGTGTAAGTGGTGTGGCTAGTTTTATGTTTGCATGAACTTCCGGCTAGGGGACCTTGGAACTCTTTTCCTTGGTACCCGGGACAAAACCTAACCAAATTCCAAATTGGATCCCATCACTACAGTGGTTGAGCGGTTGGCTAACCCATGGGATTGGATGGGGTTAGGCTGGACTGATGGATCCATAAATCGAGACTCAACTTTTGTTATTACGATAGATAAAGTAAATCTCGGACAGTAATTGTTCTATGGATAGGAATCAACGGCGGCTGTGCCTCTTGAATGGGGAAAAAAGCGTTGATCCCAATGATCCAAGTGCAAGTTTCTTCCTTGATCCGACCAAATATCTTATAGATGCAATTGGATCAGTTTGATCAGAAATGATCTTGACTACGTTAGAGTAAAAAGTTATCCTGGTGGAATCGCCCGTGCTTTCCGGTAAAGGAAGTTTTTCCGGGTTCCGGTTTTGGAACAACCGACAGATTAGTCTCTTATCCGGATATCCGTGGGTGAGGCCCCGAGTGTGGGACCCCTGTCCCGTGCGAGAAGTGCTACTTCTGCTGCTAGTACCCTGAATCCATTGCTCGGTGGGAACAGGGATCTCACAATGGTAGTGGTTCCATTCTCAGGACATCCCATCATTTTGATTGATGGGAGAGAATGGCACCACTACCATTCTCAAGGCCTCCCATCACCTGAAAGGGAAGAATGGCATGATTGCCATTCTCAAGGCCTTCCATCCCATCACCTTGAAGGGAAGAATGGCATGATTGCCATTCTCAAGGCCTTCCATCCCATCAGCTTGAAGGGGAGAATGGCACCATTTCCATTCTCCTTTATGTAAGGAAAAATGGAAGTGGTGCCATTCTCAAGGCCTCCCATCACCTTGAAGGGGGGAATGGTACCACTTCCATTCTCCCTTACACTCAAGGAAGAATGGCAGTGGTGGCATTCTCAATGCATGCTATCATTTTGATTAAAGGGGAGAATGGCACCATTATCATTCTTAGAGCCTCCCATCATATCACGTTGAAGGGGAGAATGGGACCAGTGTCATTCTCCCTTACGTTATTCTTAAGGCCTCCCATCCTCTTGAAGGGGAGCATGGCACCATTACCATTCTCCCTTACATTCAAGGAAGAATGGCAGTGGCGTCATTCTCAAGGCCTGCCATCACCTTGAAGGGGAGAATGGCACCACTACCATTCTCCCTTACATTCAAGGAAGAATGGGAGTGGTGTCACTCTTCAGGCCTCCCATCAACTTCCTATGGGGAGAATTGGCACCACTGTCATTCTCCCATACATTCTAGGAAGAATAGGAGTGGTGCCAGTATCAAGGCCTCCCATCACCCATAAGGGTAGAAGGAAACCGCTGCCATTCTCCCTTACATTGAAGGAAGAATGATAGTGGTGCCATTCTCAAGGCCTCCCATCACCTTGAAGGGGAGAATGGCGATGGTTCCATTCTCCCCTTCAAGGTGATGGGATGCCTTGAGAATGGCACCACTTCCATTCTCCGTTATGTTTAAGGTGGCACCACTTCTATTCTCCCTTATATTCAAGGAAGAATAACACCCTTGCCAATATTCCTCAAATGTAAGGGAGAATGGTAGTGGTGCCATTCTGAAGGCCTCCCATTGCCTTGAAGGAGAGAATGGCACCACTGCCATTCTCCCTCACATTCAAGCAAGAATGGTTGTGGTGCCATTCTCAAGGAGTCCCATCACCTTGAAGGGGGGGTAACATCACTGCCATTCTCCCCTTCAAGGTGATCTATTCATTAGAGAAGTCTTCAAGCTTTTATTTAACTACTCGAGTTCTAAGTGTACTCCTATTAATTAATTTTATTATTAAAACTCTACTGATTCTTGCCTATGGGTTAGCCACTGCCCCAACCATTGGAATTGGTAGAACTAGACAAGTACTCACCCACCCATAATTGAATGCCTTTCTTAACTTTTGCTTTAGAATACAGATACGCACACACTCCTCTTTAAACTTTAACTTATAAAACAATCCATTGACAAACAATTATTGGTTACAGATATCATAACTCAAAATTTCCATCCAATCCTTGTTTCTCACAAAACAATATCACTCTGGACTCTCCATTGAGACCATCAGGTCAGCAACGAGATCCAGTAATAGATTACAATAACTTTCTCGTCATCATACATATATATATCTTCCACGACATACGAATGGGTGTCCTAAGCACCGCGAGCCCGTGCATCGCCTGGTCAGAACCCTCCAGGATCCTTCTTAGGTGTCTTGGCACTTCACTTAGGGACCGCTTCGTCGGCCCTCACCCATCATACCAAAAGCACACCATTTTTCACCATACCTAGGCTGGTCAAGACCTGGGCAGGTTTTTGCCGCGTGAGCCATCCTTTGAACACTTCCTGCTAGCTGTTGCAACCGAACTTCCCTTATAAAAAGACACAAACCAAATGCTCCCTCCAACGTTCTGGTGTAAGATAGTCCTTTAAGAAAACAGGGTTTCTATGCAAGTTTTCAGTTTTGATTTTCTTTTGAAAACAATGGGTATATCTTAAATCCGTATCCCAATGCTTCTAGATCACAGGTCTGAAATTCCAACAAAATTTCTTGAATTCTGTAACCTTGATCCTGAGATTAGAATCAAGGATCTTAACTTGATTTCAGATTCAGTGGTGGGGGGTGATTTAAGTGAAACTTTCCTGAACTAGTCACATCGTCTTTTCTTGAAATTGATGAAGGATATTAAGTCTTGGTCATAGTCTGATTCAGGGTTTGAGTCTGGAAAGGTTCTCCCTGAACTAACTTTCTCAAAGGGTAATGTATCAATTACTACTTTACTGAATTTCATTCATTGAGTATTTTGCTTAACTGAACTTAACTGAATTTAACTGAACTTAACTGAATTTAACTGAACTTAACTGAATTTCATTCATTGAGTATTTTGCTTAACTGAATTTAAAACTAATCATGAATTCCTATGAGGAATAAATTAATCATTTATCTAAAATTTCAACTTCGATAGTTTTACTGAATTTTCTCATTACCATCCTAGAGAATATGAAACGGTAGAATTTTCTCTCACAGAGTATTTACTTATTCATTTACCAATTTTCATGGGATTTAAACATAGGATTAAAGAGAACTCTTATTTTGATATAAAAATTCTATATGCATCTGTTTAAGCATAAAATCCAACTTCTATGGAAATAACACTTTTATATAAAAGAAAATCCTTTTATGCATCTATTTATGCATAAAAATCAATTCTGATGAACGTAACACTTTTGTAATCAAAAATTTTCTTTTATGCATCTATTTATGCATAAAAATCAATTTTGATGAAAGCAACACTTTTATAATAAAAAAAATTCTTTTATGCATCTATTTATGCATAAAAATCAATTTTGATGAAAGTAACACTTTTATAATAAAAAATTTCTTTTATGCATTTATTTATGCATAAAAATCAATTTTGATGAAAGTAACACTTTTATAATTAAAAAAATTCTTTTATGCATCATTTTATGCATAAAAATCAATTTTGATGAAAGTAACACTTTTATAATAAAAAAATCTTTTATGCATCATTATATGCATAAAAATCAATATTGGTGAAAGTAACACATTTATAATTAAAAAAATATTTTCAATATGCATCTTTTTATGCATAGAATTTAATTCTAATGGAAATAACACTTTTATAATAAAAATATTTCTACTATGCATTTTTCTATGCCTAGAATGAAAATAACACTTTTAGAATACACAAATGGTGGGGATTACTCTTTTTGAATAATAAAAGATAAAACTTATTTGATAAAATTTTACCATAACCTCCTTTGTATGGCTGACCATTTTTTAAGATTTTCTATCCTCAAGTTACTTAAAAATTATCCCAAATGATTTAAAGCATTCTAAACTAATCAAATTCCACTTTTAAAAGAGAAACAATATGAAAAGTTTAATTCTAACAATTTGATTACTTATCTAGGATAAAGAAAGGCTGAATTTAAGAACGAAGAGAGGGGGAAAGCCTTTTTAACAAGGCATAACATCATTTTTTCATTTTAAAGAAAACAAAAATTAGAAAACCATTAAAAGGAATAAAGAAAAAGTAGGATTTCTAGCTTACATGAATTTGTGTGAGCTTTCCTTTGGCTTGATGGTTTGAGGGATCTACTCTTGTTTGCAACAAGAGTGGCCACCAATTCTTTTGAAGAGGAAAAGGTCAAAAACTAATGAATTATCAATAAATTCACTGTTTTTGGCTCTGGGGTGGAGTAGAGTAACATTGCATAAAACACTATTAATCTTCTACAAAGGAGGAGGCTTCTATTTATAGGAAAAAGTGAGCTTCTAACCAAGCAAACTGATTGTAGAATTTTCCAGATTAGTTTGGTCAATTTTTGACCATTTTTGGGTCAGTTTAGCTTACTTTCTGGAACTAGACTTGAATTAGGAGAGAGAAGAGATGAAATATCTCAATATTTGAGAATTTACAACTCCACCACACATGTGAAATAGGTGCCTCCTTCATGAGGGGGAATCCCCTCTCTTGAGGTGTCAAAAATTTATGTTTTTAGTATTTCCTTTGGTCCTTAGTCCACTCTTCATCTTATGTGAGTATTTACTCATTTTTGGGGGGATTTTCTTTATTTCTTCAATTTATCTCCTCCATACATTTGGATGAATTTGATTGGCCCCTCAGAACCTTAATTTAAAATTTTTAAAAAATCTGGACCCTTAGGATAAGGCCTTTTGAACAGATTATAATTTATTTCTAATGCACCTTCTGAAAATCTTTTTGAACTTCTATTTTGGGGGAATTTATTTTAATAAGAAGAGATATTTTTCCATCCAAAAATATCTAAAATCTTAATAACCTCTCTCTAGAATATTTTCTCTCTCTAAACCAAAATAGGTAAAAACAAGACCTTTTATTATTCTGAAGAGGGATTTGATTACAAGGGAAGATACTGGACATCTTGAGGGGCTGGGGAGGAATCTTACATTCTCTCCCACTTGAAAAATGTGAGATGTCCTCATCTCGCAAACTGGGGGTAATCCCGCAAACAGCTGGGTTTCTTTCTCCCAGGTGGCATCTTCAAAAAGGATAGAACTTCCATTTAACCAATAATTCTCTTAGAATTCTATTCCTGAGAACCTTTTCTCAAACATCAAGGATTTCTTCAGGTTGGAGTTCCATCTGCCCTTGGGTTGAAGAAGTTAAGATTTCATCTCATCAAGCACATGATTCAGGCTTGGTATATACTTTTTAAGAAGGCTGACATGAAATACATGATGTACTTTGAGATGAGGAGGTAGAAGAAGCTCGTAGGCTAAGTCACCTACTTTCTTTGTAATCAGATATGGTCCACAATATCTGGGGGATAAATTCTTGTACTTCCCAAGAGATAGAGAACTTCTTTTGGGGCGTACTTGAATGAAGACCATATCTGCTTCTTCTTTTGGGGCATACTCGAATGAAGACCATATCTGCTTCTTCAAATTTTCTGTCTGTCCTCTTCTTATCTGCATATTGCTTCTATCTATCCCGGGGGTAGCTTTTATATCTTTGCGAATTGACTGCATCTGCTGCTCCATGTCGTCAAGCATATGTCTGGACATCTCGACCCTAATCAATGGGTTGGACCAAGTTAATGGAGTTAAACAATCTTGTCCATACAGAGCTTTAAAAGGACTCATCCTAATACTTCGGTGAGATAAGAAGCATTGTAGCGAACTCGACTAGGTGCAGATAACTTAGCCCCTTCTTAGGTTCCCTGCCACCACAGCATGACTGAATTGTATCTTTGATTACTTGTTTTACCCTTTCTGATTGACCATCGGTCTCGAGGTGGTAAGCTGTGCTGAGATCCAAGAAAGTTCCTGCTGCTTCAAAAAATGTAGTCTAGAATCTTGACGTGAGCTTGGGATCTCGATCACTTACTATTCTCGTGGGTATGCCATGCAATCTAAAGATTTCCTTGACGAACACTCTGGCCACATCCACTGCAGTGTAGGTTTCTTTTACTTGAATTAGATGGGCAACTTTGGTTAGTTTATCAAAACTACCACGAAGATGGAGTTGTAACCTGATTGCACTGAAGGTAATCTAGTAATAAAATCCATACTGATACATTCCCACTTCATCTGCTGGGGGATGTCAATGGATGTTAACTTCCCAAGAATTTTTACTCTCTCAGCCTTGACTTTCTGACAGGTTAGACATTGACGTACATGATTAAGCATATCCTTTTTTAGACTAGGCCAAAAGAAGCTTTTCTTCACAAACATGTAGGTTTTGATGAAACCTGGATGTCCTACAATAAGGCTGTCATGGGCTTCATTCAAAATTTGACCCTTAGTTCTCTCATCTCATTGGGAATGCATAGCCTGCGATTATAATACATAATTCCATCATCCAGGCGTACCCTTGAACTCGGTTCAACTCCTGTGGAGTTTTGCTTTCCTGTATAAGTAGGGTAGCAATAGGGCCAAAGAATCTATCCTGCATGATCTTCTCTCTTGCTTCAATATTCAAAGGATTTGACACTATAGTAATTGCAAGGAGGCTTTTCTGCTGAGGGCATCTGCTATGCCATTCTCCCCTTCATTAGGGAAAATTTGGACTCACTTTTGGGCCTTTCAAGCTCTTTGAGATTATAGGGAATACTCCATAAGGACCAATGACTCGGGTGAGGCTTCCGTTTTTACGAAACTTTTGAGGTTACTTTTTACGAAACTTTTGAGGTTACTTTTTTGGGAAGGCCATAACTTGAGCATAAAAACTCAAAATTTATCGGATGTTTGTAAGATTCCTCCCTAGCCCCTCAAGATGTCCAGTATCTTCCCTTGTAATCAATTCCCTCTTCAGAATAATAAAAGGTCTTGTTTCTACCTATTTTGGTTTAGAGAGAGAAAATATTCTAGAGAGAGATTATTTAGATTTTAGATATTTTTGGATGGAACAATATCTCTTCTTATTAAAAAAATTCCTTTGAAACAGAAGTTCAAAAAGATTTTCAGAAGGTTCATTAGAAATAAATTATGATCTGTTCAAAAGGCCTTATCCTAAGGGTCTAGATTTTTTGAAAATTTTAAATTAAGGTTCTGAGGGGCCAATCAGATTCATCCAAATGTATGGAGGAGATAAATTGAAGAAATAAAGAAAATCCCCCCAAAAACGAGTAAATACTCACATAAGATGAAGAGTGGACTAAGGACCAAAGGAAATACTAAAAAAATAAATTTTTGACACCTCAAGAGTGCGGATTCCCCCTCATGAAGGAGGGGCCTATTTCACATGTGTGGTGGAGTATTAAATTCTCAAATATTGAGATATTTCATCTCTCCTCTCTCCTAATTCAAGTCTAGTTCCAAAAAAGTAAGCTAAACTGACCCAAAAATGGTCAAAAATTGACCAAATTGAATTGAAAAATTCTAGAATCAATTTGATTTGTTAGAATCTCACTTTTTCCTATAAATAGAAGCCTCCCCCTTTGTAGAAGCTTAATAGTGTTTTATGCACTGTTACTCTACTCCACCCCAGAGCCAAAAATAGTGAATTTATTGATAATTCATTAGTTTTTGACCTTTCCCTCTTCAAAAGAATTGGTGGCCACTCTTGTTGCAAACAAGAGTAGATCCCTCAAACCATCAAGCCAAAGGAAAGCTCACACAAATTCATGTAAGCTAGAAATCCTACTTTTTCTTTATTCCTTTTAATGGTTTTCTAATTTTTGTTTTCTTTAAAATGAAAAAATGATGTTATGCCTTGTTAAAAAGGCTTTCCCCCTCTCTTCATTCTTAAATTCAGCCTTTCTTTATCCTAGATAAGTAATCAAATTGTTAGAATTAAACTTTTCATATTGTTTCTCTTTTAAAAGTGGAATTTGATTAGTTTAGAATGCTTTAAACCATTTGGGATAATTTTTAAGTAACTTGAGGATAGAAAAAATTGAAAAATGGTGAGCCATACAAAGGAGACTATGGTAAAATTTTATTGAATTTTATGAAATAAATTTTATCTTTTATTATTCAAAAAGAGTAATCCCCACCATTTGTGTATTCTAAAAGTATTAATTTCATTCTAGGCATAGAAAAATGCATAGTAGAGATAATTTTATTATAAAAGTGTTATTTTCATTAAAATTTAAATTCGATGCATATAGATTATTTTTTTATTATAAAAGAGTGATTTTCATTAGATTTAAATTCTATGCATAGAAAGATGCGTAATGAATATTTTTAATTATAAAAGTGTGATTTTCATTAGAATTAAATTCTATGCATAGAAAGATGCATATTGAAAATAATTTTTTATTATAAAAGTGTTAATTTAACCAATATTGATTTTTATGCATAAAATGATGCATAAAAGAATTTTTTAATTATAAAAGTATTACTTTCATTAAAATTTATTTTTTATGCATAAAATGATGCATAAAAGATTTTTTTATTATAAAAGTGTTACTTTCATCAAAATTGATTTTTATGAATAAATAGATGCATAAAAGAATTTTTTTTATTATAAAAGTGTTACTTTTGTCAAAATTGATTTTTATGCATAAATAGATGTATAAAAGAATTTTTTAAATTATAAAGTGTTACTTTCATCAAAATTGATTTTTATGCATAAATAGATGCATAAAAGAATTTTTTTAATTATAAAAGTGTTACTTTCATCAAAATTGATTTTTATGCATAAATAGATGCATAAAAGGATTTTCTTTTATATAAAAGTGTTATTTCCATAGAAGTTGGATTTTTTGACGCAAGCCCCTCCTCGGGCGCGGATCCCTCCCTTTTGCTCCTCAGCCTATGGGGTATTAGCAACCGTTTCCAGCTATTGTCCCCCTCCCAAGGGCAGCCTTGATGGATAGCTCATTAGAATCTATAATACGTTTTTCGTGCTCTGCGCTTAAAGCCCATTTTTGATCATCAAACAAATGCATACAGAATTGTTATATCAAAATAAGAGTTCTCTTTAATCCTATGTTTAAATCCCATGAATATTGGTAAATGAATAAGTAAATACTCTATGAGAGAAAATTCTACCGTTTCATATTCTCTAGGATGGTAATGAGAAAATTCAAAAAAACTATCGAAGTCGAAATTTTAGATAAATGATTAATTTATTCCTACCCTTCGAGAAAGTTAGTTCAGGGAGAACCTTTCCAGACTCAAACCCTCAATCAGATTCTGACCAAGACTAAATCTTCTTCGTCAGTTTCAAGAAAAGACGATGTGACCAGTTCAAGAAAGTTTCACTCAAATCACCCGCCGAATCTGAAATCAAGTTAAGACCCTTGACTTTGATTTGAGGATCAAGGTTACAGAATTCAAGAAATTTTGTTGGAATTTCATACCTGTGATCTAGAAGTATTGGGATACGGATTCAAGATATACCCATTGTATTCGAAAGAAAATCAAAACTGAAAACTTGCATAGAAACCCTATTTTCTTAAAGGATTGTCTTACGCTAGAATGCTGGTGGAGGGAGCATTTGGTATATGTGTTTTTCTAAGGTAAGTTTAGTTACAACAATTGGCGAGGAGTGTTCAAAGGACAGCTCATGCGGCAAAAAGGTGCCCTGGTCTTGACCAGCCTGGGTCTGGAGAAAAATGGTGTGCTTCCGATGAGCGAGGGCCTGGGTATGGAGAAAAATGGTGTGCTTCCGATGAGCGAGGGCCGACGAAGTGGTCCCTGAGTAAAGTGCCAGGACACCTAAGAAGGATCCTAGAGAGTTCTGACCAGGCGATGCACGGGCTCACGGTGCTTAGGTTACCCATGCGTATGTCGTGCATGATATATATATTTATGATGACGAGAAAATATTGTAATCTGTTTACTGGATCTCGTTGTTGACCTACTAGTCTCAATGGAGAGTCCAGAGTGATACTGTTTTGTGTGAGAAACAAGGATTGGATGGAAATTTTGAGTTATGATATCTGTAACCAATAATTGTTTATCAATGGATTGTTTTATAAGTTAAAGTTTAAAGAGGAGTGCGTGCATATCTGTATTCTAAAGCAAAAGTTAAGAAAGGCATTCAATTATGGGTGGGTGAGTACTTGTCTGGTTCTACCAATTCCAGTGGTTGGGCGGTGGCTAACCCATGGGCCAGATGGGGTTAGGATGGAATCAATAGAGTTTTAATAATAAAATTGATTAATAGAAGTATGCATATTAGAACGCGAGTAGTTAAATAAAAGCCTGAGGACTTCTCTAATGAATAGATCAATTACAGTTGTGCCTTTTTTAATTAGGAAAAAAACGTTGATCCCTTCAAGTTAAGTCTATAATAGTAAAATTGATTAATAGAAGTATGTATATTAGAATGCGAGTAGTTAAATAAAAGCCTGAGGACTTCTCTAATGAATAGATCAACGGCTGTGCCTTTTTCAATTAGGAAAAAAACGTTGATCCCTTCAAGTTAAATCTGTAATAGTTTCCCTTCTATCTGGTTTATTCAGATGAAGGTTAGTTTAGTATCTTGACCTCGTTAGAAAAATTCGTTAAGAAAATAAATGGTGGAATCTTTCCCATTTTTGGGGCATGGGAAATTTTCCCGGTTTCGGTTTTCAGAATGACCACCAGCTTAGTGCCTGGACATTCCAGGGCGAGGCCTCAAGTGAGAAACCCTGCCCCGCACAAGAGGAAGCTACTTCCGCTGCTACCATTTGGGAATCCGGTGTGCAGAGTGGGCAGTTGGGATCTCACAGTTGGTATTAGAGCGCTATTATAAATTTACGTAACAGCAACAGAAATTGCTTAAAATTTTAAAGTAAATCTCAAAAATAATGTTTTCACTTGTTAATATTATATTGAATGAACTTCAAAAATTAAAAACTCATGAATTGAATTGGAAATTTATAGATGGATACCCCAAATCTATCTGGCATTCCTGAACTCTCCCAGAGTCAGGATATGATAGCCTTTGCATTCGAGCACCTCATCAACTCTGCTACAACCCAAGTAAGCAGAGTGAGACTCACACGTCATTTTGAGAGTCTTTACTTTCCTGATCCTATTGAGAGCGACGTTGGTATATGTGGTTCTTTGGAGGACGATATATTAATGTCAGTACCAGTCAGCGTCAGAGGCTCAGGCAAAATATTTTCAATAAGGCTAGGGCTTGTTCAGCATGTTCAACTCTTTGATCATTCACCCAAGAACTTCAGAATTTCATGCCAAGTTTTTAGGCTTCTTAGCCACTTTATCCCTAGAAGTAGAATTACAGCACCTCTTTCTATAATGAATCGTGTGTAACATGGTATGTCTTTGCAGTTTCGCTTCTTTATGCGTATGTGATTGAGGCAGTGATTTTCAGACCCGTGATGCTCTATGTATATATCGAAAACTTTTGATGATAAACGATGTTTTGCTAAAAAAAAATCTAAATTATTTTCATGATTGTGAATATGGTTAATAAAATTATCAGAGTAAATCTTGTTTCATGAAGTATGATGAAATAATTATCTGTTTAAAGAATAAATCACAAAATTTAAATAATCATAAATCTGTTGTCAGTTAAGTTGACGAAAATCTCGTTTTGTCAGAATCATGAGCGCGTGGTCCGTGCGCAAGGCAACTGGATGACGAAGAGTTAGATCCGGATGTTCAAAAATCCTTGCATAGATCCCAGCCTGGTCCCTTCAAAGGTGAAGGGGAGCAGTTAGGTGAAGTACTAGAGAAGTGGATTGAGGCTATGGAAGAATATTTTGATGTAACTGGCTCTACAACGAGAGAAGCAAGATGGCTCTCGCCAGGTTAAAGATTGTGGAAACGGCCAAGGTAACTTTTGGAGGAATCAGCGAGACTAACCGTCTCGACCGGAATACCCAGACCTGGACCGATCTTAAAGCTTACCTCAGAAAGAGGTTTTATCCTCTGGTCTTCCTTGAAACTAAAATAAATGAGTTCTTGGAACTAAAGCAGGATAGCCAGACAATTGAAGAGTACCATCAAACTTTTGCCCTTCTCCTCAAATATTCCCTGCAATTGGATGAAGAGCAAATGATGGCCAGATTCATTGGAGGAATGAACAAGCCATTGGACACCTTAGTGAAGAATGCCAAACATGTCTCAATGGCCGAAGCTGTAAGAATGGCAAAGGACTTTGCCAAAGCCTTTGTTGTTAAGGTCCCACCGAAGCTGCACCCTGTAACTTTAAAAGATTCCAAACCCCGAGAAGTACTTCAAACTTTCCTCCCCCAAAGAGGTAGCAAGGCTCAAATCAAAATCAGGATACTGGGAGATTCAGAAGTGTAGGAAGACCCTTCCCATAGAAAGAACACTTTCTCAGGAGCCCCATCTCTTTCAAGGATTCAGAGGGATGAGCTCACAAGTGAGAACCAGTGTTTTGGATGTCAGGGTTTTGGTCACCAGAGCTGAAAGACTGCCCGTTGACTCCTGCCATGTCAAGGGTGTTGAAATTTGAGCATAATGATGAGCTATGGTGGATCATACACTAGAATCAACATCATTAACAAAGTGATTAAGAAATGATTAAGATGTGATTACAGATAGATTAATGTAGGCATGGATACTCAAAAACCAGCAAATTCTCATTAGGGTTATGCCTCAATTTATAGAGTTTACATCAAGCATCAAATCCCATTGATTTCTCCATGATTCACTCCTAGAATATCTCCACCTTTTGCTTGATTCTCTCCACCTCTTCTCTTTTCCCTGAATATCTCCCAGAATATCTCCACACTCCTAAATTCCCTCATGCTACCCATTATTCTCTCCCAGTAGATTCTTCTCACCTTTTCACAGGTTCTTTCACAATTACATCTCCTCTTTTATAGCCTCTATCCAAGAGCTTGTTCCCACACACACCCTATTCACTTGTATATTTTAACACCTCCCCTCAAGTGAATACTCCTAGTACACCTAGACCCTATACCAAGTTTGCCTCCCCTTACTTGGTAGTCCGCGACCAGTGTCTACTCCTCCCCTCAAGTTATCTCAACACACCTGGACCCTGTATCAAGTTTCTCTCTTGACAGTCTGCGACCAGTGCCTCAAGTTCCTAAACTCCATAGTCCTTGACACACTCTCTCTCTATGTGTTCAAGGCTACTATAAGTGCCCGCGACCTTGACTAAAGTGCTCACACATACATCTACCACATGGCCTACATCATCGGTGGCTCAGAGGTGGTTTTACTTTATTGGGGCAGGTTACATTGGGTTGTGGGGTCTCTCTCTCTCTCTCTCTCTCAGAGATTTTCACATGGCTCCTCACTCTTTGGAGCCTCACATCTTCTCTTTTCTTCAGTCTTCTTGTCGTGGCAGCATCTCTCCACGCGTCCGTCTCTTCTTTCAGTCTTCTTGAGGCAGCTTCTCTTCTCGTGGAAGCTTCTCTTCTCGTGTCCATGTCTTCCTTCAGATCTTCTTCTCGGTGTGGATCCTCTTCTTGGGAAGAGATATTCTTCTTCTTTCATGGCTGGGGCCATGAGCTCGTCCGTCAGGTCATTTTGCTCCATGTGAGCAACATGTTTCAATGTTTTGCTGACAGTTCCTTTGGGCTTTTTATGTTTATCTTGTATCATTATGCAATGCAAACCCAAATTTATGCGGGAGGTCTTACCACTTGCCTTATTCTGGACAAGGGCAGTGTCTGTTCCCATTTTTACACTGATGCAATGTGCCCAATACATAATGCGTATAGCATTCATTCTCATGCACATTCCAAATGCAATTCTGGCTATGAATAATCTTGAATTTGAGTGAGATTTACAGGCATTAACCAAGGGTTAAATGCAAAATGATGATTTTCACAATTTTATCAGCACAATTTTACGAGAAATTACATTAAATTAAGGGTAACCAATTTTACGAGAAATTACATTAAATTAAGGGTAACCAATTTGTACGGGATGGTTGGAGTATCAAACCAACTCCGATTTGAAATCTGAAGTTATAGGGATCTGTATCAAATACCTAATGGTTAATTTGAACCCTCAATTGCATCAAAAAATAGTGATTAGCATTGATTAATCACTGATTAGCAAATTAATGCTCTGTTTTGTGTGCAGAAAACAGAGTATGCGGGGAGTCTAGATCTGGTGCCTTCCACTTCAAATGAGCTCAAATTCTTTCAAAGGAATGAATAGCAATGAGTCTAGTAGAGGATTAAGCCAAGAAACACAAGATTTGACCAAATAATGAAAGCTTAATCTCTGTTTTACCAAAGTCACCTGCAGATTTGATGAAGTCTAGTAGAGGATTAAGCCAAGAAACACAAGATTTGACCAAATAATGAAAGCTTAATCTCTGTTTTACCAAAGTCACCTGCAGATTTGATGAAGAGCTTTGATCTCGATGAAATTGAATTCTGTCTTCACCAGCTTGTAGAGCATGCTTGATTACCCCTTGGGCTAGGAGGAATTGAATCAATTTGAACTGATGAAGTGGAGATCTGCAATTTACTCAGAAAAATCAGCGCTGAAAAAAACGTCGATTTCTCCTCAACGCTTTCGCGTTTTGCTGCGCCGTTTGATGAGCTTGTAGCTAGGGATGTTGACTAGCTTCTGTTAGAAGGGCAAGGCCTAATGTTGACTGTGCATGGAGAATGGAGTCCTCCACTGACTGGGGGTGAAGGGGGAAATGAAAAACTCACTAAAAAATTGTTTTTTTGCTAATTACCTACTAATCCTAATTAATTAACTAATGGGCTCATAAACCTGGTTGATTCTAGGCATGGCTCTGATACCATGTTGAAATTTGAGCATAATGATGAGCTATGGTGGATCATACACTAGAATCAACATCATTAACAAAGTGATTAAGAAATGATTAAGATGTAATTAGTGAATAATTAGCATATAGATTAATGTAGGCATGGTTACTCAAAAACCAGCAAATTCTCATTAGGGCTATGCCTCAATTTATAGAGTTTACATCAAGCATCAAATCCCATTGATTTCTCCATGATTCACTCCCAGAATATCTCCACCTTTTGCCTGATTCTCTCCACCTCTTCTCTTTTCCCTGAATATCTCCCAGAATATCTCCACACTCCTAAATTCCCTCATGCTACCCATTATTCTCTCCCAGTAGATTCTTCTCACCTTTTCACAGGTTCTTTCACAATTACATCTCCTCTTTTACAGCCTCTATCCAAGAGCTTGTTCCCACATTCACCCTACCATCTACCTCTATCCAGAGTAGCCTTAGAACTCCTTCCCAGAACTGGGGCAACCAAAGAGAAAGAGTTCTGCCTCATACTACAACAGCCAGAGCAATCACAATAGTAGAAGTAGTGGAAGAGGAAAGAGGACAAATTTATGCAGCAATTGAAAACCAAGGGCCAAATCGCCAATTCTCCGTCATTCATACTCCAACTGAGTATCAGGGTAAGCCTTTTAAGCTTTTGATTAATTCAAGCAGTACTCATTCTTTCATTTTCCCAGGATGCTTGCATAAGCTAGTCTTAGAACAGAAATCAGGGAAACCTATGCAAGTTGAATTGGCCAGTGGGAAGATTCTTTTCACTCACCTTAAGACAGATCGTATTCAGTTCAATCTAGATGGGAATTTAATTGACTATTAGTTCAGAGTTATACCTTTGGGATTTTTTAACGGGATCCTTGGAATGGATTGGCTCCACAAAAATCAAGCTGACATTCATTGTCATAATGGAACCATTTCCTTCCTTGACCTTCATAGAAATAAAGTTCAAGGAACCGCAATTTCAGGATCCCCAAGTAGTAAAAGCTGCTAAGTTATGAAAAGGACTTAGAAAGAAGCAGGTCATTTATGTTGTCAAAATGAATCCAGTAGACACAAAGTTAAAAGCTAAAGAACCTGAATGGTTAAGTGATTATGATGATTTATTCCCAGCAGAATTAACAAAGATGCCTCCAATTCAGGAAGTAGATCATGTGATAGAATTCACCCCCAGAGCTCAGCCCCAGTAGCCCTGCGCACGTACAAAATGCCAATTCCTGAAGCCATCAAACTCAAGGAATAGCTTAGACAGCTGTTAGAACAAGGGTTTGTAAGACCTAGTGTTTCACCTTGGGGTGCGCCAATTCTCTTTCAGAAAAAGAAAGATGGAACGCTAAGACTCTGTGTGGACTACAGAGGCCTCAATTAGCTGACAGTTAAGAATAAGTATTCTATTCCCAGAATTGATGAGCTTCTGGACAAGCTAAGTGGAGCCCAAATCTTCACAAAGATAGATCTCAAATCAAGGTATTATTAGATCAGGATTAATGAGGAAGATATCCCAAAAGCTCGGGGGGGTCACTATATGTAAATCCTCTATATCACGTGCGTTCAAGGCCTATTTAAAAAGTCCCTTATCTGTGAATTTTTTAGTGAATATAATGTATCCTTTCCTATTCAAATCTGTAAATTTTTTTTGAAATACAATAAATAAATCCCCTCTGTAAATATATTTCTGTAAGTTTTAAATATTTAAAATATCCTTCTGTTGAACCCACGTGATACTTACATATTTGTACGAGTGACCCCCCCGAGCCCAAAAGTAGCCATCAATACTCGATGTGGGCATTTTATGAATTCACTGTCATGCCATTTGGATTGACAAATGCCCCAGCTACATTCACTTGCTTAATGTAGGACATTCTCAGAGAATACTTGGATGATTTGGTTCTTGTTTTCTTTGATGATATTCTGATTAACTCAAAGAATGCAGCTCACCACCATGAAGCTCATGTCAGAAAAGTTCTTGAGATTCTTAGGAAGCACCAACTCTTTGCAAAAAAGAGCAAATGCACTTTCTCTACCGAGACCATGTTGAATACTTGGGCTTTCTGGTATCCAAAGATGGAATTTCTCCAGATTCTGCAAAAGTCCAAGAAGTCATAGATTGGCCTGAACCAAAAACAGTGAAAGAAGTTAGGGGATTCTTGGGATTGACTAGTTGGTATAGAATTTTTATACCAAAGTATACAGCTTGGTCATAGTAGCAATGTGACATTTTTTGATAAAGATTATGTGTTTTTAGAGAACGATATAAAGAACATCAATTCATTGATTGAAGGCATCAATGAAAGACTGCATATTTCAAAGGAGGAATATTTGGGTTTGCAACAAAAATTAAAGGATGCAAAGATGAAGCAGATGGTTGTAGAGAGAGTAGGTACTTTCCTGTCAGCATTGAGATTGGAGATTCAAGCTACAGAAGAGAAGATGGAGAAACATGTTATTGTAATTAAGATTGTCTTGTTCAAAAAAAGGTTCCTGCTTATATAGATTCTTGCTTAAATAGATTCTTGTGTGCATAGTGCTATAGTTATATATAATTGTCAAAATGTTACAAATAAAGTTGCATCCATGGGTCTTATAGTTTTAGGATCACCTAATGGTGACCCATTACAATGGGAATTTACATTAGTGTTGTATCTCTAGTTTACTTAGGTTATATATTGTGCATATTCATTTAGTGAATATTCATTTAGTGAAGTTGGATTATATACTGATGTTCACAAAGTGTTATAGCTATGTTGTATATGGTAGTTATTATCATATAACTATGCTGATTAGCATACAACTAACATACATGTACATGCAAGTTAGCATACAACTATGTTAATTAGCATATAACTATGCCAACTAGCATATACTAGTTTAGCATACAACTAGCATTTCCACATGCAAGTTAGAATATAGTTTGCTAATTAGCATACTCTAGATAGCATACAAATACGCTAGTTAGCATACATCTATGCAAGTTAGCATGAGAGATCATGTGTGGATGTATGTGTGAGAGATTGAGAGAGATCATGTGTGGGTGTAGGGGTGTGTGTGTGTGTGTGTGTGTGTGTGTGTGTGTGTGTGTGTGTGAGAGAGAGAGAGAGAGAGAGAGAGAGAGAGAGAGAGAGAGAGAGAGTCGTGTGTGTATGTGCACGCTTAAGAGAAAGAGAGAGGTCATGTGTTTAGAATACAACACGAGCAGGCACCAAAGCACCCACTCACTCTCCCATGGTCCTTATCTTCTTTAAAAGAATACGTTACTACAACTCTTAAACACCAACTCTGCAAAACCCTACAATGGACAAGACCAAACTTAAGTAAAAAAGGGATCCACATGGGCAGCTTGATGATAGGCCAGACAGACTGAATTGCCTTACAAACTCACATAAATCAGGCATAAGTGAGCAACTAGCATTAAATTATGTCAAAAATATAACAATATTATGTCAGTGAGCCAGGCAACCTATATTAGAATATCAGAATAACAAAAATACAATAGTTCTCTAATGCTATTGATTTGTAGCATTACATCATAATTAGCATTCCGTATCTCTGTTATAAAAAAACCAAAAAGTTATATCTAGTGTAAATTGTTACAAATACATGTCAGTGTGACAAGGAAAGTGTTAATCTTGGAAACACTCATAGGGCATGCTGTTTTAAATAGCTTCATAAGTTTATGGAGTAATTTTGAATTTATTTCTATTCTGTGGTATATGCTCAATGAATATCTTGATACAACGTACAAGATGTGACAATATCGTACAAGATGTGCTAATATGTGGACGGGAGGCATATTAGCAAGGAGACAAAAGGTGTAGACATCTGTTTGCTAGAAAAGCAACCCCCTTATTACATATGATCATTTAGGAATACTATTCTCCATTCATCCACATAGTCTTCCTTGGCCTCCTCTTTCTCTGCAATACATTCCATGAGGTAAAAGTCAGTTGAGTTTATATTGGTTGCATATTTTGGTTGCACTACAAATGTGTCACCAACTTTCAAAGCACTACTCAATACATCATGATGTCCCTCATATGTAGCCTCATCATATGCATCTTCCTCATCAGCAAGAAATGCATAATCAGGAAAGGGCTCTAATGTTTGATAATCCCACAATGGTACATGGGCTTTATTCACACATCTATTCCATTTGTGATACATGCATGCCATTTAAACTAGCATATTGGGTGCAACAAAATAGAATGGCCTGCACGCTTTGAACTATGAAGCAGCACCATTGGGCCATACCCAATGGATGTTTATACTTACATCTTGCTGCCTAAGCCATTCTAGGTGTAACATAAAGCAATGTTGCACAAATAATATGTCATGCACTCTATCATCTGAAATGAAAAAGTGAACTGTTTTGATGACCTCACCTCTCTTCATATAATAAGTTATGTGCACAAATATGGTGCACTGAGTAGAATGCCAATGTCTTGTTTGCATCTCATTCTACTATTTAAATGCATAGTTCTTGCTAAATTCCACCACAGACACACCACATCATTTGGGAAATTTTGAATGCAGTCCTTGAATTGTTGTGCCTGCCACCATGCAACATAATTGTGAGTCACAAAAACCTCCAACTTAGCCTTCAATAGTCAAAGGAACTCCGAACATTGTATCTCCTTGTTCACAATATCTTTCCTTTTCTTTTTCTTTCCATGTTTGTCCACTACCTCCACATATTCAAATACCTTCACAAATATAGTTTGCCCTTTCTTTCGTTTCTCCAAAGAGCAGCATGGCTGTTTCTCTACACAACAAGCATTGCACTCTCCCATCAAGCATCTCCTTTAATGGAATGACTTATCTTCCTCGTTTGAGAAGACTATTGATTCCCATAATTGGGTCACACCACTGAAAGTACAAACCGGTGCCATGCAACCTATGGTTGCACCATCTTCAAACAAGAGTAGATCCCTCAAACCCTCAAGCCAAAGGAAATCTCTCAAATTCCTTCGTAAGTTGGAAATTCTCTCTTTTTTTTGTTCATTTTATGGTTTTATGATTTTTGTCTTCTCTAAAATGAATATGATGTTATGCCTCATTGAAAAAAGGCATTCCCCTCTCTTAGTAAATCCAACCATTCTTTATCCTAGATGAATGATTAATGGATAAAACCAAGTTTTTCATAATGTTTTTCTTAAATAAGTAGAAAATATTTACATGAGAATGATTTAAATAGTCTTGGTGAAATTCTAATTAATTTTAGAGAGTTAAAAATTGAAAAATGGTCAGCCATACAAAGGAGGTTATGGCAAAATTTTCTAAAATTGTGTAAAATAAGTTTTACCTTTTTTTATTCAAAAAGAGTAATTCCCATCATATATGTATTCTTAAAGTGTTATTTTTCATCCTAGGTATAAAAAAATGCATACTAAAAATATTTTATTAAAAAAGTGTTACTTTCTTTAAAATTAAATTCTATGCATAGAAGGAAGCATATTGAAATTGTTATTTTGATTATAAAAGTGTTATTTTCATCATAAATGATTTTTATGCATAAATGGATGCATAAAAGAAATTCTTTTAGATTAAAAGAGTGATTTTCATCATAAATGATTTGTATGCATAAAAGATAATTTTTATATTAAAAGAGTGATTTTCATCCATAAATGAATCGTATGCATAAACATATGCATACAATTGTATGCATAAAAGATAATTTTTATATTAAAGGAGTGATTTTCATCATAAATGAATTGTATGCATAAACATATGCATAAAAGATCATTTTTATATTAAAAGAGTGATTTTCATCATAAATGAATTGTATGCATGAACATATGCATAAAAGATAATTTATGCATTAAAAGAGTGATTTTCATCATAAATGGATTCTATGCATAAATTAGATGCATAAGAGAAATTCTTTTATTCAAAAAGTGTAATTCTTACTAAATTTGATTTATGCATGGAAAGATGCATAAAGAATTTATTTTAATCCAAAAGTGTTATTCTCATCAATTTTGATTTTATGCATAGAATGATGCATAAAGAAATCTATTTTTATTTCAAAAGAGTTATTTTCATCAATTTTGATTTTATGCATAGAATGATGCATAAAGAAATCTATTTTTAGTTCAAAAGTGTTATTCTCATCAATTTTGATTTTATGCATAGAAAGGTGCATAAAGAAATCTATTTTTATTTCAAAAGAGTTATTCTCATCAATTTTGATTTTATGCATAGAATGATGCATAAAGAAATCTATTTTTAGTTCAAAAGAGTTATTTTCATCAATTTTGATTTTATGCATAGAATGATGCATACAGAAATCTATTTTTAGTTCAAAAGAGTTATTTTCATAAATTTTGATTTTATGCATAGAATGATGCATAAAGAAATCTATTTTTAGTTTGAAAGAGTTATTTTCATCAATTTTGATTTTATACATAGGAAGATGTATAAAAAATTGATTTTTAATTCAAAAGTGTCATTCTCATTTAAAATGAATTTATGCATAGGAAGGTGCATAAAAGATTGATTTTTATTTCCAAAGTGTTATTCTCCTTAAAATGGAATTTATGCATAAATAGATGCGTAAAGAAATCTTATATAAAAAATAAGAATTCTCTTGTATTCTATAAATAGATATGATGATGTAAAATGAATCAGATAGAAGAAAATGAACAAAGAATGGATGGGGATGTATGTATGTGAAAGAATGGATGTAGATGTATGCATGTGAAGGATGGAGTGAATGCATGTGAAGAATGGATGTGGATGCATGTGAAGAATGGATGTGGATGTATGTGAAAGGAAAGATGTATGTATATGTGATAAGTATAGATGTGGATGCATGTAAAGAATGGATGTGGATGTATATGTGATAAGTATAGATGTGGATGCATGTGAAGAATGGATGTGGATGTATGTGAAAGGAAAGATGTATGTGTATGTGATAAGTATGGATGTGGATGTATGTGGAAGAATATATGTGGATGCAAATGTGATGGATACGAACGAGAATAGAGGCGATGAGATGTAATGTAAATTGGATAGATATGAATGATAAGGGATGTGAATGAATGATATAAGATGTGAATGAATATGATAACACATGAATCGGGATGTGAATGAATGATAAGGGATGTGAATGGATGTGATGTGATGTGAGTCGGGATGTGAATGAATGATAAGGGATGTGAATGGATGTGATGTGATGTGAATCGGGATGTGAATGAACGATAAGGAACGTGAATGAATGTGTTAGCATGTGAATCGAGATGTGAATGAATGAAATGTGATGTGAAGTGGATGTGATAAGATGCAACGTATACTGAATATATGTTAATGTATGAGAAGTGATGAGATGTATGAGTAGATGCAAGTGGATGAGATCTGATGAGGATAAATGAAGAAATAAGTGATGAAATAGAAAAAGATGTGATTAGAAAAAAATGGAGAATGCTTATGAAATGAATGTGGATTGATGTAGATGAATGTATGAATAATGTGGATTGACATGTGGATTGATGTAGATGAAGGTATGAATAATGTGGTTTGATGTGGATGAATGTATGGATGATGTGGTTTGATGTGGATGGATGTATGGATGATGTGGATGGATGTATGGATGATGTGGTTTGATGTGGATTGATGTGAATGAATGCATGGATGATGTGATTAGATATGAATTGATGTGGGAATGATGTGAATTGATGTGGGAATGATATGATGTGATAGGGATCGAGGAAGTAAAATTGTGGTAAGATGAGAAAAGATGGGGACTAATATGAAAGGATGTGGAGTGATTGAGAAAACATGGAAATACTATTGGGACTGTAATTGTATGTGAAATCTGTTTCTAAATGACTGTTTTATGTCAAGAATGCTGGGGTAGCATTTTGACTGTCTTGTGAATGAGGTTGTGGAGATTTATCTATTAAAGTTGCAACTACTGAATGAACGAGCCTCGGTTTGATTAAAATGGTGAGCTTCCAGTACACTGGATGAGGGACCAAGAAAGCGGCCTATGAATGAAGCGCTAGGTGACATGCGAAGGATCCTAGAGGGTGCTGACCATACGGTGCTCGGGCTTTAGGTTGCCAAAGATACCCACTAGTATGTCGGGGAAGATATTGGAACAAGGAGTAAGAGTTGTTTTTTGAATTCGAGTGTGGATCTGGTTGATTGACCTTGCTCGTTCCTCAACGGATGAGTCCATGACTCTTTTATATGGATCTGTCGGTTGATCTTGCTGATCTTCCACGGAGTTTTGTTATGTGAATATATTGCTGGTTACTATGAGCTATCGAAAAGGCCCCTGAGGAGTGAACAGGTGGTGAGCGTTCTGGTTGCCAATGATGCCATCAGTACACCGATGAAGGAATGATTGGAAATAAGGATTCAACCAGAGATTTTGAGGATTGTGATCAGTGACACAATGGTTTCATTAAAGGATTGTTCTAAAGATAGCTGATGCTGAGAAAAAAGGCAATTTCATATTGGGTGTGTAAGTGGTGTGACTAGTTTTATGTTTGCATGAACATCCGGCTAGGGAGCCTGGGAACTCTTTTCCCTGGTACCCGAGACAAAACCTAACCAAATTCCTAATTGGATCCCATCACTACAATGGTTGGGCAGTTGTCTAACCCATGGGACTAGATGGGGTTAGGCTGGACTGATGGATCCGTAAATCGAGACTCAATTTCTATTTAGTTCGATAGATGAAGTAAATCTCGGACAAAAATTGTTCTATGGAAAAGAATCAACGCGGCTGTGCCTCTCAATGAGGAAAAAAGCGTTGATCTCTATGATCCAAGTACAGTCTTTTTCCCTGATCTCACTATGGGACTTACGGGTTCGGTTAGATGAGCTCAGTTAGTTAAGGTTTTTGTCTATATTTAAAGGGAAAAGTTATCCTGGTGGAATCGCCCGTGCTTTCCAAGCAAAGGAAGTTTTTTCAGGTTTGGTTTTGGAAAAACCGATGGATTAGTCTCTTGTCCTGATATCCGTGGGCGAGGCCCCGAGTGTGGGACCCTACCCCATGCAAGAAGTGCTACTTCCACTGCTAGCACCCCTAAATTTGTTACGCGGTGGGGACAGGGATCTTACAAAGGGGGCCTTGTCTGGGCTGATTATTCCCACAAATCTTACGGACCATCTTGCATGTTTACTTACAACATCTTCCAGACTTATTAACTGCTTCAAATTGATAAAAGACAATAGAATGATCTATTTCAACGCTAATGTAGTCTCCATCAAGCCCATGATCAGCATTCCAAACTTATCCTGATCTCATTCCACATCATTGGCAGGACTTATGGAGGTGTGAAGCACACACAACCCAATTGGAGAAATCTCTCCATGGAGGTGACTTGTGCAAGAACACTTGACCCTCCTTCATAGTTACAATACAAACATTCCATGGAAAATAAGACTCTGAGGCAGAGATATCTTCTCTTGCATTAATGATCCATTCCACATATTTCACAACTATAGGAGGGAACTCGGGGGTTGTCTTTCCTACTTGTAATTTGGTCTCCAACCAACATTCACAACATGCACGCAAGAACTCATATTAATCCTTGCTAATTTGATAATATTCTGCAAGCTTGTGCCATTGATTGAACACCTTCGACGCGAGCATTTTGTGTTATTCTTCTTGTAAGACCTTATCTTTCTTTATCATCATTTCTCTTTCTGTAATGTCAAAAAACATTCCTATCTTGTTTGGACTTGAATAATATGATGGTTCCATTCTGGATGCACTTGACATTCTGTTCACTCAAGCCCTGGATGCACTTGACATTCTTGATTTCACCCTGGATGCACTTGACATTCTGTTCACTCAAGCCCAATAACACCATATTGGGGAATATGGGAATTTCCCACAAGTTTGGGACACGTGGTCAAAAGTTTGGATTAACCATAACTTGAATACCACTAATCTAAAATGAGCGCTTTATAGCTCTTTAGATTCCATTTTTCAAGTGCTTTCCAACGATAGGTCATATGATAGGGTTTTGAGAAACTTACAAACATGTTATCCATGTCCCCTTTTTTAAGTATTCAAAAATGGAAATTGGGAAATTCCCAAATTCACTAATATGGTGTTCAATAGGGACCTCATATTGGTTATTATTAGCTGTAGGCCAATGTCAACTAGCACCATAGTTGTAGAGTTGCATGTCAACATCACCAACTATCAGGGCCTGCCTACTTTATTGCAGGAAACGACACATCCTTAATCCCTCACTTGGCCCATCTTATTGTCATCACAATACTGGTAGATATTGTAAGAAGGAACTATAAAAGCATGAACCCGAAACCTTGCAAAGGATGGCTGTGGATTGTATCATTCTGTTTTGGCTTGTTAAGCAAGATCACCCCCTTTTTTGTTATCTCTCTCTCTCTCTCTCTCTCTCTCTCTCTCTCTCTCTCATGTATATTCATCTTCTTGCTACGTTTCTGTAGGTTTTTAATCTTGCTGCATCCACTATAGTCATCTATGAACATATCATGTTTCTTCCTTGTTTTATCAGCGGGGGCGGACAGCCTGGTAGTGTTCAATAATCTGTGTGCTATGTGTATTGCACTAGATCTGTAATTGTCTAGTGTATGTTGCGTGTATAACTAGTGAATCTCAGTAGGTGAGAGTGGGAATAAGTGATCATATTCCCCCGCCAACACTTTGGCGACCTTGATATTTTTCCCCCCTTTTTATTGTTGCGTTTTTGCTTGCTGCTTGATTGCCATCGTGTTTGAATCTCTTCCCCTTGTTTTCAAACCTGTCCCTCATGTCTGCACATGAAAGGAGCTATTTGGAGCACAACCAAGCTAGACAGTTCTTATTTGGTAACCTTGAAAACCAACCCACTATATATAATCTAGAAAAATCCCCACAACAATCCCCATCCCACGTAGAAGAAGAACCACTCACCCCTACTTCCTCGACCTCACCAACACTATTCATACCCCCACCCCCACCCCCCAACCATCACCATCACCATCACCATCACCACCCCCGCAACCTCGCCCCCTCCGCTACCACAATATGCTGCCCCGAGTAGCTGTCAACATCAAGTACCCCAAAGTTTTGTTGAGATGATGTAGATGCTCACATCATGATGTTTGACACCGCTTGGCATGTCAATGTACCTAGTCTAGTCGATTATCAACTCAAAAAAGCTGCCTTTGTTCCCATAATCCAGAAGAGTGCTACTGCTCTCTGGGTTGCTCAATATATGCGTATTCCCATTTTCCCACTTATGATTCCATTTGGGATGCATTCCTTCAATGCTCCAGAGAAGACAAAGCATCTATGCATATGATGGATAAGCTACGTGGAATGAACCAAAAGAGAATGACAGTAGAAGATTATGCTACAAAATTTTGAAAACTTATCCAAAGACTAGACACAGCTAATCAACTAGCAGAGGAAATCATGAACTCTTACTTCATGAAGGGCCTTAGCAAGCAACTCAAATGCTCTGTTGTTGGTGCCAACCTCCCATGGAAGAGCTTGTAGACTCTGCTCTCAAAGTAGAAAGGGTGTTGGTAGCCCCGAGAAAAAGCCACAAAAAATCCAAGAGTAAAAGGAAGTCTAAGAAGTCCTCTTCTGGAATTCAGATGATTCAGATGATTCCATAGCCAATGAGGAATCAGAGGAGGAAGGTCATAAAACTAGGTCCAAGAGCAAGAAGGCAGGGAAGACAGCCAAGGCTCAGTTGGCTAGTGAAGATGTAAAACCCACTGCTACCATCTAGTTAGACATTTGGAGTGTGAAGTGTCACAATTGTGAGTGTGAAGACGGAGTGTGAATTATGGAAAAGCATAAAGCAGAACTAGACAGAGCCTAGGCCTCCGGGTCTGGTCAACCCATACTAAATGCAGTGGAAATCCAAGCTCTAGAAGATCAAAAAGTACCCTAGCTGACCACACAAGCAGCTAAATTGTTAGCCATGGCAGTGTGACCAGATCCATGCAACCCAAGAGTCCAAAGGTGGTGCAAGTACCCACCCCAACTAAGAAGGGAAATTAGAAAGGAGTCACCTGGCAATAAACACATTGACCAATGTAAGGTATGGAGACACCAAGGCCAGAAGAATGTGTGGAAGCACAGAAGCAATTGGATTCCCCAAGAAATCTCACAGAAGAAGCACAACAGCCATATGATCTATTGGAAGATCTGAAATGATAGCCAATACACATTCTAGTGGAATAATTACTTGCATTGGTGCCTAGTTTTAGGGAGCAGTTGATTGGTCACACCTAAAATCTCAAGAAGAGGAAACACCACCATTGCAGCTATCCTTGGAAACCCTGAACATTGGAAGGGAAGATATCCCAACAAGGAAATCCCCCATTTATGATGAAGTCATCCCAATGATCCAGATCAAGTTGACTGGAGTGGATATAGTAGAAGTTCTGCTAGATGGTGGTTCCAGAATCAATATCCTACCAGAGCATGCATAATTCTTGGATTGAGCAGTTTGGAGCCAACGTCATTCGCTACCAAAATGGTGGATCAATGGTGAGTACAACCACTTGAATTAGTCCGAGAGCTCACACTAGAGGTATCCAGATATAGGTTTCAGATAGCAGTTGTAGTGCTCCTCGAGATGGAAGATATCAAAGGTGCTTATCCAATGTTGCTAGGCAAATCATGGCTCCACCAAGCAGATTGGGATGCGGATATGATTACTATCTGGTGTGGTAAAATGAAAATCAAGATCTCTGTCTTGCCAATAGGTGGAAGGTGGAAAAACCAACCCGGCCAAAAGTAGCCGAAGGAGCTAGACATCAATGAGGAGAAGTATCTCCAACAAACTGTTGATTAGCATGTTTGAGGTTGATGTAGGCCGAATAATGGACATACATTGACCAAGAAGTACCCCACAAGGATGAGGTTCTTAAGGATTGCTTTGCCCTAGGGACGGAGGAACATAGTTTGGGAATAGAAGAAGATTTTTATGAGGCTCTGGCTGAGGAAGACACTACTCCAAACTTACAGCAACCCATTGCAGCAAAAAAATCTTTTGACAAAGATCTTAGGCAAGAGTCAAAGAGGATGAACTTATGGAAATGAACCTCGGAAGTGATAATGACCCCAAAATGGTCCGGATCAATGTGCAAAGCTAGACACTAAGTTCCAAGAAGAGGTCTAGGTGTTGATCACTTCTTTCAAAGATATCTTTTCTTGGAGCTACATTGAGATGAAAGGGATTTATCCCAAATTTTACCAACACCGGATCAATCTAAAGGAAGATGTCATCCCTATCTAGCAACAAAGATATTGGATGGACCCAAATTATGCCAAAAGGGTGAAGGAATAAATAGATAAGTTGCTACAAGTTGGATTCATATATCCGATAGATCAAGAAACATGGTTGTCCCCAATCGTAATAGTTCCCAAGAAAAAAAAATTGAGGGTCTGTATAGATTACCAGAAGCTAAATGCAGCAACAAACACAAATCCTTTTACCTTTCCATTCACAAGTTCCATGCTTGATGTTGTAGCAGGCCATGAAATTTATTCATTTCTAGATGGGTTCAGGATATAGTACAAATGGCCCTAGAAGACCGGTATAAAACAATTTTCATCACAGGATGGGGATCTTTTGCATCAAACGCCATGAACTTTGGCCTCAAGAATGCGCCCGCCACATTTTAGCGCATGGTTCAAGAAAATTTGACCAATTTCGTGACCTCCTTCATGCAAGTATTCATTGATGACTTCAGTGTATATCTTAGTAGCAACACACTACAACACCAACAAGTGGGTAGAATCCCGTGCTCTCTGAGATAACACGGCACAATCAACTACCAAATTTCTATACGAGATGATCATCACTCATTTCCGATGCCCGATCGAGTTGATTAGTGACCAAGGCAAGCACTTTGTCAATGATGTCATGAAAGAATTGGTCACCCAACATCTCATCATTCATAAATGCTCCAAAATATACTATCCATGCTAGCCAATGGTTAAGATGAATCAACTAACAAAATCCTCAAGAAGATACTCACAAAGTTGGTCAATCATAATCACAATGGCTAGGATGAAAAGATTTACTCAGCTTTATGGGCATTCTGCACAACCTATAAGATCTCCACTAGAATGACCACATTCAAACTAGTAAGTATATGGCATTGAGGCAGTCATACCAATGGAATTCCTAGTGCCAGATCTCCACATTGCTATTATAGAAAAGCTATGCCTAGAAGAGTCCCTTCAACATCATTTGGACCAGCTCCTTGCACTGGATGAAGTTTGTCTCAAGAGTTTCTCTGTCACCACAATCATTAAAAAAAGAACGAAAAAATGGGTTGACCATTGTTCCAAATTCTGGATGTTTAAAGAAGAAGATCCAGTTCAGCTATTTTAGTCTTGCATGGGTCCACATCTCAGAAAACTGAAGCTCCAATGGACAGGACCATTCTGGATCGTCTATGATGACGACACTTTCCTTCTCAACACACACAATGTGATACGTTTTCAGAAGCCAGTCATAACGGCTATCACCTATGACCCTACCATGCGTCGATGCCACCAAATCCCTTGATTAAGGGGACAGAACCACCAATCCACTACTTGAGCATCCATCACCATCATGAGGACACCCCTCTATGAACAGCTTATGAAAGATTTGCCTCAAGTTGTCACTGACATGATGTAGTCTAATCAAATATTTTCAATTACTGCGTGCCAATGCTACATGTTAAATCTTTTTAAACCTCCCCTAAGCTCAAATAATATGGGTGTATCTATTTGTTTGAATGAAACACCCTTTCTCGCCCCAAGCCATAACCCTTCTTCTCCAACCACCTTTTACATTTCCTCTCACCTTACACATGCTCTGCATATAGCCATGAAGAATACCATATACATACCTAAAGTCAAACTCCTAACCTTAGAAAACCCAACCCCCTTATCCAAAACTAACGTAGCACCTGTCTGTACATACACATCTCATGAGGCACAACATACCCCCAAAATCCAACAACCCATAGTTCCTTCTTGTGTAACGTAGCACCTGTCTGTACATACACATCTCATGAGGCACAACATACCCCCAAAATCCAACAACCCATAGTTCCTTCTTCTGTCTCTAACTACACAACCGTAGTCACCATTACCCTAGAAAAGAAGCCACCACCTATTACAAATGATAGTCTTGGCCCTCGTTGAAGTTTCCATCATGAAGGACAATATTCTGGTACCACTAGTCAAGATCTTTACAATGAAGGGAGAAGTTGAGAACAACCAAAAGCAGAACCGCCTTCTTCACAATACTGTAGATCAAAGAATGAGTTCTCAAAGCTCACTCTTGGCTATGCTAACTCTGCTCACAAAGAAATTTACTTTGGTAGCACAAGGCAAAGAAGCGAGCATTTTAAAAGATGGAGATATAGCAACAATGACGCTAGAAGACCATCTGCAAGACAACAATATGATTTTGGAGTTACTAACAATAGTAGTAACATGCAAACCCAAGGACTCATATTCAAGGATCATGGGCAACTCCTCTACCTCCTATCTCTATGCTCCTATCCAAGGTTGGTGGAATAACACTAGAAGAGGCAGATCCATCATCACCTCAGAGCATCACCTTCTGCTCTCTGAAGTAATTGGTCAAGATAGCAAACCGGAAACAACAGTCGAAGTGGAGATACCTCAACAAAGCCTGCTAACACTAAATCCGGAGACACCTAACATGGGAAGGCTATAGCTATTGGAAGTGTTGAAGGACTACTCCACTGGTCTCAAAAAGAACTACTACCAACTGCGTGACCAGATAATCTCCATGATAATGCTCGACAAAGACTAACTAGCAACAAACCACAACACCGTAGAGATCCTCACTCACATCAAGGAACTCAAGGAGCACGCTGGGAAGAAGTTAATACTATCTCGTAATTTTTCTTCTAGAAGTATGCTTCCAGGAAGTAATCCCCGAAATTCATCCCATGATGGAAGGCATCATCCGCCTTTTGGATCAACTTGTCTAAGATACTACCACAACATTTAAGATCCTACCTCTACAAGCACCGAACTAAAAATCATTACCAAGATCAGAACTCACCCAAATGAAAGACACTAACAATCCGAAAGACGATAATTTTGTGGATTCAAGTTAACGGATTGGAAATCCATCCCACACTGGGTCAAATCCAATGTATTGTGGTGCTTGGCATCTCACCTTTCTCATCAAGTTTCACAAACTTTGCTCCAATCTTTCCCATGACACCTATCATGTGGCTAATACATGCATCCAATTCTCACAAAAATCATCATTTGAGAGAGGAGCATATAAAATGTGCCCTTACTGTGACGGTTCTAGTTGTTCATGGGCTACACATAGCTGCACGGAGGTGGTTCTCTCTATAGTTTTCGAGTCATTTACAAATAACCCCCAATCCATGGGATACATCTTTGAAGTTTGCACCTCTACTTCCAAGATTTGTGAATCCTTATACTAGGTAAATGTGATCCCTCAAATCTCGGTTTTGTCCAACATCATTAGTGTATGATTCTAGAATACAATTTGCTGAGTCATAAAGAGGTTATCCTCCTCCTTCATTAAACATCCTCATTTCTTTCTTCTGCTTCCAATTCGATATCACCCTCAGTGTGTTCTCTTCAGTGTGTTCTAAAATAGTCCCCAACACGTTTAGCCATTTGGATTCCCTTATGATATTTTTGGCCCTAAGGTATACTTTTTCAATAGCCCACAACTGGCCTATAGCACAGCCATCGTTTCTCAAACTAGTTTTGATTGTCCTATACTAGGTATTATATGGCCTCTAGATTTTTGATATCTTTCTAAGTATTTGGGTATTTCCCCACTCCCCTCAGACTAGTTCTATTTCCTTCAATGTTACTTCTTCTTTCTTTCCTTATCACCACATTTTCCTAGCTCAACTTGATGGATGCAGCAATTTTGAGCATTCCCTCATCTGAACCATTGTGAATTACCACTACCAAGTCTCCTCGTCTCTCCTTCTTTGCTCTTTTTCTCCTTCCCATCATATACCTATAAGGTTTAGCTAATGACTCTCCCTTGACTTCTAGGGTCTTTAGTGCTTATGCATGAGTTATTCCATTGATTGGCGTTGTCACTACCCATGCTCATACCCCTATAACTTGGAGTTTCTTAGTTGGATTGGTAGTTTTTAAAACTCTCCAATGCCTTTATAAGGACAATCCTTAGTTAGATGGTCAATTTTGCACTTTATGTACACAACTCAATCCTAGATGTGTGGTAGCTTGAGTAGTTTATGGATTTGTTGCATTGATCTTACGAGGACACTTAGCGACTCGATGAGGTCCTTGGCAGGAAGAAGGGCTCTCCTTGTTAGCGTGGAATTAATCTCCCGGCCCTTCCATTGCACTGCAACTTAAGACACTGAATCTGGTGTATTTCCTTGCATTAGAAAATAATCTAGGGTTACCTCCCAGTTTTCATCTATCTCCTTCATAGTTAGGCGAGTCTCCATGCATACTTTCCTTCCTCTTGAAGCTCTTCAATGATCATTTTATTAATTGATGTTATGCAAGGTGGTGGTATAGGTACTTTGGGTACTCCATACATTTTCCTCATCTGTTTTTACACGTTTGATAGATTTCCCCTGATATAGGCCCTTGACTAGGTGGTGTAGGTAAGAGGTAATTGTTGTGTCTAGTGACATGGATACCTACACATAATTGTATTATGGATCCCACATCACATACAATGCATAAAATACATCAATGGGTGAGGCCTCAACTGAGGACACATGTTGTTTTTCCAACATATCAAGCACCATACCAACTCTCATCGTGGATATAAATGTTAGTTTGTGGTGGTGGGTACATCCCTTACCTCTTTTAGCTTTATCTTATCTAGAACTGCAATGATTAGCTTATATAGAGTCATATCCTTTATTCATGTCTTTGAGGTTATCATGCTTGTTCGGCTCAATGCATGCAATGGAGCTAATGTAATGACAAATCTGGTGTCATCAGGTTGTGGTAGCTCAAGCATGTTATCCCATAAAGTTTATGGCTAGCTTAAAAAAATCATCAAAGCAATGTTGGCTTGGCCAACAACAAGTAGTCATGCAACTGAGTATCCCTTACTCCCCTATAGAAGCATGGTAGCAGTTTCTCATCTGACAATCTCTCCCTAGGCTTACACCTTCAGTTTAGGTTTTCAATCTCAGGAGATGTAATCTCTCATCAACTCATGCTCCTATTTCTTGATGTTATATAGTTGAGAGACATAGGGCCCACTTGACTCCACTTTGTAAAAAACTAACTGGTGTGAACACACTCTTAATTCGTGCAAAATTAATCCTCTCATCCGGCTTAAGAAATAAATACCATTGATGTGCCTTTCTTCTAGTGTAAGGGAAAACGAAAATATTTTTGTTTGGTCATTGATTGGTCCACAAGTCTCCCACATCAATTTAAATATCTCTGGGTGTTGTATGGCATCACCATCACACCTGAGTTTTGACAGTAAATCTTGCCTCATGATTCGGCTTGACCGGTGTTTCTCTTTGTGTTGCCGACACACTACCTAACTCCCTAGCAACCCCCCTTCCTATTTCTTCAACCATCCTTAATAGGTCGGTGTCTTATGAATTCCATATGTGAGGAGTTAGTCTTATTGCCTTGTAGAGTGGGTTCTTTTATGGTATCTTGTATGCCCCCCCTTTCTCGGCCTCTTATATGGCTCTAGCATGTCAATATATATGCACCCTTGGGTCAAGTGGTATTGGTACAATTACTACATTCATTTTTACACCATCATCCAAGATGGCTCCTCCAGGCATTATTCTTATAGCATTCCCCTCATGTACTCCTGGAACTATGGGGTTCTTAACACTTTTCACATCATCCAAGGCCACTCTTCCTAGTCCTTCTTCTTATAGCATGCCTATCATGTTAGAGTTTTGCTTTCAGGCTTATGGCTATATCCTACGATTCCTCGAGCTAAGCCCATGAACCCTCAAGGAGAAGAAGTTCCCTTCACCCCCACCACTTACTCTTCAAGGATTCCTCACTACTTGATGATTCAAAAGAATTCAGTCTGTGCAAAGAAAACACACTGCTTTGTGTGCTAGTCATGCAAGATGACCCAGACCGTGCTAGGTATTATGGGAGAAATCCCGCATTATGGGAATTTTGAAATTGATAGGTTCCATGTATCATGGGAATTTCCCACTTAATGTGGGAAAAGTTATTGTGGAATTTCTTAATATAGAACGGAGGAAGGTAGTGTTGATAATCACCATTCAAACCAAAAAAGTGGTACTATTAGTATTTGTGCATAAACATATTTGAAAGGAGAAACTGTTTGATAATCATGTAGGAAGGTGGTGTTGATAAACACCATCAATAAGAAAGTGGTATTTGTTTCTTTGCTAGGACCTGGCAGCACACCAAGTGAGTTGTACATTGCACAAAATTTATGAAACAATTGAACAAATAAGATAGAAACATTTTTATATCAAAAAAATGTAGGAGGCACAAAGAAAAATTTCATTCAATAAGTGAAAATAAAAAATAAAGAAGATACCAAAGTACATCTCTTTTGGATATTAGCATTGTAACCTAAAAATCCACATTGTCAATATTGAATCTACAAATGCTACTCCTCATTGAAGAACCATAAATATGAGCTTCATCCTCAGAAGCCAAGCCTAAGCATGCTTTTGCTTTACGGGCTTCCTTTTCTGGTATCTTGATTCTTTTGTATGGTGGTGGATTCCTTGGTCTCCATGACCAAAGAATTGCATCAGCATTTTCCCATACTTGTTGTTCTGCCTCATTAATTTGCCCAATATCCCTTCCAACAATCAGCATAAGCTTGAGTAGCTGTCAAACCTTTCTTGCTTGCACAAGGTCCCCAATATTGAATCAAGAGTTTCTTGTAATTTGGTGATGTAGGCTCATCATCAATATCCGATTCAGCCATAGCAAGCCAAACTGGATAGATGTTTGTGTCATCTAGGTGCAGCATGACAAAGTGTCCTTGCTGAACATGTAGCATAGGGTTAAATGCCTCCCTTGGTTTTTCCCGTGCATGCCCACAATAATGATCATTATGTTCTTCTCAATACCTAAGAATCTTTGTGCCTGCAATTGTTCAACATTCCTATCATCTAATTGATGGGACCCTTCAGATTTTGGCCAAAAATCTGTGTACTTTCTTGCCTCTGATTGTATAATTGGTTTTCCAAGCTCTTCGATTACATTACTCCAATAATCTATCACGGGCCTATAATATCTTGGCACAAATGTACCATTACTTAGATTCTGCCAAAATTTTATGTAACCCTTCAATCCTGATATTACTTCTACATGCATCTTTATATGCTCGGCCATTGGTAGTAGAGGTGGATCTCCTTTTGGTAACCTTGGTTTACCTTCACTATCTGTCTTTTCCAAAGAGACGGATACTTCCACTCCAATTACGAATAGCTACATGTGCCTTAAATTGCATTACCGGTGTGTCTCCTTCCATGAAGAACCTGAATAGAAGTGGTTTGGAGTGACCTATAAGTGCTTCTCGCCCATCACAAATGTAGCCATCACAATATGCCTTGAAGTCAGGGACCTCTGTATGCAAGAAGGAGCTGGAGAAGAAGTTGAGCTGGTTCTTAAAGTATCCATCAAATGTGGTAAAGTAAAGGTTTGCCCCACTCTTAATTTCTCTGAGAACCTGCTAAACATGGCATCTATATCCTCATGTGTATGTCCGACCATTAGAAATCCCAACTGTACAGTTTTGAAAGCACCCCGTGCAACAAGCAATGACAAATAGGCAAATAAGTACCGATTTTTATTTTCTCCAGCACAATTATCTAGTTGTAGCAACAAGTTTTCTGGCAACTTGCGAAACGAGGAAACCCAATTCATTTTGTCTCTCTGATTTATACGTGGTTCAACAATGGGATCTTTACCATCACTCATATTGTGGTTGTCTAAAGCTGTCCTTGAATTTAAAGCATGTAGAAGTGAAACATTGCTCCTTGGAAGCCCATTTGTTACTAGATCACCAAGAGGATCCTCTCTAAGTTATGTAAATAACTTGCGATTGAGCCAGTTGTTAGATTGGGATCAGATGGCCATAAACCATTCAAAATAAAGTGTCCATAATGACTTTCTACATGTCCATGAGTGATCATACCAATCAATGCAATTGGTAAATTATATCCCGAATCCACACCCTTGGGAAGGACCCGTACTCTGGGAATGGCTGTTTTCTTTTGATCAATTACCATATGGGTGATTTGATTTTTAGAAGACCACACTCCCCTTGCGGGATAGAACTAGGTCTTACCTATGAATCGTATCCTTGAATCTCTGCATGGTCAAGGTGTCGATGAGTAGGAATATTTTTCCAAGATAAGACTTAGTGGACTATCTTAAGTGTTTCCCCTAATTTTGGAAGGGGGGAACCTTACATGTTATCCACAGCCTTCCAAAGGCTAGCTATCGATTGTATCATTTTGTTTTAGATTGATATAAGCAAGACCATCCCCTTTTTTGCTCTCTCTCTCGTGTACATTTATCTTCTTGTTACATTTCTATATATTCTAGTTCTGCTACATATGTTATAGTTATTTGTTAATGTATTGTGTTCACTAATCTGTATGTTGTGTTTGTTGCATTAGATCTACAATTGTCTGGTGTTTGTTGTGTGCATAACCACTGAATCTCAATAGGTTGTAGTGGGAGAATAAGCGGTCATATTCTCTTGCGCCAACATACATAAAGCAGATGCTTATGTATCAACATGAAGCATAATTTGATTGCATGAAGAATAAGAATAAGCCTTATACATAAGCCATAAGGCTCATGTTTATGCATAAAGCATGGGCCTTAAGCTTAAGCTTTAAGCATAAAGCATAAGTTTATTTTCTTATGCTTATGTTATTGTTTTTCTTTTAATTTGTTTTTATATGTTTTAGGACCTACTTCCTGAGGCTTAAGGTAGTGCATGAGGCTCATGCATAAGCCTCATGCATTACACATGAGACTTATGCATGCATGATGCTAATTCTTATGCATAATGCTAGTTCTTTGCAGCTTGATGCATTAACCATATTCTTATGCGCATAAGCCATACATCTCATGCTTATGCATACGCCTTAGCATTGATCTCATGCTTACCTCGAGGTCTCAGCTTTTTGCATTAATCCCATGTTTTGTATTATAGGTCCCATCTTTTTTTAGTGAACCACTCAAGGTAAAGCTCTTACACACAAGATCGTTTGCTATTTATGCTTTTCTTATTTTCACCCTTGGGTGCTAGGGTTTAGGATTAGTATTCATGCTCTTTAGGATTATGGTTTATGCATAAGCCACCCATAAGTCTTATGCATGAGGCTTATGGCTTATTCATGAGGCAAAATGCATATAAGGGGCTTATGCATAAGGACCTTATACATGAGCCTAATATATAAACCCCTTATACATAAGCCTTGTGGATTATGGCTTATGCATAAGCCATAAGAGCCTTATGCATAAGATCCTTATGCATGATCCATACCCCATAAGAGCCTTATGCATAAGATCCTTATGCATGATCCATACCCCATAAGGCTCTTATGGCTTATAGCTCATGTATAAAGCTCTTATGCATAAGTCTTATGGCTTATGTATTAGGATCATATGGATGAGCTCCTGCCTTTTCTAAGCCTATCTCTTCTCATCCACTTGAGGAGGTAAAGATGTTACATACAAGCTATTTTCCTATTTATTCTTTTCTTGTTTTCACCCTTGAGAGTTCTGGGGCTTAGGATTCATATGCATGTTGTTAAGGATTATGGCTTATGGCTTATGCATAAGGATCTTATGCACAAGCCCTTTATATGCCTCATGTCTTATGCATAAGCCCCGTATATGCCCCATGCCTTATGAATAAACCATGAGGCTTATGCAGAAGTCCATTATACATGAGACTTATGGCTTATACATAATCCATAAGCCTATGTTGTTAAGGATTATGGCTTATGGCTTATGCATAAGGATCTTATGCACAAGCCCTTTATATGCCTCATGTCTTATGCATAAGCCCCGTATATGCCCCATGCCTTATGAATAAACCATGAGGCTTATGCAGAAGTCCATTATACATGAGACTTATGGCTTATACATAATCCGTAAGCCTTATGCATAAGGATCTTATGGCTTATATCTCATGTATAAGGCTTATGGCTTATGCGTAAGGCTCATATGCAGAAGGTCCTTATACATAAGGATTATGGCTTATGAATAAGGTCCTTATGTATAAGACTCTTATGCATAAGGCTCAATGTTGGGGCCTTTTGTCCACTCAATGGGACTCTTCTCTCATGCCTCAGGGAGCCTAAACTCGAATCCAAACGGAATATGCCATGGAAAACATGCAATGCATTAGTGAACCAACTCTCACTTACCTCTATCTTGTTTTCTTCAATCGGGGATTCCTCATGGTAGCTACGTCAATGGAAGCACACCGAAGTAGCTCAACAAAGCTGACACCACCATGCCTCAAGCGTAGACATTTCTCTCTCACACTCCCTCCCTCACACACACACACACACACTCACTCACACAAGCATTGAAAGCAAGAGATAGACAAGGTTTATGAGAAGAACAGAGCACTATCTTCACTTGAAAGAATACAAGAATGAGGATTTAGAGTTACAATTTGACCTTTATACTTGGCTCATAGTGATCACACTTGGCCGGCCAATGTTAAAAATGAGCTCCTAGTGCATCCAAAACTGCCTACACTAGTGCAAACACCTTGTCCTAGATTGTAACTCTAACCTTATTATCCCATGGCATGCCTTTCATATATAAGAAGTGATTGCACATGTAAAATAATCCATTACAAGAGAAATACAAATTCTCTAGTTCCTAGGCCAATGAATGTCAAAATATGTGGTGTAAATGTAACCTTATTATCAAATTATCTAGTTCCTAGGTCAATGAATGTCAAAATATGTGGTGTAACTATAACCTTATTATCCCATGGTGCACCTTTCATATACAAAAAGTGAACGCACATGTATGTATGTGTCTCTTTTAATATAGATTTCAATAAGGAAAGAGAGTGTACTTAGAGAAAAGTGAGACAATAAGGCTAGAAACATTAGGAAAGTGTTAGAATAAAATATTAGCTCCAAAAATCCTAAAAGAAATAAGAAGACAAGAATAGTTCTATTAAGAGATAAGTATCTCCAAAAATATAAATTTGAATTTAGGTGATAAGAGGTCATATTTAGAGTACTTTTACATATTTAGAGTCCATACATACTAAAAATGTGAAAAAACAACACGTTTCTAAAGATGGCGCATTTATGGCTATATACAAACGTTTTTGCCTATTCTACCTATGCTGGCTTGTAAACTAAATGCCTTGCGGTTCTTTTGACTGGCTATACAACCATATTTTAAGTTTTTATCAGAGAGTTATGGCCAAAATAATTTGCTGATTCTGTCAGGGTCTCTACACAGGGAAAATTGTAAGAAGGCAGCACAAGTAGCCTCAAGGTAACCCTAGAGCTTGAGATGTATATATCCCTTCATTCTTATCTAATATCTTAGAAAAGAAGCTTAGATTTCTATGGTCTTTCAAAGGAAGAGACCAAAACTCCATAGCTTTTCTTTTAAAGAAAGAATAGTATGTCGTAGCCCTGCAACCATATTTTGAGTTTTTATCAGAGAGTTATGGCCAAAACAATTTGCTGATTCTATCAGGGTCTCTACACAGGGAAAATTGTAAGAAGGCAGCATAAGTAGCCTCAAGGTAACCCTAGAGCTTGAGATGTATATATCCCTTCATTCTTATCTAATATCTTAGAAAAGAAGCTTAGATTGCTATGGTCTTTCAAAGGAAGAGACCAAAACTCTATAGCTTTTCTTTTAAAGAAAGAATAGTATGTCGGTTCTTTTGACTGGCTATACAACCATACTTTGAGTTTTTATCAGAGAGTTATGGCCAAAACAATTTGCTAATTCTATCAGGGTCTCTACACAGGGAAAATTGTAAGAAGGCAGCACAAGTAGCCTCAAGGTAACCCTAGAGCTTGAGATGTATATATCCCTTCATTCTTATCTAATATCTTAGAAAAGAAGCTTAGATTACTATGGTCTTTCAAAGGAAGAGACCAAAACTCCATAGCTTTTCTTTTAAAGAAAGAATAGTATGTCGTAGCCCTGCAAGAGAAGGCTATTTTGCCATAAACCTTCGAAAGAGAGAAAAGTCACAGTACGAGTAAGAGGAGATAAAGCTTGGGGATGATCGGATGATTTCAATCTCGTAAGAGAAGGTATTCGAAGACTCTATTCTCATATGTCAAGTTCTAAAGCTCTTGTTTTATCGAGCAAAGGTAACGAGATAAACGACAAATTTCTATAAGGTATATACGTATTTTGTTTTTCAATTACATATCATTCTTAGGGGTTGAGGTATGGTCCCGACTTCTCTATTAATTTATTGATAGTGATCCATTCGATTGATTTACTAGTTAAAGTTTGTATTCTTTTAAACAATAGCATATGCCTTAAATAAAGAATGTCTTATCGCAATCTCAAGTTGAAATGCAAAAATCTTTGTGCAAAGGATTGTTTTCTTAAGAAGGTAACATGGATTCTAGTCCTATGGTTTGGTTGAGTAAATGGATTGTTATCTTGGTTAAATTAAGGTACAAGAATAACTTCTCCCTGCCTTGATGCTGCCCCGTTCTTGTGCTTATGTAGCCGGACAACGGAGATGTTAGTAAGGCCCGGAGTTGGCCCATGGTATCCCTCATACCATTGGAAGAATGAGGTTCACCGATTGAGGCGAGTGATTGTGATGCTACCTAGCTCGGAGGAGGGACTAGGCTAGTGCGGTGAATTAGCCCACCCTAATGCGCAGACATCTCGGAGAGGGCGACAGGCCGACTTGAGTCCTCTTGAGTCCTCGCCAGTGGCCGACGATGAGGTGTATGGTCCCGTAGGGTTTTGCCAGCATGTAGAGGCTGGAAGGCCAAATTCTAGATCATCGACGATATAAAGGAAAAGAAATGTTGCCGCATATGGGAGAATGCCGAACAATCGCCAGATTTCCATATACTTTGCAAAGCAATTATATATGTGGAGTTTGTCTTAGGGGAGGAGGTGGATTACACTAGCCATCGGCCTGGTGGTGGTGCTGGTGGCCGAGGACATCTCCAGGACCAGGGTAGGTGGCCTCCACCACAGTCCTTCATGTAGCTCCTACAGATCCGACGTTTGTGCCTATATCGACGTACGGAGTACCACCACAAAGAGCATCTAGCACATGGTGCGCTTGTTCTCACGATCGATACACCGACAACAGATGTCAAGGTATTTACACATTTATTACTTCTTAAGTTTTTTTAGTCATTTATTTACATGTTTATATGTATTTCTCTATATTTTTACATGAACGGTATGGTTGATTGTGTCACGTAGGGTCCCACACCTACCACACTCATGAGAGACTCACTTAAAAGTTGGTAGAGGAGACGAGAGCAGAGATTGACCACCTTAGAGATGCATTACGGATGGCAGAGGCAGCCACTACAGAGGCACGACATGCGAGAGTCTGACATCCAGCAGGTAGGTTTCTCTTGTATGTGTAAAAAAGTTATAATTAAGGTCCTAAGTTATAAATTTCTTTAAGTAATACCTAATGAGAGACTAATCAATTATTTTTATGCTTTACTTTTTGCGTAAGCTTGGACTGAGGTGGAGAGTTCTAGAGCTGAGGTGCAGCAGCACATCATTATGGAGCGGATTGCACAGCACAGGGCGCAGAGCAGTTGATGTTACACATTCAAGAGTTTCGCAGATCCTCAGACCTGATAGTGCCCTACTTGCCTTTATATGCACGGCCTGTTACAAAGGTTTTTCGATGATGTCTCCCTCAAGATGCACCACTATTCCTGCGTGATGCGTGCTGCGCTCTCTCTATCGAGGACATTGACAGTACTAGTGGATATGCTCTGGGATGTGGAAATTTTTTCCATTTGTCTTGGTGCTTAAGAGGCCATGGAAAATCTGGGCCTTCCCATACTGTCGTACCCAAACATGCTTCGATGGGAACCAAACTTTACAAGCATGTGGGGGGGGACCCACCCCCATATGCTTGCAAAGTTTGGTGATGTGATCGAAGCATTTGTGGGTTAGTAATTAGCACCTAGTGCGGAGTTTTCAAGTCTCTTGGTGCTTAAGAGGTCATGAAAAATCCAGGCCTTCCCCATACCATCATACCCAAACATGCTCTAACGTGGGGACCAAACTTTGCTAGCATGTGGGAGGGACCCACCCCCACATGCTTGCAAAGTTTGGTCATGATCGGAGCATGTTTGGGTTAGTAATTAATGCCTAGTACGCTTCTCAGCATGTCCCTCCTCTTGCCAAGCACGCGTCGACCTAGCAACATACAAATTTTCAGGAATTGACAATCTTCACCCAGGCTTCGCTCGAGTAGATGTTAGGATTGGCAGGCCTCTTGATTTTACCTCAGCTGACTTGGGACTCAATGTCACCGATGATAGAGATCAGGAGCCTAAGGTGCCTCATTGAGTTTGATGCATACCAGAGAGTCCTTCACGAGAGCTAGATCATAGCATACGAGCGTAGTGGAGTGCACATGAGTTTGATGCATACCAGAGAGTCCTTCACGAGAGCTAGATCATAGCATACGAGCGTGTGGGCGGTGCTAGTCCTAGTGGCACCTCGGGGGTGATGGTGCTAGCAGTAGCAGTGCTGCTTCTCATGAGCAACATGTCCTTACAATAGCGCAGAGGAGCTTACACGCGCAGAGTGGCAGACACGTACCATTGTTGATTACAGATTTTGGGTTTACAGACAGAGACGTCTTGCGGTAGCATGACATAGAGATGGGGAGAGGGCTATAGCAGCTTATGGGACTCATGAGCTCCTGACGAGAGTACACCGGCACCAGCTCATGATCCTGCCTTTGAGGCACACCTCCCCGCATATATTTGACGACCCCCGCAATCGAAACAACCTCCTCCACGTGCACGGCAGCCTCGATGCACACGTCGACCAGGTAAGAGATGACAATTTTGATTGGGTTGCCATTGATAGTGACTAAACTCAGACTAGCTGGGTTAGCTCACTTACATTGTACTTAGATTTATGGGCACTAACTAACCTCAGACTAGCTGGGGTAGCTCATTTTTATTATGCCTTGATCTTTTGAAGTAGTGGCTAAACCGAGAGAGTAGCTAGGTTAGCTCACACTCTGATGTACTTATTTGATGTTTATACCATTATGAGTTTTTTCATTATTGAGTATCATTACATTTCAGTTAATGTTCTTGGTTTTTTTATTTTTTTTAGCACTTTGGCTATCATGTTGTTTGTTGAAACTTCACATGCTATTGTACCCAAACATGCTCCGATAGGGACCAAACTTTGCAAGCATGTGGGGGCAAGCATGTGGGGGGGACCCACCCCCACATGCTTGCAAAGTTTGGTCATGATCGGAGCATGTTTGGGTTATTAATTAGCACCCAATGCGGATTTTTCAAGTCTCTTGGTGCTTAAGAGGCCATGGAAAATCCAGGCCTTCCCCATACTGTCTTACCCAAACATGCTCCGATGGGGACCAAACTTTGCAAGCATGTGGGGGGGGCCCACCACCCCCACATGCTTGCAAAGTTTGGTCATGATCGGAGCAGTTTTGGGTTAGTAATTAGCGCCTAGTGCGGATTTTTCAAGTCTCTTGGTGCTTAAGAGGCCATGGAAAATCTGGTCCTTCCCATACTGTCCTACCCAAACATGCTTTGATGGGAACCAAACTTTACAAGCATGTGGGGGGGACCCACCCCCACATGCTTGCAAAGTTTGGTCATGATCGAAGCATTTTTGGGTTAGTAATTAGCACCTAGTGTGGATTTTTCAAGTCTCTTGGTGCTTAAGAGGCCATGGAAAATCCAGGCCTTCCCCATACCATCATACCCAAACATGCTCTAACGTGGGGACCAAACTTTGCTAGCATGTGGGAGGGACCCACCCCCACATGCTTGCAAAGTTTGGTCATGATCGGAGCATGTTTGGGTTAGTAATTAGTGCCTAGTACGGATTTTTCAAGTCTTTGGTGCTTAAGAGACCTTGGAAAATCTGGGCCTTCCCCATACCATCGTACCTAAACATACTTGGATGGGGACCAAACTTTGCAAGCATGTGGGGGGGACCCACCCCCACATTCTTACAAAGTTTGGTCATGATTGGAGCATGGTCGGGTTAGTAATTAGCACCCAGTGCGAATTTTTCAAGTCTCTTGGTGCTTAAGAGGCCATGGAAAATTTGGGCCTTCCCCATACCATCGTACCCAAACATGCTACGATGGGAACCAAACTTTGCAAGCATGTGGGGGGACCCAACCCCACATACTTGAAAAGTTTGGTCATGACCGGAGCATTTTTGGGTTAGTAATTAGTGCCTAGTGCAGATTTTACAAGTCTTGGTGCTTAAGAGGCCATGGAAAATCCGAGCCTCCCCCATACCATCATACCCAAATGTGCTCTGATGGGGACTAAACTTTGCAAGCATGTGGGGGGGATCCACCCCCATATGCTTGCAAAGTTTGGTCATGATGATCGGAGCATGTTTGGGTTAGTAATTAGCACCCAGTGCAGATTTTTCAAGTCTCTTGGTACTTAAGGGACCAGGGAGAATCTGGGCCTTCCCCATACCATCCTACCCAAACATGCTTCGATGGAAACCAAACTTTTCAAGCATGTGAAGGGGACCCACCCCCACATGCTTGCAAAGTTTGGTCATGATCGGAGCATGTTTAGGTTAGTAATTAACGCCGAGTGTGGATTTTTCAAGTCTCTTGGTGCTTAAGAGGCCATGGAAAATCCGGGCCTTCCCCATACCATCATACCCAAACATGCTCCGATGGGGACCAAAATGTGGGAACCCACCCCCACATATTTGCAAAGTTTGTTCATGAATCGGAGCATGTTCGGGTTAGTAATTAGCGCCCAGTGTGGATTTTTCAAGTCTCTTGGTACTTAAGAGGCTATGGAAAATCCAGGCCTTCCCCATACCATCATAGGTCCAAACATTCTGCGATGGGAACAAAACTTTGCAAGAATGTGGGGGGGACCCACTTACACATGCTTGCAAAGTTTGGTCATGATCGGAGCATATTCGGGTTAGTAATTAGTGCCCAGTGAAAATTTTTCAAGTCTCTTGGTGCTTAAGAGGCCATGGAAAAGCCAGGCCTTCCCCATACCATCATACCCAAACATGCTCTGATGGGAACCAAACTTTGCGAGCATGTGGGGGGACCCACCCCCACATGCTTACAAATTTTGGTCATGAGTGATCGGAGCATGTTCGGGTTAGTAATTAACGTCCAGTGCGGATTTTTCAAGTCTCTTGGTGCTTAAGAGGCCATGAAAAATACGGGCCTTCTCCATACCATCGTACCCAAACATTCTCCAGTGGGGACCAAACTTCGCAACAAACATGTGGGGGAGACCCACCCCCACATGCTTGCAAAGTTTGGTCATGATCGGAGCATGTTCGGGTTAGTAATTAGTGCCTAGTGCTTGCAAGGTTTGGTGATTTTCAACAAACAATATGGTGATGGTGATTTTCAACAAACAATATGATAGCCAAAGTGTTAAAAAATCAAAAAACCATGAACATCAACTAAAATGCAATGATCCTCAATAATGAGAAAACTCATAATGATATAAACATTAACTAAGTACATTAAAATGTGGGCTAACACAGCCACTCTATGTTTAGCCACTAACTCAAAAGATCAAGGCATAATGAAAATGAGCTCCCCTAGCTATTCTGAGGTTAGTCACTCCCAAAAAATCTAAGTACAATGTAAGTGAGCTAATCCAACTAGTCTGAGTTTAGTCACTATCAAGAGAGAGATCTAGTTAGCAGCACCCTCTCTAGCTCTCAACTGCTCTAGAATGCTCTCATGGTCATCCACTCGAAGAGCCAAAAACAAGGGTGAGAACTGTGTACCATCCAACATACTATAAATCCACAGTGTGCGTGATCAAGAGTGAGCCTGCAAGAGTGAGCCTGGTAGCAACCACTAGATGAGACAACTGAAATGCCTCTAACTCCCACTTCCACTGCTGGAACTCAAGACTTCCCCGATGAAGTCGAATCTACTAATAGAACCGGCTTTGCCACAATCATGCTATGGGCGTCAAAAGAAAACCCATGATCATCCACTATATCCTGGTCAAGGATGCAGTTTGGCCTAGTGCAACTCATCATATATAGTAGTCTACTCCCTCGCTATTTTCCTCACCCCCGCGGCAATAACAATAAATACATCATCCTCCTGTTAGGTTTGATAAAAAACAGGTAGAGGGAGAGGAGACACACACATAAGAGCAAACCCTAATGTATTAAGCAAACCCTAACCATAGAGGGAAGCCATCTCCCTTCTCACACAATGCATAAAGCCATATTTCATAATCTACAACACACTACATGTGTTGTGTCCACACACTGCTAACCCTAGTTAATGTCCACACACTATGACCAGCTGGACGTAGTCATTTATGTCTCACACATGTTACTACCTAACATGCTAACACATAGTGCAACTGGCATAAGCTGACATCGAGCTTGAATCTCAACAGCCCCTCTCAAGCTCATGATGTATTGCCATAGATGAAGATGTAGATGAGCTTGGGCTATCAAAGTTCTCAACACTCCCCCTCAAGCTCATCCCATGTACTCCCAACATAGTACGGAAGTACTCAAACTTCTCCCTGCTAAGTGGCTTTGTAAAGATGTTGGCCACCTGCTCTTCAGTCTTCACATACTTTCTCTCTGACAAAATGATAACGGACCTCTATATGTTTGGTTCGTGCATGAAAAAACTGGATTCTTGGCCAACTGTATGCTGCTCATGTTGTCACAATGAATGACAACCTTGCCATCAATAGGCTCACCCAAATCAGCCAAGAGACTCTTTAACCATACTCCTTGACATGTAGCAATGGTGGCTGCACCCCTGTATTCAGCCTCTGTACTAGTAGATAAAGCAAGAGTAGGTTACTTCTTACTGCTCCAACTCACCGCTATTCGGCACGAGCCATGGGTAGCTAGGGAGATTCCTGTAGGAGGTGGTAAAAGGGTGCTATACGGGGCACCGACACATCCAAGCCTTTACCATGCTCATAAAGAAGACCATAGTGTGCAATGGTCTTTACATAGCGCATAATGCATCTCACTACATCCAAATGAGGTTTTTTGGGGCTTTGCATAAATTGGCTTACTAGCCCCACAGCATAACTGAGATCCGGTCGTGTGATAGTCATGTAAATAAGACTGCTAAACCTCAAAGAGAAGGACCCATCTTTCTATACATAGACAGATCATCCAACTCTTCACCAAAATCAGCCCGTAGCTTCACATTCTGCTCCAAAGGTGTACTCATTGGCTTACACCCTATCATCCCATATTTTGCCAACATATCCAATGCATATTGGCGTTGCACTAACCATGTCCCTGCATGGTCTTTGATCACTTCAATCCCAAGAAAATATCTCAATTCACCCAAGTCTTTCATATCAAACTGCCCACTCAATGCCTTCTTAACATGCATAACATCTATAGCATGATCTCCTATGACAATCAAGTCATCCACATAGATGACAAGTAAGACAATCCCATGATCTGTTTTCTTCACATAGAGTGAAGAATCTATTAAAATTTCCTGGAATCCAAGGGAGATAAATATATTGGCTTATCTTATCACTCCAATCATGAGGTGCTTGCTTCAAACCATATAATGCTTATCTTATCACTCCAATCATGAGGTGCTTGCTTCAAACCATATAATGCTTTCCTTAATCTACATACATGAGTGGGGTACCTCGGGTGTACATATCCTTCTGTGCCATATAAACTTCCTCTTGTGAATCACCATTTAGAAATGCATTTTTCACATCCATTTGATGCATTTTCCCAACCATTTGCTGTAGCCATAGCAATGACTACTCTCACTGTTCCCATCTTTGCAACTGGACTAAATGTTTCATCATAGTCTAAGCCTTGGGTTTGTGCATAACCCTTAGCTACCAACTATGCTTTATGGCACTCAATGGAACCATCTGATTTGCATTTCACCTTATAAACCCATTTGCAACAACCAATGACATTTTTGCCTTGGTAAGGCAACCAAATCCCAAGTTTCATTATGAACTAATGTGTCCATCTCAACATCCATTGCCTTCTCCCATACATGCTTCCCAATAGCTTCTGTATAGCATGTAGGTTCCACATGCTTCACCAAAGAGTTCATATATGTGTAATGCATAGCAAAGTCATAGTATGACAACCTGTCAACTGGATACCTAACCCTTTGGGACCTCCGCAATGCATGCAGATCACTCTAAACACCTATCACTCTAGCATGTGGAGGCACATATCTATCCTCCCTTCACCTGGTGTGCGTAAAACTGGTATGCCAATTCCTCATCCAAACTTTATGAACTTGACGACTCATAACCTGTACAGTGCTTACACTCTCATGTCTCTCTCAAGCATCCTGACCATGGATGTATAGTGCTACTCTTAGACTCTACTCTCAGACTCTGCTGGCCCAGACATAGAAATAGAACTTTCTTGTGGCAAATTCACATGCATGAAAAGATACAGGGGGGAAGAGAGCTTGAGCTCTTGCAAGCACACACACACACACTCACAAAACCCTAATAGAGAACACACAAGGTGAGAGGCTGAAACTCTTCTTCTTCTTCACTCAACACTCAACACACCATATATAAAGATAAGAGTACACATAATATGAAAGGTACTCAACCAATACATACAAGGGTTCTTTATAGTGTGAACCCAACTAAATGAGCTGGCGCTAAATCTCTATAATGGCTGTCACACAGCCTGTCATCCCACTGGCCGCATATCACCCATGATCTCACCAACCATGCCAGTGGTGTAAGTGTGGGGCCTATCTCCCAGGTGGGTCATCAGTGTCCACCGCCTCACTAGATGAGCTCGATATCTCAACACTTCCCCTCGAGCTCAACTCCATCTCATGTACACCAAGTGAAGCCCTGAATCTGCGGAGCTTCTCTGTACCCAATGCTTTGGTGAAGATGTCAGCTACCTGATCCTCTGTGCTGACTTAAACAAGGTCAAGTTCTCCTGCCAAGACCCTCTCTCTGCTGATGAAATGGTAGTGGACCTCTATATGCTTCATATCAGCATGGAAGAGTGGGTTCCTGGCCAACTGTATATTGCTAATGTTGTCACAGTAAATGACAACTTGTCTATCCATGATAGACCCAAATCTGCAAGTAGCTTTCTCAATCAAGCTACCTCACATGCTACCATAGCAGCTCCTCTGTACTTGGCCTCTGTACTGGATAGAGCAACCGTAGGCTACTTCTTGCTGCTCCAAGTCATAGCAGCACTCCCCAAAGAAAACATGAACCCACTAGTAGATCTCCTATCTGAGATACTACCAGCCCAATCAGCATCTGTGTACCCATGTACACATATCTCTGTCCCACTCTCATAGAATAGTCCACAATGCAAAGTAGACCTCACATACCTCAATGCATCCAAATGCAGTTTCTGTGGAACCTGCATAAACTGACTCACCAACCCAACAGCATAGCTCAAATCTGGTTTGGTGATCGGGTCGTCATGTATATCAAGCTTCCTACTATGCGCCTATACATAGTAGGATCCTCCAAAATCTCTCCTGAATCTGCACTCAACTTGCCATTCTGATCCAATGGCACTGAGATAGGCTTACAGCCTGTCATACCATACTTGGACAACATGTCCAAGCCAAATTGTCTCTGCAGTAATCCAATACCATGTTATGACCTAATCACCTCAATGCCCAAGAAATATCTGAGCTCCCCCAGATCCTTCATCTCAAACTTCTGTCTAAGCAAGATCTTTACATCAAAGATCTCTGCATCATGGTCCCCCGTAATGATCAAGTCATCTACATAGATGACAACAAGCACAACTCCTCTATCACCATGTCTCACATACAACGAGAAATCTGCATTGGCTACATGAAAGCCAATAGTGACAAGATATTTAGAAATCTTGTCAGACCATGCTCTTGGTGCTTGTTTTAAGCCATACAAGGCTTTCTTCAACCTGTAAACATGCTCCGGGTGACCCACATCCTCATAACCAGGTGGCTGCAACATATACACCTCTTCTTGCAAATCCCCATGCAAGAATGCATTTTTTACATCCATCTGATGTAAAGACCATTGCTTTGACACAGCCACTGCTATCACAACTCTCACTGTTGCCATCTTGGCAACTGGGCTGAAAGTTTTCTCATAATCAATGCCATATGTCTGCGCATATCCTCTGGCTACCAATCTAGCCTTGTATCTGTTTATGCTTCCATCACTGTTATGTTTTACTTTGTACACCCACTTGCATCCAATGGCTTTCTTGCCTTCAGGCAATTGCACTAAATCCCAAGTCTCATTTCCATATAGTGCATTCATCTCCTCATCCATAGCTTTCTCCCAACACACATTTCCAATAGCCTCATCAATGCATGTGGGCTCAACAACCTGCACAACTTTTGCCATATATGCATACTGATGTGTCACATAACCATCATAAGTAAATTTTGCACAAGATTTTTTACTCTCCTAGATCTTCGCAGCTTTTCATTCATGGCTTCCATAGCCTTCTTTACACCAGGTGTTCTCATAGTAGCTAGGATCCCAAGCTCCTCATCAAGGCTCATCTCTGAGCCACTAGACTCTCCATCAACATGAGAATGCCCTACAAAAATGTCAAGCATACCAAGGGGCTCAACCACTTTCTCTTTTCCTTTATGTGATGTACTAATCACATTTGCAGGGCTGGTATTATGACGTAGCCTGCCACTCCATGGTCTATCAAACAGACCCACTAGATGAGGACTCTCCTGGTCCACTCAAAGACTGTGATTGCTGACCTGCATTCTGTGCAACCACACTTCCACTCACATCAGCCCCAATAGCTTCTTTTTCAGCAGCATACCAACTGCTCATCTCATCAAAGACAACATCCCTGCTTACCTTAACTCACGTGTAGTAGGGTTATAACACCTGTATCCCTTTTGCTCAAGGGAATATCCAATAAACACACATTTTTCAGCTTTTAGATCCAGCTTAGATCTCAGCTCATCTGGCACATGCACATATGCAATGCATCCAAAAACTTTCAAATGAGACAAATCAGGTTTTCTGCCAGTAAACCTCTCCTCTAGAGTTATATCATGTATGGCTGCAGTTGGTGTCCTATTCATGATGTAAACTGCTGTAGAAACAGCCTCAGCCCAATAGCTATGCGGCATATTTTTCTCTTCCATCAATGCTCACGCAATCTCAGCAATAAGCCTATTTTTCCGCTCAACAACTCCATTTTGCTGTAGAGTGTATCTACATGTGAACTGTCTCCGAATACCATTCTTTTTCAAAAATTTAAAGAACTCATTGGAGAAGTACTCTCCCCCTCCATTTGACCTTAGGCACTTTATATATTTTCCTGTTTGCTACCATAACTTTGAAATTCTGAAAGTGAGTGAACACCTCACTCTTCTCCTTCATAAAGTATACCCACACTTTCCTTGTGTGGTTATCAATAAACGTCACATAATACCTGCAGCAGCGATATGGTCTTCGTAGGACCCCATACATCTGAATGCACAACATCTAGTGCATTTCTGCTCACATATCTGTTACGTGGAAACACATGCTTTGTTTGCTTCCCAAATTGGCATGCTTCACATATTTTTTGCATACCTTCCACTTTAAATTTTGATAGCCCTGTCACAATTCCTTTAGTCTGCATAGACTTCAATCTCTGCACATTCACATGTCTAATCCTTTTATGCCAAATGTCTGTGTCTGCAACAATTCCTGAACCATTTGCAAACATTGCAACACTCACTTCAGGCATGTTTACATTCAACGTAAACATTCTGCCCACTCTGTTGCCTTTTGCAACCAACCTGCACTTGCCTTTAAAGTCTTCAACATAACAACCATCAGGGTTAAACCGAACTTGTAAACCCTGCTCAATCATCTGGCCAACTGAAACCAGATTCTTTTGTTATGTTGGGTACATGAAGTACATCCGCAAGGTACTTCACTTTGCCATCCTGCATAGACAATGGCACATCTCCCAACATGGGCAATTGGATGAGCTGTGTCATCCCTTGTCTCCACAAAACCTGGTCTTTCCGAGTTTTTCATCTCCTTGAACCACTCCCCATGACTTGTCATGTGGTTTGAAGCACCTGAATCAACATACCACACATCATCCTTTTGTGCTGCTTCAACATTTTCAGACATGACATTCATGACATGCTGCATAACAAACAAACTTTCATTATCCTCATTGTTTCTGCTCGAGGATGCATAGTTGTTTTGCTGCAATTTTCCATTTTGCATGTTGGCCTGCTTCTTTGTCTGGCCTTCCTACTCTCTAGTCCAACGCACTAAATACCCACTAAAATAGTGAATGCGTCCTAAATAACAACCACACACAGCCTAAATCCTAGTAACACACACTGAAAAGACATCTTTTTGTATGAAATAATTTACAATGTTTTATTTAACACACCCACACAGACACACAAATGGAAAAGAACAAACTACTACGACCCAACAGATCTTCAAGACACAACTTCACTATTCTAAACTGAATGAAGAAATTTAATGTCAAAATAGTTTTGTGTAAATTGTTTCCAATAGTTTAATGAAAAAGAACCGATATTTCCAACACTTCCACGTTTCAGTCAATTATTCTCGTGAACTCTCTTCTTCTTCTTCTTCTTTCTTCCTCTTCCTCTTTCTTTCTCCTCCTCCTTCTTTCTCTTCCTCTTTCTTTCTCTTTCTTTTCTCCTCCTCCTTCTTTCTCTTCCTCTTTCTTTCTCTTTCTTTCTCTTTCTTTTCTCCTCCTCCTTCTTTCTCTTCCTCCTCCTCCTGAAACACAAACACAAGCATAAGGCATACAATCTAATACATTCTCTCACACTCTCATGCTTTTACTTTTAATTATGCACCATGTCAAATGATCAAATCTCTTTCTCTCTCTTTCCTATTTTGCATATACACATATATAGCACAGTCATATTGCCCTCTCTCTTCTTTCCTTCTTCTTTCTTCCTCTTCCTTCTCTATTTTTCATTGTCTGTGTCCTCTCCAAATATCTGCAAAGTCTTTGTTCTTTCATCTCTACTTGGATTACCCTATTTATACCCACCCTTTTGGCTTGCTTTCACTATGGTCCCTCTATGGACCTCTTCTTATGCATCTCACCTTGGATACTTTCATGGCGAGCCTTGGCTTTCATGTGCATGCAATAAGGCTATGCCTCTCTCCTAATCTATGGCAACATCTTCAATGTTTTGCTACCTATGCTCTCCTGGTTGTACGAGGTAGCCCGTAAGACCCTTCCCCTACATCATGTGCTCACTACGAATCTTATAATCCCAAATGCTAAGGCGGCAACGCATAGGTGCTCTCTCTCTCCCTCTCTCCTACAGCTACAGTCTGTACTCCTCAACTCTTTTTTTTTAATACACCTATACACTTATTGTCTGTATGTCTGTCTCTCTAAATTTTGTGTTAACCTCTACAAGACTCCTAATTCTTTTAACTTCTCCTCCCACACTTACCTTAAAACAGGGGCCTTTTATGATCCTTAGAAAAGGTCAAGCGATTCTCCTTGTGATGAGCGGCTGCAAAGGAATGCATGCAACAAAGGAACCACACTATAGAGGATCAGTTGCTTGCAAAGGAACACTGCTGTTGCTGGTGCTGGTGGTGGTGGCTGATGCCCGTGATGTGAGTGGCTGGGCAGGTAGGCGGCGATATGTTCGTGTACCACTCCATCGCTATTGCCGGATTGTTGAGCTCCGCCAGCTCCTCATTGGCTATGCCCACAATGAAGGGGATGCCAGTGTTGCCAAACGTTCTCAGCACCAGTGGGTCTGCATCGTAGAGTTTCTATTTTGTGATGGAAATTGACTAGATGAGCGTCACCACAATCGCCGGCGGTGGCAAATTATTGGCTATCTTGCCGTAGTTTATGCCGAAGCTCGGCACGTCGGCTGCGCCGCTTGTCGGTTGAAATGCCCACACTGTTGCAATAATCAGCACGAATGCTAGCAACACTGCCTTCTCTAGGAACTGGTCGTGCTTCAACATCCTCATTGTCGCCGTTGTTGCTAAAAAATGCCTATTATTGTGTTGCACGCAAGCTTCACACACAAAGGGGTAGAGAGACGTTGAGGAGGAATGGCTTCTTTACACAGTTTCACTCACAGATCTCTATGTGACACACACATTAATCAACAAATAACAACAAAACAGGCTTACCTCCTCCTCCTCCTCCTCCTCGTGTTCTTCACGCCAGCCAGAAAGAAGAAAAACGTTTTCTTTTCTCTCTTCTATTCTCTCAAGAGGGTGCCAACGGGTGCTAAAACTACCCACCCCTTCATTTTTTATTTTGGAATTTTTTCATTTATACCCACATTAAGGTCTACAAATTTGCGTTCCCACCTAACCATACTAACCCTCCTTCTCTTCCCATCAATCTCTCTCTTCTCTCTACCCACTTACATCCAACCTCCTCTGTCTACAAAATAATATTAATCGTCACCATTCCCATGCAATGTGCTTACACCAATGGACAACATCGAGACAATCATGATGCATGCAAATACCATGACATTCCACACACATATGCTTTCAAATACCATGAAAATGCACCTAAAATAACCACAATTGACCCTATTTAAACCCTAAAAATTACTAAAAATGGCTTCGATCCAGGGGTCATCATTCTTATAACATTCTGCTTGCACATGTCCAGACTTACCACAATAAAAGCATCCACGTGCATCGTTATACTGCCTTTGCCAATTTTCACGGCCTCTTTGACTCCCCTTGCCTCTGAATTGGCCTCTTCTACTTGCGTGTTGTTGTTGTTGTGAATTTTGAGACTGTTGTTGTTGCTGCTTTCCTGGCCATAATTCTGATTACCTGTTCGGCCACCTCCTTCACTGCGTCCACGGCCTCCTCTACCTCGTCCTCTTCCTGAACTTGTGTAGAAGGCATGTTGCTCTGAACTGTTTTTGCTTTGTGAAGACTGTTGGTCTTCACCCAAGCTTTTCTCTTCTATAATCAGCATAGACACCAAATCTGTAAAATTGGGAATGTTTTCCCGAGTCTGAATAGACGTCTTGAACGCCTTGTATTGTGGCCCAAACTCATCAAAATCTGGTAAACTTGTACTTTGAACAGAGATAGATGTATCAAAAGATTTGTACTCCTTGCTAAAACCACGCAAGGTAATGTCTATCAAATCATCATCAGGCATGGGGGCATTAATAGTTACCAATGCATCTGCATACTTCTTTATCTCTTGAACATAATCATGAATACTCCTTCCTTTCTGCTTCACATTGTGAGATCCCTGTCCCCACCATGCGACGGATTCGGGGTACTAGCAGCGGAAGTAGCACTTCATGCGCGGGGCAGGGACCCACACTCGCGGGGCCTCGTCCCACGGATATCCGGACAAGAGACTAATCCATCGGTTTTTCAAAAACCGAACCCGGAAAAACTTTCCTTACCCGAAAAAACTTCCCTTACCCGGAAAGCACGGGCGATTCCACTAGGATAACTTTTTACTCTAACGTAGTCAAGATCATTACTGATCACGCTGATCCGACTGCACCTATAAAGATACACGGTCGGATCAAGGAAGAAACTTGCACTTGGATCATTGGGATCAACGCTTTTTTCCACATCAAGAGGCACAGCCCTTGATTCCTATCCATAGAACAATTACTATCTAGGATTTACTTTATCTATCGTAATAACAGAAATTGAGTCTCGATTTACGGATCCATCAGTCCAGCCTAACCCCATCCAGTCCCATGGATTAGCCAACCGCCCAACCACTATAGTGATGGGATCCAATTTAGAATTTGATTTTTGTCTCGGGTACCAGGGAAAAGAGTTCCCAGGCCCCCTAGCCGGATGTTCATGCAAAAATAAAACTAGTCACACCACTTACACACCCAATATGAAATTGCCTTTTTCACAAACTCAACCAGTTTTAAAACAATCCTTTAATGAACCATAGTATCACTGATCACAATCTTCCAATTCATCCGGTTGATTCTTAACTTCCCATCATTCCTTCGTCAGAGTATCTATGGCATCATTGGCAACCAGAACGCTCACCACCTGTCCACTCAGGGGCCTTTTCAATAGTTCCTAGCCCATAATACTCGGCAATATAATCACTTATCAAGATGGACTCTCCGTTGAAGATCAGCAAGATCAACCAACAGATCCATATAAAGAACCATGGACTCATCCATTAAAGACCAGCAAGGTCAATCAATCAGATCCATGCCCGGTTTCAGAAAACAACTCTTACTCCTTGTTCCAATATCTTCCTCGACGCACGTGTGGGTATCCTAGGCGACCCAGAGCCCAAGCACCGTATGGTCAGCACCCTCTAGGATCCTTTGCAAGTGACCTAGCACTTCACTCATAGGCCGCTTCCTTGGTCCCTCATCCACCGTACCGGAAGCTCACCATTTAAATCGAACCGAGGCTGGTCAAGACCTCGGTCGACCTTGCTACGTGAGACGTCCTTCATTGACTCTCCGTCTCACAGCAACTTTAATAGTTAGGGCTTCATGACCTTAATCCACAAGACGGTCAGCATTCTTGACATAAAACAGTCATTTACAAACAGTCACAAAATACAGTTTCTTAATAGAACTTTCGTCTTTCCACATTATCCCTCCTTAGTCCACATTACTTATTCCACATTCCATTCAATGTGTACTCATTCTCATCCATTTCCTCATATCGACAACACATTAATTCACATACACATTCACATTCACATCCATACATCCACATCTACATGCATACATCCATTTTTACATCCTCATTTATACATCCACATCCCATATCCTCATTCATACATCCACATCCATACATCCACATCCACATCCACATTCACATCCATACATCCACATCTACATGCTTACCTCCATTTTCACATCCTCATTTATACATCCACGTCCCATATCCACATTCATACATACACATCCATATCCACATCCATACATCCCACATCCACATGCATACATCCCCTATCACGTTCTCATTCATACATCCACATCCACATACATACATACATCCACATCCACATTTCCATTCACATCTATACATCCACATCTAAATCCATACATCCACATCCACATTCCACATCCACATACATACATACATCCACATCCACATTCCACATTCACATCTATACATCCACATCTACATCCACATTCCCATTCACATCTATACATCCACATCTACATCCACATACATACATACATCCATATCCACATTCCACATCCACATCTATACATCCACATCTACATCCACATCCACATTCCCATTCACATCTATACATCCACATCTACATCCACATTCACATCTATGCATATACATCTTCATGCATACATCCATTTTCACATTCATACATCCACACTCCCATCTCCACATCCACACATCCACATACATACATCCATTTCCACATTCCCATTCATATAACCCCATATGCCTTCACATCTAATCTTTTACATCACATCCATTCTCGGCCTATCACAACCCATATACATCTTATCCTATCACATACACTTCTTACCTCATTCCATACACATCTTATCACATCTTAATTCATCTTATCACCTCCTAACTTATTTCATAAGCATCTTATCACCTCTTATCACATCTTATACACCTCTTATCACATCCTATCACATCTCATATCTATTTATAGAATACAAGAGAATTCTTATATTTGATATAAGATTTCTTTACACATTTATTTTGTGCATAAATTCTATTTAAGGAGATTAATACTTTCGAAGTAAAAATCAATCTTTTATGCATCTTCCTATGCATAAATTCATTTTAAAAGAAAATGACATTTTTGAATTAAAATTCAATCTTTTATGCATCTTCCTATGCATAAATTCAATTTAGATGAGAATGACACTTTTGAATTAAAAATCAATCTTTTATGCATCTTCTTATGCATAAATTCAATTTGGTAGGAATTACACTTTTAGAATAAAAGAATTTCTCTTATGCATCTAAGTTATGCATAAAATCCATTTAATATGATGAAAATCACACTTTTAGTATAAAAAGAATATCTTTTATGCATACCTCTATGCATGAAATCCAAATATGATAAAAGTAACACTTTTATAATAAAATAGTCAACTTTTATGCATACTTCTATGCATGAAATTCAATTGTGATAAACGTAACACTTTTATAATAAAATAATCAACTTTTATGCATACCTCTATGCATGAAATTCAAATATGATAAAAGTAATACTTTTATAATAAAATAATCAACTTTTATGCATACCTCTATGCATGAAATTCAATTATGATAAAAGTAACACTTTTACATTAAAATAATAATCTTTTATGCATACCTCTATGCATGAAATCTAATTAAGCATAATATAAAAATCAATTTCTCTACTATGATTACAATGAATATCTTTCAATTAATCTAGGATGATAATTCCTAGAATATGGTAGGAAGTCCTCTTTTCATGCTTTGAATGAAATTATTTTATACGTAATTTTTATAAAAATTTTGCCAAAGCTCTGCTGCTATGACTAATAAATCTCAAATTTTTTAAGAGATAAAGCTTATCATTAAGGAAATAAATAGAATGATCCCTAATTGGATCATTAATCCATAATGGATTGAATCATCAATATTCATGACTCTACATAAACTAAAAGCATAGAAAAAAACCATTAATTTGGCCTCAAGCAAAGATTAATCTTGTATTAAGGAAAAGCTTTATGAAAAGCTTCATTTGGATTGAGAATGGGTCATGAGTATGACCATTTCTTGAGTGAGAGAGAGAAATTATATAAAAACCATTAGAATTAAGCATAAATGGAAATTTATGTAATTCTTAACTATCATTAATCAATTCATCAAATTATGTAACTCTTCACTACCATTCATCAATTAACTTCAATAGCATTCAAAATCCATTCCAATTAAGCTTCTCAAGCTTGAGAGGAGTTAAGAAGAGAGAAACATTGAGAAATTATAGAAAAGATCAAAATTCACCATTTACCTTACAAATTACTTGATTCTTTGTTCACGGTAGAGGCCCCCAACCGATCAATTGGTTAAGTATGTTGATGGAGCCACCAATGGGGATTGGAGAAAGAGGGAAGCTCCAATTTCTTCAATTTGGAGAGAATTTTAAAGAATAGTAGAAATTAGCATTATTTCAGCATAACTCTAGTATAGTAAAATTCTTCTATTTTTTTCAAAGGACTCATGTTCTATTTATAGGAGAGGGAAGCTCTAACCAAAGCTAACTGAATTCTAGAATTTTTCAAATTCAGTTTGGTTGAATTTGGACTAGATTTGGACCTAGTTTGGTTACTTTTTGATTCAGTTTGGTTCCATTTTGATTTGGTTTGGTTCAAGAGAGAGGAGAGATATATGTGTCAAAATGAAATCATTATACCCAAAATATCTCATATTTTTAATATTACTCATAGTTTTTTACTAATAAACCTTGTACATTTTCAACTCTTCATCTTGTGTGAGCATTTAATCATTTTTGGATACCCAAAATATCTCATATTTTTAATACTGCTCATAGTTTTTTACTAATAAACCTTGTACATTTTCAACTCTTCATCTTGTGTGAGCATTTACTCATTTTTGGATACCCAAAATATCTCATATTTTTGATATTGCTCATAGTTTTTTACTAATAAACCTTGTACATTTTCAACTCTTCATCTTGTGTGAGCATTTACTCATTTTTGGATACCCAAAATATCTCATATTTTTGATATTGCTCATAGTTTCTTACTAATAAACCTTGTACATAGTCAACTCTTCATCTTATGTGAGCATTTACTTATTTTTGGGTATCTTCTTTTACAAGTTGGATTTATCTCCTCCCTATACATGGATTGATACTATTGTCCCATAGGAACCTTAATTGGACCATAATCCAAAATTTTTTAAAAATCTAGACCCTTAGGCTAAGGTCCCTTATACCCATTTCCAATAAATTTCAATTGCACATTGGAAAGTTCTTTTTGAATTTCTGTTTCAGGGGAATTCATTTTAATAATATGAGAAATTTTTCTATCTAAAAATATTGAAAATCTGAATATTCTCTCTCTAGAATATTTTCTCTCTCTATGTCAAAATAGGCAGAGACAAGATCTTTTATATTTCTGAAGAGGGGATTGATTACAGGGGAAGATGCTGGACATCTTGAGAGGCTGGGGAGGAATCTTACATTCTCTCCCACTTGAAATATGCGAGATGCCCTCATCTCGCAAATCGGGGGTAATTTCACCAAATGCACGAATATGAGACTGAGAGAAAATTTTTAATTAAGATTAACCACCAAGAAAAGTCTCAAAGAGAGCAAGACTCAAGACAAGAACAAAGATTTCAACTTTATTCATTCTTGGAACATATACAGTAAAGATAGAAGAACTTTTTACACTTCCATAAGCCCGTCCATCATATGGTCACAAAAGCAGCACTCACAAGCTGCACACATATAAGATAATTCATCTATGGGAATAATTCGGTTGGTTATTGCCGCACCTACCTCAGTGGTATGAGGTGATCTAACAAAAGGACCTCTGAGAGGCAAGCCAAAAACAGGGTAAAGGCATATCTTCTGATGAGGAAGAAAACACGCTAGTAAGAAGACCCGCTCAGAAAACCCAATATGCCTTGATCTCATCACGCAATAGTATCGGGGACCCAAACCCAAAACTTCAATAACCATAGCCAAGCGGACATTGTTGCGAAAGTGCTGCTGACCCCCCCACGGTGTTACCCTAGTTATGTCTTGATAGGTCCGCCATTTGGTCTGAGCTACAGAAGTTCCCAAGTGAGGGAAAAGTGAGCGCTCATACAGTTCTATAAAATCCTTCTTCATAGACTCGCTTGTGTCCTCTTGTGTCTCGAAGGTGTGAAATCATTATGGATAAAACTAATTCCTGTTGCCAAGCCATGAAGGAGATTAAGAAAGAAAGGAGATCGATGGAAGTAAGATTACTGTGTGAGTGACAAGTAAAAGTTACGACTTATATAAAGGAAGGAGCTAGCGTAACCTAAAAGCCAACGGGGTATCTTGCCACTGAAGTTTTACCGTCTTACCATGATTTGGTTTCGGCATATATTTCTATAGAAGGATTACATGAGATACATTATGAACTTTGAGATGAGGAGATAAAAGAAGCTCGTAGGCTAAGTCACCTACTTTCTTTGAATTCAAATAAGGCCCACAATATCTGGGGGATAATTTCTTATACTTCTTAAGAGATAAAGAACTTCTTTTGGGCCATACTCGAATGAAGACCAAAACCTTGATATCCAAAACACGGATTTTTACTTCTAAACTCATTGTTCTGAATCCTTAAAACAGGTGGGACTCCGGAGAAGTATTCTAGGGAAAGGGTCTTCCTTTTTTAAACAGAATCTTTCTTTTATTTTAGAGAGGGAATAATTATAAGATCAGAAAGGGAGATTCTTACTCCTGCATACCTTGAGGGCTGTGGGGGGGAGGAATCTTACATTCTACCCCACTTAAAAAGTGCGAGATGTCCTTATCTCGCAAGTAGAGGACAACTCATTTTCTTAAGATCCAATTTATTCTGGGGTTCCTTATATTCAGGTCAGCCCAATAGAATACGGGGATAAATATCCCTTATATAGAACTCATCATTAAATAACAATTCATTCAGATCATATCATTCATATCTTTAACACGATAATGGTCCATTAGATCGAAAAATTTCCTTTTGAACATTCCTCCACGGAAATTTAAGTTAAGTTCTCAATTTGACATCCCTTAACATGATCATCCGTGTCAAGTATTAACAGTAGCAATTTGACAGCACAATCCACTAATCTCATAGTGATTTGTTGAAATCATTATCATCATTCACAGGGACTCGTCCCATTCATCCTCATTGTGGTTTTGTTCAGGTTATTATATTTCAACTAAATTTCAAAAATCATCATTTTTCAATCAAAATCCAAATCAATTCATCAGTTCTCAAACAAAATTAAAATCATATCAACCACATTTGAAATCATCATCTGGATAACAATAACGCTTATAATTTCAAGTCTTAGATTTACTCGTATATACTGCCGGTAAAGAGCTGTAGTTATACCCTCGGTATATACGGGTCGTCACATAATACTTGGAACTATAAGGTAAATACCATCATGTCTAGGCCTCAAGCAAGTCAGGGTTCCATACAATTGTGGTACTTCCATTTGAAGACCCAATTACTAATTTATGAATTTTCAGATTGAATATCAATTTGTATGAATTATAACACACAATTACAACCTTCTTGATTCTTGATAAATTTTTGATATATTTAGCTTCTCGGTTGATCCTCATTAACCGAAACCTGCTCTGATACCAACTGTGAGATCCCTGTCCCCACCATGCGACGGATTTGGGGTACTAGCAGCGGAAGTAGCACTTCATGCGCAAGGCAGGGACCCACACCCGGAGCCTCGTCCATGGATATCCGGACAAGAGACTAATCCGTCAGTTTTTCCAAAACCGAACCCAGAAAAACTTCCCTTACCCGGAAAGCACGGGTGATTCCACGAGGATAACGTAGTCAAGATCATTACTGATCACGCTGATCCGACTGCACCTATAAAGATACTCGGTCGGATCAAGGAAGAAACTTGCACTTGGATCATTGGGATCAACGCTTTTTTTCCCATCAAGAGGCACAACCGTTGATTCCTATCCATAGAACAATTACTATCCGAGATTTACTTTATCTATCGTAATAATAGAAATTGAGTCTCGATTTACGGATCCATCAGTCCAGCCCATCCAGCCCCATGGCCCTACGAATGGCAATGCTTCCATTCTCCCTTTTAATCAAGGTGATGGGAGGCATTGAGAATAGCACTGGTGCCATTCTCCCCTTCAGTGAAGGTGATTGGAGGCCATTCTTCCCATGAAGGTGATGGGAGGCCTTGAGAAATGCACCACTTCCATTCTTCCTTGAATGTAAGGGAGAACAGTTATGGTGCCATTCCCACCTTCAAGGTGATGAGATGCCTTGATGAGAATGACACCCACTGCCATTCTTCCTTGAATGTAAGGGATAATGGATTATCAACTTCTTCCTTGGTCTCCCCAGCTATACAAGACCTGTAGACAAGGTTGCACTCCATAACGTATTGGGTTACACATACAAGAATGTATTTGTACAAAATTAAAAAATGAACCAACAACATGGAAAGAAATTGTTTAAATGTGTGGCTAAGTATGGGGAGATCCCAAGTTCAAGCCTAGGGATGGGCTTGGGGCGATTTGCTCTACCCATATAGGGCGTAACATTGTACCTTAAAACCCTTTGCATCATTTTTTTTGAAAAATGCAATATTAAAAAAGGGCCACAAAATTCTATCAATTTTGAGATACCAATCTGATATTTTAGAAAGTACAAGGTGCCACCAAATTCTATTAATTTTGAGATATGAGTTAATATTTCAAAAAGTACAAGGTGCGGCTCAGGCATGAAGGGCTCTAGCCGCCGTGAAAGTGCAGGAATTGTTCTCATGAAATGCTCTAGCTGTGAAAGGCTCAGGCATGAAAGGCTCAGGCATGAAGGGCTCTGGCCATGAAAGTGCAGGAATTGTTCCGTGAAATGATCTGGCCATGAAAGGATAAGGCATGAAAGTCCAAAAACATGAAATGCTTTGGCCGTGAAAGGCTCAAGTGTGAAAGTACAGGAAACATTTTTGTGAAATGCTCTGGCCATGAAAGGCTGAGGTGTGAAAAGTTTTTTCGTGAAAGTGCAGAAATTGTTTCATGAACGGCACTGGTCATGAAAGGCTCAGGTGTGAAAGTGCTCTGGCCGCGTGAAAGTCTCAAGCGTGAAAATGCTTTGGCCATGAAAGGCTTAGGCACGAACAATTTTTTCATGAAAGTATAGGAATTGTTTCATGAATGGCACTCAGGGATTTAATATTCACGTGATCACAAGATTTTTTGTGATAATAACACATGTGAACAAGTTATTCACATGTTCTCATGTTACCGTTCACAAAATAACAGGTCACTTGCCATTTGGGAACCCCTTAAGAGCTTGGCTGAACATGGGAATAAGCTATTCACATGTTCTCATGTTACCATCTTCACATAATAGCAGGTCAGTGGCCACCTCAGTGGCCACCTAAGAATATTTTTTATGCTCGACAAAGATAATTTTTTTAGGCCCTTGTGAAAGCTTTGTGAATATAACATGTGATCACAAGATTTTTTGTGTTATTAACATATGTTATTAACATGTTCACATGTTCTCGTTTACGTCAGTGAAATCCCTGATGGCACTGGCCCTGAAAGGCTCAAGCATGAAAGTGTAGACATAATTTCCATGAGAATACAAACATTATATTCAATCATTTGATTTGGTGTATGTGGAGACACCAATCTTTTATAAATTTTTTGATTGAATTGCTCATGAAAAGCCAAATCATTTGTGTTAACACTCAATGTGTACTGTGTTTTGAAGAAGACAAAATGAGAATAAAAACAAAAACCAAAAAAAGAAAAAGAAAAGCAAAGACAAAAAACAAGTATCAAGCTCCTACCTCAAAAGAGCAGTCTCGAGAATCGATGGAGAGGGAGATGGTGAGCTCGAAAGATGCACAGGTATGCGAATGCAATGATCAATCCAATCACATGATGCGAAATGACAAAAAAGGAAAGAAAATCGATTTTATAATGCAACCATCGGACATGGCGTCTATCTTAATGAAGAACGCCATGTGGCTCTGTGTGATTGGCTGCCAAAAAATTACCATTTCACGGTGTGAACTCTTTTTCACATAGGCGTGAAACTCTATAAGGTGGTTCACGGCATGAACGGCTGTAATGTGGTTCACGATGTGAATCCTTTTTCTTTCAGTTTCACGTGGAATGCATAGGATTAAAGTTTTCTCATTTTTTCCTTTGTGCTAAAGCAGCTACACATGCACATGATGAGTGAATGATGCATTGCTTACCTTGTACCCATTTGTGCACTCATTGGATACCTTTTGTTTATCACCCCATGAGAACCAACAAGGGGTCACCTAGGCACTTTTGGGCATTTGCTGATGCAATCATTTCAGTTTCATGTGGGAGTTTTTTATTGTTCCTTCCACCCAACCGAACAATTTTGTTGCTCTGTCTGGTTGTGGAGGGCTTCCATCTGCATCTCCTTGCTGAATTTATTTGTTTTTACCCTTAAGTTCCCTATTCAGTTCTGTAGCCAAAGTGGGTACTTTCATTGCTTTGGGAATTCCCAACCCATTTGGCTGGGGTTTCTTTTTCCTCCACACAAGGGATGGTGTGGTGCTAGCTTGGATTGGGAGTAGATGTTGCACACTCTTACCACCCTCTTTTTCTTGACTTGACGTGTTTGTGGTATTGGCCACCGAGTTTGTTTTCGGTACCCATATTATTGCATTGCCTTGGTAGTATCCTTGTGCTCATAGTAAATGCTTTCGAACCTATTTCTCTCACAGGCTCCTTGAGGTCTCTTTGGATGCTTGGAGTCCTGCCAATTGGTTTGAGTCCACAACGTCTGACTTTTGAATTGTTTGTAGGCTCTTCTTGGCTTCCTTATATCATTTATGGTGTCCATCTTGTTTGGTTAGTCTGTTAGTTGATTCTTGAGCACCCACTTCTGTATACCCTTAGATGTAGGCTATTGCACTCGTTGTTTGCTCATCAGTTTTATGAAGTGCTTTCCTCTGTTTGTTGAGCTACATATAAGATTATGGACATGACCTTCGGGTGGTTGCAAGATGAGGGTACTCACTTTCGTTCACTCTCTCCAAAATTGGGACATCCATCCATCTCGGGCGGAGTACCTCGATCGTGATAGTGCCGCGAATCAAAAGACGACACGTGCCTCCCGAGCCTAAATCGACATATCTCGATCGAGATGCCAACTAATGCCACGCTAGCAGGTCCGGCTTTCCAAGCGTCACCCCTTCGTAGCCTTCACGATATTGTTTATGTAGATGAGTGGATAGCCCACCATCGCGCTGCTCCTGTGTCACATGGCCTGACATGCCGTCAGGTCTGTGATCTTGCTCCTATTAGGGATGGGGCTTTCCTAGATCTTTTCCTCGATAGTCGTGGGATGAGGCCCGGGGCGGGGAAGCCCCTCACTATTTCGCGGTGTTCGCATCCTCGTATGGCGGCACATATCTATAGTCGATATGTTGCCGCATATGGGAGGATGCCGAACAACCGCCAGATCCCCATATACTTCGCAAAGCAGTTATATGCGGAGTTTGTCTTAGGGGAGGAGGTCGATTACACCAGCCATCGTCCGGGTGGTGGTGCTGGCCGAGGCCGTCTCCAGGACCAGGGTAGGCGGCCTCCACCAGCACTTCGTGTAGCACCTGCCACCACAGATCCTTCATTTGTGCCATTGTCGACAGTAGAGGCTCTTGGCACGCAGGTCGGCATTGACGTACGGAGTACCACGGAGAGCATCCAGCACGTGGTGCGCCTATTCTCACGAGCTATACCGACGACAGATGTGGAGGTATTTACATATATATTACGTCTTAAGTTTTTTTGGTCATTTATCTTCATGTTTATATGTACTTTTCTATATTTTTACATGAGCAGCATGGTTGATTGTGTCACGCAGGTTCCCACACCTACCACTCAGAGGCTCACTCAGGAGTTGGTAGAGGCGAGAGCAGAGATAGACCGCCTCCGAGCTGCATTACAGATGGCAGAGGCAGCTACTGCAGAGGCACAGCTTCTGAGAGAGTCCGACATCCAGCAGGTAGGTTTCTCTTGCTTGTTTAAGTTACAAATTTCTTTAAGTAATACCTAATGAGAGACTAATCAAATATTTTAATGCTTTACTTTTTTGCGTAGGCTCGGACCGAGGTAGAGAGCTCCAGAGCTGAGGCACAGCATCATCAGATTATGGAGCAGATTGCCCAGCACAGGGCAGAGCAGCTGATGCTGCATGTTCGAGAGTATCGTAGATCATCGGACGTGACAGTGCCTTACCTACCGTTATATCCACGGCCTGTCACAGAGGTTTTTTGACGACCTCTCCCTCAGGATGCACCTCCCTTCCTACGTGATGCGTGCTGCTGTTTATGTATCGAGGACATTGATAGTACAGGAGGATATGCCCTAGGATGTGGACATATTTTCCACTTGTCTTGCATCACCCAGGAGCTCGTCCGGTTCTCAGCATGCCCATCCTGCCGTGCACGCGTCGACTTAGCGACGTACAGGGTATTGGGCATCGATGATCTTCACCCAGGCCTTGTACGAGTAGATGCCAGGACTGGCAGGCCTGTCGACTTTACATCAGCTATGGACTTGGGACTCGACGCCTTCGACGATAGAGCCCAGGAGCCTGAGGTGCCTCCTGAGATAGAGTGGAGCTCACATGAGTTCGACGCTTACCAGAGAGTCCTACATGAGAGCCAGGTGACAGCATTTGAGCGCGTGGGTGGTGCTGGGTGATGGTGCTAGCAGCAGTGCTGCTTCTCATGAGCAGCGTGTCCTTACAGCAGAGGAGCTTACACGAGCAGAGTGGCAGACACGCACCATTGCAGATTATAGATTTTGGGTTTACAGACAGAGGCCTCTTGCATTAGCACGACGTAGAGAGAGAGAGAGGGCCATAGCAGCTTTTGGGACTCGTGAGCTCCCGAGTATACCGGCACCAGCTCACGATCCTTCCTTTGAGGCAGACCTCCCCGCAGACATTCGACGACCCCCGCAGCCGGCACAGCCTCCTCGACGTGCACAGCAGCCTCGACGCGCACGTCGACCGGCAGTTAGAGATGACGATTTTGATTGGGTTGCTGTTGATAGTGACTAAACTCAGACTAGCTGGGTTAGCTCACTTACATTGTACTTAGATTTTTGGACAGTGACTAACCTCAGGCTAGCTGGGGTAGCTCATTTTCATTCTGATGTACTTATTTGATGTTTATATCATTATGAGTTTTCTCATTATTGAGTATCATTACATTTTAGTTGATGTTCTTGATTTTATTATATTTCTTAACACTTTGGCTATCATATTGTTTGTTGAAAATCTCCATGCCATCGTACCCAAACATGCTCCGATGGGGACCAAACTTTGCAAGCATGTGGAAGTGGGCCCCCCCCACATGCTTGCAAAGTTTGGTCACAATCAGAGCATGTTTGGATTGGCAATTGGCGCCCAGTGCGGGTTTTTCAAGTCTCTTGGTGCTTAAGAGACCATGGAAAATCCGGGCCTTCCCCATACCATCGTACCCAAACATGCTCCGATGGGGACCAAACTTTGCAAGCATGTGGGGGTGGGTCCCCCCCACATGCTTGCAAAGTTTGGTCCCCACCATCGGAGCATGTTTGGATTGGCAATTGGCGCCCAGTGCGCGGGTTTTTCAAGTCTCTTGGTGCTTAAGAGGCCATGGAAAATCCGGGCCTTCCCCATACCATCATACCCAAACATGCTCCGATGGGGACCAAACTTTGCAAGCATGTGGGGGTGGGTCCCCCCCACATGCTTGCAAAGTTTGGTCCCCATCAGAGCATGTTTGGATTGGCAATTGGCGCCCAGTGCGGGTTTTTCAAGTCTCTTGGTGCTTAAGAGGCCATGGAAAATCCGGGCCTTCCCCATACCATCGTACCCAAACATGCTCCGATGGGGACCAAACTTTGCAAGCATGTGGGGGTGGGTCCCCCCCACATGCTTGCAAAGTTTGGTCCCCATCGGAGCATGTTTGGATTGGCAATTGGCGCCCAGTGCGGGTTTTTCAAGTCTCTTGGTGCTTAAGAGGCCATGGAAAATCCGGGCTTTCCCCATACCATCGTACCCAAACATGCTCCGATGGGGACCAAACTTTGCAAGCATGTGGGGGTGGGCCCCCCCTAAGTTTGGTCCCCATCGGAGCATGTTTGGATTGGCAATTGGCGCCCAGTGCGGGTTTTTCAAGTCTCTTGGTGCTTAAGAGGCCATGGAAAATCCGGGCCTTCCCCATACCATCGTACCCAAACATGCTCCGATGGGGACCAAACTTTGCAAGCATGTGGGGGTGGGTCTCCCCCACATGCTTGCAAAGTTTGGTCCCCATCGGAGCATGTTTGGATTGGCAATTGGTGCCCAGTGCGGGTTTTTCAAGTCTCTTGGTGCTTAAGAGGCCATGGAAAATCCGGGCCTTCCCCATACCATCGTACCCAAACATGCTCGAATGGGGACCAAACTTTGCAAGCATGTGAGGGTGGGTCCCCCCCACATGCTTGCAAAGTTTGGTCCCCATCGGAGCATGTTTGGATTGGCAATTGGCGCCCAGTGCGGGTTTTTCAAGTCTCTTGGTGCTTAAGAGGCCATAGAAAATCCGGGCCTTCCCCATACCACCGTACCCAAACATGCTCGGATGGGGACCAAACTTTGCAAGCATGTGAGGGTGGGTCCCCCCCACATGCTTGCAAAGTTTGGTCCCCATCGGAGCATGTTTGGATTGGCAATTGGCGCCCAGTGCGGGTTTTTCAAGTCTCTTGGTGCTTAAGAGGCCATGGAAAATCCGGGCCTTCCCCATACCATCGTACCCAAACATGCTCCGATGGGGACCAAACTTAAGAGGCATGTGGGGGTGGGCCCCCCCCACATGCTTGCAAAGTTTGGTCCCCATCGGAGCATGTTTGGATTGGCAATTGGCGCCCAGTGCAGGTTTTTCAAGTCTCTTGGTGCTTAAGAGGCCATGGAAAATCCGGGCCTTCCCCATACCATCGTACCCAAACATGCTCCGATGGGGACCAAACTTTGCAAGCATGTGGGGGTGGGCCCCCCCCCACATGCTTGCAAAGTTTGGTCACAATCAGAGCATGCTTGGATTGGCAATTGGCGCCCAGTGCGGGTTTTTCAAGTCTCTTGGTGCTTAAGAGGCCATGGAAAATCCGGGCCTTCCCCATACCATCGTACCCAAACATGCTCCCATGGGGATCAAACTTTGCAAGCATGTGGGGGTGGGCCCCCCCCCCCACATGCTTGCAAAGTTTGGTCCCCATCGGAGCATGTTTGGATTGGCAATTGGCGCCCAGTGCGGGTTTTTCAAGTCTCTTGGTGCTTAAGAGGCCATGGAAAATCCGGGCCTTCCCCATACCATCGTACCCAAACATGCTCCGATGGGGACCAAACTTTGCAAGCATGTGGGGGTGGGCCGCCCCCACATGCTTGCAAAGTTTGGTCACAATCAGAGCATGTTTGGATTGGCAATTGGCGCCCAGTGCGGGTTTTTCAAGTCTCTTGGTGCTTAAGGGGCCATGGAAAATCCGGGCCTTCCCGATACCATCGTACCCAAACATGCTCCGATGGGGACCAAACTTTGCAAGCATGTGGGGGTGCCATCGTACCCAAACATGCTCCGATGGGGACCAAACTTTGCAAGCATGTGGGGGTGACCCACCCCCACATGCTTGCAAAGTTTGGTCCCCATCGGAGCATGTTTGGGTACGATGGTATCGGGAAGGCCCGGATTTTCCATGGCCCCTTAAGCACCAAGAGACTTGAAAAACCCGCACTGGGCGCCAATTGCCAATCCAAACATGCTCTGATGGGGACCAAACTATGCAAGATGTGGGGGGGACCCACCCCCACATGCTTGCAAAGTTTGGTCCCCATCGGAGCATGTTTGGGTACGATGGTATGGGAAAGGCCCGGATTTTCCATGGCCTCTTAAGCACCAAGAGACTTGAAAAACCCGCACTGGGCGCCAATTGCCAATCCAAACATGCTCCGATGGGGACCAAACTTTGCAAGCATGTGGGGGGGACCCACCCCCACATGCTTGCAAAGTTTGGTCCCCATCCGAGCATGTTTGGGTACGATGGTATGGGGAAGGCCCGGATTTTCCATGGCCTCTTAAGCACCAAGAGACTTGAAAAACCCACACTGGGCGCCAATTGCCAATCCAAACATGCTCCGATGGGGACCAAACTTTGCAAGCATGTGGGGGGGACCCACCCCCACATGCTTGCAAAGTTTGGTCCCCATCGGAGCATGTTTGGGTACGATGGCATGGAGATTTTCAACAAACCATATGATAGCCAAAGTGTTAAAAAATATAATAAAATCAAGAACATCAACTAAAATGTAATGATACTCAATAATGAGAAAACTCATAATGATATAAACATCAAATAAGTACATCAAAATGAAAATGAGCTACCCCAGCTAGTCTGAGGTTAGTCACTGCCCAAAAAGCTAAGTACAATGTAAGTGAGCTAACCCAGCTAGTCTGAGTTTAGTCACTATCAAGATAGAGATCTAGTCAGCAGCACCCTCTCTAGCTCTCAACTGCTCTAGAATGCTCTCATGGTCATCCACTCGAAGCCGAAAACGAGGGTGAGAACTGTGTTTTCGGCTCTGTACTCGAACAAGAGTGAGCCTGGTAGCAACCACTAGATGAGAGAACTGAAATGCCTCTAACTCCCACTTCCACTGCTGGAACTCAAGACTCCCCCGATGAAGTCGAATCTGCTGGTAGAATCGGCCTGCCAGAATCATGCTATGGGCGTCATAAGAAAACCCATGATCATCCACTGTATCCTGGTCAAGCATGCACTTTGGCCTAGTGCAACTCATCAGATAGTAGTCTACTCCCTCGCTATTTCCCTCACTGGCAATAACAGCAAATACATCACCCTCCTGTAGCAAATCTGTCAGGTCATCATAACTGACCATGAACGCAGGACCTGTGTGCTCATCAGACACCACTGGATGTGAAGGATGCTCGGGGGAGAGGAATTTCTGTATCCATGCATCTGCCCATCCTCTCGAGGCACAATGTGACCAATCGCCATCCATACATGCTCCACAGAAGCATGCAAACCGTCGTGTGTAAATCGTGGGGGCCGCCATGCACGTGCTCCTGATGGAATGTAAGCCCAAGGTGCCAGGTACTGTGTCACAATCATGGGAGGCTCTGCGGTCAATCGTGCCACCATCCACATGCCAAAAAAATCTCCTGACAATCCGAGCATCACGTCTGGGGTACGATGATGCTGCACTCCCACACAAATGTTGGGAGCACCACTCGACTACGTGGCCCGCATCTCTGAACCGCTGAGCATCCTGTCGCAGCTGATGACGCCTCAAGGCACGTTTCACACACGCGCCTGCACCATCATGCTCACCCTTCCCGTGACCAGTCTCAAAGAATGACCAAATCACTGGGATACTAGACTGCACATGCCACCTATAAATCCATAAAAGATAGTCTTAGTTATTGTTTTCTTTAAGATGTTCTAGTGAATGTAGTTTAATTGTAAATGTAAGAAAGCCATAAGTACAACCTGTAGAGCCAATAGAATTGACGTGATGACTTGAACTGTGCGCCACAACCATCCGACCAAACCCATCGCTGGACATGTCTGATCCCACAATCTCCTAAAAAATCGTCATGGAGACGAAAACAGTGTTGCACAAAATGTGCATCATGTGAACGATCATCACTGATATAGAAATGATACTCTCGAATAATGACACGGGTCTCGGGGGTACTCGCTATCCCATCTACATGAGCCTCTGCATGTCGATAGCTAATGTGGACCAAAATAGCAACCTGGTGAGGGAAGCAATACATACGTTTAGGACACAAAAAATCAATTAAGTAATGAAGCTCAAACATAAAACAAATATTACAAAATATAACCATTACCTGCTCTGAGAAGTAATACTCAGATTGTATCTCCTGAAAAGGTGTGAAAGTGTAGTTCTCTGCAAAATCAATCACAGAGACGACCACACCAATAGGAAACTCTGCTAGGCATGCTCGGAACTGACGATCCTGCCACTTGGCACAATGACTGTGCCGTATGTAGGGGTAGATCTGCTCCCTAAATGTGGCTGTGAAGTGACAACGTGGTGTATGTTTGTCCACGAGCTGCAACTTCCTGGACTGTCCACCACTCTGGAGCTGGTGTGTCACATACTCATAACGTTGCCATGCCACTATCTCTTGGTCACTTGCATCAAGATCTACCATCTGTAGATGTGCAAGTGAACCACATGATGTGCAATTGCTCTCCACACAAGGCATCCTGTGGAACTGGGCATCCTCCGTGCGTGCACACAAAAGAGAGTGGATGAAATCACGTGGACTACGAGGCAACTCTCTATGCCCACTAAGAGAACGGAACACATCATAAAAAAGATTGAACTCAACATGGTAGCGACAACAACATGTGTCACGCTGACGTGAGTACCTCACAAACCAAGGCTTACACCCCTCAAATGACCTTTGCCCAATTTTAAGCTCTGGATACGAAGCCACAAACTGAGAATACAACTCAGTTTGGTACATTTCAAGAAAGCAAGCACCGTGCTCAATGAACACTCCTCTTGTCACTCTCTTACGCAAAGCTTTCTTGAAAACTGGCGATGCACGACAATTCTCCTCCCAAAAACTTTCTATCAAGGTTCTAGTGGTTTCATCTAGTAGGCGATCATGCCTAGCTACACGACCACTACTCGCCCACATAGCACCAACCTCCTTGGCATCTAAACTTTGTCGCCTAATAGACCCAACTCTAAGTGCGTGTGGTGCTATGGAAAGGATGCGAGATGTGGCACTAACCTTACCCTTCATTTGGGAGCTACTTATGGCTGCCACAATAGCCCGTCGAGCAGCCAAAGCGTCCGCAGAGTTCCTCTTCTTGTTAACTATATAGGAATGACGAACACTTTGTAGCACCGCCATGCCAGCTCTCCTCTCTCTTCGACCTCCAATGTCGGAAAGCGCCCTGCAGTTGGCCATGTTGGGCAGATCAATCAAAGCATCAAGCACACATGCCTGTGATGAAGACGTGAGGTCTTTGAAATAGGATTGGAAGATTGCATGGGCACGACGATGTGCCCCTGACTTTGATAGTTCTTTCCTATCCACACGAAGGGCACCCAAAGGAGGGGGGGTGGGTTCTTGTAGAAGAGAGGACTCAAGAAGGGCGGGTTCATGTGGATTATCTAAACTAAGGGGTAGTGGGGGGGAAGAGGGCGAAGGGAGAGGAAGTGAAAGAGGAGGAGCAAGGCTTGGATCATCGCCAACGGAAGGTGTTGCACGTTGACGTGCTCTCCACTCTCTCTTTCTCTCACGAGCTACCCTTCTCCTCTCCTCCTCTTGAACTTGGTGGATGGGGGGGAGTCTAGTCCTATCACGTTTCCGACTCCTACGACTTTGAGAACCCATTCTCAAGGAAGCTAAGAGAGAAAATATTATAAGGGCTCAATGATGGGATAGTACTACAGATAAGTGTGGGATAGTACTAGAGATGTGTGATTATATAGGAAAAATAGGTTATCCACTTCAAATCTCACTGGATTTCCTATCTAAGATTGATTGGATAACTAAGATAAACATAAAGATATTCAAAGATAAACTATTATCCACTTAAAAATTAATATTATTTATAATATTTATTAATAAGTCTAAATATTTATCATTACCAGATATATAAATATATCTTTAAAGAAATCTTTTATTTTATAATTATATAACTGCTTTTTTTATAAAGTATTTTTTTTCATATTTTATTCAAAGGTTTATTCTACATAAAAAATTTTCAACAAATATAAAAATAAAAAATTTATTTTTTCTAAAATTAATAATATGATCTTTAATAATATTTTTATTGATCTAATCCCAAAATATAATCTTTTTAAATTAGTGATTTTAAATTCTTTTATTTAATAAGTTACATATATTTTATTATTTAAATTTCTATATTCTATTTCTCTAAATTACTAAATTAACTTTTCCAAAAATATGTTTTTGAAAAAAGAGGGGAGGTGGGAAGGAGATGCCACGTGTCACAAGCGTGCATGACACGTGGCATTCTCTTGACATGTGGCACTATTATGGTTGATGTGGCAATTCCATGATGTGGCATGCCATGTCACCATGTGCGAGGTGGCATGCAAAGGTGGCAAGATGATGTGGCATTAATGATGACTAGGATGATGAGGTGGGGAGTCAACTAGGTTGACCATGTTGACATGGAGGGTGGAGGTGGCAAGCTGAGGTGGCAAGCTGCTTATGTGGATCCTCACGATGCTCACGTGGACATAAAGTGGCATGCATGTGTGAGGCTTGGGCCTACCCAAGCCTCACACATGGAATGAAACCTAAGCTGTGAAGTTTACCAAGCCTAGATTTCCAAACCTAACTAGGATTGGTTTTAGACTTGAAAAGGGGAGAGTGGACACAATATGGGAATTTTCACTTGGGAGGATTGAAAATGGACCTTCCCATACTCAAATCAAGCCAATTTTTTTTTGATAAATTCATGGCAACAAGAGTATTGATCCCATGAGTTTTTAGATTGAAAGATTCAATATTTAATTTTCTAGAATTAAATTACTATTGATTTAATGGGCCTCTGACAATCATAATAAATTTTCCAAAGTAAATCTACAAAAATCAAACCGTTAGATTTGTAATTTTATCTTATACCCACATTATACTAATCTTTCCCAATCTAATCATCACTAGATCCATACAATTTGAGCATTTTAAATGGTAGATGTGGTGGGAGGATAAAATAGTATGTTTTTTAACATTTCTAATATCTTTTAAATAATATAGAAAATAGTAGAACACATCAAAAATTACTCGATAAATCAAGTTAAGCTCTATGTTATTTGTATTTGTGATATGCAAAGTGGGAACATCGTATGAGTAATAATGTAAAAGTTATAGGCAATTTACTCACATTCACTATACTTGTCTAAACCTAGGACAGGGCCTGTATACAAACTTGGTTCCCAAAGAAAAGGGGATTTGCAATTATTGGATATTCGATCAGATTATAGTTTTAGGTGCCCAACTTTGCATATGATGTTTCATTAGAAGACCTTGAAGTGAAACTCCTTGGCTAACTATGAGAGATTGGCTATTCTTCTTGAAAAAATGCATGTTTTTCAGCTAAAGCCAAGGGCGCCCACGACATGAAACTAGATAACCTCATCTTGCAACCACCCCTTCTCACCTGTTCTTATTAATGATGTCTGTTCTTCCCATTAAATGTTGCATTTACCTAGCACAGATCCAAGATCTTCCTAGAATCATCTCTTCTTCCATGGAACCTGCAGGCATGACAAACACCTTTCTGACCAAGGAATTATTTTGATGGAAATGTTAACATTTAAAAATCCCTTGGCTTTTGTGGTTTATCAAGTGAATGCTACAAACTTACACATCAATGTGTCCAAGGTGTGTTTTACCTAATGCTACCCAAGTCTCATATATGAGATCAACCTCATATCTATTAATGCAATGCTTGTTCCATGACCTTTAGTTGAAGTAAGTCCCACCTTGAGTCGTGCTGGCTCAATGTTTAGTTCCCCTTCGTCCAAAAGGGTTACAGAAGCCATGTTGACATGTAGAAGTCTTTTGTGCAGTAATTATTTGGCTTTGATCTCTCTAGCCTAAGCCTCTTCTTGTTCTTGCAAGAGCATCTCTTGGGTCAGTGGTCCAAAATATATTTTTTAATTAACTTCCATTGACATAACCCACCATTTAGATGTCGTCAATTGTCTCAATTCAGACATACCCCCCGAGGTGTGATTTTCAATACTCGGAATAGTCCTAGACCTTGGTATTTAAGTTTCTTTTTCCTAGTGCTACCAACACCATACATGTAGACAAGATCTCCCGTTTCAAGTTCTTTTTGCTTAAGGTTTTTGTCGAACCAGTGTTTCCTTCGTAATTTTTCAACCATGAGTCCATGTGATGCTATCAGTGGGGTCTCATCAAGATTTTCTAAGTCAAGTAGCCTTTCGGCTAATGCATTCTCCATTAGCCACCTCTTGTACAACGATCCTTAAGCTTTTGGGACTAGGTATTCCATAGGCATAACTGCTTCCACACCATAAGCAATGGAAGGGAGTGTAACTCATCGCTACCTTATATGATGTTTTGATAGACCCATAGGGAGGATGCTATTAGCTTATGTTCCTAGTCTGTTCCAAGGTTTTCATCAAGATAGTACACAATATCTTGTTTGTACTCTCTGCTTGACCATTGGCATGTGGATAATAAGGTGATGATTTTCAATGGATGGCTAAGAATCCTGCAAACAAGTAAATGATCAATCTCCTCATTGATAAAATGTGAGCTCACTAATTCTAATGGGCAGCTGAACCTTGAGATGATTTGCTCATATAAGAATTTTGCAGTTGTTCGCGCATTAGCTCTCTTTCAGGCTCTGGCTTCTACCCACATCGTGAATTAGTCCATGGCGACAATCATGTATCGGGCTTAAGATGGATGTGCCACTAGAGTAATCGGTCCCACAAAATCTATCCCCCATTTCTTAAATGGTTGTCTTACAATAATAGGGGTGAGCGGCATCTTGTCCTTTTTTTGTGGGAAAGCAAAACGTTGGCATTCTTCGCATCTTCTTTTGACAAATTCTATGGCATCCCCAAATAACATAGGCCACCATATTCCTACTTAAGCACTTTTTGAGTTGGATTTCTCCAGCAAAATGCCCGCCTGCTATCCCTAAATGAGTCTCTTCCAATATGGTGATGAACTCATCCTCTCTAATGCATCGTCTGGGCACATTATCTTTTCCTAGCTTATATAGTTCTCCCACCTGCTATCCCTGAATGAGTCTCTTCCAATATGGTGGATGAACTCATCCTCTCTAATGCATCGTCTGAGCACATTATCTTTTCCTAGCTTATATAGTTCTCCCGCAATCAATTGATAAGGTGCAGCTAGCTTGATAAGCCGCCGCATTTTTTCTTTGTTCAAAGGTATTTCCTGCTGCAAAAAACCATAAGCTAGATACTCTCAGATTTCTTCGCTCCATTCGGGTACCATGTCCAACTTAAATAAACAAGCATCAAGAAGGTCATCATCAACACTAGTTTGCTGGTTCCTCATTTGGAATTCTTAACAAGTGGTCGGCCAACACATGCTGTGTCCCCTTCCTTACCACCGTGACTGTAACGTTGAATGCCAACAACAATAGTAACCATCGTGTGATTATCCCCATGGTGCAAGGTTTATATACTAGGTATAGTAAGGCTTGACGGTCCACGAAAAATATGAATTTGTTGGTGGCAAAGAGGTAATGTCGATATTTCTTGACAGCGTAAACCATGGCCAATCCTTCTCTCTCTGTGGTGGTGTAATGTACCTCTGCATCATTCAACTAATGAGTGACTAGCGAAGCAAACTCGATAGTCCAATTTGAACTCACCAGGCTAGGCCAGAGTGTGTTGAAAGCTATCTTGTGCTGATCCTTTTGTGAGATCCCACTGTCCCCTCCATGCACCGGGATTCCTTATTATTGGCAGCGGAAGCAGCTCCCTCCTACGCGGGGCAAGGTTTCCCACTCGGGGGCCTCACCCTCGAATGTCCGGGCACGAGACTAATCTGGTGGTCGTTCCAAAACCGAAACCGGAAAATTTTCCTTGCCCGAAAAACGAGGACGATTCCACCTTTTTGAAATTCTTAACTAACGGGGTCAAGAGACTAAACTAACCTTCATTTGATTAAACCAGATAGAAGGAAAACTATCACTGACTTGACTTGAAGAAATCAACTCTTTTTTCCTAATTCAAGATCAGGCACAGCCGTTGATCTATTTATTTGAGAAGTCTTTAGGATATTATTTAGCTATTCGAGTTCTAAGCATATTCCTATTGTTCAATTTCATTATTAAGCATATTCCTATTGTTCAATTTCATTATTAAAATTCTACTGATTCCAGCCCCACCGGCCCATGGGTTAGCCACCAGCCACCACCCAACCACTGGAATTGGTAGAACCAGACAAGTACTCACCCACCCATAGATGAATGCCTTTCTTAACTTTTGCTTTAGAATACAGATACGCACACACTCCTCTTTAAACTATAATTTATAAAACTATCCATTGACAAACAATTATTGGTTACAGATGTCATAGCTCAAAATTTCCATCCAATCCTTGTCTCACAAAAAATAGTATCACTCTGGACTCTCCATTGAGACCAGCTGGTCAGCACAACGAGATCGAGTAACAGATTACAATAAACATTGATCCATCATACAATATCTTCCACGACATACACATGGGTGTCCTCGGCACTGCCAACCCATGCATCGCCTGGTCAGAACCCTCCAGGATCCTCCTTAGGTGTCCTGGAACTTCACTCAAGGACCGCTTCGTCGGCCCTCGTCCATCGTACCGGTAGCGCACCATTTTAATTGTACCGAGGCTGGTCAGCTTTGCCATGTGAGTTGTCCTTTGAACACTCCCTGCTAGCTATTGCAACCGAACTTCCCTTAGAAAAACACATATACCAAATGCTCCCTCTAGCATTCTAGAGTAAGACAGTCCTTTAAGAAAATAGGGTTTCTATGCAAGTTTTCAGTTTTGATTATCTTTGAATATAATGAGTATATCTTAGATCCGTATCCCAAGACTTCTTGATCGCAGGTCTGAATTCCAAACAGAAATCCTCGAATTTTGTAACCTTGATCCTCAGATCGAAATAAAAGGGTCTCAACTTAGTTTCAAATTTGGTGGACGATTTGAGTGTATTTTCCTGAACTGGTCACATCGTCTTTCCTTGAAATTGACGAAGAGTTTGGACTTTTGGTCAAAGTTTGATTATGGGTTTGAGTCTGGTAAGGTTCTTTCTGAACTACTTTTCTCGAAAGGGGGTGATATTTCAATTACTATTTTACTGAATTTCAGTCATTGAATATTCACTTAACTGATTTCTAAACTAATCAACGAATTTCTATGAGGAAAAAATTAATCAATTTATCTAAATTTCTGACTTCGATAGATTTTTTAAATTTTCTCATTACCGTCCGAGTGAATATATGAAATGATAGAATTTTCTCTCACAGTGTATTTACTTATTCATTTATCGATTATTCATGGAAATTAAACATAGAATCAAAGAGAACTCTAATTTTGATATAAAAATTCTTTATGCCTCTTTTTATGCATAAATCCAACTTCAATGGAAATAACATTTTTATATAAAGAAAATCCTTTGATGCATCTATTTATGCATAGAAATTAAATCTAATGAAAATCACACTTTAATAATAAAAAAATATCGAGTATGCATCTTTCTATGCATAGAATTTAAATCTAATGAAAATCACTCTTCTATAATAAAAAAATATTGAATATGCATCTTTCTATGCATAGAATTTAAATCTAATGAAAATCACTCTTTTATAATAAAAAAGCATCCAATATGCATCTTTCTATGCATAGAATTTAAATCTAATGAAAATCACTCTTTTATAATAAAAAATATCCAATATGCATCTTTCTATGCATAGAATTTAAATCTAATGAAAATCACACTTTTATAATAAAAAAATATCCAATATGCATCTTTCTATGCATAGAATTTAAATCTAATGAAAATCACTCTTTTATGATAAAAAACATCCTATATGCATCTTTCTATGCATAGAATTTAAATCTAATGAAAATCACTCTTTATAATAATAAAAATATCACATATGCATTTTTCTATGCATAGAACACCATATTAGTGAATTTGGGAATTTCCCAATTCCCATTTTTGAATACTTAAAAAAGGGGGACATGGATAACATGTTTGTAAGTTTCTCAAAACCCTATCATATGACCTATCGTTGGAAAGCGCTTGAAAAATGGAATCTAAAGAGCTATAAAGCGCTCATTTTGGATTAGTGGTGTTCAAGTTATGGTTAATCCAAACTTTTGACCACGTGTCCCAAACTTGTGGAAAATTCCCATACTCCCCAATATGGTGTTATAGAATTTAAATCTAATAAAAATCATACTTTTTGTAAGATCCCTGACCCCACTACGCAACGAATTCTAGGGTGCTAGCAGCGGAAGTAGCACTTCTTGCGTGGGGTAGGGTCCCACACTCGGGGCCTCGCCCACGGATATCCAGACAAGAGACTAAACCATCGGTTCTTCCAAAACCAAACCCGAAAAATTTTTCCTTGCCCGGAAAGCACAGGCGATTCCACCAGGATAACTTTTCTTTAATATAGTCAAAAGCCTTAACTAACTGAACTAATCTGGCCAAACTCGTAAGTTCCATAGTCAGATCAAGGGACAGATTGCACTTGGATCATAGAGACCAACGCTCTAGCAAAATTTCAATCTTTTCTCATCATTCTTAAATATCTTCATTGATCCCTATCATTACATCATTCCATCATTCACACGTCAATCCACGTCAACCATACATCCATCCACATCAATCCATATTACTTAACCCAATTCTAAATCATTCTAATGTAAATATTTTCTACTTATTTAAGAGAAACATTATGAAAAACTTGATTTTATCCATTAATCAATCATCTAGGATAAAGAATGGTTGGATTTACTAAAGAAGAGAGGGGAATGCCTTTTTTCAATGAGGCATAACATCATTTCATTTTAGAGAAGACAAAAATCATAAAAAACCATAAAATGAATAGAAAAAAAGAGAAATTCCAACTTACAAAGGAATTTGAGAGCTTTCCTTTGGCTTGATGGTTTGAAGGATCTACTCTTGTTTTGAAACAAGTGTGGCCACCAGTCTTTAGAAGAGGGAAGGTTAAAAACTAATTATGAGTAAATTCATAGTTTTTGGCTCTCTTGGGAGAAGTAGGGTAACAGTGCAAAAAACACTATTAATCTTCAACAAAGGGGGAGGCTTTTATTTGTAGGAAAAAGTGAGCTCCTAACCAAGCAAACTGATTCTAGAAATTTTTGGATCAGTTTGGTCAATTTTGACCATTTTTAGGTTAGTTTAGCTCACTTTTTGGATCTAATTGAAACAGGAGAGAGGAGAGATAAAAATATCTCATTATTTGGGAGTTTCAAACTCTCCCACACATGTGAAATAGGTGCCTCCTTCATGAGGGGAATTCCCCCATACTGAGGTGTCAAAAATGCATCATTTCTTCTAAATATCTCTCTTTTTTAACTATTAACCTTGTCCTTAGTCAACTCTTCATCTTATGTGAGTATTTACTCATTTTTGGGGGGATTTCCCTTTTATTCTTCCATTTATCTCCTCTCTACATTTGGATAAATCTTATTGGTCCATAGGAACCTTAATTTAAAATTTTTCACAAATCTGGACTCCTAGGATAAGGCCTCTTGAACAGATTATACTTAATTTCTAATGCACCTTTTGAAAATCTTTTTGAACTTTTGTTTCAGGGGAACTTATTTTAATAAGATGAGAAATTTTTCTATCCAAAAATATTCAAAATCTGAATAACCTCTCTCTAGAATATTTTCTCTCTCTAGGCCAAAACCAGGCAGAAACAAGATCTTTTATATTTCTTAAGAGGGGATTGATTACAAGGGAAGATAATGGACATCCTGAGAGGCTTGGGAGGAATCTTACACTTTTATAATTAAAAAAAATCTTTTATGCATCACTTTATGCATAAAAATCAATATTGGTGAAAGTAACACTTTTATAATTTAAAAAAAATCTTTCATGCATCACTTTATGCATAAAAATCAATATTGATGAAAGTAACACTTTTATAATAAAAATATTTCCAATATGCATATTTCTGTGCATATAAATTAATGCTAATTAAAATAACGCTTTTATATAAAAATATTTTCAATATGCATCTTTCTCTGCATAGAAATTAATTCTAATGAAAATAACGTTTTTATAATAAAAATATTTCCAATATGCATCTTTCTATGCATAGAATGAAAATAACACTTTTAGAATACACAAACGGAGGGGATTACTCTTTTTTGAATAACATAAAGATAAAACTTTTTTCCACAAAATTTAAGAAAATTTTGCCATAACCTCCTTTGTATGGCTGACCATTTCTCAAATTTTACATTTTAAATCTACTTAGAATTTATGCCAAGATGAATTTAGCACTCTAATCTAATCAACTCTCATTTTTTTAAAGAGTAACCAATATGAAAAGTTTAACTCTATTTATTAGATTACACATCTTGGATAAAGAAGGACTGAATTCACAATGAAGAGAAGGGGGGAGCCTTTCCATCAAGGCATACCATCCAATTTCAAATTAACAGAAGCAAGAAATCAAAAAACCATAGAATAAAATTTAAAAAAAATAGAATTTCTAACTTACATGGAGTTTTGTGAGCTTTCCTTTGGATTGAGGGATTAAGGGTTTTACTCTTGCTTGGATCAAGAGTGGCCACAAATTCTTTGTAGAGGAAATAGTAAAAAACAAGTGAATTATCAATGAATTCAATGTTTTTGGCTTTGGGGAGGGGTAGAGTAACAGTGCATAAAACACTATTAAGCTTCTACAAAGGGGGAGGCTTCTATTTATAGGAAAAAATGAGCCTCTAACCAAGCAAACTAATTCTAGAATTTTCCAAATCAGTTTGGTCAATTTTTGACCATTGTTGGATCAGTTTAGTTCACTTTTTGGATCCAGTCTTGAATTAGGAGAGAGGAGAGATAAAATATCTAATTTTATTGATTTAAAATTAAAAAACAATGATGAGAAAAAGGCGCCTACTTCATGAGGGGGAATCCCTATCCTGAGGTGTCAAAATTCAGTTTTTTTAACTATTTTCCTTGGTCCTTAGTCCACTCTTCATCTTATGTGAACATTAACTCATTTTTGGGGGGTTTTTCTTTTATTTTTCAATTTATCTCCTCCCTACATTTGGATTAACCTTATTGGTCCATAGGAACGGTGTAGGTTTTAAAGTGGTCGAGTAGGGAAAGCAAGTCTGGCTTGTCCTCATTGTCACTTTTGGCTTTAGCCCCATGATCTTTTTAGCCTCACGTTTTGCCTCTGCTAGGGCTTTATTGCGTTTTCGGGTGCCTAGATTTTGTAAGCTTGGGTACATCTATAGCTCTTGAAGGACAACTTTCTCTTTGTGCCTTCCCTCCAACGATATCTTACTCAACTCCTCACCCCAATCCTTTGAGAACTCATCGTGTACCTTAGTCGCCTCAAGGTATAGCTCTTGAAGGACAACTTTCTCTTTGTGCCTTCCCTCCAACGAAATCTTACTCAACTCCTCACCCCAATCCTTTGAGAACTCATCGTGTACCTTAGTCGCCTCAAGGTATCCCAGCCATTGGGCATCCGGGTTTTGTTTGTAATAGGGCATTTCGTCGGGCTATATATCGTTTCTGTTTTCACCACCATCATCTGAGGCGCTGAGCGCTGGATGGCTTTGTGCTATAGTACCTTTTGTACTTGGTGTCTCCCCTCCTGATTCCTCATCCATGACCTGCCAATTAACCATGCGGATAGAGGTCGTATGGATGGTTCCAGATTCCAAATACTGGGTTCCCTTGGGTTGCATTACATCAATGGTAGCCAACACATACATCCAGTTTTCACTGAAGTCTAGAGGAGGAAGTGATGCATACATTTTCATTTCCTCTTCGTCCTTGGAATCTCCCTCCACAGGTTGGCATATCTGTGTAGAAGTGGTTTGTTCCATTGTGACCGAATCTTACTAAACAACTACCCCTCCATGGGGTGTTCTTTCCATATTCTTAGATCAGTCTTTAAGATTTGCAAATCCCTACTTACATACACGTGATTCAAGGCCCAATCATGCACCAATTTGGATTCGCTCATGAAGGGTCTCCCCAATATTATGTTATATGTACAGGTTGGCGCAGGAAGTCCATGACCACCACGAATGTATGATGATAGTGAAACATAAAAAGTTTGAATTTAACATTCTCTAGAAGCCCAATGGGCCTTGAAGATGTTCCGTCAGCCATTTTAATGATCAGATCTACTTTTTTAAGATCGGGTTTCCCCCAGTTTACCCAGCAACATTTTGTAATGATGCTAACCCCTGCCCCACCATCCACGATAGCCAGTGCCTGCTGGTACCCATTATGATGAATTGGAATGGTAGCATTTGTGTCGTAGCTTTCGTAGTAGCGTCCTAGTTGATTAATTGGTATCTTAAAATGACTCTAGTTTTCCTTGTATGCTTCAAGGTTCTTTCTGCCAGGGGTGGCTTTAGACCTCCCTCTACCCATTCTTTTACGTCTATCCATAGGGTTGGTGAATTGCATAACAGTTTCCCTAATGGCATTTGGACAAGCATGGATAGAATAGCCTTGAGACTTCCTATGTCTCTGGGTTCTTTGGAGAAAGAGGGTTCTTCCCATGTAGGTTTCTCATATTCTTCCACAGGGAAGGAATGGAGGGACTCCCCTAACCCATTTTCCTCAAACATTCTCGACATTGTGTTTACTTGGGACTCCTCTTCTGTTCCTTTCGGAATTGGAGTTGGCACATCCAATACCCTATCCCGGGTTGGCTCATTTTGTGGATAAATTATATCCCTTACCTGGTTGGCCCTCAGCTTGGCTTCATGAAGCCGTTGGTACTCTTTAACTAAGGCCTTGGCATCTTCGAGCTTTCTTATTTCTTCATCTAAATTTGGATATTCACCGATGTTGGTTGCTCTCCTTGCTTTCCCTAGTCTGATCCTCTATGAGTGATCCTTTGACACCCCTCTTCCGGCGATTGGGTGGATTCGATATCAATTGTATCTTCTTCTAATCCGTCTTGGATTGTGACCTGTGTGTCACCCTTACCTACTTTTTTCACTCTTATATTGCGGGGCCAGTTCTTGAACCAATTCTGGAAATAGTCGCATTTGCTCGATTTCTTCCCTTGTCTCCTAGTTGAGCTTGAGCTCTTGTTAGGACATTGAGCAGTGTGATCTTCCCAGATTGTACACTAATGGTCTAGATGGTGGCTTGGTTGGCAGTAGAAGCAGAGCCACTTACTCGGTATGGACAATCCTTGATCAAATGATCAATTCCACATTTAGTACAAGTGAGCACTGGCATGTCATTAGATGAAGCTGCCACTTGTTGTGGTTGATGTGTATGACTCGTATTCTTGTTTGGGCACTCAGTGACTCGATGTGGCCCTCCGTAGAGCCGGCAACTTCACGTCTGTGTGTGTTTTTGCATTGCAGGTTTCCTGGATTTCTTAACATTATATTAGCATCTCTGAGGGTCTATCTGACTCTCTTAAGAGCCTCATGCTATCCACAAAGTGAGCACATTCGACTTGTTGAACTGATCAAAAGGAGTTTTTTCAACATGGAAATAGTTCCAATTGCACAAGCAGAAGATGTTCAAAGCAGCTTATGTACATGTGCTGGCTCCTTCAAGTGTGCACCATGCAAATCAAAATTAATCAGGGAGTACGAAACAGGCCGGAAGCATGCTTATCGTGAGAAAAAGTCAAGGAAGTCACCAGTGAAACAAGTCAGGCTCAGCATCACAAAACAGAAGATGATTACTTCAAAAGTGATTAAGTGTTTCATGGAATACACACAGGGTCTTGACAATAAAGCAAAGGGTGAGATCGTCAAGTATACTCAACCATCGAGCTTTAAGAGATGAACAATTTAATTGTGCATCTCTTAATTGTCACAACACAGAACACCATATTCGTGAATTTGGGAATCTCCCAAGTCCCATTTTTGTAATACTAAAAAGGTGGGACCCGATTAACATGTCTATAAGTTTCTCAAAACCCTATCATGTGAACTATCATTGGAAAGCGCTTGAAAAGAGGGATCTATTAAGCTTTAAAGCGCACAATTTGGAGTAATGGTGTTCAAGTTATGGCAAATCCAAAGTTTTGACCACGTGTCCCAAACTTATGGGAAATTCCCATATTCCCCAATATGGTGTTACAGGATCATAAGTTCTTGATCCATGGATTACACAGGATCATAAGTTCTTGATCCATGGATTACACAATACCCTCAAGGCTATCAAAAGACCAAAAAGCTCTAGGGAATTGTTTGTTAAACGGGCAAGTATCATGATGGTCATGAATTCCACAAGTAGAAAACCAAATATAGCAACTGCATCAAGGCTACTTGGAGTTCATCAAAGGAATTTTTATGCAGATAGATCTGAAATGAAGCAACATGACTCACAGCTGCCATTGCACTTGTGTGAGCGACAATGACAACATAGAAGTATAATCACAGAGGAAGTGAAAGATTTAGTCATTGCATATTGGACAAACAATACACGTGTGTCGCCAAACAAAAAGGATATATGTCGAAAGCGATGAAAGCTATATGAGAAGCATCCGGTGCATCTGCTTGAACAACCTCAGGTTTGTCTTCCTTGTTATCCCATACTTTTTAAATGTCCCTAATTACCTCTTGGTTGTACATTGGTCGGTAGTGTAGGGCTGAAGTTAGGCACTAGCTTCATAGTGTGTAATACTAGTCTACCATGGTAACCCTTGTAGATAAATAGCTACCACTTTCAATTACACTTTCATCCTCGTAAAGGTGGCTAGCAAAGGAAGCCACCAAGGTGGTGGTAGGCTCACAGATTGGTAGCAAAAGTTTTTCTCAAGCTGATATGTTATTAGGCCGACAAAGCTAGAAGCATCATGTTAGGATTTCTGTCATACCAATGAACTCCAAGCCTGGGAGCTGATAAGAGTGGTATCTTCATGGTAGGTACTATGCTAAGAGTGGTGGCTCCTAGGCTTGGAGCTCAGTTACCAAGCTTGGAGCTCATAGGCATGAGGCTGGGAGTGATTCAGGTGGTATCTTGATGATAGGTACTATGCTAAGAGTGGTGGTAGCCACCATTGTTAACATTGCAGCTACTGTTCCAAAGCTGGTAGTTACCTTTCTATCCCTAAAAGCCACCATTGTCAACCTGGTAGCTTCCACTTTTAAGATGGTTGCTACCTTACCTACCTACGGGCTTTCACTCTATACAGGTAGCTACCATTGTTAACATGGCAGCTACTGTTCTAAACCTGGTAGTTACCTTTCTGCCTTTAAAAGCCACCATCGTCAACTTGGTAGCTTCCACTCTTAACATGGTTGCTACCGTACCTAGCTGGTGGCTCTCACTCTATACAGGTAGCTACCACTGTTAACATGGCAGCTACTGTTCCAAAGCTGGTAGTTACTTTTCTGTCTTTAAAAGCCACCATTGTCAACCTGGTAGCTTCCACTCTTAACATGGTTGCTACCTTACCTAGCTGGTGGCTCTCACTCTATATAGGTAGCTACCACTGTTAACATGGCAACTACTGTTCCAAAGCTGGTAGTTACCTTTTTGTCTTTAAAAGCCACCATTGTCAACCTGGTAGCTTCCACTCTTAACATGGTTGCTAGCTTACCTAGCTGGTGGCTCTCACTCTATACAGGTAGCTACCACTGTTAACATGGAAGCTACTATTCCAAAGCTGGTAGCCACCATTGTCAACCTGGTAGCTTCCACTCTTAACATGGTTGCTACCTTACCTAGCTGGTGGCTCTCACTCTATACAGGTAGCTGTTGAGATATTCAAGCTCGATGTCAGTGTGAGCCAGCTATGCTATGTGCTGGCAGATTAGGTAGGAACATGTGTGAGACATAAATGACCGCGTGTCCAGCTGGTCATGTGTGGTGTGGACATTACATTAGGTTTACTTGTAGTGTGGACATAACACTATGTTGTGTTCTCCTTTGTGTGTGTGAGAGAGATGGTGACTATGGCTTCTCTCCTTCTTTATGGTTGATGATTATGGATTAGGGTTTGCTTCTCTTGTGTGTGTTACATCCTGCTTCTGTTTTTTTATCATGGTATCAGAGCCAAGAGCTTATTAGCTGAGTTGTGTGAGTGAGTGAGAGAAGAGAGAAGAAGAAGAAAAAGCTGTGAAGGAAGCCATTGGAGCTTGGAGCAAAGGAAAAGCTGTGGAGCACACACCGGCATCAGATCTGAGAGCTAAGGACCATTGGTGAGTGTAGCAAGACCCCCTCTGCGGATTGCAGGTATCAAAGAGCAAGTTCAGTGAAGATTGAAGGGCATAAAGCAAAGGAAAAATTCTGGTTTTTTCTCTAAGCTTTCATGGAAAGCTTGAAGTGAATGTATACTCTTGGCAAATGTATACACAAAGGCACATGTATTCGGGCTTGCAAATGTATTAACAAAGTGGACACAAACAACATACAGGATCTTGAAGCAGATTGATGCATACAGATTTGAGCAAAATCAAATGAAAGTGAGTTTATGCAAAAATTTCTGGTTTTTCACAAAAACAGAAAACATACCCCCCGTGGAGGATCAATTGCAGGAGCTAGAGGCAAAATTGAGCTAAACCCTTCATACCCAAGGTAGATTAGGTCATTGCTAAGAGGCCTATCTATTCAATTGTGATTTCCCCTCTCTCTACAGCCCTCTGGAGCAGGCGGTGCATGAAGATGCAGAATTCTGGACAGTTTTCAAAGATTTCATCCTAATTCACTCATTTGGACACCAAATTGAATGCTTTAAAGCTTGGGGAGTTTAGCAAAGACATTGCTAAGGACTTATGATGCTTGGTTTCAGCTCATTTCATGGATTTGGAGCTCATTGAAGTGATTTATCAGAGGTGTGCAGGTTTACAGAAATTCTGTCCAAAAACAGAGCATTTTTAATCAAGGCATTAATCTTTGTCTATATCAAATTGGCCTAATTCCTCTGGTACAAGTAGAGTCCTATGAGTTGCTAAACTTTTGAATCAAAAAGTTTTGGATTTGGAGAAGATTTGAAGGAGATAGAGCAATTTTAGTGAGAGGTGGTACCTGACAGGTGCAGAAAAATTCAAACCAGAGGTTACAAAAATTGGTGGTTCTCATTCCCCTTGAAGAATTGGATCAAACCCTTCTAGGATATGTTGGAGCAATGTGTTGGAAAGCTAATGCAAGTTGAATCATTGCATTTGGACAAGATTTGAAGGATTTAGAGCATAATCTTGACTGGTTACTGGCGAGAATTTACTGGCGAGAAAAAAACCAGAAAATTTTTTGTGAAGGAGTTTCATTTGATTTCAACTTTAATCGAGTGTACATTGTTGGTGAACCATTGTGGGATGTTAATGCACACAATTTGCAAGCATTTGATGTGATTTGAAGAGATTTGGAGCATTACAGGTACTTCGTACATTGTGATCGAAAGGGTACATCTACTCTATTTTTTTGCAACAATGGGAGATGGTCCGATACAGATTGTTGGAGAGAAGCTTGATCGCACTAACTTTCAAGTATGGAAGTTTCGAATGAAGAGTTTTTTGAAAGGCAAAGGGTTGTGGAGTCTTGTCTCGGAGGAAGACCCGGAGCCATACCTACCTCCTCAACCAAATAATGCTCAGTTACTGGCTCACAAGCAATGGGTAGAGCGGTCCTCGAAGGTGTTGCATTATTTTTCAATATGTGTAACAGATGCCTTGCTTATTCACATCCAAGATGCAGATACACCGAAAGAAGCATGGGGTATCTTGTGCAGAATGTATGAGACAGACACTGGTGCCAGGAAGATACAACTAAAGCAACAGATTCACAGTGTAACACGAAGGAATCGGAGTATACATGAGTATGTTCAGGAAATCAAGGGTTATGCTGATTCCTTGTCATCAATCCATGCTACATCTTCATCGGCAGTACATCATGAGCTTGAGAGGGGCTGTTGAGATATTCAAGCTCGATGTCAGTGTGAGCCAGCTATGCTATGTGCTGGCAGATTAGGTAGGAACATGTGTGAGACATAAATGACCGCGTGTCCAGCTGGTCATGTGTGGTGTGGACATTACATTAGGTTTACTTGTAGTGTGGACATAACACTATGTTGTGTTCTCCTTTGTGTGTGTGAGAGAGATGGTGACTATGGCTTCTCTCCTTCTTTATGGTTGATGATTATGGATTAGGGTTTGCTTCTCTTGTGTGTGTTACATCCTGCTTCTGTTTTTTTATCAGTAGCTACCACTGTTAACATGGAAGCTGCTGTTCCAAAGCTGGTAGCCACTATTGTCAACCTAGTAGCTTCCACTCTTAACATGATTGCTACCTTACCTACCTGGTGGCTTTCACTCTTAATAGGTAGCTACCACTGTTAAAATGGCAGCTACTGTTCCAAAACTGGTAGTTACCTTTCTGTCCCTAAAAGCCACCATTGTTCACCTAGTAGCTTTCTGTCCCTAAAAGCCACCATTGTTCACCTAGTAGCTTCCACTCTTAACATGGTTGCTACCGTTGAAGCCTTATTTTGTACGCAAGCTTCAAGATCGGTACACTTGTTGTTGCATCACACATGTCCAGATGTCATTCTTACGAGATGCTATCAAAACCATTTACGCTAAGCTGTCCAGGTGTGCATGGAAAAGAGTGTATATGTCAATGTAACATTTGTGGTGTTGGCGAAAAATGCACAGCTCACACACAGACTTACTCAAGCCTTACAAATTTATGGGAATCAGTACTGCCTTTGAAGCCTGGTAATTCAGACTTCTTTGCTTTGAAGTGTTTTATGGGAGAGTGCCCATCTTGTGGACCCTCAAAGAAGCTATTGACATGTCCTATGGAGGAATCAAGTAGCGTACGCACAATAAAGGTGAAGATTTTTGAAGATATTAAAGTTGGTGAAACAAATTCTAGCAAGAAAAAGAAAAGAAAAGTTCTCTCCCACAAGGAGATGCAACCTGGGGAACTATTTGACCTCTTTAGGGATCACTTACAAAAGTTCATAAAGCACAACTTTATCTATAGATGGCAAGCTGAGCAATTTAAAGAGTGTCTACGTGTATTTCCTGACGATGTGGTTGTTTCAATTGTAGACTTTGTTGAAAATTATACATTTAAAGAACAAAATGAGATTCAATCAATGCATTGGTTTTCTTGCCAAGTTACAATATTTGTCCATATCACATATGTGTAGATTACAAGAAGTCTTCAAAAGTATTATCATTTTTACATTTCTGATGATAAAACTCATGATACTCTTTTTGTTCCACATTGCTTCATGCTCCATCATGGATGGTTGAAAGAGCTAGGCTTATCCCTTGGTATGGGACTCTCACAGGGTTAAAGATGACACATCATTTCTCGGGATCTGGTCATGGGAAGGGTGAACATGATGGTGTAGGTGCTGTTATCAAAAGACATTTAACTCAAGAGTAGCTTAAGCCAGACTATAGAAAATTGCAATGTGCAGAGGATGTGGTTGCCTTTTTAAGAGAAACCATGTGTGATGGGGTTGCTAAGACCAGTTACCAAGGTGTTTTGGGAAGTTAAGGAAGGCGACGTGGATAGAAGCAAGAAGTGGGACTACAAATCTGTGGATGGCGCTTGTGGGATACATTGTGTCTCAAATTACTCTTTAACAAATGGAAAAGCTCTCAGATGTAGGCAGCTATCATGCTTTTGCAATTCTTGTATGCAAGGCCTTTGGAGGAGGTGCTCTAGGAAGTCACATGTCAAGAAGTGGGAGTATGTTACCCTTGAACCTTCAGAAGATGTCAGAGATGCTAATGAAGTTGAAGATTTTGCATACGAAGGACACCATGATGCTTTGAGTTATGCACTTTGCATTGGTGACAATTTTGCTGTCATAGCTCCTCATGACAATGAGGAGCTTACAGATTTTTATGTCTTGAAATGCACAGTTCAAAAGCAAAAATCAGATACTAATGAAGTTGAAGATTTTGCATACGAAGGACACCATGATGCTTTGAGTTATGCACTTTGCATTGGTGATAATTTTGCTGTCATAGCTCCTCATGACAATGAGGAGCTTGCAGATTTTTATGTCTTGAAATGCACAGTTCAAAAGCAAAAATCAGATACTAAGCTAAAATATGGCTGGGGGAATGTTTGCCTTGCTGGTTCATTTGTTGCAAAGGGAATATGGTACAAACAAGCGAAAGGAAATCCCTATGAGTAGTATAAGCTATTATTATGGCGCAAGCCTGAAGCTATTTTGCCATCCCACCTTGTAAGATCCATCAAGTTCCCAATGGAAAAGGTTCAAAGACATGGGATGAGATTTTTGATATCCCCAAAAGCATATGAGGCTATTTACAATAGCACTCTCTTTGATGTATAGCTTGTTGAAAATAATTCAAGCTGTTTCTTTTGAACATACTTGTTTTTTTTTAAATCCTTGTCTACTCATGCTGATCTCTTGCAGGCAAGGGTCACCAAGAGCCACACCAGGCTTGTGGGCGTCTGTGAATGATAATTAAACTTGCCTGATCTTTCTTAGGGATGCTCAAATTATGGTACATGGTAAATCTTACTAGGCACATTCCATACATGTCAAGGTATTCTTTTACACTATGGGTCTTATGATGTGGCATGACAATATTGCTTAAGATGCACAATTAATGAGCTTCTAAAGTATACCACTATACTAGTACCTAGCAGGAGGACCTTGGTAGAACTTGGTAGTAGGCTACAAGCACCTAGGTAGCACCAAGATAGCAGAAGATAGTGATATGGTATCAAGCAGGTAGTAGTATGGTAGCACTTGCATTCTAGCCTGGCAGCACCTCGGAATAAACCAAGCATCTGCATACTAACCTCGCAGCATTTGGAAATAAATCTATCGCCCACCAATATACCAGTACCTAGCAGTAGGAACTTGGTAGCACTTGGTAGTAGCCTGCAAAGCACCTAGGTAGCACCAAGGTAGCAGTCTACAGATTATACTAGTGTTTCAAATTTAGTAGTGCAAAAACATTATAGCAGAAATTGAAAAACTTTACATTATACCAGTGTTTCAAATTTAGACTAAATGATACCTGTAATCAAGACAATAACTTATATATCCAGTCTACAGCTTTGCAAGAGTGCAAAAACGGCCATCGCATTATGTCAGTTAGAACACTTCAACATATACAAGGTTCCAAAGTGGACTCCATAATAAAAATTACATTTAGTTTGTTGGGAACAAAATGGGCTGATCACAAATCTCGCTATACTACAGTTTGTTCTCATATGTTCGTACATCCACCTCCTTTGCACAGCTATGCTATCATCATCTTTCATGATTGGTAGTGGCGTACCTATAATATAGGCAAGGCGATCCTTGACACGCCATGTATCAAGCCAGCCTCTAAGGACTATCATAAGATAAGCCTGCATTTCCCCAGGGTCTTGATCTTCCATTTTCTTTACTATACATGCGGTTCCTTGAGGATTCCATAAAGTTTTGTACTCGCTATCATCCACCATCATAGTGTTTGTTGGTGAATACTGAGGATAAACCTCCCAAAACACGGTCTACTTCTTATAAAACACTGGTTTGTTGGTAATTCTCTGGAATTTAGTCTCCTTTGTGCAAAGCTCTTGCATAAGCACGCCTTTGAACCTGTGGACGTGAAAAGGAATCAAGCACCTCAGAATGCTGTTTACATTGACCTTGTTAGCACAAGTCCATATAAAGACATCAAAGCGTTCCAAGCACCATTGCCCAAACCTCTCAGCATCATGCTTTTTCCCTAACACATATCTGTCACTTTAAGAATATTCCAATAGGGGGGTTTGTGCATATCTGCAGCAGTCAACCGTTGTGAGTAGCACTCCATTGAGATCCAAAATTAAAGGTGGCCGTAATTGAAATGAAGGACTGGTTGGATCCTCCCAGGCACGATACATCTTTGCATTAGGATGTCTCACACTACCACGTGCAATCAATTCGATAACATCTCTCAGCTCAGTTCTCTCATTACTTTCATGCTTTTCAAACAATTTTGATGCTTTCTGATCAACAGCAATATGGGCACTTACATCACCCTCCACTAAAGCTATGTCTTGTCCCTCATAATGCCCACATTCACCTTTTACCTCACTTTTCCGCTCAAATGCATCATAAAAACTAACAGCCTGTGCTTTAATGTGTCTTAGCATGTCAGCAGCATTGTCTACAAGAACACCACAATCCTGTGTTTTCCTTTCATTTTGTACTATGGCTGCAAGGCATGATGTCTAGACAAAACACCAAAAATCCGCATTTTCCCAAACATAATTATCCTCCTTTGTGACTTTATTACCATCCTGCGCACTGTATCAACATCCTGCACTTTTTCACCATCTTGCACTTTATCACCACCATCTTGCACTTTTTCACCATCCTCCTGCACTTTATCACCACCATCCTGCTTTTTATCACCATCCTACACTTTATTTACACCATCATGCACTTTATCACTATCTTGCAGTGTATCACCATTCTGGCTTGTGAGGAAATTGCCAGATATTTCAGCTAGTCCATCCACACTGATAGTGTCTGCAATGATAAATTTCATACATTGGAAAAGAAATGAATGAAACACATAACAATGAGAGATGTATAAGAAACAAAATAGTCGGACTCTTTTCATTCATTAAATAGAAAATGTCAACAATTTGGTTATAGAGCCAGAATGGCTATTGATGGGACAAACCCAAAAAAGGGGGTAGACATGCATTCATGGGGAGAACTAGCAAAATTTAGGGTTGCAATCTTTTTTTGACTTTGGCACCTTTTCGTCCCGATCCTTCAGAGATATCGGAAGGTTCCTCCTTATCGGAAGGTTCCTCCTTATCCGATTGATCATCTGTTATATTGGAAGCTTTATCTAGGTCCTTATTGCTTGAAGCTGGAGGACGCTGGCTAGAAGATCCTCTTGCATGGAAAACAATCATTAGCAAGTGAAAACATATTAGTCTACATTCAATTTAAAAGTGAACACAACCTTTTGTTTTCCTCTTTCTTCCCCTTTTCAACATTTGTAAGGCTTGTAGCAGTGAAGGACTCTCTTCTTGATGATTCTCCTTGTCCATGTCACTATCTACAGGACTTTCTACACCCAAGTCCACAAGTTCTCTCTCCTTGATAGTGTCATCCTTTGGATCAGGTTCCTTGTTTTTTCCAAGGAAATCTGCCATAGTCTCAAGTTCCATGTCCAACTGTAAATTTTCTACATTACAACCTAATGTTGAAAAAACTTCATCCATTGGCTGAATGTTTTTGGCATCCTCATTATCTGCAATAAATTCAATCATTAGAAAATATTTTTCGACCTTAGTGGACAGTAAACCATACCAAATTGAAAGTAAACCCTCACAACTTAACACAAGCTCTACCGATTCTAGCTACAAAAGTTACATACTAGAAGCTATCATACTTACCTTCAAACCTCCTTGGTAGCTTTTAGCATGCCTTAACATCTTGGTATCCCTTGGTATCTTTTAGCATGGAAGACTCAAGCATATCTTGGTAGCTTTTAGGCATCCCTTGGTAGCTACCAGGCTTCCAAGGGTAGTTGTTAGGCTTCCAAGGGTAGCTGTTAGGCTTCCAAAGGTAGCTACCAGGCTTCAAAGGGTAGCTATCAGGCTTTTAAGGATAGTTGAGAGGCTTCAAGGATAGTTACTAGGTACCTACCAGGCTTCCATGGGGAAGCCTGGTAGGTACCTACCAGGCTTCAAAGGGTAGCTATCAGGCTTTTAAGGATAGTTGAGAGGCTTCAAGGATAGTTACTAGGTACCTACCAAGCTTCCATGGGGAAGCTCTCAGGCTTTTAAGGGTAGCTAAAAAGCTAGAAACCATGATTCTAAATGTAACTTTTAGGCTATTAAGGGTAGCTGACAGGCTTTGAAGGTAGCTACCAAGCTTTCAAGGGTTAACACCAGTCTTCAAAGAGTAGCTATCAGGCTTCAAAGGGTAGCTATCAAGCTTTTAAAGGTACCTGACAGCCTTTCCAAGTAGCTACCACCACGTAGCTACCAGGAATCTACCAGGAATCTAAGGGTTAATATCAGTCTTCAAAGGGTACCTACCTATCAGGCAGCATCAAAGGGTAAATTCCTAACTAACTACACTGCTAGCTACCGAGACTATAGTGGTGGCTACCATGACTCTATTAGCAGCTACTAGATTCCCTTGGTAGCTTCCATGCTATCCTTGAAAGCTTTCAGGCTTGCCTTGTTACTTTCAGGCTTGCCTTGGTAGCTTCCAGGCCTTACTTGGTCGTTTCCATGCTTTCATTCAATGATTTCAAGCTCATCTTGGTAGTCAATGTTTTGGTAATTACAAGGTTCATAGGTAGCTACTAGGTTTCCAAGGGTAGCTGTCAGGCTTTTAAGGGTTGATACCAGGTAGCCACCAGGCTTCAATGGAGTAGCTCTCAAGATTTTATAGGTAGCTACCAAGTAACTACCAATATTTCAAAGGTTGATACCAGGTAGCCACCAGGCTTCAATGGAGTAGCTCTCAAGATTTTATAGGTAGCTACCAAGTAACTACCAATATTTCAAGCTTATAAGGGTAGATGATAGGCTTACCAGATAGCCACTTCGCTTCCAAGGGTTAATAGGCATCAAAGGGTAATTTCCATGACTACACTAGGAGCTACCAGGACTCTATTGGTGCTTGAAAGCTTTCAGGCTTGCCTTGGTAGCTTCTAGGCTCTGGTAGTTTCCATGCTTTCATTCAAAGCTTGTAGCCTTTCCTTAGTAGCTGGCAGCAAAGTCTTGGTAGCTACCAGGATTTTAAGGGTAGATACCAGGTACCTACAAGGCTTCAATGGGTAGCTCTCAGGCTATTAAGGATAGCTGACAAGCTTCAAGGGTAGGTAGCAAGAAAATACCAAGCTTCCCAGGGTAGCTATTAGGCTCTTAAACAAAACTAGCCTTGGTAGCTTCTAGGCTCTGGTAGTTTCCATGCTTTCATTCAAAGCTTGTAGCCTTTCCTTAGTAGCTGGCAGCAAAGTCTTGGTAGCCACCAGGATTTTAAGGGTAGATACCAGGTACCTACAAGGCTTCAATGGGTAGCTCTCAGGCTATTAAGGATAGCTGACAAGCTTCAAGGGTAGGTAGCAAGAAAATACCAAGCTTCCCAGGGTAGCTATTAGGCTCTTAAACAAAACTAGCTAACAGGTAGCTATTAGGCTCTTAAAGGTGGCTGACAGAATGAGCTGCCATGCTACAGATGACAACTCTAGGTGGTACCATTTATCCACATGCATCTTACCCTCGCCCACCTTACAAAAAGATACACAAAAAAAACCAGTATAATGAAGACAAGGGAGAGAGCATAACGGTATGGTACGTACCGTGGGAAAAGCACGATTTGGCAGCAGTGTTTGGAAGCATGTAGGGTACTGTGCTTTGTGACTCCCTTGCATACCAGGGGCATCAATGTGGCCAAGCATCACCAAAGACCTTGTAGCAAGCGAGATCATTTGCGTGCATCCCATAGCCATGCAATTCTCTTTGCTTGTAGCAAGGTGAGCAAAACAATAAATATGATAAGCATGACCACAAGAAAGTATAAACATGCAAAGACCATCTGCATCATACATGACCAATCCACAAGCAAAACAAATATTGTGCGCATCCGATAAGCCCAGATCTGCATGTGGTAATTTAGGTGTTGGCAAGGATAGGAACACTTTGTTCCTTCTTACCTGCATGTCTTTCACAAAATCCACCTCAGCACGCACATGCACCTCTATTTGTTTCGCATTCTCTAGAAACTCTTGACTTTCACAGCCCGCACTAGTAGGAACTGTACCCATAAAAACTCCATCCACAGTTTGGATGGTCAGCGACAATCTGTCCACTTTGATCCTCAACTCCTGTAACTTCCTAGCATCTGTTGGGTCTGACGCATTTTCAACCTTTTGCAACTCAGATTGTGCATCTTCCAATTGTCTTTTCAAACTACTAACCAGGAGCTATGCCCCTTCATCTTGATGCATATCTGCTTTGTACTTGTCAACTTTTCTCGTAGCTTCGTTGAGCTATGACAGGGCATGAGCATATTTCCTTTCAAGCACCTCAATTATTCCATCCAACATAGCAATTGCCTCTGAGTCCACATGCATATTTTGTACTGTCTCCGATTGCTCATCAAGAGGCTTCACCTGTTCAAACCTGAAGGTATGCGGTGCAGAGGAAGCATGGAAAATAGACCATCGGTGCTTCTTTGCTTGTAGCTTCTTTGCATCCATAGCCACTATCATGCTCTCAGAAAATAAAGCCCAATCAACTGGCCCTTTTGTACACTCATGTAGAAAACCTCTTGTTGCAAATGCCTTGGTCATATCCATCCCATAGTTGGGAGGTTCCTGATATACCAAAGTAAAAAGGGTGTAGAACTTGGGCCACAACTCTAGCTTCAAAGTCCTGCATTTTACTTTACTGCCCCTTCTTGGCACCTCATCTAAACATGATAGCCAGTCTGCATCTGTAAAATTAGCCTCACCCAATGTTCGCGCATCCACTCCACAATTTGAAAGACCGTAGACTTCATGTGCTTGGGCTTTGGTCATACAAAAAACTGACTTTCTTTCAAACTGGACATATGGAGGGTACTAACGTGATTTGCCCTGTAACATTCCATAACACAACCAAAATCAGCCCAACACATTTATACTAACATATTTTCATGTATGATCTGCTTGCTTTGGACATGCACCTTCCATATATATGCATGAGGATACAAGTATGCTTATGTTAACAATGCTTGTGTGCATGTATAGAAAGTGTGGGAGTATCAAAGGTGTAGAAAATGTGTTCTACAGTGTGTTGTCAGCATGCAATATGAAATGTAGTGTCACTAAAACTCAATAAAGCACTATTTCCCACAACTTGAATTTTTCAAGGGATGTTTTGGTATGCAACACACTTATTACAATACACGACAAGTGAGGAGTCATTATTGAAGCAAAAAATTTATTTTGTAAGGTATTCAATAGGTACATTGTTTCATGGATGACATTGTGAGCACACTCACTCCATTACCCCGTGGAACAGCATGGTAATACCCTAACATGCATGTGCAACACTCCTCAAACACAAGGCTATATAGTATGAAATGCTATGCTTGGGGGGCATATGTTGATAAAGGCCTAGCAAGCAAGGCAATGCAATCGTTTAGGCAAATGCATAGAGAAGAAGCAATGTTAGACCATCTAATGTTTGTATTTTCTCCTCAAGCATGTGGTGTTCTTGCTAATAAAGGGAAGAAGAATCAACCAAGTCAATATCTCTAGAAATTGGAAGCTCTTTGCATGCCACAGCTTAACTAGCAGACTTTTGCTTAGGGGCCCTTATGTTAATAATGCTTGTGTGCATGTATAGAAAGTGATTTGATTGGATGAAGACAAGATCTACAACTTTCTCAGAAAAACCTGTGCTAGAAAAAAACGTGATTTCTTCTTGATGCGTCAACAATTTGCACTTGTGATTGGCTTGGCTGGAGCTCCTATGGGTTAGCTATCTTGGGCTAGAAGGGTTTGGGCAATGGTTGAGTGTGCAAGGAGAGGGAGCTTCTCCACTAGCTGGGGGTACAGAGACTAGTTGAAAAATAACTAAAATTTTGATTATTTTCTAATTATCTACTAATCCTAATTAACTAGATAATGGGCTGATAAACTTGATGGATTCTAGGCATGGCTCTAATACCATGTTGAAATTAGAGCAATGTGATGAGCTATGGTGGATCAAATACTAGAATCAACATCATTAACAAAGTGATTAGCAAACAAATAGCTTAATGTAGGCATGGATAATAAAAAACTAGCAGATTCTCATTAGGCCAATGCCTCAATTTATAGAGTTTACATCAAATCATCTAATCCCACTGATTTCTCCTTGATTCACTCCACCTCTTTTGCTTGATTCTCTCCACCTCTCCCAGAATATCTCCACACTTCCCAGAATATTTCCTTGATTCTCTCCACCTCTCCCAGAATATCTCCACACTTCCCAGAATATCTCCTGACACTTCCTAAATCTTCTCATGCTACCCTTTATTCTCTCCCAGTAGATTCTTCTAATCGTGTATTGGACAATGTATGCATTCATGTCATTCTTGAATCGTGTAATGACAATGTACTAAATCTTCCTCGTGGATGGTGCAATGCACCCAAAAAAAAATCCAGAGAGTGCTATTGGGTGCTGGAATGCTGGAACAGCATTCAGGTACCAAATAGCACTCTCTAGATTTTTTTTTAACTCTCTGTTCGCGTGTATAGACGTGTCAATTCTGTAAAAGTTGAGTGTATATACACAGATACTCTGTGAAATACGCGTGTATAAGCACAGCTAGACTGACAAAATGCATGTATAATCCCTCGTATCAGTGCGTCTGACTACGTCTATACACTCGCTTTTACACGCATGTCTCTAGCCGCGATGATACACGTGCTGATACATGGGCCCACTACTTTTTTTCCACAAGTCATTTTCCGCGGCTAGGAGCGCGAGTATGAGCCCGATCTCTTGTACTGATGAAGAGCTTGGATCTCACTATAGACTTGATCAAATTGAATTTTGTCTTCACCAGCTTGTAGAGAATGCTTGAAAGCCCCCGGGGCTAAGAGGAATTAGACCCATTTGATTGAATGAAGACAAGATCTGTAACTTTCTTATAAAAACCTGCGTTGGAAAAAAACGTGATTTCTTCTTGATGCGCTGGCGGTTTGCACTTGTGATTGGCTTGGCTAGAGCTCCTATGGGTAAGCTATCTTGGGCTAGAAGGGTTTGGGCAATGGTTGAGTGTGCAAGGAGAGGGAGCTCCTCCAGTAGCTAGGGGTACAGAGGCTAGTTGAAAAATAACTAAAATTTTGATTATTTTCTAATTATTTACTAATCCTAATTAACTTGATAATTGGCTCATAAATTTGATGGATTCTAGGCATGGCTCTAACACCATGTTGAAATTAGAGCAATGTGATGAGCTATGGGTGGTGGATCAAATACTAGAATCAACATCATTAACAAAGTGATTAGCAAACAAATAGCTTAATGTAGGCATGGATAATCAAAAACCAGCAGATTCTCATTAGGCCAATGCTCAATTTATAGAGTTTACATCAAATCATCTAATCCCACTGATTTCTCCTTGATTCACTCTACCTCTTTTGCTTGATTCTCTCCACCTCTCCCAAAATATCTCCACACTGCCTAAATCTTCTCATGCTACCCTTTATTCTCTCCCAGTAGATTCTTCTCACCTTTTCACAGGTTCTTTCACATTTACACATTCTCTTTTAGAGCCTCTAACCAAGGGCTTATTCCCGCACACACCCTATTCACTTGTGTGTATTTCAACAAGAGTGACTCCCCATTAGTTGCCTTCGTATGTCTTTGCAAAATCAAGAGTTTCATGTCTTGTAGGAACGTAGGGTTATTGATCATCTGCTCAATATCCTTTTTGGTGTAGAGTCAGTCCTCTACTTCACCTGTCATGCTAGCCATGTTACTCTCTTCTTCTATGGTTGTAAACCCTTCCTCCGTTCTAGATTCCTCGTTTTTGTGGGTTCCAAGTTTGGAATTTCTCCCTCACTTCTACCCATAACTATTTATGGTTCCTTCCCTCGTGACTGGAGTGGATTAAAACTTCCCATTTTCTTTTGCTCAGCTCTCATCCTACGAGTATCGAGCTCTTGTTTCCTTAAACTCAATTCTCATAGTTGTCGCCACCTCACTCCGTTTGAGGTCTAACTCTACTTTTTCGGTGGTGGGGAAGAATATTTGACCCATCGTAGCTGCATTTTCTATGTCTCGTATTATTCAGGGGGTGCCGATATTCAACAGCCTAGAAGTTGACGTTTGGAATGGCACTTCTTGTCGTGGACCGAGTCCAGCACTAGTTGATGGACCCATGCTCGCAGATTACACTTCTTCATCATGACTGGTTTGGAGTCCAAAAAATCCCCATGCGATATCAATGATACCACTGGACCTAGTTTGGGAGGGTGGTTTCTCCTCTTCCCCAAACCCAACGTACCTCAGCCCTTCTTCCATAGACTCTTCGCTACTAGTTTCAGTGGTGGTTAGGTTTCTTAAAACACTCAAGTGTGTGCTTGCAGAATGTCTTGATCCCACACTTCTTTGGTATGAAGATCTTGGGTGATTAAATGCACTATCATCGGACGTAAGATCGCCTCTGATGAGTTTTTTGGATCTTAATCACATGTATGTACGATTTGATAAGCTATTTGTCAACCCAATTTCATTTTGCTTCTGATTCTATCGCTTTGTTTCAAAAGCCGTGAAACTACAGAGAATGTTTCACATCATGAAACTGCAGGAAATGGTTCACGACGTGAATGTTATCCTACACTTTCACGTGCTCAAAAAAGTTTACCTTTCAGGTTAGATTCCCTCTTTTTAGTATAGGACGCTCTCCTTAATTGACCCTTGTGGCCTTGGTCTGTCTAATCATTGGATTTGGCCAGCCTGTGAATCTACAGAGAATGTTTCACATCGTGAAATAGTAAGGGTTTCACGTGGACGATCAGAAAGGCGTTCACGTTGTGAACCATAAAGGGTTTCACGTCGTGAACCATAAAAGGTTTCACGTCGTGAATAGCTTTAGAATGTTTCACGTCGAGAACGCTTTACTGAACTTTCATGTGCTCAAAAATTTTGACAGATTGCGTGGTGTCAGAGGTGTCAGGATAAGGCTTACTATTTTTGGAAAGGCGATCCCGTGATTTTTGGCGTTAATTATGGCACTAATTTCATGAGCGATGCACGGCATGAACCTGCAAGAAATGGTTCACGGCGTGAACGGCTTTTCTGCGCTCACGTGGAACTTCATGTTTGAAAGTTTGTTATTTTGGGTGTGTAATACTTATCCAATTGATACCAAATCGATTGTACCACTCCTAAGGAATGAAATACAAGTTCTTGGCATAGTCAATGGTCCCTTATGTTTTTTATTTTTATGAATCTTTTAAAAAATAAAGAAAATCATACACCAACCTTCTCCTTCACGTTGGTGTTTTCAGTGATGCGAGTATCAAATTAACAAGAACAAACAATGAAGCCTTATCCTAAAACCACTCCACCACAAACATACACATCATAACCAATTTCTCACAATTTTTCCCTACCACACATCTTATCCATTCATTTTCCATACAATGTACTACCAGAATGCAAGGGCAATAATGAATCCTATACAATGGGAGCTGAAACTCCAAAAGGATGGAAGAAACAAAGGTGTTTCCCCGGTAGCAGTGCCAAAAACGTTATGGGCTACCACCCCTCCAAGAGGGAACTCTACACATTCACCTGAGCAATAGATCACAATTATCGTAGGGTACTTACCAATGCTTTGATCTTGAGTCCCTTGAGGCCTCCAAGCTTGCTTGTTAAGCTCCAAAATCCAAGCTCCACCTCCACATTGTCACCGTGGAGTCGCTCACACCGTCACACAAAGACACAATGCTAGAATGCTCTCACTCCTTCAATCTATCTCAAGACATAAAGGGAGAGCTCTCAATAGCACAAAGGGGATTGTATCTTTTCATTAGGAGAAAATGCCTTATATACATTTGGCCCTTATTCACACTTGGGTTCCCAAAACTCACTTACTAGGCCTTGGGTGGCCAATATCTCATAATGCACAACTTTTATAGTGCCATTTCATGACACTTATTAATGTCCTCAATTGAGGATCATGTTTGCTAATCCAAAATGGGATTAATAATCTCCAACATCCCGACAAAATAAATGCTGTTATACCCCCAATGTGTTGTAGTTTCCCTTTGAATGTGATATTTAGGCAAGACTAGAAGTCATCAACAAGGATCTCATTATCACAATAGGTGTCAATTTTTAACAAACCAAGCACTTTTGTATTTTTCTTCTTACTACCCCTCACTCAAGCTTCACTTAGTTCAAGCTCAGGTTTTCCTAGTTGGCACCAAGCAGCAAAAGAGATCAAGTTGTGTGCATGGCTTCCTCATGAATCAAAGCACTAAATAGAATAGCACTTTTCCATAGGGAGTAGCCAATTCCATGAATTTTCTTTTTGGTTCTAGAGCTATTGTAACTGAAAACATAGGTGCTTCCACACATGAAGTAGTAGCTTTTGGAATAATCTCACTCGTGTGAGTAGAGTGCCAAGATGTGGCAACATTGCATGAGAGTTCTTGAGATCTTGAGAGTTCTTGGCATGACTAACAATGTTTTTCTCTTTTCTCATTTCTTCCATCTAGTCCCAGGCATCATCAAATGAAGACTCGGTTTGATTCCAAGGTCCTCGATGGCTACTTTCATAAGTGTTTTCCAAAAAAAGGATAGCATTCCCCCTTGATGACAAGATATGTTATACTCCCAATATTATCCCTTTAGAATTCCTTCCATCCATGTGCTCAAGGGTCTTTGAGATGTCTTCATAGGGTTCATTTCTATGGTACCAATGGCCTCTTTTTGAATAACCCTAAAGCTTGAAGTTGGTGATTGAGTATATTTTGGGCTATCTTCCACTAAAAGAGTCCTAAGTGCTAATGGAAATAGCATTTGAGCACCTAGCACTAGCAATTTGTCCTCCTTGTGGGTCATAGTGGAGTTCTGAGTTAAGCTAGGCATGTCATTCATTTTCATGGCTTGTGAGCTTGAGCTAGGAAACTCACTCTCCTTGGTTGCCATAGCCACATTGGTGGTGAGCATATCGTTGCCATCCCCCTCATGTGAAGAAATATTTGGAGATTTTGTTTCTTGAAATCCTGGTGGTGCCATGATAGAAGTCGCACATGATTGTCTTTGAGGTGATGTTCCCACCAATTATGGCACCCCTTTTTACCTTATTTTCTTAAGCTTGTGGCCTGGGCACATTTTTAGGTAGGGCAGCAAGCAAGTGTCTCTCGTTTTGAACTATCTTAGCAATGCAATTGGTAACCTCTTGAAGATGCTCAGCTCATTTCATGGTACCAAATATAGCTTGCACAATTTCTTGCCAACAAAGGACTTCATAGATTTTGTGCATGAAAAAGTCATTGAGTAGTTGGGTGTCTCAATGTTGTATTCCCAATCTACTTTTGAGTACCCCATTTGTCTATGTGCTTAGATATCCTCTAGAAGATGGAGCAACAATTGTCAAGTTCTTTGGAGCCTCTAAGGCAAGTTGTATTAGAATTGCTTGAGTAATGGGCACGAAAGGCTCTATTTGGTCATTATGTGCCTCTTAAGGTTCTAGATTCATTACAGAGTTCAGCACTATGACATGCATTTGTTTTTCAAGTGCTACTTTTGAGGGTTGTGTAGACTAGGTGTTCGCTAAATCTTAATTTGTAAAGTCTAATGGGATTTGGTTTGATTCAACTAGTTGGGGTGCTGGATCCACTAGGGATAGGGTAGAGTTGGTTGTTGTAGTTTCTTGAGCAGACATAAGGCATGCCAATCATTGCCGTTCACTTTGTACTATGGTCACGAGAGGTAATTGGCAATTGCTAGCAAGTTCTCAGCACCTTTTTTGAAAATACCAATAAACAATAAGATTTCTTGCCAATTAATAATGTATAGCTCTTGACTGCCAAATCCATAAGAACTTGTTTCTCAATGTTGTATTAAATCACAATACAATTCAAAGAGAATAGAATTTGAACAAATTTTTGAGGCAAAAAGAGAACAAATCTCTATATAATCAAGAAAGTTCTTACAATAATTTGATATGAAGCACTCTTGGAAGAAAGAGCTTGAACCACCCGACCACCCCCGAGCTATCTCACTCGCACTCTCACTCTCATGAACAACTCACACTCACACTCACTCACACTCACGCATGCACTCTCAGGAGAGGAATAGAGAGGCCTCACGCATGCACTCTCAGGGGAGAGGAATAGAGAGGCCTTTCTAATTTTGACCTTGAAACTTTTGAGAGGGATTAGTCAAGGGTCTGAGACATTATTAATCTTTTTCAATGAGATTAAGGAAGAGATAGAGAGAAGGAACACCATCCTGAGTATGTAAAGAGACTCCTCGATAAATATCGTGATGTTTTTCCAAATGACCTACGTGGGATGCCTCCTCATAGATACTTACATCATGCCATATAGGTAGAACGAGGAACCCAACCTTACTCTAGGGAACCCTATAGGTTTAATGTGGATGAGTTGAGCTGAAGCTTCAGTTGGATGACTTGCAGAAGGGTTTCATCAGACCTAGTGTTTCTCCTAGGGGTAATCCGATTTTGTTTCAAATGAAAAAGGATGGGACATACAGGCTTTGCATTGACTATAGAGGGTTGAAAAGGCATACCATTAAGAATAAGTACCCTTTACCTCACATAGATGAGTTTCAAATGAAAAAGGATGGGACATACAGGCTTTGCAACATTGACTATAGAGGGTTGAAAAGGCATACCATTAAGAATAAGTACCCTTTACCTCACATAGATGAGTTTTTGAATCAATTGAGTGGGTCCTCTATCTTTACAAAGATTGACTTGTGATTTGGACACCACCAAATTTTCATCAAAGAAGCGGACATTCCTAAGACCGCATTTAGGACCATTATGGGCATTATGAGTTCACTGTTCTTCCTTTTGAATTGACTAATGCACTTGCTACTTTCAAGTGTTTGATGAGAATGATGTGTTTCTTGAATTTTTGGATGATTTCATTCTTGTATTCTTAGATGGTATTTTTGTGTATTCAAGGAATGGAAAAGATCACGAAATTCATCTTAGGAAAACACTTCAAAATTTGCAGGGTCACAAGTTTTATGAAAAAATGAGCAAGTGTTTCTTTTCTAAGGACAAGATTGTGTATTTAGGGCAGTTCATTTCTAAAGAGGGTATCCACATAGATCCCGAGAAGATTACAGTCATTCAGGAATGGCCTTGACCCAGGTGTGTGACAAATGTGAGGAGCTTCATAGGATTGGCACATTTCGAGAGGAAACACATTAAAGACTTTTCTAAGATAGCTTCTCCATTGATGAACTGATCTGATCAAACAAGAAAAAAAGTTTAGGTGGGATGAAAGGTGCCAAGTGGCTTTTGACATGTTGAAAGCTAAGTTTGTAGAGAACTGTGTTTTGAAAATACCTGAATGATGGGAAAACCTTTTGTAGTATCTTGTGATTCTAGTGGAACACAAATTGGCTGTGTTCTCTCTCAGGATGGATGCATAGTAGAATATGAGTCAAGGAAGCTTAGGATCCATTAAGAGAAGTATCCTACCCACCATGACCTTGAGTTAGCTGCAATTATGCATGCGCTTAAGCATTGGAGACATTTCCTACTTGGTGTTAAGTTTGAACTTCAGATTGATCATCAAAGTTTAAAATATTTATTCACTCAACCTTTGTTGAAACAATAGGCAAAGGAGGTGGATGGACCTCCTATATGCAAGTATGATTTTGAGATCAAATACATTGAGGTTAAGGAGAACAAGGTGGTTGATGCTTTGAGTAGGTGACCCTTGATTAATTCCTTGATTGTCGTTCATTCGGACATAATGAAAAACATTAGAGCTAAAATTGAGAGAGATCCCTTTTATGTGAGCATCCTATCTAGAGAATTGCCAAGACTCCATATTTGAGAGGGTTGAGGGAAATATTCATTTGGTCAAGGGTAACTTGTACTATAATGAGAGACTTTGTGTGCCTAGTGAATCTTCTTTTAAGGCCAAAATTCTTCATGATTATCATGATGTACCATTTTCTGGACACGTTGGATATAATAAAACATACAGTAAGTTTCGAAAATCTTTCTTTTGGCCTAGTTTGAAGAGTGATGTCTAACACTATATTAGAAAGTGCATGTGTGAGTGTGAGTGTGAGTTGTTCATGAGAGTGAGAGTGCGAGTGAGATAGCTCGGGGGTGGTTGGGTGGTTCGAGCTCTTGCTTCCAAGAGTACTTCATATCAAATTGTTGTTGTAAGAACTTTCTTGATTATATACAAAGCTATTCCCTTAATACCTTGAAAATTTATGCAAATTCTATTCTCTTTGAATTGTATTGTGATTTTGAGCCGAAGCCTCACAATGTGGCTTGGGATAATGCGGTTCTTCTTGTTATCACACAAGCAGCATTGCTTACCAAATTAAGCACCTCAGAGCAACGAAATATTAGAGCAGAGTGATGACAATTAAGATTGAAGTGTCAGTGCCCACCCTTTGTGCATAGCACCCCTTCTTGAGGTAGCATGTGATATGGCCCACATGGAACTACAGAGCCCCGCCTTCACCGTCTTTGACACGATCATCAACCTTGTCTTCAAATGCTATGATGCTTGCCCACACCTGTAGCCCTGCCAAACTTGGCTAGATTAAAAGTCTACAATAAAATTTTATGTTTGATAGGCTGGCCAGACCTTCCCTCCATGTGCAGGTCTCTCTAGAATCGCGGTCGGTGGGCTTGGGCTTTAATGTGTGCAATGGCCAAAAAAGTCACATAACTCTAGCAAAAAGTCCCATAGATTTTGGCTTTAAAAAATCCCTTCTTCTTATTTTTTGAAATTCCTTTTAAGTCACGCCTTCATATATGGGAGCATTAAAAACCCTTTGTTGAGGGGGGACACATGGCACCACACTAGTGAACCACCATGCATGGAAGATTAAGTCTAATCCATTTTTGAATTAACACTAATATAAAAAAGGTAGAAATTAATCTAAATTTAATCCTCCCATTAATTTTGGCAACTCTACCCTGTTTGCTATTTTCCACCCAAATTGGCCACATAGATAATTGTTATGAGGGTAAACATGAAAGATCCCTGCCCCCTCCGTGCAATGAATTTTGGGGTGCTAGCAGCGGAAGTAGCATTTCTTGCGCAAGGCAGAGCCTCTCACTCGGCGGGGCCTCTCCCATGGATATCCGGACAAGAGACTAATCTCTCAGTTCTTTCAAAACCAAAATCGGAAAAACTTCCCTCGCTCTCAGCAGACATAGGCGATTCCTCCGGGATATTTTATTCTAACATAGTCAAGGTCTTCACTAAGCAAACTAATCCGACCGAACCCGTAAGTATCATGGTCAGATCAAGGAAGAGACTTGCACTTGGATCATAGAGTCCAACGCTGTTTTCCTCGTCAAGAGAGGCACAACTGTTGATTCTTTTCCATAGAACAAGGGTTATCCGAGTTTTACTTCAATAAAACCATTGATATACCCTTATTTTGATGAAGTGACATAAATAGAGGGAGATTAATGGTTTTAGAGCATATGGTATTAACCAAGGGTGCAAGTTAAAAGCAAGTCTTGAGTTTAATTACTAGCATTCACATGTCACACACACACACGAGAGAGAGAGAGAGAGAGAGAGAGAGAGAGAGAGAGAGAGAGAGAGAAAATAACGGTATTTAGTGTTATGCATGTAGGGGAGGATGAACTCAAGGGATACTATGGAGAATGTACCTTGATGCAACATAGGGATACTTATTGCTTCTAGTACCTCTATCAAGAAGACACTATTTTCACAATCAAGTTCTATATTTGCTAAAAACTATAGGCCTTACTCACTTTATCCATGTATTATGGTAAAATCAAAGCAAGAGTATACAGTATATGAGACAATAAATATTATATAACAAAGACTGCTTATATAACTTTAAACTTCCTTCACTCCACAATAAGAAGTCAAGAAGAGCCTCTGAAACATTGTTTGGTATTTATTTTCTTAGAGAATAAAACATGGAAAATTCAAGTGCTTTTTTAGTGTGGTAAAGGGGAAATACACACACACCCACTAGAGTGCACCTATTTCCTGTCGCTTCAACTAGTACAAAAGAAATCTCATGCTTTTATGGATTATTTAGGCCTTATTATTTAAATTCATGGTATCATAATAGGTTGATATTATATTTATCCTTCCCTAGTAGATTAGTAGATAAACAAGAATCAACTTTCTGATCTAGATGATGCCAATGGGACCTTCTTTGAGAATATAAATCATGCTTCACACTTTAGACAATAAAGACACTAGTGTAATAAAACTTATTTAGGTAGCTCCAATGCTTTTGGCTTCTCTAGTATGCTAGAAAGAAAAACCCATTATGTTTATGTCTCAATCATGTGTTTTTTTTACAAAAGGTTAGAGTGAAAATTTCTCGTTTTTGGTACTACTAGGACAATAGATTAAGTTGGTAAAAAACAAGAACTTGCAAGGTTTTTCATGACTTAGTAGTAGTAAATGATAATGGTTTTTGAATCCTATTAAGTTTATGGGTCTCTATGTTAACAATACAAAAGTGGTATTCTCTCTAGATCTTCTTTATTAAGAATAAAATAGTAGTGCTCTCTTTAGATATTCTTTTTTAAGAATCTATTGGGCCTATTTATTTATTACATCCATAAGCTTCTTACACTCCATCTTTTTGAATATATACACATGCTTTTAATACTACATTAAACTATTATTAGCATTACTTACATATAGCACCATATACTATTTATCCAAACATATGCCCACTCCACTCTTGCACCCCCATGTGTTTTGCATTGATGGTCCAAAAGCAGATTGACTAAACTCTTATATTTTGCTCCACTATAATTTCTGCTCATCAGCATTTGCTCGAAAATAGCAGTGTTTGTAGTAACAAAATAGCCCCAACATTTCCCAAGACTTGTAGTCATCATAAAAACATTGCTATACCCTTATTCTGATGAAGTGGCATAAATAGAGGGAGATGAACGGTTTTAGAGCATGTGGTATTAACCAAGGGTGCAAGCTAAAAGCAAGTCTTGAGTTTAATTACTAGCATTCACATGTCACACACACAAGAGAGAGAGAGAGAGAGAGAGAGAGAGAGAGAGAGAGAGAGAGAGAGAGTATTTAGTGTTATGCATGTAGGGGAGGATGAGAACTCAAGGGATACTATGGAAAATGTACCTTGATGCAACATAGGGATACTTACTGCTTCTAGTACCTCTATCAAGAAGACACTATTTTCACAATCAAGTTGTATATTTGCTAAAAACTATAGGCCTTTCTCACTTTATCCATGTATTATGGGAAAATTAAAGCAACAGTATGAGACAATAAATATTATATAACAAAGACCACTTATAACTTTAAACTTCCTTCGCTCCACAATAAGAAGCCTCTGAAACGTTGTTTGGTATTAATTTTCTTAGATAATAAAACATGGAAAATTCAAGTGCATTTTTAGTATGTTAAAGGAGAAATGCACACACACCCACTAAAGTGCACATGCTTCCTATCATTTCAACTAGTACAAAGAAACTATCATGCTTTTATGGACTATTTAGGCCTTATTATTTAATTCCAAGGTATCATAATAGGTTGATATTATATTTCTCCTTCCCCATTAGATTAGTAGATAAACAAGAATCACCTTTGTGATTTAGATGATGCCAGTGGTACCTTCTTGAGAATACTTATTTGGATGCATATGTGGCCTTTGCTCGGGGGGGGGGGGGTTCACTATATGTAAACTCTTTATATCACATGCGTTCAAGGCCTAATTTAAAAACCCTTTATCTGTAAGTAAAACACACTCTAATTCTATTCAATATGTAAATACCCCCTTTAAATGGTACCCTTTTGTATGTAAAAAATGTGTAAAAAAAGGGATTTTAAAAACCTCTTCTATTGAATCCATGTGCTACACTTACATATTTATGAGTGAACCCCCCCTTGCTAGGGCCTTTGTCACTTCATGTAGGTCAGCTTTTTTGTTATAGGTGATAAGATCTTTCTTTTCTATCCTTCTCACAAGATATTTCATTTCTCAACTACTTTTTATATTGATGATTAACACATGCCTTCTTTCTTGCTTACATCATCACTTACACACTAAAGTACTCCTTAAACCAATGAGCCAAAACAAGTGGTATATCGTAAAGAGTGATGCTAGGGTTTGCTTTTGTATGTTTCTATGTTAAGAATAATGTTTGGAGCATGGACACTCTAATATTTTCAATAAAACTAGCAATATTTGGTTTGCTTTTGTATGTTTCTATATTAAGAATATGTATGGAGTGGGAAGCCATCTTTATTCTATTGGGTATTTTTTTTAATAGGCCCTTGCACCCTATTTGAACACAACCATTGCGATAATGATTGGGGTGGTGGAGCCATCAATATCCGAGTGGGTACTATGTAATAAACCATTTTGGAAAATAGTGCTGACCCCTTTTCCACATCAAAGAGAGTAGATCATTAGAGCTGGCATGTCCATTATATGGAGGTTGCAAATTGAAATTGCAATGTGCACAAACAGGCCCTTTGGTTTTTCAACCTTAGAAGGTAGAAGGGGCTTTGCATAACTTTTTGTTTCTTCGAGGGTCAGTATTATTTTGAGAGGAGAAGGGAAGGGCACGGCGTCTATCGTCGAGCAGCACATGACGACTGTAGTCGTTTTGCCACTGCCCTTGCAAGGGCATCTAAACCCATGTCTCTCTCTGGCAAGGCTACTGGTGCCCAAGGGTTTCACCTTCACCTTTGTGGTTACTGAGGAGCTTGCTGCCAAGCTTCAACAAGCTAGTATCATAAGCGAAGATTCACCCATCCAGTACGCTTCCGTAGCCAGTTCTAGCGATGGCCTCCATGCTGCTGGCCTCTCTGCTCTCGGCGCCAGCCTTGCTATCATGCACAGCATGCGCCCGGGCGTCGAGGACCTCTTGCGGAAGCTTCTGGCTGCGCAGAAAGCCTCCTGCATCATTGCAGACTCCTCTGTTACGTGGAGCCAGCAAGTCGCCACCCACTTCAACATACCTAGATTCGTCTTCTGCACTGCAAACGCGCATGCGTTTGCCTTGGCTCTCCACTCGCCCTCTTTGGTCTCGCAGGGACTGCTCCCTATACAAGGCAAGCTGCTTTTATTTTTCTTTTATTACCATCTTTCAATCAATTGTGCATTCGATCTGTACCAGCTGTGGCAATAATAATGCGTCAAATTTATGGTCTATGGTGCAGATCCTGAGCTCATTATCGATTCCGTACCTGGACTCCCACCCCTCCGAGCTCTTGATCTGCCCCAATCTATCCAAACCTTACCCGAGTTTGCAGTGGCCCAAGTGGCAGACATCCATGAAGCAGCAGGCTGCATCATCAACACTGTCTACGACTTCGAGAGGAAGCCTCTCGAGGTCATCCGAGAGAAGCTTCCCGTGTACCCAATCGGCCCTTTGCCGCTCATGCTTGGCTTCGATTCCTCTAATTCAAAAGGAACACTAGGCCTTTGGGCTGAAGAAAGGAGCTGTCTCAAGTGGTTAGACACCATGCTACCTTCTTCTGTCCTCTACGTGTCTTTTGGAAGCATAGCATCTATGGGTGTGGATCAGTTGAGGGAGCTTGCCGAGGGTTTGGATGCTAGTGGGCAGGCGTTTCTATGGGTTTTACGTCCTGATACAGCTGAGGGCTCAGTCTCAGATGTGTTGCCAGAAGCATTTGAAGAGAGGACACGAGGTAGGGGCCTTATCATCACATGGGCGCCACAAGTGGACGTTTTATCACACCGTGCAGTGGGGGGTTTTCTTACTCACTGTGGGTGGAATTCCATAACGGAGAACCTTGCCATGGAAGGTGTGCCCATGATATGTTGGCCACAGCTTTCAGAACAAAGGCTGAATGCTAGGCTGCTGGTGGACAAGTTGAAGATAGGCTTGGAGTTGGAAGAGGAAAGTGGGATGGTAAAGAGCGGTGTGGTGGAAAAAGCGGTCAAGGAGCTCATGGAAGGGTGCGTGGGCCGAGAGTTAAAGTCAAGGGCACTACAATTGAAGAAAAGAGCCTCTCTAGCTGTGGAGGAAGGAGGATCATCCCATAACTATCTTGAGGCCCTCGTACAAGCCATGAAAAGGGTTCCACTCCACCCATAGTTTCTTTTTGACGGGAGTCATGCCCATTTTTGTATATTTTTAAAATGCTCATGAAAAATTACACATACAAAAAAAATTGATGTAATTTACCAAACCCATCAAATTTGAGAGCATCCTATTTTTAAGGGCAAGGATGCTCATCAAAAATCAAGCCATCCTACATAGTATGAAGAAAATCATACACCAACCTTCTCCTTCACGTTGGTGTTTTCAGTGATGCGAATATCAAATTAACAAGAACAAACAATGAAGCCTTATCCTAAAACCACTCCACCACAAACATACACATCATAACCAATTTCTCACAATTTTTCCCTACCACACATCTTATCCATTCATTTTCCATACAATGTACTACCAGAATGCAAGGGCAAAAAGGAATCCTATACAATGGGAGCTGAAACTCCAAAAGGATGGAAGAAACAAAGGTGTTTCCCCGGTAGCAGTGCCAAAAACGTTATGGGCTACCACCCCTCCAAGAGGGAACTCTACACATTCACCTAAAGGATGAGCAATAGATCACAATTGTCGTAGGGTACTTACCAATGCTTTGATCTTGAGTCCCTTGAGGCCTCCAAGCTCGCTTGTTAAGCTCCAAAATCCAAGCTCCACCTCCACATTGTCACCGTGGAGTCGCTCACACCGTCGCACAAAGACACAATGCTAGAATGCTCTCACTCCTTCAATCTATCTCAAGACATAAAGGGAGAGCTCTCAATAGCACAAAGGGGATTGTATCTTTTCATTAGGAGAAAATGCCTTATATACATTTGGCCCTTATTCACACTTGGGTTCCCAAAACTCACTTACTAGGCCTTGGGTGGCCAATATCTCATAATGCACAACTTTTATAGTGCCATTTCATGACACTTATTAATGTCCTCAATTGAGGATCATGTTTGCTAATCCAAAATGGGATTAATAATCTCCAACATCCCGACAAAATAAATGCTGTTATAGGTTTCCCTTTGAACGTGATATTTAGGCAAGACTAGAAGTCATCAACAAGGATCTCATTATCACAATAGGTGTCAATTTTTAACAAACCAAGCACATTTGTATTTTTCTTCTTACTACCCCTCACTCAAGCTTCACTTAGTTCAAGCTCAGGTTTTCCTAGTTGGCACCAAGCAGCAAAAGAGATCAAGTTGTGTGCATGGCCTCCTCATGAATCAAAGCACTAAATAGAGTAGCACTTTTCCATAGGGAGTAGCCAATTCCATGAATTTTCTTTTTGGTTCTAGAGCTATTGTAACTGAAAGCATAGGTGCTTCCACACATGAAGTAGTAGCTTTTGGAATAATCTCACTCGTGTGAGTAGAGTGCCAAGATGTGGCAACATTGCATGAGAGTTCTTGAGATCTTGAGAGTTCTTGGCATGACTAACAATGTTTTTCTCTTTTCTCATTTCTTCCATCTAGTCCCAGGCATCATCAAATGAAGACTCGGTTTGATTCCAAGGTCCTCGATGGCTACTTTCATAAGTGTTTTCCAAAAAAAGGATAGCATTCCCCCTCGGTGACAAGATATGTTATACTCCCAATATTATCCCTTTAGAATTCCTTCCATCCATGTGCTCAAGGGTCTTTGAGATGTCTTCATAGGGTTCATTTCTATGGTACCAATGGCCTCTTTTTGAATAACCCTAAAGCTTGAAGTTGGTGATTGAGTATATTTTGGGCTATCTTCCACTAAAAGAGTCCTAAGTGCTAATGGAAATAGCATTTGAGCACCTAGCACTAGCAATTTGTCCTCCTTGTGGGTCATAGTGGAGTTCTGAGTTAAGCTAGGCATGTCATTCATTTTCATGGCTTGTGAGCTTGAGCTAGGAAACTCACTCTCCTTGGTTGCCATAGCCACATTGGTGGTGAGCATATCGTTGCCATCCCCCTCATGTGAAGAAATATTTGGAGATTTTGTTTCTTGAAATCCTAGTGGTGCCATGATAGAAGTCGCACATGATTGTCTTTGAGGTGATGTTCCCACCAATTATGGCACCCCTTTTTACCTTATTTTCTTAAGCTTGTGGCCTGGGCACATTTTTAGGTAGGGCAGTTGCAAGCAAGTGTCTCTCGTTTTGAACTATCTTAGCAATGCAATTGGTAACCTCTTGAAGATGCTCAGCTCATTTCATGGTATCAAATATAGCTTGCACAATTTCTTGCCAACAAAGGACTTCATAGATTTTGTGCATGAAAAAGTCATTGAGTAGTTGGGTGTCTCAATGTTGTATTCCCAATCTACTTTTGAGTACCCCATTTGTCTATGTGCTTAGATATCCTCTAGAAGATGGAGCAACAATTGTCAAGTTCTTTGGAGCCTCTAAGGCAAGTTGTATTAGAATTGCTTGAGTAATGGGCACGAAAGGCTCTATTTGGTCATTATGTGCCTCTTAAGGTTCTAGATTCATTACAGAGTTCAGCACTATGACATGCATTTGTTTTTCAAGTGCTACTTTTGAGGGTTGTGTAGACTAGGTGTTCGCTAAATCTTAATTTGTAAAGTCTAATGGGATTTGGTTTGATTCAACTAGTTGGGGTGCTGGATCCACTAGGGATAGGGTAGAGTTGGTTGTTGTAGTTTCTTGAGCAGACATAAGGCATGCCAATCATTGCCGTTCACTTTGTACTATGGTCACGAGAGGTAATTGGCAATTGCTAGCAAGTTCTCAGCACCTTTTTTGAAAATACCAATAAACAATAAGATTTCTTGCCAATTAATAATGTATAGCTCTTGACTGCCAAATCCATAAGAACTTGTTTCTCAATGTTGTATTAAATCACAATACAATTCAAAGAGAATAGAATTTGAACAAATTTTTGAGGCAAAAAGAGAACAAATCTCTATATAATCAAGAAAGTTCTTACAATAATTTGATATGAAGCACTCTTGGAAGAAAGAGCTTGAACCACCCGACCACCCCCGAGCTATCTCACTCGCACTCTCACTCTCATGAACAACTCACACTCACACTCACTCACACTCACGCATGCACTCTCAGGAGAGGAATAGAGAGGCCTCACGCATGCACTCTCAGGGGAGAGGAATAGAGAGGCCTTTCTAATTTTGACCTTGAAACTTTTGAGAGGGATTAGTCAAGGGTCTGAGACATTATTAATCTTTTTCAATGAGATTAAGGAAGAGATAGAGAGAAGGAACACCATCCTGAGTATGTAAAGAGACTCCTCGATAAATATCGTGATGTTTTTCCAAATGACCTACGTGGGATGCCTCCTCATAGATACTTACATCATGCCATATAGGTAGAACGAGGAACCCAACCTTACTCTAGGGAACCCTATAGGTTTAATGTGGATGAGTTGAGCTGAAGCTTCAGTTGGATGACTTGCAGAAGGGTTTCATCAGACCTAGTGTTTCTCCTAGGGGTAATCCGATTTTGTTTCAAATGAAAAAGGATGGGACATACAGGCTTTGCATTGACTATAGAGGGTTGAAAAGGCATACCATTAAGAATAAGTACCCTTTACCTCACATAGATGAGTTTCAAATGAAAAAGGATGGGACATACAGGCTTTGCAACATTGACTATAGAGGGTTGAAAAGGCATACCATTAAGAATAAGTACCCTTTACCTCACATAGATGAGTTTTTGAATCAATTGAGTGGGTCCTCTATCTTTACAAAGATTGACTTGTGATTTGGACACCACCAAATTTTCATCAAAGAAGCGGACATTCCTAAGACCGCATTTAGGACCATTATGGGCATTATGAGTTCACTGTTCTTCCTTTTGAATTGACTAATGCACTTGCTACTTTCAAGTGTTTGATGAGAATGATGTGTTTCTTGAATTTTTGGATGATTTCATTCTTGTATTCTTAGATGGTATTTTTGTGTATTCAAGGAATGGAAAAGATCACGAAATTCATCTTAGGAAAACACTTCAAAATTTGCAGGGTCACAAGTTTTATGAAAAAATGAGCAAGTGTTTCTTTTCTAAGGACAAGATTGTGTATTTAGGGCAGTTCATTTCTAAAGAGGGTATCCACATAGATCCCGAGAAGATTACAGTCATTCAGGAATGGCCTTGACCCAGGTGTGTGACAAATGTGAGGAGCTTCATAGGATTGGCACATTTCGAGAGGAAACACATTAAAGACTTTTCTAAGATAGCTTCTCCATTGATGAACTGATCTGATCAAACAAGAAAAAAAGTTTAGGTGGGATGAAAGGTGCCAAGTGGCTTTTGACATGTTGAAAGCTAAGTTTGTAGAGAACTGTGTTTTGAAAATACCTGAATGATGGGAAAACCTTTTGTAGTATCTTGTGATTCTAGTGGAACACAAATTGGGTGTGTTCTCTCTCAGGATGGATGCATAGTAGAATATGAGTCAAGGAAGCTTAGGATCCATTAAGAGAAGTATCCTACCCACCATGACCTTGAGTTAGCTGCAATTATGCATGCGCTTAAGCATTGGAGACATTTCCTACTTGGTGTTAAGTTTGAACTTCAGATTGATCATCAAAGTTTAAAATATTTATTCACTCAACCTTTGTTGAAACAATAGGCAAAGGAGGTGGATGGACCTCCTATATGCAAGTATGATTTTGAGATCAAATACATTGAGGTTAAGGAGAACAAGGTGGTTGATGCTTTGAGTAGGTGACCCTTGATTAATTCCTTGATTGTCGTTCATTCGGACATAATGAAAAACATTAGAGCTAAAATTGAGAGAGATCCCTTTTATGTGAGCATCCTATCTAGAGAATTGCCAAGACTCCATATTTGAGAGGGTTGAGGGAAATATTCATTTGGTCAAGGGTAACTTGTACTATAATGAGAGACTTTGTGTGCCTAGTGAATCTTCTTTTAAGGCCAAAATTCTTCATGATTATCATGATGTACCATTTTCTGGACACGGATATAATAAAACATACAGTAAGGTCCGAAAATCTTTCTTTTGGCCTAGTTTGAAGAGTGATGTCTAACACTATATTAGAAAGTGCATGTGTGAGTGTGAGTGTGAGTTGTTCATGAGAGTGAGAGTGCGAGTGAGATAGCTCGGGGGTGGTTGGGTGGTTCGAGCTCTTGCTTCCAAGAGTACTTCATATCAAATTGTTATTGTAAGAACTTTCTTGATTATATACAAAGCTATTCCCTTAATACCTTGAAAATTTATGCAAATTCTATTCTCTTTGAATTGTATTGTGATTTTGAGCCGAAGCCTCACAATGTGGCTTGGGATAATGCGGTTCTTCTTGTTATCACACAAGCAGCATTGCTTACCAAATTAAGCACCTCAGAGCAACGAAATATTAGAGCAGAGTGATGACGATTAAGATTGAAGTGTCAGTGCGCCCACCCTTTGTGCATAGCACCCCTTCTTGAGGTAGCATGTGATATGGCCCACATGGAACTACAGAGCCCCGCCTTCACCGTCTTTGACACGACCATCAACCTTGTCTTCAAATGCTATGATGCTTGCCCACACCTGTAGCCCTGCCAAACTTGGCTAGATTAAAAGTCTACAATAAAATTTTATGTTTGATAGGCTGGCCAGACCTTCCCTCCATGTGCAGGTCTCTCTAGAATCGCGGTCGGTGGGCTTGGGCTCTAATGTGTGCAATGGCCAAAAAAGTCACATAACTCTAGCAAAAAGTCCCATAGATTTTGGCTTTAAAAAATCCCTTCTTCTTATTTTTTGAAATTCCTTTTAAGTCATGCCTTCATATATGGGAGCATTAAAAACCCTTTGTTGAGGGGGGACACATGGCACCACACTAGTGAACCACCATGCATGGAAGATTAAGTCTAATCAATTTTTGAATTAACACTAATATAAAAAAGGTAGAAATTAATCTAAATTTAATCCTCCCATTAATTTTGGCAACTCTACCCTGTTTGCTATTTTCCACCCGAATTGGCCACATAGATAATTGTTATTAGGGTAAACATGAAAGATCCCTGCCACCTCCGTGCAATGAATTTTGGGGTGCTAGCAGCGGAAGTAGCACTTCTTGCGCAAGGCAGAGCCTCTCACTCGGGGCCTCTCCCATGGATATCCGGACAAGAGACTAATCTCTCAGTTCTTTCAAAACCAAACTCGGAAAAACTTCCCTCGCTCTCAGCAGACATAGGCGATTCCTCCGGGATATTTTATTCTAACATAGTCAAGGTCTTCACTAAGCAAACTAATCCGACCGAACCCGTAAGTCTCATGGTCAGATCAAGGAAGAGACTTGCACTTGGATCATAGAGTCCAACGCTGTTTTCCTCGTCAAGAGAGGCACAACTGTTGATTCTTTTCCATAGAACAAGGGTTATCCGAGTTTTACTTCAATAAAACCATTGATATACCCTTATTTTGATGAAGTGACATAAATAGAGGGAGATTAATGGTTTTAGAGCATATGGTATTAACCAAGGGTGCAAGTTAAAAGCAAGTCTTGAGTTTAATTACTAGCATTCACATGTCACACACACACACGAGAGAGAGAGAGAGAGAGAGAGAGAGAGAGAGAGAGAGAGAGAGAGAGAGAGAGAGAGAGAAAATAACGGTATTTAGTGTTATGCATGTAGGGGAGGATGAACTCAAGGGATACTATGGAGAATGTACCTTGATGCAACATAGGGATACTTATTGCTTCTAGTACCTCTATCAAGAAGACACTATTTTCACAATCAAGTTCTATATTTGCTAAAAACTATAGGCCTTACTCACTTTCTCCATGTATTATGGTAAAATCAAAGCAAGAGTATACAGTATATGAGACAATAAATATTATATAACAAAGACTGCTTATATAACTTTAAACTTCCTTCACTCCACAATAAGAAGTCAAGAAGAGCCTCTGAAACATTGTTTGGTATTTATTTTCTTAGAGAATAAAACATGGAAAATTCAAGTGCCTTTTTAGTGTGGTAAAGGGGAAATACACACACACCCACTAGAGTGCACCTATTTCCTGTCGCTTCAACTAGTACAAAAGAAATCTCATGCTTTTATGGATTATTTAGGCCTTATTATTTAAATTCATGGTATCATAATAGGTTGATATTATATTTATCCTTCCCTAGTAGATTAGTAGATAAACAAGAATCAACTTTGTGATCTAGATGATGCCAATGGGACCTTCTTTGAGAATATAAATCATGCTTCACACTTTAGACAATAAAGACGCTAGCGTAATAAAACTTATTTAGGTAGCTCCAATGCTTTTGGCTTCTCTAGTATGCTAGAAAGAAAAACCCATTATGTTTATGTCTCAATCATGTGATTTTTTTACAAAAGGTTAGAGTGAAAATTTCTCGTTTTTGGTACTACTAGGACAATAGATTATAGTTGGTAAAAAACAAGAACTTGCAAGGTTTTTCATGACTTAGTAGTAGTAAATGATAATGGTTTTTGAATCCTATTAACTTTATGGGTCTCTATGTTAACAATACAAAAGTGGTATTCTCTTTAGATCTTCTTTATTAAGAATAAAAAAGTAGTGCTCTCTTTAGATATTCTTTTTTAAGAATCTATTGGGCCTATTTATCTATTACATCCATAAGCTTCTTCTACTCCATCTTTTTGAATATATACACATGCTTTTAATACTACATTAAACTATTATTAGCATTACTTACAAATAGCACCATATACTATTTATCCAAACATATGCCCACTCCACTCTTGCACCCCCATGTGTTTTGCATTGATGGTCCAAAAGCAGATTGACTAAACTCTTATATTTTGCTCCACTATAATTTCTGCTCATCAGCATTTGCTCGAAAATAGCAGTGTTTGTAGTAACAAAATAGCCCCAACATTTCCCAAGACTTGTAGTCATCATAAAAACATTGCTATACCCTTATTCTGATGAAGTGGCATAAATAGAGGGAGATGAACGTTTTAGAGCATGTGGTATTAACCAAGGGTGCAAGCTAAAAGCAAGTCTTGAGTTTAATTACTAGCATTCACATGTCACGCACACAAGAGAGAGAGAGAGAGAGAGAGAGAGAGAGAGAGAGAGAGAGAGAGAGAGAGAGAGAGTAAAAGTATTTAGTGTTATGCATGTAGGGGAGGATGAGAACTCAAGGGATACTATGGAAAATGTACCTTGATGCAACATAGGGATACTTACTGCTTCTAGTACCTCTATCAAGAAGACACTATTTTCACAATCAAGTTGTATATTTGCTAAAAACTATAGGCCTTTCTCACTTTATCCATGTATTATGGGAAAATTAAAGCAACAGTATGAGACAATAAATATTATATAACAAAGACCACTTATAACTTTAAACTTCCTTCGCTCCACAATAAGAAGCCTCTGAAACGTTGTTTGGTATTAATTTTCTTAGATAATAAAACATGGAAAATTCAAGTGCATTTTTAGTATGTTAAAGGAGAAATACACACACACCCACTAAAGTGCACATGCTTCCTATCATTTCAACTAGTACAAAGAAACTATCATGCTTTTATGGACTATTTAGGCCTTATTATTTAATTCCAAGGTATCATAATAGGTTGATATTATATTTCTCCTTCCCCATTAGATTAGTAGATAAACAAGAATCACCCAGTGGTACCTTCTTGAGAATACTTATTTGGATGCACATGTGGCCTTTGCTCGGGGGGGTTCACTATATGTAAACTCTTTATATCACATGCGTTCAAGGCCTAATTTAAAAACCCTTTATCTGTAAGTAAAACACACTCTAATTCTATTCAATATGTAAATACCCCCTTTAAATGGTACCCTTTTGTATGTAAAAAATGTGTTAAAAAGGGATTTTAAAAACCTCTTCTATTGAATCCACGTGCTACACTTACATATTTATGAGTGAACCCCCCCCTTGCCTAGGGCCTTTGTCACTTCATGTAGGTCAGCTTTTTGGTTATAGGTTGTAAGATCTTTCTTTTCTATCCTTCTCACAAGATATTTCATTTCTCAACTACTTTTTATATTGATGATTAACACATGCCTTCTTTCTTGCTTACATCATCACTTACACACTAAAGTACTCCTTAAACCAATGAGCCAAAACAAGTGGTATATCGTAAAGAGTGATGCTAGGGTTTGCTTTTGTATGTTTCTATGTTAAGAATAATGTTTGGAGCATGGACACACTAATATTTTCAATAAAACTAGCAATATTTGGTTTGCTTTTGTATGTTTCTATTTTAAGAATATGTATGGAGTGGGAAGCCATCTTTATTCTATTGGGTATTTTTTAATAGGCCCTTGCACCCTATTTGAACACAACCATTGCGATAATGATTGGGGTGGTGGAGCCATCAATATCCGAGTGGGTACTATGTAATAAACCATTTTGGAAAATAGTGCTGACCCCTTTTCCACATCAAAGAGAGTAGATCATTAGAGCTGGCATGTCCATTATATGGAGGTTGCAAATTGAAATTGCAATGTGCACAAACAGGCCCTTTGGTTTTTCAACCTTAGAAGGTAGAAGGGGCTTTGCATAACTTTTTGTTTCTTCGAGGGTCAGTATTATTTTGAGAGGAGAAGGGAAGGGCACGGCGTCTATCGTCGAGCAGCACATGACGACTGTAGTCGTTTTGCCACTGCCCTTGCAAGGGCATCTAAACCCATGTCTCTCTCTGGCAAGGCTACTGGTGCCCAAGGGTTTCACCTTCACCTTTGTGGTTACTGAGGAGCTTGCTGCCAAGCTTCAACAAGCTAGTATCATAAGCGAAGATTCACCCATCCAGTACGCTTCCGTGGCCAGTTCTAGCGATGGCCTCCATGCTGCTGGCCTCTCTGCTCTCGGCGCCAGCCTTGCTATCATGCACAGCATGCGCCCGGGCGTCGAGGACCTCTTGCGGAAGCTTCTGGCTGCGCAGAAAGCCTCCTGCATCATTGCAGACTCCTCTGTTACGTGGAGCCAGCAAGTCGCCACCCACTTCAACATACCCAGATTCGTCTTCTGCACTGCAAACGCGCATGCGTTTGCCTTGGCTCTCCACTCGCCCTCTTTGGTCTCGCAGGGACTGCTCCCTATACAAGGCAAGCTGCTTTTATTTTTCTTTTATTACCATCTTTCAATCAATTGTGCATTCGATCTGTACCAGCTGTGGCAATAATAATGCGTCAAATTTATGGTCTATGGTGCAGATCCTGAGGTCATTATCGATTCCGTACCTGGACTCCCACCCCTCCGAGCTCTTGATCTGCCCCAATCTATCCAAACCTTACCCGAGTTTGCAGTGGCCCAAGTGGCAGACATCCATGAAGCAGCAGGCTGCATCATCAACACTGTCTACGACTTCGAGAGGAAGCCTCTCGAGGTCATCCGAGAGAAGCTTCCAGTGTACCCAATCGGCCCTTTGCCGCTCATGCTTGGCTTCGATTCCTCTAATTCAAAAGGAACACTAGGCCTTTGGGCTGAAGAAAGGAGCTGTCTCAAGTGGTTAGACACCATGCTACCTTCTTCTGTCCTCTACGTGTCCTTTGGAAGCATAGCATCTATGGGTGTGGATCAGTTGAGGGAGCTTGCCGAGGGTTTGGATGCTAGTGGGCAGGCGTTTCTATGGGTTTTACGTCCTGATGCAGCTGAGGGCTCAGTCTCAGATGTGTTGTCAGAAGCATTTGAAGAGAGGACACGAGGTAGGGGCCTTATCATCACATGGGCGCCACAAGTGGACGTTTTATCACACCGTGCAGTGGGGGGTTTTCTTACTCACTGTGGGTGGAATTCCATAACGGAGAACCTTGCCATGGGAGGTGTGCCCATGATATGTTGGCCACAGCTTTCAGAACAAAGGCTGAATGCTAGGCTGCTGGTGGACAAGTTGAAGATAGGCTTGGAGTTGGAAGAGGAAAGTGGGATGGTAAAGAGCGGTGTGGTGGAAAAAGCGGTCAAGGAGCTCATGGAAGGGTGCGTGGGCCGAGAGTTAAAGTCAAGGGCACTACAATTGAAGAAAAGAGCCTCTCTAGCTGTGCAGGAAGGAGGATCATCCCATAACTATCTTGAGGCCCTCGTACAAGCCATGAAAAGGGTTCCACTCCACCCATAGTTTCTTTTTGACGGGAGTCATGCCCATTTTTGTATATTTTTAAAATGCTCATGAAAAATTACACATACAAAAAAAATTGATGTAATTTACCAAACCCATCAAATTTGAGAGCATCTTATTTTGAAGGGCAAGGATGCTCATCAAAAATCAAGCCATCCTACATAGTATGATTTTGCAAGGTGGTTGTGGCTTTATGGTGCTTTGAAATGCTAAATTTTAACCTCTATATGCCAACGTGTCAAGTTGTGCAAAAAAGAATTGACTGCTTGCACCCACTATCCAGGCTCTCCACACAAGAAATTAAATTGTGCAAAAAAAAGTATTGATTGCTTGCACCCACTGTCCAAGCTCTCCACACAAGAAATTAAATTGTGCAAAAAAAGTATTCACTACTTGCACCCACTATCTAGACTCTCCACATAAGAAATTAAATTAATAAAGAATGTTCACCTAAGCAAAGTCAACACAAAAAATGCTTTTAATGATTCATCTTAACAAGTTAGCATGTTGAGATTGTCCTAATGACTCAAGGTATAGGCATTATAATCATCAGAATTTTTCACTACTTGTTTGAAATAATCAGCTTATGATAAATATTGGGATACTATTGGTCCCCAAGAGTTATCTATTCAAACGTGTCATGATGTTTGTAAGCATATGTGGGGTTCTTGTTGCTAAGGACTAAAAAAGTTATTTTATGAACATCTTGCTAGAATAGAAAAGTGAGATGGTGAAGAGCAGTGTGGTGGATCAAGGAACTCATGGAAGGGGACGTGGGGTGAGAGTTAAAGTCAAGGGCACTGCAATTGAAGAAAAGAGCCTCTCTAGCTACATAGTATGCTTTTGGAGGACTTTTGGAGGCTGGTTGCCTCTTTTTGGTGCTAATTTGAAATTCTAAATTTTAGCCTCTATATGCTAACGTGTCAGATTGTGCAAAAAATCATTGACTGTTTGCACTAGAGTCTGTTGACATATAAGCCTCATCATCTAATTGCATATTTACATCTACGCACTAGTAACCATCACTAATGGCTATAAATAGCCCACTCTTGCATTGTAGTCGACATTTTAGATATCTTATGAATGAACACAACTGCTTATTTACAACTAGCTTGTTTATGTGTTTCTTTCCTCTGTTCTCTTCTTGATCATCTATTCTTGATGATCTTTCTATACCTGTGAGTAATGTCTCTCTTCCTCAATCTCTTAGTGCCCCTTGGGACCTCCACATGGTACCATTTTCCCGCGGGTTATCTTGGACTTTGGTGCACCTATAAAGGAGCTTGTCATGCTCTTCTTTTTCTTCTTGATAAATTCTACCACCCACATGCTGATTTGTTGCCCTTTCAAAGTGAAACACGGCCAACAGGCTCCACGGTGCACCCACTTCAAGAATAGGCTGAGAAGGACCTGCACATTCGAGAAGCATCATATGCTTCTCTACTCTCCAAGGTTGTGCATGCACAAGGCTCTATGCTGTCCACAAAAGAAATACATACCTGAGGCTCTTTACACAAAGTTGTAGCACCTATAACACTCGAGGCCATGGCGATGAATATCTGGGCTCCCAAGAAACCAACTAGAGATCTCCTCTCCCATGGAAGACAATGAACCAAAAAAAGGCTCCCTACGGATGACCCAAAAAAAGGGCAACCATCATCCCTAATCAAGAGTATGAGCTTCAAGGGAAAGCATTGCACACACTGTTGCCGTCGTAGGATTGCTGTTGAAGAGGAAGGTGGATGCAAGCGCCATGACGATCAAATGATGACAGCCTTAGGTATGTGGATGGCTGCCTATGTGCCCACCTGCACGCGAGCACCCTTATTATAGTATGTCCCCAAGAGAATTTAAACCCAAGACCTCCCGTAGAAAGTCCAAATTCTTATCCACTAGGCTACCACCTTGGGGACAAGTCGTGGGTGGTTTTTGGGTTGCACATCTGCCACCCCAACTTGGAATCAAGTTGAGACCTTTCAATGGATTCCCATGGGTAACCTTTCCACTATATGGTATATGGCTTCATGTTGGCCATTCTGTTGGTCCTACATATCTAGTGGCTCATTTTGACCGATAGAAATGGGCGGTTTGCTTGTGCCAAGTGGCATGAAGAGTCATGATTCAACCTCCTCACAAAGAAAACATCGGCATCATTAATCTAGTGACCCATTGACAAGGAGAGTCATTATTCAACCTCCTCATAGAGAAAACCTTGGCATCATGACCTAGAGCTGAGCCCTTTCTATATGGAAGCTCATTATCCATCTTAAGCAATGTGTGGAATCTACACCAAGGACATCGGCAAAACACTTTTGAATGCTACTAATTGAGTGCTTATTTTTTAAAATATAGGACACGTCTTTTTTCTCAAAAAACAATCCTTCAAAGATTTTGCAAGTCCTTCAGTGAGTAGAAAATATTATAGTGAGAGTTCAAATTATTTCCAAATCTTATAGATATGATTTTCCTTTTAATTCTTTCATATTTATAGGCCTTATTAAAGTCTAGCTTCTATCATCATTTAACTTTAAAGGCATTCTTCTACACGTGTGAATGTCTTATAATTTTTTAAGGAGTGTTTTGTTAAACTCTTTGTTTTAAAATTTCTTGTTCTTTTGAAGACATTATTGGGACTCACTCTCCAATGCGTGAGGTTTCTTCATCTCCTCTAGGAATGGCTACAATAGACAGTCATGTGCCTCATAGTTTAGAAGGCTAAATATGATCCAATGTGATTGTCGATGACATTGTGAGAAGATGAAACATTTAACTTTTTTTAAAGGGACAATTTTCATGCACCTTAATAAAGATAAAAAATGATGTTTTAATATCAAGTGGCGGATTTTGATATCTATCTACATTTACACCAATGCCACATAAATGTTCTTTAATATGAGTTACACCACTAGTAAACTCATGATTACAATGTAGCTTAGAAGTAGTAGCACTTTTTTGTAATTATGTAGTGAAATGCATGCATTGAACATATATTTATTATCTACAATGTAAAGTAAAAAACCATCAAACAATCTAAAATTTAAGTTAACATAAAGTGGTGGATTTTGACATCCATCTACATTTACACCAATGCCATAGAAATGTTCTTTAATATGAGTTGCACCACTAGTAAACTCATGACATTTAACATACATTTATTATTTACAAGAAAATCATCCAAGAATATTAAATTTTATTTAACATCAAGTTGTGGATTTTGAAATTTATCTACATTTATACCAATGCTATATAAATGTTCTTTAACACTAGTTTGTTGGTAGGAAAGAAAAGTGTTCGTGGATATATTTATGTCCTCATTACTGACCAACTTTATGGAATTATTTAGAACATATGGATAGTGAAAATCAAATGTTTCATTTTTTCATATCATCAAGTATATAGTGAAAGAAAATTGGGATTTTTTGGGATCACATTGGTTACCTCTAGGCTTTTCAATTTCATAAGAACTCATAGACCAAATTACAGTCATAATGCAGAGCTATTTGGACTATTTTTGGATAAAAGACTTTAATTAGAAATTTTCTCATTATTTTATAAAGTTTTTTGGTGTGAATTGCTTCACAAAAATATATACGGTGTAATATAATCCATCTTAGGCCTAAAAATGAATTTAATCTCTAAAATCAAGGTCTTAATGAAAATTCTAAGATATTTCTTTGTCTCAAAAAAAAACTTTGTAGAGTTTTATAGCTAATCAAACAATCATAGAGTAGGACCAAATCTTTTACACATGTTCTATACAATGTTATGCTTTGATGATGCATTCTGTATAAGAGCTAATCATAAATACATCTATTATTTTAGACACTTTGTTTTCTACATTAGGAATTTTTTGGACCCAAAAAGGGCCTCCTAAGGATTCCTAATTTTAAGGTATTAGAGCTTAAAAAGCTGGGCTTAAGGGAGACAAAGGCTATGATGACCCTTATTTTTTGCCTTGCCACATCAGCCATACCCCCTAGTTTCACTTTTTAAAGAGAATATTCTCATACTCTCTCTCTTACTTTTTGACTTTTCTCATACTTTCTCTCTACTTTTTGAAATTTTTATCTTCACTCTCTATAAATTGAATCTTTCTTGTCCAGTTTGAAATCTCTTTTCTCATTAACTCCCACCATATCTCCCTTCCACACATCAGCAAAACATTCTCGTATTTAGGTGGACCCCAAAAAGTGAATTTTTTTTTATTTTTTTACATTTTGAGGTAGAAAAACAATAAAAATACATTATTTATCATCCAATGCATCAGAATTGCTCCTGAAGGGCTGGGAAAGCTGTGCCAAAATAGTGCGAATTTAGGCTCTACAATAGCAATGCAGGCTCAAAATTTGCACTGTTCTTGCACTACTCCCCCAGGCTCCCAGGGTCATTTTTGATGCATTCACAAAAACATTAATGGTACAAACTAGAAAAAACAATGATATACTTGATGAAAATAAGTTTGTAAAAATTGTATTGTATTCATAATAAGAAATTATACATCATCTTTACAAAAGCTTTCTTACAATATTGAGCTTCCTTCTCTTGTTATTGGGCAGAGTGTGCTCAAGGAGGGATTGGGCTATTTCTTGAGGATCCTCTATGCGTATGCTTTTGGCTATACCTATACGAGCAAGAAGCTCACCCCTAAATCCAGAACCAAAAACATCAAAGGTAAGGGATTTTTTAATCAGAACTATACATTTGGTGCTCTGTGCCATAGAGGCTACACAGAGCACCTTAGAGAGGGCTTCCAAAAAGAAGAGAGTGAAGGCAGATTGAGGGTGTAGTCCTTGTGGATAATGGCGATGCCATCCAACAAGAAGTCGACCAAGATAGTGTGCCAATGCAGCATCATGTCCATGGACCACCTTGGCCTGGTCTCTGGTGCCGCCGCCGCCTCTCCCAGCAAATGCGTCAATTTCAACCACCCTCTGCAATCAAAGGAAAAATCAAAATATTTTCCTATACATAATTACAAATGTTTCTAGGTTGTAAAAGGTTGATTATTACCTCTTGCTCAATGTCTTCTTTTGCCAAAGTGCTCGTGGGGGCGGAGAGGTCAATCGAGGACTTAGCCTCATCCTTTTTTGGTGCTTTGGTCTCCTCCATTACTCTGGCAGCAGCAAGGGTATCCTTTTCAGCCTCTAGCTTGTCTTGTAAGGTTGTGAATTCCTCCTCTGGAACTAGGGCTTGCTCCATGATCTCAACCACAGTTTCCTTGACCAAAGCAATAGATTCTCCAAGGGGTAATATAGCACTATCTAGGTGAGGACCGAGGTTGGACGTATCAAGGTCCACCTCACATCGCGTGCATATAATGCCCAAGCACTCATCCATTCTCAAGCCAGCTGTCTTTTCAAGGTCATGAAGAAATAAGTATTCTTCACCTTCCACCACAATGGTGCCCAAGAGATTGATCTCATGCTCTGGAGCACCTTGGCTGTTCAGCCTGCAAATTGTGCACCCTCTGGAAAATGCTCTGATGCAAGTTGCTCTTCTACACTAGCACTCGTTTCCTACTGCCTTCACTTCCTTGTCATCCCTCAAATACCCTGCCAACTGCAGTGTACCTCCTCATTCGAGAACGCAAAAGTGGCGAGCCACGAGAGGAACCTACTTCGCAAATTGCCCTTCCCCAACCTCTTCACCTCCTGCTTTTTTAATGAAGGTATAGTAAGCTCGTGCGGGGATGCAGATGTCGATGAAGTGTTCAAAGGCGCTCGATGTAGGGGCGGGCATATTGTTGAATGTACTTAAGCAGCTCAATAGGCACCCATCGATCATTGGGGCAATGGGGAAAGGAGATGGAGTGGGGAGCCAAGTATTGCTCCATGTATGCAATCTACGTCTCATAATGTTGGGACGCAAGGGCGAGCGACTTTTCAAAGTCGACTTCACAAGAGAACATGACAAAGAGCTCGCTCTTGCTGCCCGCCCACGGGGTGGTGGAGAGGAACACACAGAAATTGTCAAAGTGGGTAACCATATGAATGCAAACAGATAGTGTGAGCTCGTGCTTGGTTTCTATCGCCTGAAAATGAGAAAGAAGGCACCTTAGGCTATTTATAGTTAAAATTTAAAGTTTGGCCTTTTCACACTAGACCGCTAGACAAAAAAGTTACAGTTTGCAAAAATACTAAGATTTCAATTAAATAAAGATTGGTTAAAAAAGAGCCTGCTACAAAATTACAAGCATGTCATCCAATCTAAAATTGTTATAATGTCTTCATTTTTTACCCCTCTTGTGACATTTACTTCATGTTGATCTCCATCTCCTTGTTGACTTGAAAGCTTGTCATTGCCTTCACCTCGATTCTGAAACTCTTGCCCCTCACGTGCATCAAAACAAAGGCTATTATCCCATATACTCAGTTCATCTTCAAGCTCTTCCACATGCCTACTATGTGTTGGTGGGGCTATGCACCTTGCTGCTCTGCTGAAAATTCAAGGTCCCCCATTTGCCATGATTATGAGACCATGGTTGTTCCCTCTTTACGCTTCCCAATCTGTAAAAATATAGAAAGTGGTACAATAACCAGAAAGTGTAAGGGTTAACTCTAGACATGCAGTGGAATCAGATATACCTTTCTTCTCATCAACTTAAAACTTGACTCTTCCACATTGTCAAAGCCCATGATGCTAAAGTGTTGACACAGGTTTGTTAGGCTCCAATGCTTGCTTGCTGCCACTCGCTCAATCCATCCATTTTGCATCATTACAGCTACCTCAATAGGCATAATTTCTTCTTCTGAGGCTCCAATGCTTGCTTGCTGCCACTCGCTCAATCCATCCATTTTGCATCATTACAGCTACCTCAATAGACATAATTTCTTCTTCTGAGGCTTGAAGTGGGATCCATGTCCCGTGCTTTTGCATCCATCTTTGGTAGTGCAAACGCATGTACAAAAAAGAACCTGAAAGACACTATAGAATCTACTACATTGCACTTGTACACATCACCTTGATGTGACCCCTCATTAACCTCCCAACCCTCTCCTAGTAATCCTTGAATGAGGTCAGACCGTACCTCCTTACAAATATACATTATTTTTGTTTGGTGCATTGGCATGGAATTGAACATGTGCACAAAAACATGTAAAGGACAAAACCAATTTACTAACCTAGATGCCTTTGAAAACTTGAGTGATGTCTTGATATCACTTACCATCTCAAACTTTAAGCATAATATGGTCCAAGCATCAGGTTTGGGCCATTCGGGGATTGTTAAGAGGGGGTTGGGATCTCTTCTAGCTTGCCAAATAAACCTGGTTTTCTATCTACAAAATATGAGTGAGAAAAGAAAAAGATATTGTTCTGCACAAGATCACTTGGACTTTGAGATACAAACATTGCCTCTCCAATGGATGCATGCATAGCGTAGAAAACTCCAGTGAGGCTTTGGAGTGGTTGTACCTCAACATAATTAGAGGGAAACATATCTGCGAAGAGACATAAGAAAATGGAGAATCATAAGAAAATTTGAAACAAAAAATCCAATATTCGCATGTTGTTAGAGCTGTGTTTATGTTACACTGACAATTTGAAGGAAACCTTGGTCGTTGGCCTTGAATGTATAGGTCTCTAAGGGTATACACATGTTGCACTATGGCAACCAGTCCTTCCTTCTTAGTATGCTTGAAGCCTTGTAGCCACCCCTTCCCAATGATGTAGCATATTCCCCAGTTGACGCACTCGATGTGGTCCCTTAGAGCGTGGCTACATGTAGACCCAAGCCCCAACCCTGAATCTTGTTGGAGCCCAAACTCCATTCTCATCTCTTGTGTTATGCAGCACAAGCTCTTCCACCTTCTCCCTAGGTCTTCTCACATTACTGGAAGAGGCCATGGTGGTAAGAAAAGAGAAGAAGGGAAAAGAAAAGCTTGTTTTACAACAACAGAAGAGTGGAGAGGAGAGAACGTTCAAGGTTTTCAGTGCTGCAATGGTGGAAAGCTTAAAAGAGGGTTAGAGTTTGAGAATAGGCTTCCTCAACCTAGAGTAAACTAAAGAGGGATAGAGTTTCTGCAGCAATGGAGAGGGAGGGAGCTTGAGAGAGAGAGAGAGAGAGAGAGAGAGAGAGAGAGAGAGAGAGAGAGAGAGAGGGAGCTTGAGAAGGAGGGAGAGCTTGAGAGAGATGGAGTTTCTGCAGCAATGGAGAGCTTAGAAAAGGAAGAAAGAGGGAGAGGGAGCTTGACAAGGAGGGAGAGATTGAGAGGTATGGAGTTTGCTTAGAAGAGGAAGAAAGAGGTTCAAAATAAGCTTTCCAAACCTAGAGTATGTTGGGGGGAAGTTTGAGAGGGAAAACACACTTTTGGAAAAAATTAAAATTTTTTAATTTTTAGGGTTTTTCATCTGCACAATTCTAGGTGGGGGGACCTCTAAGTTTGGGCCCAAGAGGTAGGGGGACAAGAGTAGTAATTAGGCCCCATTAGCAAACCAAAGCCTAGGCCCCCTAGGGTCAAAGAAGTCAAAAATGTGTACCCAGCCCTCTTCCTATTCGTCCATTCCTAATCAAAAGTTAATCCAAGAGGCCCTCTTTGGGTCCAAAAAATTCCTAATGATGAAAGTTTACAAATTTGAACCACATTCATATAGAATAAGAGACTACTTCACACATTTTTAAACATCTCATAAGGAATGAAGTGGAATATTTAGTCATTTTATATAATAATAAATACTATTTTCATAAGTTTCTCACTAGATAATCCAAATATAAGCAAGGGCTCATATACACAGTTTTGCTATCAATGTAGTTTTGAAAGTTGAGATTATAACCTTGTTTTCTCGCTAAATTAAAATTTTTAGCGATGTATTCTTGACTGATTACTTTAGTAGAGACATTGATTTACTAGTATAACTAAAGTAAATCACCATATAAGCTCAAAATATTATTATATTATTTTAGGTATCAAAGACTAAACAACTAAAAAGAGATTCTAAGATTTTGAAGTAAATTTAGTTGAATTCATTATTAATGCAATAATTTCTTTTGTCACATGGAAATTCTCTCTCTCACCTCTAAAATACCATGTAAGATTTAGAAGAAAATTTATAATGAGTCGAGATCCATTTTTCTTTGCATTTAGAACCCTCATTTGTAAATTCGTAGACCTATTTAGATTATAATGCTAGCTATACCTCTACTTATGGTGATTTATAAATTATAATTAAGGTTATTTTTATCCTTTTAATAATTTTCTAAGGTTTGCCACATTTATGAAGACATGCCTTAGAAGACAAATGCTAAAATATAGCTCCCATTCACAAGATATAAATTTTTTAACACACTCTTGAAAATATATATTTATGTCCTACTAAGCTACCAAACTTATGTTAATATGAGTTACACCACTAGTAAACTCATGATTACAAGATTTACAATGTAACTTAAAAGTAGTGAAAGAATAAGGCAACTAGAATAATCTACATTTAGCTTAATTATCATTGGATTAGCCTAGATTAAGATGATTAGCCTAGGTTTAGAGCAAGAAGAGAAAGTAAGTGACTTTTGTATTCATGATCATCCAAAAGTTTCTTATGACATTGGCCCATATTCACTTATATACTAGGCCACCCTTTCACACTTCACTTATTAATGTCTGTGGGCATGCCCAAGCCTATAGTCCTAACCCTCAGCCCCTTTTATATCCCCTTCATCCCTTAGCCTTGGGCCTAATTAACTTGAGTCCCCTTTTTACTTTGTTACAAACCATCCCCACCCAAGAGGTCTCGTCCTCGAAACCTTAGGTATACATGTAAGCTTGCATGGGTGAAGTATACCATCAAGGACTCATGTCAAGTAGCATGCTCATGCATGAGCCATGTATGTTGGAGCCAAAAGACATATGTATGGCTGTAAACTGCCCGCAATGCTCTTAAATCAAGCCATATCATGTACTCCATAATGGTATATGCACTTCATGAAGCTTCCACACATTTTGCATCCCAAAACCAAAAGGTATGGGGCTGTCCAAACAGTGATTTTTAGGAAGTCTAGCAAGCCATAATCATTGTTTTTATGTACCAATTGAGTCCACAAAGGTAGCCAAAGGATTACCTACCAAAAGCTTTGATCTCCCGGATCACAAGGCAAACCAAGAGACCAACGATTAAGTCTCCTCAAGCACAAGTAGCTACCCAGATCAAAAGGATAACGATTAAGCCTCCTCAAGCACAAGTAGCTACCCAGATCAAAAGGATAACTACTATAATTTTCAACTCACACAACTTGGTTACCACATATACCACGGTCAAAAGAAAAGCATACCGATATATCCATCAATCTCCAAAACATAAATGTAATATACCATGTACAAGAGTATTTCCTCCATCTAAAGGTAATACACCAAAACCATGGCGTATGACAAGGAATGCATCCAAAAGTGAATGCCCTAATCCCATAAACCATAGAATCACTTTGACATCCACAAAATTTAAAAATTCACACCTCAAACTCTATGTTCATATGAATATAGATGTGTGAATGTCGATATGGATGTAGATATGGAATGTGGATGTGGATGTATGTAAATGTGAATAAGGATGTGGAATGTGGATATGGATGTCTGGATGTGAATGGAATGTGGATGTGGATGTATGTAAATGTGAATAAGGATGTGGAATGTGGATATGGATGTCTGGATGTGAATGTGAATGTGAATGTGGATGTATGTGAATGTGAATGTGGATGTGTGAATGGGGATATGGATGTAGATATGGAATGTGAATGTGGATGTATGTGAATATGAATGTGGATGTGTGAATGGGGATATGGATGTAGATATGGAATGTGGATGTGGATGTATGTGAATGTGAATGAGGATATGGAATGTGGATATGGATGAATGGATGTGAATGTGAATGTGGATGTATGAATGTAGATGTGGATGTGAAAGTGGATGTATGAATGTGGATTTGGATGTGGATGTATGAATGTGGATGTGAAAATGGATGTATAAATGTAGATGTGAATGTGGATGTACAAATGTGGATGTGTGTGTGGAATAATGAATGCAAATATGAATGTGAATGGATATGAAGTCGATATGAGCGAATCGATGAGATGAGATGTCATGTGAATTAGAATGTGAATGAATAATATAAGATCTGAACGAATGAGATATAATGAGAAATGGATGTGAGGAGACATAATGTAAATTAAGAAAGGTAGGAATGGATGTTATGTGAAGTGAATGAATCCTATGTGATGGGATAGAAAATGATGTATCTGGTCAAGAATGGATACACATATGAATTAGAATTGGATTAAATAATATGGATTAATGTGGAGACGAGAGTTTAATATAGAAACTGTATTTGTGACCTGTTTGTAAATGACTGTTTTATGTCAAGAATGCTGGGGAAGCATTTTGACCATCTTGTGATTAAGGTCGTGGAGATCTAACTGATAAAGTTACAACTATACTGAGACGGAGAGTCAATGGAGGACGTCTCGCATAGCAAGGTTAGCCGAGGTCTTAACTAACCTCGGTTCGATTTAAATGGTGAGCTTCCCGGTACGGTGGATGAGGGACCAAGGAAGCAGCCTATGAGTGAAGCGCTAGGTGACCTACGAAGGATCCTAGAGGGTGCTGACCATACGGTGCTCGGGCTCTGGGTCGCCGAAGATACCCACATGTGGGTCGTGGAAGATATTGGAACAAGGAGTAAGAGTTGTTTTCTGAAACCGGGCATGGATCTGGTTGATTGACCTTGCTGGTCCTCAACGGATGAGTCCATGGCTCTTTTATATGGATCTGTTGGTTGATCTTGTTGATCTTCAACGGAGATTCCATCTTGATTTTTATAAGTGATTATATTACCAGGTATTATGGTCTAGGAACTATTGAAAAGGCCCCTGAGTGGATAGGTGGTGAGCGTTCTAGTTGCCAATGATGCCATAGATACTCCAATGAAGGATTGATTGGAAATAAGGAATAAACCAGATATTTTGAGGATTGTGATCAGTGACACACTGGTTTCATTAAAGGATTGTTTTAAGGATAGCTAATGCTGAGAAAAAGGCAATTTCATATTGGGTGTGTAAGTGGTGTGACTAGTTTATATTTGCATGAACATCCGGCTAGGGGGTCTGGGAACTCTTTTCCCTAGTACCCAGGACTAAACCTAACCAAATTCTAAATTGGATCCCATCACTACAGTGGTTGGGTGGTTGGCTAACCCATGGGACTGGATGGGGTTAGGATGGACTGATGGATCCGTAAATCGAGACTCAATTTTTGTTTAGTTTGATAGATGAAGTAAATCCCGGACAAAAATTGTTCTATGGAAAAAGAATCAACGGCTGTGCCTCTCGATGAGGAAAAAAGCGTTGGTCTCTATGATCCAAGTGCAATCTGTCCCTTGATCTCACTATGGAACTTACAAGTTCGGTCAGATCAGTTCAATTAATTAAGGCTTTTGACTACGTTAGGGAAAAGTTATCCTGGTGGAAACGCCCGTGCTTTTCGGGCAAGAGAAGTTTTTTCAAGTTCGGTTTAGAAGAATCGAGGAATTAGTCACTTGTCCGGATATCCGTGGGCGAGGCCCCGAGTGTGGGACCTTGCCTTGCGCAAGATGTGCTACTTCCGCTACTAGCACCCCCGAATCCGTTGGATGGTGGGGACAAGGATCTCACAGTAACCAAGCAGTCGATGAATTTACCATAGGTGAAACACATGTACCATCTCGCACATACATCCACCTCATTAAAAAATGCCTCAAGTGGCTAGAAACCAAACCCTTGAACATCCACCCATGGCATGAGTATGCAACCTCATCATAGCATGAAATTAGTGATGAATGAGGGTCTAGATTTCTAAGCCTAGAAGTGCCAATGGTATGCGTGAATGTGGTAAAAGGTATGTGCCCCAAGATACCAAGGATATATTGAGCATAGGACCATTTTAATAGTGTATGAGAACATCTCCTCCCATGATCTGAATCTAAAATGGTGTCAAAGTGATGTCAATGACGTGTCATGTGACGATGAAGGGTAGAAGTAGTAGCCTATAACCACGTGTGAATACAACCCACAGTGCTCAAAGCATAAGAACAAGGACTAACCATGCACAAGTGCATGTGAACAAGCTCCAATAGCTCAAAAACCATGCACTCCCATGCAAACAAACCCCAATCTAAGATAATGCCCATATAACCTCAGAATCATTGTGGGCATGTGAACACCCCATAGAAAAACTCCAAGTTTGTGAATACCAAGGTATGAAAAGGAAAGAGGAGAGGGGGGTTTCAAACAAAAATAGAAGGATGTATAGAGTGTGGAAGGATGTGTAGAGTGTGGAAAGGTTAACACCATAAGGGTTTTGAGAAAATGTAGGAAAGTAGGAGAGTGTGGAAGGTAGAAACCGTTAGGGTTTTCAAAAAAAACATTAGCTCCCTTCTTCCTCTTCTTAAAAAGGTATGAAAGTAGTCGTGAGAGTGTTCCTGAGAGTGTGGAAAGTAGTGTTGAGATTCAAGTTTGATGTCAGTGTGTGCTAGCTGTGCTATGTGCTGGCATGTTAGGTAGGAACATGTGAGAGACATAAATGTCCGCGTCCAGCTCGTCATAGTGTGTGGACATTAGCTAGGGTTAGTAGTGTGTGGACACAACACAGTGTGTCTTGTGTATTATGGATTATGGCTTTATGCATTGTGTGAGAAGGGAGATGGCTTCCCTCTATGGTTAGGGTTTGCAATATACATTAGGGTTTGCTCCTGTGTGTGTGTCTCCTCTCCCTCTACCTGTTTTTCATCATGGTATCAGAGCTTGGTGCTCTCTATTAGGGTTTATGAGTGAGTGAGAGAAGAGGGAGAAGAAGCTGTGAAGAAAAGCTGTGAAGCTTGCCATTGATGCTGTGAAGCTTGGAGCACACCGATTTTTATCAGATCTGAGAGCTTGGCCTACCAGGTAAGGACTACTAAACACCCTTGAGCGGATTGCAGGTGATTCAAGCACAAACAAAGCAAATTAGGCTTGCCCAAAGCAAAAGAAAATTCTGGTTTTTTGCCATTGGAGCTTGGAAGCGGTGATGTATGGTAAAAATAGATGCAATCTGGCAAAGAAACATGTATGTGACAAGGTTGAATGTATTGGCAACTCATGTGCAAGCCCTACACTAAATTTGGAGCAAATATGATGCATTTAAGTGATTGAAAAATATTGGTTTTGAAGCTCTCACAAAATAGAGAAAAAGAGTCACTTGGTGTGGATGAAATTAGAGTAATTTTTTTGCAAAAATCATACAATTGATGGATTGTACACTTGCCTTGGTGTGTTAGGAAAACATATATGCTATCAATTATCACTATAATCAGTCCAATTTACCTCAGGAGCAGGCGGCAAAGATCTACAGCAAAACAGAGTATTTTTCGATAAGTGGAGGCCAAATTCCACTTGTGTGGTTGATTAAATCCAAAATTGGCTTAGCAATTGGGTAATACACAAACTCAAGGAGGTTGCTACATGATTGGTTTGAGCAATTATGATATATGGAGATGGAAATGAGCTGATTAAACAGGCTGTCTACTCTCATTAGTGAAATAGAGTGTGATTAATCGACTAATTACTCTCTCATCTTAAACAATTGGTCTAATTCCTTTTACATGGAGTTAGTGGACATCATTGCTAAGCTAATGAATGCTTGGTCTCTCAATTTGGATAAGCATTGAAGAAATTAGAGCAATTCTACTACTGGTTTTATTGGTTTTTCAGGTTTTTCTCCAAACAGAGAAGGAGGTTTGACAAAATTGGTATGTACGCACCTTGGTTGGTGTTGATATGAAACACCAACCAGAGAAGGGGGTTTGACAAAATTGGTATGTACGCACCTTGGTTGGTGTTGAGCTTTTTTAGGTGTCAATGCAAGTTATCCACACTTTATTGAACCACTTCATTGCAATTTGGAGCCTTGGAAAGCGCACCAAAACAGGGTATCTTGGACCGCGTATGCTAGTTTATTTTGGATGCATACAGTTTGATTTTCTACATCAAAATTGAAGCTTGTTGAGTACTTTGGAGTATTTGCAATACTTATTAGAGTGTGGTTGAGCTAAGGAAGGCTTGTTTACAAATTTGGACGTATGAGGAACGTACATTTGCATTGAGCAAATATGTCAGACAACCCAGTACAAATTGTGGGTGAAAATTCGGATAGGAAGAACTTCGAGGCATGGAAGTACAGGGTCAAAATATTTCTGAAGGGAAAAGGTTTTCGGAATCTTATTATAGGTGCTGAGCTAGAGCCGAAACTACCCCGACACAACCTACACAGCAATAGGTTATAGCTCACAAGCAATAGTTAGAAAGAGCATACAAAGTTTTGCATTATCTATCTATATGTATTTCGGATGCTATACTCATACATATACATGATGCTAAGAATCCCAAGGATGCATGGGATACATTGGTAAAGCTGTTTGATACAGACACTAGTAATCGCAAGTCTCAGTTTTTGCGACAACAGATTCATAATGTGAAACGAAATAGAAGGAGTATCCATGATTATGTACAAGAGATAAAGAAGTATGCAGATGCATTGGCAACAATCAATGCCCCCATGCCTGATGATGATTTGGTAGATATTACCTTGCGTGGTCTTGGCAAGGAGTATAAGTCTTTTGATACATCCATCTCGGTTCGGAGTACAGGTTTACTAGACTTTGATGAATGTAAGATTCCTCCCCAGCCTCTCAAAATGTCCAGCATCTTTCCCTGTAATAATCAATCCCTCTTCAGAAATATAAAAGACTTGTTTCTAACTGTTTTAACCTAGAGAGAGAAAATATTCTAGAGAGAGAATATTCAAATTTTTAATATTTTTGGATAGAAAATTATCTCATCTTATTAAAATAAGTTCCCCTGAAACAGAAATTCAAAAAGAACTTTCCAATGTGCAATTGGAATTAATTGGAAATGGGTATAAAGGACCTTAGCCTAAGGGTCTAGATTTTCAGAAATTTTTGGATTATGGTCCAATTAAGGTTCCTATGGGCCAATAGCATCAATCCATGTGTAGGGAGGAGATAAATCCAATTTGTAAAAGAAGATACCCAAAAATGAGTAAATGCTCACATAAGATGAAGAGTTGAAAATGTACAAGGTTTATTAGTAAAAAACTATGAGCAATATTAAAAATATGAGATATTTTGGGTATCCAAAAATGAGTAAATGCTCACATAAGATGAAGAGTTGAAAATGTACAAGGTTTATTAGTAAAAAAAACTATGAGCAATATTAAAATGATTCCATTATGACACATATGTAAGGAAGGGGAGTTCTTTAAAGGAGGTGCATATTTCACATAAGATGAAGAGTTGAAAATGTACAAGGTTTATTAGTAAAAAAAACTATGAGCAATATTAAAATGATTCCATTATGACACATATGTAAGGAAGGGGAGTTCTTTAAAGGAGGTGCATATTTCACATGCTTGAATGAGTTTTAAACTCATAAAAATTGAGATATTTCATCTCTCCTCTCTCCTAATTCAAGTCTAGTTCCAAAAAGTTAGCTTAACTGACCTAAAAATGGTCAAAAATTGACCAAACTGATTTGGAAAATTCTAGAATCAGTTTGTTTGGTTAGAAGCTCAATTTTTCCTATAAATAGAAGCCTCCCCCTTGTTGAAAAATATATAGTGTTTATGCATCGTTACTCTACTCCACCTAAGCCAAGAACTGTGAATTCATTTAATAATTCACTAGTTTTTGGAGCTTCCCTCTTTCTTCAATCCCAATTAGTGGCTCCATCAACATACTTAACCAATTGATTGAATGGGGGCCTCTACCGTGAACAAAGAATCAAGCAATTTGTAAGGTAATTAGTGAATATTGATCTTTTCTATAATTTCTCAATGTTTCTCTCTTCTCAACCCCTCTCAAGCTTGAGAAGCTTAATTGGTATGGTTTTTTAAATGCTATTGAAGTTAATTGGTGAATAGTAGTGAAGAGTTACATAATTTAATAAATGCTATTGAAGTTAACTTTCATTTATGTTTAAATTCTAATGGTTTTTATGTAATTTCTCTCTCTCACTCAAGAAATGGTCATACTCATGACCCATTCTCAATCCAAATCAAGCTTTTCATAAAGCTTTTCCTTAACCCAAGATTAAGCTATGCTTGAGGCCAAATTAATGGCTTTTTTCTATGCTTTTAGTTTATGTATATTGATGATTCAATCCATTATGGATTAATGATCCAATTAGAGATCATTTTAATTATTTCCTTAATGATAAGCTTTATCCCTTAGAAAAATTGAGATTTATCAGTCATAGCAGCGGAGCTATGGCAAAATTTTTATAAAAATTATGCATAAAATAATTTCATTCAAAGCATAAAAAGAGGACTTCCTACCATATTCTAGGAATTATCATCCTAGATTAATTGAAAGATATTCATTGTAATCATAGAGAAATTGATTTTTATATTATGCATCATTGATTTTCATGCATAGAGGTATGCATAAAAGATTATTATTTTAACATAAAAGTGTTACTTTTATCAAATTTTAATTTTCATGCATAGAAGTATGCATAAAGGATAATTTTTATATCAAAAGTGTTACTTTTATCATTTTTAATTTTCATGCATAGAAGTATGCATAAAGGAAATTTTTTTATATCAAAAGTGTTACTTTTATCATTTTTAATTTTCATGCATAGAAGTATGCATAAAGAAAAAAAAATTTATATCAAAAGTGTTACTTTTATCATTTTTAATTTTCATGCATAGAAGTATGCATAAAGGAAATTTTTTTATATCAAAAGTGTTACTTTTATCATTTTTAATTTTCATGCATAGAAGTATGCATAAAGGAAAAATTTTTATATCAAAAGTGTTACTTTTATCATTTTTAATTTTCATGCATAGAAGTATGCATAAAGGAAAATTTTTTATATCAAAAGTGTTACTTTTATCATTTTTAATTTTCATGCATAGAAGTATGCATAAGGAAAATTTTTTATATCAAAAGTGTTACTTTTATCATTTTTAATTTTCATGCATAGAAGTATGCATAAAGAAAAATTTTTTATATCAAAAGTGTTACTTTTATCATTTTTAATTTTCATGTATAGAAGTATGCATAAAAGAAAAATTTTTATATCAAAAGTGTTTCTTTTATCATATTGGATTTCATGCATATAGGTATACATAAAAGATATTCTTTTTATACTAAAAGTGTGATTTTTCTCATAAATGGATTTTATGCATAAATTAGATGCATAAGAGAAATTCTTTTATTCTAAAAGTGTAATTTCCTACCAAATTGAATTTATGCATAAGAAGATGCATAAAAGATTGATTTTAAATTCGAAAGTGTTAGTCTCCTTAAATGGAATTTATGTATAAATAAATGTGTAGAGAAATCTTATTTTAAATATAAGAATTCTCTTTTTTTTTTAAAGATATGAAATGTGATAAGATGTGATACGAGGTGTATGAGATGTGATAAGAATTGATAAGATGCGTATGAAAAGTGATAGGATGTGATAAGAGGTGTATGAGATGTAAAAAGATGTGATAAGATGTGTATGAGATGTGATAAGATTTAATAAGATGCGTATGGAAAGTGATAGGATGTGATAAGAGGTGTATGAGATGTAAAAAAAGATGTGATAAGATGTGTATGAGATGTGATAGAATATGTTAAGATGAGTTAGTATGTGTTAAGATGTATATGGGATGTGTTAGGACGAGAATGGATGTAATATGGTTGTATGAATGTGATGTGGATGTATACATGTAGATGTATATGTATGAATGTGAATGTTGATATGGATGTGGATGTATGGATGTAGATACGGATGTGTATGTATATATGTGGATGTGTATGTATGAATGAGGATGTGAAAATGGATGTATGTATGTAGTTGTGGATGTATGGATGTATGTATGTAGATGTGGATGTATGTATGTAGATGTGGATGTATGGATATGAATGTGAATGAAGAGGTGGATGTGGATGTATGGATGTAGATACGGATGTGGATGTATGTATGTGAATGTGGATGTATGAATGAGGATGTGAAAATGGATGTATGCATGTGAATGTGGATGTATGAATATGAATGTGGATGTGTGGATGTGGAAATGGAGGTATGGATGTATGAATGTAGATATGGATGTATGCATGTAGATGCGTATGTATGAATGTGAAATTGGATGTATGAAGTGGACGTACGAACATGGATATGTATGTAGAATAATGAATATGAAGATGTATGTGAGATAATGTAGTCTATATGAGTGAATGGATGAGAACGAGTACACACTGAATGGAATATGGAATAAGTAATGTGGTCCGAGAGTGGATAATATGGAAAGACAAGAGTTCGTTATAGAAACTGTATTTTGTGACTGTTTGTAAATGACTGTTTTATGTCAAGAATGCTGGAGAAGCATTTTGACCGTCTTGAGGATTAAGGTCATGAAGACTGAACTGATAAAGTTGCAACTGCTGACGGAGAGTCAATGGAGGACGTCTCGCGTAGCAAGGTCGATCGAGGTCTTGACCAGCCTCGGTTCGATTTAAATGGTGAGCTTCCGGTACGGTGGATGAGGGACCAAGGAAGCGGCCTATGAGTGAAGCGCTAGGTCACCTGCGAAGGATCCTAGAGGGTGCTGACCATACGGTGCTCGGGCTCTGGGTCGCCGAAGATACCCACACGTGCATCGTGGAAGATATTGGAACAAGGAGTAAGAGTTGTTTTCTGAAACCGGGCATGGATCTGGTTGATTGACCTTGCTGGTCCTCAACAGATGAGTCCATGGCTCTTTTATATGGATCTGTGGGTTGATCTTGCTGATCTTCCACGCAGATTCCATTCTATTATATGAATATATTGCCGGTAACTATGAGCTAGGAACTATGGAAAAGGCCCCTGAGATAACAGGTGGTGAGCGTTCTGGTTGCCAATGATGCCATAAGTACACCGATGAAAGAATGACTGGAAATAAGGATTCAACCAGAGACTTTGAGGATTGTCATCAGTGACATAATGGTTTTATTAAAGGATTGTTTTAAAGCTAGTTAATGCTAAGAAAAAGGCAATTTCATATTGGGTGTGTAAGTGGTATGACTAGTTTTATGTTTGTATTAACTTCCGAGTAGGGGGCCTTGGAACTCTTTTCCTTGGTACCCGGGACAAAACCTAACCAAATTATTAATTGGATCCCATCACTACAGTGGTTGGGCGGTTGGCTAACCCATGGGACTGAATGGGGTTAGGCTGGACTGATGGATCCGTAAATCGAGATTTTAATTTCTATTATTACGATAGATGAAGTAAATCCCGGATAGAAATTGTTCTATGGATAGGAATCAACGGCTGTGCCTCTTGATGGGGAAAAAAGAGTTGATCCCAATGATCCAAGTGCAAGTTTCTTCCTTGAATTGACCAAGTACCGTTAAAGGTGCAGTCAGATCAGTTGATCCGTAATGATCTTGACTACGTTAGAGTAAAGAGTTATCCTGGTGGAATCGCCCATGCTTTCCGGGTAAAGGGAGTTTTTTCGATTTTGATTTTGGACAAACCGACGGATTAGTCTCTTGTCCGGATATCTGTGGGCGAGGCCCCGAGTGTGAGACCCCTACCCGCGCACGATGTGCTACTTCCGTTGCTAGTACCCGAATCTATTGCGTGGTGGAGATTGGGATCTCACAGTTGGTATCAGAGCAGGTTTTGAAAGCTAATAAAGATAATTAAATTCTTATCTGAAATTGGTAATAAGAATTCAGAAACAGCATTTTCATAATGTATTTTCATTCCGTAAGCTTCTTTAATGGAGAAATTTTAATCAAAGAAATTGTTTTTATAGATGGAAGTTTCACATTTATCTGGTATTCCCGACCTCACCCAGTCTCAAGATATGATTGCATTTGCCTTCGAGCATCATATCTCTTCCGCTTCAACTCAAACAAGCCGAGCAAGACTCGCACGCCATTTCACGGATTTATATTTTCCTACCCCAGCAGAGAGAATACAACATAAGGTTTGCAGGGCAATATGTCCACGTCCATTGCAACCGCCGTACAATGCTGTGGCAGAATCTCTCATTGACTATGATCCTGTTAAAGCTAAAAATAGTGCGTGGTGTCATTATATATCATTTGACACCTCGAAATTTCAGACTTTCATGTCGAATTTATAGACTCCTTAGTCGATTTATCCCTAAGGAGAAAATAATAACTCCCTTCGCAGTTAGAGAACTTATGTAACAGGGCATGACTATGGCCCCAGTACCGTCGTCTTATGCGTCTCTCGAGGAGATTTTGAATTTTGGAGCCGAGCCACTCTATGTACTTATTGCAACTTGTATATAAATATACAAATGTTTTTTTTACGGACGATCGGATAAAGAAAAATCTATTTATGAGACTTAAGTCATAGATCTCCAATAAGATAAACTGAGGAGCCAATTATGTCAAAAGTTTATCAAGACGCACAAAAAGGTTGTAATTGTTTGATATAACTCATACAAATTGTTAATTCAAATTGAAATTCGTAAATTAGTAATTGGGTCTTCAATTGGAAGTACCTAAAATTGTATGGAACCCTGACTTGCTTGAGACCTAGACATGATGGTATTTACCTTATAGTTTTGAGTATCATGACTATCCGTATATACCGAGGGTATAACTGTAGCTCTTTACCGACAGTATATACGAGTAAATCTAAGACTAGAAATTATAAGCGTTAATGCTATCCAGATGATGATTTCGAATGTGGTTGATATGATTTTTAATTCTGTTTGGGAACTGATGAATTGATTTGGATTCTGATTGAAAAATGATTATTCCTGAAAATGGGTTGAAATGTTATAAGCTGACCGAAAACACAATGTGGATGATTGGGACGAGTCCCTGTAATGATAAATGATGAAAATGATTCAGCAAATCACTATGAGATTAGTGGATTGTGCTGTAAAATTGCTACTGTTAATACTTGAGACGATAGATCAAGCTAAGGGATGACAAATTGAGAACTTGCTTAACTTAAATTCCGTGGAGGAATGTTCAGAAGAAAATTTTTTGGTCTAATGGACCATTATCGTGTTAAAGATATGAATGATATGATCTGAATGAATTGTTATTTAATGATGAGTTCTATATAAGGGGATTTATCCCCATATTCTGTTGGGTTGACCGGAATATAAGGAACCCTAGAATAAATTGGATCTTAAGCAAAAGAGTTGTCCTCTACTTGCGAGATGAGGACATCTTGCACCTTTTAAGTGGGGTAGAATGTAAGATTCCTCCCCCAGCCTTAGAGGTATACAGGAGTAAGAATCTCCCTTTCTGATCTTATAATTATTCTCTCTCTAAAATAAAAGAAAGATTCTGTTTAAAAAGGGAAGACACTTTCCCCAGAATACCTTCTCAGGAGCCCACTTGTTTTAAGGATTCAGAACGATGAGTTCAGAAGTGAGAACCGGTATTTTGGATGCCAAGGTTTTGGTCATCAGTTAAAAAGACTGCCCAACTCCTACCATGGAAAGGACACAGGGAAGTCTAGAACCCAAATTCAGAGACCAATTCCTTCATACCAATCTAATCAGGGTCCGTCTCGGACAAGATTGCTTAACTCCATTAACTAGGTCCGACCCATTGATTAGGGTCGAGATGACCAGTCAAATGCTTGGCGACTTAGAGCATCAGATGCAAGCAATTCATAAAGATATAAACGCTGCCTAGGATTGACAGAGACAATATACGGATAAGAAGAGGACAATCAGAGAAATCAAAGAAGCAGTTATAATCTTCAATTGAATACGGACCAAAAGAATTTCTTTATCTCTAGGGGAGTATAAGTAGTTATCCCCCAGATATTGTGGACCAAAGGAAGTAAGTGACTTAACCTACGAACTTCTTTTATCTCCTCATCTCAAAGTTCTTAACGCCTTCTATAGAATAATGTGCCAAACCCAAATCATGGAAAGACGGTAAAACTTCAGTGGCAAGATACCGTTGGCTTCTAGGTTACGCTAACTCCTTCCTTTATATAAGTCGTAACTTTTACTTATCGCTCACAGTAATCTTACTTCCATCGATCTCCTTCTTCTTAATCTCCTTCATGGCTTGGCAACAGGAATTAGTTTTATCCATGATGATTTCTCACCTTCAAGACGCAAGCGAGTCTGTGAAGAAGGATTTTATAGAACAGTATGAGCGCTCACTTTTTCCTCAATTGGGAACGTCTGTAGCTCAGACCAAATGGCGGACCTATCAAGACATAACTAGAGTAACACCTTCGGGTCAGCAGCACTTTCGCAACAATGTCCGCTTGGCCATGGTTATTGAAGCCTTGGGTTTGGGTCCCCGATACTACTGCATCATGAGATCGACATCTTGGGTTTTCTGAGCGGGTCTTCTTACTAGCGTGTTTTCTTCCTCATCAGAAGATATGCCTTTACCCCGTTTTTGGTTTGCCTCTCAGAGGTCCTTTTGTTAGAACACCTCATACCACTGAGATAGGCGCGGCAATAACCAACAGAATCATTCCCATAGATGAGTTACCTTATACGTGCGCAGCTTGTGAGTGCTGCTTTTGTGATCATATGATGGACGGGCTTATGGAAGTGTAAAGAGTTCTTCTATCTTTACTGTATATGTTCCAAGAATGAATAAAGTTTAAATCTTGTTCTTGTCTTGACCCTACTCTCTTTGAGATTTTTTTAATTGGTGATTAATCTTAATTAAAAAGATTTCTCTCAGTCTCATACTTCTGTATCTTACGAAATTACCCCCAGTTTGCGAGATGAGGGCATCTCGCGTTTTTCAAGTGGAAGAGAATGTAAGATTCCTCCCCAGCCTCTCAAAATGTCCAGCATCTTCCCCTGTAATCAATCCCTCTTCAGAAATATAAAAGACTTGTTTCTAACTGTTTTACCCTAGAGAGAGAATATTCAAATTTTTAATATTTTTGGATAGAAAATTATCTCATCTTATTAAAATAAGTTCCCCTGAAACAGAAATTCAAAAAGAACTTTCCAATGTGCAATTGAAATTAATTGGAAATGGGTATAAAGGACCTTAGCCTAAGGGTCTAGATTTTCAGAAATTTTTGGATTATGGTCCAATTAAGGTTCCTATGGGCCAATAGCATCAATCCATGTGTAGGGAGGAGATAAATCCAATTTGTAAAAGAAGATACCCAAAAATGAGTAAATGCTCACATAAGATGAAGAGTTGAAAATGTACAAGGTTTATTAGTAAAAAACTATGAGCAATATTAAAAATATGAGATATTTTGGGTATCCAAAAATGAGTAAATGCTCACATAAGATGAAGAGTTGAAAATGTACAAGGTTTATTAGTTAAAAAAACTATGATCAATATTAAAATGATTCCATTATGACACATATGTAAGGAAGGGGAGTTCTTTAAAGGAGGTGCATATTTCACATAAGATGAAGAGTTGAAAATGTACAAGGTTTATTAGTAAAAAAACTATGAGCAATATTAAAATGATTCCATTATGACACATATGTAAGGAAGGGGAGTTCTTTAAAGGAGGTCATATTTCACATGCTTGAATGAGTTTTAAACCCATAAAAATTGAGATATTTCATCTCTCCTCTCTCCTAATTCAAGTCTAGTTCCAAAAAGTTAGCTTAACTGACCTAAAAATGGTCAAAAATTGACCAAACTGATTTGGAAAATTCTAGAATCAGTTTGTTTGGTTAGGAGCTCAATTTTACCTATAAATAGAAGCCTCCCCCTTGTTGAAAAATATATAGTGTTTATGCATCGTTACTCTACTCCACCTAAGCCAAGAACTGTGAATTCATTTAATAATTCACTAGTTTTTGGAGCTTCCCTCTTTCTTCAATCCCAATTAGTGGCTCCATCAACATACTTAACCAATTGATTGGTTGGGGGCCTCTACCGTGAACAAAGAATCAAGCAATTTGTAAGGTAATTAGTGAATATTGATCTTTTCTATAATTTCTCAATGTTTCTCTCTTCTCAACCCCTCTCAAGCTTGAGAAGCTTAATTGGTATGGTTTTCTAAATGCTATTGAAGTTAATTGGTGAATAGTAGTGAAGAGTTACATAATTTAATAAATGCTATTGAAGTTAATTTTCATTTATGTTTAAATTCTAATGGTTTTTATGTAATTTCTTCTCACTTAAGAAATGGTCATACTCATGACCCATTCTCAATCCAAATCAAGCTTTTCATAAAGCTTTTCCTTAACCCAAGATTAAGCTATGCTTGAGGCTAAATTAATGGCTTTTTTCTATGCTTTTAGTTTATGTATATTGATGATTCAATCCATTATGGATTAATGATCCAATTAGAGATCATTTTAATTATTTCCTTAATGATAAGCTTTATCCCTTAGAAAAATTGAGATTTATCAGTCATAGCAGTGGAGCTATGGCAAAATTTTTATAAAAATTATGCATAAAATAATTTCATTCAAAGCATAAAAATAGGACTTCCTACCATATTCTAGGAATTATCATCCTAGATTAATTGAAAGATATTCATTGTAATCATAGAGAAATTGATTTTTATACTATGCATCATTGATTTTCATGCATAGAGGTATGCATAAAAGATTATTATTTTAACATAAAAGTGTTACTTTTATCAAATTTTAATTTTCATGCATAGAAGTATGCATAAAGGATAATTTTTATATCAAAAGTGTTACTTTTATCATTTTTAATTTTCATGCATAGAAGTATGCATAAAGGAAATTTTTTTATATCAAAAGTGTTACTTTTATCATTTTTAATTTTAATGCATAGAAGTATGCATAAAGGAAAAAAATTTTATATCAAAAGTGTTACTTTTATCATTTTTAATTTTCATGCATAGAAGTATGCATAAAGGAAATTTTTTTATATCAAAAGTGTTACTTTTATCATTTTTAATTTTCATGCATAGAAGTATGCATAAAGGAAATTTTTTTATATCAAAAGTGTTACTTTTATCATTTTTAATTTTCATGCATAGAAGTATGCATAAAGGAAAATTTTTTATATCAAAAGTGTTACTTTTATCATTTTTAATTTTCATGCATAGAAGTATGCATAAAGGAAAATTTTTTATATCAAAAGTGTTACTTTTATCATTTTTAATTTTCATGTATAGAAGTATGCATAAAAGAAAAATTTTTATATCAAAAGTGTTACTTTTATCATATTGGATTTCATGCATATAGGTATGCATAAAAGATATTCTTTTTATACTAAAAGTGTGATTTTCCTCATAAATGGATTTTATGCATAAATTAGATGCATAAGAGAAATTCTTTTATTCTAAAAGTGTAATTTCCTACCAAATTGAATTTATGCATAAGAAGATGCATAAAAGATTGATTTTAAATTCGAAAGTGTTAGTCTCCTTAAATGGAATTTATGTATAAATAAATGTGTAGAGAAATCTTATATCAAATATAAGAATTCTCTTTTTTTTTTTTAAAGATATGAAATGTGATAAGATGTGATACGAGGTGTATGAGATGTGATAAGAATTGATAAGATGCGTATGAAAAGTGATAGGATGTGATAAGAGGTGTATGAGATGTAAAAAGATGTGATAAGATGTGTATGAGATGTGATAAGATTTGATAAGATGCATATGGAAAGTGATAGGATGTGATAAGAGGTGTATGAGATGTAAAAAAAGATGTGATAAGATGTGTATGAGATGTGATAGAATATGTTAAGATAAGTTAGGATGTGTTAAGATGTATATGGGATGTGTTAGGACGAGAATGGATGTAATATGGTTGTATGAATGTGATGTGGATGTATACATGTAGATGTATATGTATGAATGTGAATGTTGATGTGGATGTGGATGTATGGATGTAGATACGGATGTGTATGTATGTATGTGGATGTGTATGTATGAATGAGGATGTGAAAATGGATGTATGTATGTAGTTGTGGATGTATGGATGTATGTATGTAGATGTGGATGTATGTATGTAGATGTGGATGTATGGATATGAATGTGAATGAAGAGGTGGATGTGGATGTATGGATGTAGATACGGATGTAGATGTATGTATGTGAATGTGGATGTATGAATGAGGATGTGAAAATGGATGTATGCATGTGAATGTGGATGTATGAATATAAATGTGGATGTGTGGATGTGGAAATGGAGGTATGGATGTATGAATGTAGATGTGGATGTATGCATGTAGATGCGTATGTATGAATGTGAAATTCGATGTATGAAGTGGACGTACGAACATGGATATGTATGTAGAATAATGAATATGAAGATGTATGTGAGATAATGTAGTCTATATGAGTGAATGGATGAGAACGAGTACACACTGAATGGAATGTGGAATAAGTAATGTGGTCCGAGAGTGGATAATATGGAAAGACAAGAGTTCGTTATAGAAACTGTATTTTGTGACTGTTTGTAAATGACTGTTTTATGTCAAGAATGCTGGAGAAGCATTTTGACCGTCTTGAGGATTAAGGTCATGAAGACTGAACTGATAAAGTTGCAACTGCTAACGGAGAGTCAATGGAGGACGTCTCGCGTAGCAAGGTCGATCGAGGTCTTGACCAGCCTCGGTTCGATTTAAATGGTGAGCTTCCAGTACGGTGGATGAGGGACCAAGGAAGCGGCCTATGAGTGAAGCGCTAGGTCACCTGCGAAGGATCCTAGAGGGTGCTGACCATACGGTGCTCGGGCTCTGGGTCGCCGAAGATACCCACACGTGCATCGTGGAAGATATTGGAACAAGGAGTAAGAGTTGTTTTCTGAAATCGGGCATGGATCTGGTTGATTGACCTTGCTGGTCCTCAACAGATGAGTCCATGGCTCTTTTATATGGATCTGTGGGTTGATCTTGCTGATCTTCCACGCAGATTCCATTCTATTATATGAATATATTGCCGGTAACTATGAGCTAGGAACTATGGAAAAGGCCCCTGAGATAACAGGTGGTGAGCGTTCTGGTTGCCAATGATGCCATAAGTACACCGATGAAAGAATGACTGGAAATAAGGATTCAACCAGAGACTTTGAGGATTGTCATCAGTGACATAATGGTTTTATTAAAGGATTGTTTTAAAGCTAGTTGATGCTAAGAAAAAGGCAATTTCATATTGGGTGTGTAAGTGGTATGACTAGTTTTATGTTTGTATGAACTTCCGGCTAGGGGGCCTTAGAACTCTTTTCCTTGGTACCCGGGACAAAACCTAACCAAATTATTAATTGGATCCCATCACTACAGTGGTTGGGCGGTTGGCTAACCCATGGGACTGGATGGGGTTAGGCTGGACTGATGGATCCGTAAATCGAGATTTTAATTTCTATTATTACGATAGATGAAGTAAATCCCGGATAGAAATTGTTCTATGGATAGGAATCAACGGCTGTGCCTCTTGATGGGGAAAAAAGTGTTGATCCCAATGATCCAAGTGCAAGTTTCTTCCTTGAATTGACCAAGTACCGTTAAAGGTGCAGTCAGATCAGTTGATCCGTAATGATCTTGACTACGTTAGAGTAAAGAGTTATCCTGGTGGAATCGCCCATGCTTTCCGAGTAAAGGGAGTTTTTTCGATTTCGATTTTGGACAAACCGACGGATTAGTCTCTTGTCCGGATATCCGTGGGCGAGGCCCCTACCCGCGCACGATGTGCTACTTCTGCTGCTAGTACCCGAATCTGTTGCGTGGTGGAGACTGGGATCTCACAGATGAGTTAGTTTCACTCTTGCTTGTTGAGGAAATCAAACTCAATGATTCTTTTCATGATGCATCTACTATCCATGATGATAATGGCAGAAATCAGGCTTTCTATTCACAAAGGGGATCTAGAGGCAGGGGCAGATTTGCATCACGTGGCCGTGGATGGCAGGACAGGTCACCACAACAGAATTTTCAGCCTACATATGGTGCTAAAGGTAGTCGTGGATATATACCTCAGCAAGGCAGAGGTAATCCTCGTGGTAAAGGACGTTGGCAAGGCCAACAAACATCTATGCAAAATGTGGAATGCCATTATTGTGGGAAAATTGGTCATATGGCACGTGATTGTTTCCGCAAACAAAATGATTTGAGAGGGGGTAGAGCACAACATGGTGGACATTATGCACAACATGGTGGACATTAAAACTTTACAAGTATGTGTGCAGTCCCCATCTCCACATACTTCATAGTTACATCACCATTGGATGTCGTTTGAGCGAGATATGGTGCTCCATCTTGTTGAGATATCGAGCTCTAGTGAGGCGGTGGACACTGATGACCCGCCTGGGGGATAGGCCCCGCACTTACACCACTGGCATGGTTGGTGAGATCTTGGGTGATATGCGGCCAGTGGGATGACAGGCTGTGTGACAGCCACTCTAGAGACTGGCATAGTTATAGCGCCAGCTCATTTAGTCGGGTTCACACTATAGAGAACCCGTGTATGTATTGGTTGAGTACCTTTCATATTGTGTGTACTCTTATTCTTGTATATGGTGTGTTGAGTGTTGAGTAGAGAAGAAGAAGATTTTCAGCCTCTCACCTTGTGTGTTCTCTATTAGGGTTTTGTGAGTGTGTGTGTGTGCTTGCAAGAGCTCAAGCTCTCTTCCCCCCTGCATCTTTTCATGGTATCAGAGCCTGGTTCGTGCTAAGGGCTGAGCTGCAAGCAAGAGAACCACAGGAAGCGGTACGAGGGTAAGAGCTGCAACTACTCTTCCCTATTGTGTTGGTGACTACACCCTTGTCGGGAGCTCTACGGGAGGCACCGGCAAACGATCTCCGATTGAGGAGCTTTCTTCGCGGGAGTGAAGCTACAGGGCAACTATACAGTCCTTCGGACTACAGTCCTTCGGACTGAAATTTTCGGGCCGAAAACGCGTTTCGGGCGCGTCTGGGCCTCCGTTTTTCAGAAAGCAGGCGATTTCGAGCACTGCGGGTAAGTCATCGATTCTCTGCAGAACTCTGTTTTAAGAACTGCAGGAAGACAGATTGACTGTGCAGACACTGTGGGTGCTGCAAAGAGGTCTACAGTTCCCATTGGGTGTATGTATGCACATTGAAGTCACTGGTTGTGACATTTGAGTGGACTGCAGTACCGCTGTGCAGAAAATACAGCATTTGTGCAGAAAAACCAGAGTGCAGTTTCTGGTAAAATTGTGTGTTTGGCAAGATGTCTAATGATGGCATAACACAGATTGTGGCTGAGAAGCTGGATAAGAATAACTTCCATGCTTGGAGGTTCAGGTTGACGAATTTCCTGATGGGAAAAGGCTATTGGGACTACATAGAAGGTGAGCATGAAGAGGCACCGGAGATACCGGATATAAATCCGACTGCTGCAGATGTGAAAGAGTTTAAAGACTGGAACCAGGGAGCCAGGAAGGTTATGTATTGGCTTTCCATTAGTATACAGGACACCATGATTGGGCACATTCAGGATGCCAAGTCCCCCAAGGAGGCGTGGGACACCTTGGTAAAGCTCTATGAAACAAATACCAAGGCACGTAAGATACAGTTGAAGAATGAACTTCATACTGTGGAGAAAAAGAGCATGTCTGTGAATGACTATGCGCTGAAGATAAAGGGTATTGTGGAATCCCTTGCATCTATTGGTGTGTCAGTAGATGATGATGACAAGGTGGAAGTCTGTCTACGTGGTCTCGGGCCACAATACAAGGCGTTCAAGACGTCTATTCAGACTCGGGAAAACATTCCCAACTTTACAGATTTGGTGTCTATGCTGATTATCGAAGAGAAGAGCTTGGGTGAAGACCAACAGACTTCACAAAGCAAAAACAGTTCAGAGCAACAGGCCTTCTACACGAGTTCAGGAAGAGGACGAGGTAGAGGAGGCCGTGGACGCGGTCAAGGAGGTGGCCGAACAGGTAATCAGAATTATGGCCAGCAGCAGCAGCAACAACAACAGTCCCAGAATCAACAACAACAACAACAACACACGGGTGGAAGAGGCAAATTCAGAGGCAGGGGGAGTCAAAGAGGCCGTGGAAATTGGCAAAGGCAATATAATGATGCACGTGAATGCTATTATTGTGGTAAGCCTGGACATGTGCAGTCAGAATGTTATAAGAAGCAGGCTGACATGCAAAATGGGAAAGTGCAGCAAAACAACTATGCATCCTCAAGCAGAAATAATGAGGATAATGAAAGGTTGTTTGTTATGCAGCATGTTGTGAATGCCATGTCTGAAAATGTTGATGCAACACAAAAGGATAATGTATGGTATGTGGATTCAGGCGCTTCGAACCACATGACGAGTCATGGGGAGTGGTTCAAGGAGATGAAGAACCCGGAAAGACCAGGTTTTGTGGAAACAGGGGATGACACTGCTCATCCAATTGCCCACGTTGGAGATGTGCCATTATCCATGCAGGATGGCAAAGTGAAGTACCTTGCAGATGTACTTCATGTACCGAACATAACAAAGAATCTGGTTTCAGTTGGCCAGATGATTGAGCAGGGGTTGCAGGTTCGGTTTAACCCTGATGGGTGTTATGTTGAAGATTTCAAAGACAAGTGCAGGTTGGTTGCAAAAGGCAACAGAGTGGGCAGAATGTTTACGTTGGATGTAGACATGCCTGAAATGAGTGCTGCAATGTTTGCAAATGGTTCAGGAGTTGTTGCAGACACAGACATATGGCATAAAAGAATTGGACATGTAAATGTGCAGAGATTGAAGTCTATGCAGACAAAAGGAATTGTGACAGGGCTGCCAAAATTTAAAGTGGAAGGTATGCAGAAAATATGTGAAGCATGCCAATTTGGGAAGCAAACAAAGCATGTGTTTCCACGTAACAGATATGTGAGCAGAAATGCACTAGATCTTGTGCATTCAGATGTATGGGGTCCTACGAAGACCATATCTATGGGAGGCTGCAGGTATTATGTCACTTTCATTGATGACCACACAAGGAAAGTGTGGGTATATTTCATGAAGGAGAAGAGTGAGGTTTTCACTCACTTTCAGAATTTCAGAGTTTTGGTTGAAAAGCAAACAGGAAAATATGTCAAGTGCCTAAGGTCAGATGGAGGGGGAGAATACTTCTCCAATGAGTTCTCTGAATTTTTGAAGAAGAATGGAATTCGGAGACAGTATACATGCAAATACACTCCGCAGCAAAATGGAGTTGCTGAGCGGAAAAACAGGCACATTGCTGAGATTGCGCGGGCATTGATGGAAGAGAAAAATATGCCACATTGCTATTGGGCTGAGGCTGTTTCTACAGCAGTATACATCATGAACAGGACTCCAACTGCAGCCATACATGATGTAACTCCAGAGGAGAGGTTTACTGGCAGAAAACCAGAATTATCTCATCTGAAAGTTTTTGGATGCATTGCATATGTGCATGTGCCAGATGAGCTGAGAACCAAGCTGGATCCGAAAGCTGAAAAATGTGTGTTTATTGGATATTCCCTTGAGCAAAAGGGATACAGGTGTTATAACCCTGCTACACGTGAGTTGAGGGTAAGCAGGGATGTTGTCTTTGATGAGATGAGCAGCTGGTATGCTGCTGAAAAAGAAGCTGTTGGGGCTGATTTGAGTGGAAGTGTGGTTGCACAGAATGCAGGTCAGCAATCACAGTCTTTGAGTGGACCAGGAGAGTCCTCATCTAGTGGGTCTGTTGATAGACCATGGAGTGGCAGGCTGCGTCATAATACCAGTCCTGCAAATGTGATTAGTACATCACGTAAAGGAAAAGAGAAAGTGGTTGAGCCCCTTGGTATGCCTGACATTTCTGCAGGGCATTCTCATGTTGATGGAGAGTCTAGTGGCTCAGATATGAGCCTTGATGAGGAGCTTGGGATCCCAGCTATGAGAACACCTGGTGTAAAGAAGGCTATGGAAGCCATGAATGAAAAGCTGCGAAGATCAGGGAGAGTGAAGAACCCTGTGCAGAGATTTACATATGATGGTTATGTGGCACATCACTATGCATATATGGCAAAGGTTGTGCAGGTTGTTGAGCCCACATGCATTGATGAGGCTGTTGGAAATGTGTGTTGGGAGAAAGCTATGGATGAGGAGATGGATGCACTATATGGAAATGAAACTTGGGACTTAGTGCAATTGCCTGAAGGCAAGAAAGCCATTGGATGCAAGTGGGTGTACAAAGTTAAACATAACAGTGATGGAAGCATAAACAGGTACAAGGCTAGATTGGTAGCCAAAGGATATGCGCAGACATATGGGATTGATTATGAGGAAACTTTCAGCCCAGTTGCCAAGATGGCAACGGTGAGAGTTGTGATAGCAGTGGCTGCGTCTAAGAAATGGTCTTTACATCAGATGGATGTAAAGAATGCATTCTTGCATGGGGATTTGCAAGAAGAGGTGTATATGTTGCAGCCACCTGGTTATGAGGATGTGGGTCACCCCGAGCATGTTTGCAGGTTGAAGAAAGCCTTGTATGGCTTAAAGCAAGCACCAAGAGCATGGTCTGACAAGATTTCTGAATATCTTGTCACTATTGGCTTTCATGTAGCCAATGCAGATTTCTCATTATATGTGAGACATGTTGATAGAGGGGTTGTGCTTGTTGTCATCTATGTAGATGACTTGATCATTACGGGGGACCATGATGCAGAGATCCTTGATGTAAAGATCTTGCTAAGACAGAAGTTTGAGATGAAGGATCTGGGGGAGCTCAGATATTTCTTGGGCATTGAGGTGATTAGGTCACCACATGGTATTGGATTACTGCAGAGACAGTATGGCTTGGACATGTTGTCCAAGTATGGTATGACAGGCTGTAAGCCTATTTCTGTGCCATTGGATCAGAATGGCAAGTTGAGTGCAGATTCAGGAGAGATCTTGGAGGATCCTACTATGTACAGGAGCATAGTAGGAAGTTTGATCTACATGACGATCACCAGACCAGATTTGAGCTATGCTGTTGGGTTGGTGAGTCAGTTTATGCAGGTTCCACGGAAACCGCATTTGGATGCTGTGAGACGCATACTGAGGTATGTGAAGTCTACTTTACATTGTGGACTATTCTATGAGACTGGGACAGAGATATGTGTACATGGGTACACAGATGCTGATTGGGCTGGTAGTATCTCAGACAGAAGATCTACCAGTGGATTCATGTTTTCTTTGGGGAGTGCTGCTGTGACTTGGAGCAGCAAGAAGCAACCTACGGTTGCTCTATCGAGTACAGAGGCCGAGTACAGAGGAGCTGCTATGGCAGCATGTGAGGTAGCTTGGTTGAGAAAGCTACTTGCAGATTTGGGTCTATCAGTGGATAGACAAGTTGTCATTTTCTGTGACAACATTAGCAGTATACAGTTGGCCAGGAACCCAGTCTTTCATGCTCGTACGAAGCACATAGAGGTCCACTACCACTTCGTCAGAGAGAAGGTCTTGGCAGGAGACCTTGACCTTGTTTATGTCAGCACAGAGGATCAGGTAGCTGATATCTTCACCAAAGCATTGGGTACAGAGAAGCTCCGCAGATTCAGAGCTTCGCTTGGTGTACATGAGATGGAGTTGAGCTCGAGGGGGAGTGTTGAGATATCGAGCTCTAGTGAGGCGGTGGACACTGATGACCCGCCTGGGGGATAGGCCCCGCACTTACACCACTGGCATGGTTGGTGAGATCTTGGGTGATATGCGGCCAGTGGGATGACAGGCTGTGTGACAGCCACTCTAGAGACTGGCATAGTTATAGCACCAGCTCATTTAGTCGGGTTCACACTATAGAGAACCCGTGTATGTATTGGTTGAGTACCTTTCATATTGTGTGTACTCTTATTCTTGTATATGGTGTGTTGAGTGTTGAGTAGAGAAGAAGAAGATTTTCAGCCTCTCACCTTGTGTGTTCTCTATTAGGGTTTTGTGAGTGTGTGTGTGTGCTTGCAAGAGCTCAAGCTCTCTTCCCCCCTGCATCTTTTCACATCTCACATTTTCTACATAGGTTATCAAAAAGAGGACCCAAACACATAAAATAGGGGTTTTCTAGATCTCATCTTGCTCAAAAACCTTGGATGGTGATGAAATTTTATAATTGTGTGTGCACACACTTGCAAAGTTTAGTCACCATTGGTGGATGTCATTTAGTCAAAGTAAAGTTCTCCATCCCACATTTTCTACCCCCTCGGGGCTTTTCCTAAAAATATGTAAGTGTAGCACATGAGTTTATCACGAGGGTTATATTAATTTAAAAAACCTACATAATTAATTTTATAGGAGGGGGTTTCTTAATCAATTTTGAAAAAAAACATAATTTTATGAAGAAAAAGGATCATTTTATTTACAAAAGTATGTAAGTGTGAATACTCCTTGAATGCATGTGATACATAGAATTTCTTCATAGTTCACCCCTTGAGGTTTTCTACACATGTTTCTTAAAGAGGATCAAACAGAACAAATATGGGTTTTCTCGATCTTGTCATGCTCGAATGACATATGATGGTGAAAAAGAGCATCAAACAAAAAAACGGGTTTTTTGGATCTTGTCATGCGCTCAAATGATATATGATAGTGATCAAACTTTGTAAGTGGGTGGTGGTGCCCCTATCCATACACTTGCAAAGTTTAGTCACCACCATGAGGAATTGTTTGGGCTAGATAAGGTGCTCAATGTGACGTTTTCTACATCGGTCTCTCAAAGAGAGCCCAAAGGCACAGAATATGGTTTTCTCGATCTCGTCTTACTGTGAAACCTTGTCAAATGGTGGACCAAACTTTGCAAGTGTGTGTGGGGCCCCATTCTCCATAAACTTGAAATGTTCGTACACCATCCAATGTCATTCAGGCAAGATAAGGTGCTCCATGTCACATTTACAATGCATGTTTCTCTAAGAGGATCAATCTCTTCTTGCATAAATGATGCCCAAAAGTGACCAAACTTTGCAAGTGTCTATGCAACACCCTCTCTACACACTTGCAATGTTTCGTCCCCATTGGACAATGTTGTGCTGAGATATGGTCCTCTATCTCATGTTTTCTATGCGTGTTTTTGCAAGAGGTCCCCCAAAACGCATAAAGTATTGGTTTTCTTGATCATAGCATGATGGAATGACATACAATGGTGAACTAAATTTGAAAATGTGTGTGGAATACCCTTCTCCACACACTTTAAAAGTTTAGCCACCATTGCATGGCATTCGGGTGTGAGATAAGGTGCTCCATATCTCATTTTCTACATTTCTACATGGGTTTTTGCCAAAGAGGGCCCGAACACAAAAAATATGGGTTTTCTTGATCTCCTCTTGATTGAACAATGTCTGATGGTGAGTGAACTTTGCAAGTGTGTGTGGGATACCCATCTCCACAGACTTACACGTGTTTCAATCAACCATTTTCATAGCATTTTGCATAGCCTTTAGCACATGACAGGACCTTATATTAAGGTTCAACTCTTACCACATCTTTTCTAGAGTTCATCTAAAGTTACTTACTTGGTAATATGGTAGAATCACCTACACATAAATCTATGGTTAATTGATTGCTCAACAAAATCATAGGAAGGAAAATCCTACATTTTAACAAATTATAAACTTCACTAACCTGCACTTTTAAATGGCTAGTATCTCTCAAATTTGAAGATGGTTAAAACTATAAAGTTGCAGCCAATCATATGGATTATGATCCTATGAAGCCTCATGAGCACCAGCATCATAGTCATGGAGGTATTATAGCTACAAAGAGCTAGAGTTATGTAGTAAGTTCAGGATCTCACCTACCACTTATCAAGCTCAAAAATCTATATATACCCAATATAATTTATTATGATTATGGTGAGTAATATAAGGAGAAAAAAGTGTAATAAGGGTTGATAAACAAGCCAATCAGGTTTTGAGGGATTGAGTTCATTCTCCCATGCGTTAAGCTCATCTAGTTTTTATTCTAAGCTATTATTTTCTTGAGTCTAATATAATTCGTATATTCTATTTTAAAGTCTCTCTACTTGTATATTTTATCTTAGTATTAGATCAAGTCAATCTCTGTGCTTTCAAGTAGTCTAAAGTGCTTTAAAGTAGTCCATAGTGCTTTCAAGTAGTTAAGAGTGCTTTATAGCAGTATTTATAGCTAATATAGTATTTAAGTTCTTTTTAGTACTTATACATTGCTGGTTAGCCACTATAGCATCTAAGTACCATGTAGCACTCTAAAAGTAATCTAAAGCAGTCAAAAGGGAGTCTGCAGTGTTACCTAGCATGTACCACTTTCTTGAAAAGTTCGATCATCATTAAAGATCGCTCAAGTGAGATATGGTACTCCATCTCACATTTTCTAGGTGGTTTTCTCCAAGAGGGACCCTAACCCACAGATATGGGTTTTCTCCATCCTCCCATCATGCCTGAATGATGTCCAATGTTGATGGAAATTTACAAGTGTGTGGGTGCCCCTCTCCACACTTGCAAAGTTTGGTCTCACCATTCGACAACATAATTCAGGTGATATGGTTCTCCATCTCATGTTTTCCAAGAGGGTCCAAATGCAAAAAATATGGGACATTGTTCAAGAAAGATATGGTGCTCCATCGCATGTTTTCTATGTGAGCTTTATAAAGAGAGTTTCTCAAAGAGAGCCCAAACACATACAATGGAGTTTTCTCAACTGTGTCTTTCTTGAACGATGTTTGATGTTGATTGAACTTTGCAAATGTATGGGGGGTACTCTTAATATCCAAACACTTGCAAAGTTTGGTCAACAAAGAACATCGTTTGAGTAAAATATGGTGCTCTATCACACATTTTATATGTGGGTTTCTTGAGGAGGACCCAAACACACAAAATATGGATTTTCTTGATCTTCTATTGCATGAACAATGTCCCATGGTGAATAAACTTTGCAGCTATGTAGGGTTACCCCTCTCCACCCACCCCACAGACATGCAGATTTTGCAGCTATGTAGGGTGAATAAACTTTGCAGCTATGTAGGGTTACCCCTCTCCACCCACCACAGACATGCAGATTTTGGTCACAACATTGACATCATTTGGGTAACATTTAGTGCTCCATCTCATGTTTTTTATGTGGGTTTCTTTATCCAATCATGCCCGAATGATGTCTTGTTGGTGTAACCAAACCTTGCAAGCGTGTGTGGTGTACCTCTCTTTACACTTATAAAGTTTAGTCTTACCATCAGATGGCATTTTAGCAAAATATGGTGCTCCATGAAGTTTTCTACCTGGGTTTCTCAAGCAGGACCCGAAGGCACAAAATATACGTTTTCTTAATCTCGTCATGCCAGAGTGATCGAATTTTTGTGTGGGGTTACCCCACTTAACACACTTGTAAACTGTGCATCATACATTGTTTAGGCTAGTTTTGGTGCTCCATCTCATGTTTTCTCAATGGGTTTCTCAAAGAGGACTCAAATGCATAAAAATAATGATTTTCACGATCTTGTCTTACCTCAACAACGATGTCAAACTTTTCAAGTGTGTGTGGGGTACCCCTCTCCACACACTTGCAAAGTTTGGTCACACCATTAAACATTGTTCAGGAGGTGAAATATGGTTCTCCATCTCACGTTTTCTATATGGGTTTCTCCAAGTGGGGCCAAAACACGTAAAATATGGGTTTTATGACCTTGGAATATGAGAACAATGTCTAATGGTGAGACCGAACTTTACAAGTGTGTGTGGAATATCCCTCCCCAAACCCTTACGAAAAGTTCAATCACCATAAAATGTTATTCAAGCAAGATATGGTGCTCCATCTCATGTTTCTATATGGGTTTGCCAAAGAGGAACCAAATGCACAAATTATGGGTTTCTTCAATCTCGTCTTGTGCAAACGATGTTCGACGGTAGTGATGGAACTTTGTGTGTAAAGGGTACTACCCCTCTCCATATAAGTTCCATTAACCATTGTATTTAGGTGAGATATGGTGCTTTATCTCTCGTTTCTATGTAGTTTTATCAAAGAGATACCCAAACATACACAAAATATGCATTTTCTCCATCCTATCATGCCTGAAGGATGTCTGATGGTGGTGATCAAATTTTGCAAGTCTGTTGGGGGTACCCCTCTCCTCCACTCTAGCAACATTTTCTCTCCATCATACCTCATTCAGGTGAGATATGGTACTCCATGTCATGTTTTCTATGCTCATTTCTCTAAGAGGGCCCAAACGCACAAAATATGGGACATTGTTCATGCAAGATATGCTCGATCTCACATTTCTATGCTAGTTTCCCAGATGTGTAAAATACGAGTTTTGTTAATCTCATCATGCCCAATTTAACATCCAATGGTGTCCAATGGTGTCCAACTTTTCCAAGTGTGTCAGGGGACCCCTCTCCACAACCTTGCAAAGTTTGGTCCCGATCAAACATCATTCGAGTGAGATATGGTGCTCCATCTCATGTTTTTGAGCAAGTTTCTCAAAGAGGTCCTAAATGCACAAAATATGGATTTTTGCAATCTCGTCTTGTAAATTTTTGCAATCTCGTCTTGTAAATTTTCTTGTATGTTTCTTTTCTTATACTTTTACATGTTATAGGGTTTGTAAGTTTAGGGTTTTAAGATTAGGATTTGTTTATTTTCCCATGCTCCATGCTCCATGCATGTCGGTAGCTACATATGCATGTTGGTACCTTCCTAGGCATGCCAGTAGCTACCTATGCATGTCGATACTGCAACAACTGATGGAGAGTCAATGGAAGACATCTCGCGTAGCAAGGTCGGCCGAGGTCTTGACCAGCCTCCGTTCGATTAAAATGGTGAGCTTCCAGTAGTACGGTGGATGAGGGACCAAGGAAGCAGCTTATGAGTGAAGCGCTAGGTACCTGCAAAGAATCCTAGAGGGTGCTGACTATACGGTGCTCGGGCTCTGGGTCACTGACAATACCCCATGCGTGCGTCGAGGAAGATATTGAAACAAGGGGTAAGAGTTGTTTTCTGATTTCAGGCATGGATCTGGTTGATTGACCTTGCTGGTCCTCAACAGAAGAGTCCATGGCTCTTTTATATGGATCCGTTGGTTGATCTTGTTGATCTTCAACAGAGATTCCATTTTGATATGTGAATATATTGCCGGTTACTATGAGCTAGAAACTATCGAAAAGGCCCTAAGTGGACAAGTGGTGAGCATTCTGGTTGCCAATGATGCCATAAGTACACTGATGAAGGAATGACTGGAAGTAAGGATTCAACCAGAGATTTTGAGGATTATGATCAGTGACGCTATGATTTCATTAAATGATTGTTTTAAAGACAGATCAATCCATAGGTACACTGATGAAGGAATGACTGGAAATAAGGATTCAACCAGAGATTTTGAGGATTATGATCAGTGACACTATGATTTCATTAAATGATTGTTCTAAAGACAGATCAATCTGTGAAAAAGGCAATTTCGTGTTGGGTGTGTAAGTGGTGTGACTAGTTTTAAGTTTGCATGAATATCTGGCTAAGGGGTCTGGGAACTCTTTTCCCTAGTACCCGAGACAAAACCTAACCAAATTCCTAATTGGATCCCATCACTATAGTGGTTGGGCGGTTGGTTAACCCATAGGACTGGATGGGGTAGGCTTGACTGATGGATCCCTAAAAATGAGACTCGATTCTCTTATGGTACGATAGGTGAAGATCCTATTATAGTACGATAGATGAAGTAAATCCCGGATAAAAATTGTTCTATAATAAAGAATCAACGGTTGTGCCTCTCAATGAGGAAAAAATCGTTAGTCTCTATGATCCAAGTGTAATCTTTTCCTTGATCTGACTATGGGACTTACGGGTTCAGTCAAATCAGTTCAGTTAGTTAAGGCTCTTGACTACGTTAGAGTGAAAATATCCTGGAGGAATCGCCTGTGCTTTTGGAGCGAGGAAAGTTTTTCCGGTTTCGATTTTGGAAGAACCGAGGGATTAGTCTCTTATCCAGATATCCGTGGGCGAGGCCCTGAGTGAGTGACCCTGCCCGTGCAAGGAGTGCTACTTTTGCTGCTAGCACCCCTGAATTCATTGCACGATGGGGATAGGGATCTCTCAGCTCTAGTACTAGAGCAAATTGGCTAATGTGGATCAACCAAGAAGCCAAAAATGTCAAAAATTTATGAAGTAGCAGTAAAAGGTTGTAATTGTGTGATGAATTTCATACAAATTGATATTCAGACTGAAATTCATAAATTAGTAATTGGCTTCAGATGAAGTACCGCAATTGTATGGAATCCTTCACTTTCTTGAGGCCTAGACATGATGGTATTTACTTTATAGTTCCAAGGACCATGACTATCCGTATATATCAAGGGTATAACTGCAGCTCTTTACTGGCAGTATATATGAGTAAATCTAAGACCTTGAAATTATAAGTCATAATGCTATCCAGATGATGAATGTGAATGTGGTTGATATGATTTTTAAATTTTGGTTGAGAACTGATGAGTTGATTTGGATTCTGATTGAAAAATGATGATTCCTAAATTTTGGTTGAAATGTAATAAGCTCAGCAATGAGGATGAATGGGATGAGTCCCTGTGATGATGTTCATAACTAGAATGACGTTAATGACTTCAGCAAATCACTATGAGATTAGTGGATTGTGCTGACAAATTACTGTTGTTAACACTTGACCCAATGGATCAAGTTAAGGGATGAAAAATTAAAAATCTGTATAATTGAAATTCCCATGAAGGACTGTTTAGATGAAAATTTTCGGTCCTATGCACCATTATTGTGAGAGGATTTGAATGATATGATCTGAAAGAATTGTTATCTGATGATAAGTTCTATATAAGGGATCTTTATCCCAAGATTCTGTTGGGTTCACTAGACTATAAGGAACCCCTGAATCAGTTGCATCTTAAGGGAAAGAGTTGTCCTCTAATTTTGCGAGATGAGGACATCTCGCATTTTTTAAGTGGGGTAGGATGTAAGATTCCTCCCTCCAGCTTTTGAGGTGTGCAGGTGTAAGAACCTCCCCTTCTGATCTTATAATTATTCCCCTCTTTGAAATAATTAAAGAAAGATCCTATTTTACCTTGTTTTGGCCTGGGAGAGGGAGGTAATTTAAAATTGAGATATTTTTGGATATAAAAATCCTCCTAGTGTCTAAAATGATTTCCCCTGAATCGAAAATTCAAAAAGAACTTTCCAATGTGCAATTGGAATTAATTGAAAATATGTAAAAAGGACCTTAGTCTAAGGGTCCATATTTTCAAAAAATTTAAAATTATGCTCCAATTAAGGTTCCTATATGAACCAATAAGATTAATCCAAATCTAGGGAGGAGATAAATTTAAGAATAAAAGAAAATCTCCCAAAAATAAGTAAATACTCACATAAGATGAAGAGTTGACTAAGGACAAGGTTTATTAGTTAAAAAAGAAGAGATATTTAGAGGAAACGATGCATTTTTAACACCTCAGTGTGGGGATCCCTCAGGGGATCTCCCCTCATGAAGGAGATGCCTATTTCACATGTGTGGAGGAGTTTTATTCTCAAAAATAATGAGATATTTTCATCTCTCCTCTCTCCTATTTCAACTAAATCCAAAAAGTAAGCTAAACAGACCTAAAAATGGTAAAAAATTGACCAAACTGATCTGAAAAATTCTAGAATCAGTTTGCTTGGTTAGAGGCTCTTTTTTCCTATAAATAGAAGCCTCCCCCTTTGTAAAATATATTGTTACTCTGCTCTTACCCAGAGCCAATTACATTGAATTTTCTTGATAATTCAATTATTTTTGGCTTAATCCTCTCCAAAGTAATTGGTGACCACTCTTGCTTCAAACAAGAGTAGAGCCCTCAATCCCTCAAGCCAAAGGAAAGCTTACAACTCTATGTAAGCTAAATTTTTCTTACTTTTTAAATTTAAATCTATGGCTTTCTTGATTTTCTTGTTTTATAAATGATTAAAGTAAATTCTGATGCTATGCCTTGATGAAAAGGCCATCCCCTTCTCTTCTTTACAATTCAGCCTTTCTTTATCCTAGAATGTTTAACAAAAAGATTGATTAAACTTTTCTTATTGTTTACTCTCTTGAAATTAAAAATTATATTGATTAGAGTCCTTTATATCTTATTGGGGTTAATTTAAATAGAAAATAAAATGTTAAAATTTGAGAAATGGTCAGCCATACAAAGAAGATTATGGCAAAATTTTCTTGAATTTTGTGGAAAAGAAAGTTTATTTTTATGTTATTCAAAAAGAGTAATTCCCATCGTTTGTGCATTCTAAAAGAAATATTCTAATTTAGTACATGTACATATTCACCTATGAATATGTATGGATATCACTCATATTAATTATAAAAATTAATGTATATGCATAGAAAGATGCATAATGAAATATTTATTTATAAAAGTATTGTTTTCATTGAATTTAATTTCTATGCATAAAAAGATGCATAATGGAATTTTTATTATAAAAGTATTGTTTTCATTGAATTTAATTTCTATGCATAGAAAGATGCATAATGAAATTTTTATTATAAAAGTGTTGTTTTCATTGAATTTAATTTCTATGCATAATGGAATTTTCATTATAAAAGTGTTGTTTTCATTGAATTTAATTTCTATGCATAGAAAGATCCATGATGAAATTTTTATTATAAAAGTGTTGTTTTCATTCAAATCGATTTTATGCATAGAAAGATGCATAAAGGATTTATTTTTATTTCAAAAGTGTTATTTTCATTGAAATTGATTCTATGCATAGAAGGATGCATAAAGGATTTATTTTTATTTCAAAAGTGTTATTCTCATTAAAATTGATTCTATGCATAGAAAGATGCATAAAGGATTTATTTTTATTTTAAAAGTGTTATTCTCATTAAAACTGATTTTATGCATAGAAGAATGCATAAAGGATTTATTTTTATTTCAAAAGTGTTATTCTCATAAAATTTTATTTTATGCATAGAAGGATACATGAAGATTTTTTTTAATTTTAAAAGTGTTATTTTCATTAAAATTGGTTTTATGCATAGAAGGATGCATAAAGGATTTATTTTTTATTTCAAAAGTATTATTTTAATTAAAATTGGTTTTATGCATAGGAAGATGCATAAAGGATTTATTTTTATTTCAAAAGTGTTATTCTCATTAAAATTGATTTTATGCATAGGAAGATGCATAAAGGATTTATTTTTATTTCAAAAGTGTTATTTCAATTAAAATTGATTCTATTGCATAGGAAGGCGCATAAAGGATTTATTTTTATTTCAAAAGTGTTATTCTCATTTAAGTTGATTTTTATGCATAAATAGATGCATAAAAAGATTTTTATAAAAGTGTTATTCCCACTTAAGTTGATTTTTATGCATAAATAGATGCGTAAAGAATCTTTATATCAAAATTAGAATTCTCTTAAATTCTATGTTTAAATTCTAGGAATAGATGTAATGAGATGTGATGAGAATCAGATAGGTGTGAATGAATGGATGGATGGATGTGATGTGAATAGTGGTGTGATGAGATGTGAGGTGAATAGATGTAATGAGATGTGATGAGAATCAGATAGGTGTGAATGGATGGATGGATGCATGTGATGTGAATAGAGGTGATGAGATGTGAGGTGAATAGATGTAATGAGAGGTGATGAGAATTAGATCGGTGTGAATGAATGGATGGATGGATTTGATGTGAATAGAGGTGATGAGATGTGAGGTGAATAGATGTAATGAGATGTGATGAGAATCAGATAGGTGTGAATGAATGGATGGATGGATGTGATGTGAATAGAGGTGATGAGATGTGAGGTGAATAGATGTAATGAGATGTAATGATTGAGAATCAGATAGGTGTAAATGAATGGATGGATGGATGGATATGATGTGAATAGAGGTGATGAGATGTGAGGGGAATAGATGTAATGAGGTGTGATGAGAATCAGATAGGTGTGAATGAATGGATGGATGGATGTGATGTGAATAGAGGTGATGAGATGTGAGGTGAATAGATGTAATGAGATGTGAATAGATGTAGTGAGATGTGATGAGAATCAGATAGGTGTGAATGAATGGATGGATGGATGTGAATAGATGTAATGAGATGTGATGAGAATCAGATAGGTGTGAATGAATGGATGGATGGATGTGATGTTTATAGAGGTGATGAGATGTGAGGTGAAAAGATGTAATGAGATGTGAGGTGAATAGATGTAATGAGATGTGATGAGAATCAGATAGGTGTGAATGAATGGATGAGATGTGATGAGAATCAGATAGGTGAATAGATGTAATGAGATGTGATGAGAATCAGATAGGTGTGAATGAATGGATGGATGGATGTGATGTGAATAGAGGTGATGAGATCGGAGGTGAAGAGACGTGACGAGATGTGATGTGAATCAGATAGATGTGAATGAATGGATGAGATGTGATGTCATGTAAATCACAATGTAAATGAATGATATGGGATATGAGTGGATGGTATGTGATGAAAATGGATGTGAATGTATAAGTGAAGAATGGATGTGGTTATGTATGTGAAGAATGGATGTGAATGCAAATGTGAAGAATGGATGCGAATGTGTATGTGAAAGAATGGATGTGGTTATGTATGTGAAGAATGGATCTAGATGTATGTGAAAGAATGGATGTGCATATGTATGTGAAGAATTGATGTGGATGTATGTGAAAGAATGGATGTGGTTGTATGTGAAAGAATGGATGTGGTTATGTGTGTGAAAGAATGTGATGTGTATGTGTATGTGAAAGAATGTGATGTGATGTAAAGAGATGTGCTGTGACATGAATATATGTGGATATGAAGTGATAGATTCGAATGTATGAATAGATGTGGAGATGGGTAGATGCAATGAGATCTGATAAGGATAAATGAGGAAAGATATGATGAGATGAAAATGATGTGATCGGATGAGAATGGGAATTCTTATGAAATGGATGTGATTTAAATAATATGGATTAATGTGGAACAATGTGGAAAGACGAGAGTTCATTTTAGAAACTGTATTTATGACCTGTTTTTAAATGACGAGAAACTGTATTTATGACCTGTTTTTAAATGACGAGAAACTGTATTTATGACCTGTTTTTAAATGACTGTTTTATGTCAAGAATGCTGGGGAAGCATTTTGACCATCTTGTGAATGAGTTTGTGGAGACCTAACTGTTAAAGTTGCAACAGCTGCTTACTGATGACGGAGAGTTAATGGAGGACGTCTCGCATAGCAAGGTTAGCCGAGGTCTTGACCAGCCTCCGCTCGATTAAAATGGTGAGCTTCTGGTATGGTGGATGAGGGACCAGGGAAGCGGAGTGAAGCGCTAGGTCACCTGCGAAGGATCCTAGAGGGTTCTATCCATATGGTGCTCAGGCTCTGGGTCGCCAACGATACCCACGCATGCATCGAGGAAGATATTGGAACAAGGAGTAAAAGTTGTTTTCTGAATTCGGGCATGGATCTGGTTGATTGACCTTGCTGGTCCTCAACGGAAGTTGATTGGAATAAGGAGTAAAAGTTGTTTTCTGAATTCGGGCATGGATCTGCTTGATTGACCTTGCTAGTCCTCAAAACGGAAGAGTCCATGGCTCTTTTATATGGATCCATTGGTTGATCTTGCTGATCTTCAATGGAGATTCCATTTTGATATGTGAATATATTTCCGGTTACCACCATGAGCTAGGAACTATCGAAAAGGCCCCTGAGTGGACAGGTGGTGAGCGTTCTGGTTGCCAATGATGCCATAGGTACACCGATGAAGGAATGATTGGAAATAAGGATTCAACCAGAGATTTTGAGGATTATGATCAGTGACACTATGATTTCATTAAATGATTGTTTTAAAGACAGCTGAATTTGTGAAAAAGGTAATTTCATATTGGGTGTGTAAGTGGTGTGACTAGTTTTAAGTTTGCATGAATATCCGGCTAGGGGGCCTGGGAACTCTTTTCCCTGGTACCCGAGACAAAACCTAACCAAATTCCTAATTGGATCCCAACACTATAGTGTTTGGGAGGTTGGTGAAAAGATGCAGGGGGGAAGAGAGCTTGAGCTCTTGCAAGCACACACACACACTCACAAAACCCTAATAGAGAACACACAAAGTGAGAGGCTGAAAATCTTCTTCTTCTCTACTCAACACTCAACACACCATATACAAGAATAAGAGTACACACAATATGAAAGGTACTCAACCAAATAAATACACGGGTTCTCTATAGTGTGAACCCGACTAAATGAGCTGGCGCTATAACTATGCCAATCTCTAGAATGGCTGTCACACAGCCTGTCATCCCACTGGCACTACAAGACAATGCTGCCATACACGCGTTTCATACACGCGATAAATTATGAACGCGTGTATGGTCGCGCCTGTATTTGAATAGAATCGGGCGCGTGTATTTTTGCATTTAAATTCGCGTGTATGTTTGCATTAATCAACGCGTGTATAAACGCGTCTATATACACGCAGTAATACACGCATCTATACACGATAATATTCACGGGGTAATACTCGCTATTATACACGGATAAATACACGCTACTATACACGGATTAATACACGCATGGCAGAGAAAAACTGAAAAAAAACTGAATTCCTTTACAAAATTAAAAACTATTTTCCTTAAACCATCTCATAGTACATTACAGTATACATCATTACACAATCCCACTACATGCATTTACAACAATGAAATATATTCAAAAATAAATCATATTGCATATGAGATGATGGAAATGTCATCAATTTAGAACATACAGTGACGGATTGGTTAGGGTTCGATCTCATCTTCAATAAGATCCATCCTTGCCAAACGATCAACATCAATATCCATTTGATCAATTGGTAAGGCTACGATTAAATTTATTCCACTATCGATATTCTGTACTCCATTGATAATGGTATCGATGTCCTGATCATCCTCATCAACATCACCATCATCCTCAATGGTAGGGTCATTCTCATGATCATGAGAAATGGCATGCTCATCCTCATTATCACGATCATCTCTTATTTCTTGATCATCGATCACAACATCTTCAATGGCATGTTCGACGTCATCTTCATTGCGGCTTGTTACATCCTCCATATGCTCCATATCAGTGAATGTATTATACATCACTTTGGAACGTGGTGCAATAGGGATGACGTACCACCATTTGATGTCATGCACCATTGGTAGATAGATAACCTACTCAAATACACACAGTACAGTAATTAATTAGCATATCAAAAGTCAAGGGGTACGCGAGCTTAGATATATATGTACATGAAACACATTAGTAAAAAAATGCATACCTGCTCACATTGTTGTGGCAATACGAGCCTATCTTTCTTTGTTTGCCAGAACTTTGTAGAGTCAGTAGTTACATATCCACTTGCATGGCGTTTTATCGTTGCATCAGGCCCTTTTTCCACCACGTTCATTTGCCATTTGACATCCAAAACATACACAAAGAAGCGACGAAAGTCAAGCCTAAATATGTCTTGGATTATGCCACAATAATCATCCATTTTTCCATTAGCTCCCTCAAAGCTACTAATGACACCGCAATCTTGTGTATTTCTCTTTTCATCAATTCTTTGTGTTCGAAAATGCTTGCCTTCACACCATATAGCATTGAACATAGTGCACTGGACCAAAATAGAAACAATATTTGTGTAAGCAATGTGAACAAATATTAAAAGAAAATCACTTACAACTAATGCAAAACAGTAGTTCTATGTACCTTTGACATGCATCCTCTTTCCCACTCATCTCTTTCCCTTTCCCACTCATCTCTGACATTAGATCCCGAAGCTCCAGCATCATCTCGTCGACGCTTTACGTGCTCTCGTCGCGCGTAGGGTACCATGTTAGGGTGTGGTACTGCATCCTGCTTCAATTTATCAAATTATATGTTACAACTCTATTAATTTAATTTGGATACCATGAGTCATTTGAATACCATCAATTTACATCTACTCACCTCTAAACCTGTTTGATTCCATTCTCCATACATGGAGATATGATTCAAGGTAATTTGACGTGCTCGTACAATGCATCCTTGACATCGATTACACATACATTTGATCCGTTGTCCCAACCACACATCGCGATTACGATGACGCATTGTCTCATATTCCTCAGAACTGCTTGAAGAGGTTGATGACATCCTGTGTACAAACCAGAAAACACAAACTCATTATATATTTTTAATGAAAGCACAAAAACGCGTGTATTCACGCGGCTATCTCCTAAAATTTGCGTGTATAAACGCGGCTACTTCCTAAAAAACGCGTGTATTCACGCGGCTAATTTCTGCAAAACGCGTGTATAAATGCAGCTAAAATCATGTAGACGCAAATATACCTGCGTTTATAAACGCGAACATAAACGCACCCATAAACGCGGCGGCATATTTAAACTAAACATAGCCCGCCTTCCCCAAATATAGATTTTGAACTTAGAAATCAACAGTGCGCCTGTTTTCGCCTCTTCCAACAGCAAAGAAGGAGCAGAGAAAGGAGCACACACACGGGAGAAAGAGGGAGCAGAGAAGGAGCAGAGAGGACTCACTTTTTCGGAGGTGAGTCACTTTGTCCTGTGCCTTGTCTCTTTTGTCAGATTTGTTTACTTTGCTCTTTGCTCTTTGGGTTTGTCTTTTTGCACACGATTGGGTTGCTGCATCCTGACAGGGGCGACAATGGCTGGTCCTTTTATAAGGACATTCTGTTTTTGTCGGGGGTCGGTCTTTTCGAGAAATTTTTTTCGCAGGTCGCGTGTAAGAACGCGTGTAGGAGCGCGTGTAACCTGTCTGCAGAGTTTTTCCATGCGCATATACACGCGTTTTTTGCCGGGTATATACACGCGTTTTTTGACGGGTGTATACACACGTTTCTGCAGACAGAAAACTGCGGCGTTTCAGATTTCATGGTTTGCAGGCATTTGACTTGTGTAATGACAATGTGTGAGTAAAGAGACAGCCCATGATGTACATGATGATGTTTGTTGCAGGTTCTTTATGGATATTCCAGGTTCTTCATCCGATCCATTTGCGTACAGCAATTGGTTGATGGAGATGATGAATCACTTTGGGCGCCAACCTGGTCCGGTTGAGCTTACAGAGTATATGTATGTCCATCCCCCTCCTTCCCTGCCTGGTGTCTATACCCCTATCGCGAGTATCCAGGGCACTCCAGTGCCGTCTATTCCTCCGAGTCCGACGAGACGGCATGCAGCTTCTCCTCTTCCACGTCCACCGAGGAGACATACCTCGTCCCAGACACACTCACGTACACCCTCACATTCACCATCACGTGCTCCCTCAGAGCCACCGTCACGTCAGGGCTCACAGCCACCGTCACGTAGACAATCCCCCAGTCGTGACTCCACCCGCAGCAGTAGGAAGAGTGGGAGTGGGGGAGGATGCGGCGGGTGCTTTGGTGGGGGAGGTGGGGGAGGTGGGGGAGGCAGTAGGGCACGGGGTGAGAGAGGAGATAGAGGGAGAAGAGTTAGAGGAGACAGTTCGGAAGAGGAGGAGATGAGAGAGATGGAGAGAGTGGTTTGCTATGATGTGACGGATAGGGGCGGGATAGTGATGGATGCGAGGGGGAGGGAGGTAATGGAATACATGCGTGGGGTAGTATCAAACTCATATAGAAATTGTTTTATTAAATTTAAAGATCAAAATAGCCGATTAGTTGGGGAGGTGATAGAGGCTGTACACAGTCGGTACCCCAATCCCCCACATGCTACATTCTCGGATGTATGGGGAAGGACGCGAATAAGGGAGATCTTAAGTAATAAAAGATCTCACCTTAAAAAACTCGCGTACGATGACCGGCTAAATGTAGCTGCGGGTGGCTATCCTGCCGAGAAACCTGCCACTGCGCACAAACGCGAGTGGAAGGAGGCAAAGAAACGAGCAGAGGGTGGCGTGAAGAGCAGGCAGCATGTGGAGGCACGACGGATCCAGATGGAGACCGTTGGATCTTCGCATTTCGGATCTGGCGGCGTCGAGTCATGGGAGGCAGAGTTCGTAAGTATCCTGTCACTTTATTTGATTGTTTACTTAATTCATTGATTCTATGAATTGTTTTAATCTTACAAATTGTGTTGATTATGATACAGCGACGGGTTACGGGGAGGAAGCCCACAACCCACGATACTGCGTATGCTCGCCGGCATAGCAGACGTGACACGTGGGCCATCTTCAGAGCCGAGGGACGTATTACGGACGCGCAGTTTGAGTTGGCCATGAGACCATACGGTCGACAGGTACTTGAAAATTCGTAACGAATGGTTTTGGTTTATTGAATTGCATATATATATATATATATACTTATATACTATAATTTACTTGAACAGGCACAAGCTGCTGATGATCCACCGGCCGCCGCTGCAGAGGGTGGACGTGAGCACTACTCCTCGGACATTCCGACCGATGCGAGCTCATCTGAGCATGAGGGGAGCACCGAGTCATCATCTGGGTCTGAGTAGTACTCAGATTTGTAGTATCACATTCCATATTTAGGATGTGATTGTATATATTTTTTTGTAAACTCAAGCCATGGGCTACTTCGAGATATGGACTCCCTTGTATACATGTATGAAATTTTGATAGTAATATTGAATTGATTGATCGATAGTATTACATTCATGGCTGTCTTGAATCGTGTAATGACAATGTATGCATTCATGTCGTTCTTGTCTTAATCTCCCTCGTGCATATGTTCTTCGTGGATGGTCTAATGGGATGGTCTAATGCACCAAAAACCCTAAACCAGAGAGTGCTATTGGGTGCTGGAATGCTGGAACAGTATTCAGGCACCAAATAGCACTCTCTGGATTTTTTTTTTTTGCTCTCTGTTCGCGTGTATAAACGCGTCAAAACTGCTAAAAATTGCGTGTATCTGCGCGGATACACTGGAAATAACGCGTGTATACACGCGTATAAACTGGCAGTAACGCGTGTATAAGCGCATCTAAATAAAAGAAACGCGTGTACAGACGCAAGTAGAAACGCGGCTGGGACATTGGAATTGAACAGGACGCGGCTATACACCCGTGTATAACCGCGTCTAATGGAACAAGATGCGTGTATACTAGCGTGTATTAACGCGTCTGCAAAAAAAAACGCGGCTACACACCCGTGTATACGCGCGTCTGAGAGGCACTGTACACGCGTTTTTACACGCATGTCTCTGGCCGCGAGAATACACGCGCTGATACACGGGCCCGCTACTTTTTTTCACAAGTCATTTTTAGCGGCTAAGAGCGCGGGTATGAGCCCAATCCCTTGTAGTGTGGCTGCATATCTCCCATGATCTCACCAACCATGCCAGTGGTGTAAGTGTGGGGCCTATCCCCCAGGCAGGTCATCAGTGGCCACCGCCTCACTAGACGAGCTCGATATCTCAAATTTCCCCCCCGAGCTCAACTCCATCTCATGTACACCAAGCGAAGCCCTGAATCTGCGGAGCTTCTCTGTACCCAATGCTTTGGTGAAGATGTCAGCTACCTGATCCTCTGTACTGACATAAACAAGGCCAAGGTCTCCTGCCAAGACCTTCTCTCTGACGAAGTGGTAGTGAACCTCTATGTGCTTCGTACGAGCATGAAAGACTGGGTTCCTGGCTAACTGTATACTGCTAATGTTGTCACAGAAAATGACAACTTGTCTATCCACTGATAGACCCAAATCTGCAAGTAGCTTTCTCAACCAAGCTACCTCACATGCTGCCATAGCAGCTCCTCTGCTCGGCCTCTGTACTCGATAGAGAAACCGTAGGCTGCTTCTTGCTGCTCCAAGTCACAGCAACACTCCCCAAAGAAAACATGAATCCACTAGTAGATCTTCTATCTGAGATACTACCAGCCCAATCAGCATCTGTGTACCCATGTACACATATCTCTGTCCCAGTCTCATAGAATAGTCCACAATGCAAAGTAGACTTCACATACCTCAGTATACGTCTCACTGCATCCAAATGCGATTTCCGTGGAACCTGCATAAATTGACTCACCAACCCAACAGCATAGCTCAAATCTGGTCTGGTGATCGTCATGTATATCAAACTTCCTACTATGCTCCTGTACATAGTAGGATCCTCCAAGATCTCTCCTGAATCTGCAGTCAACTTGCCATTCTGATCCAATGGCACAGAAATAGACTTACAGCCTATCATACCATATTTGGACAACATGTCCAAGCCATACTGTCTCTGCAGTAATCCAATACCATGTGGTGACCTAATCACCTCAATGCCCAAGAAATATCTGAGCTCCCCGAGATCCTTCATCTCGAACTTCTGTCTAAGCAAGATCTTTACATCAAAGATCTCTGCATCATGGTCCCCCGTAATGAGATCAAGTCATCTACATAGATGACAACAAGCACAACTCCTCTATCACCATGTCTCACATACAATGAGAAATCTGCATTGACTACATGAAAGCCAATAGTGACAAGATATTCAAAAATCTTGTCAGACCATGCTCTTGGTGCTTGCTTTAAGCCATACAAGGCTTTCTTCAACCTGAAAACATGCTCGGGGTGACCCACATCCTCATAACCAGGTGGCTGCAACATATACACCTCTTCTTGCAAATCCCCATGCAAGAATGCATTCTTTACATCCATCTGATGTAAAGACTATTGCTTTGACGCAGCCATTGCTATCACAACTCTCACCATTGCCATCTTGGCAACTGGGCTGAAAGTTTCCTCATAATCAATCCCATATGTCTGCGCATATCCTTTGGCTACCAATCTAGCCTTGTATCTGTTTATGCTTCCATCACTGTTATGTTTAACTTTGTACACCCACGTGCATCCAATGGCTTTCTTGCCTTCAGACAATTGCACTAAATCCCAAGTTTCATTTCCATATAGTGCATCCATCTCCTCATCCATAGCTTTCTCCCAACACACATTTCCAATAGCCTCATCAATGCATGTGGGCTCTACAACCTGCACAACCTTTGCCATATATGCATAGTGATGTGCCACATAACCATCATATGTAAATCTCTGCACAGGGTTCTTCACTCTCCCTGATCTTTGTAGCTTTTCATTCATGGCTTCCATAGCCTTCTTTACACCAGGTGTTCTCATAGCTGGGATTCCAAGCTCCTCATCAAGGCTCATATCTGAGCCACTAGACTCTCCATCAACATGAGAATGCCCTGCAGAAATGTCAGGCATACCAAGGGACTCAACCACTTTCTCTTTTCCTTTACGTGATGTACTAATCACATTTGCAGGACTGGTATTATGACGCAGCCTGCCACTCCATGGTCTATCAACAGACCCACTAGATGAGGACTCTCCTGGTCCACTCAAAGACTGTGATTGCTGACCTGCATTCTGTGCAACCACACTTCCACTCACATCAGCCCCGACAGCTTCTTTTTCAGCAGCATACCAGCTGCTCATCTCATCAAAGACAACATCCCTGCTTACCCTCAACTCACGTGTAGCAGGGTTATAACACATGTATCCCTTTTGCTCAAGGGAGTATCCAATGAACACACATTTTTCAGCTTTTGGATCCAGCTTAGTTCTCAGCTCATCTGGCACATGCACATATGCAATGCATCCAAAAACTTTCAGATGAGACAAATCTGGTTTTCTACCAGTAAACCTCTCCTCTGGAGTTACATCATATATGGCTGTAGTTGGAGTCTTGTTCATGATGTATACTGCTGTAGAAACAGCCTCAGCCCAATAGCAATGCGGCTTATTCTTCTGTTCCATCAATGCTCGCGCAATCTCAGCAATGTGCCTGTTTTCCGCTTAGCAACTCCATTTTGCTGTGGAGTATATCTGCATGTAAATTGTCTCCGAATACCATTCTTCTTCAAAAATTCAGAGAACTCATTGGAGAAGTATTCTCCCCCTCCATCTGACCTTAGGCACTTTACATATTTCCCTGTTTGCTTTTCAACCAAAACTCTGAAATTCTGAAAGTGAGTGAATACCTCACTCTTCTCCTTCATGAAATATACCCACACTTTCCTTGTGTGGTCATCAATGAAAGTCACATAATACCTGCAGCCTTTCATAGATATGGTCTTCGTCGGACCCCATACATCTAAATGCACAACATCTAGTGCATTTCTGCTCACATATCTGTTACATGGAAACACATGCTTTGTTTGCTTCCCAAATTGGCATGCTTCACATATTTTTTGCATACCTTCCACCTTAAATTTTGGCAGCCCTGTCACAATTCCTTTTGTCTGCATAGACTTCAATCTCTGCACATTTACATGTCCAATCCTTTTATGCCAAATGTCTGTGTCTGCAACAATTCCTGAACCATTTGCAAACATCGCAGCACTCATTTCAGGCATGTCTACATTCAACATAAACATTCTGCCCACTCTGTTGCCTTTTGCAACCAACCTGCACTTGTCTTTGAAATCTTCAACATAACACCCATCAGGGTTAAACCGAACTTGCAAACCCTGCTCAATCATCTGGCCAACTGAAACTAGATTCTTTGTTATGTTCGGTACATGAAGTACATCTGTAAGGTACTTCACTTTGCCATCCTGCATAGACAATGGCACATCTCCAACATGGGAAATTGGATGAGCAGTGTCATCCCCTGTTTCCACAAAACCTGGTCTTTCTAGGTTTTTCATCTCCTTGAACCACTCCCCATGACTCGTCATGTGGTTGAAGCGCCTGAATCCACATACCATACATTATATTTTTGTGCTGCATCAACATTTTCAGACATGGCATTCACGACATGCTGCATAAAAAACAACCTTTCATTATCCTCATTATTTCTGCTTGAGGATGCATAGTTGTTTTGCTACACTTTCCCATTTTGCATGTCAGCCTGCTCTTTATAACATTCTTCCTGCACATGTCTAGGCTTACCACAATAATAGCATTCACGTGCATCATTATATTACCTTTGCTAATTTCCATGGCCTCTTTGACTCCCCCTGCCTCTGAATTTGCCTCTTCCACCTGCGTGTTGTTGTTGTTGTTGATTCTGGGACTGTTGTTGTTGCTGCTGCTGCTGCTGGCCATAATTCTGATTACCTGTTCGGCCACCTCCTTGACCGCGTCCACGGCCTCCTCTACCTCGTTCTCTTCCTGAACTTGTGTAGAAGGCCTGTTGCTCTGAATTGTTTTTGCTTTGTGAGGACTGTTGGTCTTCACCCAAGCTCTTCTCTTCTATAATCAGCATAGACACCAAATCTGTAAAGTTGGGAATGTTTTCCCGAGTCTGAATGGATGTCTTGAACGCCTTATATTGTGGCCCGAGACCACGTAGACAGACTTCCACCTTGTCATCATCATCTACTGACACACCAATAGATGCAAGGGATTCCACAATACCCTTTATCTTCAGCGCATAGTCATTCACAGACATGCTCTTTTTCTCCACAGTATGAAGTTCATTCTTCAACTATATCTTACGTGCCTTGGTATTTGTTTCATAGAGCTTTACCAAGGTGTCCCACGCCTCCTTGGGGGACTTGGAATCCTGAATGTGCCCAATCATGGTGTCCTGTATACTAATGGAGAGCCAATACATAACCTTCTTGGCTCCTTGGTTCCAATCTTTAAACTCTTTCACATCTGCAGCAGTCGGATTTATATCCGGTATCTCCGGTGCCTCTTCATGCTCACCTTCTATGTAGTCCCAATAGCCTTTTCCCATCAGGAAATTCGTCAACCTGAACCTCCAAGCATGGAAGTTATTCTTATCTAGCTTCTCAGCCACAATCTGTGTTATGCCATCATTAGACATCTTGCCAAACACACAAATTTACCAGAAACTGCACTCTGGTTTTTCTGCACAAACTGCTGTATTTTCTGCACAGCGGTACTTAGTACTCCCAAATGTCACAACCAGTGACTTCAATGTGCATACATACATCCAATGGCAACTATAGATCTCTTTGCAGCACCCACAGTGTCTACACAGTCAATCTGCCTTCCTGCAGTTCTTAAAACAGAGTTCTGCAGAGAATCAATGACTTACCCGCAGTGCTCGAAATCGCCTGCTTTCTGAAAAACGAAGGTCCAGACGCACCCGAAACGCGTTTTTGGCCCGAGAATTTTAGTCCAATAGGACTGTATAGTTTCCCTATAGCTTTACTCCTGCGAAGAAAGCTCCTCAATCAGAGACCGTTTGCCGGTGCCTCCCGTAGAGCTCCCGACAAGGGTGTAGTCACCAACACAATAGGGAAGAGTAGTTGAAGCTCTTACCGTCGTACCGCTTCCTGTGGTTCTCTTGCTTGCAACTCAGCCCTTAGCACGAACCAGGCTCTGATACCATGAAAAGATGCAGGGGGAAGAGAGCTTGAGCTCTTGCAAGCACACACACACACTCACAAAACCCTAATAGTGAACACACAAGGTGAGAGGCTGAAAATCTTCTTCTTCTCTACTCAACACTCAACACACCATATACAAGAATAAGAGTACACACAATATGAAAGGTACTCAACCAAATACATACACAGGTTCTCTATAGTGTGAACCCGACTAAATGAGCTGGCGCTATAACTATGCCAGTCTCTAGAATGGCTGTCACATAGCCTGTCATCCCACTGGCCGCATATCTCCCATGATCTCACCAACCATGCCAAAGGTGTAAGTGTGGGGCCTATCCCTCAGGCGGGTCATCAGTGGCCACCACCTCACTAGACGAGCTCGATATCTCAACAGTTGGCTAACCCACGAGACTGGATGGGTTAGGCTGGACTGATGGATCCCTAAAATTGAGACTCAATTCTGTTATGGTACGATAGATGAAGTAAATCCCGGATAAAAATTATTCTATGGAAAAGAATCAACAGCTATGCCTCTCAATGAGGAAAAAAGCGTTGGTCTCTATGATCCAAGTGCAATATTTTCCTTGATCTCACTATGGGACTTACGGGTTCAGTCAAATCAGTTCAGCTAGTTAAGGCTCTTGACTACGTTAGAGTAAAAATATCTTGGAGGAATCGCCCGTGCTTTCCGGGCGAGGAAAGTTTTTTCCGTTTCAGTTTTGGAAGAATCGAGGGATTAGTCTCTTATCCGGATATTCGTGGGTGAGGCCCCGACGAGTGAGGGACTCTTCCCGCGCAAGAAGTACTACTTCCGCTGCTAGCACTCTTGAATTTGTTGTGCAGTGAGGACAGGGATCGCTCAGCTGTCCACCTCCAAACGATGATGAAAACCTAGAGGTAAAAGTGGGTGTTGTGGAAGGAAGGCTTTTTCCAACATTTGAAGAAGTATTGGATGGTTTTTAAGAGGGTATAATAATGGGCTGAGATGTTCTGTATTTTGGCTCATAGAGCTCCACCAACCTCATAACCTCTTTGATGGTGCTAGGTCTTTGTGCCGATACATCCGCCTTGATGTAGGAATCTAGACCACGCACAACTTCTTCATCTTCATGACTTCATTGAGTCCATCCACAAACATAGAGAGCTTCATCTTCATGACTTCATTGAGTCCATCCACAAACATAGAGAGCTTCATCTTCATGACTTCATTGAGTCCATCCACAAACATAGAGAGCTTCATAAATTTTTGGATATACTCTCTAACAATGTGCCCTTTTGTGAGAGTTCATACCATTCTTCATGGTATCAGTCAAGAACCAAAGGTAAAACCAATGCTAAATTCATCTCTCTCTTCAATTATTCCCAAGTATGAGGCATAGTCCCTTCTTTGACCACATGTCTCCACCATTTGTGGGCATAATCTTTCAATTGTAAGGATGCAGACTACACTTTGTCCCACTCATTATTTGGATATAGATGAGAATATGTCTCCATTTTGCTCATCCATTTCTCCAATTCATATAAGGTTGTTCCTTTACCCTTGAACTTGAGGATTGAGACCTTATCCTTAGCATCCTTAGAAGTGGTAGATGGTGCATTCTCATGATGGTTAAAGGGTTTATACCTTTGAATTTGCACATAAGATCCAAAGAATTGTGCAAAATCCTTGTACTCCCTCTATCAACATTTGAACAAGGGTACCATTTGAGATGGCATGTGAGGGTTGGGGGGCATGCTTATGGGCACTTCCAACATTCACTTCTTCTTTAACTTCCATTGAGAATTGCCCAAAAGTATCCTTTGGAACCTCCATATTACCAAGTTCCACCATTTCTTTCCCTTCTACATCCTCCGAGCTCAAGGCATTCTTCATCGGTCTCCCTTTCGGCTTGGGTGCCATGGAAATTCATTGTTTTTAGCAAATTGGGTGTAACTTTGGGTAGGGAACTCGGAATGGAAAGATTTAATACTTGACAAAAATCTTATGAGATACCCTCTCCAACTATGCAAGGACCCAATCAAGATGAAATGCCTAGATATGCTATGTTTTAGGGTTCTCAGACCTATACTGAAAATGAAAATTAGGCTATAGAATACCCATATCTCATTGGATTTGGATGAAAATCGGCATGTAGGCTTGTGATAGCTATGCCTAAGAGGATTTGACCAAAGTCAAAGTACACATATGCTTTGTTTTGACTTTTGGTCAAGGTCAACCACCTAGGTTTGACTACACAAATGAAGTCGGAACGGAGATGTTAAGGGCTCATTGTGTAGGTCTAAAGAATTAATTTGAGCCTCTATAGGCACCTAAACTTCAATCCTAATGTGCTCGAATGGAATTGGAGTTTAGTGCTTATGCAGAAATTCCCAAAAGTGGCTCTATTTGGCTCAATTTTCACTCTACTTGCAAAGCATTGCCTCTTTCTCTCTCCAATGTATAATGTCCACCCAAATAACTCCATTGATCAAGTGTATGGCATCAATCAACTCCATGGATCAAAATTTTGAGAAAATTTCACCATAACCTCCTTTGTTTTATGGACGAAATCTCAATATCCAAACAAGTGCAATAGCATTCTTACAATAGCTCTTGCGATTGGTTGCTCTATCAGAGCAAGAGGCAGTCGCCATGGGACATAGCCACTGGCACCCGATCCGTGATTCTTGCAGCACATCGGGTGGCCAGATTCGTAGCCGCTCGGATGGGAACTATTCTCCATCCAAGCCGCTTGCGAAGGCCCACCGTACGACTGAGACAGCATCCACCTCAGTAGGTCATCCATGAGGATCATCTCATGGAATTTACAGTGCCTTGGCGGAGCACATTATATACGTTATCGTGGTTGCTTGAGGCAGGAGCTTCAGAGATGCCTGGTTGGGGGCAGTATTGATATTTTGATGATTCAAGAGCACCACTTGGGTGAGAGCAGGATCCAGAGATATGGTTCGGTCATTGCCTGGTAGATGGGACACCTTTTGGTCTGTAGGGTTTGGCCCTTTCCGTGGGCAGGGAGGAGTATGTATGGTCATTGCGGATGTATGGCGCCAGGCCATTGTGGATCGCAGGATCATAGTGCCGGTAGAGCACAGTATGTCATTCTGAGGACGCATGATGAGCTCTTGGGCATGCTCAATGTCTATGCGCCCAACCATGCTAGTGCTAGAGCAGAGTTCTGGACCCAGGTTACGGATGCATTGACAAAGGCCACACATTGGTGTGTTAGGGGAGACTTCAACATGCTTGAGGACCCGATTGATAGGGTGTGAGGCAGTCATGTTACAGTGCACGACACGGAGCTTGCAGCTTGGGAGCGATTTTGCATGTCACTGAGGATCACTGATGCATGGCAGCATGGGGCCTTCTCCCACTCTCAGGACAGTCTTAGTTCCTCTCGGATCGCCGACAGGGAGGGACTAATCTATCATGGATTGATCGCTTCTATGTGGGCGACAGGTTTGAGGAGCGAGGGGGCTCTGTTGGCATTCTCGCTGGCACCTCTTTTTCAGACCATGCGCCAGTTATTTTGACACTTGAGGAGGGGACACGAGAGACCAGAGAGGGTACTTAAAGATCCTAGTCTCGCTGAGGACATTGAGAGGATATGGCATGATAGTCAGAGCTCTGACCAACTTGCAGTTGAGGATCCCAGTCAGGGTACTTACAGATCCTAGTCTCGCTGAGGACATTGAGAGGATATGGCATGATAGTCAGAGCTCTGACCAGGATGCAGCAGGCCAGTGTGCCCAGGGACTCATCGAGCTTAGCTCTTTTCTGCACGCTGTAGCCTTGACACGGCTGGGAGAGACTCGCGAGCAGGAGCATCGGCTCTAAGACGCAGCCTTGCTTCGCTTTAGTGCCTTCAGGGGCAGCAGCCTACATGTGAATGGGTGGTGTCCTAGCTGAGCTAGGCATGCGAGGAGGTTAGAGAGGCAGAGGAACAGAGACATGAGTTTTACTATCGTTGCTAGGCCTCTGAGAGTGGACGCAGCTTGGTGATAGAGTGACTGGGGAGTTTTTTGAGATTAGTGGACCTCGCCATGCTCGAGAAGGAGTCTGCCAGCTTGGGAGGCTAGACAGATCGGTAGCTACTGAGCCTGGGGAGACCAGAGCCATTGCCACTGGGTTCTATAGAGACCTGCTTTCAGCAGAGCCAACCACTGAGGCTCGGGATGCTTGCAGACAGACTGTGTGGCCCATGTGCAGAGGAGGGTCACAGATCGTATGCGTACAGTTCTGGGTGAGCCTCTTTCAAAGGTTGAGCTTGCTGAGGCCTTGAGGGTCCTTCCGTGCCATAGTTGCCCAGGGGAGGACGGATTGACACCTGCCTTTTTTATGCGCTATTGGGACCTTTTGGGGCCAGGCCTTCGCAGGGGCTTTCAGTATATTTTGGACATTGGGGTGATGCCACAGAGCTTTTCAGAGGGCTTGATCTTTCTTATCCCCAAGGGGCAGGGAGTATCAGATGATATTCGACATTGGAGACCTATTATGATCCTCAATACTGTCTACAAGGTCTTAGCAAAGACCTTGAGTTTGAGGATCCAGCCCTTCCTAGGGGAGTTGATTCATGCTACCCAGACAGGATTTGTCAAGGAGCGTACTATCCTTGACAACATTTTCACCTTCTGGGAGGCGACGGCCCGAGCTAGATTTCTTGGTGAGGACTTGGTCATGATGCTTCTCGATTTTGAGAAGGCATACGATAGAGTCGACTGGGGTTTCTTAGAGGGCACTATGCTTTGCCTGGGCTTTGAGCCAGGTTGGATTTGAGGGGTGGCGGCTCTGTATTCCACAACTCGTAGCCAGGTGTTGATTGCAGGAGGATGGGGGCCGAGTTTTGAGCTGACCAAATCAATCCGTCATCAGTGGTGTCCTCTCGCCCCGTTTCTTTTTCTCTTCTTTGCTGAGGCTATGAGCATGTATTTGATGGCAGAGGAGGTTGGTTTGAGAGGACTTCAGCTCCCAGTCCGGGGGGAGGACTTCCTCGATACTGTTTGCTGATGAGACGGGCTTATTTTTGCATGGCCAGGAAGCCAATCTTCATCGGGCAAAGCAATCGCTCCAAGTTTTTAGTGCAGCTTCGGGAGCATTGATCAATTGGTGCAAGACAGTGACCTTTTGGATCAGTAGCGCTCCCACTCCGGCATGGAGCCGAGACTCGGGTTTTAGATGGATTCCTCCTAGCATAGAAGTGCAATATTTGGGATGCCAGATTTGACTAGATTTGTCACCTGAGCAGCAGATTGCCCCGCTTCTTCTGAGCATTCGGAAGAAGCTTTTGTATTGGAGTACAGCTCGGCTATCCTTGGCTGGGAGGGTGGTGGTGGGGCAAATCAAGTGCTTTTAGCGACCATGTGGTACATTATGTCTTGCTGGATCTTCTCGAGCTCTTGCATCAACCAGGTAGAGAGACTGATCAGGAACTTTCTTTGGTTTGGGCGGGATGGTCAGCCAGCCTGGGCAAAGGTTTCTTGGGCAGTTATTACACTTCCGCTGGCCCAGGGAGGCTTGGGCATTATAGATCCAGTTGATCAGAGTAGAGCCTTATTAGGGAAGCTTATTGTTCGGGGGCTGCTTCCAGGTGCTGAGCCTTGGAAAGAGCCTCTTTTGCAGTGGCTGTCTGCAGGCTCGGGCTCCCCCAGCAGGGGGCACTTGGGCACCAAAGATACGATGGATCTTCATAAAGATGAGAAGGATAGGCCTCAATAGAGGATGGGAGGACAGATTTGCCTTGAGCATCCTGAGAGGTTGGGAGTTGCTGAGACCGGGGCTCTCTCAGAGACCTCCTTCTTGTATTGAGGAGTGGGCCAAACAGCCGCTCATCTGGAGCCCAGCGGTTCGCACCACACACACACAGAGCAGGGTCATATGTTGGGTTCTCAGCCTCGTCTAGCCTGGGGACCATTGGCGGCAGGCCCAACACGTAGTTTTGGAGACTGGCAGGCCTTCTGCAGTCTCCCACCAGAGGAGATCCAGGTGGAGCGGCTGAGTCACTTCAGAGGGGGGTTGATTATGAGGGATGACATTCAGGAGGCACTCACAGAGGAGTGGTTCACGCCTCTCGAGCCCGTGGCCCCACGGTGGATGGGAGCCTTTACACAGTTGGAGATCCTGATTGCTATCAGAGCTTGCACTGAGGATGGCAAATGCCTCTACTATGAGATCCAGAATGAGGGCAGACTTCAGAGAGTGGAGTCGCCTTTGGTTGTAGAGTGCATCTTTCAGAGGATACGGGTAGTGGCCGCCGCTTCTCAAAAGTGGCATATTGACCCAGACCTTGCAGATGTGCTCCTTGATTGGCGCATTTGGACATATGCAGTGCACCCCTTGCCCCGGCTCCCCAGTGGGACCCTGGTGAGTACGAGTGGCATGATCCTTATGCATCCCTTGAGGCCACAGAGATCACCTTTTTCCAGTATACTGTTCGGTTGGGGCGACATATTTTGACGGCGAGGAGGATGGTCTCTCCAGCTGCATCAGGGCACTGGCAGCTACTACAGGGACTCTCACCACACGAGTTCCTCGAGGATTTTTGGACCCGGCTCTGGGCTAGTCGACAAGCATGTAGGATCTCAACTTTCCAGTGGCTGGTCGCCCCACAGGGACTCAGCAGTTGTGGCACTGGCTTGTCTATAGCGGTCTTCCAGCGACCTGCGTTCGAGATGCGGCCACCCTATGGAGACACAGAGACATTTGTTGAAATTTGAGCATTCTGATGAGCTATGGTGGATCAGATACTAGAATCAATATCATTAACAAAGTGATTAGTAAATAATTAAGATGTAATTAGTGGATAATTAGCAAATAGATTAATGTAGGCATGGATACTCAAAAACCAGCAAATTCTCATTAGAGCTATGCCTCAATTTATAGAGTTTACATCGAGCATCAAATCCCATTGATTTCTCCATGATTCACTCCCAGAATATCTCCACCTCTTGCTTGATTCTCTCCACCTCTTCTCTTTTCCCAGAATATCTCCCTGAATAACTCCAACGATGCTAAATAACGGCGCTTATAGCAAAGTAACATAAAACGTCACAAATAAACGCCACTAATGATGCCTTCTCTTGTAGTGTCTTAATATTTTCTTTTCCAAAACTATGTCTAATGATGATGGAACTTTGCAAGTGTGTGTGGAGTACCCATTTCCACATGCAAGTTTGATTGGTGTGACGAAATTTTGCAAGTGTATAGAGATCCATGTCTTGGAAAACACACTTGTAAAGTTTGGTAAACCCATATTTTGTTTAGGAAAGAGGAAATCCAAAAGACCCATATTTTGTGTGTTTGGGTCCTCTTGGACAAATCTACGTAAAACGTGTGCTGGAGAACCATATCTTACCTAAACAATGTTAGATGGTGATAGAACTTTGTAAGTGTGTAGAGAGGGGATCTCAAAAAACACACTTGCTCACACTTGTTACCAATCAAATGTCATTCCTACATGATAGGTTTGAGAAAACCCATATTTTGTGCATTTGGGACCTCTTGGAGAGACCCGCATAGAAAATGAATGATGGAGCAGCATATCTCACTTGAATCACTCGTCATCTAATTGACCAACCTTTGTAAGTATATGGAGAAGGATATTTCACACACAGTTGTAAAGTTTGATCAGGTGTCTTTGACACATACTTGCAAAGTTCAAATGTCATTTAGGCATGATGGGATAGAGAAAACCCATATTTTGCATGTTTGTTCCTCCTTGAGAAATTTGCATAGAAAACATAGGATGGAGCACCATATCTCTCTTCAACAAAGTTTAATGGTGACCAAAATTTGCACGTGTGTGGAGAGGGGTATACTTGAAAATTTTGATCACCATTCATGAAGGACCATTTCGAGAAAACTCATAATTTATGTTTTTAGGCCTTATTAGAGAAATGAGTGACATTCTAAATGTGATATGAATGTCTATATGCTACCTAAACCACATTGGATGGTGTCCTAACTTTGCAAGTGTACAGCGAAGACAACTACCCCACACATGTTGGATGTCATTTTGGTAACACGAGATCGAGAAAAACCATATGTTGTGTGTTTGGAGCCTCTTTGAGAAATTGAAAGAGAGAATGTGAGATAGAGTAGTATCATATCTCACCCTCTTTGAGAAACTGACATAGAGAATATGAGATGGAGTACCATATCTCCCCTGAACAATGTTCCATGTGTGACAACTTTACAAGTGTGTGGAGAGGGGTACCCCTCCACATAATTATAAGTTTTGGTCACTCTTCCAAGTATGATAGGATTGAAAAAACCCATGTCTTGTACGTTTGGTCCTCTTTGAGAAACTTGTGTAGGAAACATGAGATGGAGCACTATATATCGTCTGAATGACTTCCGTTGATGGTGACTAAACTTTGCAAGTTTGTGGAGAAAAGTACCCCATACACACGTGCAAGTGTGTGGAGAAAAGTACCCCATACACACTTGAAAATTTCCATCACCTTTCGACATTGTTCAAGCAAGACGAGATTTAAAACAACCCCTATTTTGTGCATTTGGGCCCTCTTTGTGTGACAACCCATGTAGAAAATGTGAGGTGGAGCACCACGTCTCACCCAAATGATGTCCAATGCTAATCAAACTATGCAATCGTGTGGAGTTGGGGAGCCCAAACATAGTGCCAAAGTTCAATCACCATCACACATCATTTAGGCATGACAAGATTGAGAAAACCCATATTTTATGCATTTGGGCCCTCTCAGAGAGAAACCCACTCATCTGACATTGTCCAAGCAAGATATAGAGCTGTAGGACACGTTTTACGTAGGTTTCTCCAAGAGGACCCAAACAAACAAAACATGGGTTTTCTCTTTCTCCTCTTGCTTGAACAACAAACCATGCTGACCAAACTTTGGAATTGTGTGGAAGGATATGCCTCTCCACACATATACAAAGTTTCATCACACCATCGGCCATCATTCAGGTAACACATGGTGCTCCATCTCATGTTTTCTACATGGGTTTCTCCAAGAGGGACCAAACGTATAAAATATGGATTTTTTTGATCCCATCATGCCTAAATGATATCTAATGATGACACAACTTTGCAAGTATGGGTGGGTGCCCCTATCCACACACTTGTAAAGTGTGGTCACCACATTGGATGTCGTTCATGGAGATATGGCACTCCATCTTATGTTTTCTACCAAGATAAAAAATAAGACACTAGTAAAATAGTATAAGTATAGATGAGTTGGAGAATGTTTTTATATATGAACCTAAACATTTTAAAACTTTGGCAAATCTTTAAAATTTTCTATCATATATGGTAGTATGTAGTGTACTTTTTGCAAATTTATCTCAAGAATCCACCAAAAACTAGAGTATTTTGGGTGATTTTTCCTTTAAAAAAGTTTTTAGTGAAATAGCCAAAGAACATCAAAGACTCAGGGGGTTACTATAAGTAAACCCTCTATATCACATGCGTTCAAGCCCTATTTTAAAAATCCCTTATCTGTGAATTTTTCATGAATAAAACATACTCTTTTTCTATTCAACCTGTGAATACCCCCTTTAAATGGTACCCTTTATTAGGGGCCAGCCTCGCCTTGTTTCTCCGCGAGCTGGACACGGGAGAGGGATCTACGATGGGAGCTCCTCACAGCAGCCTCACCATCTAGTTCACCTAGAGGGCACGGTATTTCAGGGCCTTTGAGGGGAGACTGGAGCCACCAGCAGAGACTGTTCGGGGGATTTGGCAAGAGTTGATCCACACCCTGCGAGGACAGTATGACTGCATCTGGGGCGACTCGGATGAGGCGATCTTGCAGCGCCATGCTTTTCACACCACTTGGCACAGTGGCCCCTTCTTTACCCTACACGCAGGGTCCCCCCGCCGTTGGCACTACAGGCCACCTATTTGGCTTTTCCCCCCTCCTATTGTATGATATAGCCCCTCAATTCTTTGTACTGGTACTTGACTTTTCAACACCTAGGGAAAGTCTCCTTGGCTGCCTTGTTTTGCTCTCTCCTCTGTTTCCTATGAGTAGGAGAGGATCTTTTGTAGCCCTAAGGGCGTTTTTATATAACTAATGAAAGGATCTTTTCTCGGAAAAAAAAAAACTCTAAGGTATCGTAATGTCTATAAACTTTCAACTCTTACATGCCATTTTGGTAGGTCTCACAACTACATGTTCATTTTTGGTCCATCCCTTTTATCTAAAGATGCACATGCACTAAATAAAGTGGTGTATAATGAACATCATAGATTTATTCCTCAAAACCATCCTAATTATACTCTATTAGAGGTTTCTTTGATTGTGATGAGAGGTGAAGAGTGGAAAGCCATGTAGCATTCTCCTCCTACAATGCCATTGGAGGGAAGGTGAAGAGATGGAGACTAGGATGAGAGATAGAGGGTGACTCCCATCACAGAACCCGCAGGCATGAAAAGATTTCTTCCTCCAAACCATCCTAATTATGCTGCATCAAAGGTTTCTCCAATTGTGATGAGAGGTGCAGAGAGTGAGAAGCCATGCGGCATTCTCCTCCTACAATACCATTGGAGGGAAGGTGGAGAGATGGAGACTGCGACAAGAGATGAGGGTGACCCCCATCACAGAACCCGCGGGCATGAAAAGGTACTTAATCTTCTATCATCTACCATATTGGAAAGACTGAAACATAAATCACCTTTTGGATCCAATGCATCTTTATAATAATGTGGCATCAATGATTTGGGACCATCTAATTGGGAGAAAACACACCCATGCAATAAGGGATGACCTACGGATGCATGGAAAATACATGGCCAAGGATAGTCAATGACAAGGTGGTTTTACCAAAGGTGCCATGGAGGTTGACAAGGAAAGAGGAAAAGAATGTCAAGAATAAAATTTTATCTTTTTTGTACACCAACCGGTGTAATGCACTCATTAAAAGGGTGCATTTACAATAACAAAGAAGAAGGGTGAGCATCAATTGCATGGTCTCAAATCACATGATTGGCACAAGATGATACAGGTACGTACATAACTATATCTATTTTTTGGGCACTCCGTCGTTTATGTTGTGTGGACTCTACATTGATCTTTTATTGTTTTCAAAAAATGATTTCACTAGTTCATACTTCCAATATCAATTGATGGGTGCAAAGAAGAGAAAGCTCGAAATGCCATCTATAAATTAGGTGCATTGGCAAGGTGAGTTTCAATCAAAAGTATAGATTTGTTCTTTTGGTATAACATATAGCTTTAAAACTATCTATTCTTATTTAATTTATCATTTCTTCCTTTGTTAAATAGGTATATAGTGTCAAAGGAGATTCATCCAGATTCCATTAAGAACACTTGATTTGAGTCAATTGAGGCGATGTGTATGATTGAAGAAAGCTTTCCAAGAAGCATACTCACAACTTAACTGCACCTTTTAGTACATTTGGTGGATGAGGTGGCTATATGTGGCGTTGTTCATAGCTGGTGGATGTTCTTTCTTGAACGCTTCATAAAAACCTTGAAGGGATTTGTGAGGTAAAGGGCAATGACAAAAGGAAGCATGGAAGAGGGATGGTTGGTGCAAGGATCCCTCATATAAATCTCAAAATATTTAAAACAAATTGATCCATCTATTCCTAGATTCATACATAAAACGATGAGGATGAACAATGAACGGTTTCACATGTGCCACATGGAAAAGGAAGAATTCAAAAGATGGATGAGTCCATGCACAAAAAAGTTCATTACATTTTGTCTTCACACTTCCGCTGATGGAAAAGTGCATTGAGAAATATGAAGATGCAAGAAAGATAAGGATAGAGAAGAGAAGAGGATTTAAGAGATCAAGACAAAGGCACATAGCATACCCACCCAACTTAAAGGATTTCAATATTGAATGGCTTAGAGATGGCCTAGAGCAAGCTGATAGGATGGAGAGGAGATTACAAGAGAAGAATGGAAGTATGCAAGGGGAACTACCATGTAAGTAAAGATGTTTTAATATTTAACCAACATATATTGTATTTTGCTAAGATATATAATGTTGAATACTAAATTTCTTACATATAAGCTATATTAAAGATTTTTAATCGGGTTGCAGTATAAAGTGCATAATGCAATGTGGTCAGAAGGTCGACATTTTCACACTCAACATGTGGACTCCAAGAGAATCACATATGATTGTGGTGTAATGGCAAGTTTTGACCAAGATAATCAAGCTAGTAGAAGAGATAATAATATTATAGTAGAGAAACTTGATTATTGTGAAAAAATTCAAGGCATATTGGAGATTGGATTTAGAGCTTTCAAAGTGTTCGTCTTTGAGGTTAAGTGGTTCAAAGTTGTATATAGAGGTACGCAAGACTCAAGAGACCAATATGTTCTAGCACAACATTGTGAATAGGTTTACACTTGATTTTCAATTTTGATGAATCTATAGATAAAAGGAAGGCATTGTATATATTTTGTGGTTCTTCTTTTATGTGTTTCATCCAGACCAAAGAGATCCTATAATACAAGTCTCTCCTCAATCTAAACGTATATTTCAAGATCAAGATGTTAAAGAAAAAATGCATGGTGGACAATCAATGAAAGATGCAACTAACCAATCAATATGACAACCATGATGGTAATACCTCTACATCTTCTTCAAGTAGTGGAATAGGACTTTGTATTGATATAGGAGCCATCAAAATGATGGATTTGGCATACATGGATTTATTGCAAGATGGATTTGATGATGGTACTAATTAAATATATAGAGAATATATATCTTTATCACATATGTACACATTCATCGGTTTGTAACGATTTGGTGATTTTTTTGTTTTATTTCAAAAATATTTGGATGTTTGTCAAGCGTTTTGGATTTTAATTTATTTTAAGTTTTATTTCCACTCTATTCCACCATTCTGTTTTTTCCCCAGCGTCTCGCTGAGAAGCATTTATATCGATACTTATAGCAGCATTTTTATAACACCACTTAAGCAGTGCTTATAATAACATCATTTATTAACACCACTTAAGTAGTGCTTATAATAACAACATTTATTAACAACCCGTTGAGCGACACTATTAGCAACATTTAGTGTTGCTCAACGATGCTAAATAACGGCGCTTATAGCAAAGTAACATAAAACGTCACAAATAAACGCCACTAATGATGCCTTCTCTTGTAGTGTCTCAATATTTTCTTTTCCAAAACTATGTCTAATGATGATGGAACTTTGCAAGTGTGTGTGGAGTACGCATTTCCACATGCAAGTTTGATTGGTGTGACAAAATTTTGCAAGTGTATAGAGATCTATGTCTTGGAAAACACACTTGTAAAGTTTGGTAAACCCATATTTTGTTTAGGAAAGAGGAAATCCAAAAGACCCATATTTTGTGTGTTTGGGTCCTCTTGGACAAATCTACATAAAACGTGTGCTGGAGAACCATATCTTACCTAAATAATGTTAGATGGTGATAGAACTTTGTAAGTGTGTAGAGAGGGGATCTCAAAAAACACACTTGCTCACACTTGTTACCAATCAAATGTCATTCCTACATGATAGGTTTGAGAAAACCCATATTTTTGTGCATTTGGGACCTCTTGGAGAGACCCGCATAGAAAATGAATGATGGAGCAGCATATCTCACTTGAATCACTCGTCATCTAATTGACCAACCTTTGTAAGTATATGGAGAAGGATATTTCACACACAGTTGCAAAGTTTGATCAGGTGTCTTTGACACATACTTGCAAAGTTCAAATGTCATTTAGGCATGATGGGATAGAGAAAACCCATATTTTGCATGTTTGTTCCTCCTTGAGAAATTTGCATAGAAAACATAGGATGGAGCACCATATCTCTCTTCAACAAAGTTTAATGGTGACCAAAATTTGCACGTGTGTGGAGAGGGGTATACTTGCAAATTTTGATCACTAACAGACATCATTCATAAAGGACCATTTCGAGAAAACTCATAATTTTTGTTTTTAGGCCTTATTAGAGAAATGAGTGACATTCTAAATGTGAGATGAATGGCTATATGCTACCTATGGATGGTGTCCTAACTTTGCAAGTGTACAGCGAAGACAACTACCCCACACATGTTGGATGTCATTTTGGTAACACGAGATCGAGAAAAACCATATGTTGTGTGTTTGGAGCCTCTTTGAGAAATTGAAAGAGAGAATGTGAGATAGAGTAGTATCATATCTCACCCTCTTTGAGAAACTGACATAGAGAATATGAGATGGAGTACCATATCTCCCCTGAACAATGTTCCATGTGTGACAACTTTACAAGTGTGTGGAGAGGGGTACCCCTCCACATAATTATAAGTTTTGGTCACTCTTCCAAGTATGATAGGATTGAAAAAACCCATGTCTTGTACGTTTGGTCCTCTTTGAGAAACTTGTGTAGGAAACTTTAGATGGAGCACTATATATCGTCTGAATGACTTCCGTTGATGGTGACTAAACTTTGCAAGTTTGTGGAGAAAAGTACCCCATACACACGTGCAAGTGTGTGGAGAAAAGTACCCCATACACACTTGAAAATTTCCATCACCTTTCGACATTGTTCAAGCAAGACGAGATTAAAAAAAACCACTATTTTGTGCATTTGGGCCCTCTTTGTGTGACAACCCGTGTAGAAAATGTGAGGTGGAGCACCACGTCTCACCCGAATGTCCAATGCTAGTCAAACTATGCAATCGTGTGGAGTTGGGGAGCCCAAACATAGTGCCAAAGTTCAATCACCATCACACATCGTTTAGGCATGACAAGATCGAGAAAACCCATATTTTATGCATTTGGGCCCTCTCAGAGAGAAACCCGCTCATCTGACATTGTCCAAGCAAGATATAGAGCTGTAGGACACGTTTTACGTAGGTTTCTCCAAGAGGACCCAAACAAACAAAACATGGGTTTTCTCTATCTCCTCTTGCTTGAACAACAAACCATGCTAACCTAACTTTGGAATTGTGTGGAAGGATACCCCTCTCCACACATATACAAAGTTTCATCACACCATCGGCCATCATTCAGGTAACACATGGTGCTCCATCTCATGTTTTCTGCATGGGTTTCTCCAAGAGGGACCAAACGTATAAAATATGGAGTTTTTTGATCCCATCATGCCTAAATGATGTCTAATGGTGACACAACTTTGCAAGTATGGGTGGGTGCCCCTATCCACACACTTGTAAAGTGTGGTCACCACATTGGATGTAGTTCATGGAGATATGGCACTCCATCTTATGTTTTCTACCAAGATAAAAAATAAGACACTAGTAAAATAGTATAAGTATAGATGAGTTGGAGAATTTTTTATATATGAACCTAAACATTTTAAAACTTTGGGAAATCTTTGAAATTTTCTATCATATATGGTAGTATGTAGTGTACTTTTTGCAAATTTATCTCAAGAATCCACCAAAAACTAGAATATTTTGGGTGATTTTTCCTTTAAAAAAGTTTTTAGTGAAATAGCCAAAGAACATCAAAGACTCAGGGGGGTTACTATAAGTAAACCCTCTATATCACATGCGTTTAAGCCCTATTTTAAAAATCCCTTATCTGTGAATTTTTCATGAATAAAACATACTCTTTTTCTATTCAACCTGTGAATACCCCCTTTAAATGGTACCCTTTATTAGGGGCCACCCTCGCCTTGTTTCTCCGCGAGCTGGACACGGGAGAGGGATCTACGATGGGAGCTCCTCACACAGCAGCCTCACCATCTGGTTCACCTAGAGGGCACGGTATTTCACCTAGAGGGGAGACTGGAGCCACCAGCAGAGACTGTTCAGGGGATTTGGCAGGAGTTGATCCACACCTTGCGAGGATAGTATGACCGCATCCGCCGGGGCGACTCGGATGAGGCGATCTTGCGGCGCCATGCTTTTCACACCACTTGGCACAGTGGCCCCTTCTTTACCCTACACGTAGGGTCCCCTCGACCGTTGGCACTACAGGCCACCTATTTGGCTTTTCCCCCCTCCTATTGTATGATATAGCCCCTCAATTCTTTGTACTGGTACTTGACTTTTCAGCACCTAGGGAGAGTCTCCCTGGCGGCCTTGTTTTGCTCTCTCCTCTGTTTCTTATGAGTAGGAGAGGATCTTTTGTAGCCCTACGGGCATTTTTATATAACTAATGAAAGGATCTTTTCTCGGAAAAAAAAACTCTAATGTATCGTAATGTCTATTAACTTTCAATTCTTACATGCCATTTTGGTAGGTCTCACAACTACATGTTCATTTTGGTAGGTCTCACAACTACATGTTCATTTTTGGGTTATCCCTTTTATCTAAAGATGCACATGCACTAAATAAAGTGGTGTATAATGAACATCATAGATTTATTCCTCCAAACCATCCTAATTATACTCTATTAGAGGTTTCTTTGATTGTGATGAGAGGTGAAGAGTCGAAAGCCATGTAGCATTCTCCTCCTACAATGCCATTGGAGGGAAGGTGAAGAGATGGAGACTAGGATGAGAGATAGAGGGTGACTCCCATCACAGAACCCGCAGGCATGAAAAGATTTCTTCCTCCAAACCATCCTAATTATGCTGCATCAAAGGTTTCTCCAATTGTGATGAGAGGTGCAGAGAGTGAGAAGCCATGCGGCATTCTCCTCCTACAATACCATTGGAGGGAAGGTGGAGAGATGGAGACTGCGACGAGAGATGAGGGTGACCCCCATCACAGAACCCGCGGGCATGACAAGGTACTTAATCTTCTATCATCTACCATATTCGAAAGACTGAAACATAAATCACCTTTTGGATCCAATGCATCTTTATAATAATGTGGCATCAATGATTTGGGACCATCTAATTGGGAGAAAACACACCCATGCAATAAGGGATGACCTACGGATGCATGGAAAATACATGGCCAAGGATAGTCAATGACAAGGTGGTTTTACCAAAGGTGCCATGGAGGTTGACAAGGAAAGAGGAAAAGAATGTCAAGAATAAAATTTTATCTTTTTTGTACACCAACCGGTGTAATGCACTCATTAAAAGGGTGCATTTACAATAACAAAGAAGAAGGGTGAGCATCAATTGCATGGTCTCAAATCACATGATTGGCACAAGATGATACAGGTACGTACATAACTATATCTATTTTTTGGGCACTTTGTCGTTTATGTTGTGTGGACTCTACATTGATCTTTTATTGTTTTCAAAAAATGATTTCACTAGTTCATACTTCCAATATCAATTGATGGGTGCAGAGAAGAGAAAGCTCGAAATGCCATCTATAAATTAGGTGCATTGGCAAGGTGAGTTTCAATCAAAAGTATAGATTTGTTCTTTTGGTATAACATATAGCTTTAAAATTATCTATTCTTATTTAATTTATCATTTCTTCCTTTGTTAAATAGGTATATAGTGTCGAAGGAGATTCATCCAGATTCCATTAAGAACACTTGATTTGAGTCAATTGAGGCGATGTGTATGATTGAAGAAATCTTTCCAAGAAGCATACTCACAACTTAACTGCACCTTTTAGTACATTTGGTGGATGAGGTGGCTATATGTGGCGTTGTTCATAGCCGGTGGATGTTCTTTCTTGAACGCTTCATGAAAGCCTTGAAGGGATTTGTGAGGTAAAGGGCAATGACAAAAGGAAGCATGGAAGAGGGATGGTTGGTGCAAGGATCCCTCATATAAATCTCAAAATATTTAAAACAAATTGATCCATCTATTCCTAGATTCATACATAAAACAATGAGGATGAACAACGAACGGTGTCACATGTGCCACATGGAAAAGGAAGAATTCGAAAGATGGATGAGTCCATGCACAAAAAAGTTCATTACATTTTGTCTTCACACTTCCGCTGATGGAAAAGTGCATTGAGAAATATGAAGATGCAAGAAAGATAAGGATAGAGAAGAGAAGAGCATTTAAGAGATCAAAACAAAGGCACATAGCATACCCACCCACAACTTAAAGGATTTCAATATTGAATGGCTTAGAGATGGCCTAGAGCAAGCTGATAGGATGGAGAGGAGATTACAAGAGAAGAATGGAAGTATGCAAGGGGAACTACCATGTAAGTAAAGATGTTTTAATATTTAACCAACATATATTGTATTTTGCTAAGATATATAATGTTGAATACTAAATTTCTTACATATAAGCTATATTAAAGATTTTTTATCGGGTTGCAGTATAAAGTGCATAATGCAATGTGGTCAGAAGGTCGACATTTTCACACTCAACATGTGGACTCCAAGAGAATCACATATGATTGTGGTGTAATGGCAAGTTTTGACCAAGATAGTCAAGCTAGTAGAAGAGATAATAATATTATAGTAGAGAAACTTGAATATTGTGAAAAAATTCAAGGCATATTGAAGATTGGATTTAGAGCTTTCAAAGTGTTCATCTTTGAGGTTAAGTGGTTCAAAGTTGTATATAGAGGTACGCAAGACTCAAGAGACCAATATGTTCTAGCACAACATTGTAAATAGGTTTACACTTGATTTTCAATTTTGATGAATCTATAGATAAAAGGAAGGCATTGTATATATTTTGTGGTTCTTCTTTTATGTGTTTCATCCAGACTAAAGAGATTTTATAATACAAGTCTCTCCTCAATCTAAACGTATATTTCAAGATCAAGATGTTAAAGAAAAAATGCATGGTGGACAATCAATGAAAGATGCAACTAACCAATCAATATGACAACCATGATGGTAATACCTCTACATCTTCTTCAAGTAGTGGAATAAGACTTTGTATTGATATAGGAGCCATCAAAATGATGGATTTGGAGATAGACCAATTGGCATACATGGATTTATTGCAAGATGGATTTGATGATGGTACTAATTAAATATATAGAGAATATATATCTTTATAACATATGTATACATTTATCGGTTTGTAACGATTTGGTGATTTTTTTGTTTTATTTCAAAAATATTTGGATGTTTGTCAAGCTTTTTGGATTTTAATTTATTTTAAGTTTTATTTCCACTCCATTCCACCATTCTGTTTTTTCCCCAGCGTCTCGCTGAGCAGCATTTATATCGGTACTTATAGCAGCATTTTTATAACACCACTTAAGCAGTGCTTATAATAACAACATTTATTAACACCACTTAAGCAGTGCTTATAATAACAACATTTATTAACAACGCGTTGAGCGACACTATTAGCAACATTTAGTGTTGCTCAACGATGCTAAATAACGGCGCTTATAGCAAAGAAGCATAAAACGTTGTTAGGTATTTTTTTGGTAATATTTTCTTGGCATGTGTACACACTCATGCATGGCATTTACAAATAAAGGGTGTCCATCTCCAAGGGCTAAAGGGGGTATAAGGCCACATGTGAACGGATCTAACAAAAATATGCAATGTGTACAGTTATTTGTTGGTTTACCTTGATAAATGGGAAATGAAAGGGGTGTGAGATGAGAATCAGTTTCACAAAGTAGGTTTTAGCACTATCATATGTGGACAAGTTTGTTGACAAATAATGTGAGCATGCAGAGCACTATTTTTTAAAGCTGGACAGGGACCCGTTAGAGGAGGTCAGCTACAGTACCGGTCCTTGGCATTTAATGGGAAACAAAGGTATTTGTGGTCCACAAGATGTTATTAAAATGGTGGAAAGTCTTCCTTGAATGCAAGAGTCACCATGGGATTTAATACAAGGCTTGCTAAAAATAGAAGGTGGCCTTGGATTGCTTCAAAAGATTCTTCAACTAGCCTCAATTGTCAAAGAAGCACCGAGTGGAGGTGGGGGTGAGCTCTCTGGCAACCTGACATGCCTTGGAGTATTATGAATAGTATAATGTTTTCTTCTTCTTTTTTTGGTTGAATGGGCAGCGCAGCCCATGTGTATAAGAGAAGGTGTGTAGCTGTAGTTTTCAGAGTGTGTGTGGGAGAGCTCGTTGCTCTAATGCTCTCAGAGAGCTGCGCAGCCCATGTATAAGAGAAGGGGGGAAGCTGTAGTTTTCAGAGTGTGTGTGGGAGAGCTCGTTGCTCTAATGCTCTCAGAGAGCTGCGCAGCCCATGTATAAGAGAAGGGGGGAAGCTGTAGTTTTCAGAGTGTGTGTGGGAGAGCTCGTTGCTCTAATGCTCTCAGAGAGCTGCGCAGCCCATGTATAAGAGAAGGGGGGAAGCTTTAGTTTTCAGAGTGTGTGTGGGAGAGCTCGTTGCTCTAATGCTCTCAGAGAGCTGCGCAGCCCATGTATAAGAGAAGAGAAAACGTAGCCTTGTGTAGGAAGGCGCAGTTTTCTAGCACTCTCAGACAGCCCACGGCGCCCAGTTTGGGTGAGAGGAAGTGTTCATTTATTTGTGGGGAAAAGCTCTCAAGGAGAAGCGCAGACATGCATATAAGAGAGGCTACGCAGTACTCTGTATGTTTGTGTGTAGGAGGGGAGGAGAAGCTGCAACAAAACCTATATAAATGAGGAGAAGGTGCCACGCATAAAGAACGCGGCTCTCTGTCATGATGACAGCCCATGCATGTAAGTGACGGCTGGCCAGTTTTTTTTGTTCTCTTTTTTTGTGAAACAACTCATATATATATGAGGATCACCAATCTGTGGCTTGGAAAACCCATGTATATGATAACCAGCTCTCTGATTTTGTGGAAAGCTCATGTGTATGAGAAATTTTGCCCTCTGGTTTTGCTTGAGAAAATATGTATGTATGGTGGTACGCTTCTTCAACAGACAGAGTGAAGACCATAAAGTGATTGTGCCTCCTAGTCACACACTGCTTGCCAGGTTGGGAGAATTGAAGTTCCTTACTGATGTTGTCTTTTCTTGGGAAACTGAAGTTTTGCAGAAAGCTCATACTTGATGGAATGTAACCTTGTTTATGTCAAGTGGTTCTCTCACCATTTCTCTGTGGTGATCATTTTGCTTATGGCTGTGAGCCTATTTCATAATAAGGGTGCACCCCTATATGCATATGAATCAATTGAGTAAAGGGTGGCAGATGTTGATGTGCCCATCTCCCCTTGCATGTCTTGATCAAATGTATGTAGGCTTCCTCCAGTTACTTAGAAAATTGAATGAGGGAAGAGACAAGGTTTCATGCTTAAGGTGTTAAATGTTGTGTCAGCTCACTGAGTAGTTGACTGGTGCCCCTTTTTCTTGATGTTGGTGTGTACTCCGAACTGTGGAAAGGCATTGCTATAGAGGTGTTCCGTGTCTCTCCGCCTCCCTTCACAGTTTTTGGTGCCCCCACTGAGGATCGAACTCTGGACCTTCGGTTTACAAGACTAAAAACATGTGCATGTGATTAATCTCAGTAAATGACTGCTGTGCCAGGACAGTTGTGTGACAGATGCCTTCTAAATCTGTGCTATATTAGCTTGATTTGACAGCCAACTGAAGTATGGTTTACAGACTGAAATTCTTGGGATTGGTGCCGTTTCACAGTTGATGTGTGGCCAAAAATTCTGGAAGAATTGGGAAATTAGCCAGTTGTGGGAGTTGGATGGCCACTCTCAATGGATAATCACAATGGACCTCAATTTACTCCTTTCCATTTTACCCAAAGAATTCAGATAAATGTTCATGTGGACAGAAAAATTTTCTTTCAACAGCGTATGGCATATATGTTTGGGCCAGAAAGACTAAGGGAAATATTGGATTCTCCTTTGCCTGTGGTAATTCCGATGATTAACTATGCAAATTCGTTTGATGTGCATGTGTTCATCCTCTTCTAAACCTGAAGTGTTTTGAAGTTTTTTCTGAGAATTGAGTTAGTAGAGGGTTTAGTTTTTGCATCTGTGTCAAAAGGGTTTTTTTATTATAGATTGGGTAGCAATGGCTTTCCCTTATCCAGAGTTTCATGGAAAAAGTGATGAAAATGTGGAAGAGTTCTTAGAAAACATGGAAGTTGCATGCATAAGCAACCATATCCAGATACCCGCTCAAATGTTATGCCTTTTGCAAATCTGTTTGAAGGGTGATGCACGGAGCTGGTGTAGGGGTTATGAGGAGGAGTTGCAGAGGGCTGATCCACCTATGCCATTGACATGGGATAATATCCGACAGGCTTTAACAACACAGTTTGTGAAGGTGAAAGATCCAGACAAAGTTTGGCATGAAATACAGGGATTGAGACAAAGAAAAGCGGAGCCCATTGATGATTACATCAAGAAGTTTTCCATATTATGGGAGAGCTTGTGTCAAGCCTTGCAGCCACAAGTGCCCCCACCAGATATGATGAAGAAGGACCGGTTCTTGGTTGGCCTCAAGGAAAACCTGCGTTGGAGGGTAGAATTGAAGAAGCCAAGAACATACGAGGATGCATTGGAGGTGGCAAGGAACAAAGAGTGGAAGTTAAATAGATTAACTCAACTGGGAGTGAGCTCACTACCTATGGTGTCAGAAATGAAGCAAATGGATTCCATGCAAAGTCGGGTTCCAGAGGAGGTTCATCTGGCAGATGCGGTTTCAGTAGCTACTCAAGTTGTGCCAGCAATGGTCACTACTGCAGCACAAGATGATGAACTGAGGTAGGACTTGAGGCAAGTGGTTGATTTGATGAAGAATCTCAACCTAAATATGTTAGGTAATGTGGGAAATAATCGAGGTCGTGTGAGACTTGCAAATCAACCAGGAGGTGAAGGACAACCAAAGAATGGTTTTGGTGGACAGAACAACGGCCGGGATTGGAGGCAGTTACCCACATGCTATAACTGTGGAGAGCTTGGCCACATCAGCCCACAATGTGATAAACCACCAAGAATGGGTGGAGATATGTATCCATTGCCTGCACAGTTGCCGAACCGGTCAAATGATTATGGCATTGAGATTAAGGGTGAGGCAGGACCTAGTGGACAGACCAAGGAGGACAAGGGAAAGACAAAAGTGTTAAGTGTGGTCACCTTGGAGAAGGCAGCAATGTTGGAAGATACATTAGTAATGCCTATTGGGAAGAGAACCACAGAGGATAAAGAAGGAAGAAATGAAGCAGGTCCCAGTAGGAAGAAAGGGAAGAGTCATGAGGGTGAAGATGTGAAAGCTAAAAGGAAAAGGAGAGCTCGCCAAAAATTTCACGTCTCAGATTTTCCACTAGGGGAAGGGCAGGATAGCTACGACTTGAAATAGGACCTGATCAGTAGGAAGGCAGACGTGACCTTTGGACAACTAGTGGAAATGATACCGAAGCTGAAGCGCCAATGGAAGAAACTAGTCAGCCCGCTGGGGAAGGAACCCAACAGAGGGTCAGTGAGAGTGTTGGCCATTGATGAGTCTTCAGACATTTGTCCCATAGTGGATGTTTGGCACAAGAGGAAGAATCTTGGGTAGGGATACGTGGATGGTGGTGCACAAATTTGTGTAATCACTCAAACATGTGTAGAAAAGATGGGCCTGACAGTAGAAGGAGTTTCAGGATTCTGCATACGACTGGCAAACCATCAAAAGAACAAGTGTCTAGGGGTAGTGAAGAGCTTGGAAATCGAAGCCTATGCAGTCAAAACGGTAGTAGATTTTCATGTAATGCCAGCAGGATTAGGGGCTTATCCTATCATCCTTGGAAGACCATGGCTACGCGCAGTGCGGGCTGTTCAAGATTGGAGACACGGTACAATCAGCTTATATGGGGAGACAGGGGGCAAAAGATTATTTGACATGAGTAGCAGGAAGCCACTAGATGAAGATTATGAAGAAGGGGAGAATTCAAGTGGTGAAGAGTCTTCCACTGTGTCAGATGGGGACAGTGGCACCACCACTAGTAGTGAGGGAGAGGTAAATGTGGCATTTCTGATGGTGGACAGGGTCTTTGAACGGACCAGCATAGTCGCATCCATGAAGGGGATTGAAGATGAGTCTAAGGGCCCATATGAGGTGATTGAAGAGCTAATGCAACCCCAGGTGAAGCCGCACGAGAAACACGAATTGATGGCCAGGATGATTAGCACAGATCTCTCAGTCGTGGAGAAGGAGAAGTATTTAAAGATGTTGTCAACATATCCAGATTTATTCATCACATCTTATGAAGAAGTTTGGGGCTTCAAAGGGGAAGATTTGCACATAGAGCTAAAGGAAGGAGCCAAGCCAGTACGTCAAAGATTAAGGAGAATGGGTCCAGAACAGATGAAGGCTTTGCGAGAAGAGGTGGACAAACTACTAAAGGCTAATTTTATATGCCCTGTGGAGACAACAGAGTGGGTGAGCCCAGTCGTGGTCACTCCAAAAAAGGACGGAAAATGGAGGGTTTGTGTGGATTTCAAACCTTTGAATGCAGCCACAAGGAAGGATCCATACCCACTACCTTTCATTGATCAAATCCTGGATTCAGTGGCGGGTCATGAAAGATACAGTGTGTGTGATGGGTTTTCAGGCTATTTCCAGTTGAAGATTGCTCCAGAGGATCAGAAGAAAACTACTTTCATTACGCCATGGGGCTGCTTTTGCTATACAGTACTACCATTTGGGCTAACAAATGGTCCAGCTCACTATCAAAAGAGAGCAAATTGGGCGCTTCTGCCATTCATTGGAAAATGTGTACAGGATTTCATTGATGATTTTTGTGTCTATAGCACACGAATGGATCACTGTGAAAAGCTGGAAATGGTGCTGGAACGATATAATGATTGTGGTGGCCAACTCAATCCCAAGAAGTGTTTCTTTGCAAAACCAAGGGTAAAATTGTTGGGTCATATGGTGTCTGAAAATGGCGTTGAGGCTGATCCAGACAAGGTCAAGGCAATCATGCTTCTTCCTTCCCCAGAGTCTACAAAACAGTTGGCAACATTCATTCAGAAGGTAAAGTACATGGCAAGATTCATTTCATTGTCCTCACAGCTTTTATATCCATTACAACAGGTGGCAAAGCACGATCCTTTGCAATGGGATGACAAGTGTGAAGAGGAGTTTCGGAGAGTCCAAGAAGTCTTAGGGGAGATGACAGCGGTGCAAGCTCCAAATTGGGAACAGGTTTTTTATGTGAATCCTTCAGTAGGAGAGGATGCTATTGGTGCTATGTTGCTGCAAAAAGGGAAGGGGAGCCAATATATGCACCCCGTCTATTGTGCTAGTAGGGTAAAGTCAGTAGCAGAGAGGGGACTGTCAGAAATAGAGTTGGCAATGGTAAGTGTGGTGTTTGCTTGCCGACGGTTTCGCCAATATCTTTTGACAAAGCCATTTGTATTCCTAACTAGCTACACATTCTTGCCTCAGCTCATCAATGGTGTAAACATGTCTAAGGCAGTGAAAAAGTGGGTGCTTGAATTACAGGAGTTCGAGTTCTCTTTCTTGGTGGAAGAAAGCAACAGAGCTACTTTGGCAGACTTGTTAACTAATAAGGAAAACCCTCTGCTTGTCAAAGAGGAAAGTGTTAGAAAGGTAGAAAATGTGGCAGAAGTAAGCAATGCTCATGTTTGGTTCTTTGATGGTTCATACAAGAAGAGCCATGATGCAGCTTCTGGTGGTATAGCTCTTTATGACCAGCAAGGTAAGCTGATTTATAAAAAGGGATTCAAAGTTGATGCTCATACTAACAATGAAGCAGAGTATTCTACATTGGAAGCAGGGCTAAACATTTGCATTAAGCATGGTGTAAAGAGACTATGCATAAGAGGTGATTCTCTACTGGTGGTAAAGCAAATACTAGGAGTATGGAAGAGCAAAAACCCTGCATTGAGGAACAAGTGTTTCAAGATCAAGAGCTTGTTGAAGGAGTTTGAAGCATGGGGCATTCGGCATGTGGAGCGTTCTCTTAATACAGAAGCACATGAAGCAGCACAGGGAATGATTGGCGAGCTATATGTGTTAAAAGCAGATCTGCCACTTTATCGGGGTCGTGAAAGTCTGACACTGGAAGAAGAGTTTTTGTTGACAGGAGTCATTCCCAAGGACATTGAGAAGGCAAAGAAATATGGGTTTGTATGCAGAGCTTGCAAATACAAGCTCATTGGTGACACCTTATACATGCAAGGGGCTGACTTGGTGTTAAGGCGTGTACCATGGAAGGAAGAGCTGTACAGAGTGCTTGAGGAGAATCATGAAGGAGCATGCGGTGGCCACTTTGCATTTAAAATCACATTGCACAAAATCTTACAGGAGGGTTACTTATGGCCAAGTATACAAAAAGATGTGCATCACTGGTGTAGCTCATGCAAAAGGTGCCAGGCATTTGGGAAACGAGTTTTAAAACCAGAGTTGCGCAAGACAATTTTGGCCTTTGACATTTTTGAGAAGTGGGGAATTGATGCAGTAGGACCCTTACCCATTACCAGCAAGGGGAAGAGTTATATTTTGACAGCTGTGGATTATCTTTCCAGGTGGGCAGAAGCTAGAGCAGTGAAGCAAATTACTGCAAGAGATGTTGCAAAGTTTGTTTATGAAGACATCTGCTGTAAATTTGGGGTGCCCTTGGAGATTCTTTCTGATCAAGGGCCTGGTTTTAGAGCTGACTTGCTAGAATACTTGTGTGCCAAAATGCGGATTAAGCATAATTTTACTACTCCTTATTACCCGCAGTGCAACGGTTTGAATGAAAGATTCAATGGTGAACTTGTACACATTCTTGCAAAGGTGACAGAACATCAGGGCAAGAATTGGGATCTGGAGCTGTTCAGTGCTTTATGGGCTTATCGTACATCAGTGAAGACCAGCACAGGTTTTACACCTTTTCACTTAGTGTATGGTAAAGAAGCTTTGTTACTTGTGGAAGTTGAGTTGCCTACAGTTAAAATGTTAGAAAAGCTGCTAGTGCCTTCTAGCAACACATTTAAAGAGAGACTCTTACAGTTGCAAGAGGTTCAGCTGGACAGGATGAGTGCCTTGGAACATTATGAGAAGATGCAAAATAGGGCATTGACAAAGATAAATGAGAAGATTAAGAAGAAGGGTATTGAGGAAGGTGATCTGGTGCTACGCTATAATAGTAAGCTGGATAAAACCTTTCAAAAGAAGTTCCAAGTGAAATGGGAGGGGCCCTTCAGAGTGATGAATTGCTTTGCTAATGGCACATATCAATTGGCTGACCTTGATGGGACCCCACATGTATCAAGGGTGAATGGTTTGCGTCTCAAGCTATATCATGCACGACTGATGATGGTAGACAAGGATGAAAGAATTGAAGTAGTGAAAAACAGTGTCTTTGAGAACATGGCAACATCAGATGCATTGAATCTCACGACACTGTTTTCTGCTGACCATGAACAATCTAGCAGGCTAGGGGATGGGCAAACTATGTTAGGTATTTTTTTGGTAATATTTTCTTGGCATGTGTACACACTCATGCATGGCATTTACAAATAAAGGGTGTCCATCTCCAAGGGCTAAAGGGGGTATAAGGCCACATGTGAACGGATCTAACAAAAATATGCAATGTGTATAGTTATTTGTTGGTTTACCTTGATAAATGGGAAATGAAAGGGGTGTGAGATGAGAATCAGTTTCACAAGGTAGGTTTTAGCACTATCATATGTGGACAAGTTTGTTGACAAATAATGTGAGCATGGAGAGCACTATTTTTTAAAGCTGGACAGGGACCCGTTAGAGGAGGTCAGCTACAGTACCGGTCCTTGGCATTTCATGGGAAACAAAGGTATTTGTGGTCCACAAGATGTTATTAAAATGGTGCAAAGTCTTCCTTGAATGCAAGAGTCACCATGGGATTTAATACAAGGCTTGCTAAAAATAGAAGGTGGCCTTGGATTGCTTCAAAAGATTCTTCAACTAGCCTCAATTGTCAAAGAAGCGCCGAGTGGAGGTGGGGGTGAGCTCTCTGGCAACCTGACATGCCTTGGAGTATTATGAATAGTATAATGTTTTCTTTTTTTTTTGGTTGAATGGGCAGCGCAGCCCATGTGTATAAGAGAAGGTGCGTAGCTGTAGTTTTCAGAGTGTGTGTGGGAGAGCTCGTTGCTCTAATGCTCTCAGAGAGCTGCGCAGCCCATGTATAAGAGAAGGGGCGAAGCTGTAGTTTTCAGAGTGTGTGTGGGAGAGCTCGTTGCTCTAATGCTCTCAGAGAGCTGCGCAGCCCGTGTATAAGAGAAGGGGGGAAGCTGTAGTTTTCAGAGTGTGTGTGGGAGAGCTCGTTGCTCTAATGCTCTCAGAGAGCTGCGCAGCCCATGTGTAAGAGAAGGGGGGAAGCTGTAGTTTTCAGAGTGTGTGTGGGAGAGCTCGTTGCTCTAATGCTCTCAGAGAGCTGCGCAGCCCATGTATAAGAGAAGGGGGGAAGCTGTAGTTTTCAAAGTGTGTGTGGGAGAGCTTGTTGCTCTAATGCTCTCAGAGAGCTGCGCAGCCCATGTATAAGAGAAGGGGGGAAGCTGTAGTTTTTAGAGTGTGTGTGGGAGAGCTCGTTGCTCTAATGCTCTCAGAGAGCTGCGCAGCCCATGTATAAGAGAAGAGAAAACGTAGCCTTGTGTAGGAAGGCGCAGTTTTCTAGCACTCTCAGACAGCCCACGGCGCCCAGTTTGGGTGAGAGGAAGTGTTCATTTATTTGTGGGAAAAAGCTCTCAAGGAGAAGCGCAGACATGCATATAAGAGAGGCTACGCAGTACTCTGTATGTTTGTGTGTAGGAGGGGAGGAGAAGCTGCAACAAAACCTATATAAATGAGGAGAAGGTGCCACGCATAAAGAACGCGGCTCTCCGTCATGATGACAGCCCATGCATGTAAGTGACGGCTGGCCAATTTTTTTTGTTCTCTTTTTTTGTGAAACAACTCATATATATATGAGGATCACCAATCTGTGGCTTGGAAAACCCATGTATATGATAACCAGCTCTCTGATTTTGTGGAAAGCTCATGTGTATGAGAAAGACAGCCCTCTGGTTTTGCTTGAGAAAATATGTATGTATGGTGGTACGCTTCTTCAACAGACAGAGTGAAGACCATAAAGTGATTGTGCCTCCTAGTCACACACTGCTTGCCAGGTTGGGAGAATTGAAGTTCCTTACTGATGTTGTCTTTTCTTGGGAAACTGAAGTTTTGCAGAAAGCTCATACTTGATGGAATGTAACCTTGTTTATGTCAAGTGGTTCTCTCACCATTTCTCTGTGGTGATCATTTTGCTTATGGCTGTGAGCCTATTTCATAATAAGGGTGCACCCCTATATGCATATGAATCAATTGAGTAAAGGGTGGCAGATGTTGATGTGCCCATCTCCCCTTGCATGTCTTGATCAAATGTATGTAGGCTTCCTCCAGTTACTTAGAAAATTGAATGAGGGAAGAGACAAGGTTTCATGCTTAAGGTGTTAAATGTTGTGTCAGCTCACTGAGTAGTTGACTGGTGCCCCTTTTTCTTGATGTTGGTGTGTACTCCGAACTATGGAAAGGCATTGCTATAGAGGTATTCCGTGTCTCTCCGCCTCCCTTCACAACGTCACAAATAAACGCCACTAATGATGCCTTCTCTTGTAGTGTCTCAATATTTTCTTTTCCAAAACTATGTCTAATGATGATGGAACTTTGCAAGTGTGTGTGGAGTACGCATTTCCACATGCAAGTTTGATTGGTGTGATGAAATTTTGCAAGTGTATAGAGATCCATGTCTTGGAAAACACACTTGTAAAGTTTGGTAAACCCATATTTTGTTTAGGAAAGAGGAAATCCAAAAGACCCATATTTTGTGTGTTTGGGTCCTCTTGGACAAATCTACGTAAAACGTGTGCTGCAGAACCATATCTTACCTAAACAATGTTAGATGGTGATAGAACTTTGTAAGTGTGTAGAGAGGGGATCTCAAAAAACACACTTGCTCACACTTGTTACCAATCAAATGTCATTCCTACATGATAGGTTTGAGAAAACCCATATTTTTGTGCATTTGGGACCTCTTGGAGAGACCCGCATAGAAAATGAATGATGGAGCAGCATATCTCACTTGAATCACTCGTCATCTAATTGACCAACCTTTGTAAGTATATGGAGAAGGATATTTCACACACAGTTGCAAAGTTTGATCAGGTGTCTTTGACACATACTTGCAAAGTTCAAATGTCATTTAGGCATGATGGGATAGAGAAAACCCATATTTTGCATGTTTGTTCCTCCTTGAGAAATTTGCATAGAAAACATAGGATGGAGCACCATATCTCTCTTCAACAAAGTTTAATGGTGACCAAAATTTGCACGTGTGTGGAGAGGGGTATACTTGAAAATTTTGATCACCATTCATAAAGGACCATTTCGAGAAATCTCATAATTTTTGTTTTTAGGCCTTATTAGAGAAATGAGTGACATTCTAAATGTGAGATGAATGGCTACATTGGATGGTGTCCTAACTTTGCAAGTGTACAGCGAAGACAAGTACCCCACACATGTTGGATGTCATTTTGGTAAGACGAGATCGAGAAAAACCATATGTTGTGTGTTTGGAGCCTCTTTGAGAAATTGAAAGAGAGAATGTGAGATAGAGTAGTATCATATCTCACCGTCTTTGAGAAACTGACATAGAGAATATGAGATGGAGTACCATATCTCCCGTGAACAATGTTCCATGTGTGACAACTTTACAAGTGTGTGGAGAGGGGTACCCCTCCACATAATTATAAGTTTTGGTCACTCTTCCAAGTATGATAGGATTGAAGAAACCCATGTTTTGTATGTTTGGTCCTCTTTGAGAAACTTGTGTAGGAAACATGAGATGGAGCACTATATATCGTCTGAATGACTTCCGTTGATGGTGACTAAACTTTGCAAGTTTGTGGAGAAAAGTACCCCATACACACGTGCAAGTGTGTGGAGAAAAGTACCCCATACACACTTGAAAATTTCCATCACCTTTCGACATTGTTCAAGCAAGACGAGATTTAAAAAAACCCCTTTTTTGTGCATTTGGGCCCTCTTTGTGTGACAACCCCTGTAGAAAATGTGAGGTGGAGCACCACGTCTCACCCGAATGATGTCCAATGCTAATCAAACTATGCAATCGTGTGGAGTTGGGGAGCCCAAACATAGTGCCAAAGTTCAATCACCATCACACATCGTTTAGGCATGACAAGATCGAGAAAACCCATATTTTATGCATTTGGGCCCTCTCAGAGAGAAACCCACTCATCTGACATTGTCCAAGCAAGATATAGAGCTGTAGGACACGTTTTACGTAGGTTTCTCCAAGAGGACCCAAACAAACAAAACATGGGTTTTCTCTATCTCCTCTTGCTCGAACAACAAACCATGCCGACCAAACTTTGGAATTGTGTGGAAGGATACGCCTCTCCACACATATACAAAGTTTCATCACACCATCGGCCATCATTCAGGTAACACATGGTGCTCCATCTCATGTTTTCTACATGGGTTTCTCCAAGAGGGACCAAACGTATAAAATATGGATTTTTTTGATCCCATCATGCCTAAATGATATCTAATGATGACACAACTTTGCAAGTATGGGTGGGTGCCCCTATCCACACACTTGTAAAGTGTGGTCACCACATTGGATGTCGTTCATGGAGATATGGCACTCCATCTTATTTTTTCTACCAAGATAAAAAATAAGACACTAGTAAAATAGTATAAGTATAGATAAGTTGGAGAATGTTTTTATATATGAACCTAAACATTTTAAAACTTTGGCAAATCTTTGAAATTTTCTATCATATATGGTAGTATGTAGTGTACTTTTTGCAAATTTATCTTAAGAATCCACCAAAAACTAGAATATTTTGGGTGATTTTTCCGTTAAAAAAGTTTTTAGTGAAATAGCCAAAGAACATCAAAGACTCAGGGGGGTTACTATAAGTAAACCCTCTATATCACATGCATTCAAGCCTTATTTTAAAAATCCCTTATCTGTGAATTTTTCATGAATAAAACATACTCTTTTTCTATTCAACCTGTGAATACCCCCTTTAAATGATACCCTTTATTAGGGGCCACCCTCGCCTTGTTTCTCTGCGAGCTGGACACGGGAGACGGATCTACAATGGGAGCTCCTCACAGCAGCCTCACCATCTGGTTCACCTAGAGGGCACGGTATTTTAGGGCCTTTGAGGGGAGACTGGAGCCACCAGCAGAGACTGTTCGGGGGATTTGGCAGGAGTTGATCCACACCCTGCGAGGACAGTATGACTGCATCCGGATGAGGCGATCTTGCGGCGCCATGCTTTTCACACCACTTGGCACAGCGGCCCCTTCTTTACCCTACACGCAGGGTCCCCCTGTTGGCACTACAGGCCACCTATTTGGCTTTTCCCCCCTCCTATTGTATGATATAGCCCCTCAATTCTTTGTACTGGTACTTGACTTTTCAACACCTAGGGAGAGTCTCCCTGGCGGCCTTGTTTTGCTCTCTCCTCTGTTTCTTATGAGTAGGAGAGGATCTTTTGTAGCCCTAGGGAGAGTCTCCCTGGCGGCCTTGTTTTGCTCTCTCCTCTGTTTCTTATGAGTAGGAGAGGATCTTTTGTAGCCCTACGGGCGTTTTTATATAACTAATGAAAGGATCTTTTCTCGGAAAAAAAAACTCTAAGGTATCGTAATGTCTATTAACTTTCAACTCTTACATGCCATTTTGGTAGGTCTCACAACTACATGTTCATTTTTGGTCCATCCCTTTTATCTAAAGATGCACATGCACTAAATAAAGTGGTGTATAATGAACATCATAGATTTATTCCTCCAAACCATCCTAATTATACTCTATTAGAGGTTTCTTTGATTGTGATGAGAGGTGAAGAGTGGAAAGCCATGTAGCAATCTCCTCCTACAATGCCATTGGAGGGAAGGTGAAGAGATGGAGACTAGGATGAGAGATAGAGGGTGACTCCCATCACAGAACCCGCAGGCATGAAAAGATTTCTTCCTCCAAACCATCCTAATTATGCTGCATCAAAGGTTTCTCCAATTGTGATGAGAGGTGCAGAGAGTGAGAAGCCATGCGGCATTCTCCTCCTACAATACCATTGGAGGGAAGGTGGAGAGATGGAGACTGCAACGAGAGATGAGGGTGACCCCCATCACAGAACCCGCGGGCATGAAAAGGTACTTAATCTTCTATCATCTACCATATTGGAAAGAGTGAAACATAAATCACCTTTTGGATCCAATGCACCTTTTTAAGAATGTGGCATCAATGATTTGGGACCATCTAATTGGGAGAAAACACACCCATGCAATAAGGGATGACCTAAAGGATATCGGATGCATGGAAAATACATGGCCAAGGATATCGGATGCATGGAAAATACATGGCCAAGGATAGTCAATGACAAGGTGGTTTTACCAAAGGTGCCATGGAGGTTGACAAGGAAAGAGGAAAAGAATGTCAAGAATAAAATTTTATCTTTTTTGTACACCAACCGGTGTAATGCACTCATTAAAAGGGTGCATTTACAATAACAAAGAAGAAGGGTGAGCATCAATTGCATGGTCTCAAATCACATGATTGGCACAAGATGATACAGGTACGTACATAACTATATCTATTTTTTGGGCACTCCGTCGTTTATGTTGTGTGGACTCTACATTGATCTTTTATTGTTTTCAAAAAATGATTTCACTAGTTCATACTTCCAATATCAATTGATGGGTGCAGAGAAGAGAAAGCTCGAAGTGCCATCTATAAATTAGGTGCATTGGCAAGGTGAGTTTCAATCAAAAGTATAGATTTGTTCTTTTGGTATAACATATAGCTTTAAAATTATCTATTCTTATTTAATTTATCATTTCTTCCTTTGTTAAATAGGTATATAGTGTCGAAGGAGATTCATCCAGATTCCATTTAGAACATTTGTTTTGAGTCAATTAAGGCGATGTGTATGATTGAAGAAAGCTTTCCAAGAAGCATACTCACAACTTAACTGCACCTTTTAGTACATTTGGTGGATGAGGTGGCTATATGTGGCGTTGTTCATAGCCGGTGGATGTTCTTTCTTGAACGCTTCATGAAAACATTGAAGGGATTTGTGAGGTAAAGGGCAATGACAAAAGGAAGCATGGAAGAGGGATGGTTGGTGCAAGGATCCCTCATATAAATCTCAAAATATTTAAAACAAATTGATCCATCTATTTCTAGATTCATACATAAAACGATGAGGATGAACAATGAACGGTGTCACATGTGCCACATGGAAAAGGAAGAATTCGAAAGATGGATGAGTCCATGCACAAAAAAGTTCATTACATTTTGTCTTCACACTTCCACTGATGGAAAAGTGCATTGAGAAATATGAAGATGCAAGAAAGATAAGGATAGAGAAGAGAAGAGCATTTAAGAGATCAAGACAAAGGCACATAGCATACCCACCCAACTTAAAGGATTTCAATATTGAACGGCTTAGAGATGGCCTAGAGCAAGCTGATAGGATGGAGAGGAGATTACAAGAGAAGAATGGAAGTATGCAAGGGGAACTACCATGTAAGTAAAGATGTTTTAATATTTAACCAACATATATTGTATTTTGCTAAGATATATAATGTTGAATACTAAATTTCTTACATATAAGCTATATTAAAGATTTTTGATCGGGTTGCAGTATAAAGTGCATAATGCAATGTGGTCAGAAGCTCGACATTTTCACACTCAACATGTGGACTCCAAGAGAATCACATATGATTGTGGTGTAATGGCAAGTTTTGACCAAGATAATCAAGCTAGTAGAAGAGATAATAATCAAGCTAGTAGAAGATAATCAAGCTAGTAGAAGAGATAATAATATTATAGTAGAGAAACTTGATTATTGTGAAAAAATTCAAGGCATATTGGAGATTGGATTTAGAGCTTTCAAAGTGTTCGTCTTTGAGGTTAAGTGGTTCAAAGTTGTATATAGAGGTACGCAAGACTCAAGAGACCAATATGTTCTAGCACATTAACATTGTGAATAGGTTTACACTTGATTTTCAATTTGTATGAATCTATAGATAAAAGGAAGGCATTGTATATATTTTGTGGTTCTTCTTTTATGTGTTTCATCCAGACCAAAGAGATCCTATAATACAAGTCTCTCCTCAATCTAAACGTATATTTCAAGATCAAGATGTTAAAGAAAAAATGCATGGTGGACAATCAATGAAAGATGCAACTAACCAATCAATATGACAACCATGATGGTAATACCTCTACATCTTCTTCAAGTAGTGGAATAGGACTTTGTATTGATATAGGAGCCATCAAAATGATGGATTTGGAGATAGACCAATTGGCATACATGGATTTATTGCAAGATGGATTTGATGATGGTACTAATTAAATATATAGAGAATATATATCTTTATCACATATGTACACATTCATCGGTTTGTAACGATTTGGTGATTTTTTTGTTTTACTTCAAAAATATTTGGATGTTTGTCAAGCTTTTTGGATTTTAATTTATTTTAAGTTTTATTTCCACTCCATTCCACCATTCTGTTTTTTCCCCAGCGTCTCGCTGAGCAGCATTTATATCGATACTTATAGCAGCATTTTTATAACACCACTTAAGCAGTGCTTATAATAACAACATTTATTAACACCACTTAAGTAGTGCTTATAATAACAACATTTATTACTCTTTGTGTGACAACCCGTGTAGAAAATGTGAGGTGGAGCACCACGTCTCACGCGAATGTCCAATGCTAATCAAACTATGCAATCGTGTGGAGTTGGGGAGCCCAAACATAGTGCCAAAGTTCAATCACCATCACACATCGTTTAGGCATGACAAGATCGAGAAAACCCATATTTTATGCATTTGGGCCCTCTCAGAGAGAAACCCGCTCATCTGACATTGTCCAAGCAAGATATAGAGCTGTAGGACACGTTTTACGTAGGTTTCTCCAAGAGGACCTAAACAAACAAAACATGGATTTTCTCTATCTCCTCTTGCTTGAACAACAAACCATGCTGACCAAACTTTGGAATTGTGTGGAAGGATACCCCTCTCCACACATATACAAAGTTTCATCACACCATCGGCCATCATTCAGGTAACACATGGTGCTCCATCTCATGATTTCTGCATGGGTTTCTCCAAGAGGGACCAAACGTATAAAATATGGATTTTTTTTATCCCATCATGCCTAAATGATGTCTAATGGTGACACAACTTTGCAAGTATGGGTGGGTGCCCCTATCCACACACTTGTAAAGTGTGGTCACCACATTGGATGTCGTTCATGGAGATATGGCACTCCATCTTATGTTTTCTACCAAGATAAAAAATAAGACACTAGTAAAATAGTATAAGTATAGATGAGTTGGAGAATGTTTTTATATATGAACCTAAACATTTTAAAACTTTGGCAAATCTTTGAAATTTTCTATCATATATGGTAGTATGTAGTGTGCTTTTTGCAAATTTATCTCAAGAATCCACCAAAAACTAGAATATTTTGGGTGATTTTTCCTTTAAAAAAGTTTTTAGTGAAATAGCCAAAGAACATCAAAGACTCAGGGGGGTTACTATAAGTAAACCCTCTATAATCACATGCGTTCAAGCCCTATTTTAAAAATCCCTTATCTGTGAATTTTTCATGAATAAAACATACTCTTTTTCTATTCAACCTGTGAATACCCCCTTTAAATGGTACCCTTTATTAGGGGCCAGCCTCGCCTTGTTTCTCCGCGAGCTGGACACGGGAGAGGGATCTACAATGGGAGCTCCTCACACAGCAGCCTCACCATTTGGTTCACCTAGAGGGCACGGTATTTCAGGGCCTTTGAGGGGAGACTGGAGCCACCAGCAGAGACTGTTCGGGGGATTTTGCAGGAGTTGATCCACACCCTGCGAGGACAGTATAACCGCATCCCCGAGGCGACTCGGATGAGGCAATCTTGCGGCGCCATGCTTTTCACACCACTTGGCACAGCGGCCCCTTCTTTACCCTACACGCAGGGTCCCCCCGTTGGCACTATAGGCCACCTATTTGACTTTTCCCCCCTCCTATTGTATGATATAGCCCCTCAATTCTTTGTACTGGTACTTGACTTTTCAGCACCTAGGGAGAGTCTCCCTGGCTACCTTGTTTTGCTCTCTCCTCTTTTTCTTATGAGTAGGAGAGGATCTTCTGTAGCCCTATGGGCATTTTTATATAACTAATGAAAGGATCTTTTCTCGGAAAAAAAAAACTCTAATGTATCGTAATGTCTATTAACTTTCAATTCTTACATGCCATTTTGGTAGGTCTCACAACTACATGTTCATTTTTGGTCCATCCCTTTTATCTAAAGATGCACATGCACTAAATAAAGTGGTGTATAATGAACATCATAGATTTATTCCTCCAAACCATCCTAATTATACTCTATTAGAGGTTTCTTTGATTGTGATGAGAGGTGAAGAGTGGAAAGCCATGTAGCATTCTCCTCCTACAATGCCATTGGAGGGAAGGTGAAGAGATGGAGAGTAGGATGAGAGATAGAGGGTGACTCCCATCACAGAACCCGCAGGCATGAAAATATTTCTTCCTCCAAACCATCCTAATTATGCTGCATCAAAGGTTTCTCCAATTGTGATGAGAGGTGCAGAGAGTGAGAAGCCATGCGGCATTCTCCTCCTACAATACCATTGGAGGGAAGGTGGAGAGATGGAGACTGCGACGAGAGATGAGGGTGACCCCCATCACAAAACCCGCGGGCATGAAAAGGTACTTAATCTTCTATCATCTACCATATTGGAAAGAGTGAAACATAAATCACCTTTTGGATCCAATGCACCTTTTTAAGAATGTGGCATCAATGATTTGGGACCATCTAATTGGGAGAAAACACACCCATGCAATAAGGGATGACCTAAAGGATATCGGATGCATGGAAAATACATGGCCAAGGATAGTCAATGACAAGGTGGTTTTACCAAAGGTGCCATGGAGGTTGACAAGGAAAGAGGAAAAGAATGTCAAGAATAAAATTTTATCTTTTTTGTACACCAACCGGTGTAATGCACTCATTAAAAGGGTGCATTTACAATAACAAAGAAGAAGGGTGAGCGTCAATTGCATGGTCTCAAATCACATGATTGGCACAAGATGATACAGGTACGTACATAACTATATCTATTTTTTGGGCACTCCGTCGTTTATGTTGTGTGGACTCTACATTGATCTTTTATTGTTTTCAAAAAATGATTTCACTAGTTCATACTTCCAATATCAATTGATGGGTGCAGAGAAGAGAAAGCTCGAAATGCCATCTATAAATTAGGTGCATTGGCAAGGTGAGTTTCAATCAAAAGTATAGATTTGTTCTTTTGGTATAATATATAGCTTTAAAATTATCTATTCTTATTTAATTTATCATTTCTTCCTTTGTTAAATAGGTATATAGTGTCGAAGGAGATTCATCCAGATTCCATTAAGAACACTTGATTTGAGTCAATTGAGGCGATGTGTATGATTGAAGAAATCTTTCCAAGAAGCATACTCACAACTTAACTGCACCTTTTAGTACATTTGGTGGATGAGGTGGCTATATGTGGCGTTCATAGCCGGTGGATGTTCTTTCTTGAACGCTTCATGAAAGCCTTGAAGGGATTTGTGAGGTAAAGGGCAATGACAAAAGGAAGCATGGAAGAGGGATGGTTGGTGCAAGGATCCCTCATATAAATCTCAAAATATTTAAAACAAATTGATCCATCTATTCCTAGATTCATACATAAAACAATGAGGATGAACAACGAACGGTGTCACATGTGCCACATGGAAAAGGAAGAATTCGAAAGATGGATGAGTCCATGCACAAAAAAGTTCATTACATTTTGTCTTCACACTTCCGCTGATGGAAAAGTGCATTGAGAAATATGAAGATGCAAGAAAGATAAGGATAGAGAAGAGAAGAGCATTTAAGAGATCAAAACAAACGCACATAGCATACCCACCCACAACTTAAAGGATTTCAATATTGAATGGCTTAGAGATGGCCTAGAGCAAGCTGATAGGATGGAGAGGAGATTACAAGAGAAGAATGGAAGTATGCAAGGGGAACTACCATGTAAGTAAAGATGTTTTAATATTTAACCAACATATATTGTATTTTGCTAAGATATATAATGTTGAATACTAAATTTCTTACATATAATCTATATTAAAGATTTTTGATCGGGTTGCAGTATAAAGTGCATAATGCAATGTGGTCAGAAGGTCGACATTTTCACACTCAACATGTGGACTCCAAGAGAATCACATATGATCGTGGTGTAATGGCAAGTTTTGACCAAGATAGTCAAGCTAGTAGAAGAGATAATAATATTATAGTAGAGAAACTTGAGTATTGTGAAAAAATTCAAGGCATATTGGAGATTGGATTTAGAGCTTTCAAAGTGTTCGTCTTTGAGGTTGTGGTTCAAAGTTGTATATAGAGGTACGCAAGACTCAAGAGACCAATATGTTCTAGCACAACATTGTGAATAGGTTTACACTTGATTTTCAAAATGCATGGTGGACAATCAATGAAGGATGCAACTAACCAATCAATATGACAACCATGATGGTAATACCTCTACATCTTCTTCAAGTAGTGGAATAGGACTTTGTATTGATATAGGAGCCATCAAAATGATGGATTTGGAGATAGACCAATTGGCATACATGGATTTATTGCAAGATGGATTTGATGATGGTACTAATTAAATATATAGAGAATATATATCTTTATAACATATGTACACATTCATTGGTTTGTAACGATTTGGTGATTTTTTTGTTTTATTTCAAAAATATTTGGATGTTTGTCAAGATTTTTGGATTTTAATTTATTTTAAGTTTTATTTCCACTCCATTCCACCATTCCGTTTTTTCCCCAGCGTCATTTATATCGATACTTATAGCAGCATTTTTATAACACCACTTAAGCAGTGCTTATAATAACAACATTTATTAACACCACTTAAGTAGTGCTTATAATAACAACATTTATTAACAACGCATTTAGCGACACTATTAGCAACATTTAGTGTTGCTCAACGATGCTAAATAACGGCGCTTATAGCAAAGTAACATAAAACGTCACAAATAAACGCCACTAATGATGCCTTCTCTTGTAGTGTCTCAATATTTTCTTTTCCAAAACTATGTCTAATGATGATGGAACTTTGCAAGTGTGTGTGGAGTACGCATTTCCACATGCAAGTTTGATTGGTGTGACGAAATTTTGCAAGTGTATAGAGATCCATGTCTTGGAAAACACACTTGTAAAGTTTGGCAAACCTATATGTTTAGGAAAGAGGAAATCCAAAAGACCCATATTTTGTGTGTTTGGGTCCTCTTGGACAAATCTACGTAAAACGTGTGCTGGAGAACCATATCTTACCTAAACAATGTTAGATGGTGATAGAACTTTGTAAGTGTGTAGAGAGGGGATCTCAAAAAACACACTTGCTCACACTTGTTACCAATCAAATGTCATTCCTACATGATAGGTTTGAGAAAACCCATATTTTTGTGCATTTGGGACCTCTTGGAGAGACCCGCATAGAAAATGAATGATGGAGCAGCATATCTCACTTGAATCACTCGTCATCTAATTGACCAACCTTTGTAAGTATATGGAGTAGGATATTTCACACACAGTTGCAAAGTTTGATCAGGTGTCTTTGACACATACTTGCAAAGTTCAAATGTCATTTAGGCATGATGGGATAGAGAAAACCCATATTTTGCATGTTTGTTCCTCCTTGAGAAATTTGCATAGAAAACATAGGATGGAGCACCATATCTCTCTTCAACAAAGTTTAATAGTGACCAAAATTTGCACGTGTGTGGAGAGGGGTATACTTGCAAATTTTGATCACTAACAGACGTCATTCATAAAGAACCATTTCGAGAAAACTCATAATTTTTGTTTTTAGGCCTTATTAGAGAAATGAGTGACATTCTAAATGTGAGATGAATGGCTATATGGATGGTGTCCTAACTTTGTAAGTGTACAGCGAAGACAAGTACCCCACACATGTTGGATGTCATTTTGGTAAGACGAGATCGAGAAAAACCATATGTTGTGTGTTTGGAGCCTCTTTGAGAAATTGAAAGAGAGAATGTGAGATAGAGTAGTATCATATCTTACCCTCTTTGAGAAACTGACATAGAGAATATGAGATGGAGTACCATATCTCCCCTGAACAATGTTCCATTGTGACAACTTTACAAGTGTGTGGAGAGGGTACCCCTCCACATAATTATAAGTTTTGGTCACTCTTCCAAGTATGATAGGATTGAAAAAACCCATGTCTTGTACGTTTGGTCCTCTTTGAGAAACTTGTGTAGGAAACATGAGATGGAGCACTATATATCGTCTGAATGACTTCCGTTGATGGTGACTAAACTTTGCAAGTTTGAGGAGAAAAGTACCCCATACACACATGTAAGTGTGTGGAGAAAAGTACCCCATACACACTTGAAAATTTCCATCACCTTTCGACATTGTTCAAGCAAGACGAGATTTAAAAAAACCCCTTTTTTGTGCATTTGGGCCCTCTTTGTGTGACAACCCGTGTAGAAAATGTGAGGTGGAGCACCACGTCTCACCCGAATGATGTCCAATGCTAATCAAACTATGCAATCGTGTGGAGTTGGGGAGCCCAAACATAGTGCCAAAGTTCAATCACCATCACACATCGTTTAGGCATGACAAGATCGAGAAATCCCATATTTTATGCATTTGGGCCCTCTCAGAGAGAAACCCACTCATCTGACATTGTCCAAGCAAGATATAGAGCTGTAGGACACGTTTTACATAGGTTTCTCCAAGAGGACCCAAACAAACAAAACATGGGTTTTCTCTATCTCCTCTTGCTCGAACAACAAACCATGCCGACCAAACTTTGGAATTGTGTGGAAGGATACGCCTCTCCACACATATACAAAGTTTCATCACACCATCGGCCATCATTCAGGTAACACATGGTGCTCCATCTCATGTTTTCTACATGGGTTTCTCCAAGAGGGACCAAACGTATAAAATATGGATTTTTTTGATCCCATCATGCCTAAATGATATCTAATGATGACACAACTTTGCAAGTATGGGTGGGTGCCCCTATCCACACACTTGTAAAGTGTGGTCACCACATTGGATGTCGTTCATGGAGATATGGCACTCCATCTTATGTTTTCTACCAAGATAAAAAATAAGACACTAGTAAAATAGTATAAGTATAGATGAGTTGGAGAATGTTTTTATATATGAACCTAAACATTTTAAAACTTTGGCAAATCTTTGAAATTTTCTATCATATATGGTAGTATGTAGTGTACTTTTTGCAAATTTATCTCAAGAATCCACCAAAAACTAGAATATTTTGGGTGATTTTTCCTTTAAAAAAGTTTTTAGTGAAATAGCCAAAGAACATCAAAGACTCAGGGGGGTTACTATAAATAAACCCTCTATATCACATGCGTTCAAGCCCTATTTTAAAAATCCCTTATCTGTGAATTTTTCATGAATAAAACATACTCTTTTTCTATTCAACCTGTGAATACCCCCTTTAAATGGTACCCTTTATTAGGGGCCAGCCTCGCCTTGTTTCTCCGCGAGCTGGACACGGGAGAGGGATCTATGATGGGAGCTCCTCACAGCAGCCTCACCATCTGGTTCACCTAGAGGGCACGGTATTTCAGAGCCTTTGAGGGGAGCCTGGAGCCACCAGCAGAGACTGTGCAGGGGATTTGGTAGGAGTTGATCCACACCCTGCGAGGACAGTATGACTGCATCCCCGGGGCGACTCGGATGAGGCGATCTTGCGGCGCCATGCTTTTCACACCACTTGGCACAGCGGCCCCTTCTTTACCCTACACGCAGGGTCCCCCTGTTGGCACTACAAGCCACCTATTTGGCTTTTCCCCCCTCCTATTGTATGATATAGCCCCTCAATTCTTTGTACTGGTACTTGACTTTTCAGCACCTAGGGAGAGTCTCCCTGGCTGCCTTGTTTTGCTCTCTCCTCTGTTTCTTATGAGTAGGAGAGGATCTTTTGTAGCCCTACGGGCGTTTTTATATAACTAATGAAAGGATCTTTTCTCGGAAAAAAAAAACTCTAATGTATCGTAATGTCTATTAACTTTCAATTCTTACATGCCATTTTGGTAGGTCTCACAACTACATGTTCATTTTTGGTCCATCCCTTTTATCTAAAGATGCACATGCACTAAATAAAGTGGTGTATAATGAACATCATAGATTTATTCCTCCAAACCATCCTAATTATACTCTATTAGAGGTTTCTTTGATTGTGATGAGAGGTGATTAGAGGTGAAGAGTGGAAAGCTATGTAGCATTCTCCTCCTACAATGCCATTGGAGGGAAGGTGAAGAGATGGAGACTAGGATGAGAGATAGAGCGTGACTCCCATCACAGAACCCACACGCATGAAAAGATTTCTTCCTCGAAACCATCCTAATTATGCTGCATCAAAGGTTTCTCCAATTGTGATGAGAGGTGCAGAGAGTGAGAAGCCATGCGGCATTCTCCTCCTACAATACCATTGGAGGGAAGGTGGAGAGATGGAGACTGTGATGAGAGATGAGGGTGACCCCCATCACAAAACCCGCGGGCATGAAAAGGTACTTAATCTTCTATCATCTACCATATTGGAAAGAGTGAAACATAAATCACCTTTTGGATCCAATGCACCTTTTTAAGAATGTGGCATCAATGATTTGGGACCATCTAATTGGGAGAAAACACACCCATGCAATAAGGGATGACCTAAAGGATATCGGATGCATGGAAAATACATGGCCAAGGATAGTCAATGACAAGGTGGTTTTACCAAAGGTGCCATGGAGGTTGACAAGAAAAGAGGAAAAGAATGTCAAGAATAAAATTTTATCTTTTTTGTACACCAACCGGTGTAATGCACTCATTAAAAGGGTGCATTTACAATAACAAAGAAGAAGGGTGAGCATCAATTGCATGGTCTCAAATCACATGATTGGCACAAGATGATACAGGTACGTACATAAATATATCTATTTTTTGGGCACTCCGTCGTTTATGTTGTGTGGACTCTACATTGATCTTTTATTGCTTTCAAAAATGATTTCACTAGTTCATACTTCCAATATCAATTGCTGGGTGTAGAGAAGAGAGAGCTCGAAATGCCATCTATAAATTAGGTGCATTGGCAAGGTGAGTTTCAATCAAAAGTATAGATTTGTTCTTTTGGTATAACATATAGCTTTGAAATTATCTATTCTTATTTAATTTATCATTTCTTCCTTTGTTAAATAGGTATATAGTGTCGAAGGAGATTCATCCAGATTCCATTAAGAACACTTGATTTGAGTCAATTGAGGCGATGTGTATGATTGAAGAAAGCTTTCCAAGAAGCATACTCACAACTTAACTGCACCTTTTAGTACATTTGGTGGATGAGGTGGCTATATGTGGCATTGTTCATAGCCGGTGGATGTTCTTTCTTGATCGCTTCATGAAAACCTTGAAGGGATTTGTGAGGTAAAGGGCAATGACAAAAGGAAGCATGGAAGAGGGATGGTTGGTGCAAGGATCCCTCATATAAATCTCAAAATATTTAAAACAAATTGATCCATCTATTCCTAGATTCATACATAAAACGATGAGGATGAACAACGAACGGTGTCACATGTGCCACATGGAAAAGGAAGAATTCGAAAGATGGATGAGTCCATGCACAAAAAAGTTCATTACATTTTGTCTTTACACTTCACTTCTGCTGATGGAAAAGTGCATTGAGAAATATGAAGATGCAAGAAAGATAAGGATAGAGAAGAGAAGAGCATTTAAGAGATCAAGACAAAGGCACATAGCATACCCACCCAACTTAAAGGATTTCAATATTGAAAGGCTTAGAGATGGCCTAGAGCAAGCTGATAGGATGGAGAGGAGATTACAAGAGAAGAATGGAAGTATGCAAGGGGAACTACCATGTAAGTAAAGATGTTTTAATATTTAACCAACATATATTGTATTTTGCTAAGATATATAATGTTGAATACTAAATTTCTTACATATAAGCTATATTAAAGATTTTTTATCGGGTTGCAGTATAAAGTGCATAATGCAATGTGGTCAGAAGCTCGACATTTTCACACTCAACATGTGGACTCCAAGAGAATCACATATGATTGTGGTGTAATGGCAAGTTTTGACCAAGATAGTCAAGCTAGTAGAAGAGATAATAATATTATAGTAGAGAAACTTGAATATTGTGAAAAAATTCAAGGCATATTGGAGATTGGATTTAGAGCTTTCAAAGTGTTCGTCTTTGAGGTTAAGTGGTTCAAAGTTGTATATAGAGGTACGCAAGACTCAAGAGACCAATATGTTCTAGCACAACATTGTGAATAGGTTTACACTTGATTTTCAATTTGTATGAATCTATAGATAAAAGGAAGGCATTGTATATATTTTGTGGTTCTTCTTTTATGTGTTTCATCCAGACCAAAGAGATCCTATAATACAAGTCTCTCCTCAATCTAAACGTATACTTCAAGATCAAGATGTTAAAGAAAAAATACATGGTGGACAATCAATGAACGATGCAACTAACCAATCAATATGACAACCATGATGGTAATACCTCTACATCTTCTTCAAGTAGTGGAATAGGACTTTGTATTGATATAGGAGCCATCAAAATGATGGATTTGGAGATAGACCAATTGGCATACATGGATTTATTGCAAGATGGATTTGATGATGGTACTAATTAAATATATAGAGAATATATATCTTTATATAACATATGTACACATTCATCGGTTTGTAACGATTTGGTGATTTTTTTGTTTTATTTCAAAAATATTTGGATGTTTGTCAAGCTTTTTGGATTTTAATTTATTTTAAGTTTTATTTCCACTCCATTCCACCATTCTGTTTTTTCCCCAACGTCTCGCTGAGCAGCATTTATATCGGTACTTATAGCAGCGTTTTTATAACACCACTTAATCAGTGCTTATAATAACGACATTTATTAACACCACTTAAGCAGTGCTTATAATAACAACATTTATTAACAACGTGTTGAGCGACACTATTAGCAACATTTATCCAGTGTTGCGCAACGATGCTAAATAACGATGCTTATAGGAGAGTAACATAAAACGTCACAAATAAACGCCACTAATGATGCCTTCTCTTGTAGTGTCTCAATATTTTCTTTTCCAAAACTGTGTAATTATGATGGAACTTTGCAAGTGTGTGTGGAGTACCCATTTCCACATGCAAGTTTGATTGGTGTGACGAAATTTTGCAAGTGTGTAGAGATCCATGTCTTAGAAAACACACTTGTAAAGTTTGGTAAACCCATATTTTGTTTAAGAAAGAGGAAATCCAAAAGACCCATATTTTGTGTGTTTGGGTCCTCTTGGACAAATCTACGTAAAACGTGTGCTGGAGAACCATATCTTATCTAAACAATGTTAGATGGTGACAGAACTTTGTAAGTGTGTAGAGAGGGGATCTCAAAATACACACTTGCTCACACTTGTTACCAATCAAATGTCATTCCTACATGATAGGTTTGAGAAAACCCATATTTTTGTGCATTTGGGACCTCTTGGAGAGACCCGCATAGAAAATGAATGATGGAGCAGCATGTCTCACTTGAATCACTTGTCATCTAATTGACCAACCTTTGTAAGTATATGGAGAAGGATATTTCACACACACTTGCAAAGTTTGATTAGGTGTTTTTGACACATACTTGAAAAGTTCAAATGTCATTTAGGCATGATGGGATAGAGAAAACCCATATTTTGCATGTTTGTTCCTCCTTGAAAAATTTGCATAGAAAACATAGGATGGAGCACCATATCTCTCTTCAACAAAGTTTGATGGTGACCAAAATTTGCACTTGTGTGGAGAGGGGTATACTTGCAAATTTTGATCACTAACAGACGTCATTCACAAAGGACCATTTTGAGAAAACTCATAATTTTTGTTTTTAGGCCTTATTAGAGAAATGAGTGACATTCTAAATGTGAGATGAATGGCTATATGCTACCTAAACCACATTGGATGGTGTCCTAACTTTGCAAGTGTACAGCGAAGACAAGTACCCCACACATGTTGGATGTCATTTTGGTAAGACGAGATCGAGAAAAACCATATGTTGTGCGTTTGGAGCTTCTTTGAGAAATTGACAGAGAGAATGTGAGATAGAGCAGTATCATATCTCACCCTCTTTGAGAAATTGACATAGAGAATATGAGATGGAGTACCATATCTCCCCCGAACAATGTTCCATGTGTGACAACTTTACAAGTGTGTGGAGAGGGGTACCCCTCCACATAATTATAAGTTTTGGTCACTCTTCCAAGTATGATAGGATTGAAAAAACCCATATCTTGTACGTTTGGTCCTCTTTGAGAAACTTGTGTAGGAAACATGAGATGGAGCATTATATATCGTCTGAATGACTTCCATTGATGGTGACTAAACTTTGCAAGTTTGTGGAGAAAAGTACCTCATACACACATGCAAGTGTGTGGAGAAAAGTACCCCATACACACTTAAAAGTTCCATCACCTTTCGACATTGTTCAAGCAAGACAAGATTAAAAAAACCCCTATTTTGTGCATTTGGGCCCTCTTTGTGTGACAACCCCTGTAGAAAATGTGAGGCGGAGCACCATGTCTCACCCGAATGATGTCCAATGCCAATCAAACTATGCAATTGTGTGGAGTTGGGGACCCCAAACATAGTGCCAAAGTTCAATCACCATCACACATCGTTTAGGCATGACAAGATCGAGAAAACCCATATTTTATGCATTTGGGCCCTCTCAGAGAAACCCGCTCATCTGACATTGTCCAAGCAAGATATAGAGCTATAGGACACATTTTACATATGTTTCTCCAAGAGGACCCAAACACACAAAACATGGGTTTTCTCTATCTCCTCTTTTTCGAACAACAAACCATGCTGACCGAACTTTGGAATTGTGTGGAAGGATACCCCTCTCCACACATATACAAAGTTTCATCATACCATCGGCCATCATTCAGGTAACACATGGTGCTCCATCTCATGTTTTCTACATGGGTTTCTCCAAGAGGGACCAAATGTATAAAATATGGATTTTTTTGATCCCATCATGCCTAAATGATGTCTAATGGTGACAACTTTGCAAGTATAGGTGGGTGCCCCTATCCACACACTTGTAAAGTGTGGTCACCACATTGGATGTCGTTCATGGAGATATGGCACTCCATCTTATGTTTTCTACCAAGATAAAAAATAAGACACTAGTAAAATAGTATAAGTATAGATGAGTTGGAGAATTTTTTTATATATGAACCTAAACATTTTAAAACTTTGGCAAATCTTTGAAATTTTCTGTCTTATATGGTAGTATGTAGTGTACTTTTGGCAAATTTGTCTCAAGAATCCACCAAAAATTGGAATATTTTGGGTGATTTTTCCTTTAAAACAGTTTTTAGTTAAATAGCCCAAGAACATCAAAGACTCAGGGGGGTTACTATAAGTAAACCCTCTATATCACATGCGTTCAAGCCCTATTTTAAAAATCCCTTATCTGTGAATTTTTCATGAATAAAACATACTCTTTTTCTGTTCAACCTGTGAATACCCCCTTTAAATGGTACCCTTTTGTATGTAAAAAAATGTGTTAAAAAAGGGATTTTAAAACTAAAAATCCCTTCTGTTAAACCCACGTGCTATACTTACACCCCCGAGATTAAAGACCCCCTCTAAAATAGCCCCTAATGTTTCTCCTTATTTTGTATACAAGTCTCTCCAAGAGGGCCAAAACACACAAAAAAATATGTGTTTTCTTGATCCTCTCATGCCTAAATGATGTTTGAAGGTTACCGAACGTTACAAGTGTGTGTGGCGTACCCCTCTCCACACATTTGCAAACTTAAATCACCATCAGACCTCATTCTTCGGACGAGATATGGTCTCGAAAGAGGGTCAAAATGCATAAACTTGTATGAAAACATTGTTTAGGCGAGATATGGAGCTCCATCTCACGTTCTCTATGAAAATGCATAAAGTATGAAAATGTTGTTTAGGCAAGATATGGAGCTCCATCTCACGTTCTCTATATAGGTTTCTCAAAGAGGGTCTAAAAATTAAAAAATGGGTTTTCTCAATCTTATCTTGCTAGAACAACATCCGATGGGATACACCAAACTTTGCAACTGTGTGGGGGGTACCCTTCTCCACACATTTGCAAAGTTTGGTCTCACCATAGGATGTCATTCCAACAAAATATGGTGCTCCATCACATGTTTTGCAAGTGGGTTTCTCCAAGGACCCAAACACACAAAATATGGGTTTCCTCAAACTTCTCTTGCCCGAAGAATGACATCACATGGTGCTAAACTTTGTAAGTGTGTGGGGGGTACCCCTCTCCACCATAAGCATGCAAAGTTTGCTCACAACATCAGACATCATTCAGGCAACCTATGGTGCTCCATCTCACATTTTTTACATGGGTTTCTCCAAGATGGCCTAAACATAAACGATATAGGTTCTACTGATCTTGTCATGCCTGAATGATGTTGGATGGTGATAAAACCCTGTAAGTATGTGTGGTAAACCCCTCTCCACATACTCACAAAGTTAGGCACTATCGGTCGTCATTCGGGCAAGACATGATGCTCCATCTCACGTTTTCTACACATGTTTCTCAAAGTGGCCCAAATGCACAAATATGGGTTTTCTTGATCTCATCTTACCCGAAAAAAAATATCCAATGCTAAGAGGGAACTTTGTAAGTGTGTGGAGGGTACCCCACACACTCACAAAGTTTGGTCTCACCATAGGACGTCGTTCAGTGCTCCAACACAAATTTTACATTTAGGTTTCTCCAAGAGGACCCAAATGCACAAAATTTGAGGTGTCTCAATCTCCTCTTCTTGCCCTAATGATGTCACATGGTGACCATATCATGAACTACATTCACATGAGGTCAATTCTTGTTGCCTTGAGGGAAAGCTTGTCTTTGTTCAAAATGAGTAATTTCTTAAAAATGGAAGGAAACATGCTATATATGATATGCAAGTTGTTCATAAAATAATTGTTTTATAAGTCCCTAGCAACATGAGCCCACTGGCATGTGCTTACAAACAGAATGACATGTTTGAATAGATGATAACTCTTGGGGTGTCCAATAGCGCCGCAATATTTATCATAAACTAATTATTTCAAGCAATTAGTAGTGAAAGATTCCAATGATTAGCTTATGCCTTGAGTTATTGATTACTCTAAGCATAATCTCAACATGCTAACTTTTAAAGATGAACCATCAAAATCATTTTTTATGTGTTGACTTTGTTTCAAGTGGGCATTCTTTATTAATTTAATTTCTTGTATGTGCACTCTAGACTGTGGGTGCAAGCAATCAATGCTTTTTTGAAGAAACTAACACGTTGGCATATAGAGGTTAAAATTTAGCATTTCAAAGCACCATAAAGCGGCAACCACCTTGCAAAAGCATACTATGTAGGATGGCTTCATTTTTGATGGGCATCCTTGCTCTTCAAAATTGATAGGTTTGGAAAATTATAGAAATTTTTTGTATTTTTGTGTATTTTTTTACGGGCATTTTAAAATTTTGCAACAACGGGCATGACTCCCATCAAAAGGCAACTATGGGTGGAGTGCAACCCTTTTCATGTCTTGTACAAGGGACTCCAGATAGTTATGGGATGATCCTCCTTCCTGAACAGATAGAGAGGCTCTTTTCTTCAACTGTAGTGTCCTTGACTTTAACTCTCGCCCCACGTCCCCTTCCATGAGCTCCTTGACCGCCTTTTCCACCACACTACTCTTCACCATCCCACTTTCCTCTCCCAGGTCCAAGCCTATCTTCAACTCGTCCACCAGCACCCTAGCATTCAGCCTCTGTTCTGAAATCTGTGGCCAACATATCATGGGCACACCTCCCATGGCAAGGTTTTCTGTTATGGAATTCCACCCACAGTGAGTAAGAAAACCCCCCACTGCACGGTGTGATAAAACATCTACTTGTGGTGCCCATGCGATTATAAAGCCCCTACCTCGTGTCCTCTCTTCAAACGCTTCTGGCAACACATCTGAGATTGATCCCTCAGCCGCATCAAGACGTAAAACCCATAGAAATGCCTGTCCACTAGCATCCAAACCCTCAGCAAGCTCCCTCAACTGATCCACACCCATAGATGCTATGCTTCCAAAGGACACATAGAGGACAGAAGAGGGTAGCATGGTGTCTAACCACTTGAGACAGCTCCTTTCTTCAGCCCAAAGGCCTAGTGTTCCTTTTGACTCACAGGAATCGAAGCCAAGCATGAGCAGCAAAGGGCCGATTGGGTATACGGGAAGCTTCTCTCGGATGACCTCGAGAGGCTTGCTTTCGAAGTCGTAAACAGTGTTGAGGATGGCGCCTGCTGCTTCATGGATGTCTGTCACTTGGGCCACTGCAAACTCGGGTGAGGTTCGAATAGATTGGGGCAGATCACGAGCTCGGAGGGGTGGGAGTCCAGGTATGGAATCGATAATGAGCTGAGGATCTGCACCATTGAGCATAAATTTGGCGCATTATTGCAACAGCTTGTACAGATCGAATGCACAGTTGATTGAAAGATGTTAATGAAAGCAAAATAAAAGCAGCTTGCCTTGTATAGGGAGCAGTCCCTGCGAGACCAAAGAGGGCGAGTGGAGAGCCAAGGCAAACGCATGCGCGTTTGCAGTGTAGAAGACGAATCTGGGTATGTTGAAGTGGGTGGCGACTTGCTGGCTCCACGTAACAAAGGAGTCTGCAATGATGCAGGAGGCTTTCTGCGCAGCCAGAAGCTTCCGCAAGAGGTCCTCGACGCCCGGGCGCATGCTGTGCATGATAGCAAGGCTGGCGCGGAGAGCAGAGAGGCCAGCAGCATGGAGGCCATCGCTAGAACTGGCCACGGAAGCGTACTGGATGGGTAAATCTTCGCTTATGATACTAGCTTGTTGAAGCTTGGCAGCAAGCTCCTCAGTAACCACAAAGGTGAAGGTGAAACCCTTGGGCACCAGTAGCCTTGCCAGAGAGAGACATGGGTTTAGATGCCCTTGCAAGGGCAGTGGCAAAACGACTACAGTCGTCATGTGCTGTTCGACAATAGACGCCGTGCCCTTCCCTTCTCCTCTCAACATAATACTGACCCTCGAAGAAACAGAAGTTATGCAAAGCCCCTTCTACCTTCTAAGGTTGAAAAAACGAATCTGGGCATGTTTCCAGTGTAGAAGACGAATCTGGGTATGTTGAAGTGGGTGGCCACTTTCTGGCTCCACAGTAACAAACGAGTCTGCAATGATGCAGGACGCTTTCTGCGGAGCCAGCAGCTTCCGCAAGAGGTCCTCGACGCCCGGACGCATGCTGTGCAGGGTAGCAAGGCTGGCGCTGAGAGCAGAGAGGCCAGCAGCAATCTCTAGAACTGGCTACGAAAGCGTACTGGATGGGTGAGCCTTCGCTCATAATAGTAGCTTGTTGAACCTTAATGGCAGCAAGCTCCTCTGTAACCACAAAGGTGAAAGTGAAGCCCTTCGACACCAGTAGCCTTGCTACAGAGAGACATGCGTTTAGATGCCCTTGCAAGGGCAGTGGCAAACGACTACATTCGTCATGTTTCTGCTCGAAAGCTTCTAGTCTTCTACACGGCAGATATACAATTTTATTCATGAAAAGCCCCTTCTGCCTTGTAAGGGCTGAAAAATCTAAGGATTTGTAACCTCCATATAATGGACATGCCACCTCTAATGATCTACTCTTTTTGTTGTGGAAAAGGGGTCACCACTATTTTCCAAAATGGTTTTGCCCATATAGGGTTAAGGGGCCTATTCAAAAGTACCCAAGCACTATTTTCCTCCTATTTTCCAAAATGGTTTCGCCCAAATACGTCGCAATTCTTGGTAAACCAATGGTAGATAGGAACCGAACTGTCTCACGACGTTCTAGATAGGGTGGAGGGGCCTATTAAAAAGTACCCATTGGGATAAAGATACCCCAACCTTTATCGCAATGGTTGTGTCCAAGTACCCACTACGATTAAGATGGCTCCACCCCCTCCTTTATGGCATTGATGCTCCAAAAGTGGATTTGAATACAGTACTATAGTAAAGTAAAAACATTTATTGTGATGTCTCAATCCGATGGTTATTGATGTTAAATTTTTTACCATCTCTTGGAAATTGTATGCTTACATTCTTGCGAGTGACTATGAAAAACATAATTGAAAATGGTAAGTGGAAGGCCTTTATCAGAGTCGCCCATTGAAATTTATGTACATTTCCTTAAGGGTAGACATGGGGGCTTTGTCACTTCATGCGGGTCAAGTTTTTGGTTGGTAGGTAGTAAAAGCTTTCTTTTTTGTCCTTCTCAAGATATTTCTAATCTCAACAACTTTTGCTATTGCATGTGTACACGACATGATTTTAACACATGATGTTTTTCTTGCTTACATCATCACTTACATGTGGTGTACGTCAAGAGTGATGCTAGGGTTTTCTTTTGTATGTTTTTGTATTAAGAATAATGTATGCAGTATCAACACTCTAAGATTATAAAGGAAATCTAGTAATACTTGGTTTAAAAAATGACTTGCAAACATTTTCCAACACAGAAGGAGGAGAGGGTGTGGAGGGGTACGAGGGGGGGTGGGGTGGGCATGTGTTTGGGTTAGTAGTATATGGTGCTATTTGTAAATAATGCTTAACAATATTTCAATGTAGTAATGCATGTGGATGCATTCAAAAAGATTTAGTATAAGAAGCTTGTGGATGCATTAAATCAATAGGCCCAATAAATTCTTAAAAAAGAATACCTAAAGCGAGCACCACATTTGTATTTTTTAAAAAGAATATCTAAAGAGCACCACTTTTGTATTGTGAACATAGAAAACCATAAACTTTGTACACCACAAAGAATATCTAAAGAGAACACCACTTTTGTGTTACCATAAACTTTGGATTCAAAACCATTTACTACTAAGTCATGAAAAACCTTGCAAGTTCTTGTTTATAGACTTTAAGCTATTGTCCTAGTAGTACCAAACATCCTTTCATAAAAAATTCACACAATTGAGACATAAACATAAGGGTTTTCATTTTCTAGCATATTAGAGGAGCTAAAAGCATTGAGGCTACCTAAATAAGTTTTGCTATGCTTGCATCTTTACTATCTAAAGTGTGAAGCATCATTTGAATTCTCAAGAAGGTCCCACTGCCATCATAAGAGTCACAAAGGTGATTCTTCTTTATCTACTAATCTAATGGGAAAGGAGAAATATAATATCAACATATTACGGTACCATGAAATTAAATAATAAGGCCTAAATCATCCATAAAAGCATGATAGTTGTGCGCATTGAAGTGATAAGAAATGGGTGGACTCTAGTGGGCGTGTGTGTATTTCCCCTTTACCATACTCAAAATGCACTTGAATTTTCCATGTTCTTATCAACCAAGAAAATCAATGCCAAAAAAACTTTCAAAGGCTTCTTATTGTGGAGTGTGGGAATTTCAAAGTTCTACATAGTTTTTATTACTTTTTTTTGTTTTTGTCTCATACTATTTGCTTTGCCATATTACATGGACAAAGTGAGTAAAGGGCTTCAGGGTTTAGCAAATATAGAACTTGATAGTAGTGAAAATAGTTTCTTCTTAACAGGGTTACTAGAAGCAATAAGTATTCCTATATTGCATCAAGGTATGTTTCCCATAGTATGCCTTGACTCTGTCCTTACCTACCTGCACAACACTAACAACCCTTATTCTCTCTCTCTCTCTCTCTCTCTCTCTCTCTCTCTCTCTCTCTCTCTCTCTCTCTCTCTCTCTCTCTCTCTCTCTCTCTCTCTCTCTCTCTCTCTCTCAACATGTTAATGCCACGTATTTAACTTGCACCCTTGGTTAATATCACATTCTCTAGAGCTGTTCATATCCCTCTATTTATGTGTGTGTGTGCGCGCGTGTGCGCACGTGCACGTGTGCGTGCATGCATCTGCATGTTTGTGCACACGCACACATGTGTGTGTAAATGCACACACATGCATATATGCATATGCGTGCATGTGTGTGTGTGTGTGTGTGTGTGTGTGTGTGTGTGTGTGTGTGTGTAAATGCACACACATACATATATGCATATACATGTGTGTAGGTAGGAATAATTGTTACAATTATATATTTACACACACACACATGAGCATGTGCATGCACACACTCTCACTCTCACACAAAGATGCATACATACATATATGTATATATACATACACAAATTGTTTTTGTTACAAGTAGTACACCCACTATTGCATTTATAGATATTACCACTACACAATCTTACACTCCTCGTACGTAACACCCACCATGACCCCTGATGACTATTACACATGCGACAAGGACAACCTTTACATTTGTAATTTTTTTCAAAAGGACTATAAGCATAGACATCATGGTCTACCCCATCAACAATGATATGCCGCCTAGGGTAAAAACTATGCTACAAAGCCAATTCTAAGGTCTATTTAGTCAAAATCTTTCCACTATATGCTCATTTGACTGTTTTTTCATTTTTAAAATGTAAAAATGTAGAAAACCAAAAATTACAAAAACACCAAAAATTGTAAAAACATCACAAGAGCTTGATTTATAAAATTTCAAGAAGAACTAACATATTTAATAATGAGAAACACAACATATCAAAAAAATAACCTTTCTCGAATGGGCTTTCTTCCATTTTTGCCATTCTTGAAAAAAAAAATAGAAAACAGAAATATAACATAACTTTTATGCTTTTCCTTTGCCGTTTTTCGGCAGCTGGCAGACTGAGGAGTAGCATGTGTTCTCATGTTTTTCCTCCATTCTAATTTTTGTGATGCAATCAACTTGTGGTGTCGTACGTTATGAGCATCTACAATTTTGGTAGCCATATTTACGTGTTACCCTCATAGATCTTTTGGGCTTTGAGGAGTTTGTTAGGTACCCATTTTTTAGTGGGGGTGGTTCAAGGATGAATTAGGTTTTTTCTTTTTAGTTGCTCTAGAACTTGTCGTCTTCTTATGTTCTTTCTAACCCCTTCGGTTTGTGGTTGCCTTGGTAGTTGGCTCTGTTTGATATGGTTGGCCAATTTGTGTGTCTTGGTCTTTGGTGATGCCAAGGCTTTAGTGGTGGATTGGGATATTTGGGGGATATTTCACACGGTATTATTACCCTCATGGTATCCCTGTGCTACGAGGTTCTCCTTTGGTACCCACCACTAGGTATTGTGGTGGGTGTACGACTACAGTTATGGTATTCTTACTGGAGACTTTTGGGACTATACCTACTGGCAATTAGTAGTGTTAGCAAAGTTAGCTTTGTTAATGGGTGACATCAGCGAAGCTTCATGTTCAATGGAGTTAGTCACATTGATAGGGCTTTATGGAAAGGGGCTTGGCATTGGAAGGTTCAGGGTAAAGTATAAGCCTGTTTTTTGGTGGTACAGTCTTATCTTGTTCTTTTGTCTTTGGGGCTAGGACCTCTTTAAAATAATATACCCTATTGTTGTGGATTCCACACTTTTTACTCTTGATCTCATAAGGACAAGGTAACCTAGTCCTGATGCAAGTTATAGTGTGGTTGTCCTAGCATCCTAGTCTATGTGACACCTGGCGGTCCATCCATCGTTTTCCAAGGAGGATTTCTTCTGGCGGTCCATCCATCCTCTTCCAAGGAGGATTTCTTCTGGCATTCTCCCTGCAAGCATGACATAGAACTTCCCTTCCAGGGGGTTATTACCAATGTAAAATAGAACTATAATAACACCTATAAGGCATTCTCCTCCCTATAGGCATGACATAGAACTTCCCTTCCAGGGGGTTATTACCAATGTAAAATAGAACTATAATAACACCTATAAGGCATATAACAGAATTTCAAGGGATCGTGGTGATGGTGGCCAGGGTGTGGAGTCAAGTAGGTTGGCCTAGAGAGTCCCACGTGGCATAGGACATCACATTCTGATTAGCACCTATGTCTATAAGTGCTAACTTTTGGATAAAGCCCATCGGGGTAGTCATTTCCAACCATAAATGGGTAGGTTTGACTGAACAAAGGAGTGTTTACCTCTCTATGCAAGGTTTCCTCTTGTGACATTGGAGCTTTCTCACTATCATCTATATGACCTCTCGTCCAAAGAAGTCATTCACCATGTCGTCCATGATGAGATTCTCTTCCTCCTCATATTGCAATGGTGGAGGCACCTCATTCATTGGTTTGCGAAGATGAGTTTCAGCCATGCTTTTCCTATGAAGCCTTGCCACCTTCCGCACTCTACCCAATTACAGAATGGTGTGGCATGTTACCTAGAACTCTCCTATGTTTCTCCTCCATGTCATCATCCGCACTTGGTCATGCCAAGCCCATATGTCCGAACATGCTCAATTGTTATACGACATTGTCGTAAATATCAAGTCCTATTCCTCTTTCTCAAGGTCAACAACTTGAGCCATGTCCACTCAAATTGTTTCCATCTAAGTTTTGTTTGTCTTTCCTTGGCTTCTTTTAGTGCGGCCTTTTTCATTTCATTTTGTTTTTGTTTTTCCTCCTTCTTGACTTTTGCTAGGGTTTTCTTTTGTATGTTTTTCTAGTAATACTTGGTTTAAAAAATGACTTGCACACATTTTCCAACACAGAAGGAGGAGAGGGTGCGGAGGGGTATGAGGGGGGGTGGGGTGGGGAAAGCATGTGTTTGGCTTAGTAGTATATGGTGCTATTTGTGAATAATGCTTAACAATATTTCAATGTAGTAATGCATGTGGATGCATTCAAAAAGATTTAGTATAAGAAGCTTGTGGATGCATTTGTGAGATCCCTGTTCCCCATCGCCCAACGGATTCTGGGTACTAGGCTCCAGGGATTTCACTGACGTAAACGAGAACATGTGAACATGTTAATAACATATGTTAATAACACAAAAAATCTTGTGATCACATGTTATATTCACAAAGCTTTCACAAGGGCGTAAAAAAATTATCTTTGTCGGGCATAAAAAATCTTCTTAGGTGGCCACTAACCTGCTATTATGTGAAGATGGTAACATGAGAACATGTGAATAGCTTATTCCCATGTGTAGCCAAGCTTTTAAGGGGTTCCCAAATGGCAAGTGACCTGTTATTTTGCCGGTAACATGAGAACATGTGAATAACTTGTTCACATGTGTTATTATCACAAAAAATCTTGTGATCACGTGAATATTAAATCCATGGTACTAGCAGTGGAAGTAGCACTTCTTGCGCGAGGCAGGGTCCCACACTTGGAGCCTCGTCCACGGATATCCGGACAAAAGACTAATCCGCCGGTTTTTCCAAAACCGAACCCGAAAAAACTTCCCTTATTCGGAAAGCACGGGCGATTCCTCCAGGATAACTTTTTACTCTAACGTAGTCAAGACCATTAGTGATCAAACTGATCCGACTACACCTATAAAGATATTCAGCCAGATCAAGGAAGAAACTTGCACTTGGATCATTGGGAACAACGCTTTTTTTCCCATCAAGAGGCACAGCCGTTGATTCCTATCCATAGAGCCATGGACTCATCCATTGAAGACCAGCAAGGTCAATCAACCAGATCCATGCCCGGTTTCAGAAAACAACTCTTACTCCTTTTTCCAATATCTTCCTCGACGCACGCGTGGGTATCCTAGGCGACCCAGAGCCCGAGCACCGTATGGTTAGCACCCTCTAGGATCCTTCGCAGGTGACCTAGCGCTTCACTCATAGGCCGCTTCCTTGGTCCCTCATCCACCGTACCGGAAGCTCACCATTTTAATCAAATCGAGGCTGGTCAAGACCTCGGTCGACCTTGCTACGCGAGACGTCCTCCATTGACTCTCCGTCTCAGCAGTTGCAACTTTATCAGATAGGTCTCCACGACCTTAATCACAAGATAGTCAAAATGCTTTCCCAGCATTCTTGACATAAAACAGTCATTTACAAATAGCATTTACAATACAGTTTTTATATTAACTCTCATTTTTCCACATTATCCCTCATCAATCCACATTACTTATTCCATATTCCATTTATATGTATACTCATCCCATCACATCATTTTCCATCTCATCACTTCAGATTCTTTCACATCACATAGATATCATGTATTCACATCCATACATATATCCACATCCACATCCACATTCACATCCATACATCCACATCTACATCCATACATCTATTTTCACATCCATATCTACATGCACATTCATGCATCCTCATCCATACATCCACATCTACATGCACATTCACATCCATACATCCACATCTATATGCGTACATTCACATCTACATGCATACATCCACATCTCTATGCATACATCCACATTCACATTCACCTCTATATATCTACATCTACATGCATACATCCACCTCCACATTCACATCAGCATCTATACATCTACATCTACATGCATACATCCACCTCCACATTCACATCCACATCTATACATCTACATCTACATGCATACATCCACATCTCCATGCATACATCCACCTCCACATTCACATTCACATCCATACATCTACATCTACATGCATACATCCACCTCCACATTCACATCCACATATTTACATCTACATCTACATGCATACATCCACATCTCCATGCATACGTCCACATCCACATTCACACTCACATCCATACATCTACATCTACATGCATACATCCACATCTCCATGCATACATCCACATCCACATTCACCTTCACATCCATACATCTACGTCTACATGCATACATCCACCTCCACATTCACATCCACATCTATACATCTACATCTACATGCATACATCCACATCTCCATTCACATCCACATCTATACATCTACATCTACATGCATACATCCACATCTCCATTCACATCCACATCTATACATCCACATCTCCATTCACATCCACATCTATACATCTACATGCATACATCCACATCTCCGTTCACATCCACATCTATACATCTACATCTGCATGCATACATCCATATCTCCATTCACATCCACATCTCTACATGCATACATCCACATCTCCGTTCACATCCACATCTCTACATGCATACATCCACATCTCCGTTCACATCCACATCCATACATCTACATCTGCATGCATACATCCATATCTCCATTCACATCCACATCTCTACATGCATACATCCACATCTCCATGCATACATCCACATCCACATTCACACTCACATCCATACATCTACATCTACATGCATACATCCACATCTCCATGCATAATAAAATTCTTTTAATTAATCTAGGATGATAGTTCCTAGAATATGGTAGGAAGTCCTCTTTTCATGCTTTGAATGAAATTATTTTATGAGTAATTTTTATAAAAATTTTGCCATAGCTCCGCTACTATGACTGATAAATCTCAATTATTTTAAAAGATAAAGCTTATCCTTAAGGGAATGATTAGAATGATCTCTAATTGGATCATTAACCCATAATGGATTGAATCATCAATATTCATAAACTAAAAGCATAGGGAAAGCCATTAATTTGGTCTTAAGCATAGATTAATCTTGGATTAAGGAAAAGCTTTATGAAAAGCTTCATTTGGATTGAGAATAGGTCATGAGTATGACCATTTCTTTAGTGAGAGAGAGATATTACATAAAAACCATTAGAATTAAGCATAAATATAAATTTATGTAGTTCTTTTCTATCATTCATTAATTACTTCAATAGCATTCAAAAACCATTCCAATTAAGCTTCTCAAGCTTGAGAGGGGTTGAGAAGAGAGAAACATTGAGAGATTATAGAAAAGCTCAAAATTCACCACTTACCTTACAAATTGCTTGATTCTTTGTTCACGGTAGAGGCCCCCAACCAATCAATTGGTTTAGTATGTTGATGGAGCCACCAATGGAGATTGAAGAAAGAGGGAAGCTCCAATTTCTTACAAATTGGAGAGAATTTTAGAGAATAGTAAATATTAGCATTATTTCTGCATAGTTCTAGAATAGTAAAATTCTCCTCCTTTTTTTTCAAAGGATTCATGTTCTATTTATAGGAGAGGGAGGCTCTAACCAAAGCTAACTGATTTCTAGAATTTTCCAATTTCAGTTTGGTTGAATTTGGACTAGAGTTGGATCTAGTTTGGTTCCTTTTTTATTCGGTTTGGTTCTTTTTTGATTTGGTTTGGCTCAAGAGAGAGGAGAGATAAAAATATCACATTATTTTTTAGTTTAAAACTCATTCAAGCATGTGAAATATGCACCTCCTTTAATGGACTCCCCTTCCTTACATATGTGTCAAAATGGAATCATTATACCCAAAATATCTCATATTTTTAATATTGCTCATAGTTTTTTACTAATAAACCTTGTACATTTTCAACTCTTCATCTTATGTGAGCACTTACTCATTTTTGGATACCCAAAATATCTCATATTTTTAATATTGCTCATAGTTTTTTACTAATAAACCTTGTACATTTTCAACTCTTCATCTTATGTGAGCATTTACTCATTTTTGGATACCCAAAATATCTCATATTTTTGATATTACTCATAGTTTTTTACTAATAAACCTTGTACATTTTTAACTCTTCATCTTATGTGAGCATTTACTCATTTTTGGATATCCAAAATATCTCATATTTTTAATATTGCTCATAGTTTTTTACTAATAAACCTTGTACATTTTCAACTCTTCATCTTATGTGAGCATTTACTCATTTTTTGATACCCAAAATATCTCATATTTTTAATATTACTCATAGTTTCTTACTAATAAACCTTGTACATAGTCAACCTTGTACATATTTTTAATATTACTCATAGTTTCTTACTAATAAACCTTGTACATGGTCAACCTTGTACATAGTCAACTCTTAATAAACCTTGTACATAGTCAACTCTTCATCTTATGTGAGCATTTATTCATTTTTGGGTATCTTCTTTTACAAAATTGGATTTATCTCCTCCTTACACATGGATTGATGCTATTGGCCCATAGGAACCTTAATTGGACCATAATCCAAAAATTTCTGAAAATCTAGACCCTTAGGCTAAGGTCCTTTATACCCATTTTCAATTAATTCTAATTGCACATTGGAAAGTTCTTTTTGAATTTCTGTTTTAGGGAAACTTATTTTAATAAGATGAGATAATTTTCTATCCAAAAATATTAAAAATCTGAATATTCTCTCTCTAGAATATTTTCTCTCTCTATGTCAAAACAGGCAGAGACGAGATCTCTTATAATTCTGAAGAGGGAATTGATTACAGGGAAAGATGCTGGATATCTTGAGAGGCTGGGGAGGAATCTTACAGCATTAAATCAATAGGCCCAATAAATCCTTAAAAAAGAATACCTAAAGCGAGCACCACATTTGTATTTTTTAAAAAGAATATCTAAAGAGCACCACTTTTGTATTGTGAACACAGAAAACCATAAACTTTGTACACCACAAAAAGAATATCTAAAGAGAACACCACTTTTGTGTTACCATAAACTTTGGATTCAAAGCCATTATTGTTTACTACTAAGTCATGAAAAACCTTGCAAGTTCTTGTTTATAGACTTTAAGCTATTGTCCTAGTAGTGACAAACATCCTTTCATAAAAAATTCACACAATTGAGACATAAACATAAGGGTTTTCATTTTCTAGCATATTAGAGGAGCTAAAAGCATTGAGGCTACCTAAATAAGTTTTGCTATGCTTGCATCTTTACTATCTAAAGTGTGAAGCATCATTTGAATTCTCAAGAAGGTCCCACTGCCATCATAAAAGTCACAAAGGTGATTCTTCTTTATCTACTAATCTAATGGGAAAGGAGAAATATAATATCAACATATTACGGTACCATGAAGGTCCCACTGCAATCATAAAAGTCACAAAGGTGATTCTTCTTTATCTACTAATCTAATGGGAAAGGAGAAATATAATATCAACATATTACGGTACCATGAAATTAAATAATAAGGCCTAAATCATCCATAAAAGCATGATAGTTGTGCGCATTGAAGTGATAAGAAATGGGTGGACTCTAGTGGGTGTGTGTGTATTTCCCCTTTACCATACTTAAAATGCACTTAAATTTTCCATGTTCTTATCAACCAAGAAAATCAATGCCAAAAAAACTTTCAAAGGCTTCTTATTGTGGAGTGTGGGAATTTCAAAGTTCTACATAGTTTTTATTACTTTTTTTTGTTTTTGTCTCATACTATTTGCTTTGCCATATAACATGGACAAAGTGAGTAAAGGGCTTCAGGTTTTAGCAAATATAGGACTTGATAGTAGTGAAAATAGTTTCTTCTTAACAGAGTTACTAGAAGCAATAAGTATTCCTATATTGCATCAAGGTATGTTTCCCATAGTATGCCTTGACTCTGTCCTTACCTACCTGCACAACACTAACAACCCTTATTTTCTCTCTCTCTCTCTCTCTCTCTCTCTCTCTCTCTCTCTCTCTCTCTCTCTCTCTCTCTCTCTCTCTCTCTCTCTCTCTCTCTCTCTCTCAACATGTTAATGCCACATATTTAACTTGCACCCTTGGTTAATATCACATTCTCTAGAGCTGTTCATCTCCCTCTATTTATGTGTGTGTGTGTGCGTGTGCGTGCGTGCATCTGCATGTTTGTGCACACGCACACACACATGTGTGTGTGTGTGTGTGTGTGTGTGTGTGTGTGTGTGTGTGTGTAAATGCACACACATACATATATGCATATACATGTGTGTAGGTAGGAATAATTGTTACAATTATATATTTACACACACACACATGAGCATGTGCATGCACACACTCTCACTCTCACACAAAGATGCATACATACATATATGTATATATACATACACAAATTGTTTTTGTTACAAGTAGTACACCCACTATTGCATTTATAGATATTACCACTACATAATCTTACACTCATCATACGTAACACCCACCATGACCCCTGATGACTATTACACATGCGACAAGGACAACCTTTACATTTGTAATTTTTTCCAAAAGGACTATAAGCATAGACATCATGGTCTACCCCATCAACAATGATATGCCGCCTAGGGTAAAAACTATGCTACAAAGCCAATTCTAAGGTCTATTTAGCCAAAATCTTTCCATTATATGCTCATTTGACTGTTTTTTCATTTTTAAAATGTAAAAATGTAGAAAACCAAAAATTACAAAAACACCAAAAATTATAAAAACATCACAAGAACTTGATTTATAAAATTTCAAGAAGAACTAACATATTTAATAATGAGAAACACAACATATCAAAAAAAATAACCTTTCTCAAATGGGCTTTCTTCCATTTTTGCCATTCTTGAAAAAAAAAATAGAAAACAGAAATATAACATAACTTTTATGCTTTTCCTTTGCCCTTTTTCGGCAGCTGAGGGGTAGCATGTGTTCTCATGTTTTGCCTCCATTCTAATTTTTGTGACGCAATCAACCTGTGGTGTCGTACGTTATGAGCGTCTACAATTTTGGTAGCCATATTTACGTGTTACCCTCATAGATCTTTTGGGCTTTGAGGAGTTTGTTAGGTACCCATTTTTTAGTGGGGGTGGTTCAAGGATGAATTAGGCTTTTTCTTTTTAGTTGCTCTAGAACTTGTCGTCTTCTTATGTTCTTTCTAACCCCTTCGGTTTGTGGTTGCCTTGGCAGTTGGCTCTGTTTGATATGGTTGGCCAATTTGTGTGTCTTGGTCTTTGGTGATGCCAAGGCTTTAGTGGTGGATTGGGATATTTGGGGGATATTTCACACGGTATTATCACCCTCATGGTATCCCTGTGCTACGAGGCTCTCCTTTGGTACCCACCACTAGGTATTGTGGTGAGTGTACGACTACAGTTATGGGATTCTTACTGGAGACTTTTGGGACTATACCTACTGGCAATTAGTAGTGTTAGCAAAGTTAGCTTTGTTAATGGGTGACATCAGCGAAGCTTCATGTTCAATGGAGTTAGTCACATTGATAGGGCTTTATGGAAAGGGGCTTGGCATTGGAAGGTTCAGGGTAAAGTATATGCCTGTTTATCTTGTTCTTTTGTCTTTGGGGCTAGGACCTCTTTAAAATAATATACCCTATTGTTGTGGATTCCGCACTTTTTACTCTTGATCTCACAAGGACACGGTAACCTGGTCCTCATGCAAGTTATAGTGTGGTTGTCCTAGCATCCTAGTCTATGTGACACGTGGCGGTCCATCCATCCTCTTCCAAGGAGGATTTCTTCTGGCATTCTCCCTGCAAGCATGACATAGAACTTCCCTTCCAGGGGGTTATTACCAATGTAAAATAGAACTATAATAACACCTATAAGGCATTCTCTTCCCTATAGGCATGACATAGAACTTCCCTTCCAGGGGGTTATTACCAATGTAAAATAGAACTATAATAACACCTATAAGGCATTCTCCTCCCTATAGGCATGACATAGAACTTCCCTTCCAGGGGGTTGTTACCAATGTAAAATAGAACTATAATAACACCTATAAGGCATATAACAGAATTTCAAGGGATCGTGGTGATGGTGGCCAGGGTGTGGAGTCAAGTAGGTTGGCCTAGAGAGTCCCACGTGTCATAGGACATCAGGTTATGATTAGCACCTATGTCTATAAGTGCTAACTTTTGGATAAAGCCCATCGGGGTAGTCATTTCCAACCATAAATGGGTAGGTTTGACTGAACAAAGGAGTGCTTACCTCTCTATGCAAGGTTTCCTCTTGTGACATTGGAGCTTGCTCACTATCATCTATATGACCTCTCGTCCAAAGAAGTCATTCACCATGTCGTCCATGATGAAATTCTCTTCCTCCTCATATTGCAATGGTGGAGGCACCTCATTCATTGGTTTGTGAAGATGAGTTTCAGCCATGCTTTTCCTATGAAGCCTTGCCACCTTCCGCACTCTACCCAATTACGGAATGGTGTGGCATGTTACCTAGAACTCTCCTATGTTTCTCCTCCATGTCATCATCCGCACTTGGTCATTCCAATACCTCATGAAGCCCATATGTCCGAACATGCTCAATTGTTATACGACATTGTCGTAAATATCAAGTCCTATTCCTCTTTCTCAAGGTCAACAACTTGAGCCATGTCCACTCAAATTGTTTCCGTCTAAGTTTTGTTTGTATTTCCTTGGCTTCTTTTAGTGCGGCCTTTTTCATTTCATTTTGTTTTTGTTTTTCCTCCTTCTTGAGGTGAATTTTCTTTAATCCATTTTGCGTGAGTGGTCCGTAGTAGCATCATAATTTTCTGCCATTGAAATAACCTCCTGTCATTTCTATGCCATCAAGGGTTTCAATGCATACAACACCCTATGGAGTTATTTTAGTTACTAGGAAGGATCCTAGTCCTCTGTAGTTAAGCTTCTTTCTCTGATTTTTCATGTTGTAAAGAGAATCATATCCCCCTCACTCATCTCCTTATCCTTGAGCTAGTTATCGAACCATTTTTTACACCTTAGTTTTTTTACAATCATGCCATACACAACTCTTAGGTGAGTTTTCATCTAGTTTCTCTAACTCAAAGAGTTGGTCGAGTGAGCCTTTCTTGCATCGCAACCCTTAAGCTTGGCCCCAAGAATTCCATGGATAGTTACATACGTTAAGTGGAAGGGTGTTGTGTTAATGGCCACTTTGTATGCCATTCTATAAGCCCAAAGTGTAGTTAACAACTTATGTTCCTAGTCATTAAAACTTGCTTCCATGGTCTTAGTTAGGATAGTGCATATTGTCTTGTGACTACTCTCTTCTTCGCCATTAGCTTGGGGGTAATAAGGTGAAGATTTACATTGTGAGACCAAGACTATATGTAGCAAGAATTGCACTTCCTCGTTGATAAAGTGGATACCTCTATCTCACTGACAAGCTCAAGAGGGCATCTGAATCTAGTGATCACACACTCGTAAAGGAATTTGGTCGTGGATCTTGCATTAGCCTTTCTTGTGCCTCTTGCTTCCATCCATTTAGTGCACTCATCCATTTTTCTGCTATGATATGCCTTGCTTGGGTGTTTTGGGCAACCGGACTAATTGGAGCTACAAAATCAATGCCCCATTTCTCAAATGGTTGTAAGGAAATTATGGGGTAGTGTTAAAAAATATGTAATCTAGCATCCACTCTTAATGTGAGATCCTTAGTGGTACCTTAAAGTGTCTTGTTCTAAGGTTAAAAGGCTCATTTACTAGAGTAACTGAGTGTAGGCCTAGTAGATACTTTCCCTTCATTGAGGCATCACCTTTTAGGTGATTCTGGTGAGAAATCTAACAGAGGTGGAGAGATTCCTGGGCTCTAGGCGCCCCCCTCTCTTGAGCCTATATAAATAAGCCACACTACTCACTCTCATTGAGCTATGTGGAGAGAGTGTAAAGCCCATGCTTTGTCTACTTGATTAGTGGCTAATATACTAAGTGGTCCTTTGTGGAAATACTCTCTTATTTGACATTTTCATTAGCATGTGTTTATTTGATTCGAGGTGACCTTGAGTACATTCTATTGCTCATTGGTTACATCTCATCTTTATCTAAGTGGTTTCATATGTTGCTCTAGTGGTGTGAGTTTGCTTATGTGATAACCATCTCCATTATGTGATTCATTTAATCATTGTCAAGCTTAATCTCACTCACACCATGTCTTTTAACATGGTATCAGAGCTACCCTTCTTGGGAGCTTCCCGGTGTATGTGTGATTTGTTCACAAGCATTTTCTCTTATCATTAAGTGGAATTTTTGGTGAGAGACCCGTTGGTTTCATTTTTGCATTGAGGTTTGATTCTTACTTCTTAAAGTGGCACTTTGAAGCATCAAGAAGGCCAACAACTTTAACTCCTTAGTGAGCATTGATTTGTGATATACATTACCCTTTATGCTTGTGTAAGTGGCATACATCGGAGTGAGGGAGGGAAAGCATTAATCTCTTCATCTTTAGTGGCACAAGAGAGGGAAGAGAAATCATCTATGGAAATCTCTTTGTGAGTGAGAAGAAGTACAAAACAAATCCTTGTTTTTATAGCTTGTGTGAGAGTATAATATTGGTGGTGTGATTGAGAGGGTTTAGTACATCAATCTTGAAGCATTGGATCTGAGCTTGGAGACCTTCTTCAAAGCCATCATCAATAAAGAAGTGCAGTGGAAGACCTTGAGAAATCATCAACTTCAAGTGGTGGCCAACATTGATGATTGAGAGCATCAACAAAGCAAAGAAGGTACAAATATATGATTTTTCTGTGTGCAAAACATAGTGAAAAATAGCACTATTTGGAGGCTTCAATTACACTTGTGTTGGTATGTGCTACAACCATTGTGTTAGGGCTTTAGCCTCAGGGCATCAAGCCCTCTAACTTAGGCTTGAAGAGATTGCATAACCACAGTCGCCTAAAGCTAGGTTATTAGGTGGGGCTCATAGAGCCACCTATGAGAAGAAAACAACAGTCGATGAAGTCCAACCCAAAACCACACGAACAACAGCAAATTTAGAGTCGAGGATGAGCAACAGAAAATAGTAGTTAATCAGCATATTAATTATAGTCCGATAGGGTGTTAATCAACCCAATTGAGAAGACAAGCATGAGGTACGCACTATTCTCAATCAAATATTGATTTGGGCTGAATCAAGGGAGAAATTGATCCTCCACCGCTAGCTTGTTTTCCTCCTTCATTATAGGAGGGAAAGTACATTTGTACAAATTTATTTATGATTTTGTTTCAAGTTTCATTTACTCTAAGGTTTTCACATGTCTTCAATAAATACCTTATGATAAAGGGTCGCATCCTTTGCATATTTTTCATCATCTTTGTGGGAGAGTAGCAATTACACATGCATTCTTTGTGACAAGCATATTGTACATGCTCTAGACCTATAAAAAGCACACTAGCATTTCTTAGTGTGAAAAGGGGGGAAAGGTTCATAGTATGTGTGTGACATCATGCCTAGATTTATCAAAACCAAAACCAAAGCCCAAGTGCAAAAGTCAAAACAAAGCATTCAATCCAAGCAAATATCCAAGGTTCAATCCAACACACATTACCTAGAGTGGTCAGAGTTCATGTACACACATCTTTATTTTTTTGGTGAAGGGATTCTTGAGTGAAGTTCCTTGTTGTGAAAACTAGCTCCATCGTAAAGTCCTAGAACTATAAAGGGCTTCCCTCTTTGTGTAATTTGGGAACACTGTGTTTGTGTCAAATTGAATAGCATGGCAAACATGGTGGGAAATATGTTTAATAAAATACATAAATTTGATAGATCCAAGTGCCGTACTTGGTGCATCAAAATGCAAATGTGTCTCATAGAAAAAGACATGTCGGGAGTGGTCAATGGCACTAAAAGAGGCCAAATGGAGATCCATAACTCATTATCAAGAGGATCAATTTAGACTCCAAAGCATTATTCCTCATCATTTGTGGGCTAGGTGATAGCCAAATCCATCAAGTGAGCTTAGCAAATACTTCCAATGAAGTATGACTTAGGCTCAAGTCCATCTTTGGGCAAATCAGTGTAGCTGCTAGGTTCTTCTTAAGAAAGAAACTTTACATGATAGAAAAGGATGACAAAACCAGTTTGGATTCTCATGTCAATGATATTAGATGTATGATTAATTAACTCAGTGGTGCAGGTGTTACCCCATTGATGAAAAGAGGAGGCCATCTATGTGTTGCTCTCTAGCATGCCTCCTTGTTATGAGCAATGTGTCTCAGTGTGATAGAAAATTAAACCAATCATACTCTGTTAATCCCATTTTGGATTAACAAATATGCTCCTCTATTTGAGAAAATTAATAAGTGCTATGTAAAGGCACTATAAAGGTTGTACATTATGAGATATTGGCCAGCCAAGGCTTTAGTTAGTAAGTTTTGGGTGCCCAAGTATGAATAAGGACCAGTTGTATAAAAGGCATTTTCTCAAAATGGAAACACACAATCCCCCTTTGTGCTATGAGAGATCTTTCTTTGTCTTGTGTGTGTGTAAGAGAAAGAGAGAGAGATAGAGAGAGTACTCTAGTGCATGTTCTTCTTCTATGCATGTGTGTGGGAGAGTGAGAGGAATCTTGATTGCCTTGCATTGTGGACCGTGGTGTGAGTGACACAGTGGTGACAACATGGAGGTGGAGATCGGAGGAGTGGAGCTTCCAAAAGAGAGCTTGGAGAGCGTCAAGGGATGTGAAATCAAAGCATTGATATTTGGTGTCTATTGCTTCTTCTAACTCTAAGCGCAATCTATGGGTACGAGCCCCGTCATAGTCTAAGACCGGACTTACAAACCCAAACAGCCCTAAATTCTGGCTCCAGGAATGCTAACATAGTGAGGATTAGTGGAATGACTCCTAGGGTTAGGAGGGACAAGGAAAATGATGCCCAAACGGGCCAAATCTTCTTTCCCACATCGGAGGAAGTGGACATTGACATGAAACTGGCTGAGCGCCAATTGTGACTATTGGGCTTAAAAAGGCAATGGCGGAACAAAGAAAAATTGATAATTTTAATCTGTTTTGACCACGTGGCAAAGAACCAGAAACATCTAGAAATGTCAAATAACATGTGGATGGGAATGACAGAAGGAGGAATACCAGCCTTAGAACCCATAAACAAGGAAGCCAAGGCTAAGAGAGTCCTCGAAACACAAGAAGTGGACAATCTACCTAGAGCATTTGCAGGAGGAGGAGAGGATATACATGAAATGATCAATGATCCCACAATCTTGTAGAGCATGGAACTTCTAATTTAACAAAGGCGGGCTAAGGCCGCTAATGATGAGACAGGTGATGAGGATGTGCTCGGACCCAGCCATAGACCCAAATTGAATATAACAACCTATGCAGGAAGAGGAAGAGTTCTAAGTAGGGGGTAGCTCCTCAAAGGCCAATTGTGGATCCCAACACAAATCTAAATGCGGTCACAAGGGCAGATTATGGCTGCAGAAATGAGCAGATGCATGGTTAGAGAACTAGGCACTTCCCTTGAATCGAGACCATCTCAGATGAAGCCACACATCATTTTGAGGCTTGTGCAAAGTTCTCAGGAGATGGGGACCCAATCCAGCACATAGAGAGTTTTTAGTCAATCTGCGAAACATGTGGGCTAATAAGAGATGTAACCATGATACCTGATCTCTGGCCCTAGAAGGGAAGTCCCACCAAAGGTATTGAACCCTAAATCCTGAGGATAAAGTCAATTTTACTCGGCTTAAGAATGTTTCATGGGTGGTTACAAGGGACACCACTTTTGACAGTTGGGCGCCTTGAAGGTAGCCTGAAAATAGGCATCTTCACAACTTCAAGGTCCAATCTCTCATAATTATGTTTGGAATTTAGTGGCATGGTGTTTGGGGCACATTATACATAAAGTGGTTGTTCAAATGGCACCCCCTGATCAAAAATCCAATTTATTTTAGTGATTGTTTCATTACATGGAAGTTTTGGCATTTGCATTTTCGAACTTTCTTTATTGTAGTATATGTCACACATACAATGCTTAGTACTTCCGCATCCCAAGTCCAATTATCATCCCAACTATTTAACTATTTTCTAAAAATACTTTTTTAGCTTTTTTATATTGTAAATCAACATGTGATTTTCTATTCAAGATCTTGGCAAATGAGAAGCTCATCATTGAAGATCCAACGGTGAGAAGTTAGACAAATATGTATAGAATGTGGCCATATTGTCAAATTACAATTTTAACGGTTGAACTTCTATAGAAAATTTACACAGTCTCTTAGAGGGCATGCAAAAGTTTAATAATTTAATTATATACATTTTATATGACCCTCATTGCACTTCAATTTCTTGTGGATCAAAGTACTTGTCATGATGAATTTAACCAAAAACAAAATGGAGTGAATTCGAGTAGGGAAAGTCCATTTTCCAGATTTTCCAGCCACCTTAATCAAATTTTCACAGTTTGTCCACCCAAAGTATAAAACAAAGGAACCCTATTAGGCTTGGTGTTTCGAGAGTATGCCATTTGTCAAGCAACAGAGAATATAATATCTAAAGAAATTTTAATATTATTTATTAACCAAATAAATTTTATTTATTAAATAAATAATATAATACTCATCACTTCAAATAATTAATTCATTCATCAGTTCTAAAAATTATAATTATCTTTTAATATTTTTTAATGTTTTACAAAAAATTATCATTATCTATAAAAATCTAGATTTTATCCATAATCTAATTTAACCAATGAAATGCTAACTAGCTTGGTATATGTAACCCAATTTTCAGAGTCTCCCTCATTCTTAGAGCTTCACCAACTTTGGAGATAGCTCCATTCCAAGCATATGTTAATCTTGTTCTAGTATTGCTTTAATCTTAATTATCTTTAATTTTTTGCTTAATCTCTTTTTCCTTTAATTTTTGTTTAATCTCTTTTTTCCTACTTCTTAGCATGGGTTCACAAAGTCATAGGAGTAAAAAAAAGCAATAGGCAACAGGATCCCCCAATCCACCTTGTTCATGATGAGGAGCAAGAAAACGCACGGCAGGTTTGATTGATGAGGCATCATCTCCTCCCCCACCCATTCTCCATCTCTTCCCCATGACCCCACTCCACCTCCTTCTCCTCCTCATTCTCCCACAATTCTTTCTCTACACTATTTTGACCCCTTTGCCACTCCTCCCTTACACCTTCCCCATGTAGTTGTCACTCCACCCTCAGGCGCCGCCCATGAGGTCGGTGCCTCTCCACCTTTTGGCATGCCATCCAAGATTGGCACTTTTCTCTTGGGTGTTTCCCACCATGAGCCAGCCACTCCTCCATTGGGTGCCTCTCCATCTTTGGGTGCACCATCCGTGCTTGCTCCTTTGTCGAACGCCTCCCATGAGCTTGCCACTCCTCTACCCAGTGTCTCTCCAACCTCAGGTGTGGCCCATGAGTTTACCTGACCATCATATACTCTCATCTAGTTCTTGTTGTGAAACTCACGCTTCGTAACAGCAAGAAAGTTAGTCCCCCACCCTGGACCTTAGCCCAGCACGATCATATGAGCATCTTGGAGACTGTAATGAAGCGGTGGATATAAGTTGTACATATGAGGCCAAGGGCCAAGCATAACTTGTATTGGACCAAAGGGTCAAGTATAAGTGGGGACATATATTTATGGGCTAAAGGCCAAGTAGGGTGGACATTAATAAGTGTGTGTGAAAAGGGGGCCATGGTATATAGGCCAATGTGAATAGCTAATTACAATTAACTCTTACTAATCAAATTTACAAGCTAATCAGCTTTCATGGCAATCTTGCCCTTCTCCCTACTCATGGATGGTGCTCCTACACCCATGTTGTCACTCCATGCTTTGAGTGGCCATAGCTAGTTCTTTGCAGTGGTATTAGAGCTTTCCATTGATCCTATTTTTCCCAAATTTCACCATGTTTTGCTATAGAAATTTTCAGCCATTTGGTGCTTCAATAATTCCATCACCTTTCTTGCTCTAATCACTCCATATCTTTTAACCATCATTTAGGCACCATTATGGGAGAGATATTGTGCATCTTAAACATGTGATTAGGGCTTTGGATTCACTACAGGCTAGCAGCAAAATCTGGACGTGCTGGCAGTGAAAATCATCAATATCACATACCATGGAGCTCATCTAATGAGATGATTAGACAAGACTAATGACAAGTTGGAATGGCCAATGTCAAGAAATTAGGGTTTCTTGGAAGAAAGCCCTAAATCTCAAGGAAGGATTCAAGAACTCCAAGATTCAAGCAAGAAATGTAAGGTAGCAAATGCTCAAAGATTACCTCAAGGCCTTGCTTATGAGTGTATGGTGGAGAATACCTTTGCCATGAAGAAAAATGTGGACCTCTGTTTTTCAAATTTTGTAGAGTCCCATAGCTTCATAGATCAAGAAATATGCTCTCCCTAGGGTAGATAATACTTGGGAAACCCATTCTTAAGCATTGTGAAGCTTCTAAACATGTAATGATACTATTACACAAGCTAATGCTTCAAATAGACCAATGATCAAGCCATTTGTCTCAAGTTTGGGGGTTTTTAATCAAATCCATACACCATTGGATGCCATCGGAACCATTTGATGTTTCTTCAATCATTGGTGTGACATTTAAGCCATCTCTATGCTTGGGAATGTCAAGATACATGCCAATCCATATGCCTTTTTCTTCACCTTGTTTATTGCATTGGCATTGAATTGTTTTCACATGAAGCCATGGAGATTGAAGACATCAAGAAGCTCAATTGTATTCCCAAATAACCTCTTCTATATACGACATTATCTTCGTATGCTGGATGATCATGGCGTGCAACTATAAGTGCCGATTGTAAGTTCATTCACATATACCCTTCAAGTTCATGTTTCACAACTCACACACACTTGTACTCACATCTCAATTCTTAGTAATCAAGTGATGTGTGGGTATTTAGAGGAGAAGCCGAGGGGAGCATGTCTCGAATCCGTCTTGTCGTGAGTGCCTTGGAAAAGTCGTAAGGTGGAGGATTAGGTACCAGTGGTAATGAAGAAATGGCCCCAACTTGTGCCCATTTTTGACCTAGGTACGACCTTCAAGCTTCAATGGTTTGGCCGGGAGATTGGCAAGCTTCAATGGTCTTCATCGACATTCGAGTGCCTATTGTGGATGCATTTTATTGGGCAAGGATTTGGCAAGTAGGGAATTCAATATTACAATTGATTTTGCTTGATTTGATATTGAGATTTGGCCACTAATACAAAGAAGACCATGCCAAAAAAATTTAAAATTTACATGCATGGTTGGGATTGAGGGTAATTGTGGACACATATAAGGTGCTTTTGGATGCCAAAGATGCTTGGAATCAAGGGTGGTACATGTGGAACATGCGAAAGGCAAATGGGTACCAAAGGAGCCCTTGAGCAAAATTTGCAGATTCACAAAACCCTAATTCAGTAAAATTACATTAGGGATGGAGTTTGGGTGATTATATAGGCTCTTAATACTGCCTTATACCTTCCCAACAAGCCTTAAACCTCTCCGTTTCCAACATCATTTGGATCCCCAACTTGCCATTTTTCATTGGAGGTCAAACTTGTGCCCATTCAAAAATTACATTAAAAAATTACATTAGGGTTGGAGTTTGGGTGTTATATAGGCTCTTAGTACTCCCTTATACCTTCCCAACAAGCCTTAAACCTCTCCGTTCTAACATCATTTGGATCCCCAACTTGCCATTTTTCATTGGAGATCAAACTTGTGCATAGTTAGAAACATCGAGCTATTTGGGACAAATGACATCATAGGATATGGATGTACATCATTAGGGATTCCCAACAATCCATAGTATACCCGAATTTGATGTCGTTTGGGGGGTCAAACCTATATGGTTTACTTTGACCAAAAAGTCAAAACAGAGGATATCTACACTTTGACTTTGGTCAAAACCCTCTTCGACATAGTTAGTACTTGTCACTCATCATCACAAACCCACACATCAAATTTCATCTAAATCCAATGACTTTTGAGTACTCTATAGTCTAATTTCGATTTTCAGCAGTGTTGTAAAAACTCTAAAACAGAGAATATTACGGCTATTCGAAAATTTTCTATTCTTGAATATTTGCATTCTATACCTCAAGATCTTTAAATAGAGCCCTAAATCATCCAATTGCGACATCATTCAAGCCTTCTACTAGCCATTCAAGGGGACGTCTGTCTAAGCAAGCAATGGAACTTCATGAGATAAGGGAAGATAGGGAAATGGTGAATGAGGATTGTGTAGAAGAGATTGGTGATGAGGGTGTGAATCTACAAGATGACAACATTGCAAATGCAGCACATAGGATCAATCATATGCAAATTGGGCCAAGTTTTGCAAATGTGGTCAATACATGATGATGATGATGATGATGGGAAGCATGATGGAAAGTATGATGCAAGAGATTACGGGCACCATAACGCAAACACTTGTGCAAGAGATTAAGAGTATGCATGGAGACATGAAAACCAAGGATGAAGACAAGGGTGGCACATCTCTCGACAAGCTCATGTTAAGGACAAGGAGAATTATCACCCAAATTTTCATTCTACTCATGGTGCTATGTGCAACCCAATGTTTACACACTCACCCAATGATGCCAAGGCAAAGTTCATGCATCTCCAAATGAAGGTTCAAGAGTTCTAAGGAGTGATGGTCACATTCCATTCAAAGGGAATACTCATCGAGGAAGATTTCTTTGGTGAGTTTGAGGACTACAATCATTATGTGGATAGGCCTATTCGTAGGCGTGTTGACTGTCATGGAAATGGAGATGAATTCAAGGGTGCGAAGGATAAGATCATCCTTTCAAAGTTTACTGGTGAAGACACTAATAATGATGTCTTTGAGGAGTGGGTCCTTTTAGTTGAGGGATGTATTTGTGTGTGTGTGTGTGTGTATACACACACACATATATATATATATATACATATATATAATACAACAAATGTTCTTATTTTGCTAATTGTTTTATGTAGTACTTTATGTTAAACTTCTTATAGTATTGAATCAAAGTTAACATTGATACGTATGCAGGATTTTTTGGATCTCGATGGGCTTCCATGGTGCAATCTTTTTTCCTAGGTCTATTATTTTGTTGGGATTAATCCCTTGTCCTTTTGTGGGATTAAGATTATTAAAGTATTTTGGTTTTTTTTTGTAAAGCGTTGGTGGAAGGAAGCTTTTGTTTTTTTAAGAGCTCACCCTAAGCTATTTAAAGCATTGCTTTCTAAGGTCATATAAAGCCTATTAAGGCTTCTTTGTACATGATACATGCACGAAGAAGGGAAGATGGTGTGGAGAGTATAATGAAAGATGGAGCTTCTTGTTTTGAATTGAGCACCAATTTCTTCCATGTTTTCCGTCATTTTATTGCACATCATCATAAATATCTCATCAAGGTTGTTACGGTCATCATCTTCATCATTCTTCAAGCGCACGACTATGTGTGTTGATGACAGAATAAGCTAGGATCTTTGCTTTTTAGCCTTAGCAAGGGGCTTTTCTAACATGCGATCTTGCATGGCCTTATTGGGTAGGAGAGCCACCTTTAAAGATCTCACCTGTTGTTGCAGGTTTGAGCCTCCTTCATTGCAACTTTGGTCCTTTATTAGTGGTGTGGTAGCCACACCTTAGTGTGTTTGGTTAGCAAGCCAAAGCTGTGTGGTTGGGGGTAATTTCTATGCAAATGGTAATATAGGCTTGGCCAGCAGGCCCTAGCATCCATTTGCACAACCATTTTACTTTGAATATATATATTAAATGTTTTTTAATGTAATAAGATTCTGGGTTTCTAGAAAGTAGGAAAATACCAAGTAAGGAATGGATTTTTTTTGGGAACAAGAGCTTCTTTAAAGACAGGTCCTAGACTTCATTAAATTGAACTTATTTGGAGGCCTTAAACTCAGAGCACAATGCCCGGGTGATGCTTCCATGTACATGAGAGGGTGTATTTGGCAATTATCTTTGCACCCTCACATTTTTTGGTGAACCCAACGTGAAGCCTCTCACATGGGTTGTGTGAGAGTGTAACACTGTTTGGTGTATGACTATGGTGGCTGGAATCTTATTTCCAAATGTATCCACGTGATGATAATTTATGGCACTTCATGTGGATGTACAAAAATACAACAATTCTGTAGAAGTGTTCATTGGAACAATGGTGAGCCATTTCATCCTGTATTTACGAGAGGTTTGCATCTATGATTGGTATGTTTGACTACCAGGCAAATGAGGTACGCAAGCAGTGATTGGTCTTGGTAGTTCAAGGCATGTTTTGTAATGTGTGTGTATGAGAGTATGATCCAAGTAGTTGTAATCAAAATTAGGTTGTGAATATTGGGAGTTCAAAGAGGATGCTAATTCGGTGGTCAAGATGGAAGATAAGCATGTACCAGCAGCTAAGGAGTGTTGTGAAGACCAAGATTTGGAGTCTTTGTAGAATGTTGATACTGTCTTCGGGTCATAGCATGAGGAGGAGCCTTGTGTGCGACAAGAGGGGGATGATTTTCAAGAGGTGATGGTGGTATGTTCTGATCTCTTTGAGAGCTTGGTGGCATGCGAGGCTTCTTCCTTTGAGGCCATGTCAGCTCTATCGATTGTGTGAAGGAGATGATCGAGGACTATGATTTTGTGGGACACACCTTGAGCAATGAAGACGAGGACGTGATTGGCTGAATTCTTGGGCGCTCTTGAAGGTAAGAGTTTCATTGACATTTCTTTTTAAATGGATGAGTATAGATGCTCCTATAGACCTTGTTATGGATGGAGATTATGTTGAATTAGGGCACTTTGAGCTTGGGTGTGGTATTAATGAAGCAAAGGAGTCTCCTCTTCCTAAAGCTTCCATTGATATGCTTGAGGAGGAGGATCTTCTCTTTTTGGCAAAGGATTTGTTTGAAAACTAGGTGGATGCTCCTATAGTTTACATTGATGAGCTTGAGGAGGATGATTTTCTCTCCATGGAAATGGATATATTTGAAGAACCATTGAGCATATGATGGTTTGCCTTTTTATTTCCTATATTTGATGATGAGGACGATGCTTATGATGGTTTGTCTACTCTCTTTGCCATTGAGGAATTTGGGGTGCATGAGGTACTTGAAGTTCTTGAGAATAGTGTGTATGCAAAGCCAAATGTTGAAGGTTAATTGGAGGACAAATATCCTTGTGAGTTAATGCTTGTTGATTGTCGCATGAATATGGATTACAAGCCTTTGAGAAGGATTGATTGGCCATGTGATGAGTTTCTTTGCATGGATTCTACAAAGGGGATATTTGTGGAGTCAACATGTTCTACATTTGATCATGGAAAAGTTATTGGATTTCGTGAAGGAAGTGATCTTCATCGACACATTAGGGGATTAGCATATGGTTTGATGATGATGCATGGTATGTTTCTTTCTTCTTTGACAAGATATGGTTTCGACAACATGATGGTATGGTCACTCTTCAAAGGCTCGTGTTCTCTATCTGATCATCACGAGATCTTGGGCCTCAGTTCCTCATGGTTAGATCAATCATTTTTTAGGATTAAAAATGATATGGTTTCAACAACATGATGGTATGGTCATTCTTCAAAGGCTCATGTTCTTTATTTAATCATCACAAGATCTTGCACCTTAGTTCCTCGTGGTTAGATCAATCATTTTTTAGGATCAATTCTTTGTATGGCTTGTGCCAAGAAAGTGTAAGTGTCTTTGTGCTATAGAGAAATGGGGGATTGCTTCTTCTTTTGTCTGTTATGTGGTTCACGGTTCACATACGGGATTCTTAGCAATGTCACAATTTCTAGGGACGAGGATACTATTGTGGAGTTTTTGGTCCACATTGAAGATCCATATAAGTTTCTTGGGGCTAATATTGTTGAGGAGGGCTGGCATATCATTTGGGATTTTCTTGCTTGTATCACAGATGTATCACAAATTTTCTTGCTTGTATCACATATGTATCACAGATGCAAATAAGGTCACACAAGGGTTGATGGATGGGTTTAATTACCTTCTCTCTACTATGATGACATTACTATGAACACTTTGGGGGATATGCACACTCTTGGTAGCTTGTATATAGGCCAAGAACTCTTGTGTGTTGAGGATATTCAAGAGGATAGACTTTCCACACATTCAATATGTACATATGACGCTTGAGGTGACAAAGTGGTTCAGGATGCTTTGTTAAAGTGGCTTGTGCATCAAAGCTAGTTATTTGGTGATCCATTGGTTGACAATGTTTGCATAGTTTGGTCGTTGAAGACATAGCTTATAATGATTCTTTGGCTTATGCTGGTGAGCAACCATGACACTTTGTCATCAACCCTGAGGATTTGGACCGGTAAAACAAAGACTATTGCAAATCGAGGTGATTTGGGGGGTGAATGTGATGTTTGTTCAAGTTTTTCATGTGTTTGGTCAGATACACATGTGCGTGCCATGAAGTATCAGTGTTGGTCACGTTTTCATCTATGTTGTATGTGTTGTCTATGGCAACATTGATGTAGATGCAGGTTTTTTTAGATCTCAATGGGCTTCCATGGAGAGCGATCTTTTTTCCCCAATCTTCACATTATCGATGTTATTTTGTTGGGACTTCCTTGTCCTTTTGTGGGATTAATATTATTAAAGTATTTTGGTTTTTTTTTTGTAAAGTGAAGGTGGAAGGAAGCTTTTGTTTTAGCTCACCCTAAGCTATTAAAAGTTAGCTATTTGAAGCATTGCTTTCTAAGCATGACTTTTTTGTACATGATAGACGACACACAAATAAGGGAAGATCGCATGGAGAGACAAATGAAATATGAGCTTTTCATTTCGAATTGAGCACCAATTTCTTCCATGTTTTTGATTTCTTGCTTGTTGTTTTGTTGCACATCATCATAAAGATCATCAAGGTTGTCACACGATCGTCATCTTCATCATTTTGCAAGTGCACGACTACGTGTGGTGGGGATAGAATAAGCTAGGAGTGCTACTTTTTAGCCTTGGCAAGGGGCTTTTCTAACACATGATCTTGCGTGGCCATGTTGGCTAGGGGTAATTTTTGCACAATGATAATATGGGCTTGGTCAGGCCCTACTGGGAATCCACATGGCCATTTTGCTTTGAATATATATATATCCTAGACAAATAAATGTTTTTTAAAATGGAAAAATATAAGAAGATTCTAAGTTTCTAGAAAGCACCATCATACTAAGTAAGGAATCATATTTTTTTAAGAAACAAGAGCTTCTTCAAAGATGGATCCTAGACTTCATTAAATTGAACTTATTTGGAGGCCTTTGCATGGTTTCACCCACATTACAAAGCCCGGGTAATGCTTCCATGTACATAGGGGCGGATTTGGTGATTATCTCTATGCCCTCACACCACATCCAAAGTTGAATTATCCTAAACTACCTGCACCAAAGAGTGAGCCTAACACTCCTAAACTCCCTTTGGCCCCCTAATACAAATCCAAATACTCTAGAAGTTTCATGACACCCAAAGGTCATGCACCCATGTTGATAGATCCCATGCCAAAGGCTCCAGAATTCGCAGAGAATCAAAGGCTCCATGATGATCTCCTAAAGATGATGTTGCAATAGTTGATGTATCAATTGTGGTGAGAGGAGGATTTTCTCCTAGCCCTAATGGATTTCCACTCCCACCCCTTGTTCCTAATGCATTGGGATGTTTTATGGCTGCCATCTTGGTGATACTTTGGGCTTCGCTAGTGGATAGTTCTATGGCTGCAATCTTCGTGGTAATTTGGGCTTCGCTAATGGGTACCAAAGGTTGGGAAGGACTCTTTGAATGAGACTCCTAGGATAAAGTCTACGAGTTGAGAAATAAGGCTTATGTGAGTAGGGCTTGGGGAATCGGGTGCATGAGCCTCAATAATATTTCCTTCCATGACATTGGTTGAAACCCCTTTAGAGAGTGAGGTGTGTCATGGAGAACCATGCTTTTTCCACATGGATTTTATGAGAGGGATTAACAAGAATCAAGGAGACATGAGGAAATAGGTAGACTCTTCCAAGTAGGGTAGTGTACCACTTTGAACACATTGATATTCGTAGTAAGAAAAAATACTCCAGTCTTCATAGGCTCTTAGGATCCACTTAGTTATCAACTTGTCTACAAGATCAAGATCTATGAGGTTAGGGAGATTCAATCCTCTCAATGCCTTGGGTGAAGTGAAATTATTCCACTTGACTTCCAACATCTTTTCAATTGTAAGGTCCTTTATATTTGTGGGTGAGAGATGAGGAAACATTTGAGAGCAAAGATCCTTCCAACTAAGCCCAATCTCATCCCTTTCCATCTATCAAATTTACTCTGAATGTTTACAATAACCCACCAACTCCATCTTTAGTGAAGGGTTACATGAAGCCCCATTAGAGAGCTCATAGCCCTAGGTAAGGATGAAGTTTTGTTTGAGGGAATTTTGAGTTATGACACTTATCTTATAATGGTTGATATATAAGAACTAGAAGCTTTGTAGAACAAATCCAAGCACTCCCTAAATCCATTTATGGATATATTCTCATTATTAAGCATAGTTGGCTTTGGCTTCGTAGAGCACCTTGACTCTCTAGAGTCACACTAAATCGCACTCGTCACCTTTAGTGTACTTGTTGGTCTCCATGGGCTCTTGGTTCATGATGTGCTCTACAAGACATCTCCATGTTCATGATGTGCTCTACAAGACATCTCCATGTTAGGGAGATCCTCTAGCATCACTAGCTGTAGACATGATGAGTCTCTCGTCAATCATTGACTCCCCTAGCTAGACATTTTGGATGGATGTATTGTAGTAGCATGGCAATTTATTTTTTCCCATGCATCTAAAGATATTTCTATCATCATCATGCATGTGGAGAGACTCGTCAATTATTGACTCCCCTATGTTATACATTTTGGATGGATGTATTGTAGCTTTGTTTTTTTCCATGCATCTAAAGTTATTGCTATCATCCTCATTATGCATGTGAATAGTTATCTATGTTTTCATAATCATGGTACCTTATGGTACCATTGTAACATTTAGTTTGGTCTCATAGACCCTTTGGGTCTTTCATCAAAGACCGAGGAGCATTACACATTACCTTACTATGAGATTCGAGGGAGATTTCATTGTCTCTTTCAAGACATATTCAGTCCCCTCTCACAGGTTATGCATTATGAGGACTAGAGATGCTTGGCTTGGGTCTGTATCTACTGTCGTTTTGTTGTGCAATCAAGAGACCATGGCTAGATGGCACCTGGGATTCTACGCACTCGCCCCCGCATTTGGGGGGGCATCTACTGTCGTTTTGTTGTGCCACCAAGAGACCATGGCTAGATGGCACCTGGGATTCTACGCACTCGCCCCCGCATTTGGGGTTCCAGGCGGCGTAGGGCCTATTAGCTGGAGATCTTGGACATACTCCACAGCCATGGAGAGGCTAGTCCAAGGGTAGGAGGCACCATTGTAGCTCTATGCTCGCTTATGGAGGAGGGTGATAGTATCATTGGATAAGGAGATTCGGGTATCTATGGCCCATCTTGTTCCGAGGTTTTCAATACCACATGTATATGGGAGGGGCAGGGGGTCTTCTTTCCATGTTCACACTTACACATGGAACCTTTGCAACACATGTTGCTTTTGTAGACATTAATAAATTTTTTTGTTTGTTGCTTCTCTCTTCTTTCTCAAGAGTCATCAAGACTCACACCCCCTCCTTTGAAAACTTGACTCACACCCCCTCCTTTGAAAAGGGAGACTCCCACACGTTCTCACCCCCCTTCCCCCCCTTTTATACGATTTCTAAACGACGATGGAGGAGAGCGAAACCTCAACATCCTCAACAACGACAGCAGCTGCTGCTGCAGAGTATCCGGCCTCGCCCGGCTTCCAGAGGCTGTCGGAATCCATGTGCGCACCGCAATATGCCGCGTCTCTTAAATGTACTCTCTCTCTACTATCAATAATAAAATCCATTTTGTCTGTTTTTCAATTTCCATGGAAATTTTCTCATCTTTTTTATATGAGGAGAATGCATACGTTTTATCCTTCTTTTTTTTTTTGAAAAAGGGGTATAACATTACAGTTGGTGAAGCCTAAATATGGCTTTGAATTTGTGTTTAGGACATGCTTTACTCTAGTGTTTTGAATTTATTCTAGGACACACCTCTAGATGTAGCCATGGCTACAAGCACAAGTATGCCCTAGATTGGATATAAGCTAGGGTGGGGTTGATGCTACACTCATCAATGTTGTGGTCAAAGCTGACAAAAAATACGAAGAAGATGGACTTATCTACCTAGCTAGTGGGTTCAACGTGGACTTAGAAGCCTAGGGTGGCACAAGGGTGTGTGTCTGCTAGATTGGCATCTGATTGTCGGAGTAGCTTTGCAAATATTATGCATGGAATAAGTTTTGTCATCTTACATTGATATTCCACCTCTTTTTGGCTCAGTGGAGAGATTAAATCTAGCGCATGTTGGGTCTTTTATTTTCTTTTAAAACTGACTTCACATGAATGCAAGGTTGATTCTTAAAACTCAAAACATGCACCTATTTTTAGCAATACATTACAACTCCTGCACTAGGGGGGGAATATCTTTCAACCTTACCAATCACCTTAATTCACCTAGATCTTGAGATCTGCCAAGTTGTGAAGTTGGTGACAATTTCTCTTGTTGAATCCACCCCAAGCTGGTGAGGCATGCTTAGCCATGGTGTGGACCATGGATCTATGCACATAGATAGCATAGACTAAATGATTTTTCAAGGCTCAAATTTTTCTTGCCAATCTCGTTACTCTTAAGGCTGAGAGGGAGAAAGGGTATGTGGGCTAGAGTGTGGATCATGCTATGCGTTACAGCTTTGGCATTGAGTTGCTCAAGGATAGTGTTAATACTCTGTGGATCGTGGAAGCAACCATCTTGAAAAAGATTTCTATTCCAAGAAGAATACTGTAAATGTTGTTGAAGAGCCTGTTAGAAGTCATCTCCTGTCTATATTTATTCACCAGGGCCTCTGTTGTGGGTGTGCCCGCCCTGTATAAGGTGTTTTATCATTTTTCCACACTCCCCGTATTTTCCCCTATTTTTTCCCATTTTTCCTAGTGGTGGGGAGGGTTGCCAGAGGATGCCAGGAGCACTCCAGTGCTGGCCGACTGCATGTTTCTCAGTCGTGGGCTACTGGACTGCTGGCCGACTGCACTTGCTCAGTCGTGGACACTTATCTGCTGGCCGACTGCATTTATGGAGTCGTGGGACCATTTTCAACAGTCGTGGGCACCTTTTATGCTAGCCGACTGCTCTCCCAGGGATGTATATCTAGGCCCCTTGCCCCCACCACTCATTCATTCAGTTTTCTCGGGATCTTGTGTATAGAGAAGAGTTTACACACCTATCTCTCTGTGTTTCTTGTGCTGTTTATTTTCTGCAGTCTACTTGCTCTTGTCTACCCAAGTTTGGTTATCATTTCCGTTGCATATTCTGACATGGTATCAGAGCCCTAGGCTCTAGACAGATCTTGGGCGTTTTTCTGAGCAAGAGGGGGAGCGTTAGGCTGCTGATTGGTGGACTGTTTTGGGCTGAACGGGAAGAGAAGGTGCAAGAGGAAGGCGGGCTAAGGTGCTGGACAGCCACTTGCAGGTTTACAGTTTTTTTTCCCCACCCACCCACCCTTTCAGGTTACTCTCCGCGATGGCAGATTTACTAGAGATGGCTGAGAAGCACGTGAAGATTCCGACTCTCCCCACGTTCCCAGTGGATCGTCAGTTGGACGGGTCCAATTACGACATCTGGAAGGTCATGATGGAGTCGGTGCTGGAGTCATATGACCTTGCTGATTTTATTATCATCGGGGTTCCACGGCCGGAATCTGAGGAAGGGGAGTTACTATCGACGAGGAAGGACCGAGAGGCACGGGCACACATGTGGGATCGTGTCAACGCCAGGGTCCGGTCGTTTATTTTCCTCAATTGCACACCACAAGTGATCAATCATGTGAAGCACATGACGCTGGCGAGAGGCATATGGGAGCACTTGGCTTCTTTGTATAACAGGGTATCCCCCATGAAACGGATCTCCTTGGAAGTGCAGATGCGGGTTATGAACCCTGCAAAGTCTTCGACGATGCGGGAACACATCAACAAGCTGCAGGCCCTTCAGCAGGAAGTCCTACAAGCTGGGAAAGAGATATCATCTGAAGATATGGCCATCACTCTGCTTTCCCACTTGCCTGGTCAGTATTCTGCTTTCTATTCCTCGTTGATCACGAGTGGCAAGCTCAGCACCATTACTTGGGAGGAGCTTGTGCCAATGGTCTTGGACCAAGAGGAACGTTTCACGAACCCTCCTCACGGCGGAGGTTCGGAGGCCTTAACTGGCCAACGGTTGAAAGGCCGGAATAACAGCAAAGGCAAAGGGAAGGCTTCACCGGAGAAGTCTTCTGAGAAGAAGCCTGATCCAGAACGAGAGAAGCTGAAGGCCGAAAGATCTTGTAATGATTGTGGCGAGAAAGGCCACTACTGGAGGAAGTGCCCTAAGCGGACAGGGAAGAGTGCTGATTCCTCAGCCTCAGATTCAAAGACTCTGGCATTTGTGCACTTAGAGATGGTGGACTCCGATGCTTCATCATCTTTGAGCGAGGAGGCAGTTGGCTTCACCGCGAAGGATTCCCGGGAATGGATTCTCGACAGTGGTGCTTCCAGGCACATGACTCCATCCCGTGACTTCTTTCTGGATCTGAAACGGCAGTCAGGTCGTATCTTTATTGGCGCGATAACTCCACTATTCCGATATATAGTGAGGGCCGGATGGAGATTATTCCCAACGGCAAGGGGAGCAAGCATGCTTCCCGTGTTCTTTATGTCCCTGCTCTGGGTTTTCATCTTCTGTCAGTGCATGAGGTATGCAAGACTGGCTTTCGGGTGGAATTTGAGGAGCATTCAGTTGCTCTAAGGGACCGTGAGACTGGCAAAGTTGTTTGGGAAGGTAGTGTGGAGAATGGCATCTACAAGCTCTCTGCACTCTCCTCATTGACAGGTTCTCTGGTCGGAGATTTGTGACACTTTCGTTTTGGCCACTTAAATGTGGATGCTTTGAGGCGTGCCTTCCGGGACCAGATGGTGGTTGGCTTGCCAGATGTTGGTAGTAGGCAAGGACGTTGCAGTTCTTGCATACGTGGTAAGCAGCACAGGGAATCCTTTCCGAAGCAGGCTTCCAGGCTGGCTTCGAAACCATTGGAGTTGATTCACACTGACTTGTGTGGACCTCAGCAGATACCATCTTTGGGAGGATCTCTCTTTATGCTGCTGCTTGATGATTGTACCAGATTCACGTGGGTCTACTTTCTTTCCCAGAGAAGGACTAGGCTTTTGCTCGGTTCAAGGATTGGCACGTGATGGTGGAGAAAGAGTCTGGATATCAGGTGAAGACTCTCAGGGCTGATAAAGGAGGTGAATTCTCCTCGATTGTATTTTTCAGATTTTGTGCAGATCATGGCATCAAAAGGGAATTGGCCAATACTGGATCGCCTTCGGAGAATGGAGTTGTTGAACGTAAGAACAGGACTGTGGTGGAGATGGCGAGGACCATGCTGGAGCATCGTGATCTTCCTCGTCCACTTTGGGGTGAGGCTGTGGCAATGGCTGTCCATACCATCAACCGCTCTCCGACGACTTCAGTACCCCATATGACTCCATTTGAGGCATATTTTGGCAGGAAACCCGATGTCTCGCACTTCCGTGTCTTTGGGAGTGATGCGTATGTACATATTCCGAAGAAGCAAAGGGGGAAGCTTGACTCCAAGTCCCGCAAGCTGGTATTTGTGGGGTATAACTCTCTTTCCAAGGGATACAGGTTGTATGATCCAGATAGGAATGAGATTGTTGTCAGCCGGGATGTGGTTTTTGGCGAGCATGTTCCAGCATCCACTGTCGAGGAGCCGCCACTTCTTGGAGATCCGGAGGAGTCTGATGATGATTCCCAGTCTATCATTCCAGTTGATCCACCTCAGTCATCACAGGAGGTTGAGCCCGCAGCTGGAGTAGAGCCCCTGCGACCACAGGAGGCTCCACGATCTGTTCGAGTACCTAGGTGGTTGTTAGACACCCTTCGGGAGTTAGGTGTCACGGAGCTTCCCTCCGAGTGGACCACAGAGGACGGCCCTCGAAGATCACATAGAGTCCGAGATAAAAGCAACACAACGGAGCTTCTTCAGGTGAACTATGGTTTGATGTCTCGTATCATGCGGGATAAAGAGCTCACTTCCGTAAAGGAAGCCCTTTCACAGGATACTTGGAGGAAAGCCATGCAGGTGGAACTTGATGCCATCGAGAAGAACCACACTTGGGAGTTGGTACCGAGGCCGTCGAAGCGGTCAGTCATTGGTGTCAAATGGGTCTTTAAGACCAAATATGCGTCTGATGGGTCGGTGGACAAACACAAAGCCAGGCTTGTGGCTAAAGGTTATGCTCAGCAGCCAGGCATCGACTACGAGGATACCTTTGCACCGACAGCGTGGATGTCCACGATTCGGACCGTTCTTGCCTTGCTTCTTCTCAGAGGTGGCCCGTGTATGAGATGGATGTAAAATCTGCGTTCCTTAATGGTGACCTGCAGGAGGAGGTGTACGTTGAGCAGCCTCCAGGCTTTATTGTTCCAGGATCGGAAGGGATGGTTTATAGGTTACGTAAGGCCTTGTATGGTCTTAAGCAGGCTCCCAGGGCTTGGAATCAGAAGATTGATTCCTTCTTTATTCGGATTGGATTTCAGAGATCGGTTGCAGATCCGAACCTGTATCTCTTTCGGGAACGCGGCATGGTCGCACTTATCATCCTTTATGTGGATGATCTCATTCTCACCGGCGGTCATGTGGAGCACATTGGAGTGACGAAGGCTGCCTTGTCAAAGGAGTTTGAGATGACCGATTTAGGCTTACTCCACTTCTTTTTGGGATTGGAGATCTGACAGACCCAGAGGGGGTTTTTCGTCTCTCAGCAGCGGTATGTTCATGAGTTGCTTGAGGCCTTTGGGATGGAGAACTCCAAGCCTATTACTTCACCGATGGACCCGAACACAAAGTTAACCGTTACAGATCCTAGTGAGCCAGTTGATGCCTCGTAGTACCGGAAGTTGGTTGGTTCATTGATCTGGTCGTTGAGCACCAGATTGGACTTGAGCTTCTCCGTGGGGCTGTTGAGCTCTTTTATGCAGACGCCATTGAAGTCTCATTGGGACGCAGGATTGCGGATCTTGCGGTATCTGCAGAGTACGAAGGATCTGGGACTCTTTTACACAGGAGGGAATGGAGTCAAGCTCCAAGGATGGAGTGACTCAGATTGGGGAGGAGATCCAGACACGAGGAGATCTACTTCAGGATACAGTTTTACCCTCGGCTCAGGAGCAGTTTCTTGGAGCAGCAAGAGGCAGCCAACTATTGCCCTTTCTTCGACAGAGGCAAAGTATCGGGCTACTTGTGGTGCTGCTTGTGAGGTTGTATGGCTGCGGAGGCTGCTAGGCGAGATTGGGTTTCCACAGAGGGAGCCCACAGTCATCCATTGCGATAACCAGAGTTGTATAGCTATTGCTCGGAACCCGGTTTTCCATGCCCGGACCAAGCATATAGAGATACAGTATCACTTTGTACGTGAGAAGATCTTGGCTGGTGACATCTTGCTACTTTATTGTTCGACGGAGGACAATGCGGCGGAGCCGCGGACCTCTTCACGAAGTCTCTACCTCAGGCTACGCTTAGGCGGCACTTCAGCTCCCTTGGGTTGGTTTCACAGCCAGGAGCTGAGAGGGGGTGTTAGAAGTCATCTCCTGTCTATATTTATACACCAGGGCCTCTGTTGTGGGTGTGCCCGCCCTGTATAAGGTGTTTTATCATTTTTCCACACTTCCCGTATTTTCCCCTATTTTTTCCCATTTTTCCTAGTGGTGGGGAGGGTTGCCAGAGGATGCCAGGAGCACTCCAGTGCTGGCCGACTGCATGTTTCTCAGTCGTGGGCTACTGGACTGCTGGACGACTGCACTTGCTCAGTCGTGGGCACTTATCTGCTGGCCGACTGCATTTATGGAGTCGTGGGACCATTTTCAGCAGTCGTGGGCACCTTTTATGCTAGCCGACTGCTCTCCCAGGGATGTATATATAGGCCCCTTGCCCCCACCACTCATTCATTCAGTTTTCTCGGGATCTTGTGTATCGAGAAGAGTTTACACACCTATCTCTCTGTGTTTCTTGTGCTGTTTATTTTCTGGAGTCTACTTGCTCTTGTCTACCCAAGTTTGGTTATCATTTCCGCTGCATATTTTGACAGAGCCTTCTACAAAGGAGACCAACTATTTTATGGACGATTGGGGTTTTCAAATTCCACATTGTGTGTTGTTGTTTTTCTTTTGTTTGTGTGACCTAAAATCCCTGGTTTGTCTCTACCCTTGGGACACCATAAGTGGCATATAAAACTAGAGTCATGTGATTTATCCTTGAGTCTTGACCAAGAAAACTAGCATGAGAAACCATGAGCCTAGATTTATCTTTGACACAATATGAGGCAATCGCTTGGGGGGGGGGGGGGGTGTTGGGATCAAGGTCTTGCTTATGTGTTTGTTTGTGTGTAGGTGAACATCCTCTTACAAAGGAGTAAACACCCACTTAGGTTTTTCTCACTCTCAAGAGGGGCTAGCATAATATCTAGATATTATTTGTGTTTTGACATAAGCAGTGATGTCATTGGGGAAACCTTTATACTTATAAAGGTGCATGTACTTCATTGAAAATATCAACTAATCTATATATCATTGAGTCATGCAAATCACTCTCTCTAGATCTTTGATCTCTCTCTATCTCTCGCTCTACTCGCCATGGATATTTTCCACCCACCATAGTCTCTCTATGTTGTAAACCCTAACGCTAGATTCTACAAGTGCTAGCCAGGAGTATACAATAGGTCACAAGACTGTGATTTGACGTCTTCATTCTCAGCCACATCTTGTACTTGAATTTCAGTTGTATTACGTTCTTCTTGTACATAATATAGAGCAATAGTTTAGGACTCGTGTGTGGTGTATGTGTGACTCTGCTGCACTCTTCTTTCTATCTCTGTAGCACATAGGCGCAAGTATTCTACATAAACATTTGTCGGAATGGATTCTTGCTCCTCCACTTCTCATGTTGCCACATGGCAGTGTGTTATCCCACAGTGGGTTGAGGTTAAATTAACCTCTCTATATAGGGCAAAACGCCCTTGGTCTCCGACTCTCCTCTTACCCCCCACCTTTGTTTGCTTGGTGCTCCGTGCCCCGCGTTCTTCATGGTATTAGAGCCTCGTCAGCTCCAGCTGCCTGGCTTCGGGCCTAGCATCCAGGGGCGTTGTTGGAATGGATTCTTGCTCCTCTGCTTCTCACGCTGTCACATGGCAGTTCGTTATCCCACATAGTGGGTTGGGGTTAAATTAACCCCTCTAAATAGGGCAAAATGCCCTTGGTCTCCCCTTATTCCCCACCTTTATTGGTGGTCTCATGGGATGTTGGGGGGGAGCCGGCCAGTTGATGGTCGTCTTCTGAGTGCCGCGCTTCCTTTTGCATGGTGCTTCCGTCTCTGCGTGTTGCGCCTTTGTTCGCTTGGTGCTCCGTGCCGCATTCTTTCAACATTGATTGGCTCGTTGCTTGGCTCGGAACACCTCTTGAGAGAGTTGTGTCTGCGACAGAACTGTTGTTATCCTCCATGGCCTTAATAGCTTCTCCTTTAGGAATATCCTTGCCCTTCTGCAATTGGATTTTTTGTGGAGTTTGAGGCTTGGGACTCTTCAGTGACTTGAGAGTTGTAGCAAGGCGAATTACGTCAGAAAGATCATGGGACTGATGTTCACAAACATTTGCATGCAAGGACGATTTCAAACCATCCACGAGATGCTTAACTTGCTCCGACCGTCCAGATGGTCCTTGTGAGCAAGGCTAGAAGCTTCCAGAAACATGCCAGGTAGTCGGTTATTTAACTGCCCACCTTGCTCCAGGCAAAGCACTTGCATTGCCGCTTTAGCTCATGGGCATGACCGGAAGCTTTGAGAAACATGCTTCCGGGCAAAGCTATCACGTGCACGCCCGTGCCATGGCTAATCTTTGGCATGAACCTGTCTTAATCTCTGATTAGTGCGGCAGTTAGGATAAGCATTTAGGTCACCATTAGTAGCATCAGCAGTCACAGCATCAGAACCATCAATTTATAAGCATCGTAAGCGTCAACATCAGAAGCATCAGCATCATCATCAGTTTCAGCAGCATCAACTTCATCATCAGCACATGGAGGCTTGGGCTTATGTCAGTTGGCTGTAGACAGGCTGTCGGCCTTCTGCTGGCTGTTGGCAGCCAGCAGAAGGCCTAGCAGCAGACGGCTGCTGCCCAAACACTGGTCGACAGAGCAGGGGACATTAAATCGCGGCATTTAACACATTAAAGTGTGAAAATATACCCAAAAGGGTATTTTACCCAGCCCAAAAAGGGCTATTTAGTCATTCAACTTCACATTTATCTGCTGGCCGACCAGCACCCTCCCTTTCCATATAAATATGAGGTGCATCCTTATTCAACGAATCAGTAAAAGAGCACCTTCTCTGCTGTTGGTCGCCTACATCTGGCTCCTCATCAGTGCCCAACATCTGCCTTCTCTGCTGCTGGTGCAGGCCGCCTACATCAGGGCCATCTACAGCGCTTGTCATCGCCTACATCAGGGCTGTCTACAGCGTTTCTCCATCGCCTACATCAGGGGCATGTTCTGCGTTTGTCATCGCCTACATCAGGGCTGATCTCAGCGTTTTCACCTTCAGGTGTACTTCTGCGTTTGTCTTCAGCACACCTTCAGGCTGACTTCAGCGTTTCTTCACAAGGAGTACTTCAGCATCTACAGCAGCCTTACATCAGGGATTTATTGGCGCTTACATCAGGCTTACTACGGGACTGTTGTCTGCGTTTTTGGGACAGCAGCCTCTTTGCTCCTTCGGAGTCTCATATAGAGCTCTTGTACTGGATTTCATCATTTATATATACATCCCCATTGCATGCTGTGTGATTTGCTCTGATCTCTTTTGCCCTCACATGGTATCAGAGCTATCGTGAGCAAAAGGATTGAAGACCTTGAGAGCACAGCATGGATCGTCTACCCATGATTCCGGAGGATCAGCCTTTCTGTCAAATCCCCACGGATCCCCTCGTGATCGATCTTGGTTCGAAACTCGAATCCTGCAAACAAACGAACAACAAACAACAAAGGGGGTGCAGGCCTGACTCACCTCCCAACCATGACAGCCGTGGGCAAGCCCACAGTCTTGGCTGTCCCCACCGAGCCACGAGCTGAGCTAACAGGATGACGTACCGACCAATCTCCTCCTCGCGACGTCCCATACCGCCACGAAGCTGCCCTCGCGGGCCCCGAGACTGCTGCCGGCCTCGGCTGCGTAAAGCAGGTGCACGTCTGCACTAGATCCAGGCTCCAAGACTATAGAGCTCTCACAAACTCGCGAGACTCTCTATATACCAATAACTAACCTTGGCTACCCTTTTATAGGCTCTTGGCCGGTCATCGGGCGTCCACACTTGGCCGCCCGCCCGTCCATACTTGGGTGCGTGCCCGTTAGTATTTCCCTAACTTAGCTCGTCAATCAGCCTGCCTAGTTCCAAGCTTCCCCAAGCCTCGAAACTAGTCTTGCATGCATATAGCACATGGTAGATACACACTGTGCACATGACATACTCCCCTTCCTCTAAGAGCTCACTCCTGAGCTCACTAAAAAGCCAGGGTAATCTCTCTGAAGAGTAGTCAATGTCTCCCATGTAGCGTTCTCCTCAACACGATCCTTCTACTTGATCTTGTATTCCGTGATAAGCGTATTACGCAATCTTCGTTCACGAAATCCAAGAATCTTTTTAGGTTCGTGCGGAACAAATGTCATGTCCTCGACATCTATAATTTCTTGAGGAGTAACTAATTGATCTGCTCCACCTAGTACTTCCTTAAGTCTACTGACATGAAATACAAGATGAACTTTCACATGAGAAGGCAAATCCAATTCATATGCAACTGAACTGATCCGTCGTGTAATACGAAATGGTCCACAGTATCTAGGGGATAATTTCGGAGATCTACCTGTCTGTAAAGTCTGGGAATCTTTTGGAACTCGCAAATACACCATCGTTGCTTCAGAGAACTCTCTAGGTGAACGATGTCTATTAGAATAAAACCTGTCTCGGTCTTGAGCACTTCTAATAGATTCCTTTGCAACTTGTAACATTTCTTGCATATCTTGCAAAAAATTACGTGCTGCATCATGCTGAAGTCCTGAGAATCCTACTGTAACAGGTGATCTAGGTTGAAAACCATACATAAGCATGAAAGGACTAAACCTTGTACTTGTATGCTTAGTACTGTTATATGCAAATTCTAACATAGGAAGATAATCCTCCCATGAACTCTGTCTTTTGGATACATATGCTCGAAGCATATCCTCCAAAATCTGTTTCACTCTTTCAGTTTGGCCATCAGATTGAGGATGATCAGAGGAACTCAAATTCAAAGTTGTTTCCAACTTCTCAAAAACAAGTTTCCAAAAATCACTCGTAAACTTAGCGTCCCTATCACTGACTATGTCCTGCGGTAACCCGTACAGTCTAAACAATTGCTCGATAAACTGCCGTGCTAATTGCGTAGCTGTAATAGTCTTCCGGGTTGGTAAAAATCTAGCCATTTTTGTCAAGCGATCTACCACAACCCAAATAGAATCGTGGCCTTGATGTGTTCTTGGCAATCCGGTAATAAAATTTATGGAAATACTTTCCCATTTATTACCTGGGATTTGCAAAGGATGCAACAACCGAGCTTGTCTAAAGCGTTCAGCTTTACTTGCCTGACAAATCTGACACTTGAGAACATAATCTTCTACATACCCTTTCATCTTCGGCCAATAAAAAGTGTGTTTCACTAATGATAGTGTCCTGTGTACCCCAGGATGTTCAACAGAAGGGGCGTTGTGACACTCCCTCAGAATCTTGGACCTAATGTCCGGGATCTGTGGTACACAAATTTTGCCATTACGGAACAGTAAACCATTCCGAATCATCCACTGGCCTCCTGCAGCCTGAATGGTAGACTGCTCAGTCTCATCGAGTCTTGGTCAATCAATGAGCTCCCGTCCTGGATCTTCTGCCAAAATGGACCAAAATAACTATCAGTCCTGCAAAGCCCTCTCAATGACTGAAATAAGTCAGTAGAAATCTCGGTGAACGACAAAGAATTCACCTTTCTAATTTGACTAAGCGCATCTGCAATACTATTCATGGACCCTTTTCGATAACGGTTCTTAAAATCAAAATCTTGCATTAACTCTGCCCAACGAGCTTTCCTGCCTCTCAAATCATCCGCATCACACACATACTTGATTGACTGATGATCAGTCAATACCACAAACTTGGAGCCATATAAATAATGTCTCCAAACCTTGAGAGCATGGATCACAGCATAAAGCTCCTTCTCAAGGGTTGGCCAATGAGATTGAGTGTCGTCTAGCTTTTTACTTTCAAAAGCAACCGGTCTACCATCTTGAAATAAAGCAGTCCCGATAGCAAAGTCACTGGCATCAGTTTCAAGAACATAAGGCCGACTAGGATCAGGTAATGCTAAGATAGGTACTTCCTTGACTTTATCTTTCAAAAGTCTGAAGGCCATATCCAAATCGTTATTCCAAGTGATAGGCTGATTGGACTTACGTCCACGACCTTTCAATAAGTCGGTCATCGGTAGTGTGAGCTGAGAGTACTCCCGTACAGATTTCCGAAGAAAAACAACAAAACCGAGAAAAGAACGAAGTTGTTTCACTGTTCGCGGTATAGGCTAGTCCAAAACCTTCTGAACTCGGTCATAGTCAATGCTCAATCCATCTCTAGTGATCTTGTGTCCCAAGTAAATGATGTCGGTCATAACGAACTCACATTTACTTAACTTAGCATATAGTCGATTCTGTCTTAAAATAGATAAGACAATCGTGAGGTGTCTGACATGATCCTCAAGAGTACGACTATAAATCAAAATATCATCCAGGAACACCACCACAAATTTCTCCAAATGTTCACGAAAAAGATCGTTCACATCATTTGCTGGAAAGTGGCTGGAGCATTGGTTAACCCAAAAGGTAATACGAGAAACTCGTAATGGCCATACCTAGTCCGAAAGGCGGTTCTTTCGACATGCCTTTCATGAATACGTATCTGGTGATAGCCAGTACGTAAATCTATCTTCGTGAAATATTTCGCTCCTGCTAACCGGTCAATCAGGTCATCTGATCTAGGGAGAGGATAACGGTTCTTAATGGTCAGCTTGTTCAATCTCTTGTAATCTATACAAATTCTCCAAGTATTGTCCTTCTTTCTCCTAAGCAACACAGGTGCACCCCAAGGTGATTTACTTGGACGGATCTGGCCCATCCTCAAATAATCTTCGAGTTGTTTAGCCAACTCATCTTCCTCAGCTTGGCTCATCCTATAAGGTGGAATACTGACAGGATGAGCACCAGGGATCAAGTCAATACGATGATCTATTGCCCGTTCAGGTGGTAAACCCGATGGCAGTTCCTTAGGAAATACATCTTGAAACGAATCAAGTATCTTCTGTAATTCTTTGCTTTCAAACACACTCAATTCATTTACATCCATGGAAGGGATGAGAAAAGAAGAAAGTGGAATCAATATACAATGGAAAGCGGTATACAAAGAAGAATCCATTATATTTCCAAAATCAATTGTATTTACAAGAGGTCCTTGAGAGGGATGAATACAATTACCTAAAATACTATACTTGGTGTCCCTATGCTGAAAAGAAAAAATATGACTAGACCAATCTATCTGGACGTCAAGAGTCTTAAACCACTCAATCCCTAATAACAAGTCTACATTTTCCAGATGCATAACATAGCATTCCAGAGTGTCTTTGTAGTCCTGAATCTGGATTGGAAGCATCTCCACCTTGCGATCCCAAACTTGTCTTCCCGCAGGTAGACGTACCTCATAGGTATGGTCGCTGAGTGTCGTATTAAGACTCAATTTCTGCACAAGTTTGTAGTTAACAAAGTTATGCGAACTGCCAGGGTCTAAAAGAATGTGAATCTTATGGCCCTTCACTTCTCCATAAACGCGGAGAAGATCATGCATGCCAAATACCTTAGAATTGAATACAAGTACTAGGGCGAGAAAGTACAGTAATTGACGTACCTGTCAAAGACAATTGGTTAGCTGCCTTGGGCTTGGGTCCTGCGTTTGACTTGGTACCCTTTTGCTTCGGGCACTCGTTACGCATGTGTCCTTTTTCTTCGCAGATAAAACGACGTTCTTCCTTCTTGAGCTTTAAAGCCCTAAGGAGTCGTTGCTTCTTCGCTGGTGTCGAACTGGAACTCTTCGAAGGTTGGTCCGAAGACTTACCTTCAATCATGTTAGCCATAGGTGCGGAGAACTTTCTTTTATGCTTGTTCCCCTGCTCGGTAACGGGTTTTGACTTGGAAGAGACCATCGTATCATCATAGATACGAGCTGAATGAATGGCCCCGTCCAAAGTTTTACATTTGTTATTTTTAACCTGTAATCGGTACGAGTCTGGTAAACTAGCTACGAAAAACCCCAAAAGAGTAGTGGGATCCATCTTTGTAGCTTTCATCTGCAAGTCACGAAACTTCTGGAGGTAGACCTCATAAGTGAGGTGCTGCGAGGTCATGGTCAAAGCTGTAAACCGGGCAACAACATCGTAATCATCGTCTTTCTTGAGGAATTCTTTCTTGAAAACGTCTTCGAATTGTGCCCAAGTTGTTGGCTTAGGGTTGAGTTCCTTCCACCAAAGCAAAGCTTTGCCGGACAGGAAACCTGCTGCTAACTGGTGTCACAAATCCCTATATATTCTAGGGACATGCGGATGCGTGTCAGGCCTAGAAACATGCGGATGCATGTATGTATTATACCTGGGCATGTGTATGGATCATATGAGTGGATGCATATGAGTCCAAGGACATGGCAGGACATTTGTGGACTTTCGGGCGGTGCCCGTGTGGATTCCGGCCATGCACACATGGTGTGTTATGATGGCAGGCGGAATATTTTCAAGTACAAGAATGATGATAGGTGGTTCTCCAAGTTTACATGTGCACAATGCATAAATGATGCATGCCATAACTTTATTTTACTTTGTGTGACATTGTCTTGCTGCCTGGACAATGCTTGTTATTTTGGCTTGTGAAGCCCGAGGGACCGGGGACGCCCGGGCACCTTGTGGACACGTGTGTGCACTCTTGCTTGGGCCTAAAACTGTGGGCTTATGGGTTTTGCAGGTGGTAAGTGCGTCCACACTCAATGTACAGCTTATTTCATTTACTACTAAAGTTTATTGGTTTGCAGGTCCACACTCATTAATAAGTGGCCGGACAACTTATAATGCGTTCGCATTTGGTTGGACCAAAATTAATGAAGTCCGGACAACTTATGGCCATTTCCCATTTGGTTGGACCTAAACTTATACAAACAGGACAAATGGAGCACTATGGGCTGGACACCTACCTGGACACCTTATGGGGACACTTGTCAGCCTGTATGTGAATCCACCAAGCCCCATAGGTGGCACTGGAGAAAGGCGCCTCCTTCAAGAGGCCATTTGGGCTGTTTTATTCATAAAAAAACACATTGGAGAGCTGGTTGAAGCTTTGGGAGTTGCTACAGGGCTGGTTGCTTGCTTCCCGGACTCACACAAGCTTGGATAATGATCCCCACACTCTTCTAAAGGGCTGGTTGGTAAATTTCAGACCTGTATTTTCTGGTTATTGCGAGTTTTGGGCTGGTTACAGGTGTCCAAAGTCAACTTGGACAGTACAGGACAGCTCTAGGGACCTCCACAGGGCTGTAGGACCCTTTACAGGTGGATTTCTCGCGATAGAAAGTTGCTGTTTTGGACTGGTTATTGCACAAAACAGGCCGGACAGCAATGGAATATGTGAGCATGGATGTGTCTCAAGGATTCCTGGTGTAACAGGTGCTTAGGGCAAGCATTGGGGACACTTGCTCGCGGAGAACACAGGTTTCTGGATCAGTTTCTCGCGTGGAAACAGGGCCTAAAGATCCATTTACATCTTGTGCAGGGCGGAGTACCTGTGAGGATTGTGATACTCTTGTGCAGGGCGGATGTACCTGTGAAGAGGCTTGTGCAGGGCGGATGTACCTGTGTGTAGGGCGGATGTACCTACAGATTCTCTTGTTTGAAATGTATTCATTCATGATGTATTTGGAAGAATCAGGTGCAGGCTGGTGGTGAATCCCCAGGCACCCGTAATCTTGTACTTTGCAGACTCTTTTGGTAATATAACCTAAAGGGGGGGGGTCAGCCTATCATCGGCCCCTTTATGTGGTGTACTGTCATTTTCAGTTTTGTGGTTGTAATGCTCAAGTGTTAAGTGCTCAGAATCTTGTTCACATTTATACGATTCCAATACACGCGTCCGCCTCCCGTTACATTGGTATCAGAGCTCAGTTTTTCCCCTCATTGGAAAACGGTCTGAGGCTTGGAATCATTAGTGGTGACCTGATTTGAGTGTCATGGACAGCCACATTTCTGACAGTGTGGAGAACACACAGGACCGTGAATTTCATGGTACAAAGGATGCAAGAGATGCTGCAGGCAATGATGTCTATGGAGATGCAGGTACTCATGACACTATGCATTCTGATGTGGAATCTTTGAGACGTCAAGTGCGACGCTATAGGGCTGAAACCGAAGAGCTTAGGTCATTGAAAAATGACCCGGATGTACAAAGGGTGTTGGCTGCAAAGGCAAAGGCTTCGGTCCATGAAGTCACTTTTGAAGCAATTGCAAAGGAAATGGATGTTGAGAAACCCCGAGAGCTTGTACTTGCATACCTAATGGTTAAGGGTGATGTATACACTGAAGCAGATGGTAGTTTGGCTTTCAAGAAGCCATCCCTCATGGCTGCCCATGGTGATGCACATGATGCTCAACAAGCAGAAAGAGCACAGCAAGTGCCAAATGCTGAAAGGACAAGAGTCCCTGGTGCTAGGCTTGATGCAGGTCAAGAGAAGAGTAAGGATGAGGGATCCTCTACTCATTCCCGCTTTGCTCCAAGAAGACATGTCCGTTCTCGTGTTGAGCTTTCCACTCATTTGGAGAGTGTGGCTCAAGAGAGAACGAAGAGGGATCGTGAATCTTCATCGCGGCATCATCATCATGCAGATGAACAGGATGTACATAGGGATGCTTATAGAAGGAAGAAGCCTCGAGAGTTCAAGTCCGGTGACAAGGATGTAAAGTTTGAAAACTTTCAGGGACGGATGGACTCTACCAAAGCACTTGCTTTCATTAGACAGTTTGAGATAGCTTTTTGCAATGAAGACTTTTCGGAAAAGTCTATGCTCAGGCATGTGGGAATGCATCTCAAGGATACGGCAAGTGATTGGTGGCTTGCAAAAATACTTGATGGAAGTGCTGCCCCAACTTGGTCTTCTTTCAAAATTCAGTTTTATGATCAATTCTTACCACCAAACTTTGCAAAGGATGTACGCAAGGAGTGGGATTGGCTGTCCCAAGATGAGGGAGAGTCCGTTGCTTCATACATAGCAAAGTTTTGGAAAGTCCTTCTCAAGGTTACTCCCTTCATGAAGATTGGAGAGGACGAGAAGAAGAGAAAGTTTGAATCGGGGCTCCATCACATCATCCAACAAAGCTTGGGAGTGTACCCAAATAAGACCATACAAGAGCTTATACACTCAGCCATGATTGCGGAGAACTTGCACATGAAAGCACCCACAAATAAGCCATTTGCAGGTCAAAACAAGAGCAAATTCAGGGCTGGTTATGACCAGAAAAAGGGTGGACAGCCACCTAAGAATGCTCCCAAAGATGGCCGAGATGCAAAGGATGACTCCGAAAAGAAGCCGGGGGGTAAACGCCACAATTTTGGGCTCTCAAAACAGCAATTGGAAGAGTACAGGAAGGCTGGAAAATGCTTTAAGTGTGGCAGTAAAGATCATATATATCCTAAATGCCCACAGAATCCTAAGAATGCTGAGCCTAATGTGCAAAAGCCTCTTGTGAATGTTGTACCCGATGTGCAGGGTAATACAGGGCATGAGCCCAAGAGTAGAGTCATATGCAAGGCTTGGGGCAAATTGAAGGATCAGCCCGCTTTGTTTCTTTTTGATGATGCTTCCACAGATAACTTTATATCCGTACAGATGGCTGCCGCCATAGGTCTTAATGTGGAAGACATGGGAATGCAAATGAATGCAGATGCCGCCTTTGAGGGCAAACAGGTTGATGTAACTCCGGTCATTGGTAAGCTCCGTGTACATATACAGGACTACCTCGACTATGAGAGCTTTTTAGTGGCTCCTCTTACAGGTTGTGATGTTTTGTTGGGGATGCCCTGGCATCACCGTTTAGAGCCTGTTAAGGCTTACAAAGAGAAGAAAATCAGCTTTGTACATAGAGGCCGTGAGCACTCTATAGATGCTGGTACTACTGGAAGTACCATACCTCTTGTAAGCCATGTACAAATTAATAAGGCAATAAAGAAATCAGCTTGTTCTTACTTGGTTTTTGTACGTGATACCATTGAACATTCTAATGTTGATATTAGTGCATTAGATCAAGACAAGCTTAACTTTTTGAATGAGTTCAAAGATTGTTTTGCAAATGCTTTGCCAGCAAGGTTGCCACCAGAGAGGCCGGAAGATCATTGCATAGATCTAATTCCCGGTAGCTCTCCACCTAATAGGCCACCATACAGGGTGAGTGCTAGTCAACAAGAAGAGATTATGGCTCAGGTGAATGAACTTTTGGAAAAGGGTTTGATTCGGCCTAGTTCCTCGCCATATTGCTCGCCGGTACTTCTTGTTCAAAAGAAGGATGGTACTTACAGGATGTGTGTTGATTACCGTGCCCTCAATAAGATAACCATCAAGAATCGGTTTCCCATTCCGCGCATTGATGACATCTTGGACAAGCTTGAAGGTTCGGCATGTTTCAGCCGAATAGACCTCAAGAGTGGGTATCATCAAGTGAGAGTGGCACCTCAAGATGTACACAAGACTGCATTCAGGACAGCCTTTGGTCTTTATGAGTTTTTGGTGGTGCCTTTTGGCCTTACAAATGCACCCGCTACCTTCAACAGGATGATGGACAGGGTGTTCAGAAAGCATAGAAAGTTCACAGGTATATTCTTTGATGACATTATTGTATTCTCAAAGAATGAAGCCCAACATCGTGAGCACCTGGCTATTGTGTTTAAAGAGCTTAAGGAAAATCAGCTCTACATAAATGCAAAAAAGAGTGAATTCTTCCTCCCAGAGATTCACTATCTTGGTCATATTGTATCAAAAGATGGTGTGCGCATGGATCCCGCAAAGATACAAGCCATGCAAGAATGGCCAGAGCTGAAATCAGTCCATGAAGTGAGGAGCTTCCTTGGTTTATGTGCTTACTACAGGAGGTTCGTCAAGCATTTTGCTTTCATTGCCGCTCCGTTACATGACTTAACGAAGAAGAAAGCAATCTTTAAATGGACACAAGAAGAGAGAGATGCCTTTCAAAAGTTGAAGAGTGCAATCATCTCGGGACCGGTACTCATTATTCCGGATTTGCACAAACCTTTTGTCGTGGAATGTGATGCAAGTGGGGACTGCATAGGGGCTGTTTTGAACCAAGAAGGACATGCCATTGCCTATGAGAGCAGACGCTTGCAACATGCAGAGCTTCACTTACAGGTTTATGAGAAGGAGTTGTTGGCTGTAATTCATGCCCTTACTATTTGGAAACACTATCTTTTAGGGGCTGATTTTATGGTCAAAACTGATCATCAAAGTTTGAGATACTTTTTGACTCAAAGTAAGCTCTCAGAGAAGCATATGAGATGGGCAAATTTCCTCTCAATGTTTCATTTTCAGATTTTACACACTCCAGGGAAAAAGAATGTGGTGGCAGATGCCTTATCTAGACGACCACAGGTTCATGCTATTACAATTGCATACCATGAGGACTTATCGGATATGCGTAATACTTATCATTTGGATGAGGATTTTGCACATGTATGGGCTGATTTGCAAGAGGGTATTGCTGTCCCATCTTATGTCATAAGAGATGGATATCTCATGATGCAAAATCGTATGTGTGTGGTAAAGAACCTTCGCCATAAGGTTATGGATGAGTGCCATGCTCCTCCATATGCAGGTCATAGAGGCATTTTGGCCACAGCACAAGCTTTGGAGAGATATTTCTTTTGGCCACATATTCGCAAGGATATTGAAGCATATGTACGTGAATGTATGGTATGTCAAAAGGTCAAGTTTGATCGACATAAAGCACCTGGATTGCTTCAGCCTTTGCCTATACCAAATGAACCATGGGAAAGCATTGCTATGGATTTCATTATGGATTTGCCAAGGACGCCACAGGGAAATGATGCTATTTGGACCATTATTGACAGGTTTAGCAAGCAGGCACATTTCATTCCCGTGCGCAAGACAATAAAGCCAGATCATATGGCTAGGATGTTTTTGGCACAGATATTCAAACACCATGGCATGCCTAAATCTATTGTGGGGGATAGAGATCCTAGAACCACAAGTTTATTTTGGCGCGCATTGTTTGACAATATGGGTACAAAGCTGAACTTCTCATCAGCTTACCATCCACAGACAGATGGGCAAAGTGAAATAGCAAATTCAGCCGTCCTCGACTTGCTGAAATCTTATGTATTCGACCGTAAATCGGATTGGGAGAAGTATTTGCCACTTGTGGAGTTTGCCTACAACAATACGGTACATACTTCTACGGGCAAGGCACCCTTTGAGATTATCTATGGCAAGGTGGTACTACCACCCATCCTTCGTACAAAGGATGAGATTTTTGCAGCAGATGAGTATGTCAGAGACTTGGATACTGCATTTGCACAGGTACGGACAGCCATAGAGAGGTCTCAAACCAAGAATAAAAAGGCAGCTGATAAGCATAGAAGGGATGTACAATTCAAACAAGGTGATTGGGTCTTGCTGAAATTTGAAAAGGCACGCCTTCGGAAGAGGCCAGGAAAAGAGGGAAAGTATCCTAAACTTTCCAACAGGTACTATGGACCTTTTCAGATCTTGGAGAAGATCAATGATGTTGCATTTCGGCTTGTACTCCCAGATCATTGGAACATGCATAATGCTTTTCATGTGAGCCTATTGAGGCCTTATGTGGGACCGACACCGTTTGAGCCGGTTTTGGAAGACCCACCCGAGGTGGATGAGCTGGAAGAGATTCTTCAACCTGAACAGATTGTTTTTCACAAGGAACGAAAGCTTGCGGGAGGCAAACTTGTTCGTAGGTACCTTGTGAAGTTCAAGAATTATTCAGCTTTGGATGCGAAATGGATGGATGAGGCCTACTTCGAGGATTACCCAGATCTTTTGAAGGCCTATCTGGAGGTTTTTCAGTTGCGGTCAACTGATTAGAAGCCGGGGGGATGTCACAAATCCCTATATATTCTAGGGACATGCGGATGCGTGTCAGGCCTAGAAACATGCGGATGCATGTATGTATTATACCTGGGCACGTGTATGGATCATATGAGTGGATGCATATGAGTCCAAGGACATGGCAGGACATTTGTGGACTTTCGGGCGGTGCCCGTGTGGATTCCGGCCATGCACACATGGTGTGTTATGATGGCAGGCGGAATATTTTCAAGTACAAGAATGATGATAGGTGGTTCTCCAAGTTTACATGTGCACAATGCATAAATGATGCATGCCATAACTTTATTTTACTTTGTGTGACATTGTCTTGCTGCCTGGACAATGCTTGTTATTTTGGCTTGTGAAGCCCGAGGGACCGGGGACGCCCGGGCACCTTGTGGACACGTGTGTGCACTCTTGCTTGGGCCTAAAACTGTGGGCTTATGGGTTTTGCAGGTGGTAAGTGCGTCCACACTCAATGTACAGCTTATTTCATTTACTACTAAAGTTTATTGGTTTGCAGGTCCACACTCATTAATAAGTGGCCGGACAACTTATAATGCGTTCGCATTTGGTTGGACCAAAATTAATGAAGTCCGGACAACTTATGGCCATTTCCCATTTGGTTGGACCTAAACTTATACAAACAGGACAAATGGAGCACTATGGGCTGGACACCTACCTGGACACCTTATGGGGACACTTGTCAGCTTGTATGTGAATCCACCAAGCCCCATAGGTGGCACTGGAGAAAGGCGCCTCCTTCAAGAGGCCATTTGGGCTGTTTTATTCATAAAAAAACACATTGGAGAGCTGGTTGAAGCTTTGGGAGTTGCTACAGGGCTGGTTGCTTGCTTCCTGGACTCACACAAGCTTGGATAATGATCCCCACACTCTTCTAAAGGGCTGGTTGGTAAATTTCAGACCTGTATTTTCTGGTTATTGCGAGTTTTGGGCTGGTTACAGGTGTCCAAAGTCAACTTGGACAGTACAGGACAGCTCTAGGGACCTCCACAGGGCTGTAGGACCCTTTACAGGTGGATTTCTCGCGATAGAAAGTTGCTGTTTTGGACTGGTTATTGCACAAAACAGGCCGGACAGCAATGGAATATGTGAGCATGGATGTGTCTCAAGGATTCCTGGTGTAACAGGTGCTTAGGGCAAGCATTGGGGACACTTGCTCGCGGAGAACACAGGTTTCTGGATCAGTTTCTCGCGTGGAAACAGGGCCTAAAGATCCATTTACATCTTGTGCAGGGCGGAGTACCTGTGAGGATTGTGATACTCTTGTGCAGGGCGGATGTACCTGTGAAGAGGCTTGTGCAGGGCGGATGTACCTGTGTGTAGGGCGGATGTACCTACAGATTCTCTTGTTTGAAATGTATTCATTCATGATGTATTTGGAAGAATCAGGTGCAGGCTGGTGGTGAATCCCCAGGCACCCGTAATCTTGTACTTTGCAGACTCTTTTGGTAATATAACCTAAAGGGGGGGGGTCAGCCTATCATCGGCCCCTTTATGTGGTGTACTGTCATTTTCAGTTTTGTGGTTGTAATGCTCAAGTGTTAAGTGCTCAGAATCTTGTTCACATTTATACGATTCCAATACACGCGTCCGCCTCCCGTTACAACTGGATCTTCTTTCCATCATCATATGGATGAAACTGAAAGTGAACTTGCCACTTATGTAGCCACGTGTCCATGATCTCCTTGGTTCGCTGCTTTTGCTCGCCCCCGTGAAGGCTTTCAGCAGTTAGGGTTAGGGTTTGGAGGTACTGCAAACAGAAACGTAGAGAGCAGAGAAAGAGAACATGACTCTTCTTGTATTCAGTTATCATAAAGTGAAGTACAATAGCCACATAATGAAGTGACCTAAAAGATGTGTTCACATGTCCGGCCATAAAGTGTGCCAGGTGGACCAAAACACTTATAAACTGTTATAAGTGAAACTAAACTAAACTGGGGGAAAAAACCTCCACTAACTGAAGTAAAAAGTGTCTCGGTAATCTACTGATGATCACTAGCACTCCTCTGGGTGCATACACAGCATAAAACCCAACAAACCCCCCTGGAGTGATATGTGATCACTGTACATCATCCACCAAAAGGAAACAAATTCAAAGCAGTGCGGAATGCTTCGAATTTCGGACGTGGTTCCTTCCACCAAAGCAAAGCTTTGCCGGACAGGAAACCTGCTGCTAACTGGATCTTCTTTCCATCATCATATGGATGAAACTGAAAGTGAACTTGCCACTTATGTAGCCACGTGTCCATGATCTGTGTCAACGGATAGACCCAGCATATACGAGAGAAGTCATCAATAAATGTAGCAAAATAGAAGCAACCTCCTAATGACTTCGTCTGCATGGGACCACAAAGATCACTGTGTATAAGCTGCAACTTTGCAGTTGCTCGTAGAGCCTGATCACGTGGGAAGGAAAACCGATGCATTTTTCCCAAAATACATCCTTCACATATGTGATCTGGAGGCTTCTCCATAAGAGGTAGATCTGTCGACATGTTATGTCGCTGCATAAGCATAAGACTACCAAAATTTACATGCCCCATGCGAGCATGCCATAACTCCGCATCAACCATAGCTGGAGTAAGACTGAATGCATTATAAGCAGACTGATTTACTGGCCGAAATGCATCCAACTGATAAAGTCCATGACATAATGTACCAGTAAGCATCAAGGTCAAAGCATTAGCTTTGTCTCTGACCATGCATTTGTCATCATCAAAGTGGACTTGCATTCCACAGTGTGCTAAAGAAGAAATGGACAACAAATTCTTCTTTATCCCTGGTACATATAAGGCATCTGTAAGGCGAAGAGTAGAGCCATCAATGGCTGTGAGCTGAATCTCCCCAATGCCACGAACTGGATATGAAGCATTATTGGCACACTGAACAGTTTTGCCAACAGGGGCAGGGCCTACATGACAAAACAAATCCCTGCGAGATGTGATATGCTTTGAAGCACCACTATCAAAATACCAAGTAAATGCATGCTCTGTCATACTGAGTGCCTGTGAAGACCAAGAGGCATCATAGCTGCATGTATAGAAAGAGTAATCCCTGTCCTCAACAAAAGAAGCAGTCTCTGGAGGAGCTTTAGAGGCATCATTTACAGACATCCCAGATTCCTTTGCCTTCTCTTTGGCAATCCTCTTTCTACACTCTGTGATGTATTGACCTGGCTTCTTACAGTAATGGCATTTGCCCTTCTTCTTGGGCTGTCCATCACCTTTCTTGGTATCCTGAGATGAACCACCGTCACCTGAATTCTGATTTGAACTCTTTGGCTGAGATTTGCCTTTCCCTTTTTGACCTGTAGTAAATGCTTGTTCAGCACTTGTGTTCATATTCATATTCTTCCTGATTTGCTCTTCTTGTAGCAAGAGAGCAACAAGTTCCTGATACTTAAGGGGTTCAACAGCATTCCTCATGCTGAGGTTCAAAGAGGTATGAAAAGCCAAGTAAGATCTTGGCAAAGAGTTCAAGATGGTGGACACAAGCTGTGTCTCAGGAATAATCTCATCCACATTGATGAGTTGCTCTCTCAAATCCTGCAGCTTGTTTAAGTGGCTAGACATATCATCTCCTTCATGCATTTTCTGATTTTCCAGCTCTCTTTTCAAAAACGAGATCCGAGCCTCATTACGAGCAGCATACATCTGCTCCAAAGTCACCCATGCATTCCGTGAAGAGCCAGCTGAACGAATATGAGGTATAATAGACCTCTGTACTGACAATGCAATGAGTGACAAGGCTTGTGCATCTCTGGCATCCCATGTCTTCTGAGCATTTGTTCTTTGAACAGGCAATGGCTTACCTGGTGCTTGTACCTGTTGTCCTCGTCCACGAGCACCCCCTTGGGGAGGAGTCTCTAGAGCCAATGGACCTGGACGTGGTTCATCACCACTAACAAAATCCCAAAGACCTTTTGCCACGAGCACATTTCTCAGCATAAAACTCCACAAGGAGTAGTTCATGCCATCCAACTTGTCTTCCTTAGACAAATACGTGAATACATCACTTTGCTGTTGATTTGCCATTATGCCAATGCACAATGTTGTACCTGTGTATCAAAAAACCAAGCAACAACCCTGAAAGCAACTGTACTCCAGTGAATACAGCTAACCCAAATATGCCTGCACTCTCAATCCTCTGAATGTGCAACACAATGCACCACTGATTGAGTAGAGCAGCAAAAATGGCTTACACAGTGCCAAAATGCCCAAAAAATGCCCAAGGTTACTGCACCCAAAACCTTGCAAGAAACCTGTAGAGATTTCTTTGCAAGAAAATCTGCCTGTATCTGCCAGAAAGTTTTCACTGAGAAAAATGCCCAAATTTCAAAACTTGTAAAGCTTACCACAACTGTGATTTTTGCAGGTACAAGTCGACTGTACTGTGCAGGTACGGATGATTGGACTGTTGTACTGTGCAGGTACGGATGACTGGACTGCTGTACTGTGCAGGTACGGATGACTGTACGGAGCAGACTGCAGGTACGATGACTGTATGGCGGATGTACACAGCTGCAGTCTTGGTACTGTACGGAGCACTGTACTGAGCAGAGCGAGCAGGTACACAGTAGCTGCAGTCATGGTACTGTACGGATCACAGTATTGAGCAGAGCAAGCAGGTACACAGCAGCTGCAGTCGTGATACTGTACGTAGCAGGTACAGTACGGAAGCAGGTACAATATTCAGTCGATTGTATGCAGTTGACTGGTACTGTAGGGAGCAGAGTACGGAAGAAGACAGGTGCCCGTACTGAATGTACGACTGAAGGCGAGGCTGTCTGTACGGAAACAGTTGACTGGCTGCGCAGGTGTGTACGACAGTTGACGGCAAGGGCAGTTGGTGGCGATGGCCTGTACGGATGGCTCTGATACCAAATGAAGGCTTTCAACAGTTAGGTTAGGGTTTGGAGGTACTGCAAACAGAAATGTAGAGAGCAGAGAGAGAGAGAGAGAACACGACTCTTCTTGTATTTAGTTATCATAAAGTGAAGTACAATAGCCACATAATGAAGTGACCTAAAAGATGTGTTCACATGTCCGGCCATAAAGTGTGCCAGGTGGACCAAAACACTTATAAACTGTTATAAGTGAAACTAAGCTAAACTGGGGGAAAAAACCTCCACTAACTGAAGTAAAAAGTGCCCCAGTAATCTACTGATGATCACTAGCACTCCTCTGGGTGCATACACAGCATAAAACCCAACACCCCGAACGGTTCCGGAGTAATGTTGGGGCCTAAAGCAGAGGCCAAGGTATCCATTCCCGAGAAAGTAGAGAGGGTAGTGGTCAATAGAGCGATGGAGTTCTGCAAAGCTTGCATCTGGGCTGCGATTTGTGCCTGACGTTCCGTCGAAGAAGCTTCGAGAGCTACTTTGAACTCTTGGAAATCTGATTTTGACACAAAATCGTCAAAAAGATCGGCATCGGTACCTTCCGTAGCCGGCAAGCCTTGAACTTGAGAGCTTGAGAGCTTGAAAACTTGAGAACTTGAGAGATGTGTGGCAAGAATCCCACTTGAGGGGTTTATAAAGGTTTCCCAAAAGCCAAAAAATCTCCAAAAGCTAGGCTTAGCTTTTGCTTTGCTTTTGTTTTTTTTTTCTTGAATAAATAAATATATATATATTAATATATATATATATATGGATATATATATTCTATAGTCTTAAAAAAAATAAACACCTTGAAACCTTGGAGAGGAGAGGACTTTTAAACCTTAAAAAAAAAAATTTAAACTCCCAAAAAAAAATAAAAGCACTAAAAAAAAACCGAATGCTTTCCTTGTGTTTTTTTTTTCGCTTCCCTTGTGGATTAGATCTGCTGCTGCTGGCGTCACCCACCGGGCTACAGGCGTAAGCTTTTCTCTGCCCCGTCGGCCAACTCACCTGGCGGTTGTTGGCGTCACTTGTGTTTCTGCCGGTACCGGCGCTGGGCCGCCTGCCAACATAGAGTCGGCCGCCTGCCTGGCTGGAGCGCCTGCGTAGGCCTGGGCTGGCCTGGGCACTGCCCGGACTAGCGACGTAGCCTGGCTTGGGCGCAGGCCTGCTTGGCCTAGGCGCCGCCTGGGCTGGCTGCGCTAGTCTGGCCACAAGGCCACTTGGCCTGGTTGCTTGGCCGCCTAGCCTCAGGCGCCTTCAGCCCGCCGGTAGCCGCCGCCTGCAAATGTGCCAGCGCATCAACCTGCCCGCATATCCACCTTCTCACACGTGCTCTCTCGCTCATGCGTTCAACGAAAAGCAAACATGTTTTTTTTTCCTTTTTTCTGTTTTCTCTCATGCGACTGAAAAAACACTCCTCTTCCTTGCAAAGCAAGTGACCCTTCTAAACCTACCATCTCCCATCAACATGGGTGTCTTTGATGAAGAAAAAACACATACTAAATCTGAAAAACTGCAGTATGCACAGAAAAAACAGCAAGTTTTTTAACACATACCTTTCTTCGACCTCTTCTTCTCTACCTACCGACTTGCTCGTTCACGAGGTATGCTCTGATACCACTGTCAAATCCCCACGGATCCCCTCGTGATCGATCTTGGTTCGAAGCTCGAATCCTGCAAACAAACGAACAACAAACAACAAAGGGGGTGCAGGCCTGACTCACCTCCCAACCATGACAGCCGTGGGCAAGCCCACAGTCTTGGCTGTCCCCACCGAGCCACGAGCTGAGCTAGCTAGGATGACGTACCGACCAATCTCCTCCTCGCGACGTCCCATACCGCCACGAAGCTGCCCTCGCGGGCCCCGAGACTGCTGCCGGCCTCGGCTGCGTAAAGCAGGTGCACGTCTGCACTAGATCCAGGCTCCAAGACCATAGAGCTCTCACAAACTCGCGAGACTCTCTATATACCAATAACTAACCTTGGCCACCCTTTTATAGGCTCTTGGCCGGTCATCGGGCGTCCACACTTGGCCGCCCGCCCGACCAAGTATTTCCCTAACTCAGCTCGTCAATCAGCTTGCCTAGTTCCAAGCTTCCCCAAGCCTCGAAACTAGTCTTGCATGCGTATAGCACACGGTAATACACACTGTGCACATGACACTTTCATACCAGATACTGATTCTTCTTAGCTGGGTATCTTCTTCTGTAGCACAGGTTCAACAAACGGTACCATTAACTACCCTCGATCCCTGGCATTTTGTGAACCCAAACAGAGGAGGGTCTAGGAGTACAATTCACTCTCAGACTTTTGGTGTTCAAGGAGGTAACACTGTTTTCTCCTCTAGTTCACTTTCTGCTCCTACTCTTAATGTGTTATGGAATACTGGTCAACTTCAAGCATAAAACCCTCCCCAACCCATATCTTTTCCTACTAGTGTGGGCGTGCAGTCACCACCGCCTGTGTCATGTGCACAGTGTGTAGCTACCGTGTGCTACACGCACGCAAGACTAGTTTCGAGGCTTGGGGAAGCTTGGAGCTAGGCAGGTTGTTTGACGAGCTGAGTTAGGGATAAACTAACAGGCGGGCACCCAAGTATGGACGGGCGGGCGCCCAAGTGTGGACGCCCGATGTGACCGGCCAAGAGCCTATAAAAGGGTGGCCAAGGTTAGTTATTGGGATATAGAGAGTCTCGCGAGTTTGTGAGAGCTTTATGGTCTTGGAGCCTGGATCTAGTGCAGACGTGCACCTGCTTTACGCAGCTGAGGCCGGCAGCAATCGCGAGGCCCGCGAGGGCAGCTTCGTGGCGGTATGGGACGTCGTGAGGAGGAGATTGGTCGGTACGTCATCCTAGTTAGCTCAGCTCGTGGCTCGGTGGGGACAGCCAAGTCTGTGGGTTCGCCCACGGCTGTCATGGTTGGGAGGTGAGTCAGGCCTGCACCCCCTTGTTGTTTGTTTGTTCGTTTGCTTGCAGGTTTCGAGTCTCGTACCAGGTTCGGTCACGAGGAGATCCGTGGAGATTTGACAGTGGTATCAGAGCATACCTCGTGAACGAGCAAGTCGGTAGGTAGAGAAGACGAGGTCGAAGAAAGGTATGTGTTAAAAAGCTTGCTGTTTTTTCTGTGCATACTGCTGTTTTCAGATTCAGTATGTGTTTTTTCTTCATCAAAGAAACCCATATTGATGGGAGGTGGTAGTTTAGGAAGGGTTGATTGCTTTGCAAGAAGTAGGAAAGTCGTTTGTGCAGTTGCATGAACTGCAAGGAGAGAAACAGAAAAAAAAAAGCACGATGCTTTTCTGGTTGAACGAATGAGAGAGAGAGCACGTGTGAGAAGGTGGATACGCTGGTAGGTTTGTGCGCTGGCGGGTGATGTTGGTTGGCTATCGAGGCTGGCAGGCGGGCGCATGGGCTGCGTAGCCAGGCGGCCAGGCCTGCCAAGTCAGGTAGCCAGGCTTGCGTAGCCAGCCCAGGCAGCGTCCACGCCAGGCCAAGCGGGCGCCCAGTCCCAGCGATGCAGGCGTCTAGGCCTACGTTGCTTTGTGGCCAGGCCTACAAGGGGCTGTCACAGGCGCAGAGTGGCGCGAAGGCTCCGGCAGGAAAGCTGGCGGAAGGCGCCTGCACGCGTGATGACAGCAGCCGACAGGCGAGGTGGCCGACGGCAAGGAAAAAGCACGCTTGTAGCCGGGTGGGTGACGCCAGTAGCACTAATCCAGGAGGAAAGAGAAAAAAAAAACAAGGAAAGCACACGTTTTTTTTTTGGGGCTTTCGTTTTTTTTGAAGTTTAATTTAAAAAAAAAAAAGTTTAAAAGACCCCTCCTCCAAGGTTTCAAAGGTGTTTTATTTTTTTTAAGAACCTAGAATATATATATCCATGTATATATATATTAATATATATATATATATATATATATAAAAACACAAAAGCAAAAGCTAAAGATAGCTTTTGGAGGCTTTTAGTTTTTTTTGGAAACCTTTATAAACCCCCTTAAGTGGGCTTCTTGCCACACATCTCTCAAGTTTTCAAACTCTCAAGCTCTCAAGTCCCCTCGCACTTTTATTGTGCAAAGATCGAATTTTCTCTCCACGTACCCTCTTCACGATGTCGACCCAAGAATCGGAGTTGGAGCCCCTTGTGGAACGCGAAGGCTTGCCGGCTACGGAAGGTACCGATGCCGATCTTTTTGACGATTTTGTGTCAAAATCAGATTTCCAAGAGTTCAAATTAGCTCTCGAAGCTTCTTCGTCGGAACGTCAGGCATAAATCGCAGCCCAGATGCAAGCTTTGCAGAACTCCATTGCTCTATTGACCACTACCCTCTCTACTTTCTCGGGTATGGATACCTTGGCTTCATAAGTGGCAAGTTCACTTTCAGTTTCATCCATATGATGATGGAAAGAAGATCCAGTTAGTAGCAGGTTTCTTGTCCGGCAAAGCTTTGCTTTGGTATAAGGAACTCAACCCTAAGCCAACGACTTGGGCACAATTCGAAGACGTCTTCAAGAAAGAATTCCTCAAGAAAGAGGATGATTATGATGTTGTTGCCAGGTTTTCAGCTTTGACCATGACCTCGCAGCACCTCACTTATGAGGTCTATCTCCAGAAGTTTCGTGACTTGCAAATGAAAGCTACAAAGATGGATCCCACTACTCTTTTGGGGTTCTTCGTAGCTGGTTTAGCAGACTCATACCGTTTACAGGTTAAAAATAACAAATGTAAAACATTGGACGAGGCCATTCATTCAGCTCGTATCTATATGGTCTCTTCCAAGTCGAAACTCGTTACCGAGCAGGGAAACAAGCATAAACGAAAGTTCTCCGCACCTATGGCTAACACGACAGAAAGAAAGTCTTCGGACCAACCTTCGAAGAATTCCAGTTCGACACCAGCAAAGAAGAAATGACTCCTTAGGGCTTTAAAGCTCAAGAAGGAAGGACGTTGTTTTATCTGCGAAGAAAAAGGACACATGCGTAACGAGTGCCCAAAGCAAAAGGATACCAAGACGAACGTAGGACCCAAGCCAAAGGCAGCTAACTAGTTGTCTTTGACAAGTACGTCAATTACTGTATTTTCTCGCCCTAGTACTTGTTCTGATTGTCTGTCATGTGCACAGTGTGTATCTACCGTGTGCTACACGCACGCAAGACTAGTTTTGAGGCTTGGGGAAGCTTGGAGCTAGGCAGGCTGTTTGACGAGCTGAGTTAGGGATAAACTAATGGGCGGGCACCCAAGTATGGACGGGCGGGCGCCCAAGTGTGGACGCCGATGACCGGCCAAGAGCCTATAAAAGGGTGGCCAAGGTTAGTTATTGGGATATAGAGAGTCTCGCGAGTTTGTGAGAGCTCTATGGTCTTGGAGCCTGGATCTAGTGCGGACGTACACCTGCTTTATGCAGCCGAGGCCGGCAGCAATCTCGAGGCCCGCGAGGGCAGCTTCGTGGCGGTATGGGACGTCGCGAGGAGGAGATTGGTCGGTACGTCATCCTAGTTAGCTCAGCTCGTGGCTCGGTGGGGACAGCCAAGTCTGTGGGTTCGCCCACGGCTGTCATGGTTGGGAGGTGAGTCAGGCCTGCACCCCCTTGTTGTTTGTTTGTTCGTTTGTTTGCAGGTTTCGAGTCTCGTACCAGGAACGGTCACGAGGAGATCCGTGGGGATTTGACAGCTTGCACCTCCTTTGGGTCCTGCGTATGGGTTCTACCCATCCTAGGTATCCTTCAGCACTATGCCCTCTGGCATTGCGGTGCCACCCAGCATTTTGGGGTACCAGGTGGTTTACCAACCCATCTCTGGCACTGGTGTTTTTCCTAATTATGTGCCCTCTCAAGGATTTGTGCCTCAACCAGGTATTCCATCTATGTTGACTGCCCAAACCTATATTCCATCTTCTGGAGCACCCTCGATAGGTCCTACACCTATGCCTGGTCCTGGTGGATTTTTTGGTTTTCCTCCTCAAACCTTACTCTCGTCATCCTGGACCTCCCCACCATCTTCCTTTCATGTTTCTATGTCGAGAAATGCTTTCACAGAAAAGATTCGTTTTAACGGGTCTAATTATACCACATGGGCTAATCTTATGGAACAAGTTTTTACTTTCCAAGGTTCCTTGAAACTAGTAAAGGGATTTGAACCAAAACCCCACCCTTCCCTAGCACCTCTTGAAGTCATTAGCCATTGGGAAGCTAGAAATGCCACTGCTATAGTGGAGCTCATGCAAGGCCTTCTGCCGGAGTTTCATTCTCAACTCTAGCAGTTCCTCTATGTCTCTGACAGATGGGCACACCTTGCAAAGAGATATGCCGCAGTGATTGCACGCGTCGCATTGATCTTGAGCATCAAATTCAAATTTTCTCTATCAAAGAAGGGGATGACCTGATCGTCAAAGTTGCTGAATATCGGCGCCTTAACGCCAAGTATGCCACCATTGGTTCTGCCAAGTCATAGGAAGACCAGGTTATCACTTTACTAAACAAGTTGCCGCCTAGTTTCTTTACTTTTGTCACATAGACCATTAGTTTAGAACCTATGCCTAACTTATATGAGTGAGTGCCAACTCTTGCACTTTGCTCGGTTGCATGACCAATTTCATCCCAAGAAGTCATCCTCTTCCTCCTCCACTCAAGAGGGGGCCCTTGTGTCCAATACCACCTCTACTCTAAAAGAACAGCAAGGGAAGGGGAACAACAACTCAGGAAATCAAGGCAAACCTCCCGGCAACAATACTAATTCCAAAAACCCTACCCCAACACCCATTCCCCACTAGCAAAATATTCCCAAAAAGAATAGATTTTGCACTTATTGCCAAATGCCTGGACATTTTGATGATGAGTGTGTTTTTAAAGCCAAGGAAAATAAAGGCCACACCTCCAACCCCACTACCTCCACCCGCCAAAACAACCAAGGTGGTAGCAATGCCCCAAATTGGAGATCAAGAGGAGGTAGTAATCCAGCACCTACTCTGCCGGGCTCCCCGCCAAGGACCCAGCAACAAGGCAATGGTTCGACTTGGCCGCGTTCCTCTCACTGGCGATCCGCTGGTCAGGTTGCTCAAGCCCCACCCTCCCAAGTCAGTTTCTTTCACCACCCCTGAAGAGATGTCTGACTGGTCTTCCCCATAGTTGCAAGCATTTGTTGCATTCGTGCATTCGCATTCGAGTTTGCCAAGTTTGCTAAAGAATGCTTCAAACCTTGGCATAGATGCATACGTGACATTTACTAGATGGCCAATTTCCAAAAGAAAATCATCTCGGTAGACTAACGTGTCAAATTTGGGGCTTTTCTGGGAGAGTTTCAAATTTCAAAAATATCAATAAATACTCTACTTGAAGGTTGCAGGCTTTAGGCTATAGTGGGCTATGGTTGTGTCATGTGCAAGTATGCCCATGGACATGTTCCTCAGCTAGTCCAGAAGGGGCAGCCAGAAAAAGAATGATAAGAACCAGAAGTTGGGAGCATCAAGTGCTGTTTTGGCTAGAGGGGACCAGGATGACCAGGCGGCTGCAAGAGGGGTACTGTCGGCTGCAAGAAAAGGCTGTCGGCTGGACCAGATTTGACGGCTGCAGGCGCATCACTTTTATGGGAAATACTGCCAGCCGGCTGGCCGACCAGCAGTCGGCCAGCTCTTCTATTTGTTCAAGAGCCTATAAATAGGCAAGGATGCTCATTGTATTATTCATTCATTCCCTCATGGAATGGGTCTTAGAGTAGGTTTTATGTAAGGCAGCCTATGGCTGTAGATTAGGGTACCTTTTTGTACCATAAGAATATACTGAATTTCCAGCATCTCTCTCTCTCTCTCTCTCTCTACTCTCCCTTCTGTTTGCGTTTTCGCATCAGCATGTTCTCAGTGGTGTTTAGGGTTGAAAGAAGACTCCCAAAGCTTCCGCGTGTTACATTGGTATCAGAGCATCAAGCTCAGCAAAGCTAAACATTGATTCAGTCCCATATGATGGTGTACAGGTCCAAGGTACAGGAAAGTACACGGATACGAAGCCCAAGACAAGGAACACAGAATCGGAAGAACTCCGAGGAGGTTTGTTGGTGGTGTTCCACAAAGCCAGAGGGGATGGCAGTCCTGTGAGCCAGATAGGTTCTCGGGCAACGGTCCCAAGGGAGGATTATCCTCCAAGGGGTGATGTGAGAGATCGGGCCGGGTTTTCAGTGAAAAGGGTTGCCAGAGATGGATGGATGACAGAGGGACTCCCGGAACAGAATGGGATGATGACAGTCATCCAAGGAAAAAGTTGGAATCCTGTCATCAAGTTTAGGAGAGGGGGATGTCATGTGCAAGTATGCCCATGGACATGTTCCTCAGCTAGTCCAGAAGGGGCAGCCAGAAAAAGAATGATAAGAACCAGAAGTTCGAGCATCAAGTGCTGAAAGAAGACCCCCAAGCTTCCGCGTGTTACATTGGTATCAGAGCATCAGGCTCAGCAAAGCTAAACACTGATTCAGTCCCATATGATTGTGTACAGGTCCAAGATACAGGAAAGTACATGGGTACGAAGCCCAAGGCAAGGAACACAAGATCGGGAAGAGCTCCCAGGAGGTTTGTTGGTGTTGTTCCACAAAGCCAGAGGGGATGGCAGTCCTGTGAGCCAGATAGGTTCTCGGGCAACGGTCCTAAGGGAGGATTATCGTCCAAGGGGTGATGTGAGAGTGCCAGACTCATCTCACGAATGAAGACCAAGACAGTGTTCAGAGTCAGGGTAGGAACGGATTGGGGACTAGATGGAACAGATGCATAGATCTTATTTAGAGTCAGAGTGGTTTTAGAGACCGGGCCAAGTGCTTCAGACACTGATATGTCTTGCATTGCATCTGATAAACATAATGCATCATGGTATTTTGATAGTGGTGCTTTGAGCCACATCACTTCATGCAAAGATGTATTTCAGCACTTGGTTTATGCTTCAAATGGCCGCACTGTATCATGTGCAGATCATACCACATATCCAGTAAAGGGAATTGGTAATGTCATACTTATTGTAGCCAATGGTGCCAATATATGTATGAAAAATTCCAGGGATAAAGAAAAATCTGCTCTCCGTCTCAGCCATAAACGACCAAGGTTTAAAGGTTGAATTTGAAGATGGGAAGTGTTTGGTAAAAGACCCATCAAAGGGTTATGAAATAGTCACTTCTAGAACACGATACAAAGGCTTGTATAAGCTGGACAGCTATGACAAGCACACTTATGATGCAAATACAGTGGCTGCCCACACTCCTGCTATGCATGATGCAGAGCTATGGCATGCTCGTTTTGGGCATGTAAATTTTCAGAGTTTGATGCTTTTGCAGAAGCATCATATGGTTGATAATATGCCGCCTCTTGAGTCTCCACCAAGACATGTATGTGAGGGGTGTATTTTGGGAAAGATGCAACGAAAACCATTCCCCAAAGATGGAGCTGTTAGAGCTGAAAGTAAATTACAGCTCATACATAGTGATGTATGTGGTCCAATGCGGACACCATCCATAGGGGGGCATCTTTACGTCGTCACATTCATTGATGACTACTCCAGGTTTGCTTGGGCTTACCCCTTGAAAGCGAAAGCAGATGTGTTTACATGCTTTCGACACTTTGTAGCAATGGCTGAAAATATGTGTGGATGTGAAGTCCAAACACTTCGCACAGATATAGGTGGAGAATACATGTCAAATGCATTCAAGGATTATATGCTTCAAAAGGGCATCAAACACCAATGTACTGTGCCTTATACACCGTTAGCAGAATGGTGTAGCTGAAAGGAAAAATAGGTCTCTCATGGAGATGGCTAGATGCATGGTGAAAGCACAAAAGTTGCCTCACAAATTTTGGATGGAAGCTATAATGTGTGCAACTCATGTGTTGAACAGGTGTCCAACAAAAGCTTTGAAAACCATAACACCATTTGAGGCTTGGTATAGCCGAAAGCCAACAGTGGATTATATGCGTACATTTGGGTGTTTGGCATATGCACACGTGCCAGAACAACTCCGAACAAAGCTAGATGACAAAGCAATTAAATGCATTTTTGTGGGCTACAGCAATGAGAGCAAAGGATACCGTCTTTATAATCCAACTACACGAAGGATTTTTGTTAGTAGAGATGTGGTATTTGCTGAAAATTCAGAACAGCCCATGTACAGCTTGTATAAAAGCAATGATACAGGCATACAGGACATGTTTGATGGACTTTTACCCATTGCAATTAGGGGGGATTCAGATCAGCCAGCTCCTACACAAGAAAATCCTCATGTAGAACATGTGGAATAGCCAGCCATTCAGCCCCCTTCTATGGAAGAAGTGGAAGATCTTGTCAGGGAAGAGCAAGAAGTGGAAGATCTTGTCAGGGAAGAGCAAAAAGCCATAGACGCAGCCAAGTCAGTGCCAAGATGGTTGCTGAAAACTTTGCAAGAAAGCAAACTTGCAGCTCCACTCACAGGTAGAACAAGGGCTAGTTCCAGCCATGCTTTGAATATACATTGTGGGGAGTTTGCATTAGCAATGGGTGGTCTCTTTGATTCAGAAGAACCTTCTTCTTACGAAGAAGCACATGAGAATGAGCATTGGTTGCAAGCTATGCAAGCTGAAATTTCTTCTATCATGAAGAACAATACATGGGATCTTGTGGAATTGCCTAAAGGCAACCATGTAATTGGAACAAAGTGGGTGTACAAAGTCAAAAGAAAGTCTGATGGTACTATTGACAGGTACAAAGCAAGACTCGTGGCTAAAGGCTACTCCCAGAAAAAGGGAATAGATTATGAAGAGACTTTTGCTCCTACTTCGAGAATGACCACAATAAGATTAGTGATTGCATTGGCTGCCCATAAAGGATGGAAAGTGCATCAATTGGACATCAAAACTGCATTCTTAAATGGGGATTTACAGGAGGAAGTATATGTAAATCAGCCCATTGGTTTTGTAGTTCCTGGTGAGGAACATAAAGTATGTAGGTTACACAAAGCATTGTATGGGTTAAAGCAAGCTCCAAGAGCTTGGTATGAAAAGATACATGCTCATCTAACCAGCCAAGGTTATAAGAATAGTCCAGCTGAAAGCACATTGTATGTGAAGAAAACCGATGCCGATATTCTCATAGTCATCTTGTATGTAGATGACATGCTCATAGTCATCTTGTATGTAGATGACATGCTCATTACAGGTACTAGCAAAGCACAAATTTCAGATTTCAAAGCTGATTTGAAAGCTGAATTTGATATGTCAGATTTGGGGCCTTTACACTACTATCTCGGCATACAGTTTATGCATACAGATGATGGCATTGTTATGCAGCAAACTAAGTACATAAAAAGTTTGCTAAAAAGGTTTCACATGGATGAATGTAAGCCCATTTCTACTCCGGTAGAACCAGGTGTACGGCTTACTATGCATGATATTGGAGAGCCTTTTGAGGCCGGCATTTAGAGCCAGGCAGTGGGATGCCTCATTTACTTGTGTAACACGAGGCCAGACATATCTTTTGGGGTGTCTTTGTTGAGCAAATTCATGCATAGCCCAGGCACAAAGCATTGGCAAGCAGTCAAACGCATTTTTCGTTATCTCAAGGGTACCTTGGATCTTGGTTTGTTCTATCCCGGGGGGGCAGCTTGCAGCTTTATGCATACAGTGATTCAGATTGGGCTGGAGATTATGATACCAAGCAATCCACCAGTGGGAATTGTTTTTTTCTTGGCAGTTCATGCATATCTTGGTTGAGTAAAAAGCAACCCACTGTTGCTACATCTACTTGTAAGGCTGAGTACAGGGCAGTCTTTACAGCTACAGTAGATTGTGTATGGTTGAGGAGACTATTGGCTGATCTTCGTGAGTGTCAGCAGACACCCACCACCATTCTCACTGATAGCCAGAGTGCTATGGCCGTGGCACGAAATCCAGTATTTCATGCACGTACCAAGCACATTGAGATTCATTATCACTATGTCACAGAGAGGCTACATGCAGGGGAGATCAGTTTATCTTACTGCCCTACACAGGATAATGTTGCAGATCTATTCACAAAGGCTTTACCTCGAGAAAAGTTTGAAGCTTTCCGCAAAGCTTTGGGCTTACTCTCATACAGAGAGTGATCTTCTACCTTGTACAGGTTCACACTTCCACTACAGGGAGGATTTGTAGGCATATGCTCACTTATGGTAGTGCTATGTGTGAACAGGGCTTAACCAAGGGCACTTTTTCCCATGTGGTTTTTCCCCTTGGACATCAAGTGTGAAAGGACACTCTAACATATAATATTTTGTACTTCTATATTATATGGATGTGACACACATGCAAGGGTTGACTTGCATTTTGTGGATACCACACTTTTGGCTCTCTCTCTCTCTCTCTCTCTCTCTCATTTCCGTGTGTGAGCTTCTCTACCCTGCACCTAACCCTAATGTGCAGGTTTGTGTATGTGAGTGTGTGAGTCCAACACCCAACAATGACTTGGGCTTTCCATCGGCTTTCTCTCCATGGATAGCATGCACATTGAAGGCTTCATTCTTCTCCCTCGTCATTGTAACAGAGAGAGAAGGAGAGCTTAGAAGTTAGAAGAGATGGATAGGCTTGAGAGAGAGAGAGAGAGAGAGAGGCTTGAGAAAATGTGAGAGTGAGAGGCTTGATTCTTGAGAGAGAGAGAGAGAGAGAGGCTTGAGAGACGGGGGAGAGAGTGGCTTGAGAGTTGAGAGAGAGAGAGAGAGAGAGAGAGAGGCTTGAGAGACGGGGGAGAGAGTGGCTTGAGAGTTGAGAGAGAGAGAGAGAGAGAGAGAGAGAGAGGGGCTTGATAGTTGAGACTTGAGCAATGAGAGCCTTGAGGGAAGCTTAGGGGGTGGGCATTTTATAAGTATGGGCCATGGCCCATGGCATAGGCAAGTGCCAAGTGCCAAAGACTTGGCCCAACACATGTCACAAGGCAAGCCAAAATGGCCACAAAAACGGTCATAAAACGGCCATAAAATGCCGCAGAAAACGGTTGTAAACGGGCAGCTCCAACAGCCATAAACGGGCATATTGCACCGTACGGTATCAAAACACCACATAGATCCGAATGGGAGCCAATGTCTCCTCAAAAATATCAGTTCCTTCCACTAGAAGAGATTGGATGAAACTGTAATTGTAACACGAGGAGGCTCTGGATGTGCTGGAAAATTCAGTATATTCTATGGTACAAAAAGGTACCTAAATCTGCAGCCATGGGCTGCCTTACATAAAAAGGTGGTAACTCACCAAAACAGTCCCCTATGGGACCCCTAATGACTCACACCCCTAGTGGGAGTGAATTAGTTTCAATGATGAGCACTTGGGCCTATTTATAGGTCCCCTGGACAATGTAGGAGCTGGCCGACTGCTGGTCGGCCAGTTCTGAATGCCTTTAATGCTCCCTTTAGCGCAGCCGACTGGATCTACTTCTGGTTCATGATGCGCATGCTGCTGCCCGGCTGGACTCAACTCCACACATCCTGTAGCACTTGCAGCCGACACACTTCTGGCACTGCGTCCTCCTTCATGCAGCCGACAGGCCTTTCTGGCAGCCGACAGCCTCTTTTGGTTCTTCTCCAAGCCTTGCTTCAGTCTACACTGCCAAGAGTGCTCTGTGCTCTATCATCCTGGTTCTGCTCTTTATCTGGCTGCCTCTTTTGGATCTAGCCCTGAGAATGTCCATGGCATCTATGATGCACATGACAGTAATCCACGGACAGCCTCAAGATCCTGGGAGGCCCAACTGGGGAGTGTGGTGGGAGACCCCTCACCGGGAAGTGGTGATGGTCATCTCAACCGGATCCGAGAACCGATGAATCAAATGGCGGACGGAGCTCGCGGGCTGCCTCCGATCTGATTTGGGCCCTGTCGGAGGGTGGCAGGAGTGCTCTGGAGAGGTAGAGGGAGTTGGGAGTGCGGGCTCGGAGGAAGAGGACAGGGGAGGGGGGATTGCTGTAGGAAGAGTTGGAGGCAGAGGGGGATGGGGAGGCAGAGAAGAGCGAGATATGAGCGGTTGGGAGTGGTCCATCAAAGAGGGAGGTTGCTGGGAGGGGCTCGCCGGCGGTTCAGTGGGACCAACTGCCCTCCCTGGAATTTGAGAACCGGAGGAGTTTCGGTGGGGTAATGGCCCCCAAACCGAAGGGGCCACAGGTGGGACCCTCGTAGGGGAGGGGCCCATCGCCGACAGGTGGGTGCTGCAATAAATGCTTGAAACGGTTCTCTGATAAAACTGAATCCTCTTGTACTCTGCTAGCCTGGCACGTGCGGCGGCGGCGCTTAGCTTTGGTAGTCGGCTGATGGCATGGCGCAGGCCAACAGTCTGCAACTCTCCGGCAGCAAAGTTGGCCGCGGTCGGGTCCTAATGCTTGGCTTCCCGAGAGCTTGCCTCTCTCTCTATCCCTTGGTGATAATTTGAGCTGGGGCTGGGGGGAGGGACCACTAGAGGCGATCTCCTAGACTGGCGTTGAGGGCAAGCTCTGATGAGGTGTCCCATCTGCCTGCAAATGAAGCATTGGCTAGGCCTGAGTACTCCACTCTCTGTAGGATGGGGTATCCCTGAAGGCAAGGAAGGGATATGACATGAGGCACTGTTTTCGACGAGGCAATACAAATGCGAAGGGATGGAATCCTAGCCACCCGTGCGAGGGACAAAGTGGCAGTGGGGGATGATTCCATCACTCTCCCAATGGCTCCACCAATCTCCAGGAGAAGAGGAAGATACTCCTTTTCGAGCCTTGGGAAGCAGATTGTCACAGGAAAGCCTAAGACACTAGCTAGTGGGTCGGATTCGGGGTCAAAGCTGTGTTGCCACCTCACAAAGAAGGCCTGGGCCATACGCAATGCGACGGGGCTCAGCTGCTTGACTCGATCCGATGCCGTTGGCAAGTCAAACTCAACTTGGTAGTAGCCACGCCCCAAAGGACGAATGTCTGTGATCTTTACAGGCCCTCCAAGGAGGTTAGCTTGAAGAAGATCTTTGAGTTTTCCGCACGTAGGGCGGCTACCGACAATCCTGCATACCAGAGTGGAGGCCTCTAAAGATGCAACTGTCGTAGCGAGGAGCTGGAGGTCCGCCTCAGAGAATGATAGGCAAGGGACGGTGGCCTCGGCGGTCGGGGATGACCAAGCGGCTACGTCCTCCTGAAAATACGAATACCCAAGAACAAAGAGATTGTTGGCGGAACGGAGGAAAAGGGAGAACGGAACCTGCAGGGAAAAGAAGGGGGGGGGGTGGGGTGGGTAGAAAGAAAAAAAACAAAATAATAATAATAATAAAAATAAAAGAAAAAAGAAAGAATAGAAAAGGGAGGCGGCACGGCACAAGGGGCAGCGGGAGGGGCATAAAAGGGGAGAAAGGGGGGGGGGGGGGTGGAGGGGGGGGGACGCGCAGGCGGGGAGAGGGGAGGCAAGAAGGCACAGAGCGTAGGTAGGGGGGGAGAGGGCGGGGCGCTTTAGAAAAGGGCTCTGGCGAGGGCCTGCAATGCAGAGGCGAGGGGGCAAAGCGATGGTGAGGGGCTGCAATGTGGAAGGTGAAGTGGAGCGATGGCAAGGGAGCGGCAACAACATTCAAGGGAGCAGCTCAGAGCTCCACATTAGCAGTCTTCTTTGCAGTCGGGGAAGGGTACTCTGTCTTCTAAAGATGCTAAGAACAATCTACTATGCCAGTCGCCCAGCTTTTAAGTGTCAAGGTCAATCCCGTAACCCACTTGGAGAACCAAGCATTTAGGTCATTTGAGGTTAGGTCATGAGAAGTAAATCCTTTGGGTGCATAGACAAAGTATATTAAAGCATGTAAAAGCATGAACGGGGGGCGGTAGTGAGAAATGTGCAAGAAAAATTGTTGTTGTGCTAGTTCAGAGAAGGAATCGCTACACAAGAAAATGTCCACCAAGACATAAGAAAAAGAGAAATGCTTTTGCAAAGTGCACATATACTCCTTCAAGAGCTAATGGAGCAGAACTGTTGTCCTGCTTGACATGTCCCGCTCACAATGGGGCCATGGCATACGACAAATATTTTTAAAAAGAGACTAATGTATAAGTATTGCATTGATGATGAGCCAGTGTGTCACCTTGACACCTAGGGCTGGGAGATTGACCTAGTAGCTCATGCTTGACATGTCCTAGACCGGGGCTCATAGTGGGGCCATGTCATGTGACAAATATGTTTAAAAAGGTACTACTTCATGTATAAGTACTGCATTGATGATGAGCCAGTGTGTCACACTGCACCTCTGTGCATGGGTGCATGTGACAGGTCCTCAATGATAGAGCTTAATCTATTTTGTGGCGAGATGCCCCTGACCCAAAGCATCACGACCCTCCTCCCGACAGATACAAATCCAAGAGGTTGTAACATGCTAACTATGCAAAAACATGCTTAATGATGATTAATGCTAAGCAACAAAGATTAATGCTAATTGCATGTGCAATGATGACATAAAGAAGTAGAGAGTAGGAGAGACTCAAAGAGACTCTTTACCTAATCTACTGCTGCATATTACTAAATGAATGAGTAATTACAATGTGAATGTTATGCATGAACATCATGCTTATTGTATTTGGTCTTGGCTACATGCCCTTAATCATGGCTTTGTAATCTTTATCATTGAATGCTTAGAATGACCCTTGACTCGCCCTTTTATAGGGATTTTGATAGCAAGTTGTATTCAGGTTGGACAGCAAAGCGTCAAAAAAATATCATAAAATGTATTCATATTTTGCCCATAATATGTCCCAACCATTGGTGTATGTCGTGGGCACCTTCGGGAACCTATAGGACTCTCAAAACTGTGCCAAACTGCCTTGGTATGCTGTCTAAGTACTACATCCCTATGATGTTGGAGCTCCAGCAAATGATCTCTGCATCACCCGTACGAGTGGAGCAAACCCCTCTCGGAATAGGTAATGGAATCTCCCCTATATCTGGTAGTAGGCCGGGCAACTAAGCATGTAGTGCAGCTCATCTTCCACCTGTCTCTCTGGTGGTGCATACTCTGCATATCTGATCCTCCTCTGAGGTATCATCAGCTCTGCCAATCTCTACTCTGAGGTGGTAAGAGGATACCCTGAGCTGGACAATAATGATATGCATGGCATGTGACATATCTGTATGTATCTCAGGATATTAATGAATTCATCCCCCTGAAACTCTTAGGAAGTAGTCCCTGTAAAACTGGGAGTTCGTGCCAAGTTCCAGGGAAGAAGACATCCATGTCCGATGTATGTGAAGCCCTAGTAGATCCAATTGGATAATCTGGTTGATCTCCTGCTGTGGAGAGGTCCAAGAATGGAGAGTCTAGACTATACTGGAGAGGGGGGAGACGATCCTTCTGGAGGCCGTGTGCATCAAACCACTCAACTACATTGGAGTACCATGCTGATGAGGTTAATGATGGTGATGGGACTGATGAGGAGGAGGGTAGTCCAGATGTAACTGCCTAGAAGAATCTAGTGTCAGCCTCGGGGGGTGATTCTTGTCAAGTGTATACATGCTGGATATAGGTGATTGTTTGGAAGAGGGTGCCTATGATCAGTGTGGCCACCCCAAACTCTGCTTGAACAACGTTATGTTGCACTGATGGCTTACTTTTGATCATGCGTGACAACATCATCACCTGTAGTCTCTGTGAGCTCTTCCAGGTAGACTCGCCTAGCCCTGGTCCCCAAAAAGCTTCACCATACATAGCTGCTCACCATACTAAAGTGTCAAAAGGCCAACACTTGGTATGAGGCTTGTGGGAGTGGGCTTGGAAACAGTGTCTCTCTAGATGGGCTAGGGAGGCAAGGTCTCTTACCAGTCGATCTCTCCTCTTGCAAAACCTCTCCAATGCATCCAAGGGTTTCTGTTAACCCTTGGCTGAATTTGAGTTCAAGACAATGTCATCTGCTGATCTGCATACAGCAATATGGGCACTACCTGAGCCAGTGGTGAGCCTCTGCCCCCAAAGCTGTCCACAAAGGCTGCTATCTCATCAATGTGTTGACCAAAGAGTGTAGGAGAGAGAGAAGAGAAATAAATAATTATCTACGGAATCTGATGGCCTATCAGACCAAGAAGGTACAACGTTTACACAATTTGTAATAGGATATGCGTAGAGCATCTCCAAGAGCTACTAGAAGAAGAAATAGAAGGTAAACTGGGTTTAGGTCAATGTGATAGAGCATATGGGTGACTAGTCTGAGGAAGCACTCCTGGGCTCCGGCCTTGTGTATCTCTGCCAGGGATGCAGCCAATTGATATTGTGCTAATTCTTTCTATCTTTAGCGGTGCATTTGCCCTATCAACTACTTATTTGCTATATTAATTCTTTCTATTTGCTACTTCCCTTAGTGCTAAGCTTCATTATGGCTGAGTCTACCCTGCATCTCCGGAGGTTTGACAGAAACTCAGTACGAAGAGCTTTGTGTGAATATATGCTCTTATGTGTGCGTGTGTGTGTGGAGTGCGTGTGTGAGAGCCTATCTTGATACAGAGTTCTACACCCACTATTGGGCACGGGTGACGTTAGTGGGGATGTCGTACTATCTAGTCCATACTATGCATAATGGAGTTGATAGTTATATAGTCTTGTGGGCTGACCACCATGAGTATATAACATGCACGTTCCTAAAAGGTGAATTTGGGCATGATCCTGGATTCATCTAGGTATATATATATATATATATATATATATATATATATATGAAGTTCACTCCTTGTCAGGGAAATGGGTCCCAAAGGTGATTGAGAACTCCATACTGAGATGAGATGGCGAGTTTTCCACTTGTCCACGTTACATGTCCATAATCCCTCTTTGCACTGTGGTCTCCTCTGGCTAGTGGATGCAGTTCCTTGAATCCTTTGTCTGTGGGATGCTGTGGGTCTCTGAGATTTCCAAAGACATGTTTGTGGGTGTCTAGATGCAGCCGACTGTGTTGATATTGTGATGAGGGCGTCCTTGGGTGGAGGTCTCTCAACGCATGTTCTCAGTCTGGGATTCGAGGACATACTGGATGAGTGCGCAGGATTTTGATGTGGTAAATTCTCTCTATGGTATCAACACAAGTCATTACAGAGAATTCAGCCCTTCTGTGGATGAGGCTGATTCGCACGACGGCTCTTATCTGTTTTAAAGGGGTTGAGGGCACTTCTTCACTCTAGCATGTTGGCCTTGTGGCCCCACTTTCTTACTTGAGCTTTATGTAGGCCGGTGGCCTTTGTACATTGTTTCTTTAATACAACTCTTTAGTAAAAAAAGAGAGAGAGAGAGAGAGAGAGAGAGAGAGAGAGAGAGAGAGAGAGGATAATTAATGGTTGAAGCTTACAGGCTTGGATGATGCCAAGAACAACAAAAGACTTTGCCAAGCTTACTTCAATGCTTATAAAGCATGCAGAAAGCGTGAGGTAAATATTTATGATGCTAGAGGTCCTTTCAGCTTTTCTGCACATCCTTTCTGGATGTATGCAGTTGCTATTGTGTTGTTTTTTAATATTAAAATTTTAATGTGTATTCCGAGTCCTGTACAACCTTATGCATAACATTCTTGAAAATATTGGGAAGCAGCATGCACTACGCATGGAACAGAATCGTGCTTCATCACGTGAAAGACAGCGCAAACTACTAGAAAAACTCCTCAAGCTTTAGGTAAATCACTGATATGAGTTGATTCCTTTTTTTTTTTTTTTGTGAGTTACATAATATATTATAGATCTAGGTGTCAGGGTTACAAACTCATGCCCCTAGCGTGCTTATATAGCCACTCGAGCAAGAGCTTGCTGACAAGTCAATTTCTTTCTAACTCGAGTTCATTTGGAAGACTTACCTTGAACTACTCTTTTAGGTGTGAGATACAATCAACTGGCTTTCACACCCCATGCTATTGGTGATGCATCACCAAGCAAGGAAGCTTTACAGATATGGTAAGGGCATTAATTTTTCCTATATCATGGAGGTCTTCAAAGAAAAATTTAGGCATTCATCAAAGGTGTATTAATCCATATAAACAAGGCTCTAGCATGATGTCGAGTGTTTACAAGTTTGTAAACTATGGTTCAAGTTCATGATGAGTATGTACTAGTCTGCAAACAGAGGCTTACAAGGTATCATACTAATGAAGCCCTCTAATCTCTGAGGCTTCAAGTACATCATGTATGTTTTTTGGCTTCTTGACTAACAGCTGTGGTTTTTTTTGTTTCTACTAATAGATGACTTAACTTTTACCAGGCTGTTTGTGTACATAGGGTAGCGTTGAAGGTATTTTTCACCCCTTAAAGATAAGGGCATCCATATTCCTTCTGCATTGACTAACGATTGCAGGTGTACATTAGCTACAAAATAATCTCTTTAAATGAATATTGGAAAAATTCCGGATAGTCGTTGCTTCTGCATGTGTGCATGCCTACCATAGCCATCTCTCTCTCTCTCTCTCTCTCCACCACACCACCCTGTCACAATTCTTTCCTGAATGAACTCTTTTTGCGTGAAGCTTTTGAATCACCTTGGTTCTAGCCTTGACCACTTCTCTACCATAAGTTTACAGGGGTTCTTGGGTATCCTCATTGGCAGCATTTCAAAAATCTAAACAGAAAAAAGGTGAATGTCTGGACTCGAATGAATTTGCAGAACTATTCTTCTAGCCTAGAAATGCTTGAAAAGAGATGGTGTTACACATGGAAAAGCTAGGATGCCCACTATCTTGTTCTTCAAGATAAGGACAACTGGACAATGGACAGAGATACGACAGGAGGGGAGAGAGGACACAACTAGGATTGCGAAAAAGATTGGGGCAGTACACAGACACCGTAATGAGAGGGACATCTATTATACTTAAATGTTTGCAGGGTGAAGGGTCCATTGAGAAGAGTAGGACTTGTGAGAGAAGGCACTCCTTCATGAGCCAACATTGAGTACTCCTTAGTAGCAGCTTCCATAGCTCTTTCTCCAAGTAGAATAAGCCACATTTCAGAAGGGATTGGGGCAAGTAGTGTCCAAATCCCATAACACGAAGCTTTGTTGAAATTGTTTTGCAAGTAAAGTTCCAACAGGCGATTAGGGATAAATAGATCAATATGAATGTCCTCCCTCTCTTCATTGTTGTTTTTTGGAGTATCCCATGTTACGGCCAAAATGTCAGCATCTAAGATATATAACCTGTCTAGCCTGGCTTGTTTGTCAGAGTTCGCAAGAAGAGAGTTGTGCCCGACAAGAATTTTTCAGTGCAAGGGTCAAAAAGGGAAAATCTTTCCATGTCATTTCAGGCTGTCAATTCCTTTACAACTAAAAAATTACCCTAGCAATGAATTCTGCCAGTGAAAAATTTCACAATTGATTTTTCCCATGGGAAAGCAAAGGAGCTCTCTCTTTCTCTCTCTCAAGCCAATGTTTCTTATCCCAGGTGTGTTGAGCTTCAAGACTCTATGCAATAGGTTTGCTCCTCTTCTATGCATGAGAAGCTCTCTCTTGCTCCTTGGAACTTTGCAGTGAGGCTCATAGAAAAGGGGCTAGCATAAGGTTTCATTCAATTATCACAAGCATATTATCGGTAGATGTGGACTTTATGTATTGCAAACTTCTTGGGAGTTATTTTGGGTTTTTGTGATGGAGTACTTTGGTGGTGGTATTTGGAGGGTTGAAGTCATGATAGTACAAGTTTAAGGTAGATTGTGTACAGAAGTCTAGTTGATGAGATCAGTGTGCTTAGGTAATCGACTTAGTAGTTACCCACATGGATTTTAGCTTTTTATAAAGGGTCCTCAATTCTGGTAAGATTTGATGCTTATTAATGATGTAATTTTATGTCTGAAGGGTTTCATTAAGCTCAAACTTCCCACATTTTTTGATTGTCTGCTTGTTTTTTTAAATGTTTGGTCGGGTGTTGTGGAGACATTCTTTAATCAAGCTTTTATCTGGCGTGCAAAGACATGATTGTGTTGTCTTGCCATGGTATTAAGCATTTTCCTATAATGGCAGACCTAGCTGGCAAACCAAGTGTATGCCAGCTATGTGATTGGCAAGTCAAGTGTGCCCCTTCTCAGAATTGCTACACACGACATAAGTAAACAAGAGAACTAAAATGCTTTGAAAGTAAGCTATTAGTAGAGTTATGTGAAAATAATGGCCTCTTTGTATACTAATTTCACACTTAATAACAAATTTATTTTGGTCCCGGTCACAAAGGTGGTCTCAAGGATTACTCTTTATTATGTCAAGGTTGGGAGATTGGGACAAGATTTTGATATTCCACACTTATCATCCATTCACAATGTTTTGTTATTCAACACTTTATCTTGCATTTCCACGTGCAAAAGAAATGTTTCCAGGTTGAGAAGTTGTGTTGCATGTTGCTTACATTTAGCATGTGAGAATGATATGTAAATGTATAATTTCCCATCGGAAGCCACAAAAAAGCTATGGAAGCTTGGATAAGAGTGAAAAGTGTAGACAAACAACTTAGGGAGTGGAGCAATGTAAAGCAAGCATAAGATGCCATGGTAAAGATTGGCATTAAAATTCTTGTCAATTGTTTGTGGCCTAGTCCTTGATTGGCTTGGAATTCTAGCAATCCATGAGATGTTGCTAGTGATTCAGAATGGTAGCAAGGCAGAAACCAATGGTTGTGTAAGTGCTTTTGGTTGATTTGGTGTTGCATTAATGGAGAAGCTGTTAGAAGCGTGTTTTTATGGTGGAGGAAGTCGGCATGTGAGAACATGTTTTTCAGACCCCTCAATATGGAACTGATAGAGAGCACCTACAAGTTTTCGTGTGGTATTATCAAACATTAACTTGCGATTCTCAATTGTCAGAGATTTAGTGTTCTGGGATAGGGCACAAGTTAGGTGTTGGCTCTTGATTTTCTTCAGCTACCTTAACTGCACAATTGCCGCTTCCCTCTCTTTTTGGGCCAACTCTTTGTTCTTCTTCCACCTTACAAAACAATTGAGCTTAGGTTTATTGGTGACATCAATTTTGGCTATCAACATAGAGAAGGGAGGGTTGCAATACATAACTTTTTGTAATTCCTCTTTCTAGTTGTCAATAAACTAGCGATGTGCATTGAATGCACCAACATATTGCAACCACCCATTGGGTAGTAGTAGTTGTTCTCTCTTGCAGCCTTCTATGACAATTGGCTGCATAGCGTTTGTCTGTCATTTTCGGAGATCCTCCTTCGTGTTTTGAAGAACTTCATCCCTTTCGTCAGATTGGGGCTTAGTATCAGATTCAGAGCTACTCCATGTAGTTTCTATTTCACTTTCCATCGTTTCTCTTGATGTTGCCAGCTCTGTTTTGCTCGTAGTAGTAATTGAGCAGTTAGTGTTGCTTTGGGTCTTTATTTCAGAGTCCTCACCATCATTGGTGCTTGTGTTGCTTTCGGTCACCCCATGTGGACTCAAGTTCACTATAACCAATCCCCTCGATATCAGAAGGTAGAGAACGAATCATTCGTAATGGCATGACCTTGGGGAGCTCCTCACCATCAGGTGAAATCTATGTAGGTTCTCAGGTTTCCGAACTATCGATTGTAGCTATCATATGTATCCAGTTTAGACCATCTTCACACTCAATAGCTTGTTTTTCAGCATCCTTGTAGGGTGAATTCTTCACTACATCGGCCTCTTCTTTGCAAGTATAACAGTATTGCAATGTGGTTGAATGAGTGGTGGTATGTGAACGATTTTCAAAAAGTCCTCTGCTATCCATAGAATATACGTGGCCAATCACAAGATCAACCCTGATGATGGAATCATCGAATTGGAGGTAGACATGGTTCTTAGACCAGTCATGTACTATCTTTGTTTCTCTCATGAAGAGGCGTCCTAAGATCATTTCATATGATTTGGGTTATTTAGAAAACTCCATAACAATGAAGGTATGTTAACTTGATGCTCAAGAACCTTGATCTTTAAATCTCGTAACATTCTAATAGGTTTGGCGACAGTCCCATCAGCCATCTTGACAATAATATCCGAGACTTCTACCATCTTCTCTCAACGTTTCTTGGTGATTGTGCTCACTCTCGCACCACCATCTAGGACTCCCATTGCTGTGATGTGATTGGTAGCAATGCGTTAGACTCATCACCTTTAAAGTATTGTCCTAATTTATTAAATGAAATTTTAACCATAGATTTGGCATTTTCTTCTTCCACTAGGACTGTTCATTGGCGCACAACTCAAGGTGTCTCCATTGTATAGTGGGGATGCATCTTATGCATGTCAACAACAAATGGTGGTAATCTTACATTGAGTTCTCCATTAAGGAGAGTGCTCATTGCTTCAAATAATTCAAGATCTCCACTTAATTGGGCGGTAATCATTGTACTTGTTTGTGAGGCCATAAAATCCAACAATTTGGGGATATTGAGTGGCAAACTCATGACCTGCTTTCCATAAAAAGGTGTTGATGAGACTGGAAAATCCATATCCAAGATGGGCTCAGGGTTTCCATAGGGTAATTGTTCCTTGAACCAATCAAGAATTAAACTACGAGTGGTGAAGGCCTCAGTCTCTTCCATGATGACACTAGGCACATCTAGTGGTTTGTGAATTCCAGTAGTAGTCGTTAAGGTACTAGTGTGTATAGTAATCTGAGACTCTCACTTGCTTGGGCTTTGATTCTAGCTCCTCTTGTGTTTTCGTAACTAAATCACTAAATCTTGGACTTGCTCAATCTCCTTTTGAGGGTCAGTATAAGAGCCAAGTTTTGTCATGTGATTAATTTTAGGAATTACATGTTCTCGTGGAGTCTCCTTTCCCATGCTCTTGGTTTTGGGTGGTATCTCTCTACCAAGTTCAAAATCGGCTCTTGTGTCCCAAGGAGTTCGACTCCTCATCTAGGTTCCTAATGAAGATAGGCTCTTGAGGCGTTCCCAAATTTGTCTTTTTGGTCTCTTTTGTTTTTTCATTCTTAATCGACTTTTTTCTCCTATGGCTCTTCTTCTTCTTAGACTTTGCTATTGAGGCCACAGATCCTTGCTGGAAACATGTTGGTTCTAAGCTTTGTAGTTGTGTGATAGCATTCAAAGGTGTGGGATGTAGATTTTTCAAGATCTACCTTTGGGTTTAATTACTGATCCCAATCATGTTTAGTAGTGTGATGATGGGTCCCGCATGTGGACTTGTCACCACAATCCTGTTGGGGCGGTCCTAAGGATATCGTCTTCTTGCACACATCTTGAGGATATCGTCTTTGTCGAGCTTGTATAGTTCTCTCGTAATCAATTGATATGGTGTGGCTAGCTTAAGAAGCCGATGCATCTTATCTTTGTTCAAGGGCCGATCTTGTGGAAAACCATGAGCTTGGTACTCCGATATTTCCTCACTCCACTCAGGCACCATATCCATTTTGAACAAACATGCATATGGTAGGTCATCATCAATGCCAGTTGTAGGTTCTCTGTTTGGGATTCTAGACATATGGTCTATCAAAACATGTTGTGTTCCTTTTCTCACTGTGACCATAAAGTCGAATTCCAAGAGTAAAAGCAACCATCGTGTGATTCTCCCTGCGGTGCATGGCTTATTCATGGTGATCAACAAGGAATACAAACTTGTTGACCAATAAGTAATGTCTATATTTCTTAACAGCATAAACCATGGCCAACCCTTTACGCTCAGCTGTGGTTTAGTTTATTTCTGCATCATTACGTTGTCGATTGGCAAAGCAACTAGATAATCCAATTTGAATTCCCCAGGTTGTGCCAATATCAATGTGTACATGGAATAAGAGGTCCTAGAGCTTTCTTCAACTTATCATATGCTTCTTGGCATTCTTTAGTCCACTCAAAGACGATGAGTAGTCTATACAATGGCCTAGTAATTTTAGCATAGAATTGTTAGAAGTCATCTCCTGTCTGTATTTATACACCAGGGCCTCTGTTGTGGGTGTGCCCGCCCTGTATATGGTGTTTTATCATTTTTCCTCACTCCCCGTATTTTTTCATATTTTTTTCCATTTTTTCTAGTGGTGGGGAGGGATGCCAGAGGTTGGCAGGAGCACTTCAGGGCTGGCCGACTGTCCCAACTGCAGTCCTGTGGGCTGGCCGACTGCTCACAAATCATGCGTGGGCTTCTGGATTGCTGGCCGACTGGATACATGCAGTCGTGGATATTTTTTCTACTGGCCGACTGCACATGCAGTCGTGGAGACCCTTCAGTGCTGGCCGACTGCTCTCATAGGGGCATATAAATAGGCCCCTTGCCCCCACCACTTCCTCATTCAGTTTTCTGCGGGATCTTGTGTATAGAGAAGAGTTTACACACCTTTCTCTCTGTGTTTCTTGTGCTGTCTATTTTCTGCATTCTACTTGCTCTTGTCTACCCAAGTTTGGTTATCATTTTCGCTTTGCATATTCTGACATGGTATCAGAGCCCTAGGCTCGAGATAGATCTTGGAGTTTTTTTGAGCAAGAGGGGGAGCGTTAGGCTGCTGATTGGTGGACTGTTTTGGACTGTACGGGAAGAGAAGGTGCAAGCGGAAGGCGGGCTAAGGTGCTGGACAACCACTTGCAGGTTTTCAGATTTTTTTTTCCCACCCACCCACCCTTTCAGGTTACTCTCCGCGATGGCGAAGCATGTGAAGATTCCGACTCTCCCCACGTTCCCAGTGGATCGTTAGTTGGACGGGTCCAATTACGGCATCTGGAAGGTCATGATGGAGTCGGTGCTAGAGTCATATGACCTTGCTGATTTTATCATCATCGGGGTTCCACGGTCTGAAGTAGAGGAAGGGGAGTTACTGTCGACGAGGAAGGACCGAGAGGCACAGGCATACATGTGGGATCGTGTCAACGCCAGGGTCCGGTCGTTTATTTTCCTCAATTGCACACCACAAGTAATCAATCATATAAAGCACATGATGCTGGCGAGAGGCATTTGGGAGCACTTGGTTTCTTTGTATAACAGGGTATCACCCATGAAACGGATCTCCTTGGAAGTGCAGATGCGGGTTATGAACCCTGCAAAGTCTTCGACGATGCGCGGGAACACATTAACAAGCTGCAGGCCCTTCAGCAGGAAGTCCTACAAGCTGGGAAAGAGATATCATCTGAAGACATGGCCATCACTTTGCTTTCCCACTTACCTGCTCAGTATTCTGCTTTCTATTCCTCGTTGTTGATTACGAGTGGCAGGCTCAGCACCATTACCTGGGAGGAGCTTGTGCCAATGGTCTTGGACTAGGAGGAACGTTTTATGAACCCTCCTCACAGCGGAGGTTCGGAGGCCTTAACTGGCCAACGGTCGAAAGGCCGGAATAACAACAAGGGCAAAGGGAAGGCTTCACCGGAGAAGTCTTTTGAGAAGAAGCCTGATTCAGAACGAGAGAAGCTGAAGGCCGAAAGATCTTGTAATGATTGTGGCGAGAAAGGCCACTACTGGAGGAAGTGCCCTAAGGGGACAGGCAAGAGTGCTGATTCCTTAGCCTCAGCTGCAAAGACTCTGGCATTTGTGCACTTAGAGATGGTGGACTCTGATGCTTCATCATCTTCGAGCGAGGAGGCAGTTGGCTTCATCGCGAAGGATACCCGGGAATGGATTCTCGACAGTGGTGCTTCCAGGCACATGACTCCATCCCGTGACTTCTTTCTGGATCTGAAACGACAGTCAGGTCCCATCTTTACTGGCGACAACTCCACTATTCCGATACATAGTGAGGGCCGAATGGAGATTATTCCCGACGGCAAGGGGGGCAAGCATGCTTCCCGTGTTCTTTATGTCCTTGCTCTAGGTTTTCATCTTCTGTTAGTGCATGAGGTATGTAAGACTGGCTTTCGGGTGGAATTTGAGGAGCATTCAATTGCTCTACGGGACCGTGAGACTGGCTAGGTTGTTTGGGAAGGCGGTGTGGAGAATGGTATCTACAAGCTCTCTGCACTCTCATCATTGACAGGTTCTCAGGTCGGAGATTTGTGGCACTTTCGTTTTGGCCACTTAAATGTGGATGCATTGAGGCGAGCTTTCCGGGACGACCAGATGGTGGTTGGCTTGCCAGATGTTGGTAGTAGGCAAGGGCGTTGTAGTTCTTGCATACGTGGTAAGCAGCTCATGGAATCCTTTCCGAAGCAGGCTTCCAGGCGGGCTTCGAAACCATTGGAGTTGACTTGTGTGGACCTCAGCAGATACCATCTTTGGGAGGATCTCTCTACTTTATGCTGCTTGTTGTTGATGATTGTACCAGATTCATGTGGGTCTACTTTCTTTCCCAGAAGGGCCAAGCTTTTTCTCGGTTCAAGGATTGGCACGTGATGGTGGAGAAAGAGTCTCGATTTCAGGTTAAGACTCTTAGGGCTGATAAAGGAGGTGAATTCTCCTCGACTGTATTTTTGAGATTTTGTGCAGATCATGGCATCAAAAGGGAACTGGCCAATACTGGATCGCCTTCGGAGAATGGAGTTGTTGAACGAAAGAACAGGACTGTGGTGGAGATGGCGAGGATCATGCTGAAGCATCGTGATCTTCCTCGACCACTTTGGGGAGAGGCTGTGGCAACGGCTGTCCATACCATCAACCGATCTTCGACGACTTCAGTATCCCATATGACTCCATTTGAGGCATACTTTGGCAGGAAACCTGATGTCTCGCACTTCCGTGTCTTTGGGAGTGACGCGTATGTACATATTCCGAAGAAGCAGAGGGGGAAGTTTGACTCCAAGTCCCGCAAGCTGGTATTTTGGGGATAACTCTCTTTCCAAGGGATACAGGTTGTATGATCCAGACAGGAACGAGATTGTTGTGAACCGGGATGTGGTCTTTGACGAGCATGTTCCCGCATCCACTGTCGAGGAGCCGCCACTTCTTGGAGATCCAGAGGAGTCTGATGATGATTCCCAGACTATCATTCCAGTTGATCCACCTCAGTCATCACAAGAGGTTGAGCCCGCAGCTGGAGTAGAGCCCCCGCGACCATAGGAGGCTCCACGATTTGTTCGAGTACCTAGGTGGTTGTTAGACACCTTTCGGGAGCCAGGTGTCACGGAGCTACCCTCCGAGTGGACCACAGAGGACGGCCCTTGAAGATCACATAGAGTCCGAGATAAAAGCAACACAGTGGAACTTCTTCAGGTGAACTATGCTTTGATGTCTCGTATCATGCGGGATAAAGAGCCCACTTCCGTAAAGGAAGCCCTTTCACAGGATACTTGGAGAAAAGCCATGCAGGTGGAGCTTGATGCCATCGAGAAGAACCACACCTGGGAGTTGGTACCGAGGCCGTCGAAGCGGTCAGTCATTGGTGTCAAATGGGTCTTTAAGACCAAATATGCGTCTGATGGGTCGGTGGACAAACACAAAGCCAGACTTGTGGCTAAAGGTTATGCTCAGCGGCCCAGGCATCGAGTACGAGGATACCTTTGCACCGACAGTGCGGATGTCCACGATTCGGACCGTTCTTGCCCTTGCTTCTTCTCAGAGGTGGCCCGCGTATCAAATGTGTTCCTTAATGGTGACCTGCAGCAGGAGGAGGTGTACGTTGAGCAGCCTCCAGGCTTTATTGTTCCAGGATCTGAAGGGATGGTTTACAGGTTACGTAAGGCCTTGTATGGTCTTAAGCAGGCTCCCAGGGCTTGGAATCAGAAGATTGATTCCTTCTTTATTCGGACTGGATTTCAGAGATCGGTTGCAGATCCGAACCTGTATCTCTTTCGGGAACGCGGCATGGTCACGCTTATCATCCTTTATGTGGATGATCTCATTCTCACCGGCGGTCATGTGGAGCACATTGGAGTGACGAAGGCTGCCTTGTCAAAGGAGTTTGAGATGACCAATTTAGGCTTACTCCACTTCTTTTTGGGATTGGAGATCTGGCAGACCTAGAGGGGGTTTTTCGTCTCTCAGCAACGGTATGTCCATGAGTTGCTTGAGGCCTTTGGGATGGAGAACTGCAAGCCTATTACTTCGCCGATGGACCCAAACACAAAGTTAACCGTTACGGATCCTTGTGAGCCAGTTGATGCCTCGCAGTACCGGAAGGTGGTTGGTTCATTGATCTGGTTGCTGAACACCAGATTGGACTTGAGCTTCTCCGTGGGGCTATTGAGCTCTTTTATGTAGACGCCACTGAAGTCTCATTGGGACGCAGGATTGCGGATCTTGCGGTATATGCAGAGTACGAAGGATCTGGGACTCTTTTACACAGGAGGGAATGCAGTCAGGCTCCAAGGTTGGAGTGACTCAGATTGGGGAGGAGATCCAGACACGAGGAGATCTACTTTAGGATACAGTTTTACCCTCGGCTGTTTCTTGGAGCAGCAAGAGTCAGCCAACTATTGCCCTTTCTTCGACAGAGGCAGAGTATTGGGCTGCTTGTGGTGCTGCTTGTGAGGTTGTATGGCTGCGGAGGCTGCTAGGCGAGATCGGGTTTCCACAGAGGGAGCCCACAGTCATCCAGTGCGATAACCAGAGTTGTATATCTATTGCTCGGAACCCGGTTTTCCATGCCCGGACCAAGCATATAGAGATACAGTATCACGTTGTATGTGAGAAGATCTTAGCTGGTGACCTCTTGCTACTTTATTGTTCGACGGAGGACAATGCGGCGGACCTCTTCACGAAGTCTCTACCTCAGGCTATGCTCAGGCGGCACTCCAGCTCCCTTGGGTTGGTTTCACAGCCAGGAGCTGAGAGGGGGTGTTAGAAGTCATCTCCTGTCTATATTTATATACCAGGGCCTCTGTTGTGGGTGTGCCCGCCCTGTATAAGGTGTTTTATCATTTTTCCTCACTCCCCGTATTTTTTCCTATTTTTTTTCATTTTTTCTAGTGGTGGGGAGGGATGCCAGAGGTTGGTAGGAGCACTTCAGGGCTGGCCGACTGTCCCAATTGGAGTCCTGTGGGGCTGGCCGACTGCTCACAGATCATGCGTGGGCTTCTGGACTGCTGGTCGACTGGATACATGCAGTCGTGGATATTTTTTCTGCTGGTCGATTGCACATGCAGTCGTGGAGGCCCTTCAGTGCTGGCCGACTGCTCTCATAGGGGCATATAAATAGGCCCCTTGCCCCCAGCACTTCCTCATTCAGTTTTCTGCGGGATCTTGTATATAGAGAAGAGTTTACACACCTATCTCTCTATGTGTCTTGTGCTGTCTATTTTCTGCATTCTACTTGCTCTTGTCTACCCAAGTTTGGTTATCATTTCCGTTGCATATTCTGACAAGAATATGATGAATCGTTGATAATACCCAACGTGTTCCATAATCCGTTGCACACCCTTGTAGTTTATTGGTGGGGGTAATTCCAAGATCAACTTCACTTTTCTCTCATAAGTGAAAAAACCATTCTTAGACACAATGTGATCTAAGATTACACTGTGTTTGACTCAAAATTGGCACTTTAAAAGGGTTAAGGATATGCGATATAATCAACATCTCTCAAACACCTTCTTTAAGCAAGCCAGGTGTTCAATCCATCTCGTGAGTGTGCACATAGATCGTCAATGAATACCTCGAGCCACTTTTGCAAGTAGTCCTTGAAGATCATGCACACATCAATCATTGGAAAGTTGGTGGGGCATTAGTGAGACCAAAAGGCATAACCTTATAAGCATAGGTCTCCCACATTGTGTTGAAGTCTTTCTTATGTTGGTCTTTTGATGCAATGGACACCTGATTGTAGCTTGAAAACTTGTCTAAGAAGAAGCTGTAGGCTTTCTCCCTTGTTATACGTTCTAATACATGCTTCGTATATGGTAAAGATTAGTGGTCCTTCTTGGTAGCTGTATTGACCTTTTTGAGATCAACACAAACTCTTAGCTTTCCATTCTTATTTGGCACACGATCATGATTGGCGAAACCCAATCTTTGTGCTCAATCTCATAGATGATATCCACATACGTCAATGAGCTTATCAGTTTCCTCCTTTACTATAGCTGCATATTTAGGATTTATTCAGTATGGTTTTTTCCTCGATCCTTCCATGATTGGGATAGTGTGTTGAACCACCTCGGTGGTACACCCTTCATTTCCGTATATTTTCAAGCAAAACAATCCTTAAACTCTTTATAAGAGTAACGAGTTCGCCGTCGTTAAGTCATTAGCAATGTAGACAGGTTTGGGATCCTCCCCTAGCTCTGCAATGTCTACCTCCTTAACTTCTGTTGGCCCATCATAAGACGTGGATTGGCCATTTTCCTTTACGCTTTTGGTCGTTAATTGGACAACCTTTCGTTCATCAATGGTGTAGGTTCTATGGTCCAGCACTGAGAGCATGTCTAGCTTGTCGTCCTTATCATCTTTTGTCCAAGCCCTCGCTTTCCTTGCCCCTTGCTCGGCTTCAGCTATAGCCTTGTTTTGTTTCCTTCGTCCTACCTTAGTGAGTTTAGGCGTATCAGGCTCTTGAGTCATAGTTTTCTCCTCCTATTTTCCTTCCAAGGTTATCTTACTCAACTCCTCATCCCAGTTCTTAGAAAACTCATCATTGACCTGAAGATATCTAAGCCACTAAGCACCCGTGGGTTTACTTCACAACAATAGGGCATTGCGTCGAGTGATATACCTTTTTTGTTTCCGCCATTTCCTGAGGCATTGGGTGTGCTGTTTACGATCATGTGGTCCAGGCACTTCTGTGCTTGAGGCTCTATTCCCCCTTCTCTGGTTAGCACATCTACCATGGGCACTGAGGTTGTAGGAATCGTTCCCAATTCAACATACCTTGTTCCTTTGTGCGGCAACACATCTATGGTGGCAAGTACATGTATCTAGTTTTCACTAAAGTCTAGAGGTAGAAGTATGCATACATCTTGTGCTCTTCCTCTTCCCATGAGTGTTCGATAACTCGTTGGCAGACTTGTAAAGATGTGGTTCATTCAGTGGTGATCGAATCATTCCTAAACAACTTCCCTTCCATGGGATGTGTCTTCCATGTATGGAGATTGATTTCAGAATTTGCGAATCCTTTCAAATATAAACTTGGTTTAAATGCCCAATCATGCACTACCTTGGCTTCCCTCATAAAGGGTCTACCCAAGATAATGTCATATGAATGTGGCTGGTGCAAAAAGTCCATTTTTAAATGTATGATGGTAACGGAACGAAAAGACCTTAAGCCTAATGTTTTTCAATAGCCCCATTGGTCTTGATGATTCATCTACCATCTTGACGATTAGATTTGCTCTTTCTAACTCTGGTTTTCCCTAGTTTTCCCAGCATCGCTTGGTGATAATGCTCACACCCGCCTCTCCATCTAGGATAGCAAGTGCTTGGTACCCATTGTGGTGGATTGGAATTGTAGCGTTTGTATTCTTCCTTTCTTAGGCATTAGGTTTTTCTCTGCCACTACAGAGGTAACTAGTTTTCCTCTGTAGAGCGGTCATTGGGTTCATTCTTCCTTCTACCCAATCTTTGACATATGCCCACAATACCAATGTGTTGTGTAGCAATGGTTCTATCGGCATTTTGAACGGTTGTAACAGTATTGTTGAGAGACTATGTTGAGAGACTACCTATGTCTCTGGGTTCTATTGCAAGTGAGGGTCCCTTCCATGTGTTTGTCTCATATTCAATCCTATGGAATGAATGGATCGACAATTCTTGATCTGCCTCCTCAAACATTCTTGCCATCAGGTCACTATGAGTTCCTTCTTCGAAACCCTCTTGAATTGGAGTAGGCACATCCAAGTTAGCCCTCAATTTGGCGTCATGGTTGCATTGACACTCCTCAGACCTTAGCTTCCTCAAGCTTCCTTATTTCCTCTTTAGCATTTGGATACTCTCCAACACCCTTGAGGGTTGCTGGTCTCTCCTTTGCTTGCTCATCTAGTTTCAACACTTGGTCGTTTCCTTCCTTTGATTGGGTGGATTCGGTGTCAATGGTATCTTTCTTGGATCCATCCAGAATTATGACCATGGTATCACCCTTGCCCACCTTTTTCACTCTTCTCCTTCTCCCAATCTTAGAGGTAATACCTCTAGGGTTCTTCCATTTGTCCACTTTTTTTGCTTGTGTGTGTGTCAGGACATTCAGTGGTGATATTTCTAGGCTGCACACTTATAGTCCTGATGGTGGCATGGTTAGAAGTGGCAGCAGAGCCATTGGCGTGATATGGGTAGTCCTTGATGAGATGATCAATACCACACTTACACATCAAAGAGTTGGCATGGTGTTGGTCTGCACTGCTATCGGTTGAGTTTGGCCAGCATTTGTCACATTTTTTAGAGGACACTCCGCTACTCGATGAGGTCCATTACAATGAAAACATTGTATGGGTCCCCTTCTCATAGTCAAGCTTATGTCTTTTCACTTCCACTGTACCATGGTTTAAAACATTGGTACTGGCATGCTGTTTTGTAAGACATAATACTCCGATGTGATCTCTGTTGGTTCCTCGTAGAAGTCGTTATTAACTTCTACTTCATGCATGACTTCTTCCTCTTCCAAGGGTTCCTCAATCAACACTTAGTTGACCTTGGCATGCGGTGGTTGTGGTGGTAAAATAAGTAGCGGCAATGGCGACATGTAGTGCATTCTCAACATTCCTCTTGGTAAGTAGGACATATTCGGCTACCCTGCAGCCACATTGTTTTGCATCGGTGGTGCTGGTAAGACTAGAGGTACTAAAGGTGTTGGCAATTGTGCTAAAGGCTAGATCCTCAGATATCTGCACATGGCAGTGTCATGGTTCCCTAGTCCTTGACATTGAGCATAATAAAGTAACTATCTTGGCCTTAGGTGAGGGCATTTGGTGCTTGTATAATTTTGTCTACAGATTGAGCACCAAATCAATTCTCCCCATGGGTAGAGATGGATGTATCAAAAGACTTGTACTCCTTGCCAAGACCATACAAGGCAATGTCTACCAAATCATCATCAGCAGGCATGGGGGCATTGATAGTTGCCAATGCATCTGCATACTTCTTTATCTCTTGTATATAATCATGAATACTCCTTCCTTTTCGCTTCACATTATGAATTTGTTGTCTCAACTGAGACTTACGAGCACTAGTATCTGTATCAAACAGCTTTACCAAAGTATCCCATGCATCCTTGGGATTCTTAGCATCATGTATATGTATGAGTATAGCATCCGAGATACATATAGACAAGTAATGCAAAACTTTGTATGCTCTCTCTGACCATTGCTTATTATGAGCTACAAATTGTTGTTGTGTAGGTTGTCGGGGTAGTTTAGGCTCTGGCTTCGTACTTGTAACAAGGTTCCAAAATCTTTTTCCTTTCAGAAAGCTTTTAATCTTGTACTTCCATGCCTGGAAGCTCTTTCTATCCAACTTCTCACCCACAATCTGTGTACTGGGTTGTCTGACATATTTGCTCAATGCAAATGCACCTTCTGCACACGTCCAATTCTGTAAATGAGCCATTCTAAGCTCAACCACACTCTAATAGTGTTCCAGATACTCCAAAGTACTCAACGAACTTCACTGTTGATGTAGAAAATCACTCTGATTGCATTCAAATTGAACTGGCATACGCAGTCCAAAGTACCCTGTTTTGGTACGTTTTTCAAGGCTTCAAATTGTAATGTAGTGGTTCAATTAAGTGTGGATAACTTGCATTGACACCTAAACAAGCTCAATGTTGCATATCAACACCAACCAAGGTGTGTACATACCAAAAATATCAAATCCCCTTCTCTGTTTTGAGAAAAACCAGTAAAACTAGTAAAAATCAATAGAAAAAGTGCTCTAATTCCTTCGATTCTTGTCCAAATTGAGAGACCAGGCATTCATTAGCTTAGCAATGATGTCTACTAACTCCATGTAAAAGGAATTAGACTAATTGTAAAAGTCGAGAGAGTAATTAGCCGATTAATGATCCTCTGTTTCACTAACCACTATAGACAGCTTGTTTAATCAGCTCCAAAATGCATAATTGCTCCAACCAACCACATAGCAACCTTCTCAAGTGTGTGTACCACAAAATTGCTAAGCAAATTTTGAATTTAATTAATCACCAAACTAGCATTTGACCTCCACTTTGAAAAAAGATAAAAATTCTGCTCTGTTTTCCCTTCAGGTTGCGCGGCCTGTTGTAGGGGTGATTTGAGTGATTTATTGTGGCTATTGAGGGCATATGTAGATACCCAACACTCCAAGGCATGTAACCAATCCACCAATGTGCTGATTTTTACAAAAGACCGTCTTTAATTTCAACAATGGACCTCTCTTCTCTGTTTGTGTGAGGGCTTCAAAACAGTGAATTTCCAATTACTTAAATGCATCAACTTTGCCCAAATTAAATGTAGGGCTTGCACATGAGTTGCCAATACATTCCCATTTTCCAGATACATGATTCTTTGTCAGATTTGCAACCATTTGCCTCATACATTCACCACACTCAAGCTTCAATGGAGAGCTTGCAAAATAGGATTTTTTTTTGCTTTGGGCAACTCAAAACTGATGTTGTTTGTGTTTTTGCACCTGTAATCTGCTCAAGGATGTTTAGTATTCCTTACCCGGTAGGCCAAGCTCTCAGATTTGATGAAAAACCGTGTGCTCCAAGCTTTACAGCTCCAATGGCAAGCTTCAGAGCTTCTTCTCCCTCTTCTCTCACTCACTCATAAACCCTAATAGAGAGCACCAGGCTCTGATACCATGATGAAAATCTCAACAATTTTTACCTTTGAAAGCACCCACATTGTATGGTTTTCCACCACTACCATAGACGGTAGGAGATTTGGGTACATTTGGAGTGGTAGGAGATGGCTTTGTGGAAGCATTTAACCCATAATCCGACGGTTCACCCATGTATTTGCATACTTTTCTTCATATACTTCAGCCAAGATCATTGCATCCTTGAGAGTTATTGGTCTTTGTGCCTTCACATCCATTCCAACTGTATTCTTTAAGCCCTTGATGTACTTGACTATTTTGAATTCTTCACTAAAATCTTTAGCTTGAAGCAATAAGTTTGAGAAACTTATGTATACTCCTTCACACTCATGTATCTTTGTTGTAGATCATCCCATTCACAAAGCATTTTGTCCTTGTGCATCTTGGAAGTAAATGTGTTCCTCATATCTTCTTTGAAAGCATCCCAACTTGTGGTCTCATAACCTTGTGATTGGAGATACCTCCACCATGCATGAGCATACCCTTCCAAGTGTAAAGTGGCGAAGTAAACCATGGCTTTTTCACTTCGAGGGTTCATCTCAAAATAGAGATCCAATTTGATCATGTGCATAATTATCACCATGTGTAATCTGCCCACGTGTCCAAGGTACAATTCTAAGACCATCATAAGCATGATCCTCATCAACACTAGACTTCGATAAGGCATCCACACATGAAGCAGTCTCATAGAGCTCACAATCATAAACTTTCCACTCCGAGCTCGAAAAAGCATCATAAATTGGATTCACGAATGTAGTCCATGGACCATCCTTCAAAGCATCCATAAGTGAATCCCTAGTATGGCTGTCCACACCAATCAATGCATATGTAACATCTACCATAGGTGGATAAAAAACAAAGCTGTCCACACTATGAGTATCACATATGTCCACATCATGCACATCACACAAAGTAGATGCACAACTATCCAATCTCTCATGAGCATCTATAGGCATCCATCTCTTTCGCAAAGTCATTATACCCATGGATACATGCATCAATAGAAGGTGTAGTGCCCAAAGCAAAACCATCCACCTCTATAACATATATTGACTCCATCATCTCATGCACATCAATATCTCTTAAAGACGACTCCAAGTCAACCTCAAGAAAAGATGAGTTATTCTAAGAAACTCGGTGCCAATCCACATGTGCTTATTGCCCCCAAGAACCATCAATCAATGCATCATAAAGCCAAGTGTGAAGAGTCCTTTGAGAGAGGTGAAAGAGGCTTGTTCACACAATCATCAACAAGCTGTAAATTTCCAGCCATCACAAAGCTCATCATTGGCTCACAATGGGACGCTACATTAACACATGGATTTTTCCATCATAGGAAAAAGATCTATGCATGCCGGAACACAATCGGTACATGACATAATGTCCAAAACTTCTTGTACTTGACTGTATGGTTTTACAATCACTTGCTTTTCAGAATTTTTAGCAAGTGTGTTGAACCCAAGGATACTCTTAATGAACTCACAAAGACCCACATAATCATAATCCATGCAATGACCAAAAGCTTGAGTGAGCGTGTAACCTCTTTTATCCCTTTTGATATTCAAATCTTTCAACATGAGCTAAAGCATTCCACCCCCATTTAAGCATGAAGTGTAGCCAAGAATGGGCACCACCAACTCATTCATTTCTATCTTGATTAGCTTAACAAACGTTCCCTTGTGATTAACCCTTTGGATATGCATGTAGACAAGTCCCATCAACACCATGATTTCATCAAGACTAAAATCCTCATCAATTTGCATAATACTTTGAGATACTTAAATGAAATCTTTGTCTAATCTTTTCACAAAACCCTCTATAATTTCCTTCTCGTTGATGTTGGGAACAAAGAAGGAAAGGTACCAATATCTCTCCATATCGCTAGATAGAGAGTCATGTGATAATACCATGCATCAATCTTTAAATCACTTTTGCTCTTGGGTGGTCACAAAGTATTACACAACATCATATGCCAAATTCTGCCAATTCTAATTATAGTTGTGCATTTCCTTCAACCACCAAGATCTAACTCTTCCTTTAGCATAAGAAGTCACTTTCTTCACTTTGGCAAGCTTGCCACAAGGAAAGTCATGAAAATAGGCATCCCAATTACTAATCCAATCCTTAAGTCCCATGCAAGTAACTCATTCACCATAGAATGCAAAAAATCTTTGTGCAAATGTCTCTCCTCTTTTGAACCATAAACTACTTAGTGGAGTAGATACGATATACTCAAGAAAAACTTGCACTTTCATTGATTCCAACAACCTTGTATGAAAAAGTCCATACATTATAGAAAATATAAACCTTGCTTTTGAATCTTAATGTTCCATAATCCTTATATCTTCAAAAGCATATTATCCTTTGTCTTGAATCTCAATTGATAAAGGCCTTTGATAAACATTTTCATCCATTGCCTTAAAAAATGAAAAATCTCCAGTTGGCCTTGCTTGAGAGAAGCCTTGTCCTTGTACACCATATATACTTGAAGAAGGTTGCTTGGTAAAAACGTTGCTTCTTGCTTGCATGTCATCAAAATCGTCTTGCTAACCATCATGAAAATCATCTTGCAAAGGTGTCCTATCATGATTATGCATCCTCGCATCTTGATGAGGTGGTTGAATAACACCATTCCTTGATTCACCTCTTAACAAGGCCATCTCACTTTTGAAAGTATTGAGAAGTCGATTTTGCAAGGTGAGGAGTTGGTATTGAAGTTTGGACTTCTTGTCATTAAAACTGTTAACATTTCCCTCATTATGCACATCATGTGATACATGTTGGAGACAGGTGGTACTTCTTTAGCTTTAGAAGATTCTGCCCTTACTTGAGTGACATCATCACATACTCATTTGCCCTTCGATGCCACTATGTTTGCATAGGTAACCTTGTCACAAGCATTCTTGCCTTTGCCCTCTCCACGCATTTTGTCATGCATTAATCCATGTATCGGCATTGTCTCAGCACATGTATCATTCCTAATGTTAAGTGCACCATCCATGTCTTCCACAAGTGCCCCTTAAATAGATTCCAACATCTCTTAAGTTTCATCCACAATCGTGCGTGGCATTTCCCTTGGCATGGCTCCAATTTCTGGATTTAAATGGATGAAAGGTCAAACGAGATTGGAATTAAGTGATCAAGGGCTCTATGGATAGCTAATGATGCATTTTGTTCTTGAATTTTTTGTATTTTCTTGATGTTCTTGATTTTCTTGATCAAGAAGTGACTTTGGATGATTGAATCTCTTTTTCTTGTTTGTCCTAAGCTTTTGGAGACATGGGTTTGATGGGGATCAATTTTTGGGGTAGTCGCTTCAAAATTTGAAAAAGGCAAGACCAAAATTGGGGGAGATTTACTAATTTTGATAAGTGTTAATCAAAACGTTTTCCCCTTTTTGCTCTTTCTTCCTTGGTTTCTAAGAATCTTGTTAGATGATTGTGGAGTACATCTTGCAAAGGAAAATTTGGGAGAGCATTATGCAAGGAATTATCACCCCTCTAACCAAGATTATGGAGGTCGATTTGCACTAATCTCGCCGAATTTCATCATGCTACGTTTTCGCCCATTCTACAGCCGTTTGGGATCATATTGGCCAGTGGAGACCGAAGCCTAAGCCTAGCTTAAGCGTAAGATTACCACATTGACCATAGTGAAAACTTGGCTTGCCTTGTAATGGACAAAATGGGCCATGGAACAGCCATACATGCTGCACACAGTTCGTGAAGGGTAAAGAGTTGAATGGTTCATGCGTGGCTTCTAATCCTTACCAATTGTATCTATTAAGCATAAGATCAATCTCTAATTTCTTCCTTCTCTCAAATTTTCCCTCTTTCAAAATTGTTTTCCCCTTCTTGCATATTAGGGGATTCCAAAAAAATTTAGGGTTCTAATGCTTGAGTTGAATGGATTAAATGCCAATTTTCACTCTAATTGCATTCCCTAATCACTATGCATCAAGTTGGACCTAAATCTTCATTTTCTTCATACTTTTGGGGGATTTTCTTGAATCTATGGAATCTTTTGGGGTTGATGCATGTAATGGTAATCCTTATTAAGCTAATCATCATGTTTAATATGGGGAATATCATTTCTACATCATCCATAGTGAATTTGGGCCAAATGTCACATCTCTTTTTAGCCAATGGATTGAACAATCTATTTCATGAGCCTTAGGGCTTCTTTGAACATAAGTACACTTATAATAAAGTCTTGTTTCATATTTCCCATGCTTGGGCATCATTTGTGATCACATTTTGGATTGAGTTTTGGTAGAAATTGCTCAAAGGTCATGCTGAAATTTTTAAAAATTTCTATGCACACCTGTAACCTAAACCCTAAATTCAGTCATAGAGTTTTTAGGTCTTGCCTAGATCTTTGCACCCTCTTGTAATATTCCATAAGTACTTCATATCAATCTTTAAAGATCTTGATTCCGACATCGTTCGGGGGTGAAATTAGAGTTTTCAGAACTCAGTCAAAACCCTAGATTGTGTCGCATGGGTCTTTACATATCTTGTTAGTACTTCATTAGACCTACCAATCAAGCCCTTAACTCTCTGATACCACTGCAAGAAGAAGGCTCATTCATCACATGAGTAGACAACATGGGTGTAGGTCACCACCTAGAATCTCATGTGGGAGAAGCTCACCATGGAAGCTTGCTCAAGGCAAGGGGATAACCATATGGTCGTGTATGAAAGATATAAAAAAGGTGTACAAACTATCCCATAAGTGACTTATATAGTCACTTACTCCTAGGACCTTTCACACATGGGCTACCCACATAAACCCAAGTCTATGCCCCATATCATGTGCCTAGGCCCTCATCCTACATGTGCACATAATTTCCTACATTACAGTAACTATCTTGGGGGCTACCCGGTTGAGTCTATCTATGTATGGAGACATAAGTAGTAGTGATGATGAAGGGAGAGGGTTTGAGTGAGAGTGTAGAGTTCATGGTGTAGTCCATGAGTAGTAGTGATGGAGGGAGAGTCTTCAAGTGAGAGTATAGAATTCATGGTTGTAAGCACATGAGTTTGAGAGTGGAGATTTAATCTAGATAGCACAGTCTTGTAGTTGTATTAAGCAGGCAGGCTTACTTGTTTTTGTATATGGATGGAGATCAACTTCTTGTACTTTTTGCATGTCTATGGTTTGGAGAGTTAGTATTTTACTATGTTGCTTCTTGTACTAAGCCTCTAAGACTTCTTCATAATATCAATGCTTATGGACTCTCTCTCTCTCTCTCTCTCTCTCTCTCTCTCTCTCTCTCTCTCTCTCTCTCTCTCTCTCTCTCTCTGCTCAAGAGATGTGGAATGTTAATGTGTGTTTCGAGCATTTGTACCTCTATCTCTCATCGCATCAACACAACCCATATGTTGTCTCGATGCTAGTTCTAACATTTAGAAGCTAACATCCTCAGGCTTCTATAGATTGGTGTGGTGCTAGCCACCACCTTATTGCATTGGGCACAATCTAATGGCATGGCTGGAAGACGCCAGTTGAGTGGTCCATAACCACTGAATTTCAGGTTTGACTAAACGACGATAGTAGGTGCGAAGAAGAATTGGGAGGAAAAGAAGACTTTAAGGGAGATGGGGCTCAAATCTAAGAAAGAATATTAGGGAGAACCTAATCAAGCTTATGGGCTATGATTAATGGCGATGGAGATGTACTCAGTCCTATATAAAAGGCACTCTATCTAATGGATTAAATATATGACCTTTTATGCTAAACCTCTTGGCTTATGGGAGCCATCATTGATCAAATCAAACGCTCCAAAACACTCTAGTAGTCGAAAATAAAAATCCATAGGGTAGGATAAAAGTTTTAGTTTTTACATCATACTTTCAAGCATTTGGTTCATGCATTTCACAATATATGTACTATAGAGGATGTATAGATTGATTTGTTAAGCATAAACAACAAATATTGAAGCTTTAATTGACAAATCACCCTCTGCACTTTTAACTAAAAATTAACTCTGTTAATAACAAAGTAATTAATACTAATCATAGTCTATTTTTAGAGAACTTGAGGATTCTACTTTACCATTGGGGTGTTGCTGAAAACTTGTGTATCATTAAAATCAAATTGACCTTTGGTTTAGTATTGTAATTTACTCTTCCCAATCATAGTATTTTTTTGTTTTACAATTTTTGAATTTGGGAACTATTAACCCATAAGATGGGATTTAAGGAATAATAAGTGGAAGGGAGAAATGTCCAGGATTAGAAGGGAAAGAAAAGAAGATTTTGGTTTAGAAGAGATAAGAGAGCTCTAGTCATCATTGCATTAGGGATAGGAGATACTTTCATCCATCACATCGCATCAAAAGATAGCTCTAAAAAGGAGCATGGGATGAACTAGCGAAGCTATTTGGTGCCAAACAAAAGAACTCCAAAATTAGTTTAAACAAAAGAACTCCAAATAAAAAACTCACTCCAAGCACATTCAAATATAATGAAAAGTGTTATGCAACAACTTGCATGTGTTGGGCTCTAGTGGAAGAGGAGGATGCCATAGCAATCCTTCTCAAGAGCATGACCTCCAGTGTTGGTGGCTATCCTGAATAATTTTTATGACCCAACCTTCAACAGCATTGAAACAACCTTGATCAAAGAAGAAAAGAGACTCAAAGTCAAAGTAGGTGGATCTCATCACATTGCGAGGAGAAAGCATTATTCACCAAAGAAACAAGAGCCAGAGTGAAGTACAAACTTTTGTGGGTTTAGAGAAAGATTATTGGAGCAAGAAGAAGACTCCAAATCACACTCAAGTAGACATCATGACGAAAAAAGGACAAATGAAGGGGCTTCCCAAGAAGGAAGCCAATCATTAAAAAGACTCTTCTAGTTGATGAAAGAGGGCACCCCCTCTTACCTTGTGTTTAAACCCACTCATTGTATTCCTACCCTTATGGACAAATGAAGGGGCTTCCCAAGAAGGAAGCCAATCATTAAAAAGACTCTTCTAGTTGATGAAAGAGGGCACCCCCTCTTACCTTGTGTTTAAACCCACTCATTGTATTCCTACCCTTATGTAGAACTATAGTCTCAAAGTGAACATTGTAGCCTATGAGGCACCTCTACTAATAGACCACTCTAGCAAATGACTGAGTATAGTGGTAGTAGTTTACATCACTTAAGGGGGAGTGTTGAAATAACAAGTGGTGTTGGTTAATGTTAGGAGCAAGAGGGAGTGGTTTGTGACCCAACATTTGTATGAGTTGCATAAGTCATAGACTATGGTTTAAAGGGTTAGGGAGCCCAAAGATTAGAGAATATGTGGAATGGCTAGCCTGAGTGAAGGCCAAAAGTAGGCACCTAAAAGAAGTAAGAAAAGATGCCAAGTGGGTGCTCACTTCAAGGGAGATGGTTCTCAAATCATAAGTCATAAACTATGGTTTAAATGGTAAAAGGGAACCCAAAGATTGGAGAATATGTGGAATGGCTAGCCCACGTGGAGGCCAAAAGTAGGGACCTACTAGGAGAAATGGGAAAAGATGCCAATTGGGTGTGCACTTCAAGGGAGATGGTGTTCAAATCTAGGAAAGGTTAGGGATAACTTAAGCAAGCTTATGGGTCATGAGCATTGGCTAATGAATATGTACTCAAGCTTATAAAAGTCACTCTATCTAATGGATCAAACATAAGAGATTTTATGCTAAACCTCTTGTCTTGTCATTATGCTTCATTCTTATCATTAGCATTATCATTAGTGTTAATCTCTTTCTTACATTTCTAGCATGCTAAAATGTCATTTCTAATCCATTTCTACACACCCTAATCTTCTTTACACATGCAAATCTTAAGTTAATATGTCTTCTTGTCTCTCTTTGGAGCATTGTGCTTTAAGATGGACTATAGTTCTTTCATCAATCATGTATTACTTGAACTTATCTAAAATTAGTCTTAGATCTAGCTTCTCTCACCATCTTCCTCTTTTTTTTAAAGCCATGATCCTCTTGGCTTCCCTTTTAGCTTCAAAAAAGGCTTTATTTCTTTTTCTTTCCTCAATTTTGGTGTGTCAAGGGTGTTCTTTTCCTTGTTAACTCGTAGATTTATCCTTAGCTATTTACCATTTATCCACTGAATAAGTCATGAGAATCCAGTTGATGTACTGAATGTATTTGTCGTTTTGTACCACACGTGTTAACATCTTAAGGCACAAAGCGTAATGTTATATGTATTCATTAATTCAGAGCAGCAGTAATATATATGCAGTCACTCACAGATGGTTCACAGATTACTTGTTCTTTATTCCTTTGATTGATTGTACTGCTATCTTTAATGTTCTACAATGTTTTGTATTTGTGATGCTTTAATATGCGTAAGTGCATTGGCTTTTCCACCAACACTTTGGTGATCTTGGTGTATACAATTTCCATTTGAGTCTCTTGGTTGTAACGATTTGCTTGCATGTTTTTTTTCATGCATGGATTTCTCACTAGTTGAGCGTTTGTCTCTCCTAGCGAAGCAGTTACTTATGTCTAGCCTTTTTGAGGATGGCAATATCAAAATCATCCATTGCAATATGATGTCGTTGGGTTTTGTCCCCATTTTTGTCTGGATTATGGTTGTAGATGCCTATGCACTCTCATGCATTGATCACTGTCTTGCTTAGTTCACCGCCGCTACCGCTATCTTATTAGCAAGTCATTGGGGTATCATCCCAAGCAACGGCTAGCACGTGAAAGGAAGACGCGAGAAGCTGGCGAGGAGACACAAGAGTGGTGGCCGCCTTGTTTGTTTTTGGCTCTCGGGTGCAGCCCGCCGTCCGCAGGCACAAGAGCAGGGGAGGCCACCCTTGAGGTGATAACGCAGCTGGATGCGCAGGGGGGCCTACCTTGCTTGGGCTCTGGTGATAACAGGTGGTCGTCTGCAAGTGGAGTAGAGGCATTGTGTGAAGTTTTTGGAGAACCTCAAACTCAACTTGTACATGTGTACATGAGTGTTGTTCGTGTTGTGGTAAAGTCATGGGAACACCCATTGACTCAGTATGGGCATCGAGGATGCGGCAGTCAGGCTTTTGGTTTTGATGGAAGTGTATGTGCAGGAAAAATGATCAGATCTTGGAAACACAGCTTGTCCAGAACGTAGTCTGCTGGAGATGACTTTAGTTGCTCGATTGCTTGAAATGTGTATGCGTCCAAGAGGTAATTGGGCACTGAAGGTTGCAATTTAAGAAGGCATGAAGGCATGGGGAGCAATTGAGTATTAATGGGCCAAGGTAGCCCTTAGATTGGTGTGAAATGGAAGAGAGGATGGCCATTTTTAAAAAAATAAAATAATGATAAACGTGGCCAATATGTGAAAAGCCACTTGGAAGTTAATATGTGTTGCCAGCGCATCTTCTGGAAAGATGGCGAAGCTGGCGAATCGTGGAGAGTCGGCGCAGCTGGAGACAAGAGGTGAGGCCGCCATGTTATTTTGGGGGGTTCTCAGCAGGTGTGTGCAGCCGCTAGCGTGTGCAGAGGAGAGCGACTGGTGAGCTACAGCCAGGCGGATAGGGCCATCGTGTAAACGGGGTCTCCCTTGTGAAGTGCAGGGCATAGCACTGGCGAAAGGCAAAGGGCGAGTGGCTGGCGCAAGTTGTGGGAGACACTGTGAAGGTGCGCAAGTGGCTGGCGCAAGGATGAGGCCACAGGTGGGCTTTGGTCATTCATCAGCCGCGTCAAGGTGCAAGGCGTATGTGGAGCGCAGCCGTATGAGGAGGCACCTTGGTGAGCGCAGTTGGTAGTCGGGCTGACGGGCTGAAACAGGGTGGGCAGTGAAGTGTAAAAGAAGCAGTGGGCTGGTGTGGGCCAGAGGCTGGTGGACAGCAGAAGTTGGCGATACCAAAGAAGCGAAGGCGTGCAGAGGAGCCGCGTTGGGGTGGTTAGCAGAGAGGGTAGCGCAGAGATGAAGTGAAAGAGAGACTGGCTGGTGTCAAAGGTGACAAGCTGACAAGGAGCTGGTACCACGAAAAGTAGCCGTCTCCGAGAGGGCTGATGGCAGTGAAGGAGAGAAGAGGCAACAGAGAGACTGACGACTGGCAGTGAAGCATGTTGTTGCGGCTGGTAGATGAAGCAAAGAGAGAGGGAATAAAGCCTGATAGTGCAAAGGGATCACTGGTGTAGCTGTGGTTTTGCTTTGGGGAACTAGCAGTGTGCTGGTGATGTAGGAGAGAGTGGTCTTCAGGTGAGGTGCAGAGCAAAGAACGAAGAGGTCGGCTACTACAGAGAAGCAAGTGTGAACGGATTTGGAGCGACCAGGAGCTGGAGTGGGCTGATTTGCGAGTGGATGCCAGATTAAGCTTGTTCTGTGGATATCTGGGATATCCAACTCTGTAAAGATGAAGGTGTGTTGTGAAATATAAGTCTTATTCATGCTCTTTGGTCTGGTGTTCTGGTGTGTTTGCATGCATGTGTGGACATGTGGCATTCTATAAGGGCGTAAACAGCGTTACCGCTTCCGTGCCATCACTTTTTGGTGCCTCCACAGAGGAGCAGATTTCCTCTAGTTTGTGAAAGAAGACAGGGGCTGTGTGAAGCAAGATTTGGAAAGATGGCTCAGGATTTTCCAGAGTATTGGGGATTACCACAGGAGAATGCAACCAGGTTTCTGGAGAAGATGGAGTTTACAGCTTTGATGAAAGACAGGGCAACCCCGGAGATCCTTTCTCAGGTTTTGACTTATTGCTTGTAGGGTGATGCAAAAACATGGCTACAGATGTTTGTGACTACACACAGGAATGTTCATCAACAGGATCCTGAGTACCGTGTAGTCAGAGCTGCATTTTTGGCACAGTTTGTCCATGTGAAGAGTCCGAATGAAGTATGGAAGGAGTTGTGTAACATTCAGCATAAAGATGGTCAGGATGTGGATCAGTATTTGATAGAGTTTGGTAGACTGTGGAGTCTATGGTGTGAGGCTTTGATTCCTAAAGTACCCCCACAGATGATAAAGAGGGAGCGGTTTGGCTGGAGCCAACCCTCCGTTTGAAGGTGGAGCTAAAGAACCTGGATAGCTTTGCGGAGGCTGTTAGAGTTTGTTATATGTACATTATGTGTGCTATGTTATATACACATTATGTGTGCATATACTAGGAGGCTAACCCACATTAGGCTTGTGAGCATAGGAGCCTCCCAAAAACTTTTTATCAAGGCTCTAGTGGTTTCATCTAGTAGGTGATCATGCCTAGCTACACGACCACTACTCGCCCACTACAAAGCACCAACCTCATTGGCATCTAAACTTTGCCATCTAATAGACCCAACTCTAAAAGTGCGTGTGGTGCTATGGAAAGGATGCGAGATGTGGCACTCACCTTCCCTTCATTTGGGAGCTACTTACGGCTGCCACAATAGCCCGTCAAGTAGCCAAAGCGTCTGCAGAGTTCCTCTTCTTGTTAATTGTATAGGAACGATGAACACTTTGTAGCACTGCCATGCTAGCTCTCCTCTCTCTTCAACCTCCAATGTCAGAAAGCGCCCTGCACTTGGCCATGTTGGGCGGCAGATCGATCAAAGCATCAAGCATGCGTGCCTGTGATTAAGGCGTGAGCTCTTTGAAATAGGAATGAAAGATTACATGGGCACGACAATGTGCCCTTGACTTTGATAGCTCTTTCCTATCCACACTATGGGCGCCCAAAGGAGGGGGTGGGTTTTTATGGAAGAGAAGGGGGCTCAGGAAGGGTGGGTTCTTGTGGATTATCTAAACTAAGGGGTAGTAGGGGGGAAGAGGGTGGAGGGAGAGGAAGTGGAAGAGGAGGAGCGAGGCTTGGATCATCGCCAAACGGATGGTGTTGCTCGTTGACGTGCTCTCCACTCTCTCTTTCTCTCACGAGCTACCCTTTTCCTCTCCTCCTCTTGAACTCGGTGGACGGGGGGGAGTCTACTTCTATCACATTTTTGACTCCTAGGACTTTGAGAACCCATTCTCAAGGAAGCTAAGAGAGTAAAAATTATGAAGGCTCAATGATGGGATAGTACTAGAGATAAGTATGGGATAGTACTAGAGATGTGTGATTATATAGGAAAATAGGTTATCCACTTCAAATATCATTAGATTTCCTATCTAAGATTAATTGGATAATTAAGATAAAACATAAAGATAATTAAAGATAAACTATTATCCACTTAAAAATTAATATTATTAATAATATTTATTAACAAGTTTAAATATTTATCATTACTGGATATATAAATATATCTTTTATTTTATAATTATATAACTGCATTTTCTTTTATAATGTATTTTTTTCAAATTTTATTCAAAGGTTTATCCTACACATAAATATTTTCAAGAAATATAAAATTTAAAAAATTATTATTTTTAAATTAAATAACATGACTTTTAAAAATAATATTATTTATCTAATTCTAAAATATAATCCTTTAAAATTAGTGATTTTAAATTCTTTTATATTAATAAAAAATATATATTTTATTATTTAAAATTCTATATTTTATTTATCTAAATTACTAAATTAACTTTTTCAAAAATATATTTTTGAAAAAAAATGGGGAGGTGGAAAGGAGATGCCACGTGTTATATGCGTGCATGACACGTGGCATTTTCTTGACATGTGGCACTATTATGGCTGATGTGGCAATTCCATGATGTGGCATGCCATGTTACCAAGTGCGAGGTGGCATGCAAAGGTGGCAAGAAGATGTGGCATTAATGATGACTAGGATGATGACATTGTTATTCAAACAAAATAGAGTACTTTGTGAATATCAAGAAGATAAGAAAAGTAATTATTACATACTTTTAGTGATTTGTGAATCCTTGAGCCTCTGCAAATTGCCAGTAATCAAAATATCCAAAATCTGTGCTTTGTGGTCATTTGGCAACGAGCTAGGTGCCAAACTGTATAGCCTATTCTTTGTCAAACAATTTGGTTTCTTGTCCCAATTAACTTGCACTAGTTGTCTGCAACACAACACCATAATTAAACTGCAACATTAAAACCATAAAATGTTGTTGCCTACAAAATAGACAGAGGAAATAGTGTAGGATTTCTTACTCAAAGAAACCTTTCCCTTGTGTAGGGTTTGCAACACGGGCGGCCAGCCGCCTTGTAGCATGACTCCACTTTCTTTCATCTTTATAAAATGCTGTTCTCCATCTCTCTTCAAACTCTTGTAAACTATCTACTAGGGGGTAAATATCTCGGGTGGCTCTGCGAGATACTCATCCTATTATTCACGAATACAACATTAGTGGATGATATGCAAATGTTTATCATATATTGCAAGTGTCTAAAGATTGAAGGTTTACCTGGAATACTATTTGGGAAAGTTTTGAAAGCTCACAATTATACCAAGATGGGCAGCCCTTTTTTTCCTGTGTCAAGGCATGCTTGTCTATCCATGCCTTGTTCATCTCTCTAGTGTGCTTCATAATTGTTTCTTTGTTTGCCAGCCCAAGTGCCCTAATGAGGCACACTTTGTCCTTAAGGGAAGAAGAAACATAGCCCACTTCATTCATCCTATGGCAACAAAATTTAAGGTTATGATTAAGCGCCCTAATGAGGCACACTTTTTCCACAAGGGAAGAAGAAACATAGCCCACTTCATTCATCCTATGGCAGCAGAATTTAAGGTTATGATGAAAGATTGAAACATAGTACGTCAAATATTCCTAATTCAAAGAGTCTTAAAACATATATTCTCTTACCTATTTAAGCAAGCGATCACTGTGAGAACCTCCCCCTCACTATCATTATTGAATTAAATAAGGATAGCATCAACACAAGGATGCCTTGATGTGACATTCTTGAATGCTACAATTAGATAGTGCAAATCTAATTAGTCCCAAACTATTTTATAAAACAAAAGACTGCATTCAAAAAAGTAGGTAGTTTAAGTAGACTCACATTTATTAATCTCCTCCATCCATGCCACAACTCGATGATTGCCGTCCCACACATACATCTTGTTGCTCATGAATTCCCACTGTGTCTTTGATCCTATTCTTGAACTCCTTGTTTTTCAATTTTCCAGATGTCATCCCATGCAATAACATCATCTTGAGTCACTTCTCTAACAGGATTATTGGATGAGAAGATGGAGCAAATGAACCTGCATTTATTGGTAACATAGCCATTTGTATAGAATTCCCTTGCCACCTTCTTGTACCTAAATTGCACTCTTCATATTAGAGGGGTTAGGCACAAGTTTGCATAAGGGGATAGGTGGCAAAGGAGTGGTTTTCACCACCTACAATGCACACACACGTTGGTAATCCAAAAGATACCTTATGTAAGATTTGATAAAAAGTGGTTTACAATCACCTTCACTCTATTAAGATTGTCTTGTAGGAGTTCTAATCGCAAGTGAGTTGTAGGATTCACCATGAAACTCTCTTTATTCTCACCTTCTTTTTTAATTCCCTCGTCCACCTCCTCTCCTACTTCCTTAGTTTGTTTAATAGTTTTTGAAGAAGCACCTTTCTTCAAAGACTTAGCAACTCGACTTGGATTCCTTCAAGGAGGACTCCAATCATCATCTTCCTCTTGCACTTTCTTCCTCTTTGTACTTGTCACTTCTTGGTTTGCTTGCCTGGCAGGTGTGCTCTTTACACATTTTGTACCTTTGGATGTGGGGTTTACTTTGATGTGTTTGTAACAATCTAAACACATCGATATATATAAGACAGATTGCTCTCAAAAAATCACTTAAAAAGAGCATTATTAGAAAGGTGGAGAGAGATAAAATAAGACTTATACAATCTCTGGATGGCCACATAATGATGTATCCTTTGGTTTGATTTAACTTGTTGATATCACCATCTTCGAGGGGAAAAGAAAGAGAAACTTCTCCGACAAAGCAATTCCATGGACCGTATCCATGATGGGGTCTACATGAAAAACGGTCCCAGTAGCTACTTGGTATCACTGAGCATCAAGGATACTTGTTTCCCTCTTTGGAATTGGGGAGACGCCATGAGGAGTAACATGAGAATAAGGAGAATGAACAAGGAAGAAAGAGTCCTTAAAGATATAAGAAAGCAAAAATAAACAACAAAGAAGAAGAGAAGAAATAATGAAGAAAAGAGAGGAGAGGAAAAGGTATGGAGAGAAGAAAAGAGAGGAGAGGAAAAGGTATAGAGAGAGAGGAAAAAAGAGAGCAAAGAAAGAGTTGGTGTGTGTGTGAGAGAGAGAGAGAGAGAGAGAGAGAGAGAGAGAGAGAGAGAGAGAGCTATCGTTTTAGGATTTAGGGAGTTAGAGAATCTCTGAGAGAGAGAGAAAGAGAGGACAAGGGTGTGTGAGAGTTTTGTTTTTAAAGAGGGGAGGGAGTGTTTTGCTATTAGGAGGGAGGGGGGAGGAAGAGGGCATTTTACTTTTAGGGGGGGGGGGGGCGTTTTTATTTTAAGAGGGGGGAGAGGAAAAGAAAGGGGTGTGTTTTGTTTTTTTTTTTGGGGGGGGGGGAGCCTTTAGTGGGCAAGCCCACTAAGGGCAATGGTTGTCCTTAGTGGGGGTTTCCCACTAAGGGCGATCGTGTCGCCCTACTAGGGGCAACACACGGTGACTAACCCTCTTAGTCCACCCCCCTTAGTAGGGCAACACGTCTTAGTGGGGGGTGGGGGTCATCAACTAGGGTGCCCACTGTGAGGGGTCACCCTTAGTCACCTCCCATATTTCTAAGTTTGAAAATGGGGGGGGGGGGGGGGGGGGTCACCCTTAGTCACCCCCATACTTCTAAGTTTGCACATTGTAAGCATAAGAATGTTTGGATGGCTACTAACTCTCTCAACCTAAATAAAAACTATGGAAAAGCATAAAGGAGAGACCTTTATATGATGATGATGACAATGACCATGATGATGATAGACATGCTCAGATGTTGCATTTTGAATCTTTTCAAATTCTCCCATGCATTTTTGGGATGTACTCTTTGAATTTCAATCTTTTCAAATTCTCCCATGCATTTTCGGGCAATACAAGGATGTACTCTTTATTTGAAATAAAAATGGATGCAATCATAAAAGAGATGACAAAAAGGTTAAAGCTTAAATTGGATCAAAACAAAGATATAAAGGTTATGCAATAATTATATGAGAGTTAGTTATAGAATAATCATTATATAGTAGTTAGTTATGGAATAATCATTATATAAGAGTTAGTTATGGAATAATCATTATATAGAAGTTAGTTATGAAATAATCAAATGAGAGGTAGTTATGCATGCATTTATTGTATAGTATAATTATTGAAAATGAATTATAGATTTTGTGTATTAATGACATTATTAAAAACGATCATCTTTAAAAAATGAGTATAATTTTTTTAAATTTTTCTAATATGTATAGAATTCGTGTTTAGACTTTGAATTCGTTGTCATTCATTTGTTGTATGTTTGTGAGATGGTTTTTTGAGAGCCTGTGTGTTTTTGAGCTGGTTTTCTGAGAGCTTTTCTTATCATGGAGAGCACTTCTTTTCACATTTTTGTGGGAGGTTTGGAGAGTGATCGTATTTTGTTAGAACTGTATAAGTTCATTATTATATTACTAAATATGATGATTTTGATGGAATATTATGTCCTCACTCTTGATTGAAAGTTTTTGCAATCAAACCACAAGATGATGGTGTAGAACATCTTATACTTATCCAATCAGCTAGACCCGCTGGAGAGGAACCATGTTATATCTTTGATAAAGATATAACAATAGAATACCTTGTTATTCCAATAATAGGAGAGTCAAGCAACACTACAGCAAGCACCCCAAAAGAAGTTAATGTTATTGACCTTACAATAGGAGATTCTCTCACAGGTACACCACTTTAGAAGAGTGTGGTTAAATACTTATTGTCTGAGGAATCTCATGCTGGTGTTCTTCGTAGATTGTTATTAGCAAGCACACATATTGAGAAAATAGAAGAGATTCCTTAAATCTATAATGGTGATGTGGCTTTTGAGTTGCCGAATGTACATGATCCTTTAGCCTCTCAAATGCAAGGAATGAAGCAAGCACATGATGGCCATTGTTGAGTGAAATGTGCAAAGAGTCATGTGAAGTTTCCTGGAGTTGTACGAAAGAGTTCTTGTGGAAGCTTATTTGAGGAAACTTATGCCTTGTGTGGAAGCAGAACTATGAACCACATATCAACACACATCAAATACAACATCATGGATTGGTAAGCTTATTGTCTTGTCTTAATTTCAATAAACTTTGAATTATAAGAGTATTTATTGAAACTTTTTATTTTTTCACATAATAGGCAAGCTCACACAGAAACTTCCCTCTCTGGGCTTAACAATGGATGGATATGGATCACTAGCTTGTTTCTACTACAAGAACAATCCTGTATATAGAAGAATGTGTAGTGCTATGGTGTACTATTGTATGCCTACTGATCCACATATGTCAAGATTGATAATACATCAAGGGGAACATTTGCATGAGGTGCAAAAGGGCACATCAAGGCAAGCATTGCAAAAGATAAGAGAACTTGTGCAAGAGGTAGTTTTGGAGGTTGCTACAAGTGGTCCAAGGAAGGTACAAATGGATATCACGAAACAACTCATATTGGATGTAGTTGTCAGGAAGCATACAAAGAATGAATCAAATATTAGCAACATGGAGTTGTCACTATTATTGGAACACATGCATTCCCTAATTCAATGTCAAAGGTAATGTTCTTTCCATATTGATTTTAATTGTTTGGTAATTCTTGTGAATGAATATTTACATAGTTTGTTAAGTTATCCAATTCTCTTGTAGATTCAGGAGGATGATGTGTGCTTCTAGGATTAATAGTTCAATGCAAGGAGAAGAGTTAAGTATCTTAGAATTGAAGAGACAATGTGCTTTTGAGTTCTTCCATGGTAGTCGTTTTCCTGGGCGAGTCAGATCGGTCTTATGTGTTTAGAATGTCAACCACCACAGGGCCTACATTGGGTTTAGATCTGGTGAACCGTATGCGCCAAATAAGAGATGGGGATTTGAGGAAGACTTGGATTTGTTTTGATCACGTCAGGCATGTGCAAGGATGGACAACACTGGCTGCACATGTATATGATCCAAGGTAGAGTTTGGTCTTGTTAAGTTCTTGAAGAAAATTGATCTTGTTTTCAGTACTTTTCCAATTGTCATATGATGGCATGCAGCCTGCAAGAGCTCATGACAATTGCAACTTGTGAAATGAAAGAGGAGAACACAGTGGCACAAGTGCTTTTCTAAGAGATGATTAATAATGTTGTGGTCCAAAAAGGCTTCTCCAAGCCATATTTTTTTGGCTTCATGCTGAGGCTGGAGCCAACTAGAGGGCAATTAGGACAGTCTATAATAATGGATCAGAGGATATATTGGAAGGTCATGAGTGTTTATGTATTTTTCATTGGGAACAAAGCTTGAAAATCCATACAGTACAATATGTAGTTAGGAATTTTCAGGAAGAGCACAAGCCACTATGTCGTCAGTGGTGCTGTGCACTGATGAGTGAGGAAGATGCACTTTTAAAATATAGACACATTATATCATGGTGGATGAATGGTAAACTTACTAGCCATGGATTTTTGACTTAGTTGGTGGCATAATAGATATCCTCATTGGAGGAATCATCTTGTAGGGGGGTAAGTATTGTTTTCTTGATTCTCGAAAAGAATAGCTTGTATTTTGAATCTAAATTGTTAACTTAACTATCTGGTTATAGAATGCGGTTGGAGGATGCAATCAACTTAATTTCCTATTATAGAATGTCAACAATGCTTATGTGCCGCACATGCCGACCACAAATCTAGCAGAATTGAAGCATGTAAGTTGGTTAGCAAGAGAGGGTTTTAGGGGACCATATCTTTATATGATGCATCTGTTTCAGACCTTGTTAATGCCCTTTTGCAATCCACAAAGAAGCATGCATTCATGTAAGGCAAATATCACGAAGGAGGCCCTACAATCAATAACAAAGTTGATGGAGAAGGCCAAAACATCAAAAGCTCCAAGTCTGTCAAAGCACTAGCAGATTGGTGGGGGAAGCAGTGAGTGGCACACCAATGCACATGCAAGCAAATTTTTTTGGTGATAACATTACTATTAGTTGGCGCCGAAAACCCACAGTTATAAATCTTGAGGAAGATAACTCATCACATTCTCTAGAGTATGTCACAGAAAACCAGCCACGCAAGAAACAAGTTAGGAGATTAAGCTTTCCATCCATTATTCCTTTAATTACAGGTGTTCAAAAAAATGCAGAGAGAGAGATAACTAAAGCAGAGGTGCAAGAAATTGTGCAGAGTGACATACACGATTCAATGTGGGCTATACATCGAACATCTCTACAGAGTAAGGTAACTTGCCAAGGATGGTTAGGTGGCCAAGATGGCAAGTGTAAAAAGAGCATCAAGAACTATGGGCAAGCTGCTCCATCTCCTTCTTTCTATGGTATGAGAGAATGGTCTGGGGGGCAAAGGTGTCAGTTCATGTGGTTTTGTAAACAGCAGCATTGTGGATCATACTTGGAGAGTATGTAACACCATCTGTCAATCACCTACTGCTAGACCCCTGGTTGTTTGGCCAATGGGATGAGGTACAAGCCTGACTATGGATGAGATTCAAGAATTGGAGGATGGTTGGCCTGTGTTGTAAAAGAGATAATGTCAGGAAGCAAATGATGTAGGCCAACGATCAACAAGGTGCAGAAGTGGCATATCAGATATGGCAGCCAAGAGAATAGATTTGGCAATTTCAAGTACAACTACTATGATCTTTGAGCATTTGGTCATTAAGATCGAGTAGATGGAAGTGTTTGTAATTGAGACTGAGGAAACACTAGTGCGTAATAAAAAATACCGGATGATTATAGGAAAGAATCCATCATGCACATGTCCCGATTTTCAAATCAGGGTAGGTTTTGGACGACCATATTGTGCATGCAAGCACCTTTACTTTGTATATTTGTGTTTCTTTGGATTAGATGCAAGCCATAATATGTTTATACATCAACCCACTCTAAAAATGAGGACCTAATGAGAATATTCAACAGCAGGAGACCAATGTGAAAAGGACCTAGTACTGTTGATGACATTGTACTGTATTTTTGAAAAGATCCTTCACGTTGTTGTACTAATAAAATGTCTGATGTCTCAATTCTCTAGCAAGGATTATTTACTTTTCGTTTTTAAAAAAAATATTTTACCAAGATAATTAATATGGTTCTATGTAAATGCCTTGAATGTGTTCATTCTATTTATCTACTTAAAAAAAATATTTTAGCAAGATAATTAATATGGTTATATGTCAATTCCTTGAATATGTTCATTCTATTTATCTACTAAAAAAAACAAGTGGATAGACATTCATCTACTTTTCTGAATTTAGTGAAAAACCATGTATGTACTTTTTTAAATCTAGGGAAAAGCATGTGTTATGGCTCACTCTAACCCCCCTTGAAACGCATCCAACAAGAGATTAACTGGTGAACTGCAACTGTCATGAGGATCTTTTCAATGGCCGAGTTTGTAACCCTTGAGGCCTCCAATCTCTATAATTCTTTGAGAAGTAATTCCACTGCACCTCCCGCAATTGTTGTCACACCGCCGCTTTGCACTACGGGTACTCGTCCCTCCTCTCACCTCACTTCACTCACACACACTCACTAGCATGCATTAGGGAGAGAGATTAGCAAGAAGATTAGCAAGAGTAAGACTCAATTGCACAATGGAAGAGTATCTTGTATTATGAGAGAAATTCACTTATATACATGGCCATAAGTGTTCACACTCACTTAAATAGTGGCCAGCCTGGGCACTTTAGGCTTATAAGAGGACTAATGTTATTATAGTGACTACTCTCATAATATATCCATGAAGTATATCACTTGGGACTTCATCCTAACCTGCTACCACATGCTCTTGATGGGAATCGCATAAATACTCCATCACACCATTACGGGCACCCATCCAAGTTGTAGCTTTGGACACCATTGCTTCATATCTTAAATGTATGACCTTTTGGTTTATCTACCATGACTCCTTGATGTAAGATAATAGCGGTATCTCTTGTTAACCTAAGGAATGGGTTAACATCCCCCCTTCTTGATGGCGATCGCATCCTCCTGCGCGATCACGTCGAAGACAATTAGGAAGTGAATGGGGTCTTCTTGGGCCCTTTAATTTGCCCAAGCCTAATCAAGGTGATTAAGGAATAGCCAAATGGGGGGTTGCCATGTGGACTGAAATGTTGGGTTTGTAAGAGAGGTGTAAGAGTGGTCAAAGGGTGCACTTTTTTCCCCAAAAAGGGGGGAGGCAATTTTACAATTTTCGGACCTCCATAACTTCTACATACAAGCTCCGATTTGAACGGAGATTATAGATCTGTGATCTACGCATCAAGAGCTTTCCATAGATATGTTACATGATATGGTTTTGTCCGCTAGATTTTAAATTCCATTTTTCCCCCAAAATTCAAATTCGAATAAAGTAGCCGTTTTGAAGCTTCTAATTAGAAAACGTTTTTTCTTAAGAGAAAAGGTTTGACTCCTTAAACTGCCAAATAAAAGGGCCCAAGAAGCCTTCCATTGAGGTCCTAATGCCTTTGTGTGGGGAGAATGGACAAGCTTTGCCGATGGCTTTGATGTTGATTGACACACAATGGCCTTTGTCCCTTTGGATTAAGGAATAAGAAAAGCTAGTTAGTGAATGAAAAGGTTAATGGTTTATTGGGAATTAATGGGGTGGGGTTTTTTGCGAGTCATTAAATTTTTATATTTGTGTGAGCATGTTTTTTTGGTGGATTTTTTGCTTTTTTTTTGGCAATCATAGGCAAGGTTACATGTGATTTGTGTTAGTGGGGACGCTAAGAGATGTTAATAATGGGAGAGAAGAGAGGGAAGGGTCTTGAGGAACGTAGACAGAATCATCAGATCAAGATGGTGATTCTTAGTTCCTCATTTGATTCATTGACGCGACATTCATTATTTAAAGAATTGGCCTTAGATGATGTCCCTTTGTGTGGCAGGATTCTTGTCAAATGTTGTTGAGTAGTAGGACCTTTTCCTGCATGCTTCTTCCCATGGGCTTTTTGTGTTTTTATGTATATTTAAGTGTTCTTATGAAGCAGATATACATGAAGTACAAGAATTGAGTCAAATAGACTCTTGTTGAAGTAGCCACTTGTTGATGAGGTTGAAAGAATTACGTTGACTTGCAAGGCTAATATAGATGTCTTCACTAAGGATTAGAGATCATTGATTTTTGAAGATGGTAGCGTCTTTTGGAGAGGTTTGTAATTTGAAGGAAAATTCCAGGTGATGGGTTGTACCATTGACCAGGCTTTCACCCACAATGCCCCCCCCATTTAAAGATGTACCTGGAAGTTATTGATGGTGAGACTTTGGTGCAAATGTTCTCTAGTGCATGAGTATGGATATGTACTCATGGAGCAGCTACTACGTTAAAATAGCCAAAAGAACATTAAGCTATAAGCTTAATAAAATATAATGGCTATTGAAGATTCTTGGAGTTGCTTGTGATTTTTATCACTTCTAGGTAAGTCATATGTGTGGCTGCCTTGTGTTTGTGTATTTTTTTAATTTTTTAAAAAAAAAACTAACACCTTACGAGCACAATAGGTTCTTGTGGCTACTCTCCTTTTTGAGAGAATAGGTTCTTATATTTGCTGCGTAGCCTTTTCACTTATGCTTCACATCCAGAGGGGTGAAAAGAGCATTGTGAGTATGTCTTTGATGTGCTCACATAAGTCTCCGTTGTTGTAGACTTGGGAATTGATTCTTGAATTGTTGGGTTAAATGTTGTCGAGGGGGTAGGTAAGATTGCCATTGGGATTGTTTGAACACACAAGCTCTTGTGTAGGTGCTGAATGCATGAGAGTGGTTAAGTGACTTGCTTGGTGTGTCATTTGAGCTTCCATTCTTGTTGAACTTTAGGTGAAGATGTTGGGGTTGAAGTCGGTGTGGTGAGGCTTTCTTCACGTTGTTCAATTTTGGCAACCATATGATGGCAATACCATCATAGTATCCTTGTTGTTGAAGCACAGGCACAGGCACCCATCTTTGATGAACATCATAAACTGGTGGCTAATGCCTTTGGTGTTAAGGTTTGTTTCTTTGAAAAGGTTAAGGGAACTTTTTTATTCTCTTGGAAAGCCAAGCATTGGTATTTTCTTTGGTAGTACCCTTGTGCTTGTAGTAAATCTTTTTGGTACTCACACTTGTTGACTTGATGGAGTTATTTGATGAACTTGCATAGTTTTTTGTGGATGGTGTTATGGAGTACTTTTATTTTTCCTTGGCCTTTGAGTGTTGCATTGAGGAAGAGGCTTTGATATTGAGGCACCCAAATTTGATTGGAACCTTCGTAGTAGCTTTGAGTGACAAGTAGCTACTTCTTCACCCACATTTTGATACCATTAAGATACCTTGATTTGTGTTGTCTTGGTGGATTTTTCTTTTTGGTGGAAGCGGAAGGTTTTGGGCCCTCCACATTAGTTGGCGGTGAGGCTACAGGTTTGGGACTCATGTGCATTGTTGATGATGATGAGGCTAGAGTCTCTTGTGGAGTGGCTGTCGATGATGAGGCTTTTGAGCATGCAGTTGTCTCCTTTGGTGGGGTTTGTCGATGAAGAGGCTCTGGGGCTTTTCCTTTGAGTTCCTTTTTGTTAGAGATAGATGGTTGCGTAGGGAGGAACTTCTTCATCAAGAATAGCTATTGATTGCGAGGTTTTGGCATCAAACTTTATTGTTTGGTGAAGATGGAGTTGGAGTAGACTCTTTATTGGAGTTAGTCGTGGATGCATATGGTAGGTCATTGTGTAGAGAGGCTTCTATGGAAGAGGCTTGTAACCTTTTGCATTCAACATCATTGAAATCCATTAAAGTTGGATCCTCTTCCTTCCAGTATAGTATTATCAACTTTTTATCGTTGACCATCATGATGACTCTATCGCTAGCAAAGCATAGTGGTGCTTGGGCAGCAATAGTCCATTTACGCCCCAAGATCAAATCTACTTTTAACACATACTTAACCACAAAAAACTTGCAGGTAAGGGAGTTAGTTTCAATATAAATTGTATGTTAAAAGTACTCGAAACATGGCATGTTCAAGTCTTGTGTAAACGGAATTCTTTCAGGATGAGCCATGAGTGTTGGTTGACCTAACAAATCCCATAACTCGAGGGTCATGAGATTGTGTTCTCATGTTGGATAAAGCTGTGCTTGAGCTATGGTGAATATATTGGAAAGTTCCAATCCAACCAGAATCCTAGGGATCTTTTTAGTAAGATATGTTGGAAGTTCTAGCTCCTCCAAGGTCTCTTTCTCCTGTGATAGCAATTGTACAATGCCTGCACGAGTGCTCAAGGTGACGGTTTGCATGGATTCATCAATTGAATACAACGAGTCACGTATCCAAGTTCCACCAAGGATGACATTATACTCAAGGGAATCTAGGGTAACATGGAATGTAAATTTCTAATTGCCACCGATTGTTTGAGTAGCATAGCTTAAATAACTGGGAACTTCAATGTTTTGTCCATTGGCTCCTCTTGTAAGACCATTATCTGTAGGGATGAGTTTCGGTTGTCCCAATGACACCCAAGTGTCTATTATCATGATGTTATGACTAGCTCGAGGGATAATCAATGCGCGTTTGCACTTAACATCATTGCTTGACTGTAGGGAAATCCAACCATATCATGATAGAATCTTTAAGAGGAACCATGGATGTTTGAGTTTGTGTTTTAGCTTCAGATCCCATTTCTGTTTCATATTCCCTTCACTTTCATCCTCTTTTTAGCTTTCAACTTTTTCAAGAGTATCCAATGTGTACACTGGCACACTTGTCCCTTTGACAATTCTAAATGAGGTCTATTTGAAAACTTGCGAATCCTCACAGTCCTGTGCTATGGAGCTCTTTATGTCTTGGTATAACTCATGTTGAGCCCTTAAAGGTGCAAGTGCTGATGTTATGCTGGCTTCACCCTCCATGAGAGAAGAGCATTCCTCCAAATGAGGTTTTGAGAGACTGCTTTAATCTTGTAAGGGAATTATCAAATTCCTCATGTGCTTTCTCAATTGCATAATTCGTGCAATTTGTCTCGAATAACTCTTATGTAGAGAGTATGTCTTCCTCTTCAAAGGGTAAGTGGTACTCCTCTAGACTTTGTATTTTGGTTGCTTTTTTAGGATTGGCATTATGAGGCTCAATCAAAATTGGTGATCCTATAAGCCATTCAACCATGCTAAGCATGCTCTCTTGAGCTCGCTTTTTGCGTTCCACATATGTCATGTGATCATGATTTTCAATTTGGGATGCTTAGGTGGGTTCTAGTTTCTTGATTGGTCTATTAAGTGCATTGAGAGTGACGAATCAGAACTTGTTTCATCCTCACTAAGTGACGCACTATAACTTGTTTCATCTTATGAATTTCTTTGGATCATTAGTTTTTCATTATGTTTGTCCATGTGACGAGATGGAATTCTCTTTTGGGCTTTTGTATCATGTGTCGCACATATGGGTTTTGTGGTTTGTGTGGTGGCTTTTGAGGTGGATGCTTCTGCATCATGTGTAGCTTTTGGCTCTTTTGGCTTTATGTCCTCCATAGGATCCTTTTTCCTATCCTTTAATTCAACCTTGGTTTTGATAGTTTGTTGTCCCTTGTTTTTCTTGGGTTTAGAAGGTTTTGTTTTTCTTTTGGGTTTTGCTTTAAAGCATGTTCTTCTACCCATGTTGAGGGATTGTCTTTTGCATTCTTGTTTATTATTTCTCATGCCTTGGCTTGTAAGCATGTAAGAACATTCAAGGGTACCGTGGACAATTACTCATTTTGTACACTTAAGATGTTAAGAGTTGTATTTTGTGAGACAAGTTGGATTGAAGTAACTCGTCTTGGGCAATCTTGGAAAATGTGAACATAGTTCACACATGGGTTTAAAAGTGTTAGTGACTATGCGCATGGAAGTATTCCAAACTATGTAGTTTGCCACTTTGTGAGGTCCACAACAATAGAAACACTGCAGTGTTTGATTAACTGCTTCCTGAGCAGTTTCTACCCTTTGGAATGTTTTTGTTTGGTGTACGGGAGATGGAGGTTTTGAGTCAATTGTTGATGAATTGGGACACTTTGTAGTATCACGATCAAAGGATTTACAATATATGTAGTATAGAAAAATAGGTGCCTTGTATGCACAATGGGGATTGGGATGGTTGTAGTGATTGCACTTCATATAAGGCATTTCGCTTCTCACTTGTAGAGGCATTAAGGATGGTTGGTTTTGAAGGATCTCATCTTCTCTTAGATATGTCGAGTGAAAGCTTTTAAGCAAGGCTGCATAGAATTCGGGGAATAGAGATTCCGAGATCAATCTTTCTTTTGCCATTGCTTCACTTGGTTTAGATGAGGAACACTTCATAGCATGATCATCTTCCAGCATGTTGTCATCTAAACGTACTACTTCTTTACAACATTGATTGATTGTTTCTCGGTTGGATACAATGATCAAGTTGTGTAAGCTGTTATTCCCTAAGCCTACATGAAACATCGCTTTAATTGAGAATCGTTTAATTTTGCCCATGATTCACATCGTGAGTCCAAAAGTTTTATCCGTGTAGTAGGATAAAGTTCTAATGGTTTTGTTTTGTTTACACTCAATTGAATAGAGTTCTTTTGCCGCACTCCACCGATCACCTTATCTTGAAAAACCGTGGATAAAGGCTATTTTCAAGGTGCTAAAGTTGGTCTCGATTGCCGGCATCAATGTGATGAACCATCGACTAGCTTTTTCCTCTAAGCATAGGTTCAACGCATGTACCTTAGTGGGGTAGTTTGGGTTTCCAAAGGCCTCGCATCACTGTTCAAACATTTGTATGAATTGAACAGGATCTGTTGTTCCATCGCTCGTATTTTTCCATGATTATGGAAATCTGTACGGCTGTATTTTTGTATGAGTCACTATGGCTGTGTGTGAGTGCTCTTTTGATGATAGGGACTCACACGTGGTCCTTTTGGGAAACCCCCCTTCTTAGACTAGTTAGTATATCTAAGGTGTGGGAACCTAGCGATTGAAAAGGGTTGGTACCTATAAGATTGGTGGCATTATGAGGCTCAATCAGAATCGGTGATCCTGTAAGCCATTCAACCATGCTAAGCATGCTCTCTTGAGCTCGCCTTTTGCGTTCCAAATATGTCATGTGATCATGATTTTCAATTTGGGGTAGTTGGGTGGGTTCTAGTTTCTTGATTGGTCTATTAAGTGCACTGAGTGACGAATCAGAACTTGTCTCATCCTCACTAAGTGATGCACTAGAACTTGTTTCATCTTCTGACTTTCTTTGGATCATCAGTTTCTCATTATGTTTGTCCATGCAATGAGATTGAATTCTCTTTTGGGCTTTTGTATCATATGTCACACATATGGGTTTTGTGGTTTGTGTAGTGGCTTTTGAAGTGGATGCTTCTATATCATGTGTAGCTTTTGGCTCGTTTGGGTTTATGTCCTCCACAGGCTCCTTTTTCCTGTCTTTAGTTCAATCTTGGTTTCGATATTTTGTTGTCCCTTGTTTTTCTTGGGTTTAGAAGATTTTGCTTTTTCTTTTGGGTTTTAAAGCATATTCTTCTACCCATGTTGGGGTATTGTCTTTTGTGTTCTTTTTTATCATTTTTGGTGCCTTGGCTTGTAAGCCTATAAGCACATTCAAGGGTACCGTGGACAATTGCCCGTTTTATACACTTAAGATGTTAAGAGTTGTATTTTGTGAGACAAGTTGCATTGAAGTAACTCGTCCTGGGTAATCTTGGAACATGTGATCAATGCCACATCGTTCACACATGGTTTGCAAAGTGTTAGTGATTATGGGCATGAAAGTATTCCAAACTGTGTAGTCTGTCACTTTGTGAGGTGCACGACAATAGAAACACTGAAGTGTTCGATTAACTGCTTCCTAAGCAATTTCTACCCTTTGGAATGCTTTTGTTTGGTGTACGGGAGGAGATGGAGGTTTTGAGTCAATTGTTGATGAATTGGGACACTTTGTAGTATCATGATCCAAGGATTTACAATATATGTAGTATAGAAAAATAGGTGCCTTGTATGCACAATGGGGATTGGGATGGTCGTAGTGATTGCATTTAACACAAGGCATTTTACTCCTCACTTGTAGAGGCATTAAGGATGGTTGGTTTTGAAGGATCTCATCTTATCTTAGAGATGTCGAGTGAAAGCTTTTAAGCAAGGCTGCATAAAATCTGGGTAATGGCAATTTCGAGATCAATCTTTCTTTTGCCATTGCTTCACTTGGTCTAGATGAGGAACACCTCGTAGCATGATCATCTTCCAGCATTATGTCACCTAAACGTACTACTTCTTTACAACATTGATCGAATGTTTCCCGGTTGGATACAATGATCAAGTTGTGTAAGATGTTATTCCTTAAGCCCATCATGAAACATTGCTTCAATTGAGAATCGTTTAATTTTTCCCATGACACATCGTGAGTCCAAGAGTTTTATCCGTAGTAGGATAAAGTCTCTAATGGTTTTGTTTGGTTCAAAGACTATGATTGCTGACCTGCATTTTGTGCAACCACACTTCCACTCACATCAGCCCGAACAGCTTCTTTTTCATCATCAAAGACAACATCCCTGCTTACCCTCAACTCACGTGTAGCAGGGTTATAACACCTGTATCCCTTTTGCTCAAGGGAGTATCCAATAAACACACATTTTTTAGCTTTTGGATCCATCTTAGTTCTCAGCTCATCTGGCACATGCACATATGCAATGCATCCAAAGACTTTCAGATGAGACAAATCTGGTTTTCTACCAGTAAACCTCTCCTCTGGAGTTACATCATGTATGGCTGCAATTGGAGTCCTGTTCATGATGTATACTGCTGTAGAAACAGCCTCAGCCCAATAGCAATGTAGCATATTCTTCTCTTCCATCAATGCTCGTGCAATCTCAGCAATGTGCCTATTTTTCCGCTCAGTAACTCCATTTTGCTGCGGAGTGTATCTGCATGTAAACTATCTCCGAATACCATTCTTCTTCAGAAATTCAGAGAACTCATTGAAGAAGTACTCTCTCCCTCTATCTGACCTTAGGCACTTTACATATTTCCCTGTTTGCTTTTCAACCAAAGCTCTAAAATTTTGAAAGTGAGTGAACACCTCACTCTTCTCCTTCATGAAATATACCCACACTTTCCTTGTGTGGTCATCAATGAAAGTCACATAATACCTACAGCCTCCCATAGATATGGTCTTCGTAGGACCCCATACATCTGAATGCACAACATCTAGTGCATTTCTGCTCACATATCTGTTACGTGGAAGCACATGCTTTGTTTGCTTCCCAAATTGGCATGCTTCACATATTTTCTGCATACCTTCCACTTTAAATTTTGGCAGCCCTGTCACAATTCCTTTTGTCTGCATAGACTTCAATCTCTGCACATTTACATGTCCAATTCTTTTATGCCATATGTCTGTGTCTGCAACAACTCCTGAACCATTTGCAAACATCGCAGCACTCATTTCAGACATGTCTACATTCAACGTAAACATTTTGCCCACTCTATTGCCTTTTGCAACCAACCTGCACTTGTCTTTAAAATCTTCAACATAACACCCATCAGGGTTAAACCGAACCTACAAACCCTGTTCAATCATCTGGCCAACTGAAACCAGATTCTTTGTTATGTTCGGTACATGAAGTACATCTGCAAGGTACTTCACTTTGCCATCCTCCATAGACAATGGCACATCTCCAACGTGGGCAATTGGATGAGCAGTGTCATCCCCTGTTTCCACAAAACCTGGAGATTTCGGGTTTTTCATCTCCTTGAACCACTGTCCATGACTTGTCATGTGGTTCGAAGCGCCTGAATCCACATACCATACATTATCTTTTTGTGCTGCATCAACATTTTCAGACATGGCATTCACGACATGCTGCATAACAAACAACCTTTCATTATCCTCATTATTTCTACTTGAGGATGCATAGTTGTTTTGCTGCACTTTTTCATTTTGCATGTCAGCCTGCTTCTTATAACATTCTGCCTGCACATGTCTAGGCTTACCACAATAATAGCATTCACGTGCATCATTATATTGCCTTTGCTAATTTCCACGGCCTCTTTGACTCCCCCTGCCTCTGAATTTACCTCTTCCACCTGTGTGTTGTTGTTGTTGTTGATTCTGGGACTGTTGTTGTTGCTGCTGCTGCTGCTGGCCATAATTCTGATTACCTGTTCGACCACCTCCTTGACCGCGTCCACGGCCTTCTCTACCTCGTCCTCTTCCTGAACTCGTGTAGAAGGCCTGTTGCTTTGAACTGTTTTTGCTTTGTGAAGACTGTTGGTCTTCACCCAAGTTCTTCTCTTCGATAATCAGCATAGACACCAAATCTATAAAGTTGGGAATGTTTTCTCAAGTCTAAATAGATGTCTTGAATGCCTTGTATTGTGGCCCGAGACCACGTAGACAGACCTCCACCTTATTATCATCATCTACTGACACACCAATAGATGCAAGGGATTCCACAATACCCTTTATCTTCAACGCATAGTCATTCACATACATGCTCTTTTTCTCCACAGTATGAAGTTCATTCTTCAACTATATCTTACGTGCCTTGGTATTTGTTTCATAAAGCTTTACCAAGGTGTCCCACGCCTCCTTGGGGGACTTGGCATCCTGAATGTGCCCAATCATGGTGTCTTGTATACTAATGGAGAGCCAATACATAACCTTCCTGTCTCCTTGGTTTCAGTCTTTAAACTCTTTCACATTTGCAGCAGTCGGATTTATATCCGGTATCTCCGGTGCCTCTTCATGCTCACCTTCTATGTAGTCCCAATAGCCTTTTCCCATCAGGAAATTCGTCAACCTGAACCTCCAAGCATGGAAGTTATTCTTGTCAAGCTTCTCAGCCACAATCTGAGTTATCCCATCATTTGACATCTTGCCAAACACACAATAATACCAGAAACTGCACTCTGGTTTTTCTACACAAACTGCTGTATTTTCTGCACAGCGGTACTGTAGTACTCTTAAATGTCACCAACAGTGACTTCAATGTGCATACATACACCCAATGGCAACTGTAGACCTCTTTGCAGCACCCACAGTGTCTGCACAGTCAATCTGTCTTCCTGTAGTTCTTAAAACAGAGTTCTGCAGAGAATCGATGACTTACCCCGCAGTGCTCGAAATCGCCTGCTTTCTGAAAAACGGAGGTCCAGACGCGCCCGAAACGCGTTTTCGGCCCAAAAATATTAGTCCGATAGGACTGTATAGTTACCCTATAGCTTTACTCCCGCGAAGAAAGCTCCTCAATCAGAGATCGTTTGTCGGTGCCTCCCGTAGAGCTCCCGACAAGGGTGTAGTCACCAACACAAATAGAGAAGAGTAGTTGAAGCTCTTACCCTCGTACCGCTTCCTGTGGTTCTCTTGCTTGCAGCTCAGTCCTTGGCACGAACCACGCTCTGATACCATGAAAAGATGCAGGGGGGAAGAGAGCTTGAGCTCTTGCAAGCACACACACACACTCACAAAACCCTAATAGAGAACACACAAGGTGAGAGGCTGAAAATCTTCTTCTTCTCTACTCAACACTCAACACATCATATACAAGAATAAGAGTACTCACAATATGAAAGGTACTCAACCAATACATACACAGGTTCTCTATAGTGTGAACCCGACTAAATGAGCTGGCGCTATAACTATGCCAGTCTCTAGAATGGCTGTCACACAGCCTGTCATCCCACTGGCCGCATATCTCCCATGATCTCACCAACCATGCTAGTGGTGTAAGTGTGGGGCCTATCCCCCAGGCGGGTCATGAGTGGCCACCGCCTCACTAGACGAGCTCGATATCTCAACAATGCTCCTCCATGTGCTTTGTCCTAGAATGATACATTGGGTTATTGGCTATTGTATGCTGCTCATGTTGTCACACAATAAATCATAGCTACTCTATCCATGGGCTCATCCATATCTGTAAATAGCTTTTACAACCAAGATAACTCACATGTTACCATAGTAGCATCCCTGTACTCACTCTTTGGTACTAGACAACGTGAAAAGTTAACACTACTTCTTACTACTCTAGCTAAAAGAAGCACTCCTAAAAGAGAACATAAAATCACTAGTAGGATCTCCTGTTTGAGTCACTACCAGCCTAATCTTAATATATGTACCCACGTACCTGTACTTGTATTCTAGCCTTATAGAGAAGTCTATAATGTATTGTGGACTTTATGTACCTTAGCATCCACCTAGCTGCATCTAAGTGTGGTTTCCGCAGGACTTGCATAAACTCCTTCACTTTAGGCACACTATGCTTACATCCAATGTAAACATTCTACCAACCACACTTATAGACGTTGGTCGATCATTTTCCTAACAAAAACCAAGTTCTTTGGTTATGTTTGAGCACATCAGCAAGATACTCCATTTTTCCATCCTACATAGATAAAGGGGGGACTTTCCACACTATATCATCACCCATTTTTACATAACCTAGTTTTTTCAAATCTTTGAATTCTTTGAACCACTTACCATGGATGGTCATGTGGTAGGAGGTGACCAAATCAACATACCTTATATCTCCTAAATTTGGTGCATCTGCAATCATGAAACTAAGCATATGGATTCATCACAAAAAGTTGCTCCCTTCTATCTAGTTCTCTTTTTGTAAGCTTTCCATTTTTTATGTCATTTTTCTTTTTATAGAAATCCTTAGGTATATGCCATGGTTTACCACATTAGTAGCACTCTCTATGCTATTTCCACTATGATATCTTTGTCATCCACCTTGGTCTCTCTGGCTCCCCCTACCTCTAGAGTGGCCTCTTCCACACGTTTGCAAGTTGGAATCATGTTGTTGTTTTTCATCATTCTTGCTTCCATATCAAACTCCCATATCTCAGTCTCTACATGAAGATCTCCCTCTACCTCTACATGTGGGCCGTGTTCTTGATATGTGGGCGGTGATCGTGTCTATGCAGTGTAATCACCCTCGTTGTATACACGTCTACCACACCGTCTATAGTACTATATATGGACATGGTTGCCATGAGCTAAAGTATCCAATGCTTATGAGTATCCACCCTTCTTCTACACCTTGTACATACTCCATCCAGAGTCTGTCTAGATCACCACATCTAAGCTCTACTTGAAAGCGCACGGGTGGACAACACCATCACTTGTACCTCTTTGGTATAATTAGAATTTTAAATTCTCTCCATTGTGCATCTATTGCATTGTCTATTGTGCTTTGTCTTGCTATCTCTTTTTGTTATGCCATATTCTTATGTGATTGTTGTCGACCATGCTAAGTTCCAACTGTTTTGTGATGTGTTCCGTTCTTTTAGTGGGCATAGAGAGTTACCTCGCAGTCCTTGATTTCATCCACTCTCTTTTGTGTGCATGCATGAAGGATGCTCATTACCATATAATATCTTTTGTGTGGAGAGAGTTGCACATCATGTGGTTCACTTGCATGACTATAGATGGTAGATCTTGATTCAAGTGACCAAGAGATAGTGACATGGCGACACTAAGTATGTGACACATCAGCTCCAGACCGGGAGAAATCAACTCGTGGATAAACATACACCATGTTATCTCTTCACAGTGACATTTAGGGAGAAAATCTACTCCTATATATCACATACTTATTGTACCAAATGGTAGGATTATCAGTCTTGAGCATGCCTGGGGAAGTTTTCTATTGGTGTGGTGGTCTTTGTGGTCAATTTTACAGATAACTACACCTTCACACCATTTCAAGAGATACAACCTAAGTATTACTTCTTTGAGTAATTGGTTATATTTCATATTTGAGCTATATTACTTAATTGATTTTTGTGACCTAATCACCTCTCCTCCTAGGTAACCTCACTAGGTTGCTATTATGGTCCACATTAACTATCAACATGTAGAGGCACATGTAGATGGGGTAGCGAGCACCCCCAAGGCCTATGCCATTGTTCGAGAGTACCATTTTTACATTAGTGGTCAACATGATGCACATTTTATGGAATACTATTTCCATCTCTATGATTGCTTTTTTATTGGATTGTGGGATCACATGGTGGCGCAATGTTTGGTCAGATGGTTGTGGTGCATAGTTCAAGTTGATGGTATGAAAATTCTATTGGCTTTATAAGTGGTACTTATAGTTCTCAAGGATTCATAAATAACCTAAATTCACTAAACTATAACACCTTAACTAAGACTTGTTTTTATGAATTTATAGGTGGCATGTGCAGTCTAGTATCCTAGTGATTTGGAGCTTCTTTGAGGGTGGTCATGCAATGGGTGCCAGCATGTGTTGAAATGTGCTTTGAGACATCATCAATTATGACAAGATGCCGAGTGGTTTAGAGATGTGCACCACGTGGTCGAATGGTGTTCCCAACATCATTTGTGTGGGAGCATAGCCTTATCCTATCCCTCACATGATACTAGGAGATTTTTTTGTTGTGTGGATGGTGGCCTTATTGTCCGTAGAGGCCCACATGATTGTGACACAGTATACTAGGCACCTTGCGCTTGCATTCTATCAAGAGCACGTGCATGGCATCCCCCCATGATTTACACACGATTTACACACGATGGTTTGCATGCTTTTGTGGAGAATTTATGGATGGTGATTGGTTAGATTATTCCTCAAGAGGATTTAGGCAGATGCACAGACAGTGCTCTCTCTTGAGCATCCTTGACATACAATGTTGTCTGATGTGATCCTGTGTTCATGGCCAACTATGATGATTTAATAGATTTTCTCTATAGGAGGGTGATGTATTTGCCGTTATTTTTGACGAAGGATTCTCATGAAGGAAATAGCAAGGGAGAAGAGTACTATCTCATGTGTTGCTCTAGGCCAAAGTGTATCCTCGACCATGATACGACAGATGATCATGGGTTTTCTTTTGATACCCATAATATGATTGCGCCAGGCTGGTTCTACTAGCAAATCGGACATCATCGAGACAGTCGTGAGTTTCAACAGTGGTACTGGGAGTTAGAGGCATTTTAGTACTCTCATCTAGTGCTTTGCAATTAGGCTCACTCTTGATTAAGTATAGAGTTAGAAAACACGGATCTTGTCCACTCTTCGAGTGGATAACCATGATAGCATTTTGGAGCATTTGAGAGATAGAGAGGGTGTTGATGACTATCATGATAGGGAGTCCACTTACCATCATAGTACTTTTGCTCATTCCATGGTTGTACTTTTAGAGGCATTTCATATTTTAATGTTGACATTTCTTCTACCTTGATTTTATCTTCGTACTTTATCAGTGCGGTTGAGCTTGATGATTATTTATGTTCTTTCGATCATGGATCCAACTAAGTGTCTCTTTTATTTTGTATACCAACTTTGTTTTAAGATTTAAATTATTATTTGTTTTCTCTAAGAGTATCCCTTCCATATGCTTATAAATTTTGACACATTGGGCACTACTTGATACAACTTTGTTTTCCTAAGTTGTCCGTGATTTTGTCGTTTAGACCTTCAAAAAGTAGCCCGAATATGGCTCATCATCGTTTTCACGCTTTTTTTTTTGTGTTTTTCGTGGTTTTTGGGTTTTTTGCCTTGATTTCTAGGTTGAATTTTGAGGCTGTTGGTCGGAGGCCAACACGAATTTTGAGGCTGTTGGTCGGAGGCCAAAATGGTCAATTTTACAGTTCATATGATTAATTTAGACCCCAATTAATACATTTTTTTAAATTTTTTTCCTCTTGAGCAAGATTGATCACCCTTAATGACAAAAACCAGTCCATCAAGAGAAATCTGTCAAATTCAATGGTTTTTTGATGGTTTTAAGAATTCTTTTAAAAGGTGAAGCTACTCTTAATGCTTGCCAACACTCTTATCCAAACAATTTCAACAACAAACACATAATTTAACTAAAAGTAATGATCTTAATTCTATGTTTAACACTAAAGAGAGCTAACATTCACTAAAAACTACATTCTATTGCATTGTTTAATGTAATGGATGCAAACTAAGCCTAATACAAACTATGTGTAAGCCTTAAGAATATGAAAACCCACAAAAACAACAAATTAATCTAAAAATTAAACAAAAAGCATTCTTTTCAAAAATAAAAAAGAGAGCTATTCTACACCAAATCTCACACAAATCACCATCCAATCCACATCTTTTTCATGGGAAACTATTAATCAAGATAATGGGCAATGGGTAATGTGTAGATTAGAGGAAAAATGATGGAAAAAGCCAAGGGATAGTTCCCTGGCACAGCGGTGCCAAAAATGTTATGGCTCACCATAGCCCTTCTTGAAACACATCCAAAAAGAGATCACCCTAGCCCTTCTTGAAACACATCCAAAAAGAGATCACCCGGTGAATCATAACTATCGTGAGTGAGGATCTTTCTAATGGCCGAGCTCGTAACCCTTGAGATCTCCAAGCTCTACAACGCCTTAAGAAACAATTCCACCACCGTGCCTCCCACGAGTGTTGTCACACCGCCGCGTTGCACTACGGGTTCTCGTCCCTCCTCTCACCTCACTTCACTCACACACACTCACTAGCATGCATTAGGGAGAGAGATTAGCAAGAGCAAGAATAAATTGCACAATGGGAGACTGTGTTGTATTATGAGAGATATTCACTTATATACATGGCCATAAGTGTTCACACTCACTTAAACTGTGCTCGGCTGGGCACTTTAGGCTCATAAGAGGCCTAATGCTATTACAATTACTACTCTCATAATAAATCCATGAAGTACATCACTTAGGACTTCATCCTTACTACACGCTCTTGAAGTGGAAATCACCGTAAATACTCCGTCACACCATTATGGGCGCTCGTCTAAGTTGTAGCTTTGGATACTATTGCTTCATATCTTGAATGTATGACCCTTTGGTGTATCTATCGCGACTCATTGATGTAAGATAATGGCTGTAGCTTTTGTTAACCCTAGAATTGGGTTACCCTTCTCTTTTGGGGTTTCTTTGTGCAATTGGCATTGTTTTATTTCCACATGAAGCCATGGGGATTGAAGACATTAAGAAGCTCAATTGTATTCCCAAATAACCTCTTCTCTATGAAAAACTCCTCATCCTTCTTTCCCTCATTTCCACATCACTTCCATTGCTGCTAAGAAAAGAGAGGGTAAGAGATTTGTCAAGTCAGCCATTTTAAGTATCCATTTTTTAGTGCAATTTGGAAATTTCATTTGTAGGTAGCCAAGCAAGAAATTGGTTGGAGAGAGAAATAGAAGCTACATAGTAATATCTCTCCTTATAATATGGTAGCTATTGCAGAATAGTGTGGCCTCCACAGTTAGTAGAGGTAGCTAATTGGTGCTGCCACCCCCACTGCTCAACTAACTACCCACATGCAAAGGCCCTATCATTGTGCTTATGAAGCAGGTCCTCTACAAGCCTTTCTTGAGAACGCGTGCTATTTCACGCTACCTCCAGCCCTGCTTTGCAAAAGCACCAAGTTTGACTAAAGCAACACCACTTACTAGAAGGTGAAGGAGGCCTATGAATCTTAATTACGATCATGCCAAGATTTCCAACGTTTCTACATAACCTCTAAAATTTGAAGAGCTAATCTTGCCCATCAACAAACTTTTAAGAAAAATTATCATGTTGTAAATCGGCCAAATGAGCACGCTAGTGTGTGTGAAAAGCAAAAGTACAATCTTTGTAAAAATACCGCAACCACATGAGTATGCAAGCATATGTGTGAAAACCATAAATGGGAAATTGACTCTAGTCCACATCAAAGAAGCTAACCACCTCACTACCAAAAAATTTAGAAATCCTACTTCCTACAAAAAGTGCTTGTAACTAGCCTCTAGGATCGATGATGTACCTAAGCTAGAAATTCATCCCTCACCTAAGAGCCAAAGTAGCATTACGGGGGGGAAGTGCCAAAGTAGCACATGGGCCAAAGTAGCACATAGGGGAATGTAGAAAGGAAAAATTCAAAAACATTATGTAACTGACATCTAACCACCTTGATTAGCCCAAAGATTTGGCACCAACAAGGGGGAGTGTTGAGAAATGTGGTGCCAAAGAGCACAAAGGAAAATATGGAGTGAGAGTGAGAAGCCACAACACCAAGTGAGAATTATCCCACATGCAAAAGAAAGGCCATGTTGTACTCTCCTCATATAAAAGGAGGACATTTGAAGCATTGGAATACAAGCACAACATCTCAAGTCTTTTTATGAGTACAAGTTTCCATCTTGTAACCTAACTGAACTTGACTCTAAACCTTAATTTGCACACTCATGATGAGTTTTTTTCATTTCTATCCACCTTAGTTTAGTATTGTGATTAGTGTAGGATTAGTGCATGATTAGGTAAATGTTTTGTGAGTAGGAGAGCTTGATCCATGATTCTCAATAGGTGGGAAGAGCTTGGCCAGGAGATCGGCAAGCTTCAACGCTCTTCATCGACTTTTGAGTGCCTATTGTGGATGCATTTTATTGGGAAGGGATTTGGCAAGTAGGGAATTCAGTATTGCATTTAATTTCGCTTGATTTGATATTGAGATTTGATTGCAAAAACAAAGGAGGTGTTGCTAAAATTTTTGCAAGGAACTTGAGGCTACATGTGGATGCCAAGTTACAAATTGATGAGATTCATACCTTCAAATAAGGTCTAAGACATTGCCAATGCAAAAGGGAAGTGAGGATTGATTTGGAGAGAAGTTTGATAGTTTTCTATTGCAGCACTAAACCCTAATTCAGTCCGAGGGGGTTAGGACTAATTCCAAGGTGTTTACATAGCCTTATTCTACTCTCCAAGGGCTATGTTTGGAGGCCTCAAGTGTTTGATTCAGACTCCATTTACTTCTCCAATTGACAAGTTTACTCGCAGGACAAGAAGGCTACCCAATCAAAAACAACACATCATTTTGGCAAAGTGAGCATAGGGCTAGGTTCCCCATACCCTAAGCTTCCTATCTAGCCTTAGATCTTACCATTTGGACACCAGAGCTATCCCGCTATATCCATTTTTTCACTGAATACCCTGTTTCTGCAAAAATTAGGGTTTCTAGACTGAACCTATTTTGGAACCGTAGCTAGATAGTATACTCTTCCCTCATTCCAACAAGCTAAAAACTTCAAAATTTGGACCTGGTTTGCTTGGTCAAAGTGGTAATCTACTCACTGATTGACTTTTCAAAGAAACACAGAGAGTACTTATGCATTGACCGTAGTCAAAGTGATCATACATAGGTGTTCTACACATCATTGCTTCTCCAAAGAGATAAAGAGCTTGTAAATCAGAGTTCGGGAACATATCCAACTTGAAATTGGTCATTTTACAATGGCATCCACCAAGTCAAAGGCCAAGGCTACTCTCAAGGAGGAAGGTGTTCTGGAAACAAGGCAAGATGTTCAAGAGCATGTGCAAGGTAATGTTGACTTTCATCAAGGGTCAAACTTACCTCAAGGGTCCATGGAGAATCTAAGGATTGTGCAATACAACACTATGAGCCAAATGCTAAATTTTTATGGAGAGCCTTGGTAAAAAATCTCAAGATGTTGCAAGTGAGGAAAAATTCTTTAACCGCTTGGATCAAAGATTTGAATCCATGGATCAAAATATCGAAAAGGTTAGTGACACCTTGCAAGTTGGATTTGTTGAGATGAAGGATTCACTAGCTTAAGGTAAGAATTGGGCAAGGAAAAGGAAGTTCTCAATGAGCCAATGGGATCTCGAGCATTGGGACCCCAACCTCTTGGTTCTACCATGGGAACTTTGAATGCAAATGCTTCACAGCTACCTCAAGTTAGTCCTCATCAACTTGAATTGAGTCACAGGCCTTGTAAGATGTACCAAGGTGGAACAAGCACATTTGGATTGCCGATGTAACAAGGTGGTTATGGGATGCAACAAAGTGGTTATGGGATGCCTATGCAATCAAGTTGAAATAATGCTCCATATATGCCTATGCATAAAGGGAATGCTAATATGGCAAGTACATCGGGGCATGGGTTATCTCCAATGTAAGGGAGAAGTTTGGAAAGAGGAAAAGGTATTCCATTAGGTGAACCACCTCCATCTGGCAATTGGAATGCTTCTCCAGTTTGCAAGATCGTCATTCCAATAAATTGGGTGGCCGTTTCATCAATGATTTGGGGGCAAGTGATCATTTCAATGGTTTGGGACCTCATCACATTAAGCCACCTCAATTCAATGATATGGGTGCTTTTCATCCAAGACCACGTGATCGTCATAGAGACGCCGGATGAGGAGTTTAAAGGTGTTAAGGAAAAGATTACTTTCACTAAGTTCAAAGGAGAGGGTTCATCAAATGATGAATTTGAAGAATGGATTGACAAGATGGAGCTTTACTTTGAACTTAGCCCTTATAGTGATAGGGCCAAGGTTTAGTTTGCTACTTTATATCTAAAAGGTTATGCCTATGCATGGTGGCAGCACTTGAATGCTCATGGTTATTTGATCACTACTTAGGATTATTTCAAGGTTCCCATCAACAAGCCACCTTATAGATTGTCAAAAGTGGAGAACAATGAAGTGGCAAAGCAAGTGCAAGAGCTTATGGATATGGGATGGGTTACTCCTAGCCCACAAGTGTTACAGCCTACGTGACATCTATGATCAAGAGATATTGGCAATACTTCATGCAATAAATAAGTGGCATCATTACGTGTATGGGAGTCATTTCTTTGTAAAGAGTAATCATAGAGTGCTTCAATACTTCTTGTCTCAACCTACACTCTCTCCCAAGCAAAGAAGGTGGGTGGCCACATTTCAAAATTATGACTTTGAGATCTCTTACATGAAGGGAAAAGAGAATGTTCTGTGGCGGATGCATTGTCACGCATATGGGCATGTAGATGCATGGCAACTTCGGAGGTACATAAAGATTGGATTTTGGATATCCAAGAAGAGTACCTATTGGATGAGGAAGTGGCACCATTGTGGAAAAATTTATAGCAAGGATCCTATGATTATTTGCTACATTTTGAACTTCGTGATGGACTCATCTACTACAAAGGCAAAGTCTACCTTGTGCCTACTTCAAGCTACAAGAAGAGGGTGTTAGAAGAGATGCATTCTTCTCCATTTTCGGGGCACATGGGGCTGTTTAAGACCTTTGAGAAGGTGCAGAATAGTTTTTATTGGAAGGGAATGTGGAAAGATGTGTATACTTTTGTGACAAGTTGCTTGCCTTGTCAACAAGACAAAGACCCCACACATAAGCCCGGTGGTTTGCTTCAGTCTTTGCCTATTCCCGATGGAAAATGGACACATATTTCCATGGACTTCATCATGGGGCTTCCTCATACAAGGAGGGGATGGGATAGCGTATATGTGTGGTGGTAGACCGCTTGACAAAAATGGTGCATTTTATTCCTTCCAAGGTCAAATTTACAGCATCTATGGTTGCAAAACAGTTTGTGGATCATGTGTTCAAGTTGCATGGAGTGCCACAACAAATTGTTAGTGACCGAGATGTGAAGTTTATGAGTTCATTTTGGAAGACATTGTTTGAGATCATGGAGACTGTTTTGACACCTAGCATCGCCTATCACCCTGAAACCGACGGGCAAACCGAGAGGGTGAACAAGTGGGTGGAAACTTTCTTAAAGCACTATTGCCATGATATACAAGGTGTTTGGGATGAGTGGTTGCCGCTTGCCGAGTTTGCTCATAATAGCACGCATCATGAGAGCATTGGCATGTCACGTTTTGAGGCACTTTATGGGTACAAAGTGAATATGCCAATGATGGTTCAAAAGCAAGAAGGGGTGAATCCTAATGTAAAAGAAGAGATGGAAAAGTTGGATGCACCCTTGCAACAATGCAAAGATAATATGAAGCAAGCTTAAGAAAGGATGAGGCACTATGCTAATGCTCATCGGAGGCCATTAGAATTCATGGAGGGTGATTGGGTATTCTTAAGGATTCCCAAGATAAGATATGGTTCTCTTAAGGGTACGACAAATACCAAGCTAGCTCATCGCTACTATGGGCCATACAAGGTGGTGAAGCGTGTTGGTGAAGTTGCTTATCAATTATTGGCACTTCCATCAACCTCAAAGATTCATTATGTGTTCCATGTATCACATCTCAAAGCTTACCTTGGGCGGCCGGAGGTATTTGTGCAAGATGAATTGCCTCTAGTGGATGAGAAGGGAATGATTGAGTATGTTCCGGAAGCAATTTTGGGTACAAGAGAAAGAGTCCTTCGCAACCGTACATTAGTGGAGTACTTAATCAAATGGCGAGGGCCACCTAAGGAAGAAGCTTCTTGGCAACCCACCTCTACATTGGAAGGATTTAAAGGGTTGTTGGATGCATTTTGGAAGTCCAACGAGGGTCATAAACATTGAATTAACTTGCTGGAAATTACTGTAAATTCACTGTGGACAGCCCTATACCTTTGGGAATTGGATGCATGATGATTGGAAGCTACTCAAGGTTCTTTTACCATTATAGGGAAGAAGTTATGGCTTGTTTTGAAGGCTTATTGAGTAGTTTACAACCATATACATGTGATTTTGATATCCCATACATCGTGAAAGCATAAGCTTCAAGATTTACATGAGTCCATTGACATATAATCCATCCATGGGAATTGTAATTGTACGTATCAATGGTTTTGAGGAAGAAACCTTTTGGGTGGGGATGGTTTGTAACAAAGTGGAATGGTCTCATATGAATAATGGGTTCAAGGCCAATTGACCATGCCCATGGACAACACTTATGATAGTGTGAAATCGGGGTCATGTACATTGGTCTCATACATAATATTTTTGATACCTTTTGATAATCAATATTACACAAGCCTTTTCTTTCTCTTCATTTTCTAATCTTAGGCTAATCTAACATGATTTCCTTAATCCTAGGCTAATAAAGTTAAATCTAGATTGCCACTTTCTTTCAGGCATGCTCTAAGGGACTTGCAAAGTGGTGGGTTGTAACCTGAGGAGCTCAATCTCTCAAGCAACATAAGTGAGGAAAAAAAGGGGTGACTCTAGTTGCCACTTGCAGGCTTAATTATGGACCAGAAACAAAAGTGAGCTTGGGGGCAAAGAATAAGCATTTGAATAATGCTAGAAGAAAACTTTTTCCCTAGACATAGACAAAAGGCATAAAGTTGGAATGTAACCAATTTTTTAAAATCCAACTCTTATAATTTACCAAATTTTGAACTAAAAATATGAATATTTCATTGTTTTTTATTAAGACAAGGATAAGTTTTATTAGGTTTTAAAAGGTTTCGATTGGTGCAAACTATAAATTTAAATGTGTATTTGTCTAAAGCAATGATTTCAAATAGAAAACTTTTTTAAGTGAACCTTATAGCACTCCCTTCCACCATGGGTTGAAAGAAAAAGGTTATTTTGAAGCAACATTCACTTCATATATAGATCTAATAATAACTATTTTTGAAAAATAAGAAATACGCATTGTTCCTTCTTCCATGGATTTTTCCTAAATTGAAGGGGTGGTGAATGAAGCGAACTCATTTTTTTTCCAAACCTTGAAACTTTCAAAACAACCATCCATGTTAGGATTTTTTTGACTTGTTTTTGGTCTCTCTCACATTTGGCATAGACATGATATAAAAATAAAAACAAAAAACCAGTTTGTAACATATTTTTATAAGCATATTATATAATGTTGTTAAGTAATTAGAACCATATGATATATTGTACCTCACGTTCTCTCATGCAGACTCGGGGGGTTCACCTAAAAATATGTAAGTATAGCACGTGAGTTCAAATGAAGGGGTTTTTAAATTTAAAATTTTAAGGTAAATTTACACAAATACATTTACAGAAGAGATTTTTTTAATCGATTTTGAAAAAAACTCGTAAGTCCATAAAGAAAAAGGGGTCATTTTATTCATGAAAAATGCATAGGTAAGGGGTTTTTCAAATACCCCTTGAACGCACGTGATACATAGGGTTTCCACTCCCCAAGCATGCAAACACTTACTCTCACATAGAGATTATGAATACCCCCTCACACACTCATGCAAACACTGACTCACACACACGCTTGATTTTTGACGGGCACCCTTGTCTTCCTTCACAATTGATGGGTTTTGTAAAATTCACTCCATTACCCATATCCATGAACTAGTGCCCTTAAGGGGGACTAATTATAATGGATAGCCTCTAAGATTCATAACCTTAGTCTCTCAGGTTTAAATTTTTTAATTAAAAAAACCATTGAATAATTCGTCTCTCTTTTTGGCTCTACTGACAATCTTCTTTCTCATAGCCTTCAACTCAAACATGTCTCTCTCACACCCTTTAACTCAAATACAACATTATTATTATTTTCATTATATATATCATACACAGCCATCTCTCTCTCTCTCTCTCTCTCTCTCTCTCTCTCTCTCTCTCTCAGTATGGATTTGCATGACACAGTATATATATTTTAAAAAACCTTTTATATCTCATACACATCTGTCTATCTCTCTCTCTCTCTCTCTCTCTCTCTCTCTCTCTCTCTCACGTCTCCCTCTTTTTGCAACTCAGGGGCATAGCCCCATTGTGAAAATCAACTTCCAAAGCCTTTTATAGAATTTGTGGAAGTCTCCAGATACCAAAGCCTCGGTTAGATCTCCAATCTCCAAGGTTTTTGCTCTCTCTTATTAATTAATTAATGTATAAAAAATGTTTGGGACCCACATTAGAAAATTTTTTGGGAGTATTTTAGTGTAATTTTTGATGGGCATTTATAGAATTTGTAACAAGTACTTTATGGCCAAAATGGTCGAAAACAGGTGTGAGGCAGAGCCTAAAATTGACGACGAGTGTCTTAGAATTTCAATTGACATGTATCTTTTATTACTCCTTTTCATATATGGCGTAAAATTTTTAAATGACACCCTTCAAATGACAAGCATTATTTTAAAATAAAAGGCTTTTTTTCAATAAAACTACCATAATATATTAGCAATATTCAAAGTCGCAGACTTTTTTTCCACAACAAATTATCACATTGATTAAAACTCTGTCCAAGTATTATCTATTTTCATGCATATGGAAAAAAAATTGAATAGCAAAGTAGATAGGATTCAAGCCTACCTATGATAGGACAGATGATGTAAGTGTCCTCGAATAAGAACATCTCCAAGATCGCAATCTCCAACATTGTTGTCGATGGTGAGGACCCGTCCCTTTACCACATAAAGAGAGAGAGTAGGGGAGTTAAACCCCTTTACCACATGGAGTGGCTACACCAAGCTCTCTTCGGGGGAGAAGGGGAGTTCATTATCTTCACCATAACCATGGAAGAGAACCGACTCCCCCCCTCCCACACTAGAAAGTTAGTACAAAGTAGATAAAAAATCAAACACAATATAATATTTAAATTTTGTGATTTAAGATAAAACTTAGGTTTAAACTCTTACCAAACACCTTGAAACTCATGATACTAAACTAGTCATGATACACATGAATGAGTGAGCTTAGAAAAAAGTACCAACAACACAAGCACCACATGTATATGTTTAGAAGTAGTTTCCTTCACAAGCACCACATGTACATACTTCCCTTCATAGATATGCTTGAATAAAATACATGTCGAAGATACTTTTGATACACCTACAATGTTGTAATATACTTTGCTTCATCACCATAAGATAGCCAATACATATGTCAAACATCATGCAATGTTGCAATATACTTTGCTTCATTATTACCAAAGGATTACCAATGCAGCTATATGCATATGCTATGCACGCTAAGGGCTAAAATGGCCCCAAAAATAGTATGTGTAGAGTCCTCAACTACCTATCTAACAAATGCATATGTTATGCATGTTCATTTTCTGAAATGTGACAAAATACTTGCTGCCCAACCATCAACTTTTCCTGAAACCAAAAATCAACTACTTCCCAAATGAATCTTTTTCCAAAATGCAACCTACAACCTGTATAGCCCAACCACCCACCATGACTTTTTCTCAAAATGAAACCTTTGTCCAAATGCAACCTGCAAGCTATACAGTTCAGCAATGGCAAAATATCATACATCACTATAATGGCATTGCCCGCCTATCTTTGCTTTCCAACCAAGTACTAAAGACATCATTCCAATGAATTTGAGATGCTTCACTTGCATTAAGTGAACAACATCAAGGCATCAAGGGTTTCCAAGCACAAACCACATCTCAAGTTATTTTTAATAGCATTTTGATGAGAGAAGCCCCGTTCACACGATGCTGTCTTGGTCGGAACAACAATGCTTGCTTGCCACAAGTGCATCAACCTTGGATATGTATCCCACCATGTTTTTGTATTGATGCAAGTTTCCCAAGAATCATACATACCCTTGTTTCTAGTCACTCTATATAGCATACCCACAAAATCCTCTCGTTCACCAAGACACCTTTTGATGTCGATGATTGGACTATCAACATTTAGCTTATTGATAAGCCTTTCCAACCATTATGTGGTCCTTTTTCCCCTATCAATTGGATCTGGAGGATATGTGGAAGGATTAAATAGCTTAATTGAGTTGAAGACTCCAAGGTCAAGAAACCTATTATTTAAAGCATCCAACACATTTTGTACATATGATTTTCCAATAGAGATGGATTCAGCAAGAGAACCTACTTCTCTTTGAACATCCTCGGGCAACACATTCAAATTAAGCGTTGTCTCCTACCATTTGATGCTCGAGTTCTTTTCTTTTTCCTAGCTTGTTTTGGGATTGGGATAAACTTTAATGCATGTGTATGAGTATGCCCATTATAATCAACATATTTTAGACTCCCTTCCTTTGACATGTCTAGAAACTTAGAAAGATGCTTTGAGCCTACACCAAAATTAGCATCAAAAGTTATATATCTCATTATTAGCTTCTCAAATGTCAAATCCAAATATACACCAATCATTGTGACATCAATGTTCTCTCTTTGAAACTCCACATTCAACTTATTTAGCTCAATAAGAACATCAGCTAGCAAATGGATTACAAATTGCACTTGAAAGATCGTAGCATAGGCAATGCATTCTCCATTGCTCCAAAATAGCAGGCATTGAAGAAACCAAAATAGCAAGCATTGAAGAAACCAACCTCTCCATAACTTGCCCTCTAAACAGCCATCGAATGGTATGAGTGCAACACTTTCAAATCCATAACGTGAAAATCATGCATCAATTTTTGCAACTCAACAAGCCTATTTGTTGACTTCCCCAACCATGCATACACCTTGTTTGCTACCTTCTCAACAAAGGCAAACACATGAGGATTTGACACAAAACCATCTTTTGCTGCGATGTGCAATACAATACACACCCATGATTCGTGGAGTTGATGCTTGGAATCGTGCCACCACACCAGTCCTATGACTTGTGCATGCTGAAGCACCATCCTTTGCAAATGCAACAAGTTTATTCATGTCTAAATTGGTCTCTATCATAAATTCTTGGACAGCATTGTAGATTGCCTCACCAGACCCATTGTCTATGGGAAGTAGACCCATAAACTTGCAAGTAGGTTGTCCTTTGCCACCACCATTCAAATACATTACATAGATGATCAAATGCTTCTCCATGGTTCGATCCGTACTTTCATCAATCAAGATTGAAAAAAAAAGGACTCTCACAAATTTCAGCATACGCGACCTCTTTCTAATGTAATCACTCATGGCTATCAAGAATTCCCTTCCAAAAACAGGATTAGTATGAGCACCATACTTATTGGATGTCGGCATATTGGGAGTACTAAGATCCCTTTGGAGCTTACATTGAACCAGATATTTTTCCAATGCAATATCATTGCATGCTAAAAAATGGACCAATTTCATGCAAGTTACAATCCTTAACTGTTCAGAATGTACTATAGTTTCAATACTCTCATCTATTGGTCCTTTTCCACCAATCTTTATCTGAGCACTTGCTAACATTTTATGATCAGCTGATTTTGCATGCTCATTCAATGCTAAAAGCTGAATGTTTTGGGACCCTGAATGTTTTGGGACCCTCCCTCCGTAAATGTATTGACTTTGCCTATATCTTGATACCATGTACATTTCATCCTATCCTCATTACATGGGGACTTGCACAAGTATGCCCAAGGATGAAGAAGATTCCATTCATTTCTCCACCTCCTTTTGGGCTTGCTTGATGAAGACTCCGAAGCAACTGGAGCATCATTTGGAGAACTCTCACTCCGAAGCAACCGGACATTGACCACTTTGGACATGAATGAGGCTATTGAGGGCTGAGATTTACTCTTTTTACGTCTCCCCCTATGAGGCATTACCATAGATGACCCTCCATATCTAAATTGGCTGCCAAATACATTAGCATGAAGAAAGACTCAATATCAAATCAAGCTCAATACTTTTACAATGCATCCCCATCCTCCCAAGCAAATGACTTTAAGCTAAGGCTTTAATTATGTTAGGTAGGGATAGGTGTGTAACAACAGTAACAAAGTTACCAAGCTGAATTGCCTACAAATTACAATATTACAAGAATGCATTATGTAGTTATTTTGAGTTTGCTAAGATTCACTTTCTACCCACTCAATCATCATCAGGTTAGTCAAATGTATCACCATGGAGTAGAGAAAACTACACAAATTCAAGTTAACCCAATATAATACCTAACTAGCCATCAAGTTCACTCAAAATTTGAGACAGCTGCCTAGATTATTGTAGACATAGAGAGCACAATTCCATAGGCATGGACTACCATATCATGCACCATCATGTCATTCATTGGTCTCTCCTACAAAAACCGTGTAACTGAATCTCCATCTATATTATACACCTCTTACAAAAGCATGTAGAAAAAATCATGTGATTGAGTCCCCATCCATAACACCCACATAAGACACCATCAATACATCCCCTAATTTATCTATAGCTTCAAAAGAGATGTTTTAGGTATGGCCATTGCCCATGATTCATTAGCAATTTGAGAAGGAAAAAAGCAGTTTCAGTAGAAGAAGAAAAAAAGGGAAAAAAAGATTACTTGATGGCCACGGCTCTGACAAATAAAAGAGCACCACAGTGCCACTGCATGCAGGTCCTTCACGCACGCAGGCAAGCCACGGCAATGCATGCAAACGTGTGACTCGTGAGATGAGTATTGAGAAGAGCAAAGACAAGGTTGGCAATGAGCACAGTTAGGGTCAGGCGACTTCCTCTTGAGAGGAAGATGAACATTGAAGAGAGACGAATATGTGATTCAAATTTCAAACTCCACAGTGCCTCATGCTACATAAAAGAAGCAAAGAATATCAAGATTGCACTCCTACCGTCTAAACAAATATCAAGATCGAAATTTTAAACAGATATCGAGATCAAAATTTGAACTCCTACCGTCCAAGAAGACAGAGCTGTGAGCAATGAGCATATACCTATTTGGGACTTGGGAGAGCACAGTAGATTCGCTTTCTGCCCCTTGTGTGCAAGATGAAGGGCTCCAGCCTCTAAAGCACTCAACATAGAGAGCAAGGAAGAAGCGCTCAACACAGAGATCGCTTGGCAGATGGAGACGAGTTGTAGCAAGGCAACCGCCGGCAGGCCATGGAGGTTTACAGAGGTGAGAAATGCATGAGGGGATCATTTGCCAACCTTACCTGGCTTGGCCAAGGCCCAACAGTCGGCAGTAGATAAAAGCAGGGGAGGGGGCTCAACGTTGAACGACCGTCTTCTAGACCAAGGTAATAGGTATTAGATAATAGCCTAATTAGTAAAAGGTATCCAAAGCTGAAAGAAGCATGCAAAATTGAAGATAGGGTAGGTGAAATGTGACTCGTGAGGTGGTATGCCAGCAATTAAACTAATTAAAATATTTAAACCTATATGCTTTGAGTTAATAGCATTGCTTAAGACAATTATAACGGGCCAGGCTGCCAGCCTCCAAGGCATCTAAAATTTTAATTTCTAAATTTCAATTTCCAATTTCTCTCCCATATTAAAAGAGAGCTTTAGGGATATAATATTATTTATAAGGCTTATATTATATATATATATATATATATATATATAAAGTTTAAAAAATAGAAAACAAATTTTTTAGACCAACATGTCAAATGGCATGCACTTTTAATTAAAACATTTCACAATGACATGCAATTTTTGAGTTATTGCATGTTTTTTTATGTGAAAAAAAAACTTAAACCTTTTTTTTGACATGTAAAAAGGCCCTTGACAGGCAAAACACCCGTAATTTTAGGCCCTGGCCTGAGCCCATCAAAAGGCAACTATCCTACAAACAGACACACGTGTCAAAATCTCACACACGAATATCCACAAACAAACACACGTGTCAAAATCTCACACGAAGAATCCATCACGCATGCTAACCAGATGTTATATATATCACCATACGTATCAATTTCTACATGTTTTGTCTTTTTCAAGAAGACGGGGCTCGTAGCTCGGAGCAACATCACACGCAAGCCATTGCGAGCTCTTCCACAAGCGAGCGCAAGATAGTGCGCTCGATGGCCGACACAATCTCGCCGATTTCCGGCTCGAAACCCGACCACCGGTTGCAGGGCTTGCGCAGGTCAGCTTCCACCAGAGCAAGGTGGGCGCCGGCGTCCTTAATTCTCCACCCCCGGATCTGATCATGCAGGGCACGTGCCAGCAGCCTCCGCCACCGCCACCGGTTCTTGCATTCCCTCCACGCCACCGCTTCCTCCACCGCCTCGCACACGCAATCGAAAACCAGCCGGCGGTGGCCGCGTGTCGGCGGCCCTTCGCTGTCTGGCCAGCCTGCCACCACGCGTTGCTCCAGCTGTTTGAACAGCCGGCGGGCGTCGCGTGACAAGCTTGACGGTCTGCTTTCCAACGTGGCAGCCAGAATGGCAGCCACGTAGTCCTCTTCGGTTCTGATCAGCCACGTGTCGTCGGGATCGCCGTCGTGATCTCCAGCTGGCAATGCCTCGTCATCAAATGGTGAAACTAATACAGAAACAGGGCTAGGTTGGCCAGTTCCCATCCAGCCCACGGAATCCGACGTGGAGTCTGTGTCTTGGCCCTGTCAGCAAAAAAGGGCAGTTTTTTAACACGAGTTTAAAATGATTTTGTTGAAATCAATTTAGAATATATAAACTAAATTAAGCTCTAAAATAATTTAGAATATAAACTAAACAAGTGAAAATAGATATATATTTTGCAGTACTTACAGAAACCATTCCTTCTCAACAAATCACAAAAATTAGAAGTTTAAGATTTTGAATGTTTTTTAATTGAGAATTTGCAGATTTTTGAGCTGAAATATTACTAAAAAATTAGCGGAGTAATCCAAATTGAGGAAATTAAAATATGGAAGATTTTGCAGGTCCATTGTATATATTTTTCTCTCTTTTTTTGGTAAATATCACAAATACTTGACGGAATGAATTTATTGAATTCATATTAACATGCCAAAAAAAGTGAAAAATAAAGATGTTTTTGATTTAAAAATAAATAAATTGTCAAATCATTGTCAAGAAATGACGGGTCACGGGAGCTTACCTCTGCCGTTGACGGAGTGGCACCGCCGTCGTCAACTTTATGTCTCCGTCGCCCAGTCACTGACGTACTTACTTCCGTGTTAGCATTCAAAGCAGAGATAACGTCCTGCAAGATGGCTGCCGTCGTTTTGCCGTTGCTCTGGCCGCTAACCTCTAGCTGTACGCCACCTAGTGGAGAGGATGACGTTGACGGCGCAGCGTTTCGGTTCACATGCAGCAGGCAACAATCGAAATCAACGACAGAAGATTCCGCCCCGTCGGCGACGCAGTCGTGCGAGCCTCTGGTAGTGATGAACACGACGCCGGCCTCGCTTCTGCCAGCTGAGAGCTTCTCCCGGCGTTCCGGCAAGGGCGGCTGGGATTCGGCAGATATCGTCGAGCCTAACAATCCAACAGCTTCCATAGCTGCAGCGGCAGCAGCCTGTCTTGCAGCTCTTCGTTTAATTAAAGTTTTAATCAAGGAGAAAGCTTCATTCTCTGTGGCAGGCTCTGCTTTAATCTCTCTCTGAGCCTCATTCGATTTACTACCATTTGATCTTCTCCCTGGATCATCGAAGTGCCCATTGCTCATTGCCAACCTAGGCTCTGCAGCAGCAACCTTAATCTTTCTCTTATAACATAAGCCCGGATTAGTATTATTATTTGATGACAAGCATTCATTAACACTTGTTCCATGATTATTAATTTTACCAGAACCATAATTGTAGGCTTGATCCACACTCCATGCTCTCTCTTGCTGTTCTGATGATTGGCTTCTCAATTGATGCAATGAGAGAGATCCTTGGTCTATTTTACATCTCCTTTGCTTTTGCTTACAAGAGCTTTTGCCATGTAATTCTTGGCCATGATCATTGTTTTTTATATAGCCATCTTGAATGCTACCATGGGTAGCCTTTGCATGAAGCCTTTTGCAAGCTAAATTATTATTATTATTTTCCTTTTTTTCAACCTTGCCACCCACATTTGCTTGTCCATTCCTGTCCCCACTGCTACACATAAGCTGGCTTTTCAATGATTTAGCACCACCCACCTGCTCTAATCTGGCGGCCAACTTTTGCCTCATCAAACTGGGACCAGAACTAATGACACCATTCAATGGGTACTCAAAAGCAGGAGAAGAATCACCCATGTCCACACTAGTCCGAGGTGTGGCCGGACAACTAACATTAATGCTTTTTTGGATTTGCAATGCAGACAAAAATGGACCCAATTTCCCATCAAAATCATCAAGCCAGCCTTTAATCTCATCCGGCAATGCAAGCTCTAATGCAAAGTCCTCCTTTGTGGTAATCAAGTGATTAGCCTCAACATGAACAGTACTTGACTTGCTTAAGAGAGATGATTCCTTCCTTTCACATTCAGGCGCGGGCAAAGATTCCAAACCCATCAGCCTGGCAATGGCTCCGGGCCTTTTGCTGATCTTGGGCTTATCATTGTTTTCACCTTCACTCAACGTGCCTGAGGAGGCCATCCTATCGACCTTACCATCCTCTGGGTGTAAATCCACTCTATTTTCATCAGCAATCTGCAACAATATCGTTCCAGAAATTAAATTCACTAATAAATTACCCTAAAAATAATCTATCTAATCAGTTACAGCATCAAATTATACCATAGTGTACTGACCATGCACCCTTAACAAGAACTACCCTTAATATCACCATGCACCCTTAACAAGAACCACCCTTAATTTCACCATGCACCTTAACAATAACATCATCATGCCCACTTAATCATAAATTTTCAGAAAATCAAATCCTCTGAGAATTCATCTTAATCATAATTGTTCCTGAATTTTAAATCCTCTATGATCAATTCATGTGATCATGCCTACTTAATCATAATTGTTCCAAAAATTAAATCTTCTAAGAGTTTATCTTAAAAAGATAAAACCACCTAATGAAATTTGTACATTTTAGTTATAAATCCTTGCATTTGTACGATTTCCAGTGATTTTCAAGTCTAAATCTAAGTTAAGCCTAAGCATTGCCTTCAATTTTAAGAGCAATTTTTTTTTGAAGACTGCCCATGACTTGAAACAATAGAAGCTGCTGCCCTGGCGTTGATCATCATACAGAGGATAAATCAAAATCTAAGATAATCCACCCACTAATTGTTCCTAAAAGGACACAAAAAGTCCATTAAATAGCCCTAAATGAATACAAAAGTAATAATAATTAAGGTAATTTAAAGAGAAAACTTACAAGAAGCAACTTTGCCATGGGTACTTTTTTGACATCTCTAAACTTCTTAGAGGCTTGCCTTGGTCTCTCTATATCAAAAAGCAAAAGCATAGGGGTAAGTTCTGAGATGGAGGCCAAAACAATATTCATTTCAATCCAAAAACTCAAGATAACCCACCTAAATAAATCAAAATTTTGTAATCAACTGCTAATCAAGAGCATAAACACAAAGATTAATGAACACTTTTTATGAGCTCAATTGTTGACCTGCAGGCAGCTGCTTTTGCGAGAAAAATTGGCCGTCGGAGATCCTTCGGTTCCAATCAAAGAGTTGGGAAAACACTCCAACGCATCCTCCGAGCTTAGGGTGCTGTTTATCTCCAACGGCGAGGCTGGATAACATCATACCGGGGCTATCTTTCATCTGTGATTAGCTCAAACCTTTGTATTAACAAGCTTAATCGAGCTCGTTCAGAAGCTTTTGTTGCGCGAAGGTAGAGGATTAAATGTCATCTCCTTAATCACCACCGTGAGGAAGCTGCTTTTGCTGCATGATGATGAGAGGAGAAGGCAGACCCAGCTCTTTAATCACTTGCGGATTTCTGATTATGGGATGGCCGATAATTAAGTGCATTAATAACCGGTCCGCCTGTTGTCCCGTACCAAGTTACATTGTAGGATCCAACAGACAAAATTTACATTAAATCAGCACCTTCAAGCTTAGTACTTACTACTGATCAGGGATGATAAGCACTGATCAGTGATCAGTGATGGTTAGAGGGGAAGAGTGTAGCAGATTACAAATGATTTTGTGTGGGTACAACAACACACGGATTATGGGAGGCTATTTGACGACAAGCGTCGAAAAGCTGCTCTGCAACTCTGTAATAGATGACTTCTAGAATCTAGATTATCAAGATGTTGAACTTGATTATAGGTACAAAAGAGGTCTGAATTCAAGGTTTTAACATCAACAAGGTTACGTCGTCTCTCGAGATGCGGGCTATGAAGGGGAAAATAGATGATAGATCATAAAGGGGACACACACACACACACACACACACAATGTCTCCTTCACACACACACACTCTCTCACACACACACAGACACACACACACTCTCTCTCTCACTCACACACACACACACACTCTCTCTCTCTCTGTCTCACACACACACGTCTCACACTCTCTCACACAGTCTCACACTCTCTCTCTCACACACACACACACACACACACTCTCTCTCTCTCTCTCTCACACACACACTCATGTCTCACACACGTCTCACACTCTCTCTCATACACACACATGTATCTCTCACTCTCACACACACACACACAAACACACACACTCACTCTAGTGACGGTACACATTGCATAGAAGAGTGGTTAGGTTTAGGCTTGGTTCACAAAGGGCAGATGGACATACATAAACTGGGGCGTGGATCTTACATGGAGGAGTAATTCGATTCAAAGGGTGAAAAGCGCTCAGTTGCTCACAAAAGGAAAAGTTATCAGTAGCACCTCTAGGTCCAAAAAGTGGCGGACACATTCACAACATTCCAAAAAAATGGTCATTGCAGGCAAGGAAAGTTTTTTTTTAATGGGAGTCATGTCCATTTTTGGGCATTTTGGCCCTAAAATACATGCACTTATTTTGAGTGACCATCAAAAAATAAGATAAATTATGAAAAAAATGGGGATTATTTTTACTAAACTCGTTCTTTTGAAGGGTGACCCAACCCGTCAAAAATTATCCTTGGTTGGAGGGATTTGACCTCGAGTATCTTGATTCAAATTGATTTACTTTGCCAATTGAGCTATGATGATTGCTTGATACATTATTAGTGGTAGCTTTTTTACCCATTAATGAGGGACATTACCCATTACTGCATATGTCCTGCCCTTTATGAACATACTACATAGGGTAAAAGCACCACCAAGCATATAGCCCAGTTGTTAGGGTGTTTGAAGTCCATACATGAGGAGGTCACAAGTTCAAACCCTCATGGTGGCTTGAAGTGGTGCTTTGTAAAGATGGGGGGTGTGTTGTAATTTCTAATTTGCCAAACTTTACATAGGGCAAACTTGGCCAGAGAGTAGAGACCCTTGTCTGGCACCCTCAATTTGAGTGCACTTTGTGCGCTCACACACTTAAAATCATCATGTATTTCCATTTTCGACTGCCTGAAAAAGCACTAAAGTGCCTTGACTCAATGAAAAATTCACTGGGTAGATCTTGGAGCAAGCATGCAAACTTCCAAACTCGCAGAGCTGGAGTGCTTGAACCATGTTGCATTACACCCGCAAGGTGTGTGCCCGAAAAAGGCATAATTTCAATACCGAAAGTCCTCACCAAAAAAAAAAGGAGGAGTTCCAAGTGTGCAAATTAAAGTAATCAAAAACCTAACCTCCAAATCTCGTCTCATTTCAAAGTTTGATGAATTGAAAGGATATTGGCTCTTAATATACTTTATCAATGTACCTTGGTTAAGATTTGATTAATGATAATTAGAATCTCAATGTTGATAGCATATCGACAAGGGGGTAATCTAATATTTCTCTCTAGACTGTGAGTGCAATAGTTTTAAAAGGACACAAAATTTCACCAACCTAACAACTACAAAACCACAAGCCACTATGAGAGGAGGAGCTCATCATTCTTCACACTATCTGATGCGCTCATTGAATTTACAGCTTCCGAGGTCCTCTCACGGGCAGAACTAGTCATAAATAATACTGATGCGAATATCACCTCTGCTGCCGCCCGTTACCACCTTTTCTCCTACGTTATTAAATGTGAACACCACCTTGTCCTCATTCCTCTCTCTCTCTCTCTCTCTCTCTCTCTCTCTCTCTCACACACACACACACACACACATACACACGTACAGTCTACACAGTGCGCGCTCGAGCACACACACACTGCTTCCTGTAGTAAGTACATACACAGTGCGTGCACACACATTTTCCTACTTGTGGATTGCCCCCATCCCTAGGAATCTCAGTGCTCACCTTTTTTAGCTCTATTTTAAAGCCCTCTCTCTCTCTCTCTCTCTCTCTCTCTCTCTCTCTCTCTCTCTGCTCAGTGAGTGTCACGGTTCACCTCGTTTTTGTGGGGAATCCCTCACTTAATGGAAACCTTGTGATTTGATTATTGGTGGCCTCCTTGCCTCCTAATCAGTGCTCACATAACTCTATTTTAGAGTGTAATTTTCTCGGCTAAAATTTAGAAATCTCGATTTTGTAGTGTAATTTTCCTTGCTAAAATGTTGAAATCTTGGTTAGAATTCGACGTCGTCTTTGATTTTAAGGGTTAAAATTTGTATATGTTGGTTATGAATCCTGGCATTTGTATGATTTCTAGTGATTTTCAAGTCTAAATCCTGGTTAACCTTAACTTCTAAGCATTGCCTTTGATATCTAGTGATTTTCAAGTCTAAATCCTTGTTAAGCCTAACTTCTAAGCATTGCCTTTAATTTTAAGGGTTGAAAAAAACATTTATTTTTGAGCACTGCTCCTAACTCCTCATTAGCAACAACCTTGGAGTTCATTAACAAGTGTAAATAGGTATCTAGTCTTTGATTTGTTGGGCTCCCAAAAGATTTAAGCTCATTCATGGTACTATCATTGCCAACACTTCTTCCTCTTTTTGTCTCTCTTTTCTGTGTGGTTTTTATTATTTAAATCCTTATTTTACTACCATTTTGTGTACTTTTTATGGTTTGCTTCATAACCTCTAATTTCAATCATTAGAAAAGCTAGCATGCACTTTTAGCCTTAATAGGCTTGAATTTTTCAAGCCATTTTTACCCATTTCCAATGCTTTTACATGCAAGTTTTGCATATGCATGTCAAAATAACACTAAACAATTGTTATATATGTTTTTTCCCTTTTTTTTTAATGGCCAAGGCAACCCATAAAAAATGAAGCCCTATCCTAAGTATTTAAATTTTGAACTTTAAGCCCTAGGCAATCAACCCTTGCTTATTAACCTTTGGACCAACCCTTATGTGCTAACCCTTTAGGCTTGAGCAATTAATCATGGATTAATATTAATCCTAGAGGCAATGAAGTAAATAATATATCCATAAGCTCTCAACCCTAGGTTGTTAACACTTTCCTTTTTAAACTTTTTGCCTACCTTTTTCTTATCAATTCAGTCTTATGTGGTATATATGTAGCAAAATAAGTGTTCATCATAATAGTCCTCCAATGATGTTACAAATTTCATTTTTGAAGTTCGAAACGATTGACTTGTGATAACTTTAGAGGATACTTTTACTCACCCTACGTACAAATTTATTGAAACTGCTTATTTTTCAAAGTAGATTTTCAACGATTTGTTTGAACAATTTTTGCCATGATGCTACTCGAGTCTCACACCTTGTATATCTTTTGTGATCCCGAAGTCACGAGCATCTGAACATTACATTATGAAACTCATCAAAATTGAATGATCATCAGACTCAATGCTAACTAGATCTTTTTATTTTCGTCACATTTAAAAAAAACTTATGAACTACCCAACTTACTTGGATGTGTAAAAAACATAGTTTTTTATGCCATGTATGTTTCCCAAACACTCTCTTGAATCCATGCCATTACATTCCTAGTGTGCATGATGAGACCATAAAGGTGAATCCATGCTGTTACATGATTAATGTATGATGAGATCGTGAATTTACTCCGAGTATACATATGTAGAGTTTTTTAATGAGCATTGATACATCTTGTTTTCTAATTTAATGCAAATTATGTATGTGCTTGGTTAATTGCTGCAATAAGGGTACATGTGAGACATAATTGTTTGACCCATGAAAAAGGTAATGATTTTTCTAAATGAACACTTGGCCCATTGCACAAATTAAGAAATACCAACGGTGACTACATGCAAGCTATGATGTCACCTAACAACCATCCACAATTGAAGTTCTACAGTTCTTGTATATGTAGTAAGCATGTAACTTGTCAAAGGATCTATGTTTGTGGTGGGGGTAGTGAGGTCTTATGTTTGTGGTGGTAGTGAGGACTTATGTTCAGGTATTGTTAAGATTATCACAATTTTACTTCAGTCTTCACTCATTTATTTCATCTTTAAGATTGGCTCAATAGGCTTCAAATTCTTTATAGTTTCCTTTCGCTCCTCTACTCTCTTTTATTTTGGCTAATGCCACGTTAGGTTCCTCTACATTGGCCCTCAGTAGCTTAAATCTATGTATGCCTTCATAAATTTGTATAAGGACCAAACTACTTCCCAACTCTTGGAATTCTCTTCGAAACCTCAAGAGCCTTGCTAGAGATTGGAATTATGCTACACTTGTAAGCTATTTCATGGGGTTTACGAACGTGCATTATAATTGTTAAACACCTCAAGATCTACTCTACATTCAATCACATAAAAAGAGTCATTCCTCAATGGTGTGAATTTCTCTTGATTTAAGAAAAGAAATTGATTCATGATTTTGTCCTTGCTAGAGTGTAGTTCATTTTGGGGTAGTTCGTTTTGGGATACTTACAATGTATTTCCGTCAACTAGGTAAACTCTTATGTAAAATTCTTAGGGGCCATACCATCACTCCAAAGAAACACTCTAAACTCTTAAAATTTCCCTCTAGGTTGTCAACTACTGCCTCTCTACTAGGTGTTTCCCTTAGTGTCACATCTAGGGGTGCAAATATGAATGTTACAAAGACAAATATTCTTCCCAAGAATGTGTTTCTTTGGGTCACCAATTCGACTATCGAAATACTTATCCTAGTGTACTTATGGATTTTTTTCCCAAGAATGTGTTTCTTTGGGTCACCAATTCAACTATCGAAATACTTATCCTAGTGTTTCATTAAGTGTAGCACTTATGGATTTTTTCTGAGCACTAATTGTAAGAGGAGGCCTTTATATCCATTCACTCTATTTTCTCTGTCTCTCTCTCTCTCTCTCTCACACACACACACACACACACACACACACACATTTATCAGATCCACCAATTGTTGTAACCTTTTTGGTCTCATAGGTCATTTTGGCCTTTTGAAGATGTTAATATATCACAGACATTGTATCAGATCCACCAATTGTTGTAACCTTTTTGGTCTCATAGGTCATTTTGGCCTTTTGAAGACGTTAATATATCATTTCATTTCTCTCTCTATCTCTCTCTCTCTCTCTCTCTCACACACACACACACACACACAAACACACACAAACACACATACACGCATGCATGCGTGCACATGTACGCACATGCACACATGCATCTACACGTGCACGTTGTCATGCCATGGCACGTCTATGGTGTGAAACCATGCATATGAGGCCATTAAATGCAAATCCAGATGCATGGGATTAAGTGCCATGACTTGAGTCATTATATGATGCCTAAGTACATATGTTCATATTGTAAATGAGGTTCAATAAGACGAGCTGAGGCTGAGCCAGGTCTCGAAGCCTCTGTACGTGAGTGTGGTGTGAATCATGGAGTTTTTATGCTTATGGTAGACCTTGTAGTAGGGAACACCCTTCTCAACATGTATGGGAAATGTCAGAGCATGTATGATGCAAGGATTGGTTTTGAAAGAATGCCCTTTCGAGATATCGTGTCTTGGAATGCCATGATTTCTGTTCTTACTCGGAATGAGCAGAACAAGGAGGCTCTAGGTTTGTATGATGAGATGCAAATTGAAGGCATCAGACCTAACAACATTACATTTGTATGTGCACTTAAAGCATGTACAAGCTTAGCAGCATTAGAAGAAGGGCAGGAGATTCATAAAACTATCATTGATAACATTTATGGTGCTGATACCATGGATGAAAATGCGCCCATAAACATATACGGCAAGTGCAGCAACATGCACAGTGCAAGGAAGGTGTTCTTGAAAATGCTTTCTCGGGATATCATCTCATGGAATGCCATGATTTTTGCGCTTGCTCAGAATGGATATAATGAGAACGCTTTGGATTTTTTTTCAACTGATGCTGATATCGTGGGGACTGCTCTTGTCAGCATGTATGGCAAATGTGGAGATTTATGCAAGGCAAGGAGTGCATTTGACAAAATTCTCTCTCAGAAGCTTGTCACTTGGAATGTTTATATGGCTGTGCTGGTTGAGAATGAGCAGGGTAATGGAGCTTTGGATCTTTTTCGTACTATGCTGCTTGATGGCATGATGCCAGACAGAGTATCCTTTACGTGTGCTATTGATGCACGTGCAAGCTTGGCAGCTTTTGAGGATGGGAAGGCGATCCCTACTGCAGCAGACAGAAGCGAGGGGAGTGGAAGTCCACCTAGCAGAGGCAGCAGTTGCAGACGTATTCGAAGGTGGCGTCTTGCATGGGAAATTACGAAGGTTTTTTAAAAAAGGGAATATCCGAATTTTAAGCAAGAAAAAAGGAGGCGTAGAGTATTTCAAATGGGGAAATCCGAATTTTTGGCTGCAAAAGCGAATTTAGCCCGGATCCCTTGCTGGAAAAAATGGGAAAGAACCAGAAAATCAGATATACGAGGGGGAAGTATGCAGAAAGAGGGGGGGAGGAAAAACCAGAGCTCAATCTTGCAGAATATCTTGTGTTGGGAATTTAGTTTCTGTTCAAGCCTTGAAGGGGTTTGAATTAGAGAGTATTTGAAGCTTCTTCTAATGATACACTTTCTAAAAATTTCCAAAAATGAACGAGATGCTGCCTGTTTCTTTTAAGGCGAGTGGAATCAGCGCATTTTGCAGATCATGAGATTGATAAACGTGGAGCTTTTGCTAAAATCGGCTTATTCCTTTATACAGAGATAAGTTTTTTTTTAAATACGATTTCTAAATCGTAAAAGCATTGAGAGGATGGAGATTTGAGTATATAAGGTTTTTTTTAATTATTCCCTTTGTAAGCTTAAATAATCATGGTTTTGGAGAACTTCTTGGATTTGTGAGCTTTGAAAGTTGTAAGCTTCAAAACAAAGGAGAAAATTCGGGTTTGGAAACTTGTATAAAGATGTTTTGTTTGATTTGCGATATGTAGAAATGATGCTTTTAGTGGACACATGAAGAGGATGTATATGTGTTACATTCTATCTATTGCTTCTTTGTGAGATGATGGAAGTTATAAGCAGGTCTTTTCGACAAGTTCAATTTTCGTCTTGAAGTTGTGAAGATGGCAACATGCAAAATATGTGATGTGCAAGTTCACATGTATTGGGGACTTGTTGAAGTCTATGTGATGCCAATATGTGACATGTATATGGCATTTGGATAAAGGGTCAGGAGATATATGCTTGGATCTGGTCATGCTCTTGACACATAATTTATGTGCAATCATCAAGTTGAATTTGGAGATGTATTGAAGTGAATTGGCACATGTACATGTCATCAAAAATGGAGATGTCTTATGCTCCTTGAAGAGTTATATGTTTTGTTTCTTTGTTGGGATTTGAAGCTACTCTCACAGCCAGAAGTCTCGCACTTGCCCAGCGATACCGCCCACGTCACGACAGCTTTGGTGAACCCGACGTGAAACTGCTGGGGTGAGAGTTAGTGGTGAAATACACATTGCAAGCTATGGCTGAGAATTCTGAGAGATAGGGGGTTCATTTTGACCCCGAGGTTATGCAAATGTTTCAGATGTTTACTATGTATATGCAACAGCAGCAAGCTGCTGAGAGAGGGCAAATTTCCACGACTAAAGCACTGCAGTCAATTGTGAAAAAGGTGGATCAATTTGATGGTAAGGACATCACAAAGTACTTGCGCAATTACACAAAGGAAATGGAGCTAAATAGGGTGACTGAGGAGGATATGGTTCGAAGCTTTGAGCTGGTATGTGTTCCTGAAATAAGAGAGCGCATAAGAGGATTACATGCAGCACATGGTGGTAGAAATTGGGAGGAGTTCAAGCTTGCTTTGAAGGATGATTATTTCATGGAGGATTCCGAGCGGGTGACCAAACGAACTTTCTTGGAATGGGTTACAAAACCCAAAATTGGAATTTCTGCCACACAGAGTTGCTAAGAGAGTTTGAGAAGCGCTATGCCCAGCTGTCAAGGATAGAGCGCACAACCTTAGACAGGGAAAAAACAGAGCTCTTCTTACAAGCAGCTGGGAAAGATCTCCAAGAAAAACTGGAAATTCTCCTTGAGGATAAGGATACAGAGCAGGGGCTAAAGAATGATTGGAATGATGTCGAGGATGCGGTCACCATGTTAGCAAAGGGGCAGCGAAGGAGGGATAAAATGGTGATGAGCTCGGCAACTCCTATAACTGCTGTTACCCCTGAGAATCTACCAAAACCAGCTGCTGCAATCCCAAAGGTAGAAGGGCCGATGGATGAGCTTATTAAGGGCATGTGAGACCTAAAACTGAAGATGTCCAGGATTGAGGAAAAAGGGCTACCATTAGGGCAGGCTTCTATGCAAAGGCCTCAAAGCAAAGAAGGGTTTACATTCAGATGTATATGGTGTGATGACCCAGAACATGCAAAGAAAGACTGTGCTAGCTATAAAGAAGTCCTCAGAAATCAACTTGTGTTTTTCAAAGATGGGAAAATCCACCTTACAGAGACTGGTCTTCCATTAAGCACAAACTTTGGAAAAGGAGGGATGAAAAAGCTAGTTGAAGACATGGTTGCTGGACATGCCATCTCTATGGTTGAGGTAGCAACCTATGGGTTAAAGGTTGGTCAATCAAAGCAGGAATCTGAGAATGATGAAGACTATGAGAATGAAGATTTTTGGCCATCAACAATGGAGCTAATTGCGTCAAAGAAGTGTCTAAACAGGCTTTGCATGAGGCAGGTGACTGTATACGTCTTGAGATTGGCTGGGAAGAGCTTGTGGATTCTTTTTCTGTTCATGCCTACATTGCAAAATGCCAGAATAATGAGGCACAGGTAGAGGAAAAGCGTAAGAGGGAAAATGAGGAAGGAGGGCCATCAAAAAGGGTCACCCGTGGTAGCGAAAAGAAGGATCCTGGGCCATCACATATGCCTCCGCCGCATAGCAAACCTCCACAGGAAGTATCAATGGAAGAAGTGCCAGCAAAAATGAAGCATGAGAAGGAGAAGGGTAAAGGGAAAAGTCCACTCTACAAGCTTCAATCTGATATTGAAGCCGCAACAGACCTCAAAAAGGTGCTTGAAGAGAGGATTCTAAACAGTAGGGTGGAATTTACACTAGGCGAAGTCTTGGGAATTGCAAAGAAAGAATTCCATGATAAAATAATTGATATTATACGAAGGAAAAGGCAGTCTATAATTGAATCTATTCCATCAAAAGGGGAGATAAGCACTTCCAAGACTCATGGAGTACAGGTACAACAAAAGGAAGAGAGAGAGAATGTGGTGGAATGTAATCACTCTGCTGAAGGGGCACGACAAGTGTGCTTTGTGGATGAGGATGATGAAAAAGAAGTTCTTACAAAGAGTCATTACTCCAGGAGCCATTGGGGAAGGGCCACCACTGAAACCCTTGTCAAGATAGGTGACTTGGAAGAGCCGTATGTCGCTCTAATCGACCATGGGTCTGAAATAAATCTTATGGCTAAAAATCTCTACAACAAATGTAAGTGGCCAATGGATGTAGATCATGGGTGGATGATTAAAGCGGCTAATAACTCATCTGGAGAGCTCTATGCAGCCTGTCCAAATGTAAGGGTAACTATAGGGGATGTGAAAGATGATCATAACTTCTTTGTTCAGGAGATGTCATCGTATCCCCTCATCCTTGGGTAATCCTACATTACAGATGTGAGGATGGAAACAAAAGTTTTGGATGATGGCTCGGCATATGCAAGAATAAGGAGTAAAGATGGCAAGAAAGCTGTTCAGTTCTTGACAGTTTGCATTAACCATGAAAGGAACCGTGAGTCTCTTCGAGCACAGTCACTCCCAAAGATAAACAGAGAATTCATGAACTACAGGGAGATAATTTTGGCCAGGTGCCATTGTAAAGCGAGATTCCAATGGTACAAGGGAAAATGAGTTCTCGCAGGACTCAATCAATGTAAATAACTTTTCAGCAAATTTTCAGGGATTTTCTAGCTATGGGTCACTGGTCTTTGTAAAAAGCAAGGATTTGAAGCGTGGCATGCGTCGACATGTACAAAATGAACAAAAAAGTCTTGAGCAGTGTGGTCTTTTGGAGAAGAATGAGTTTATTTCAAGGGTGCTTGATGAGGTGTCATTTGTGGATACTATGGGTGTGCTTTTTGCTATGGAAAGAGCATGCTTACAGGGTGGGAATGAGATGATAAAGGTGTCATCTGTGGGGATGTATGATATAATCCGGGAATTTGAAGGAATGGAATGTAAAAACATGTATTGTGAGATGGATGCTCGTGTTGATACAAAGTATAAAACGGTTGCAAAGAAGGTGAAACCAGTTGCCTTGCCCTTGCCACCAGGAAGCAAGGAGAAAATAGATGAAGCCTCTATACAACCGAATCTCAGAGATCCGAAGAAAATTGGGCATAAGTTTACACAGGAAACCCTAAAAGAGCTGAAGATTGGTGAAAAGGATTTTCTGTTGCCAGTTGAAAAGGAATGCTTTGAGGAGATGCTTGTAAAACATGGGAAGGCCTTTGCTTTTCAGCCGCATGAGATAGGCTGTGTTGATCCAAGCGTAACAGCGCCAATGGTGATCTTCACTGTTCCACATGTGCCCTGGAACCTGCGGTTGATTCCAATACCAAAGGCTCTCTTGCCAAAGCTGATGGAATTACTAAAAGAAAAGATCAGGATGGGAATTTTGGAGCCATCATGCGCTCCATACTCCAACAGATGGTTTACCGTGCCAAAGAAAAATGGAGCATTGCACTTCATTCAAGACATGCAACCTGTAAACAAGGTCACAATCAGGAATGTGGGAGCAGGTCCGATTGTGGACGAGTTTGCAGAAGCATTTGCAGGGAAAGCTATATACTCTATGGGTGATCTGTATTCGGGATATGATCAGTTCCAGTTGGATATACAAAGCAGGGACTTGACCACAATGAAAACTCCTTTGGGATTGGTAAGGATGTGTACCTTACCACAGAGAGCCACTAACTCAGTGGCGCATATGATGAATGGAATGAATAAAGTCTTGCGAGACTTCATACCACAAATAACTATGCCTTTTGATGATGTGCCAATAAAAGGCTGTGATGAGAAAGATAAAGATGGGGATTTGGATTCGAGGGGGTGCCGCAAGTTTGTGGCAAATCATATAAAAGATTGTAATATGATTCTATCCACGCTTGAAGAGGTGAATCTTACTTTGTCTGGATTGAAATCATTGTTTGGGGTTGGTGAAGTGCTAATCATGGGGCATCTTTGTGAGAACGCTTTGGATTTTTTTTCAACTGATGCTGATATCGTGGGGACTGCTCTTGTCAGCATGTATGGCAAATGTGGAGATTTATGCAAGGCAAGGAGTGCATTTGACAAAATTCTCTCTCAAAAGCTTGTCACTTGGAATGTTTATATGGCTGTGCTGGTTGAGAATGAGCAAGGTAATGGAGCTTTAGATCTTTTTTGTATTATGCTGCTTGATGGCATGATGCCAGACAAAGTATCCTTTACGTGTGCTATTGATGCACGTGCAAGCTTGGTAGCATTTGAGGATGGGAAGGCAATCCCTACTGCAGCAGACGGAAGCGAGGGGAGTGGAAGTCCACCTAGCAGAGGCAGCAGCTGCAGACGTATTCGAAGGTGGCGTCTTGCATGGGAAATTACGAAGGTTTTTTAAAAAAGGAATATCCGAATTTTAAGCAAGAAAAAAGGAGGCGTAGTGTATTTCAAATGGGGAAATCCGAATTTTTGCTGCAAAAGCGAATTGAGCCCAGATCCCTTGCGGGGAAAAATGGGAAAGAACCAGAAAATCAGATATACGAGGGGGAAGTATGCAGAAAGAGGGGGGGGAGGAAAAACCAGAGCTCAATCTTGCAGAATATCTTGTGTTGGGAATTTAGTTTCTGTTCAAGCCTTGTAGGGGTTTGAATTAGAGAGTATTTGAAGCTTCTTCAAATGATACACTTTCTAAAAATTTCCAAAAATGAACGAGATGCTACCTGTTTCTTTTAAGGCGAGTGGAATCAGCACATTTTGCAGATCATGAGATTGATAAACGTGGAGCTTTTGCTAAAATCGGCTTATTCCTTTATACAGAGATAAGTTTTTTTTTAAATACGATTTCTAAATCGTAAAAGCATTGAGAGGATGGAGATTTGAGTATATAAGGTTTTTTTTAATTATTCCCTTTGTAAGCTTAAATAATCATGGTTTTGGAGAACTTCTTGGATTTGTGAGCTTTGAAAGTTGTAAGCTTCAAAACAAAGGAGAAAATTCGGGTTTGGAAACTTGTATAAAGATGTTTTGTTTGATTTGCGATATGTAGAAATGATGCTTTTAGTGGACACATGAAGAGGATGTATATGTGTTACATTCTATCTATTGCTTCTTTGTGAGATGATGGAAATTATAAGCAGGTCTTTTCGACAAGTTCAATCTTCGTCTTGAAGTTGTGAAGATGGCAACATGCAAAATATGTGATGTGCAAGTTCACATGTATTGGGGACTTGTTGAAGTCTATGTGATGCCAATATGTGACATGTATATGGCATTTGGATAAAGGGTCAGGAGATCTATGCTTGGATCTGGTCATGCTCTTGACACATAATTTATGTGCAATCATCAAGTTGAATTTGGAGATGTATTGAAGTGAATTGGCACATGTACATGTCATCAAAAATGGAGATGTCTTATGATCCTTGAAGAGTTATATGTTTTGTTTCTTTGCTGGGATTTGAAGCTACTCTCACAGCCAGAAGTCTCGCACTTGCCCAGCGATACCGCCCACGTCACGACAACGTGCACGTGCAGACACACACATATCTCTCTCTCTCTACAAAGATTTAGATTAGTTTTCTTGTTACATAGGGACTTCTACATTCCAAAGACATTGATTTAAATGAGTGCTTTATTTGAGCATTGATTCAAAAATAGTCAACACATTATCGATGAGATATTAGACTCTGATTTTGATTAGCATTCAACTAGCGATTGAGAAGTTTTCTTTTGTACTCTTAAGACACTTGACAATGTTAGAATTTAGTCAAGACTAAAGTCTAGATAAGAAACACTTTAAACTATTAAAAAAAAAGAATCACTACGAATGCAAAAGAAAAATTATGGGTGTATAGACAAAATGAAAATCTATGCAAGAGAATGCATATATCAAAGTAAAAATGCAAGGTGCAATGGCATCCTAGTGGCCATAGCTCACAAAAAATCTCTAGTCTCAAAAGCATCATCATAATCATGGATATTAATCACTATCATCATTGTCATCTTTTTACCCTATCCTTTTCAGTCTTCTCAATGTCCTCACCTTGAATGGGATATTTACCTTTGCTTTCAATGGATTGCCCATCTTTGATTTCAGTGGATTGTCCACCTTACTCACATACAATATTACTTAAGATTAGTGAATGTACTTCTTCTCTCACAGTCTTGTTCTTGTTCTTGTTCTTGTTCTTGTTCTTGTGCTTGCTCTTTTTTTAAAAGTATGCCTAAAAAGAAGAAGAATCAAAGGGTCTACACCTTTTACAACCAATTGGATTCAGAAAAACCATGCATTGAGTTAGATAATTAGAGCCATAAACATGAATATCCATGCAAGGTCACATCCATGATGTCCTTGTTTGTAGCCTAACATCCGTATTCTTTAGTCTAATTTTAAACAAATAATCAAGTAAATGTGAATAGTTAGGCTCAACTTTAAATCAATGCATAAATATATTGTTAAAGTATAAATTTCTAACCATTGATTGTGTCCATGTATAAAAGGAGAGGCTTTATTGATACATCTAGCCCTAACAACCATCTAAACTAAATTTTATCATACGACTTTCTCTCTTCTTTTTAAGTTTCTTTTTCTTTATGCTTGAAAAGAAGAAGAACCAAAGGGTCTACACATTTTACAACCAATTGGATGCACAACCATGCATCTAGATAAATAATTGGAGCCATAAGCATGAGTATCTATGCAAGGTTACATCCATGATGCCCTTGTTTATGGCCTAACATCTATTTTCTTTAGTCTAGTTTTAAGCAAATGAGTAAGTAGATGTAAAAAAGTATAAATTACCAACCATTGCTTGTTAATATAAAAAGGAAAACAAAAAAGTTGCTAGATGGCTTCAAATATTATGTCTTTCATATGCTTTTATTTTACAAGTGGAATTCGCATTGTAAACACAACAAGTATGCTTTTGTAATACTTTGGTATTGTTTTTCTCTACATGATGATGTGGAAATAAAAAATGAGCTTTAATTCTTTTATCGATCCTACATAGCTGAAGAGACTTTAGCCATGTACATCTATGATCACATCTAAGCCACTTCTGGGTTTATGATAGCTTCCACTTTCCTCTTCTCTAGATGATAGTGCTTCCATCTTAAGAAGAACCTTATGATCATGTACATCTAACCCAATTGTGAATATGGTCATCAAGGTGTAGAAATCAGCCTTGTCTTTTGATTTCAGTGATCAGAACCACTGTCCTACTTTCTCTTCCATGGTGAGGCCAAAGGTAATAATCCTGACTAGGTCATCAGGTTGACCACATGTATCGCACATTTGATCAAACACTTCCAAGTTAGATCCCTATAGTCCCATTGAATTTTGGTAGGTTTCATCGTATTTTCTTGTTTAGGGTTTTGTCCTACCATCACTTCTAGAGCTGGTATAGAGTTTCTCTACTAGTCTTGTTGCTGCCCCTCCCTACTTGTGCTCCCATTCTCAAAATATCTTTCATTGGTTAGTGTGCAGTAGGTGGTGGAGTTTCTTTGTGAGTCCTATTGCTATCCCCTCTCTATTTATGTTGTTATCCTCAAAATATCTTCTATTGTTGGTGGTGATGCAGGTGCAAGTTGAGGTAATGGATATGTGGGATATGATGAGTACTAGTAGATGGGTGTGGGAGCATGGCATATGCAAGATATTGTGATTGTTGCCCTTGAAGCAAGTTAGGGTACTAATGAGGTAGCCATGTAAGGTTGGGTCGTATTGTCACAGTGCTACACCTATCTCCGAGCCTCTTGCTCCTTGTCGTGTAAGGTTCCTATTATTGTAGTGTAACCAGAGTGGATTGGGTTGTTTATTTGGACCTGCTGGCCTAGGTTGTTGCTGTAGACTCGATGGAAAAAATGAACCTGAAACCCCCTCTATACTACTTATACTAGGGTCTAATGATGCAAAGCTTGAAGATGCGATAGGCCTCCAAGCAGTTATGAAGAGTCCTAAGTTCATTTTTTGAGAGCTAGCTGAGCCAAAAAGGATACATGTAAGCATTGTCACTTGGACCACACTAATTGTGGTTCTAGGAAGGATTTCTCCCTCCCCTATAGGGTTGTTCCTTCCAATTCTTAAACTAGACTAGTTAGGGTCCATGTTGGGAATAGATGATTCCATGGTTGGCCTTTCTAGCCTTTCAGACAATCTCTTATTGTTGGCAGCTTGGTGATTCTTTGACTCCCACTTGTCACAGTCAGACCTCCTCTAATAATGTCTGTAATTACGTCCACAAAACTCCTTTGAGTGGCTGTAGGGGAGTCAGGTACTCTGACTTTTTGGCCCATATGAGACCTGCAATGATAGGATCCCAGTAATAGGCCTCACTCAAGGTAGTGTCTTTGTTATCACTCGAATACTCTGTCAGTAGCGTGGCTTGTTGGCTCCCGTGAGAGGTACAAGGGACTACGAAGCATGCCATGATTCCTCTTAAGATGGTGCTCTCAATTTTGCATCGTTTGAGGCACTCTCTTCTAAGTCCAAAAATCTTTCTTAATCTTGTGTAGGTGAAAGGGTAATCGATAGATAAGAGCACACCCTACTCAGTCACACAAAATAGTCATGAGGTGGCACTAGAAATTCTAGATTCCACTGGATTTTTCAAGTTTTTTAAGTCTCTATGTAATTTGGAAATGTGTGTTCACAAGTGAGAATGTACATTCCCACTTTGGTACGTACATGGCCAAGTAAGATGGGAAGATTCTTGTTAGTGACTTGAGACATGCGTTCAAAAGTCTAGGAACGCACATAGAGATGTGCGTTTGTACATGGCCACGGAAGATAGGAACATACATGTGTTCCCTAATGAGAACATATGTTCTCACCTGGGTACATGTGTATGTCAATATGACAACTTTGCCATCTGCTGTTGCAGTGGTGGAATCTTGGGCCATGTGATGGTTCACCTTTTAGTCATTTCTATCATTATGGTCATTTATGGAGGGAATATTTTTGGCCTTTCCTTAATGAGAATATTTCTAAGATTTCCTTTGTCAAATGTTGGAGAGAAAACGTGCATTTGCAAGCCCTATCAAGCACATATGTAGGCAAACCAGAGAGCAATTTTTAAAGTTTTGGCCCAAAAATCCGAGTTTTGCCCCCTAATTTGTGCTTGATGGTGCATTTTTTGGGTTTTTGATTTGATAGAATGCTTTAGCTATTCCTAATCTATCTAATGATATGATCAATGCAGCCTAATGGTGCTTCTACAAGGTTTAATTGTCAGATTAACACCTAAAATAAACCAAAACTCAAAAATTTAGCAAGAAAATAGAGCTTGAATAATAGGAAATGGAAGAGAACACTTGTAAACATACAACTTGAGCTTGAAGGGTTGCTCCATGCTCCATTGTACCAAGGTAATCAATTCAACCACAAAACAAACACTTAAAAAATGAGTTAAATAATACCAATTGGTGGATTTGCATTCCAACCAGGCTATGCTAGTACTCCAAACACAAAGTATAGGAAGGGAGTCCTAAGCTAGGAAACTTCCCCAATAGCAGTACCAAATATTTTCACCAATTTGAGAACACTTCCTTACATGATGGCGAGAAGAAGAGGAAGAATACAAGGTTCTTACCGGTTTGTACCTTTAAACACTCTTAATAGAGTAGCCCTCTATTGTGGAGAGCTAGGGTCCTTAACCTTGCCTTCCCCATTGTCACTACAAGGAAGTTTTGTAAATGGGTGGGGATAAAAGAGAGAGAGGGAGAGTTATGGAAAGCTTAACCCCTCTACCTCAATGCCTTGGTGAGTGGTGAGAGCATGGGGGATAAGGGGAGAGAAGGAGAAGAGAAGTAGCATGAGGGAGCATGAGGGAGAAGGGGAGAAGAGAACTAGCATCAACACACCATCACTTATCCACACAATCCTTAAGGAAGCATGCAACAAAGAAAAGAGAGCATACAATTAAGTATCAATCACAAGAGTAATAGAGACTCAAACTTAATTGTGAGAATGTCGTTTCTCATTAGTCAAATTGTCTTATATACAAGACTTATAGAGTTACAATGCTCAATCACCCAAGTAATGTCTGGGGTATCAAAATCTAGTCTAGGCTAATTTCTTAGTCTACCAGCATTACACAAGTCGTAAGATCAATTTTGACTATCTTTTGACATTACGTAAGTCGTAAGCTCGAAGATTTTGCATAATTATTCACATGAAGCATTTTGCATGGTACAAAAAGTATGGCTCAAAAATGTTGCCGGCGTGTTTGGATTAATGTTAGCCAATGTGGTTTAACAATATGTGAAACTGTAGCTTTGGTAGTTGGCTTTATGCGTGCTTCACAAGCATCCATGGATGTGAAACAAGATATCCCAAGGTGTCCTTAGAAAAAGCCAATTGAATAATGAAGGTATTTGTCTCCATTTCACATGGGCAAGATAGTTACAATAATAAATTTTTGTCCTTTCATAAATATGTCACAAAAAACATGTGGGCCAAGTGGTAAAGCACTTGTTTGGATTGGTTTAGGTTTGCATCTCCTTGGTTTCACTCTTTCTTGTTTAATTCTCATGTTTTTAATTCATTCATCCTTTACATGCCAACAACTCTTTGATGAAACTTGGGCATGACTAGAAAATCGTGGTGGGCCTATCCCTTGGCCATCCGTGGAGCCCTGCCCATTAGTGGAGTGTGTGAAAAGGAAGAACACCAACCAACAAATGACCTTTTTCCATGTCAAGAAGGGAGGCGTCTATCCAAATGTTTGTGAATCCCCCCTTATTTAGAGTATGGAGTTTAATGCCTACATTCCCTCTTTATTGTAAAGGTGCACATGGGTAGGTCGGGTTTTTCTTTGGTCTTGGAGGAGTTTGTGGGGCATCACGTTTTTGGTCTAGTCAAAGGGAACGTATGTGTGATAAGTTTTAATGAACGAGTAAGGGGATGGTGTGTTGATACTCATTCAATTGAATGTAATACGTGACTATTTACACCTTCTTTACATTAGGAAATCCTCACCTCTATCCTTTTAACATTTCACATTATGTATGACCATGGGCCCCAATGACATAGTAATTACTCCATTTATAAGGCTTGTACGTGTGAATAGAGATAGGCAAGGGGTACCCACTTAAGTTAGGTGGTCAGGAAAAGCCCATGTATATATATACAACTTTTGATAATGGGAATGGGGAGAATCCAACCATTCCTTTATGTAAAGATTTCTTCTTCTTTTGTTCTCTTACCTTCTTGCTTGCTTGTGGTATACATGATTTTGTGATTGCTTGTAATGTAATTGTGTGTATGCTTGTTAGCTTGTAGTGTAATTGAGTGATTTCTTTTATTAGTATAATTGAATGTGTATGCTTGTTAGCTTAAGAGAGGGATTGAGCTATAGTGGCTCAGTGGAGAGTGGTTCAAGCTAACTAGCTTATCCATTTCCATGACAAGGATTACCTTAGTAGTTTGAGAGTAGAGGATTGAGAGAATGAACTTAAACAAGAGGATTGAGAGTAAAGAATGAGCTTACACAAGAGGGTTGAGAGTAAAGGACGAGCTTAAATAAGAGGGATTGACACACCTCTTGGCCTCTTGTGCCACTCCTAAATAGGACTTCCACAATCCAACATAAGTGGTTCGGCCACTATCTTGGATTGAGCTATAGTGGAGTGGAGACTGGGTTAAGCTCAGTTGCATCACACCTTAATGAGCATCACACCTTAATGAGAATCACAAGTCCAAGACTATTACCTCAAATTTTACCATTTATTTTGAAGAGAAGGTTGAAGATAAAAATTGCTCTAGTCAATATTTTATTTTAACCCTTATAGTCTCTTCTTTGCTTTTAGTCATACAAATTCTAAAGTAGCAATGTCACATAATGCTACCTTTTCATTTTCCACCCCGATGAAGGGGTTATGTGTGAGGCACCTCTGATCCATTAGCAACCTTAAAAATGCCAATTAAACTACAGTTCCACATATTATAGTACTTACATCCCAATGGCCCACCACTAGCGCACATTCATCCCATTAAAAGATCCATAGTAAAAGCTATACCCACAAAACGAAGGATCCCATATTTATTTTTTAAAAAACCCAAAAAAATATAGACCATTGGATTGAAGAGCAACATTCCCTTTTACTCAACCAAAAAATTGACTCCTCCAAGACCAATCCACATGCATTAGGGAGGACCAAAAAGCTCCAAAATGTTTATCTTCTTACATTTAAACAACTTCACACATGCAACTTACAACCTAAGCACGTATGGATTGCATGTCAAAATGGAGCCTAGAAACATTCACATTAAAAATCAGTTTGGTGGTTGGGTCCTAAGGCTCAATTTGGTGGTTGGGTCCTAAGGCTCAGTTTGGTGGTTGGGTCCTAAGGCTCAATTTTCACGGATCTTTTATTTATGAACCTTTGAGACCTTGCACGGTCTCCATACATGATAAGTTTTAATAAACTAGTAAGGGGGTTGTGTGTTGATATCTCATTCAATTCAATGTGAAAGGTGATCGAAGTTTGTGGAAAAGGAAAATCAAACAATTAGTTGAGAGTGATAGATAGTCTTAAAGGTATTATTAAGGTTAAAAGACTTAAAAAAGTGAGAATTAATGTAATGGATTGAAACCACTTTGCATTGCAATGCCTTTTCATAATATCTCTACCAATGATCTCTCTCTCTCTCTCTCTCTCTCTCTCTCTCTCTCTCTCTCTCTCACACACACACACACACACACACACACACACACACACACACACGTGTACACAGCATAGATGCACGTGCGTGCATGTACGCTATCTATGTGTTATGTGTGTGTGTGTGTGTCCTCTAGAGGTCTCCAAAACCGATACTTATTTGCCTAGATTAGTCTCAAGGGTTCATAGGTCCATTACTATTCCCTTTTTTCCTCAAGGGTGTGACAATAAAATTGGGATGCAAGGGGATGCATTAAGTACAATTTCCCATGACGAGGTAAAGGTCTAACTCATGGGTGCACCAAGAAGAACTATGCACATTTTGGTAAAAATTCCCTCTTGCCAACTGTCTCAATCTATCTTTCTCTTGACTATGCACAAAAATTCCCTTTCATCAACTCTCTCTCTCTCTCTCTCTCTCTCTCTCTCTCTCTCTCTCTCTCTCTCTCTCTCTCTCTCTCAAGACCAATCCACATGCATTAGGGAGGACCAAAAAGCTCCAAAATATTTATCTTCTTACATTTAAACAACTTCACACATGCAACTTACAACCTAAGCATGTATGGATTGCATGTCAAAATGGAGCCTAGAAACACTCACATTAAAAATCGGTTTGGTGGTTGGGTCCTAAGGCTCAATTTTCACGGATATTTTATTTATGAACCTTTGAGACCTTGCACGGTCTCCATACATGATAAGTTTTAATAAACTAGTAAGGGGGTTGTGTGTTGATATCTCATTCAATTCAATATGAAAGGTGATTGAAGTTTGTGGAAAAGGAAAATCAAACAATTAGTTGAGAGTGATAGATAGTCTTAAAGGTATTATTAAGGTTAAAAGCCTTAAAAAAGTGAGAATTAATGTAATGGATTGAAACCACTTTGCATTGCAATGCCTTTTCATGATATCTCTACCAATGATCTCTCTCTCTCTGTCTCTGTCTCTGTCTCTGTCTCTCTGTCTCTCTCTCTCTCTCTCTCTCTCTCTCTCTCTCTCTCCCTCCCTCACACACACACACACACACACACACACACACACGTGTACACATAGCACAGATGCACGTGCGTGCATGTACGCTATCTATGTGTTACCTTGAACGTATGTGATACATAGGGTTTTTGAGTAGTGCACTCCCGAGCAAAGGTCATATAAAGGACCTATGAAAATAGATCCTCAAGACCCAACCATTAACCCATTTTTAATGTGAACTTTTCTAGGCTCCATTTTCATGTGCAATCCACATGTGCTTGGGTTTCAAGTTGCAACTATGAAGGTGTTTAAATGCAACAAGATAAAAAATTTAGAGTTTTTTAGTCCTGTCTCATGCAAGACTTTAGGGGAGAGTCAAGTTTTTGGTTCAATCAAAGGGAATGAAAATCTTCAATCTAAGGACCCAACGGTCGATTATTTTTTAAAATGTTTTTTTATGAAAATGATATGGGATTCTTGATTTTGTGGGGATTTCTTTAACTATAGTTGGTGGATGATCTTCAATGTTGAGGTGCACTCCTAGTGTTTTGTAAGTACTATATATAAAATGGTAATTTTGTTAGTTGGCCCTTTAGGCATGCTTCACAAGCATCTATGGAGTCAAAATAGGATATCCAAGTGTCCTTATTAGAAAAAGCCGATTGGACAATGGAGGTGTCCCCATTTCACGTCAGGAGAATAATTACTATAATATAGTTTTATCCTTTTATAAATATGTCACAAAAGGCATGTGGACAAAGTGGTTAAAGCGCTTGTTTCGATTGGTGCATGTTTGTAACTCAAATCTCTGGACAAAGTGGTTAAAGCACTTGTTTGGATTGGTGCATGTTTGTAATTTGAATCTCCTTTGACCCACCTTCGCTTGTTTTGTTTACTTGTTTTGTTCTCATGTCTGCAACTCATTCAATTTACATGTCGGTCAACTTTTTGATGATAATCTTGGGCCTATCCCCACGGATGATCATTGACTAACTGTTGGAGAGGGTGAAAAGGACCCACTAAAATAATTGTAAAGTATTAATCACAAAGCATAAAATATGAATTGCACATAACACAAGATTAGGTCTGTAATTTATCCCCACACACGAGTGAGCCCATGCTTCCTCTTGGTGGATTTAAATCATATTTCTTGAAATAACTTATGGAGCTCAAAATACTATCCACGTTTACAAATATTTTGACTTCTTCAAAAATACCTTGCTTTATTAGATGTGCAAGCTAATCTACTTAGAAATAGGTGTAAAACTTGAACCTTACATCTCTTGTAAAATCAAATGTACATGAGGGAGCTTTTACATGTCCGAATAAATATATATATCGACAATGCCCAAAATGAAATAATGGAGCGCATTGTCAAAAAATCAAATAGTATTCACCGGCACTCAAAATTGAGTGTTTCAAAATATTCCTAACCCACATCACCAATTCACCTCTATTATCCAATCCAAGGATCTGCACTTAAATCGACTATGCCAATCAACAGTTATGGAGCGTATATATGTGTCACGTTGGGTCTCTCTCTCTCTCTCTCTCTCATCTCATACAGTTGTCTGGATAGGTCTATAGAGATGCCAAGAGAACGTTCTACACATAAAATCTAACTATTTCTAGTCTTATTCCCAAATCTTCATGATCCCATAGCAAGCTCTACCAGCATGATGGACTCTTGTTTATCTTGTGCTGCTCAATTTCTTCATCACCATCCTTGTGGCTCACAAGGGTTGTGTTACATTCATGAGCTCCTTCTATCCCTCTGCTACACACACACAAATTGTCTCCCTCCACTTATCTCCCTATGCTCTTTCCTCCCAAGACAGCTAGGTGGCTGTAAGAACATGTACTACATTCATTCATTCTCTCTCTCTCTCTCTCTCTCTCTCTCTCTCTAAATCACACCACCTCTAGAGCTCTCTCTCTCTTTCCCCTTCTAAACACACCACCACACTCATTGAACACCTGAATAGCTATTTTTTGAATAATGTTTTAAGGTCAAAGAAACTTGCATAATATGGTTGGTCAGCATCAAAATGGTCTAACAATACTTTCACTGCATTTTAGGATGAATATTGATGGGCATGCAATGCAAGAAGATTAGTTTTTGCACAATGTAGAGGCAAAAGCAAATGGAGCTAGGGTTATTTTTGATCAGGAAGGCAATACTAAGATGCAAAGCAAAGGAAGCATCAACAAAAATCCAAGAGAAAATCAGGCAATACTAAGATGTAAAGCAAAGGAAGCATCAACAAAAATCCAAGGAGAAACAAAGGGTTGAAGAGAATAGGCCCATCGATGCCAGAAGAAAAGAAAGAAGATTTGTAGAGTTGTAGCTAACTCCTGGTATGAGCAGACGAAGGGCCTTGACAAAGCTACTCATTTTTACAAGCAAATATTTGAAGAACTCCATCCCAATTTCAAGGATGTTCAACCTAAAGAAATAGGTTGTGAAAGAGCTATGCTGGCTAACATTTGCAACACTTTGACATAAGTCAAAGTGCACCGATCAAAAGATGAGCTTTTCTTGAAGAGGTCATCTCTAATGATGGTAATTAATGGTGATAGCTTCAATGGACATGATGGAAATAACAAATCTATCAGCTTTGCAAAGGTAGCAAAGGTTCTAGTAGCTATCCACAAGAGAAGCCTCTGTGGAGCCAATGCTCACCTAAAATTAGAAGATTTTAGACATCAAAGACACGAGTCTCCCCCAACAAAAAATATATCTCTAGAGCAAGAATATAGGGAGACGTGCTGTTGTAAATCATCTCATGCATTTTCTTGATGAGCCTCAGTTTCATACTCTACTTTTATCAAAGCTAAATTAAAAGCAATCCTAGAGCACCTGAAGACACTCTCAAACTTGTATAAAGTAAAGTTAAAGTACTTTACACTAGCCCTAAAACACTTTTAACAAATCTGAAGCACTTTTAGGTGGTCCTACCAAACTTTCAAATAGCATAAAAAAACTTGTAAAAGTATTTCAAAGTGATACTAAAACACTTCCAAGTGGTCCTAAAGTACTTATACATGGTCCTAAAGTACTTTACACTCGCCCTAAAATACTTTTAATAGCTTTGAAGCACTTTTAGGTGGTCCTATAGAACTTTTAATGGCACAAAAGAACTTATAAGTAGTCTAAAGTGATATTGAGTACTACTAACAAATTCTTTTGTACTTGGAAATCTTTCTGTTAGTACCACTTGGAAGTACTCAATATCACTTTAAAATACTTACAAGTTGTTTTGTGCATGAAAGTTTTATAGGACCACCAAATAGTGCTTCAGAGCTATTAAAAGTACTTAGGACCAATGTGAGTTACTTTGCACCATGTATAAGTACTTATACAAGATCTTGAAGTAGTTTGCAAAGTCCATGAAGCACTTTTAGTAGCTCTAAAGCACTTTAAGGTGGTCCTAAAGTGTTTTCAATATCAAAAAGAACCTATAAGTACTTTAAAGTGATCCAAAAGTACTTCCAAGTAGTTCTATGGAACTTATACATGATCCTAGAGTACTTTGCAAAGTTCTTGAAGTACTTTTAATAGCTCTAAAGTATCTTTTAGGTCATCCTAAAGCACCTTCAGCTCTTGAGAACTTGTATGTTTTTCAAGGTGACCCTAAAGTTCTATCAAGTACTTATATCTAATTCTTAAGTACTTTAAAAAGACAAGAAAGTACTTTTTTAGGTGGTCCGTTTTCATGGTCTTGAACTACTTTAAAGTGGTCATGAAATACTATTTAGTGGCTCTGACTTCTACTAAGTGGTCTAAAAGTACTATTAAATGATTTAGAAGTAATATTAAGTGATGCAAAAGTGTTGTTACTTGAGTGATGTAATGGGTCAGGCAATGGGATGTAAGGTGAATAATTATACATTATTAAGTGTTCTTTGGAAAAGGAAAGAATACCCGAGGAGCTATCAGATCACTAGTAGTTACGGGATACTACTATGATAGAGTCCACGATGATGATGAGCGTCTAGGAACTTGAAAGTGCTTTCAAGCACCTAAAAGGGTTCTCAGGTGCTTCTAAGTACTTAAAAGTGCTATCCAGTGCTTGAAAAGCAAAGTATTTTAAAAGTACTGAAAAGCACTTTGTAGTGATTTAAAGTTCTTCACACCACTTTGAAACCACTGAAAAGTACTTTGCAAGTCTCATCAACATTGTGCTTGATCTTCTTTGTAGTGTGTAGATAGTGAAACTCATCCTTTCTTTTAGTGTTCCTTCTCGCTAACCATGGTTTCTATTTACAGAGAGCCAATGCCGATTTATAGAGGCATTACTTTAACACAATTGAAGCTTGGTGTGAGATATTGAACATTGTCCCCACAGCCCATGATCCTGAGCCCTTTGGATTTGCCACCATTTCGATCGATGGGTAATGTGTTGCTTGTGGTCTACCATTAGAGGGTGAGTATGGTTGAGAAGGGAGATGGCTTGAATAGAGACCCTAAACGTACTACACCTAAACCACCTATAGCACACCCTCCTAGGCCAAGAGCATGTAAAAAGTTGTAGAACTACACTAGGCCCTCCAATTTAGCCCTAACCGCTTGTATCGACGGCCAATGAAATTTCCACTTTTGTCATCCCCACTATTGTTTCATATCTTTGTGCATCAAGTTGTTCTATCAAGTTTTGTAATAAAAATATAGTTCTTGCAATAAAAGTTCATTATTAAGCATGGGTATTTTCTAATATGGTACAGATGAGAAATTTATATAGGGATAAGGCGCACAAAAAAACCACAATTCCAAGCCCAAGAAATTGAAGAGATAGAGATTGATAGAGTGCTACCAAATTACGTGACACCTTCGAAGTTTAAAGAGGATGATTAGAAGGAAAAGCCAACCCTCATCATTGACGAGAAATGTACGAGGGATGGTGCTCTAGATTTGAGATGTCATGATGTAGACATTATCTAGAAGGTATGGTGAAGTAATATGTGTAGAAGGATGCATATCTATTTTTGGTTATTAGCGAGTACGTATGCCAATGTGTTGAGCACTCGAATTCTTTGCAATGTAGAACATAAGTTGAGAAAATGCTTTCCAAGAGCTATAGGCTTGGTGTCCGGTTGTTGGATGGGGCAAGAAACTTGCTTGGTTGTAAATTCCAAATTTTCAACAGGGAAACCTATCTTTTTTAAACATGTCAGGCAATTTTGGTAGTGGTACCCACCACAATTCAACGAGTCCACCAATACTCTGTTGTTGGATGACTCTCCATACAAGTGTAGCCAAAAAAGTCCTAAAACATATGTGATCATACCAATGATGGAGGATTGGTCTGAAGCACAGTTCATGATGAAAGATCTTGGGCCATGGTTGTATAAGTGGCTATTATGAGTTGATCATGTGGAATGGGCATCAATGGACCCCTTTAATGTGCAGGATAGTCCATCCCTATGGGTTGAAAAAGCATTTGTATAGGAGTCGCTACTCAATAGAGGAATGATTATGCCTTATGAAGAATGGTGTAGCATGGAATAGGCTAGGCAAAGAAGAAAGAGAAGGAGGTGAAGATAAATTTATGAACCCCTCCTTATACCTTATGTACATATGTTCCCTTGACCATGTGAGCACTTATAATGTAATTTATTATAGTTTGATGTGTTCAATACAAGACATTACTTTCATGTGTAATATCTTGGTGTCAATGTTTTTTCGTGCATAATTTACTGTTATCCTCAATACACTGCAAAGTTCTTCACAAAGTTCTTCAAATACCTTATACTACGTAGTAATGTTAAGTACTGAAAAATAAAGTACTTTAATATTCCTTATACATAGTACTGTAAAGTACTCAAAAATACTTTAAAGTTCTTTAGAGTACTTTGTAAGTAATTTATAAGCACTTTATAGTACTTATAAGTACTTTTTAGTTTTATAAAGTACTTTATAAGCTTCATAGTGCTTGTAAAGATTTTGTAAGTTTAGAAGTTCTTTTTTTAGTGAGGAATACAAAATACGAGATTACATCTACTATGGAAGAATAGATAGATCTACTTTGTGAGAATTACCATAAATGAGAATACATAAATACATATGTTGTGGGAGAGTCTTCTCATCTAGAAGATTAGCTAGATCTAGAGAGCCCAAGTTTTTTGTATAGACTCACCTATGTATAGAGTGTAACCAATTCACCCACATGTTAACCATTCATAGAACATGAGAAACGTCAAGCATCATATACCCAAAACCAATCACCGTAACTCACTTATCCATTGATATCCCAAAATCATACATGTTATTGGACAACCTATCAAAATATTCAGAGCTTCATAGACTCAAAATAGTTAAACATTCATTCTACCCAATGTCAAATACATATCATGCTACAACTATTGTAAGTGTGGGACTTCTAATCTATGATGTAGAAAGTTAAAGAAATTTTGTCCAGTTTACAAGTCAACTACACAAATTCACGCTTAGCTAGTTGATGAAAGGCATGTTGTTATATATGTTATCTTCAACCTAAGGTGATATCTTGAATAGATTTTCCTGTCTTAGTATGGGCTCCATATGAAATTTCATCGCCTGCACTAGGTGTGAGTACATGAGAACATGAGGTTCGTTGACAAGCAGACGCACTTTCAAGTGCTTGGAAGCAATTTCAAGTGCGTAGAAGTACTTTCAAGTTCTTTTAGCACTTAAAAAGTGCTCTCTAGCACATTGGAGTGCTATAAATTATAGTAGATAAAAATCTTACAATGTAAAGGTATTTTGAAGCACTTTAACGTGCTAGAAAGCACATTAAAGCACTTTTGGCTACTAGAAAGCATATTAAAGCACTTTTAGCTACTAGGTGCTTGAAAGCACTTTGAAGTGCTTGAAATCACATACATTTTCTTGGAAGAACTTTCAAGTGGCTGGAAGCACTTCTAGGTTCTTGGAAGCTCTTTCAATTTCGTTTTGGCACTAAGAGTGCTTTTTAGCACTTTGGAGTGCTTTTTAGTACTTAAAAGCATATTTTAAAGCAGTCAAAAAATACTTTTCATAATAAGACTATGCAATAAATTATTGAAATCCTAGTGTTATTACCTCTAATGACTCTAGATTTTCTTTCATGGGCAAGAAGCTCTATGGGTCAACCCCACAAAAGCGCAGACCCTTGCACCTGTCTATTTTTTCAACCATGGCTTTCCTATTCCAGCATCATTAGGGGGCTATGGAAGGTTTTTATTACCACACTTTCTCTGAGGAGGTTTCATTTTGCACAAATAATTCAGGGAAAAGAGGCGTGTTATAGAAAGTACACCTAGAGAGAGAGAGAGAGAGAGAGAGAGAGAGTTAAATCTACTATTGTTGTGAAGTTCTGAACCTCCTCAGGTTCTCATAGGTGTAGCTGTTGTTTGTTCTGCATTCCTTATTTCTTTTTATTTTTCCCTTTCATCCATGACGAGAATCATAAGATAGGTTGTGCTACTTCCATGAAGGAGTATAAATGTAGAAAGCCCACACCTCCAATGGTTAGACCCAATAGCCCACTAGTTCTCTGATGACTTTGTATGACAAAGAGAGAGAGAGAGAGAGAGAGAGAGAGAGAGAGAGAGAGAGAGAGAGAGAGAGAGAGAGAGAGAGAGAGAGCTATAGCCAAATTCTGAACCGGGCATGAGAGAGATGGTTGGCATATGTCCCACTGCCGCCACCATTAAAACCACCACCGCGTGTAACGTTTCCTCATGAAGCATTTTTTTAATCATGAAGTTTTTTGAAATCCTAAACATTCGTTCCCACATTTTAAAATGCCTCTTTTACACCCTAAATAACTACTTGTGAAAGCCTTCCGAAAAGGAGAAAAGTGGTACCACCTATACATGCTTTAATCCCTTTATACTTGACTAAATATCTGTGTAGTATCTTTTCTTGTGGTTATTGGAATTCCTAGTAAAAAGGATTATTAGTACAAGAAAATATTCAAGAAATGAGCATCTATTTATTATGAATTAGTTTTATGTTGGAATATTATGTGAATAAGAAATTGGAGTAAAATATTTCCATCTTTAACAAAACAGTGTTCTTTTATAACCCTCTAATAACGCGCTAATAACATGTGTATGCACCATGACAAATATCTTTATAGGGTGTAAGTGAGATTAAAGATAATGTAAGAAAGTATTCACGAGAGCGATGGTGGTATCATCATCGTTTCTATATCCTTGATGAATAATGTCGTGTTGTTCCATGAGTTGACAAAATTGAATATTGGGAGGAAAGATGTGAGTTTTGCAAATAGGGATCATGACATGACACACTTCATGATTGTGTGTCCAGGTCTTTGACCGTTCATCTTTAGGTTTTTCGTCGTTGAAGATGCATAGTTATGCATCAAATAAGTTAAAATTACATTCGGATATATAAGAGTCCACCACAAGTTGGAGAAGTTCGGATAGTTAATGAGGATTGTGAGGTGATGGGTGAGTCATTCTAATGCGTACAAGATATTATGACAAAAAGAAACTCTCAAGTGTGTTAGTTTTAAAAAGAAATAATAAATAATTTACCAATTGGTGGCTTGATTGGAATTGGCATGTATAAGTGGTCAAAAAAGTGCAAATTTCTTGCAAAAGCTCTGGAATTTTTTTAAAAATTCAAAAAAAAAAGAAATTATTAGGCTTAAAAATAGCAATTTTGGGGAGAGTAGGGATTTTTATGCCAAAAAGAAGCTTTGTAATTTTTTGAAGAGGAAAAATAATTTGCAAGGCTATGGTTGGGTTGTGGACAAGAGATTTTTTTAAAAAAATTGAAGCTTGATAACTTTTTAAAAGCTTTAAGAGAAGTTTTGTAAAGTTTTAAGATTTTTTTAGAAGCTCTAAAGCTTTGAGATATTAAAGCTTAAAAGCTTTAATAGTCTAAGGCTTGAAAAATAAAGAAAATTGTGTGGCGCATGTACGAAATCGACAAAAAAAAAATTTAGGATGCAATTCACACGGTGCACCATTGGAAGATGGTGGAAGATGAAATCAGACTAAAAACTATAATAACAATGGTTTGGGAGCTTGTAGATAAAGAAAAACAAATCTATGGTGTCGGATTTGTGGAAGAGAGAAAGAAAATAGAGAAACCACTTTTGGGTCTTTGATGGTTTTGAAAGTGTCTTTCTGCCTTTCTTTGCCTTGCCTTGTGGGTAAAAGAAACATGGAGAAACCACTTTTGGGTCTTTGATGGTTTTGAAAGTGTCTTTCTGCCTTTCTTTGCCTTGCCTTGTGGGTAAAAGAAACATGGATTTTGGTTATCCAATTGACAAAAACAAGACTTCCTTTGAACCTTAGCCTTTTGTTGCAATTTTTGAGTGGAAAACTACCTTCTCTTGAATTTCAAAGCTTCTGTCTTCTGGTTCTCCACTGCCTTCAAACTTAACTATCAATCTTGGCTCAGATACTAATGTTAGAGGGTAAAAAGAACCCACTAAAATAATTGTAAAGTATTAATCACAAAGCATAAAATATAAATTTCACATAACACAAGATTGGGTCCAATGTGCCCCCGCATAGAGCCCACGCCTCCTCTTGGTGTATTTAAATTATATTGCTTGAAATAACTTGCGGGGCTTAAAATAGTGCCCACTTTTACAAATATTTAACTTCTTCAAAAATAGCTTACTTTACTGGATGTGCAAGCCAATCTACTGAAAAATGGGTGTAAACCTTGAACCTTACATCTCTTGTAAAATCAAATATATATATATATGGAAGATTTCACATGTCCCAATAAAACACATCAACAATAAATATGGACAATACCCAAAATGAAATAATGACGTTGTGCATTGTCACAAAATCAAATAGTATTTGTCGACACCCAAAATCGAGTGTCTAAAAATATTCCTAACCACACCACTAGCTCACCTCCATTATCCAATCCAAGGATCTGCACTTATATCAACTATGCTAATTAATTAATAAATTATTTGATTAAAAATACAAATAACTATATGAAAATCGCCCAGATTTAGAAAGGAATCCCAATCTAAACCTGCTTAGGAGAATTCATAAATAATTAAAAACATGGAAATATGTAATGAAGCAATTATATATGCACATGCACATGCACATGTATGGGTATGGACCTAGGCACATGGACCTTGGGTCTCTTGAGCATAGTTTGGGGCATGGCAAATTGATTAGCCAGTGTGAAATGGCCGAGCACTATACAAGAGACCTTGGTCTAGGCCATTGTACCCTTTTATCACCTTTTACCATCATTTAATATGATAGACATCTTGTCTTCTTGGAGCTTATGCCCAAGCTTTAATAGCCCACATTAGAAAAAATTTGGACTCACAAACTGACCCTCTAAGGGCTTTCTCTCTCTTCCATGAATCAAGGAAAAGTGCAAAAATAATGTTATAATATTGCTGCTCTCTCTTCTCTTTTTGAATCTTGTACATCTCAAAATATTAGTTTTACAATAGATTCACTTATTATTTTATTTCAAGACTGTCCAAGAACTGTACCAGACCTGCTCAGAACTCGAATATCTCAAAACTTTTTTTTTATTTGAGCTGGTTTCAAATATCTCAAAACATATGACATTCTTAAATGCCTAGATTCATTTATGACTGAAGAAACAATCATTTCGTGATTCTAGAAGGATTTTATCTTTGAAATGGAATATCAATTTGTACTTTGTATTTTATAATTTCTTTTACAAGTACGTAGATCCGTGCTTTATCTACATTTTGGTGCGTTTTTTTGTTTTTTTATAGAGATTTGAAGAGTATAGACATTTTTTAAGATTTTAAGAATGTGTTTAGATTTATTATTTTAGAGAATAGTGCATTACAAATTTTTCTTTTTTTGTGATAAAGCTTCTTCTTCTCTTGAGGTCATTTCTTTTTTCCATAGCTCATTTCTTCTTCTACTTTCAAATTTGCATCTCCAAACATTTTGTATTTCCCTCCATCTCCAAACATTTTGTATTTCCATCCATCTCCAAATAGTTTGTATTTCCCTCTTGTTCTATTGTACTTGTTCACTACAAAAAGCTAGAGAATGAAGAGTGATTTGATTTTTTGGTGCCATTTTCTTAGAGCCAACGTTTTAGGAAGAAAGAAGCTTTAAGAAGAGAAGTATACACTTCCAACTAGATGAAGAGTATGCCCCATTGTACAAGAGAATTGAGGTTTCAACGATGAATCCATCGGTGATGAAATTACACAGAATAGCAGGGAAAACATATAGATCTTTGGGTTGATGGGTCTATATATCCACTTGATCCTATTACACAACAATCTCCCCAATTCTCAAGACTAACATCATTTGTCAAGTATGTTTGTGAGGGTAATGCAGGGTTACAGGGTTATACTTGGAGACTTGCAATCTAAGCCCATGTTTCTGCACAACAGATCATGAAACTTAATAGATCATTATTGGCAAAACAAGAAGAGAACAATGTTTTGCAAGATGCTATGCATGACATGGTAATGCGAAATGCTAGTTTGATTAACCAGGTTAATGATTTAGAGGCTAGCAATAAGAAGATGAAGACAATGCCAGAGAGAAGACTGTCACTTATGGGCCCACAACGACACAGAAGGTACATGAATGCCAAAGGTCATATAAACCTATGCACATGTTAGCAAAGACATGTGGACAATACAGGCGAAGGATCTATGCACAACGCAATAACATGCAAAAGATATTTAGCAATCTAGAAAATGAAGTGAATCAAGGAATTGAAAAGGTACTCACTAAAAATATGATTCGGGCTTCAATGCCCAAAGTTTAAGTCAGTTGGTGATGAAGTTATCATACAATGCTTACAAGAGATAAGTGATTCCTTCACATCAAATGATATGCAAGGAATATGTGATAAGGTAGGAATAAGTTCTCAGTCTTATGGCAAGATATACAAACATTTAGATACAAGGTTTAAAGAAAAGAAAAGGGTATTGCCTCTTCCTAAACCATTTCATGTGGTGCAAGCATGACAATCATTAATATAAACAGTAAGATGGAACAATTAATTGGTGAGCCAATGCACTTATGTCATAGACATGTATGCAAGTATGGGTCAAAGGAAGTGTTGTTTGTCTTACACACAAATAACAATTTTGTAATAGATGTATGCAAGTTACAATCTCTAATGGTAAAATTTTACAATATCTACTATTGCAGAATGTGGAGGCAAGTTAAAATTTATTTTGAAGCTTGATGAAAGTGAGGTTATCAAAGGTCAGAATTTAGAACGTGTTAGTCTAATTCTCATGAATAAAGCACATCTTCCCTGGTCATCCTAATTACTTTAGTGTATAGTCTGAGAATGAAATTTGGTGGCTTGCTGCATTTGAAGTACCAAAGGAAGATCATGAGATTTTGAAGATTTTCCTTAACTTGTTAGAGACAACTAATACAGTGCAACATCAAAATCATGGTGAAAGTTTGCACATGGAAGGTTATGGTGAGTATCAAGTGGAATGGCACTTGCTGGAGTGCATATTTGGTGTGTCAAATGCAGCAAATGCAGAGTTTCCTTGCATATATTGTATGCGGTCTAGAAAGAAAGGTAAGAATGGGAAGAAATAGGCAGAGAAGGGTGTCCTACATGTGATCAATTTGTCTGCCGTGGGGGCCAAATGGTACGAGTAGATCCTAAGTGGGATCCTATTCTTGACATCCCCTTGACAAGAGTACACTTTTGCACTTTGCATGCACTAGTGAGGATCATAGACAAATTGGTTTATGAATATGTGTGTTTTGCTTATAAAATGCAGCTAGCTTCTGATGCCCTCTGGGATGGGTTTACATTGAGGCCAGGTAGAAATAAAGAAGGATGAAAAAAAGACCGGAGCAAGCAGCAATGTACCATGCAAGCCTTGTTTTGGCGGCTCAAAAGCAAGGAAATTTCTCTCTACACCATGAAATAAAAATGGAGAACTACTAGTACAACAACCAAAGAAATATGAAGAGGAAAACACTACATATAGCCGTTTCTTGATCGAAGCAATGGAGGAAAGACTAGAGTAGCAAAAGCAAATGTGTGGATTGCTCTTGACAAATTAGCACTGCTTTTTTAGAAGATAAAATTTGGACCAGATTATTCCAAGGAGTTTAAGGAGGTGATTGGTATATTCTATGCATCAATTATTGAAGTCTGGACTTCAAGTAGTATAACACATTACATGGCAAGCGTGACATTAAAATAAGTGTGACATTACAATTAATTTATATGGTTTTAGAGACTAACTTTCATTACGTTGTTTGTGATGTAGCATATATTACATGCTCATGGTCCTTACTTTGCAAATAAAGGAAGTTTAGCAATATGGTCTACACAGGGCATGGAGCGATCTCATTGGCAAGCACGATGTGCTTTCCAAAAGACAATTGCTCATGGAGGTGGAATCTATGATGTCAATCCAATGAAACAATTACTTCTATGGTGGTACAGAAAGATAGTAATAAGGTTAGAGGAGAAGAAACCTATGTCCAATGGATCACAAACAATACACAGAGTCATATGTGAGGATAGAAAGGCACGATTTGAGAATTCATCAGGTAGAGAGAAACATGCTGAATGGTTGAGAACTCAAGAAAGAGAGGGAAGAAAGTGGAAAACTCGAGAGTCAAGTGTTTCAAAAATGAGCAAATGCAAGTTGAAACTCGATAATTTTTTGTTGATGCAAGTATTACTCTACTAAACCAAAATGGCTTTCACATAGAGCTTGTAAACCAATGTGATATATCACCCATAATCTCACTAACCATAACCATAATATTAAATGATTTTATGTGTGAGAGTATATGCATACTTGTGTGTGAATAGTTATGTTATTTTTTAAGTTGACAAAAGTTGACTAAACTATTACTTATAAGTGCTTATAAGTTGACTAAAGTTGGCTAAAGTTGACTAAACTATTACTTATAAGTGGTGAGACATTTACATTTTATGGTCTTCTAGCTTTCAAGGCATGGCACGCACCAAGCAAAGTGCTAAGAGGAATCCTACTAAGACTCGCCCAACACAGCCCCAGGTCAATATACCAACGGAGATTGATAGTGAGCGCACTCAATCATCTGACAATCCAAGAGGCACTACTACAGATACAATGCATCCACATCTGGCACGTCACAAGAAGTGTAGATGGAGACTAGGCACTACTGCTCTTCGAGAAATAAGGAAGTATCAGAAAAGTACAAACTTAATCATACCGAGGGTGCCATTTGCAAGGCTGGTGAGAGAGATATTGCAAGATCTCCAGTGAATGTCTTGTAATAGGTTCTATGTAAGACTTAGTTCTACAGTCAACAACGTGCAATGATGGTCAGCCCAAGCATTGCTAGCTCTTCAAGAAGTAGCTGAGGCATATTCGGTGGACCTCATGCATGATGGTTAGTTAGCAGCTATTCATGCAAAGCGCATCACTCTTATGGACAAGGATTTGAGACTTGTACGAAGGATTTGTAATAATGGCGATGCCTTCAGTTTGAACATGGATAATATGATCTGAGTAAATCATACGATGCGTTTTAAACTTGAAACCCCTAGGTCCCTTCATTGCATTGGTATCAAAATAATGGATTCTCTTCATTGCATTGGTATCAGAGCCATGGATTCTCTTCATTGCAAAATATTAAATTCTGTGAATTAACTCCTCATAACACTTACATGCTGGTGGGTGGTTGCAAGATGAGGGTACTCACTTTCGTTCACTCTCTCTAAAATTAGGACATCCATGCATCTCGGGCGGAGTACCTCGATCGTGATAGTGCCGCGAATCAAAAGACGACACGTGCCTCCCGAGCCTAAACCGTCATATCTCGATCGAGATGCCAACTAATGCCACGCTAGCAGCTCCGGGTTTCCAGGCGTCATCCATGTCACCAATACATGTCACCGCCACCACAATATCTCGATCGAGATACCTATGCCACTCGGATCCACATCAGGGCCACGCTGTATCCCCGTAGGCATATTTGACTAGCACATCTCCATCGTCCACGTATCTCGAACGAGAAATTTACATCCAATCGCGACCATTCATTGTTCGAGGTAATCGGATACAATCTCCACCGTCCCCATATCTCGATCGAGATACTGAGTTCAAATCTCAGCCGTCCAAATATCTCGATCGAGATACAGAGATTCAATCTGCACCGTCCGAATATCTCGATCGAGATACGTAGATGCAATCTCCACCGTCCAATTATCTCGATCGAGATACGGAAAAGCAATCTAAACCGTCCATTCACGTACGCTGGAAGATGCGATCTCGGTCGTTTAAATATCTCGATCGAGGTATATAATGAATCTTGACCGTCGAGATACCTTGTCGTGGTAATGCCTTTAAATCGTAGCCGTCCATTTACCTCGAACGAGATAGTAATATCAAATCGCAGCCGTCGATCCTTCCCCAACCCTAGAATTAGGTGTGTATCTTGGCCGTATGTTGCACTAACCCTAATATCCAGAGCGTTAATCTCCAAACCCTAAATTGCATGATGTTTCCGAACCTCGATCAAGGTTATAAAACCGGAAAACTTTTTTTTTTGCCTCATTTTCACAAGTCGTTTTCACTCTCTTGCGCTCTTGATTTGGATTAGTATTAGTGAGCCCATTAGCTTTGTTTTTAGCTTAATTAGTGCTACTTAGCACTAAGCATTAGACCTTTCACATTAGACCATTCACATTGGACCCTTCACATTTGGCCTAGGTTTTAGCATGGAGGGCCACGAGGAGGGCCACGAGGAGGGCCGCTCATCTATTGCGGACCTCATCCGGAGATAGACCGTGAGTTAGCGGCTATCCGTAGGAGTGCTGGAGACACTCCGTCTACATTACATATCGTGGCAGACTTGGAGGCGATGCTTGCGTCCCTTCGTAGCCTTCACGATATTGTTTATGTAGATGAGTGGATAGCCCACCATCGCGCTGCTCCTGTGTCACATGGCCTGACATATCGTCAGGTCTGTGATCTTGCTCCTATTAGGGATGGGGCTTTCCTAGATCTTTTCCTAGATAGTCGTGGGATGAGGCCCGGGGCGGGCAAGCCCCTCACTATTTCGCGGTGTTCGCATCCTCGTATGGCGGCACATATCTATAGTCGATATGTTGCCGCATATGGGAGGATGCCGAACAACCGCCAGATTCCCATATACTTCGCAAAGCAGTTATATGCGGAGTTTGTCTTAGGGGAGGAGGTCGATTACACCAGCCATCGTCCGGGTGGTGATGCTGGCCGAGGCCGTCTCCAGGACCAGGGTAGGCGGCCTCCACCGGCCCTTCGTGCGGCACCAGCTCACGATCCTTCCTTTGTGCCATTGTCGACAGTAGAGGCTCTTGGCACGCAGGTCGGCATTGACGTACGGAGCACCACGGAGAGCATCCAGCACGTGGTGCGCCTATTCTCACGATTTATACCGACGACGACAGATGTGGAGGTATTTACATATATATTACGCCTTAAGTTTTTTTGGTCATTTATCTTCATGTTTATATGTACTTTTCTATATTTTTACATGAGCAGCATGGTTGATTGTGTCACGCAGGTTCCCACACCTGCCACTCAGAGGCTCACTCAGGAGTTGGTAGAGGCGAGAGCGGAGATAAACCGCCTCCGAGCTGCATTACAGATGGCAGAGGCAGCTACTGCAGAGGCACAGCATCTGAGAGAGTCCGACATCCAGCAGGTAGGTTTCTCTTGCACGTTTAAGTTACAAATTTCTTTAAGTAATACCTAATGAGAGACTAATCAAATATTTTAATGCTTTACTTTTTTGCGTAGGCTCGGACCGAGGTAGAGAGCTCCAGAGCTGAGGCACAGCATCATCAGATTATGGAGCAGATTGCCCAGCACAGGGCAGAGCAGTTGATGCTGCATGTTCGAGAGTATCGTAGATCATCGGACGTGACAGTGCCTTATCTACCGTTATATCCACGGCCTGTCACAGAGGTTTTTCGACGACCTCTCCCGCAGGATGCACCACCCTTCCTGCGTGATGCGTGCTGCTGTTTATGTATCGAGGACATTGATAGTACAGGAGGATATGCCCTAGGATGTGGACATATTTTCCACTTGTCTTGCATCACCCAGGAGCTCGTCCGGTTCTCAGCATGCCCATGTTGCCGTGCACGCGTCGACTTAGCGACGTACAGGGTATTGGGCATCGATGATCTTCACCCAGGCCTTGTACGAGTAGATGCCAGGACTGGCAGGCCAGTTGACTTTACATCGGCTATGGACTTGGGACTCGACGCCTTCGACGATAGAGCCCAGGAGCCTGAGGTGCCTCCTGAGATAGAGTGGAGCTCACATGAGTTCGACGCTTACCAGAGAGTCCTGCATGAGAGCCAGGTGACAGCATTTGAGCGCGTGGGTGGTGCTGGCCCTAGTGGCACAGCGGGTGATGGTGCTAGCAGCAGTGCTGCTTCTCATGAGCAGCGTGTCCTTACAGCAGAGGAGCTTACACGAGCAGAGTGGCAGACACGCACCATTGCAGATTATCGATTTTGGGTTTATAGACAGAGGCGTCTTGCATTAGCACGACGTAGAGAGAGAGAGAGGGCCATAGCAGCTTTTGGGACTCGTGAGCTCCTGAGTACACCGGCACCAGCTCACGATCCTTCCTTTGAGGCAGACCTCCCCGCAGACATTCGACGACCCCCGCAGCCGGCACAGCCTCCTCGACGTGCACAGCAGCCTCGACGCGCACGTCGACCGGCAGTTAGAGATGACGATTTTGATTGGGTTGCTGTTGATAGTGACTAAACTCAGACTAGCTGGGTTAGCTCACTTACATTGTACTTAGATTTTTGGGCAGTGACTAACCTCAGACTAGCTGGGGTAGCTCATTTTCATTCTGATGTACCTATTTGATGTTTATATCATTATGAGTTTTCTCATTATTGAGTATCATTACATTTTAGTTGATGTTCTTGATTTTATTATATTTCTTAACACTTTGGCTATCATATTGTTTGTTAAAAATCTCCATTATTGAGTATCATTACATTTTAGTTGATGTTCTTGATTTCATTATATTTCTTAACACTTTGGCTATCATGTTTGTTGAAAATCTCCATGCCATCGTACCCAAACATGCTCTGATGGGGACCAAACTTTGCAAGCATGGGGAGGGGACCCACCCCCACATGCTTGCAAAGTTTGGTCACAATCAGAACATGTTTGGATTGGCAATTGGCGCCCAGTGCGGGTTTTTGAAGTCTCTTGGTGCTTAAGAGGCCATGGAAAATCCGGGCCTTCCCCATACCATCGTACCCAAACATGCTCCGATGGGGACCAAACTTTGCAAGCATGTGGGGGTGGGTCCCCCCCACACGCTTGCAAAGTTTGGTCACAATCAGAGCATGTTTGGATTGGCAATCGGCGCCTAGTGCGGGTTTTTCAAGTCTTTTGGTGCTTAAGAGGCCATGGAAAATCCGGGCCTTCCCCATACCATCGTACCCAAACATGCTCCGATGGGGACCAAACTTTGCAAGCATGTGGGGGTGGGTCCCCCCCACATGCTTGCAAAGTTTGGTCCCCATCGGAGCATGTTTGGATTGGCAATTGGCGCCCAGTGCGGGTTTTTCAAGTCTCTTGGTGCTTAAGAGGCCATGGAAAATCCGGGCCTTCCCCATGCCATCGTACCCAAACATGCTCCGATGGGGACCAAACTTTGCAAGCATGTGGGCGTGGGTCCCCCCCACACGCTTGCAAAGTTTGGTCCCCATCAGAGCATGTTTGGATTGGCAATCGGCGCCCAGTGCGGGTTTTTCAAGTCTCTTGGTGCTTAAGAGGCCATGGAAAATCCGGGCCTTCCCCATGCCATCGTACCCAAACATGCTCCGATGGGGACCAAACTTTGCAAGCATGTGGGGGTGGGTCCCCCCCACACGCTTGCAAAGTTTGGTCCCCATCGGAGCATGTTTGGATTGGCAATTGGCGCCCAGTGCGGGTTTTTCAAGTCTCTTGGTGCTTAAGAGGCCATGGAAAATCCGGGCCTTCCCCATGCCATCGTACCCAAACATGCTCCGATGGGGACCAAACTTTGCAAGCATGTGGGCGTGGGTCCCCCCCACATGCTTGCAAAGTTTGGTCACAATCAGAGCATGTTTGGATTGGCAATCGGCGCCTAGTGCGGGTTTTTCAAGTCTCTTGGTGCTTAAGAGGCCATGGAAAATCCGGGCCTTCCCCATGCCATCGTACCCAAACATGCTCCGATGGGGACCAAACTTTGCAAGCATGGGGAGGGGACCCACCCCCACACGCTTGCAAAGTTTGGTCCCCATCAGAGCATGTTTGGATTGGCAATCGGCGCCCAGTGCGGGTTTTTCAAGTCTCTTGGTGCTTAAGAGGCCATGGAAAATCCGGGCCTTCCCCATGCCATCGTACCCAAACATGCTCCGATGGGGACCAAAATTTGCAAGCATGTGGGGGTGGGTCCCCCCCACACGCTTGCAAAGTTTGGTCCCCATCGGAGCATGTTTGGATTGGCAATTGGCGCCCAGTGCGGGTTTTTCAAGTCTCTTGGTGCTTAAGAGGCCATGGAAAATCCGGGCCTTCCCCATGCCATCGTACCCAAACATGCTCCGATGGGGACCAAACTTTGCAAGCATGTGGGCGTGGGTCCCCCCCACACGCTTGCAAAGTTTGGTCCCCATCAGAGCATGTTTGGATTGGCAATCGGCGCCCAGTGCGGGTTTTTCAAGTCTCTTGGTGCTTAAGAGGCCATGGAAAATCCGGGCCTTCCCCATGCCATCGTACCCAAACATGCTCCGATGGGGACCAAACTTTGCAAGCATGTGGGGGTGGGTTCCCCCCACACGCTTGCAAAGTTTGGTCCCCATCGGAGCATGTTTGGATTGGCAATCGGCGCCCAGTGCGGGTTTTTCAAGTCTCTTGGTGCTTAAGAGGCCATGGAAAATCCGGGCCTTCCCCATGCCATCGTACCCAAACATGCTCCGATGGGGACCAAACTTTGCAAGCATGTGGGCGTGGGTCCCCCCCACACGCTTGCAAAGTTTGGTCCCCATCAGAGCATGTTTGGATTGGCAATCGGCGCCCAGTGCGGGTTTCTCAAGTCTCTTGGTGCTTAAGAGGCCATGGAAAATCCGGGCCTTCCCCATGCCATCGTACCCAAACATGCTCCGATGGGGACCAAACTTTGCAAGCGTGTGGGGGTGGGTCCCCCCCACACGCTTGCAAAGTTTGGTCCCCATCGGAGCATGTTTGGATTGGCAATCGGCGCCCAGTGCGGGTTTTTCAAGTCTCTTGGTGCTTAAGAGGCCACGGAAAATCCGGGCCTTCCCCATGCCATCGTACCCAAACATGCTCCGATGGGGACCAAACTTTGCAAGCATGTGGGCGTGGGTCCCCCCCACACGCTTGCAAAGTTTGGTCACAATCAGAGCATGTTTGGATTGGCAATCGGCGCCCAGTGCGGGTTTTTCAAGTCTCTTGGTGCTTAAGAGGCCATGGAAAATCCGGGCCTTCCCCATGCCATCGTACCCAAACATGCTCCGATGGGGACCAAACTTTGCAAGCATGTGGGGGTGGGTCCCCCCCACACGCTTGCAAAGTTTGGTCCCCATCAGAGCATGTTTGGATTGGCAATCGGCGCCCAGTGCGGGTTTTTCAAGTCTCTTGGTGCTTAAGAGGCCATGGAAAATCCGGGCCTTCCCCATGCCATCGTACCCAAACATGCTCCGATGGGGACCAAACTTTGCAAGCATGTGGGGGTGGGTCCCCCCCACACGCTTGCAAAGTTTGGTCCCCATCGGAGCATGTTTGGATTGGCAATCGGCGCCCAGTGCGGGTTTTTCAAGTCTCTTGGTGCTTAAGAGGCCATGGAAAATCCGGGCCTTCCCCATGCCATCGTACCCAAACATGCTCCGATGGGGACCAAACTTTGCAAGCATGTGGGCGTGGGTCCCCCCCATATGCTTGCAAAGTTTGGTCACAATCGGAGCATGTTTGGATTGGCAATCGGCGCCCAGTGCGGGTTTCTCAAGTCTCTTGGTGCTTAAGAGGCCATGGAAAATCCGGGCCTTCCCCATACCATCGTACCCAAACATGCTCCGATGGGGACCAAACTTGGCAAGCATGTGGGGGTGGGTCACCCCCACATGCTTGCCAAGTTTGGTCCCCATCGGAGCATGTTTGGGTACGATGGTATGGGGAAGGCCCGGATTTTCCATGGCCTCTTAAGCACCAAGAGACTTGAGAAACCCGCACTGGGCGCCGATTGCCAATCCAAACATGCTCTGATGGGGACCAAACTTTGCAAGCGTGTGGGGGGGACCCACCCCCACACGCTTGCAAAGTTTGGTCCCCATCGGAGCATGTTTGGGTACGATGGCATGGGGAAGGCCCGGATTTTCCATGGCCTCTTAAGCACCAAGAGACTTGAAATACCCGCACTGGGCGCCAATTGCCAATCCAAACATGCTCTGATTGTGACCAAACTTTGCAAGCGTGTGGGGGTGGGTCCCCTCCCCATGCTTGCAAAGTTTGGTCCCCATCGGAGCATGTTTGGGTACGATGGCATGGAGATTTTCAACAAACAATATGATAGCCAAAGTGTTAAAAAATATAATAAAATCAAGAACATCAACTAAAATGTAATGATACTCAATAATGAGAAAACTCATAATGATATAAACATCAAATAAGTACATCAGAATGAAAATGAGCTACCCCAGCTAGTCTGAGGTTAGTCACTGCCCAAAAATCTAAGTACAATGTAAGTGAGCTAACCCAGCTAGTCTGAGTTTAGTCACTATCAAGATAGAGATCTAGTCAGCAGCACCCTCTCTAGCTCTCAACTGCTCTAGAATGCTCTCATGGTCATCCACTCGAAGCCGAAAACGAGGGTGAGAACTGTGTTTTCGGCTCTGTACTCGAACAAGAGTGAGTCTGGTAGCAACCACTAGATGAGAGAACTGAAATGCCTCTAACTCCCACTTCCACTGCTGGAACTCAAGACTCCCCCGATGAAGTCGAATCTGCTGGTAGAACCGGCCTGCCACAATCATGCTATGGGCGTCATAAGAAAACCCATGATCATCCACTGTATCCTGGTCAAGCATGCACTTTGGCCTAGTGCAACTCATCAGATAGTAGTCTACTCCCTCGCTATTTCCCTCACTGGCAATAACAGCAAATACATCACCCTCCTGTAGCAAATCTGTCAGGTCATCATAACTGACCATGAACGCAGGACCTGTGTGCTCATCAGACACCACTGGATGTGAAGGATGCTCGGGGGAGAGGAATGTCTGTATCCATGCATCTGCCCATCCTCTCGAGGCACAATGTGACCAATCGCCATCCATACATGCTCCACAGAAGCATGCAAACCGTCGTGTGTAAATCGTGGGGGCCGCCATGCACGTGCTCCTGATGGAATGTAAGCCCAAGGTGCCAGGTACTGTGTCACAATCATGGGAGGCTCTGCGGTCAATCGTGCCACCATCCACATGCCAAAAAAATCTCCTGACAATCCGAGCATCACGTCTGGGGTACGATGATGCTGCACTCCCACACAAATGTTGGGAGCACCACTCGACTACGTGGCCCGCATCTCTGAACCGCTGAGCATCCTATCGCAGCTGATGACGCCTCAAGGCACGTTTCACACACGCGCCTGCACCATCATGCTCACCCTTCCCGTGACCAGTCTCAAAGAATGACCAAATCACTGGGATACTAGACTGCACATGCCACCTATAAATCCATAAAAGATAGTCTTAGTTATTATTTTCTTTAAGATGTTCTAGTGAATTTAGTTTAATTTGTAAATGTAAGAAAGCCATAAGTACAACCTGTAGAGCCAATAGAATTGACGTGATGACTTGAACTGTGCGCCACAACCATCCGACCAAACCCATCGCTGGACATGTCTGATCCCACAATCTCCTAAAAAATCGTCATGGAGACGAAAACAGTGTTGCACAAAATGTGCATCATGTGAACGATCATCACTGATATAGAAATGATACTCTCGAATAATGACACGGGTCTCGGGGGTACTCGTTATCCCATCTACATGAGCCTCTGCATGTCGATAGCTAATGTGGACCAAAATAGCAACCTGGTGAGGGAAGCAATACATACGTTTAGGACACAAAAAATCAATTAAGTAATGAAGCTCAAACATAAAACAAATATTACAAAATATAACCATTACCTGCTCTGAGAAGTAATACTCAGATTGTATCTCCTGAAAAGGTGTGAAAGTGTAGTTCTCTGCAAAATCAATCACAGAGACGACCACACCAATAGGAAACTCTGCTAGGCATGCTCGGAACTGACGATCCTGCCACTTGGCACAATGACTGTGCCGTATGTAGGGGTAGATCTGCTCCCTAAATGTGGCTGTGAAGTGACAACGTGGTGTATGTTTGTCCACGAGCTGCAACTTCCTGGACTGTCCACCACTCTGGAGCTGGTGTGTCACATACTCATAACGTTGCCATGCCACTATCTCTTGGTCACTTGCATCAAGATCTACCATCTGTAGATGTGCAAGTGAACCACATGATGTGCAATTGCTCTCCACACAAGGCATCCTATGGAACTGGGCATCCTCCGTGCGTGCACACAAAAGAGAGTGGATGAAATCACGTGGACTACGAGGCAACTCTCTATGCCCACTAAGAGAACGGAACACATCATAAAAAAGATTGAACTCAACATGGTAGCGACAACAACATGTGTCACGCTGACGTGAGTACCTCACAAACCAAGGCTTACACCCCTCAAATGACCTTTGCCCAATTTTAAGCTCTGGATACGAAGCCACAAACTGAGAATACAACTCAGTTTGGGACATTTCAAGAAAGCAAGCACCGTGCTCAATGAACACTCCTCTTGTCACTCTCTTACGCAAAGCTTTCTTGAAAACTGGCGATGCACGACAATTCTCCTCCCAAAAACTTTCTATCAAGGTTCTAGTGGTTTCATCTAGTAGGCGATCATGCCTAGCTACACGACCACTACTCGCCCACATAGCACCAACCTCATTGGCATCTAAACTTTGTCGCCTAATAGACCCAACTCTAAGTGCGTGTGGTGCTATGGAAAGGATGCGAGATGTGGCACTAACCTTACCCTTCATTTGGGAGCTACTTATGGCTGCCACAATAGCCCGTCGAGCAGCCAAAGCGTCCGCAGAGTTCCTCTTCTTGTTAACTATATAGGAATGACGAACACTTTGTAGCACCGCCATGCCAGCTCTCCTCTCTCTTCGACCTCCAATGTCGGAAAGCGCCCTGCAGTTGGCCATGTTGGGCAGATCAATCAAAGCATCAAGCACACATGCCTGTGATGAAGACGTGAGGTCTTTGAAATAGGATTGGAAGATTGCATGGGCACGACGATGTGCCCCTGACTTTGATAGTTCTTTCCTATCCACACGAAGGGCGCCCAAAGGAGGGGGGGTGGGTTCTTGTAGAAGAGAGGACTCAAGAAGGGCGGGTTCATGTGGATTATCTAAACTAAGGGGTAGTGGGGGGGAAGAGGGCGAAGGGAGAGGAAGTGGAAGAGGAGGAGCAAGGCTTGGATCATCGCCAACGAAAGGTGTTGCTCGTTGACGTGCTCTCCACTCTCTCTTTCTCTCACGAGCTACCCTTCTCCTCTCCTCCTCTTGAACTTGGTGGATGGGGGGGAGTCTAGTCCTATCACGTTTCCGACTCCTACGACTTTGAGAACCCATTCTCAAGGAAGCTAAGAGAGAAAATATTATAAGGGCTCAATGATGGGATAGTACTACAGATAAGTGTGGGATAGTACTAGAGATGTGTGATTATATAGGAAAAATAGGTTATCCACTTCAAATCTCACTGGATTTCCTATCTAAGATTGATTGGATAACTAAGATAAACATAAAGATATTTAAAGATAAACTATTATCCACTTAAAAATTAATATTATTTATAATATTTATTAACAAGTCTAAATATTTATCATTACCAGATATATAAATATATCTTTAAAGAAATCTTTTATTTTATAATTATATAACTGCTTTTTTTAAATAATGTATTTTTTTCATATTTTATTCAAAGGTTTATTCTACATAAAAAAATTTCAAGAAATATAAAAATAAAAAATTTATTTTTTTTAAAATTAATAATATGATCTTTAATAATATTTTTATTGATCTAATCCCAAAATATAATCCTTTTAAATTAGTGATTTTAAATTCTTTTATTTAATAAGTTACATATATTTTATTATATAAATTTCTATATTCTATTTTTCTAAATTACTAAATTAACTTTTCCAAAAATATGTTTTTGAAAAAAGAGGGGAGGTGGGAAGGAGATGCCACGTGTCACAAGCGTGCATGACACGTGGCATTCTCTTGACATGTGGCACTATTATGGTTGATGTGGCAATTCCTGATGTGGCATGCCATGTCACCATGTGCGAGGTGGCATGCAAAGGTGGCAAGATGATGTGGCATTAATGATGACTAGGATGATGAGGTGGGGAGTCAACTAGGTTGACCATGTTGACATGGAGGGTGGAGGTGGCAAGCTGAGGTGGCAAGCTGCTTATGTGGATCCTCTCGATGCTCACGTGGACATAAAGTGGCATGCATATATAAGGTTTGGGCCTACCCAAGCCTCACACATGGAATGAAACCTAAGCTGTGAAGTTTACCAAGCCTAGATTTCCAAACCTAACTAGGATTGGTTTTAGACTTGAAAAGGGGAGAGTGGACACAATATGGGAATTTTCACTTGGGAGGATTGAAAATGGACCTTCCCATACTCAAATCAAGCCAAATTTTTTTTGATAAATTCATGGCAACAAGAGTATTGATCCCTTGAGTTTTTAGATTGAAAGATTCAATATTTTATTTTCTAGAATTAAATTACTCTTGATTTAATGGGCCTCTAACAGTCATAATAAATTTTCCAAAGTAAATCTACAAAAATCAAACCGTTAGATTTGTAATTTTATCTTATACCCACATTATACTAATCTTTCCCAATCTAATCATCACTAGATCCATACAATTTGAGCATTTTAAATGGTAGATGTGGTGGGAGGATAAAATAGTATGTTTTTTAACAATTCTAATATCTTTTAAATAATATAGAAAATAGTAGAATACATCAAAAATTACTCGATAAATCAAGTTAAGCTCTATGTTATTTGTATTTGTGATATGCAAAGTGGGAACATCGTATGAGTAATAATGTAAAAGTTATAGGCAATTTACTCACATTCACTATACCTATCTAAACCTAGGACAGGGCCTGTATACAAACTTGGTTCCCAAAGAAAAGGGGATTTGCAATTATTGGATATTCGATCAGATTATAGTTTTAGGTGCCCAACTTTGCATATGATGTTTCATTAGAAGACCTTGAAGTGAAACTCCTTGGCTAACTATGAGAGATTGGCTATTCTTCTTGAAAAAATGCCTGTTTTTCAGCTAAAGCCAAGGGCGCCCACGACATGAAACTAGATAACCTCATCTTGCAACCACCCTGGTCTACTTTTTGATGCAACATTGCCATGTGACTAGACACTATTGGTGGGGGCCTATTTTCTCCGCTTATGTGGAGTGTGTGGAAAGGAAGAACATAGGCGCACCAATGTCCTTAGAGTAAGTATTGTTTACTTGGAGTTTAATGCCAATACTTCATGTTTAATGTAAATATGCACTTGTGGTAGGTGGGTTTTTTCTTGGTCTTAGAGGACTTTGTGGTGGGGAGTCAAGCTTTTGGTTTAGTCAATCCAATGCTTTTTTTGTTTTTTTGTAATAATATGGGATCCTTGATTTTGTGGGTATTTTTTGTTACCATGGATCTTTAATGATGAATGCAGGGCCTAAAATTGATGGGTGTTTTGCATGTCAAAAAAGGTTTAAGTTTTTTTTTCATGTCAAAAAACATGCAATAACTTAAAAATTGCTTGTCACTGTGAAATGTTTTATTTAAAAATGCATGGCATTTGACATGATGGTATAAAAAATTTTCTTTTCATTTGTTTAGCTTTATATATATATATATAAGACTTATTTATAATATATATTCATTGAAGAGCAGACCTTGCCCTTGAGACTTGAGTCTCATAAATTCATAATTCATTCTCTTAATTGCACGTGGCACAGTCTTACAATGCACCTACAACAGGCTACCATAAATTATAATACATATTATTACAAATTGCATTCTCTTAATTGCACGTGGCACAGTCCTACAGGCTACCATAAATTATAATACATATTATTACAAATTTGCATGGCATCCGTTGAGGTCCACCGTCTACCGTCCCGTGTCTGCCCAATGCCGCCTGCGTGCTGTTGGTCATTCGCCAAGTCCCTCGTCTCCTTAGAAGCTAGGACTCCCCTCCGCCCGCACTATAGACGACCCTCCAAGATCAGTACAACTATCCACAATAGGCAGCCATTAATTTCTGCTCAGCCTGACCCAACAACAGCGGCCACAAACGCCGATGCCATCGATGTTATGGCCAAGACAAGCGCTAGCTCCGACGGCATGATCAGTGATGGCAAGAGGCTCACACCATCATCTCGTTGCAAGTGTTGTGTGAGGCCTGTAAGCTGTTCATGTGTTGCTGTTGAATCCTAACGGGCGGCAGTAAGGGTTCAAGATCTTTTGGTGGAGCATTTGATATGTATGATAAGCTGGCTGCTGCATTGACAACTCGCCAGGTTGCAGCTTGTGCTGCGTGCAGGAACAACCTCGCACGTTTTGGCTTTGCGTGGCCAACGATGATTGGACCTTGTGTTCAGAATGCTAATTTTATTAGGCAACCTATCTAGTAAGTATCTGCTTTGTTAAGATTTCTTTGGAGCGAGTCCCTACTAGGAGAAAGCTTCGACGCCATTATTCAACTTCGCTGCTGCAGCACCCATCCTCTATACACCTCGCAAGAAGATTCAAAACACATGTTATTCTTATCTTTATTGCTGCTATAGTTAAATTTGGAATAACCGGGAGTAGCTCATCTTCCCCTGGTTCGACCCCTCCGCCGATTTCCACACCTACTCTCTCTTAGTCCAAAGAATGCATCCTATCTCTTGGTGGACGGCGTGAAGGACCTATAGCCTTCTCATCCATTTAGCAAAACAACAGTGGCCATCAGGTAATCTGCTTTTTTTTTAAAAAATCATCCTACTTGCGGTCTAGAAGAAAGATCCACGGTTTAAGTTAGGTATTATATTGGGTTAACTTGCAGTCTAGAAGAAAGAAGTTAGGTCTTATATTGGGTTAACTTGAATTTGTATATTTTTCTCTTCCCCATGGTGATACATTTGACTAACTTGATGATGATTAAGTGTGGGCAAAAAGTGAATCTTAGCAAACTCATAATAACTGCCTTCTTGCAATATTGTAGGTAATTCAACTTGGCAACTTTCTTATTGTCGTTTACACATCTATCCCTACTTAACATAATTCAGCTTGGCACCAATTATTTTGTCACATGTTAGAAAATGAACATGCATAACACATGCATTTGTTGCACATGTATACTAGTTTTTGGAGCCACTTCAGCCCCAGTGGTATACATAGCACATGCATATGGCTGCATTGGCAATCCTTTGATAGTGAAACAAAGTATATTGCAACATTGCATGATGTTTAACATATGTATTGGCTATCTTATGGTGATGAAGCAAATTATATTGTAGCATTGCAGGTGTATCAAAAGTATCTTCGACATGTATTTCATTCCAGCATATCTATGAAGGGGAGTATGTACATGTGGTGCTTGTGAAGGGAAGTACTTTTAATCATGTACATGTGGTGCTTGTGAAGGGAAGTACTTTTAATCACGTACATGACATTGTGGTGCTTGTGTTGTTGCTACTTTTTTCAAAGCTCACTCATTCATGTGTATCATGAATGACTAGTTTAGTATCATGAGTTTCAAGGTGCTCGATAAGAGTTTAAACCTAAGTTTTATCTTAAATCACAAAATTTAAATATTTATATTTTGTTTGATTTTTTGTCTACTCTCCCATGGTTATGGTAAAGAGAACCAACTCCCCTTCTCCCGAAGAGAGCTTGGTGTAGCCACTCCATGTGGTGAAGAGGTTCAACTCCCCTACTCTCTCTCTTCATGTGGTAAAGGGACGGGCCCTCACCATTGACAACAACGTTGGAGATTGCAATCTTGCATATGTGCTTATTCGAGACCACTTACATCATCCCTCCTATCATAGGTAGGCTTGAATCCTATCTACTTTGCTATTCATTTTTTCTTCATATGCATGAATAATCTATTTTTGGATGATCATTATGTTATCATTTACAGTATGATGAATAAAGATGATTTTCAATTTGTACATGACAATAATAATTGTGGCCGTTCTGATAGCATGCTTGGATAAAGCTTCTTTTAATTAATGTATTAGTGGCATTATGTAAGATAATACTTAGACTTTGTCTTAATCAATCTGATAACTTTGTTGTGAAAAAGAAGTCTGTGACTTTGCTAATATATTATGATAGTTTTATTGAAAAAAAGCGTTTCATTTTAAAATAATACATGTCATTTAAAATTTTTATGTTATATGAATAGGAGTGATAAAAGTTACATGTCAATGAAATTGCAAGAAACCAGTCAATTTTATGCCCCTCAATGAACGCGCACTTTTTGGTGGTACTAAGTGTAGTTTTCTTAACATTTTTTAGGTTGCTAAAATGGTTCAGTCAATCCAATGTTTTTTTTTCTAATCCTTGATTTTGTGGGTATTGCTTTTATTATGGATCTTTACTTATTGTGCCCAGTGTAGTTTTGTTGACTTGTTGCATTTTTAATGGGTTAGAGATGGCCCTCATTTTTGAGCTTCGATTTATCTAAATGTGGAAAACTTCGAAGGGGTCTCGTCTCATCCTTCACTTTGAAATAAATGGCCAAATTCGAGTGTAAAGAAGCGCAGGCTTGTAAGATTTTTACGTTTCGTAGCTTTTCAAAGCTGAGCAGCAATGGCCACTCATTTCATCCCCAAGCGCCCCTCCTTTCATTCCTTTCCATACACACATACACACACACGCATCTTACATTTATTTGAGAGTGAGATGTGCTCACTCTCAAATAAATACATCTTACATGTACTCTCTCTCTCTCTCTCTATATATATGTGTGTGTGTGTGTGTGTGTGTGTTTTGAAACATTTATATATAGTACTATATAATAGCTTTTACAGATACATCATATTGCTGCCTTATATATTTTTAAGGGCACCCTCAACATCTGCGTCTCATCTTCTGCTCTGAAGAATAATTGGTCCCATCTCCACTGATACCGAGTTGCATGCCAGAGTGCAAGAGGGTAAAGACAAGAGCCAACCAAATCATCTCCTTTAGCCCACACTTTGATATCACCTTTTGAAGATTCACCAACCAACTCATCTCCTTTAGCCCACACTTTGATATCAGGTCTTCCTCCATTAGGGTGCTCCACAATAACAAAAAAGGTGTGTTTTTCTTGTTTGGTCTTCTTATACTAGCTAGAGTTTTAGGTCAAGCTTTACAAATCACCCCTTTGGAGCACACTTGCTCTCGACTAAATCCTGCTGAATTGGAGGTCCTCTAGGGCCTTAGTCTCATAGTAAGTCTTTGTAGAAAAGAAAACATGGTACAGTATGAGCATTGCCCAATTGTAATCCTTGTGAAATTTACATCACATCTCCTAATGCATGTGCCTCACATAGCAAGAAAGACTGTGTGAATAATGCGATGGATCTATCGAACTTTATAAATTAGAATTGGTAGTGTAAGGCGCTGTCATCAAGGGTATGGAATTCAATTTTTTTTGGGCAGTGTATATTAATGATATTTAGTATGGAATTCATGGCTTGGTACAAATGGCATACTTAATTTTATCTCGGCATGAGCTCAAAAAAAGATAAAAGATAAAACAACATGAAATGATATGGAGTTCATTTAGATAATGTGACCACATTAGGTCATAAAACTGCACCAATTTACACCATGCAAAAATAGTGAGCACATTAAACATTTGAATTAAGTTTCTTAGTGAAACCAAGATTTGCCACAATAAGGAAAGGGCTTGTAACTGATTAACTTTGGCCATTGCATAGGTCAACTCCCTAAATTGAATGTACGATAGCAGCCAAGTTTGGAAAATCATTCACTTTCTCATAGATAAATTATTGTTTACCAAAATTCAACAACTTATCTACCTCTCTTTTTTCCTTTAGTGAAAATCCATTCTATAAAATGTTTTAATATATGCAAGACCGATTTTTACCGTTTTCACCTTATATTTTTCATGATGTAGAAATGTTTTAAGTTGATCGTGTACAAAGTGTTAAAAAAAACAATCAGGGTTTCCAATGTGGAGGTCAATGTATTCATTTATATTCATGACATTAAAAAAAAGCAATGGTGTTTTACAATGTGGAGTTCAATATATTCAATCATATCCATTGTAAAGTAACATAAAGAAAAGAATGATGGTTTAAAATGTGGAGTTTAATGTATTCCATGGAGAGTTGGTGTATAGTGTGTCAACAATGATAAGCTCTCAGAGTCATTCAAATTGTTTGCATTCACTACAATATGATATGTCTAGTTAAGCTTTGTATAAAAGACAAAGTAGGTGACCCGCACTTTGTTGCGACATGAAGTTTTTGCTTACATATATGCAAGTGTGCAATTACATGTGTGTGTATCCATCTATGCATGTGTATGTGTGTGCAAGCATGTGAGTGAGCGACTATGCATGCGTGTGTGTATACTACACGTGTGTGCATATGTGCATGTGTGCATAAGTGTGTACATGTGTATAAATGTCTATGTATACGTGTGTGCATGTGTCTATGTGTGTATACATGTGTGCATGTGTTTATGTGTGACTCTCTCACATAGATGCATATATGTATGACTCATAGATGCATGTATCCCTGTCTCTCTCTCATATGCATTCTCTCTATGTCTTTGTCACATGCATAGACATAACCCTCTCTTACATACATATACACGTGCACATGCACTCTCTTCTCACACTTGTCTCGTATACACTCTCTCACACATACATAGAAACTCTCTCTCTCTCTCTCTCTCTCACACACACACACACACACACACACACACACAAACACACAAACACACACCACCACCCCTTCCACATTCATGTGTGTGATTGTGTGTACATGTGTATGTGTGTGAATGTGTTTATATATAATAGTATTATTATATATTTACTATATGTATATTGATCTATATATCATTATTATATTATATTATTATATATTTACTTTTTTATTTTATATATTTGTATTTATTTATTATATATTTATATTTTATCTTTTATAGTTTATATTTTATTTGTATTTATATTTATATTTTATTGAAATGTACTTTTACTCTCTCTCTCTCTCTCTCTCTCTCTCACACACACACACACACACACTTTCTCTCTTCTCACACTCGCTCTAAAACATGGAAACTCTCTCTTACTACACGCTCACACTCGCACGCGCACACACACACACACACACACACTCACTCACAAACATACATACATACATGCAAACAAAAATTATATAAAATTATAGATTTTATTATATTTAAACACATGTACGCAAATAAAAATTATATAAAATTATAGATTTTATTATATTTAAACACATGTACCTATCATACATACATACATACACACACACACACATAAAGAGAATGCGGGGGAGAGGGAGAGCTTCAAACCCTAGCAAACAAACACACACACACAAGAGAGAGCAAGACATAAGAGAGATGGCTCAATTTTCTTCTATCTTCTTTTTCTCTACTCAACCAACATAACATAAAAATAAGAGTACACACTATATGGGTTAGTACTCAACTAGTACAACATACAAGGGTCGGTCCATAATGTGAACCTGACTAAATGAGCTGGCACTATAACTATGTTAGTCTCTAGTAATCCAAAATGGCTGTCACAAAGCCTGTCATCCCACTGGCTGCGTATCACGCATAATCTCACCAACCATGCCAGTGGTGTAGATGTGGAAGAGCTATCACCCAGGCGGATTATCAATGCCCGCCGTAGCACTAGTTGAGCTCGATATCTCAACACTCCTCCTCGAGCTCAACTCCACACACTACACTCCAAGTAAGCTCCTAAACCTGTGGAGCTTCTCTGTGCCCAATGCCTTCGTGAAGATGTCAGCTACTTGATCCTCTGTACACTGATATATACCAAATCTACATCTTCTACTAGAACCTTTCCCCTCACAAAGTGATAATGCACCTCAATGTGCTTCGTTCTAGCATGATATACTGGGTTATTGGCTAACTGTATGCTGCTCATGTTGTCACAATATATGATAATTGCCCTATCCACGAGCTCTCCCATGTCACTAACTAGCTTCTGAAGCCAAGCTATCTCACAAGCCGCCAGTAGCACCCCTGTAATCTGCCTCTGTACTCTCGATAAGGTAACTGTTGGTGGCTGCTTCTTACTGCTCCAACTCACAGCAGCACTCCCAAATGAGAATATAAATCCACTGGTAGATCTCATGTCTGCAATACTACCAACCCAATAAGCATCTGTGTACCCATGCAGCTGTATCTCTATACTAGCCTCATAGAAAAGTCCATAATCAACTGTGGACTTTATGTACCTGAGGATCCATCTAGCCACATCCAAGTGTGGCTTCCTAGGGGCCTGCATAAACTAACTCACAAGTCCAACACAGCATAGCTCAAGTTTGGCTTTGTAATGGTAATGTAGATCAAACTACCCACTATGCACCTGTATGTTATGGGATCCTCCAAAAGCTCACTTGTATCTGCAGAAAGCTTTGTGTTATGCTCCAATGGCACTGTAAGTCTTGTAGAAAGCTTTGTGTTATGCTCCAATGGCACTGAAATAGACTTACAGCATGATAACATGTCTAAGCCATACTACCTCTGCAATAGCAAAATTCCATGAGGTGATCTCACCACCTCTATGCCCAAGAAATACCGCAGCTCACCCAAATCCTTCATCTCAAACTTCTCCTTCAAAAGCATCCTGACATCATGTATGCCTGTATCACTATCACTAGTGATAATCAAGTCATCCACATAGATGCCTAATAGCATGATCCCTCTATCTGTCTTTTTCACATATAGTGAAAAATTTGTATTGGATATCTGAAATCCAATGGTAACAATATACTCCCCGATATGTTTGACTGTGCTCTGGGTGCCTGCTTCAAGCCATAAAAGGCTTTGCGTAACACCTGCACACAAAATCTGAATTACACCATGCAAGAAATCATTCTTTACATCCATTTGATGTAAAGACCAACCCTTCACTGCAGCCATAGCAATGATAGCTCTCATGGTTGCCATTCTTGCAACCGGACTGAATGTCTTCTCATAGTCTATGCCATAAGTTTGCACATAGCCCTTGGCAACCAATCTTGCCTTTTACCTGCTCATCACTGAACCATCAACATTGTGCTTGACTTTATACATCCACTTACATCCAATTGCCTTCTTTTCCTTAGGCAAAGGCACTAACTCCCATGTTGCATTTGCATCCAATGTTGCCATCTCCTCATCCGTGGCATCTTCTCATTTCTTATTTCCAATTGCCTGCTCAAAAAGCAAGTGGGCTCAACCTCCTGTATTTCTTTTACCATGTAAGCATAATGATGGGCTGTATATCCATCATATCTCAACCTGTCAATAGGGTATCTAACCCTTGTAGACGTGCGTACACCTGGATCATTGCCAAGTGTCCTCAAAACAACCCTGGTTCTCCTTACACGAGGAGTAACCACAGACGGAATGCCAAGATCCTCATCAAGGCTCTGCTCAGAGCCACTAGAGTCACCATCCACATATGAGTGACATGCTGACAGATCAAGCACAAAAGGTTGATCTACCTTTTCCTTCCCTTTTCATGATACATGTGTACCTACAACATTCCTTAACCTACCTAACCATGGGCTAACATTGGATCCACTCCTCGAGGACTCCCTAGGTCCCCTCAGCACCTGTGATTGCTGCTCTATATGTGGTGCAACATCAGCACTTCTTACATCTACATATTGTGTTGCCTTCACTACTGGTGCATACTAGCTACTCATCTCATCGAAGACAACATCTCTGCTTACTCGCATCTCACGAGTGATAGGGTTATAGCATCTATAACCTTTTTGCTCCATAGCATAACCAATGAAGATGCATTTCTTTGCCTTTGGATCCAACTTTGTTTTCACTTCATCAGGAACATGTACATATGCAATACACCCAAACACTTTCAAGTGAGACACATCTGGTCTTATGCCTATAAACTTCTATTCAGGAATCATACTATCAACGGCTGCAGTGGGTGTCATGTTCATAATGTGCACAACAGTTGCTACTACTTCTGCCCAAAAGCAATGTGGCATATTCTTTTCAGCCACATCAAGGCACGTGCTACTTATGCAATGTGCATGTTTTTCCTTTCTGCAACACCATTCTGTTTGCAAAGTGTACCTGCATGTAAATTACCTCTTGATTTCCTGCTTTCTCAAGAAATCACTAAACTCATTAGAGAAATATTCTCCCCCACCATCTGATCTTAGACATTTTATTTGCATGCCTTTTTCCTTCTCGACCAAGGCTTTAAATCTCTGAAAGTGAGCAAAAACCTCACTTTTCTCCTTCATGAAATAAACCCACACTTTCCTAGTGTGGTCATCAATGAATGTAACATAGTACCTGCAACCTACAATTGTTGTAGTCTTGGTCGGTCCCCATACATCTAAATGTCTGACATCCAATGGCCTTGCACTGACATGCTTTTCGTGTGGAAAAGCATGTTTGGCCTACTTACCAAGTTGGCATGCTTCACATATCTTATGCATGCCGTCAACCTTAAACTTTGGCAAACCTGCAACAATATTTTAGGCATGCATAGACTTCAATCGTTATACATTCACATGACCAATGCGCTTGTACCATATGTCAATATTTGCATTGACACATGTTCCATGCGCAAACATGACTGTCTTTATCTAGGCATGTTCACATCCAAAGTAAAGATCCTACCATTTCTGTTACCCTTTGCAACCAAGCGACGCTTATTTTTGAAGTCTTCCACAAAACATCCTTGAGGATTAAACCTCACTTTTGCAGACCCTGCTCACCATCTGTCTAACAGAAACCAAGTTCTTTGTAATATTCAAAATATGAAGTACATCAGCAACTCACATATTTTTCTCATATTTATTTCCCACTTTATGGAGTCTTGGGCACTTTTTATCTTGCTCATGGAGGTTTTTTCCCTAGTCGTGAGGTGGTCGACTACCTACTTCTTGGCATATATATAGTCGACATACCCTCACTCCTTATTCATTGCTTAGCATTGTTTGGTAAGCAATCACTCACATACAAGGCCTTCTCCCCTCTTGCTCAGGATGTATTCTTGGTTGATGATATTGAGAGAAGGTCGATACCTATGTTTTCTCTTCATCTTTCTCTCTCACTCCCTCCTATGTTTCCACTTTCCCTTCTTCCGTTGTGCATTCTATCATGGTATCAGAGCGCCGGTGAAGAATAGTGTTGGATATGCTCCCTCCTCTCCCTCCTGCATTTTTTTCTCACAATTGTCGTTGGTCGCCTGCTTCTTCCAAGCGTTGTCCTCCATTGTAGCTCTTGGTCGTTCTTTATAGGTTTTGATCCCCGAGATTCACCTTTCACACTTGTCAAATGCTCTGTTTTTAGGGCAGCAACACCTTAGAGTGCTGCGTTTTTTTCTATAGGTGGTTTTGCAGCAAGTCTTCAGTATTCAACAGCATCTACCTCCCTTATAGTGCTGGCGGCCTGTTCTATGCAGGACAGTAAAACAGCATACGTGCTGCAATTTTTTTCTCCTACAGGTTTTCTAATGCTGTTTGAGGCTTGGTGGTACCTCTCTTCTATGTTTCCAGAATCTACCCTATCTATTGCCCCAAATACCTCTGCGTTTTTTTCTCCTACAGGTTTTCTAATGTTGTTTGAAGCTTGGTGGTACCTATCTCTTCTGTGTTTCCAAAATCTACCCTATATACTGCCCCGAATACCTCTGTGTTTTCAGATTTGCAACCATGGTTGTTGTTTTCTGAATAGATCTTGTGGTAGCTCTACCTTCACATGGGCTCGTCCCCTTGGACCTGAAGGTACCTTCTCTTCAATGTTTTTTCTCATAGGAGGTGTGGACACTAGAGTTGGCTTGAATTTTCAGGTTTGTAGCCTCTTGTTTGGCTGCATTTTCTTCTCCAATGGACATAGATCACTTGTAGAGGGGGTTTTTTGTTTGGATTGTGGCTTTGGAGGCAGTTTGGTACGTGAGAAGGATACTGAATTTTTTATTTCAGTCAGTGTTTTGTTGATTTTGGATCCAGATGAGTCTGATGATGATTCCTAGACCATTATTCCAGTTGATCAACCTTAGTCTCAGTACAGGAGTCTCAGTACAGGAGGTTGAGCCCGCAGCTGCTAGAGTAGAGCCCCCGCGACCACTGGAGGCTCCACTATCTATTCGAGTACCTAGGTGGTTGTTGGACACCCTTTGGGACTCAGCAAGTGTCACAGAGTTACCCTCCGAGTGGACCACAGAGGATGGCCCTCGAAGATCACACAGAGTCCGAGATAAGAGCAATACAGCGGAGCTTCTTCAGGTAAACTATGCTTTGATGTCTCGTATTATGCGGGACAAGGAGCGCACTTCCGTCAAGGAAGCCCTTTCACAGGATACTTGGAGGAAAGCCATGCAGGTGGAACTTGATGCCATCGAGAAGAACAACACATGGGAGTTGGTACCGAGGCCGTTGAAACGATCAGTCTTCAATCACTGGTGTCAAATGGGTCTTTAAGATCAAATATGCGTCTGATGGGTCGGTGGACAAACACAAAGCCAGACTTGTGGCTAAAGGTTATGCTCAGCGGCCAGGCATCGACTACAAGGATACCTTTGCACCGACAACACGGATGTCCACGATTCGGACCGTTCTTGCCCCCCTTGCTTCTTCTCAGAGGTGGCCCGTGTATCAAATGGATGTAAAATTTGCATTCCTTAATGGTGACCTGCAGGAGGAGGTGTATGTTGAGCAGCCTCCACGCTTTATTGTTCCAGGATCAGAAGGGATGGTTTACAGGTTACGTAAGGCCTTGTATGGTCTTAAGCCAGGGCTTGGAATCGAAAGATTGGTTCCTTCTTTATTCGGACGGGATTTCAGAGATCGGTTCAGATCCTAACTTGTATCTCTTTCGGGAACGTGGCATGGTGACAATTATCATCCTTTATGTGGATGATCTCATTCTCACCAGCAGTCATGTGGAGCACATTGGTGTGACAAAGGCTGCCTTGTCAAAGGAGTTTGAGATGACCGACTTAGGCTTACTCCACTTCTTTTTGGGATTGGAGATCTGGCAGACCCAGAGGGGGTTTTTTTGTCTCTCAGCCAACGGAATGTTCATGAGTTGCTTGAGGCCTTTGGGATGGAGAACTGCAGGCCTATTACTTCGCCGATGGACCCGAACACAAAGTTAACCGTTTTACTGATCCTTATGAGCCAGTTGATACCTCGCAGTACCGGAAGTTGGTTGGTTTATTGATCTTGTTGTTGAACACCAGATTGGACTTGAGCTTCTCTGTGGGGCTGTTGAGCTCTTTCATGCAAATGCCATTGAAGTCTCATTGGGACGCAGGATTGCGGATCTTGTGGTATTCGCAAAGTACGAAGGATCTAGGACTCTTTTACACAAGAGGGGATGGAGTCAGACTCCAAGGTTGGAGTGACTCAGATTGGGGAGGAGATCCAGACACGAGGAGATCTACTCCAAGGTTGGAGTGACTCAGATTGGGGAGGAGATCCAGACACGAGGAGATCTACTTCAAGATACAATTTTACCCTCGGCTCAGGAGCAGTTTCTTGGAGCAACAAGAGGCAGCCAACTATTGCCCTCTCTTCGACAGAGGCAGAGTACCGGGCTGCTTGTGGTGCTGCTTGCGAGGTTGTGTGGCTGCGGAGGCTGCTAGGCGAGATTGGGTTTCCACAGAAGGAGCCCACAGTCATCCAGTGCGATAACCAGAGTTGTATAGCTATTGCTCGGAACCCGGTCTTCCATGCCCGGACCAAGCACATAGAGATACAGTATCACTTTGTACGTGAGAAGATCTTGGCTGGTGACATCTTGCTACTTTATTACGACAGAGGACAATGCGGCGGACCTCTTCACAAAGTCTCTACCTCAGGCTACGCTCAGGCGGCACTCCAGCTCCCTTGGGTTGATTGCACAGCCAAGAGCTGAGAGGGGGTGTTAGAAGTCATCTCCTGTCTTAGTCAGACACCAGGGCCTCTATTGTGGGTGTGCCCGCCCTGTATAGGTGTTTTATCATTTTTCCTCACTCCCCGTATTTTTTCCCCATTTTTCCATGGTGTGGATGGATGCCACATGTTGACAGGAGCCCATGATGCTAGCCGACTGCACCTCATGTGCTCCTGGTGGGGCTGGCCGACTGCCTATGCTGTAGTCGTGGAGGTGCTGATGCTGGCCGACCTGCTTTCTTCAGTCGTGGAGACATTTTTTGTTGGGTGGCCGACTGCTTTATGCAGTCATGGAGAGCCCTCATGCGCTGGCCGACTGCATCCATGGGACATATAAATAGGCCCCATGCTCCTCACCATTTGATCATTCAGTTTTGTACGGGATCTTGTGTATAGAGAAGAGTTTACACGCCTATCTCTCAGTGTTTCTTGTGCTGTCTATTTTCTGCACTCTACTTGCTCTTGTGGACCCAAGTTTGGTTATCATTTCCGTTGCGTATTTTGATAGTTCCTTGAAACTCTTTGGGGGATTTTTTGCAGCGTGCTAGAGTTGATCCACCCATCTGGCGCTAAACAGGAGGTGTTGAAAATTATTTCATCCTCAGATGGAATTTCCATGCACATTCATGCTTGTATCTGGCTCCATTTGAAGCCCTACATATGCATCTAGGCACTGCATCTAAACAGGAGGTGTTGAAAATTATTTCATCCTCAGATGGAATTTCCATGCACATTCATGCTTGTATCTGGCTCCATTTGAAGCCCTACATATGCATCTAGGCACTACATATTTTTTTTGCCTATTTTTAGGTATCATTTCAACATTTTTTGCATTGTCAGCAGCCAGTCATCTGATTTTCTACTAGCCGACGAGCTCCTCTCCCACCTATATAAAGGTCGCTAAGCTTAGCCTCATTATCATCCATCTTTTCAATTTCTGGAGTGATAGGCAACATCTACAGGACCTCCCTCATGCTGCTCCACATGATGTACTACCTTTTCTGGTGATATTCAACAGTGATCTTTTCTTCTTTATGCTTTCTGTCCATACACAGTGTTGTACAGTTCTTGCAGCATTTCTTTGTGGGTATCACAGCATATAGTACCCATTCTTTCAGGGTTTAATACCGATATTCCCTCTTTGATGTAAAGGTACACTAGTGGTAGGTGGATTTTTTCTTAGTCTTGGAAGACTTTGCTGCCAAAACCCACCTATGGAGGCGGGTTTTTTATTAGTCTTGGAGGACTTTATGGAGACTCGGGAGTCAAGCTTTTGGTTTAGTTAATCCAACAGAACTATAGGTGGAACTGTAGTTTTATGGAGACTTTTGTGAGGACTCGAGAGTCAAGCTTTTGGATCTTCTTGAGTACGCTTTTGGATCTTTACTTATGAAGAGGCATAAGTACTATAGGTGGAACTGTAGTTTTGTTGACATTTTTCAAGTTTCTAATGGGTTAGAGATGCTTCTCACACAACCCCTTTCAAGCTTCGATTTATATGGGTGGAAAACTTCAAAGGGGTCTCTTCTCCAATGAATTTTCGTTGCTCATCCTTTACTTTGAAATAAATGGGTAAATTTGAGATAAAATGCACCTTGTAATTTTTTTTACATTTTAATATAACTTTTCAATGCTAGGCTTCTCTTTAGCTTCTCTACCAAGGGATAGAAATGGCCTCATTTCATCTCCAAGTGCCCCTCAATTCGTTTCTTGCTACTCTTCTAACTTTCCATCTCACTATGACTTGTTTGGCCCAACAACAAATACTACTAGCTGCAAGCTTTAACCACTCCTTAGTTTCCATTTTCATAAACAATTCTAGAGTCTCAACCCCCAACAATGGCTATTTTTTTCTATTCATGTTCTCGCTTGTTTTCTGATGGCTCGAAAGGTTTTTTGTTGGGGATGTGTACCAATTGACATGTCAATCAAAGCATCTTTGATTTCTACCTTTGTGTTTGTCTAGGAAGGTCCACAAACATTACTAGTCCGATGTTCTACGCATTCCTATATAGAAAAAAAACATTTTGCTAGGATAGTTTACTAGAAAAAAATGAGCATATCTAGTAAAAGTCCGGATCTAATAAAAGTGGAACACTTCCAAATTCTTCATTCTAGGAAAACACTTGCTATTTAGGAAATAAACTAGCAATAAATCACTATATAATAAACTATGTAGTAAAAAGTTGCTATATAACAAAAGTCATGAAAGCATTCACTATATAGTAATTGATCTAGGTAACTTTTCCTAGACAACAATCTATATAGTAAAATATTACTATATAGTAATCAGTAATCAATAAATTATGGTATAGTAATGTATATAGTAAAATATTACTATATATAGAACATTATTGATTTAATAATCCAAAAAATGAGTATACAAAATTTTATTAAGTGAAACACAAGAGAAATCCATGATGCTGCACAAAGACGTACTTTTGTGAGTGTAAATTAAAGGATCATGTATAGTTGCCCAAAAAAATAAGTATACAAAATTTTGCTTAAGTGAAACACAAGAGAAATCCATAAAGAACAAAGACGTACTTTCATGAGTATAAACTAAAGGATTGAGTGTAGTTAAATAATTATCATAAAAATAACTAAATTTTGGTTTAAAACAAAAGAGAAATCCATAAGACACAAAGACTTACTTTCCAAGAGAAAATTAAAGAATGAAGCATAGTGTGATAATTATCCAAAAACTAAGTATATAAAATTGCTCAAGTGAAACACAATAGAAATCGATGAGACACAAAGACATACTTTCATGAGTGCAAATTAAAGGGTGGAGTATTATTAAATGTCTATCTATAAAAAAACAAATATAGTTATATATTTATTCCTAAATAATAAGCATACAAATTTTGCTTAAGCGAAACACAAGGGAAATTCACAAGACACAAAGATGTACTCTCACGAGAGTTATGTATATGTATATGTATATGTACATGTATATGTATATGTACATGTACATGTATATGTATATATATATGTTTATATACATACATATACATGTACATGTATATGTATATGTATATGTATATGTACATGTACATGTATATGTATATGTATATGTACATGTACATGTACATGTATGTATATATGTTTATATATGTATATATGTTTATGTATTTATGTAGTAGGGTAGTTGGAGGGTCATGTGCCTTTTGGGTTCTCATGGCTTGATCCCTTCATCTAGTTCACGTGCATAGGAGTTATAACCACCATCTATCTTTGAATGGAATGAATGAATCTCTCTCTGTCTCAATCTGTTAATTAAACATTTGGCGGTCGCAATCTTAGAGTTCTAGACTCTCTTACCCATATGCTGAGATCTCTGTGCAAACTGGTGAAGGTTCCAATCTCCTATCAGATTTGATGGCGTTATTCTCTAGCATGATGGTGCAACATCGTTATTAATGGAAAATGTACTAGATGCATAATGTGTTGGCCGCCCAATGGAAGCCAACACACAAGCTGGGCCGCTGTGTGTGCCGACCATCAGCACGGTTGACCACAAGGGTCTTGACGGACACACCTGACGAGATCAATTACGTTGCTGAGAGCTAACCAAAGTGGACCAACAATGATAGAAATTCAACCGACAGACACTTGTCATGATGGTGGAGAGGGAGGTGGAATCCAAACGGGTGTTAGCAACCCTGTCGATCAACAAAAGTTCGTCTGGGCCCAGGCAGCAAAGTCAACACTCAAGAACCCATATTCTTGGAGATGGGTAGTCACAATCGAACCAAAACTCCATCTGGGCCAAGGCAAAGTCAGCACTCAAGAATCCGTTTTCTTGGAGATAGGTAGTCACAACCAAAGCGGTGGTCAAAGGATCCGCTATCCAATTTAACTGCGTTATTGGGTGCAATCCAGTAGTGGTGGTTCTTCCGGTATCTGAACTAATGGATACATCTAGAAAACTCTTCTAGCTGTGATATCGAAAACCAAACAACGAACTGAGCACAGTCTAACATTCAACGTCCGAGCGTGCTTCTAAGTTCTGAGATCCGAGTCAGAGACCTCTATAGTTCTGAATCGGAGATCAAGCCACATAGCCAGGTCTGAATTGGCGGAGTCGTCGAGGTTCCTGAAGTCCGAGCTGAGCAGAGCCTGTTTCTTGTTTGAGTCGGGAACCTGTGTTCTATGCTGAGAGTCAAGAGTCCAAGTCGATTCCGAGATCCGAGTTTAACTCTACACGTCTATGTCGGGACTCGGAACATTCAGGTACATTTTTGACTCCTACGACGAGAGGGCTTCCGTCCAATGTTGTGTGATGGATTGGAGACAATGCCAGCACTGCAGCAGTACGAAGCGCCGGCAAATTGCATGATCCTCCAGCATTGTGGCCTACTTGACCATGAGAAAAAAGATTGTGTATCATGTGTGCAATCACAGTGTGAAGACCAAGGGCATCATTCTCGGATGTGTCCACCACGATGATTCTAGGCAAACTTTGATGATGTCCAAAGAAGGTCTATTTTCAACTTAAATTAACCCCAATTAGATGTAAAGGACTCTAATCTACACAATTTTCAATTTCCAAGAGAGTAAACATCTCAAGCACCCACAAGGCAGGGCTGTCATGTGGGGTACACAGTGACACACTGGCATGATCATCAGTGCAACATTTTTACAGAAGTAGAAACCTTTTTAGGATTATTTGTTGTACATTGTGACCCCGTCACTCATGAGCTCTCAGTCCAAGGACAATCAGGCGCATGAGCTATGTAGGTCAGTCTTTAAGCTTTAGAGGTCAGCAGTCCACTTAACCCACTTGGAGAAAGCATCATTCAAGACCATGTATGTGTCAACCTTAGCATTAGATGCATGTAAAGCATTATAAGTGCATTCACATAGAAGGGGGGCCAACCCTTAGGCCAGCCCCAAGGCAGCCCATACTTGGGCTAAGCCTTGCAAAGGCTTCCAAGAGCTTTTCCAAGCAGTTGTCGGCCAGCAACCGACAACTGTGCTATAGCCCGCCGACCAGGATCTTCTGGGGCAGCCGACTAGGCATAGGAGCTCTAAATGTGCAGCCGACTCTGCATAATACCAATCGTGGGCAGTTCTTGCAGCCGACATATTTCACATGAATGTCCTACAGTAATGACACTTGAAGGCCTCATTCATAGCCTGTGCTACAAAACAAGGAGATCACCAGCCACCTAGTTGTCTAGCCAGACTCCCTTCTTCCGCCGCAAGATCGTCATCCAACAGATTCTCTGCATTTGCCACTTCAGCCATTTCCCATTGCTTGTGCATATAGTCGTCATCCACATGAAACACATATTCAATAGCATAGCTCTTCAGGCACACAAGGTCTCAGCAGCATAGCTCTTCAGGCACAAGGTCTCAGTAGTAGCCATATCATAATCATTGAACATTGCATGTACATCCATATTGGCACCATGATCTTTCATTCTCCCCGAGTATGGAACAAGCACCCACAGCTTCTCAAGACTAGCAGAGCTCCTTGCCCCTTTACTAGGCATATCTGAGGTCGGCTTGTGGTTCTCTCTGCCACCCGTATCCTCCCCTATCATCCCAGCTACATTAGGCATCACTTTCAACATCCTTGCATTCAGTGGTACACATGTATGGCTTCTCCCTTGCTGACATTTTTGATTCATCATTGCAATCCATTGCATGCTACTGGAAATCAGATGTAGCATAAACTATCCTGGCCAAAACCCATCCATATTAATCGACCCTAGCTTCCACACTTGCATCGAAGCCTTGTAAATTAGTAGCATCACTAGCAAACATCCAATCCTCCTCATCAAGCTCAGCAACGGTTAAAGTGTTATCCACATCTTGCACAAATAGATCTTTTGTAGGAGGCTGCTCTCAACATACACATGTGCCTTTGCTTCTTCTAGCCGTGCATCATCAGTATGAACCAGTACACATGCATCTAGAACAACAACACTTAGCTTTTCCTCGTGAGCAAGGAGAGAAGCACCTGTTGACCATGAATCTATTGAGTACACATCACATAGAGCCTTTCTCTCCGCGCAAGGATAGACAGATTTTTACCATAACCACTAGAACTTTAATCGATTTCCATACCACCATCCATGGGAACATCCATTGAAGGGAAACTGAGGGCAATACTTGGCTCTCCTGGACTTCCTCTGCCTCCCTTGCAAGCTCAACCTCAAACAAAGGAAACCCTTGAGCATGAGAACCCATGTACATCTCATCATCATTTTAGCTGAATCATGTTGATATTTCTCCTCAAGTTCCTCGTCGACAGCTTCCTGCGAGATGTCTATCCACCTGATGCTTGAGCATGTCTTCCCTTCTCATGTTTCTCATGCCAATCACATAATTCCACTAATGTGTGTGAAAAATTAGAAAGTTTTTCTCTTGGCCTCTCTAGCTTCCTGAATGAGGATCCGCTTTGGTGATCCGATAGAGTTTAGTTGCAAGATCTACCGTGCACCAAATTGTGCATTTATCCCCTTTTCTGTAGGGTTCACACACATAGGGATAGTCATCTATCCGATGATCTCTATGCAAATATATTGTACATTTCTTCTTTTTCTTCTCTGCTGCCATGACGCAGACAGATTAAGGGCAAGACATCTTGCTCGATGCAGGAGAATTACCATGATGCAAAACCTAGCTTGGCAAAGAATAGCTTCAGCTGCTTTGGCCCCTTCCTCGCACAACACGAAACACCGGGGCTCAGACATCCTAGACAGGGTCCTCAGAGAGAGGCCACACCAATGTCAGATCCCAGATTGGACCTTTAAACTCAAGGATCCGACCTTCCTCCTACTATCACACTCAGCAACAAATGCCTAATCAACTGCACGCTGCCTAGCCCTGTTTTGCCTGGACTGCAATTCCTGTAAGAGCTTGTTGACTAAAGTATCATACTTGACAACATCAGGTCTGTCCTTAGTAACAAGTCTCCACGTGGATGCAAAAGTCTGATATGACTCAGGTAAAGCATCAAGAACAGTTTGCACAAGAGAATGATCAGGAATAATCTCACCTGCAGAAATCAGCTGTTCCTTGAGATCTTTAATCTCAGCAAGAAAAACATTCATGTCATCATCTTCCTGCATAATCTTCGATTCTAGCTCTTTACGCAGGTAAGAGTTTTTTGCCTCGTTTAACAACCTGCATACAAACCAGCTAGAATATCCCAAGCCTATTTTGCTGTTTTAGCTAAATGAATATGTGGGGTGCATCTTTACCATCCCAACGAGCTTGTTCAGCAGTGGGTAAAACAGCAGCAACAGTAGAGCTGCTACTAGAACCTGCAATAGATCCTACATCCACCGAACCTGGACGTACATCCATACCCTGCACAATGTTCCACACTCCTTTTGCAACCAAAACATGCTGCATCATATATGCTCAAAGTGGGTAGTTGCTGTCTCCATCCAATTTATCATCAGCAGACAACATGCGAAATACATCATTGCTGTTATCAGCCATGGCCACTGACTAAAACTGATGCAAAAGCTACCTATAATGAAGCAAAGACTGAACAGAGAACAACTCGTGCTATGTAGCACGGTCCACAATAGAATACGTATGCTTGTTTTGCAGAAAACTGTATTGTCAAAATTTTTGCAAAAAATGACGAAAACACTTGTGCAGACTCACTTGCAATGCAAAAACAGAGCCCGAAATGACGGGCTTATTTGCAGAGTATAGGGACCTGCAAGCGCTCGTGAAATCTCACCTCAATTGGA